>NC_141146.1:73298365-75698365 GCF_053477565.2 Lygodium microphyllum
TCTTACTTGGAGATTCTAGCTACAACATCAGCTAAGCTCTATTCATCATCACTTGTAGGGTTCTTGGAGATTCTGGCTACAACATCAACTAAGCTCTATTCATCATGACCTTTAGTGTCTTCCATATGCCTTTTATGTTGTTCCTACTTTTCTTTTCTTTTTTTACTAAGTCGCATATAGGGCCAATCATCAATTGTTCATAAGGCACTCCTAGGTGGGCAATCATCAAGTGAGTTAGTATGGATCCATAGTTAATGATTGTATTTTTAGCCTTTGTGCAACTCAACTTGAAGAGCGTGTCTCTCTCAAAGACCTTATGAGCTCGTACCAAGGATTTAGAGATGCACTCCAACCAAAGTGCATTTAGGTATTGGTTCACTATATTTCTTGTCATTATGTCTTCCATGAACCATTTTGGGACTCTGAGTAGAGGCTAGAGGTAGGCTTGTTATAAGTGAAGAGGTGCTGAAGGACCTATGCAGTGGCCTTCAATTCTTTATCTCCTAGCTTTTTCAAGAGCACTCCCTTCTATGTCACCACATCTAGATCCTTCCAAATTTGGGATACCATCATCAATTTTTTTATCCTTTTATATATCCATGCTTTTCTTTTTAGGCCCAATTTTTGTTTCACTATTTTTGGCATGAGCTCAATTATCTTTTCTTGGTGCTCCTATTGGTCACTATTCTTCAGATTGCACTGCATCTAGAAGCCTTTTCTTTGCTCAATATCCATAAATCACAATCTCACAAGCTATGAAATTGAGAGGATGGGAAAATGCTTTAATGAGGGTAGCTAACTCACAATTAGCTGTCTTATGTGTATTGAGTTATTTGCTCGTAGTATGTAATTGGGTGACTACTCTAGTGTTTTCCTATTATTTCCATCTTTTTCTTCACAAGTTTGAGCTCTTCGTGATGGCTTCATGGGACCCCATATCTTTTGGACATCAAGTGGCACTATTAGTGGGGTTTTAGTCGAAAGGAATCCCCCAAGGATCACAAAGAGAAGGAAGTAGAGAATAGGAGATAGAAGAGAAGAAAAAGAATAGGTTGGATATTCAAATGAATCCCAAGATTGTTGAAAATCAAGTTCTCTTCAAAACAGGTCCATACATCTTGAATCAATCATCCATTGTGTGGGTCACAAAAAAACATGATATTATGTGCATAGTATTTGGCTTAGAGGAGAAAGTGTACTCCATTTTCATAGTGTCACGCTTATATGTGAATTTTCCTATCGCATGAAGTGTCTTAGCATGACAAGTGGCCTAATTATTACTAACATCAATTAGAAGTGCTACGTAAAAAAAGATTAAGATGCTTATGGGTGGAATATATCTATTAACTCTCTTACCCACTCTTGTGACATAAAGCACTCTTTATTTTTGAGGTTGTGGCAACACTAGAACTTTTAATATAAAGCATGCTACGACATAGTTTTTTATAGTAAATATTTTCTATGTCTTAGTGAGAAGCACCAAGAAACACATTCAAAGAAGCTCTCTAAAAAGTGCCTATTTTAGGGTACAAAGTGTCATTTAGTGTGTGAGTCACAACAAAACCTAATATGAAGTGTAGAATATGTGGCTTAGAGCATAAAATGCACTTCATTTTCATAGTACCATGCTTATTGCATGAAGTGTCTTAGCATGAGAACTGCCCTAATTATTACTAACACTAACGAGAAGTGCTACATAAAAGAAATTAATTAGCTTATGTGTGGATCATATCGATTGACTTTTTTACCCCCACTCTTATGGCACCAAGGGACACATTCATCCTATAATTCCAATACTTGGTTGTTGTTGATGTTTATTGGTTTTTGATTATGTGTTGTTTGCAAATAACAATGTATTTAGTCATTGTTGACTATGATTACATGGATTTACATTATTTGATTTCTACAGGTATTTGTGTTGCCATTTAAGAATAGACACATTAGAATATTTCTATTATTTTTTGTGTAAGTACACTTGGGATGAAAATTATCATAATGCCTCATCAATGTAGCATTCAGATATTGAAATAGCCATGAAACATTTGATCATGTCTCTAGGTCCCACATCCTAGTTGCTCTGCACTAGAGGGACACCATGATCCATGATGTCATGCACCTTTGACTTTAGTGGTCCATCTCTTGTGCTTTTTGATTTGTGTTGGTGTTCCAAGCTCACTTGGCACACAAAGACATAAGAATTTCCTTGTGCCTACACTAAGCATGGTGTCTAGCTCCCACATCCTCGTGGCTTGGCATTAGAGGGACACCATGATCAATGTAGTCAAATGCCTTTAACTTTATGGTTCATAGCTTGTGCTTTACAATTTCTGTAAGTGTCCCAAGCTTTCTTTACACACACAGATACAAGGCCTTCACTGTGTCTACACTAAGCATGTTGCCTAGGTCCCATGTCCTTGTGGCTCGGCTCTAGAGGGACACCATGATCAGTGTAGTCATGCACCTTTGACTTTAGTGGTTCATACCTTATGCTTTGCACTTTGTGTTGGTGTCCCAAGTTCTCTTCGCACACAAAAACACAAGTCTTTTCTCGTGCCTATGCTGAGCATGGTGTCTAGATCCCATGTCCTCAATGCACTCCACTTTGTGTTGGTGTCTTAGGCTTGCCTAGCACACGAAGACTTGGGGCTTTCCTAGAGCTTTTCCATTTCAGTAAGAGAGGAAGAGAGATATATAGAGAGAGGTATAGAGGTTCAATTTTATTTATTTTTATCTACTAAACATATCAGGTATACGTTGTCACAGCACGTAGGGTTGAAGGTCACCATAGGGGGTAGGGCAAGAAAACTGGACAAGATAGATGGAGATGTGTCTTCAAGAGATAAATAGATTACAATGAGTTATTAAAGGTTGAAGAGGTACTTCAAGGTGAATCACTAATTTCAAAGGAGATAATGCTTCACCTTTGGAATGGGAGGAGTGGATCAATAAGCTTGACTTGTACTTCACCCTTTAACCTAGAAGTGAAGAAGCCAAGATTTATTTACGTCCCTTCATCTTGAAGGTTGTGCCCATACTTGGTGGCATTACATGCAAAAGATTGGGCAAAACTTTGACTCTTGGAAGGAGCTCAAGCAATAAATGATTGATGTGTATGTGTCTCCTTTGGAAAAAGAAAGGCTTCAAAGAAAATGGTATGCATGCGCTCAAAGAGGAATGTACGTCAGAGACTATTCCAACAGCTACTTGAATCTTTCCATGTATGTTGAAGATATTTCAGATTTTGCTAAGTTGAATAAATACATTTTTGGTCTTGATCCTACCCTATCATCGGAGGTAGGAGCTCAACAACAAGGAACATTACATGAAGCCATACAATTGGCTGAAAGATACTCCTTGAAGTACAAAAGAGATGCAAGAAATTTCCAGCAAAGAAGTATGGGCAATAATATTTTCAACCAACCTACAAAGTATGGGAAGGTTTTCGGCCAATCAAGAGACTCTTTTAGCCAAGAAAACAAAGGTTACAACAGTCAAAACAGTTATAACACCAAAGTGCAGACATTTCCCACTGTTTATGTCTCTAAACAGGGTGGAAATTTTGTACAGAAACAGGGGCAAACTTTTAAAAATGTGATTGAGCCAAGAGGTACGTTTTCAAGAGTTGAAAATGCTCCTAAACTGCCCCAAAGCAGTTCTAACAGTAACTTCCTTCCTCACGACAAGCTTAGGGAAATGCATGCAAAAGGATTATGCTTCACATGTGGGGAGAAGTCGTCACAAGATCATAAGCTAAAGTGTAAAGCTAAGAACTCAAAAATCAACATGGTGATCACTCAAGAAGAAGAAGTTGAAGAAGAAGAAGATCAAGAGGGAAATTTACTGCATGTTGATGCATAGCCAATGGTTGAAGAGATTCATGAAGAAGAGAATGCCACCAACAAAGAATTCTATGATCCCATGGATGGATTTCCTTTTGATCCAGGTGATATTCATGATTCTCATGATTCCTTGTGTACTATCTCATATGATGCATGGACCGGTTGCAAAGGGGAAAATACACTTAGACTCAAATTAGGGTTCATTAATGGCAAGGTTGCACATATTCTAGTGGATTCGGGCAGCACTCATAGCTTTTTCAATACCAAATCCTTGAATGGGCTGAAGTTTCTACCCATTAATATGGACTCTTCCTTGCGAATAGAAGTTGCCAATGGTGCATATGAGTCTAGTAAAGAAGTGTGTCCATGCACTTCAATTGAGTTATTGCCCTCTTGCACAATAAAAGTTATTGCCCTCTTGACTTATGTATTGGGATTTAATTGGCAAGGAAATCACATAGAGTTGAAAGACATAGACCACAAACAAATAAAACTCATCTCCACGAAGAAATTGTGAAAAGAAATTAATGAAAAGTCATGCATCTTCACTCTTTTGCTTGCAAAAGTAGATGAAGGACAATCAAAAAATGAGCCATCTTCTTCTTCAAAGAAAAGGGATCCAAGATTGGAAGAGTTATTGGAGGAATACAAGGATTTATTTCAGCCACTGTAATCTACCTCCAAAGTGAGAGATTGACCATCCTATTGATTTGTTGCCTTATACAAAGCCCATCAACAAACCTCCCTATCACTTGTCCAAGTTTGAAAGGGGAGAAGTGGAGCGACAAGTCAAAGAATTGTTGCAAATAGGTTTAATTTAGCAAAGTCAATAACCGTTTGCCTCTCTTGTGCTCTTGATCAAAAAGAAGGATGGATCATTTCGCATGTGTATTGATTATCAGGACTTGAACAAGTCAACAATCAAGAATAGGTATCCTATTCCCTGAATTGATGATCTTTTGGATGAACTTAAAGATGCAAATGTCTTCACCAAAATAGATCTTCGATCGGGCTATCATCAAATTCGAATGAAGGAGATGAGTTCAAAATAGTCTTTAGGAATAACAGAGGGTTATACAACTTCTTGGTTATGCCATTTGGAATTTTCAATGCACCCGCTACTTTTCAAGCCCTCATGAATAAAATGTTGCAGCCCTTCTTGTTCAAAATAGTCCTTGTTTTCTTTCATGATATCCTAATCTATAGCAAATCCAAGGATGAGCATTTGAAGCATATGAGAGAGGTCTTTGACACATTATGAAGAGACACACACTTTGCCAAGATGACGAAGTGTTCTTTCATGGAAGATGAAGTTGAATACTTAGGTCATGTTGTGGGAGAACAAGGGATTAGAATGGATCCCAATTAGGTAAACGTGTTAAAGAATGGCCTACTCCTATGAATGCAACCTCTTTGAGAGGATTCCTTGGGTTATCATCCTTTTATAGAAGGTTCATCAAGAATTACGCTCATGTGGCGGCTCCCATTGACGGATAGACTCAAAAAGGGGGATTTCTTTTGGGACTCCATCGCCAATCAAAGTTTCAATGAGCTGAAATCTCTTCTAAATTCAGCACCCATCCTTGTATGCTTGGATTTCTCTAAGGAATTTATCATATGTGCGGATGCTAGCGGAAGAAAAATTGGGGTTGTTTAATGTCAAGATCATGATTGCTTAGGCCGAATCCTAATATTAACCACTCAAAACTACCTTATCGTGTGTCGAAGGCTATTTTTGGGATATCTTCTTCGGCTATGCGGATTTGATGGTATCCTGATCTAAGGTCGATACAACTAAAGTACTTAGCCCCATGCAATTTATCTAAGAGGTCTTCCACTAGGGGCATTGGGTATTTGTTTTTTATGGTGATTTTGTTAAGGGCCCTATAATATACACAGAGTCGAAGTCCCCCATCCTTCTTCTTTACAAATAACACTGGGCACCAAAGGGGGATTTAGTAGGGCAGATGAACACTTGTTCTTCTAGTTCATGTAGTTGCTTCTTCAGTTCCATGAGCTCGGTGTCGTTCATGCGATAGGGAGCTCGCTGTCGTGATGCTGCGCATCTGAGCCGTGAACACCTCCATTTTTGTTGTGCATTTGTGTTAATTTCTGCGTGTGATTCATTGTTTATGTGGTGCATTTTAATAAACTACATCCAATTGCCATGAAGATGTATTAGCAATTGAAGTGCTAAAAAGAAATGGAGTCTTTGTTTGACAAGGCAAAAGCTGCGAATGTGTGGCCTGTCTTAAAGAAGGGCCATAAATGTGATAGGACAGGTGGTATTGTTTTGAAGGCATCAAAGTACTCAGCAAAACAGTTGCAACTAGTAATGAAAGCTCTTAAGGCTAGTTTGCTTTCAAGGCAAATCAGCATCTAAGATTGGGGAGGAAAGGAGAGAAAAAGTAGGGGAGGTCACGAATGGATGAGGGAAAAAGCTAAGAAAAGAAAGGTATATTTTTGAAAAGGCAAAAACGGAGGGCTTTTTTTGAAATGGAGGGTAATGCTAATTGGGGGGAAAAAGACTGGGCTGGACGCGTTCGAATGGAAGGAGTTGATGGAATAGACGAGCTCGGAAAGACACACAGAAGGGGTCCATCACCATCATCAAGGGATTGGAGAAGGGGAAGAGCTGAATCGTGAAGGGAGGAGCTTTGTCCGTTGAACAGGAAAGAAGAGACTTTTGTAATGGCAGGATAATTTTATTGTGGCATTAGCAATGCAGTTTCATATTGGAGAATCCGCCATCTCCTGGACTCCATGAAAATTAACCCACAGCAGTAACCGCTACAAGCGCATCCACTGTTACAATGTCCTGAACAAAGCTTGATATCCCTAGCCTTGTGGCTTGCTGAGCTGATCAGGAAAAGAGGAGAGATGAAGGGGGCTATGCCGATGACTGAGAGGAACAAAGTGCCGGATTGAATGCAAGAAGGGGAGCCGAGCAGCAGCGTGGCAAGGAAATGAAATGCTGCACAAGTTTTGTCAACCATTGGTTTCACCACTACTCCCAATTCAGTTCGCCTGCTTTCACCTCTCCTTCGGCCAACTACTATACTGAGATTCAAGGATGGAGTGATATAATTGCTTCATAAATGGTGAATGTGTTTTGGATGTCAGCTACTTTCCGTTCTGCTTTCTCATCAAGAGTTGATCAGTATCGTTTTGTTTAAAGTGGGCGCCTTTGAACTCATATGAAGAATTGGAATTCTTTCATGATGATGAACGGTTCACAATGGGATGTTTTTAGTTGCTGCAAAATCATAGCTTATTCTCCAAGTTAGGCATCGTCGAGCTCTGCAAACGAATAGGACTGCTACGACATTTCTGGAAGGGACTGCGGAGGAGACAGATTCTGTGGAAGAAACCAAGAAAGAAGTAATAGATCAACACTTTAAGGCTATCTAGAAGGCTTACGAGGTGTTGATTGATCCTGTCAAGAGACGGATTTTTGACTCCTCAGATGAGTTTGATGATGAAATTCCTGGAGACTGCGCTCCACAGGATTTCTTCAAAGTTTTTGGGCCTGATCTTATGAGGAATGCACGATGGTCAGTTTGGTAGAATTCTTGATTTGGCTACAAGATTGGATATTGCTATCGATGTAGCACATGCAGTTACCTACCTGCATTTATATGCTGATAGACCTATCAAACACCGTGATATAAAGTCCACTATCATCTTGTTAACTAGCAACTACTGAGCTAAAGTTGCTGATTTCAGATTCTCTCATCTTGAGCCTTGGGAGCTTGATCCCACCCATGTCTCTATTTAAGTGAAGGGGACTGCCAGTTACCTGAAACCAGAATATCTCTGAACTGACCAGCTCACAAAGAAAAGTGATGTCTACACCTTTGAGATACTGTTTATGGAAATGCTTTCAGGCAAGCATCCCTTTGAACAGGCAGGCATCCCTTTGAACAGAAATGCGAGCAAACAGAAATGCGAGCAAAGTGAAAGAATAACCACAAGATGGGCTTTTGGATTATTAGATAATGTCCATTACTCTGTTGAGTGTTATAGTCATCATACACTGACTTCAGTAGGGACTCTATTCAGTTTAAGTGGCTGCAGGCTGATTTGGCCAAAGTGGATAGAGTCAGAAACCCTTGGCTCCTTGCTGTCATTCATGCACTATGGTACAACAGCAATTTCAAATATCAGGGTGATAGTGACAAAATGATGAAATCCATGGAGTTCATCCTTAAAGAATTCCCTTCCTACTGCAACTGTCATCATACACCTGAAAGTAAACAAATTATGAGATACTTCGGATTATCCTGACATGAATTTCTTGTAACTCACTTGACAAGAAATATAGTGAACTTTGACATCAAAAATTTGAGTTCTTCTTGTTAGTCTCTTCCATTGCTGTGCCTTGAACCCCGTGTTCTGCAGCTCTCGCACGATTTCTTTGACATTTCTGGTGAACCCGACGTGAAAGTGCTGCGTCATCAGCAAGATGGGAGACTCGCAAGAAGAGATGACAGATGATAATGTCATGAAGAACCTGTTTCAGTCATTTACCATGTATATGCAGCAGCAAGTTCATGCAAAACGAGACAGTGATGCTATGGATGCCTTGAAAGCTGTCCAACAGGAGATGAAACAGTTTAATGGCCAGCAAGTGTCAACTTACTTGCATTTGTATGAAGAAAAGATGAAGTTTTTTGGGGTTTCTCAAGATGTTTGGAGCCGCTACTTCTTGCGGATCGTGGTGCGCGCTCTTGAAGGTCGAATTGCAGAAATTCAAGAGGCACATGCAGGTTGGGCTGAATTTAAAAAGGCATTAAAAGATGAATATTTCCTGGAGGATACAGGTCTTATGAATCGCAGGAATTTTTTAGCATGGGTGTCTATGCCTAATAAGGGACTTCTGTTACCGCTCTTCTGCGAGAGTTTGAAAGCTGTTATGATCAGTTGGATGGGACTGAACAACAAGCCTTGGAGATGCAGAAAGTGGAGTTGTTTTTGCAAGCTGCAGATGCTGATTTGCAGGAAAAGTTGGATGATCTTTTGGAAGATCAAGCTACTGATTCAGGTTTAAAGACTGAATGGAGACATGTTATTGATGCTGTGAATGCTCTTGTCAAGAAGCAGCGCAGGAGAGTCAGATTGCATCGAAATACAGGATTAGTTCCTGAAAAATCCTTGGAGACTTCTTCTTCTACCCCTGCTACTTCTTTGCCTAAGCCTACTCCTCCTGTTGTGAATCCACCAGTACCTGCTGCTCCAGTGCCCTTATCTGTAGATGATGTTATTAAAGGCTTGGCGGATTTGACAATTGAAGCAGTCAAAGCTGAAGTTGGTAAGTTAAAGGAGCAACTTATGTCAGTACCTGCTGTAGCACCTGCTCCAGTGACTGCTTTTCCAGCTGGTCAAAGAAAAGGGCGACGATGTATTTGGTGTGATAGTACAGAGCACCAACACTGCAGAGATTGTGATGCTTTTCAGGAAGCACGTAGGAAGAATGTAGTGTTCTGGGGACAAGATGGGAAGATATGGCTGACAGAGACTGGCGCTCCTCTTGACACGAACTTTGGTAAGGGAGGTATGAAGAAGCTTGTTGATGATATGGCTGCACGATCAGCTTATGTGAGTGTTAGAGGAGATGCTTCAGCTTTTGGAGTCCAGCTTGAGCAGAAATCTGATGGAGACTCTGCCTTATGGTCTTCTGCCTTGGAGATAGCAAGAAGAGGGAAGGTTCAAACTTCTACTATGACTTGTGTGGGCTCTAGCATCCGAGGAGAAACAGGATGGGATTCTCCCGTTGACAGGTATTCTATTTTTGCTTATATTGCTAAAACGCAGGGTTTAGATGCCATGGTTGAAGAAAAGAGAAGAAGAGATGAGGAGGGTCCTAGCTCCTCCAAAAAGACTAGAGGGGGTGACTTTGTTTCACCACCTGTTACAGCTCCACCTATGTCAAATTCTCCAACTCAAACAGGTTCCGATCAGCCAATGGAAGACAAGCAGAAAGAAAAGAGGCAACCAAGAAAAGAGCCAGGATTCAAGCTCTTGTCAGACCTTGATATGCAAACGGATATGAGTAAGATTTTTCATGAAAGAATTTTGAATAGTGAAGTCACTTTTACTGTTGGAGAGGCTCTTGGGATTGCTAGAAGAGAAATACAGGATCAGATGCAGGATCTTTTGCGGAGGAAACGACATGCGATGGAAGGACCTGCTTTACAGGGATTGTGGCATGGAGCTCTTGAGAAAGAGCATGATGATGATGCAGTGATGGTTGAGAATGCTTCTGTTAATCCGCAATTGGAGAAAATAGTGCAGCCTATGCAGTATGAAGATGATGAGACCCCTATTCTCATTCCTCGTAGCCATTTTTCACGAAGTCATTGGGCTAGAGCAACCACTGAGACAGTGGTAAGGATTGGAGAGAAACAAATTCCATTGATTGCTTTAGTTGATCATGGTTCTGAAATTAATCTTATTGCTCGAGGTGTTTATGAGAGTGGCAAGTGGCCTATGGATGCAGAGCATGGCTGGCGCATGAGAGCCGCCAATAATACTTCTGGTGATATGTATGCTGCTTGTCCGAGTATCAGAATTTCTATTGGTAATGTTGAAGAGGATTATCATTGCTTTGTTCAGGATTCATGCTCTTATCCGATTATTCTTGGACAGCCTTTCATTACAGAAGCAAGAATGGAAACAAAAGTGATGGATGATGGGTCAGCTTATGCGCGGATACGCAGTAAAGATGGTATGCGAGCTGTTCAGTTTATGACTGTTGGGGTAAATCATCCGAGAAACAGGGACTCCTTGCGTGAGGCACCACTACCTGCGAAGGAGTTGGATTTTCATTAGGTACCGCTGTCTTGCGAGACGCCAGTGGTACGGAGCGGAGAAAAGAGGAGATCTCGCCTCCTGGCAGCCAGTCTTTCTCCAATAACTTTGTTGGATTTACTTCAGATAGTTCGGTAAGTTATCAGAAAATTTCAGATTTGCCTAGAGCTGCCAGGCAGTACATTGGTCGTAAGGAGAAAGAGTTGAAGAATGCAGGTATTTTGCAAGCAGAAGAGCATGTGGATGGATTGTATGAAGGGATGTCTTATGCAGATACATTGTTTGAGATGAGTGCAATGCTGAAAACTGATGTATGCAAGGGTTCAAAGATCATACCTGTGCAAACCTTGGATATGTTTCAGGAAATTTCTGGTTTTATGCTGCAAACAGAGTTAGAGGCTGAGAAAACTCAGCAAACTGAATTTATGGCTGATCTTGATCAGTTAACAGAATTGCAGAGGGCTGAATCCATTCAGCCAACAGAGTTGAATGCAGAAAAATTTCTGCATACAGAGTTTCAGGATGCATCTATGCAGTCCATAGAGCCGAGGGCTGAATCCATTCAGCCACCAGAGTTGAATGCAGGAAAATTTCTGCATACAGAGTTTCAGACTGCACCCATGCAGTCCATAGAGCTAAAGACTGAAATTTTTCAGCCAACAGAGTTGAAAGATGCTGAAAATTTGCAGAAATTGCAGCAAAGGAAAGAGTGCTTGAATGATGCCAAGGTTGACACAAAATATAAAACAGTTGATAAGAAGGTTAAGCCGGTTGCAGGCCCGCTTCCTTCTGATAGTGATGAGCAGATTGAAAAAGCTATGAAGCAGCCTATGTTGAGGGATCCTGCAAATATTGGACATAAGTTTACAGTTGAAACTCTTGCAGAATTGAAGATTGGAAATGATGATTTTTTGCTTCCAGTGGAAAAAGAATGTTTTAGAGAGATGCTTGGTCGTCATGGTAAGGCATTTGCTTTCTTTCCACATGAAATTGGCTGCATTAGTCCCGAATTGGTAGCACCTATGGTTATCTTCACTGTTCCTCATGTACCATGGAATATACGTCCTATACCTGTGCCTAAAGCACACTTGCCAAAGTTGATAGAGTTGCTGAATGAGAAGATTAAAATGGGGATTTTGGAGCCCTCTTCAGCACCCTATTCTAACAGGTGGTTTACTGTACCAAAGAAGAATGGTACTTTGAGATTCATTCAGGATATGCAGCCCGTGAATAAAGTGACAATCAGGAATGTGGGTACAGGTCCAGTTGTGGATGAATTTGCTGAGGCTTTTGCAGGACGAGCCATCTATTCACTAGGTGACTTGTATTCAGGTTATGATCAGTTTCAGCTTGCCTTGGAAAGCAGGGATATTACTACTATGCGGACACCTATTGGTCTTGTGAGGATGTGTACCTTGCCTCAAGGTGCTACAAACTCAGTTGCTCATATGATGAATGCTATGCATAGAGTTCTTCGAGACTACATTCCACAGTATACCATGCCTTTTCTAGATGATGTGCCTATTAAGGGTTGTGCAGAAGAAGAAAAGAATGGAAGTCTTGATTTGTGTGGATGTAGACAGTTTGTGGCTGATCACTTGAAAGCTTGTGAGCAAATATTGACACGATTAGAGGAGGTAAATTTGACACTTTCAGGGCTGAAATCTGTCTTTGCTGTTAATGAAGTCATCATAGTTGGGCATATGGTTGGATATTATGGCAGAAAGCCTTCTCCTGCAAAGGTGGATGCCATAAACAGGATTGCAGAGTATTGCTCAACTACTTCAGAGGTGCGGAGATTTGTGGGAGCTTGTGTATTTTACATGATTTGGATTCCTCATTTTGCTCATATTGCAGATGTTCTCTATCAGCTGCTTCGAAAGGGGCAGAAATTTCATTGGGATGAGAAGCATTCAAAAGCCATGCGTAAGCTCAAGAAGCTGTTGCAATCAGCTCCTACTCTACGCAAGGCGGATTATCAGTGTGGACGGCCTATCATGTTGACAGTTGATACTAGCCCTATTGGTATAGGTTGGGCTGTGGGACAGGATGATGCTGATGGAAATAGGTATGCTATCCGCTTTGGAGCTAAAGTTCTTAATGAGCGACAAAGGAGATATCCGCAGATCAAAAGAGAGTTGTGGGGAGTAGTCACTACACTGAAGTGTGATAAAGGGTATTTCATTGGAGCTTCAGTTATTGTGGAAACAGATTGCTTACCTTTGCTTGGCATGATTACTAGTTGCTCGACTCCAGATATAGCGATGCTCCGATGGATTGCCTATATCAAATCATTGAATCCAGAATTTCGACACATAGCAGGGAAAGATAATCCAGTTGCTGACATGCTTTCTAGAGCGAGATATGAGGATGAGGAGTCAATGCTTGCAGAAGATGATGAGACAGAGTTTGCTACTTCTGTCCTTACTCATGATTGTCATGTATCTACTGTTGAAGCTTTTATTGAAGAGCTTTATGTTGATGAGTGGCTGCAAATTGGACAGTATCTAAGTTCATTGACTCGAAGAGCTGATTGGACGGATGATGAGTTCAAGAAAATCAGAAGGAAGGCTTATGGGTATTTCTTGAAGGATGGTTTACTTTGGAAGCATCCAAGAAAGAGAGGAGGCTTGCCCTTGAGAGTAGTTTGTGATGTAGCGATGCAAATACAGATTATGCGAGAGTTTCATGAGAGCTCATGGGCTGGACATAGAGGTGTGTGGGCTACCTATGAGAAAATCAAAGAAAGATACTGGTGGAAAGGGATGTATAAAGATGTTTCTCACTTTGTGGAGACTTGCAGGGATTGCCAGCTTTACTCTATAGTGCGACATCGTGATGAGTTGCATCCGACTTATCCACTATGTATGCATTACAAGTGGGTAGTAGACTTGGTTACTTTGCCAGTGGGACTTTGGCAGATGAGATATCTTGTTTTGGCTAGGGAGGATCTTACAAACTATGTTGAGGGTAGACCACTGAGGACGAAGACCACCGCTACAGTATGTAAATTCTTATTGGAAGAAATATTTTGCAGGTATGGATGTATAGGCAAGATTACAGCTGATCGTGGAGAGCTAGATGCTGATGAAGCTAGAGAATTCTTCTCACGGCTTGGGATTAAATTGGCTCTTACTACTGCCTACAATCCAGAGGGAAATGGTAAAAGTGAAAGAGGACATCCGCCTATAGTTAAAGCATTGGCAAAAGCTTGTAGAGGTCGGATTGGAGATTGGCCGAGATTGCTACCTTTTGCATTGTGGGCTGATCGCTCTACACATAGTGTGACTACTGGATACATGCCTGCGGAGTTGATGTATGGGCAAAAACCTGTCATGCCTACTGAAATTTGTGCTCTCACTTGGAGTGTTCTTCCTTGGCATGAGAATTTATCAAGGGAAGAGTTGTTAGCCCTTCGGATTCGTCAACTAGAGAGAAGGGCAGAAGATGTGCAATTAGCCATTGACCGTTTGAAGACAGCCCGTCTTAGAAATAAGGACAGGTTTGATTTAAGGCATCGCTTGAGGCCTAGAGTCATAAAAGAAGGAGATTGGGTTCTAGTCTACGACAGTAGTCTAGAAAATCAGCATAGTAGCATGAGAAAAATGGTTCAAAGATGGTTTGGGCCGTATGAAGTGAAAAAGGTTTTTGACAATGGTACTTATGAGCTGGCTGAGTTAGATGGAACATTATTAAGGGTGCCTATTGCTGGAAAACGAGTCAAGATTTTTAAGAGAAGAGAAGATAAAGAATATGAGCTTGAAGCATTAACAGAAGATGAGCAGGTAGGAGAAAGACATGTTGAAGAAACAGAGGACATAGAAGATGGAGCTGATGGAGAAACAGGTCCGCTAGAATCAGAAGATGGACTTGACCTGTTTGTGGAGTTGAATGATCCTGGATAGTTGGCACATCCGGAGGATGCGCAGGTTTAGAGGGGGTGGATGTCGTGATGCTGCGCATCTGAGCCGTGAACACCTCCATTTTTGTTGTGCATTTGTGTTAATTTCTGCGTGTGATTCATTGTTTATGTGGTGCATTTTAATAAACTACATCCAATTGCCATAAAGATGTATTAGCAATTGAAGTGCTAAAAAGAAATGGAGTCTTTGTTTGACAAGGCAAAAGCTGCGAATGTGTGGCCTGTCTTAAAGAAGGGCCATAAATGTGATAGGACAGGTGGTATTGTTTTGAAGGCATCAAAGTACTCAGCAAAACAGTTGCAACTAGTAATGAAAGCTCTTAAGGCTAGTTCGCTTTCAAGGCAAATCAGCATCTAAGATTGGGGAGGAAAGGAGAGAAAAAGTAGGGGAGGTCACGAATGGATGAGGGAAAAAGCTAAGAAAAGAAAGGTATATTTTTGAAAAGGCAAAAACGGAGGGCTATTTTTGAAATGGAGGGTAATGCTAATTGGGGGGAAAAAGACTGGGCTGGACGCGTTCGAATGGAAGGAGTTGATGGAATAGACGAGCTCGGAAAGACACACAGAAGGGGTCCATCACCATCATCAAGGGATTGGAGAAGGGGAAGAGCTGAATCGTGAAGGGAGGAGCTTTGTCCGTTGAACAGGAAAGAAGAGACTTTTGTAATGGCAGGATAATTTTATTGTGGCATTAGCAATGCAGTTTCATATTGGGGAAAATCCGCCATCTCCTGGACTCCATGAAAATTAACCCACAGCAGTAACCGCTACAAGCGCATCCACTGTTACAATGTCCTGAACAAAGCTTGATATCCCTAGCCTTGTGGCTTGCTGAGCTGATCAGGAAAAGAGGAGAGATGAAGGGGGCTATGCCGATGACTGAGAGGAACAAAGTGCCGGATTGAATGCAAGAAGGGGAGCCGAGCAGCAGCGTGGCAAGGAAATGAAATGCTGCACAAGTTTTGTCAACCATTGGTTTCACCACTACTCCCAATTCAGTTCGCCTGCTTTCACCTCTCCTTCGGCCAACTACTATACTGAGATTCAAGGATGGAGTGATATAATTGCTTCATAAATGGTGAATGTGTTTTGGATGTCAGCTACTTTCCGTTCTGCTTTCTCATCAAGAGTTGATCAGTATCGTTTTGTTTAAAGTGGGCGCCTTCGAACTCATATGAAGAATTGGAATTCTTTCATGATGATGAACGGTTCACAATGGGATGTTTTTAGTTGCTGCAAAATCATAGCTTATTCTCCAAGTTAGGCATCGTCGAGCTCTGCAAACGAATAGGACTGCTACGACATTTCTGGAAGGGACTGCGGAGGAGACAGATTCTGTGGAAGAAACCAAGAAAGAAGTAATAGATCAACACTTTAAGGCTATCTAGAAGGCTTACGAGGTGTTGATTGATCCTGTCAAGAGACGGATTTTTGACTCCTCAGATGAGTTTGATGATGAAATTCCTGGAGACTGCGCTCCACAGGATTTCTTCAAAGTTTTTGGGCCTGATCTTATGAGGAATGCACGATGGTCAGTTTGGTAGAATTCTTGATTTGGCTACAAGATTGGATATTGCTATCGATGTAGCACATGCAGTTACCTACCTGCATTTATATGCTGATAGACCTATCAAACACCGTGATATAAAGTCCACTATCATCTTGTTAACTAGCAACTACTGAGCTAAAGTTGCTGATTTCAGATTCTCTCATCTTGAGCCTTGGGAGCTTGATCCCACCCATGTCTCTATTTAAGTGAAGGGGACTGCCAGTTACCTGAAACCAGAATATCTCTGAACTGACCAGCTCACAAAGAAAAGTGATGTCTACACCTTTGAGATACTGTTTATGGAAATGCTTTCAGGCAAGCATCCCTTTGAACAGGCAGGCATCCCTTTGAACAGAAATGCGAGCAAACAGAAATGCGAGCAAAGTGAAAGAATAACCACAAGATGGGCTTTTGGATTATTAGATAATGTCCATTACTCTGTTGAGTGTTATAGTCATCATACACTGACTTCAGTAGGGACTCTATTCAGTTTAAGTGGCTGCAGGCTGATTTGGCCAAAGTGGATAGAGTCAGAAACCCTTGGCTCCTTGCTGTCATTCATGCACTATGGTACAACAGCAATTTCAAATATCAGGGTGATAGTGACAAAATGATGAAATCCATGGAGTTCATCCTTAAAGAATTCCCTTCCTACTGCAACTGTCATCATACACCTGAAAGTAAACAAATTATGAGATACTTCGGATTATCCTGAACATGAATTTCTTGTAACTCACTTGACAAGAAATATAGTGAACTTTGACATCAAAAATTTGAGTTCTTCTTGTTAGTCTCTTCCATTGCTGTGCCTTGAACCCCGTGTTCTGCAGCTCTCACACGATTTCTTTGACATCGCGCCGGTGGGGAAGACCCTGGGATCAACTCAATCTTGTGATCCACATCTCGCCTGGGTGATAGACCCTTGGGTAGCTCGGTGGCATTACATCTTTGAATTCTTCAACTATTTCTGCCACTTCTGTGTTCTTGCTTTGTTGTTTGGGCTTCTTGCCATCTTCTTCTTCTTCAATTGGTCAGATCATACGTAGGTAGACCATATCTCCTTGTTTGACTTATTTTTCTACATGCTTGGCACTGCATGTCATGATATGCGGCCTGATAACGGTCCCTTGGACCGGTGCATTTTGGGACTGGCCCTTTGGTTGGGTTGTAGTTGGCTTCACTGTTTGGCATGATACTCCTGGCTTATTCTCCTTCATTTGCACCTTGATTGGGGTCCTACTAGGCAATTGCATTCTTTCACAGGGTATTGTGATGCCTTCTCCTTGCATATCTAGCATCATTTCATTTACACCTTTACCGAATATTGCAATGATATACTTGTCATAGAATTCCAAGCCCAATATCACTTCAAAATCATCCATGGGGATTACTAAGAAGTTGAGTTTTGCTTTCCACTTGTCAGCTTCTACTTGGACTGCAAAGACTTGTTTCACTTCCTTGGCTTCTCCTTGTGCGAATGTTACTGTTAAATTTAATCCATGTTTTTCTGCGCACTCTGGTGTCATGAAGTTGCATGTTGCCCCTGTGTCCACCATGATGGGTTGGTTTCCTTCGCTCACTTGGCCTTTGATGTATAGATGATGGACTGCAGCTACTCTGGCTGCCATGCATTGGGGTCGGGCACTAACTGTCCCTACCCTTGGGTGATCCATGCTTTCCTCACTTCCATTTGGGATTTCTTGGATGCGCAGATGTTGTGGTTCTTCTCCTCCATATGCGCTAGTCGCATTCACCCTTGATCTGCTTGATGACGCTATATCTTTTATCGGGCATCTATTTTGGTAGTGTGAGCCCCTGCATCTGAAGCATCTGATCCCGACGAACGGGCCTGGGGGTCTCCACCATGATGTGCCTTTGCATCATTATCGTCTTCAGCTCCTTCTCCTTCATCATCATTATTATCTGTTCCTCGTGTTGCAGTGGTTGCCGCTCCCAAGCGCCCCAGCTCGGGCCTCAACAAGTCAATCAAGTGCAAGACCTCGGGCCCTTACAATGGCCAGCTCCTTACTTGCCCCACATTTTGCTTCACAGCCCCAAACCATGGATCTTTCAAAGGGGGCCCCAAAGGAGGTGGTGGAGCCTACGGCTACTGCTATGGCAACCCCGGAAGTGGTGGTGATGGTGGTGGCGGGTCCCGGAGTGTTGGTGGCAGGTATGGCAGTAATTGGGGCCCTGGCGATGGTGGGCAGGGAGGTGGCGATGACTGGGGACCACCCGGTGACGGGTGGGACTTTGGTGGTGGAGGTGAAGGATGGAGCGGCGATAGGGATCACATACGGCATCGCAACCCTTGCCAATTTGATTGCAAAGCTTGCACTGTCTGATGTAAGTTTTAAGCTTGCTGGGTATAATACCCGATTATACACTGTTATAGATCTACAAAACAATCCTTTATAAAGCTATAATTCTACCTCGATGGAATTTACCAGTTTCTCTCATCCTTACCAATTGTGTATGAAAAGATAATATAAATCATTCTTACGCATTATCAAACTCCTCATTTTGTAAAACACTTACCTTGGCCCATTGTTCCATCCGAGGACTATAGAAAACAATGTCATCTCTACTGTCCAAACATTAACAGTCTTAGGGTATGTTAATTTAAGCCCTTTACATTTTATGGAATGAACATAGCTTCACGCTCAACCTCTTTTATTCATGTTGGCATGGTCACATGTTCAAACCCACCACAATTTGTTCATTACACCAAGTCATACCAATTGAGTTTGAGTTGTGTTCTAAGCTAGTCAACCTAGTTTTTTTATGTTGATAGTCAGTGGAATCACTTTAGATGTTGCTATTTATGATAGCTTGTAAAATTGATGCTTACAATAACTCCTAATGCCCTTGAGCCTCCTATGCACTTTTGGAATCTTGCAACTACTCTTTTCAGTAGATGCTAATTTTGGTACTTCCTGAATTAAGTGAATACCAACCAACAGTAGGGTTGTCACATTGAGACACTAGTTGCAAAGAAGGATAAAACGGATGTTGGGGATGATTCAATGTGGGTAAGGCTAGTGGTCTACACTTTAGAGCAACACACTACAATGCTATGGTAAGCTCAAGTTGGTGATACTATGTAAGGCTAAAGAGTTTGATGACATTAACATAAAGGTATAATAGCTTGCAAAAGTGCATGGAGTAACCCAAGACTACAACATAGATTACAAAGACATGTACATTTTAAACAAAAATTTGGTGTGAATGCATTCTAATCTTCTAGGTTCTTGGAGGCACATTGGAAGATGAAATTTGAAAGACACAAGTTCCACACTCATTGTGAATGCATCTTTGATATTGATCTATGATTTTATAGATTTGTAATATAAATGATTTTTGTTTTTATATGTTCAACATCTATCAATAGTAATACATCCTTTTATCATATACATAGTAGTATTATGGTTCTGGTACATTTGGGTTACATGAATGTAATTAATAGTTAAAAGTTGTAATCATGTTCAACTAGCAGTTGCACAACATCAATCTCATCTATGTCATAAAAGTCAATGGCATATTTCCACTCAACTTCATTGTTAATGTGATGCTCTATTTGATGACCTTATCAACCATTTGTAATATTAGAGGTGGATTACTTGATGTAGACATGATGGTTGCTTGAGATGCAATATATGTAGCCCTATGTTCATTGCATGAGACAATTGAAGGTGTTTGCATCTAATAAGGTTGACCAATTTTTCTCATAGCTCCCAAAGGCATTGTATAATAAACAACGTTTTGGTTGCAAGACTTTGCAACTCAAAAACATTATTTCTACAGTCTTTCCATCATATTTGTAGAGAAACAATCAATGTATTCTATGACTTGTGGATCGCCAAAGCCACCAATATTGGCAAACTATTAAAAATGATGAAATACATCCTTTCCCTCTCACTATCCTCCCAATAAGTGATTGCATAATGGGTCTAAAGTCATTGATAACTTTGTTACTTCTTGAATTAAGGACTTGATATTTTGGATATCATATCTATGTAGCTCCATGTACTGGCATATGCAATTGAGTGTAATTAATTAAAGCTTGTGCTACTATTCGATCACATCCTAAGCTCATGAAGTCATGATATTCTTGGTTAGGTGGACAACCTTTGAAATTTTCCATACATCTTATGAATCACAAGTCTTTCTAAATAAACCTTTTGAAGCAAGCCAATAAGTGGTTTTACAACACCACTATCTTATCAACATCTCTTCAAAGTGCAATGTTACACACAAACTTTTGACATTTGGTTGCATTTCTCTTGCAACAATAGTCACATTTTATAACGTTCTTCTATCAGATAATGGTAATGAGTGATTAATATTTGTGATCTATGTCCAACTATGTACAATATATATTTCTACAACCTTCTATGTAGGATTGTCACCTTTCAACCAACACATATCTCTTTTTGTCTCCAAAACCCTAGCAAAAAACATCATGGAACTCTTCAATCTACTTCTTGATCTCATTCTCAAGAGATTGATAACCATTGATATTGGCATTGAAGCTCTCTTGGCTATCCAAATGGGCCCAAAAAATGCAGTGCATTTTTCAACTTGATTTCTACTATGTTTCTCATCATTCTTGCTTTAGATGATCATTATGGTATTTTCTCTAGTTGAAAGAAGCAAAATAGAAACCTTCACTTATAAAAAAATAGTGACAACTTATGGATCTAACCTCGATCAGCCTTCTTTCTCATGGTTGAAAATTGGTCAATGATCTACTATTTTGGTTGTGCTGATGCCAAACTCGATCAAGACTCATTTCAAACCCTTCAAAGATAGTTCTTGGTACATGTAGAAGACTTGCAAGGCTCAGCCATGTGTTTGATGTACATATTTCCTTAAGTTTTCCATATAGGGGATTGAATACACATGATAGATAGACGTTCTTAATAGTGACTACTACAAGGCACTTTTTACACATTACATATATAGTCACATTAACAATGGTCCCATCTATGATCAACCACTATTTCTTGAAGTGTTGCATGCAGGCTCTCTTATCTCTCCAACATATAATAAGTTATGGTAAAGTGAGTATAGCACAAAATATTTTAAAACCATAAAACAAATTTCATACGAAATAAGGCATGTGTGGAATGATACTCCCATATAAATTTGACAACAAAGTTGGTATCTAGTTAAGTAGATTTGAAGAGCAATAAAAAATGTGTAGCATAAGGGACCCATGTTGTCTGTGGATATGTTTTTTTAACATCATGTTCCATAGTTTTGTAGTTGGTAGTACTATCAATTAGAATTGACATGACATTTTCGTAGTTTTCTAGTTAGTAGTATTGTGAATTACAATGGATATGACCTTTTCTTAAATGTGAACATATTAAAAGAATATTTACTCCCTTGAGCCAAAATATGATCAAGCCCTTCTCAACACTTGGAGAGTGTTTGAAAGCAACCATGAAAACTTGTATATCCTCTCTTAAGGCTTCCAATACTATGAGATTTTGCACTTTATAGACATTAAGTAGGCTCTCTACGGAGGCTTTCTTCTCTTTCCTTATAAATGCCATATTCTTATAATCCCATAGATCCTTACAAATCACAAGTCTCATGTTGCGAAGTTTGAGACATTCTTCTTTAAAAAGTGATACTTTCAATTTGATAGAGAAATTGAAACTTGCTTAATTACACCACTCTTAAACTCTAGCGTAGAGCACTCTTGCATCCCTATAATGCTACAATAAGTGGGGTGTGGATGCACTTTGACATTGACAAAGAAGGAAAAAGGTTGAGATCCTTTGACTTACTTTGTCTTTGGTTGGTAATTTTTTATGACCACCTTGCATTGATTAAGTTTCTAATTTGGTGTAACAAATCAAATGTTAAACCCACTCTAGTCGAGAGCCTTTGTATGAAACCCTAGAAGATGAGGTTCCCTATAAAAGGCAAGAAGATGCCCTTATACATAATCTTTAATCATTGATTTGAACTAATCCATCTTGGAGCTCTTGATATAACACCTCCACCATCATTGAGGACAAGTTCTCATGGCCACCATTGCATGAGGTGTGTATCATGCTATCCACGTTTTCTTGTATTTCTCTTTTCTTCCAACTATGGTTTCCTTGTGACATATGCATCATATGAATATATGGCATAGCTATGACATTCTTGGATATGACATGTATTTCCTTCATTAAAGTGTCAATTATATTCAATTATAAGTTCCCCTCTTTCAAGTGGTATTAGAGATTTTCTTTGATCCTGATTGAAGTCCATTTCAAGTCATTTTCTAGTTATAAGTACTAGAAACAAATCTTGTCATAGTTTGGCTACTTGCTAATTATACTTGTACATTTGTATTAAGGAAGAAACAAGGCTCATGTAGCTTACTGCATAAGTAGTTTAAGAGTGAACATATAGATGAATGTGACTCCATAGATAGTTTTTCGACAAAGGTTGCTTGACAATTCTTGAAAAAGGTCAAAGATCGTAAGAAGCAAATTATTGTTGCAACTTAAATTTTTCTTAACAATTCATTTATGTAGAGTGTTCTCAATGGTCCTCTTGGTTACTATCATAGTTTTACATCTACTCTTCATTTGATGATGAAAGGCAATCTAAAATGCTTTGTTCATAGTCTCTTATGTGGTGATGCAATTATTAGTTCACTATGTCAGGGACTCTACAAGCTCAGTCATTATGGTAAATATGTGGAAGATGTGGCATGTGCCATTGCAGATTTGCATACTATTTTATATACAAAACTTTGGTATATATGTTTTGTTCATCTAAAATTTTCTAGTTTGTTGTACTATGCAAAAATCTGATATGGTATCTTAATTGCCTATTTTTGAGGTACTTGGAAAACACATTTGTGAAGGATGTATATTAAGCAAAATATAGCATTCTTCATTTCTGAAAAATGGTTTCATGAGAGTTATTTGTAAATTGCATCTTGTACACATTAGTGTTTGTGGTCCGATGTGCAAACAACATGTTTTGGCAAGTACTTATACTTTGTGATTTTCATTGATGACTATTCCAAGCATGCATGGGTATATGATCTAAATGCTAAGTTCAAAGTATTTTAATGTTTTAAATAGTTTCTAAGCATGGATAAATTTTGTTTGGGATATAAAGTGGGCACTTTCCATCCAGATCAAGAGGGGAGTATATGTCTAAGAATTTTAATGTATGTTTGGCTCAATATGGGATAAACCACCACGTATAGTGCCATATACACCACAACAGATTGGTGTAGATGAGAGAAAAACCAGATCAGTGATGGAGATGGCACGATGGATGTTGTTGCCACATAGTTTCTAGCTTATGTTGTTGCCACATGTTGTTGTCACCATAGGGGGTAGGGCAAGAAAACTGGACAAGATAGATGGAGATGTGTCTTCAAGAGATAAATAGATTACAATGAGTTATTAAAGGTTGAAGAGGTACTTCAAGGTGAATCACTAATTTCAAAGGAGATAATGCTTCACCTTTGGAATGGGAGGAGTGGATCAATAAGCTTGACTTGTACTTCACCCTTTAACCTAGAAGTGAAGAAGCCAAGATTTATTTACGTCCCTTCATCTTGAAGGTTGTGCCCATACTTGGTGGCATTACATGCAAAAGATTGGGCAAAACTTTGACTCTTGGAAGGAGCTCAAGCAATAAATGATTGATGTGTATGTGTCTCCTTTGGAAAAAGAAAGGCTTCAAAGAAAATGGTATGCATGCGCTCAAAGAGGAATGTACGTCAGAGACTATTCCAACAGCTACTTGAATCTTTCCATGTATGTTGAAGATATTTCAGATTTTGCTAAGTTGAATAAATACATTTTTGGTCTTGATCCTACCCTATCATCGGAGGTAGGAGCTCAACAACAAGGAACATTACATGAAGCCATACAATTGGCTGAAAGATACTCCTTGAAGTACAAAAGAGATGCAAGAAATTTCCAGCAAAGAAGTATGGGCAATAATATTTTCAACCAACCTACAAAGTATGGGAAGGTTTTCGGCCAATCAAGAGACTCTTTTAGCCAAGAAAACAAAGGTTACAACAGTCAAAACAGTTATAACACCAAAGTGCAGACATTTCCCACTGTTTATGTCTCTAAACAGGGTGGAAATTTTGTACAGAAACAGGGGCAAACTTTTAAAAATGTGATTGAGCCAAGAGGTACGTTTTCAAGAGTTGAAAATGCTCCTAAACTGCACCAAAGCAGTTCTAACAGTAACTTCCTTCCTCACGACAAGCTTAGGGAAATGCATGCAAAAGGATTATGCTTCACATGTGGGGAGAAGTCGTCACAAGATCATAAGCTAAAGTGTAAAGCTAAGAACTCAAAAATCAACATGGTGATCACTCAAGAAGAAGAAGTTGAAGAAGAAGAAGATCAAGAGGGAAATTTACTGCATGTTGATGCATAGCCAATGGTTGAAGAGATTCATGAAGAAGAGAATGCCACCAACAAAGAATTCTATGATCCCATGGATGGATTTCCTTTTGATCCAGGTGGTATTCATGATTCTCATGATTCCTTGTGTACTATCTCATATGATGCATGGACCGGTTGCAAAGGGGAAAATACACTTAGACTCAAATTAGGGTTCATTAATGGCAAGGTTGCACATATTCTAGTGGATTCGGGCAGCACTCATAGCTTTTTCAATACCAAATCCTTGAATGGGCTGAAGTTTCTACCCATTAATATGGACTCTTCCTTGCGGATAGAAGTTGCCAATGGTGCATATGAGTCTAGTAAAGAAGTGTGTCCATGCACTTCAATTGAGTTATTGCCCTCTTGCACAATAAAAGTATACTTGATCACTTTGGATATGGGGCCTATTGACATTGTTATTGGATGTAATAGGCTGAAAACACTTGGCAAATTCACATTGGACTTGGGGTAAATGAAAATGGCTTAGGGAAGTTACTATATGTTTATCCTCCACATCACATGCGTTCAAGGCCTATTTATAGATATCCTTATTTGTGATTTTTTCTTGATTAAAACATGACCCTTTTGCATTCAATATATAAATAATTCCTTTATATTATACCCTTTAGTATGTAAAAAATGTATAAAAATGGTATTTTAAAAATACCTTATTTTGAACCCACGTGATGCACACATATATTCATGAGTAACCTACCCGAGGAAAATGGGATTTAATTGGCAAGGAAATCACATAGAGTTGAAAGACATAGACCACAAACAAATAAAACTCATCTCCACGAAGAAATTGTGAAAAGAAATTAATGAAAAGTCATGCATCTTCACTCTTTTGCTTGCAAAAGTAGATGAAGGACAATCAACAAATGAGCCATCTTCTTCTTCAAAGAAAAGGGATCCAAGATTGGAAGAGTTATTGGAGGAATACAAGGATTTATTTCAGCCACTGTCATCTTTACCTCCAAAGTGAGAGATTGACCATCCTATTGATTTGTTGCCTTATACAAAGCCCATCAACAAACCTCCCTATCACTTGTCCAAGTTTGAAAGGGGAGAAGTGGAGCGACAAGTCAAAGAATTGTTGCAAATAGGTTTAATTTAGCAAAGTCAATAACCGTTTGCCTCTCTTGTGCTCTTGATCAAAAAGAAGGATGGATCATTTCGCATGTGTATTGATTATCAGGACTTGAACAAGTCAACAATCAAGAATAGGTATCGTATTCCCTGAATTGATGATCTTTTGGATGAACTTAAAGATGCAAATGTCTTCACCAAAATAGATCTTCGATCGGGCTATCATCAAATTCGAATGAAGGAGATGAGTTCAAAATAGTCTTTAGGAATGACAGAGGGTTATACAACTTCTTGGTTATGCCATTTGGAATTTTCAATGCACCCGCTACTTTTCAAGCCCTCATGAATAAAATGTTGCAGCCCTTCTTGTTCAAAATAGTCCTTGTTTTCTTTAATGATATCCTAATCTATAGCAAATCCAAGGATGAGCATTTGAAGCATATGAGAGAGGTCTTTGACACATTATGAAGAGACACACACTTTGCCAAGATGACGAAGTGTTCTTTCATGGAAGATGAAGTTGAATACTTAGGTCATGTTGTGGGAGAACAAGGGATTAGAATGGATCCCAATTAGGTAAACGTGTTAAAGAATGGCCTACTCCTATGAATGCAACCTCTTTGAGAGGATTCCTTGGGTTATCATCCTTTTATAGAAGGTTCATCAAGAATTACGCTCATGTGGCGGCTCCATTGACGGATAGACTCAAAAAGGGGGATTTCTTTTGGGACTCCATCGCCAATCAAAGTTTCAATGAGCTGAAATCTCTTCTAAATTCAGCACCCATCCTTGTATGCTTGGATTTCTCTAAGGAATTTATCATATGTGCGGATGCTAGCGGAAGAAAAATTGGGGTTGTTTAATGTCAAGATCATGATTGCTTAGGCCGAATCCTAATATTAACCACTCAAAACTACCTTATCGTGTGTCGAAGGCTATTTTTGGGATATCTTCTTCGGCTATGCGGATTTGATGGTATCCTAATCTAAGGTCGATACAACTAAAGTACTTAGCCCCATGCAATTTATCTAAGAGGTCTTCCACTAGGGGCATTGGGTATTTGTTTTTTATGGTGATTTTGTTAAGGGCCCTATAATATACACAGAGTCTAAGTCCCCCATCCTTCTTCTTTACAAATAACACTGGGCACCAAAGGGGGATTTAGTAGGGCGGATGAACACTTGTTCTTCTAGTTCATGTAGTTGCTTCTTCAGTTCCATGAGCTCGGTGTCGTTCATGCGATAGGGAGCTCGCGCCGGTGGGGAAGACCCTGGGATCAACTCAATCTTGTGATCCACATCTCGCCTGGGTGATAGACCCTTGGGTAGCTCGGCTGGCATTACATCTTTGAATTCTTCAACTATTTCTGCCACTTCTGTGTTCTTGCTTTGTTGTTTGGGCTTCTTGCCATCTTCTTCTTCTTCAATTGGTCAGATCATACGTAGGTAGACCATATCTCCTTGTTTGACTTATTTTTCTACATGCTTGGCACTGCATGTCATGATATGCGGCCTGATAACGGTCCCTTGGACCGGTGCATTTTGGGACTGGCCCTTTGGTTGGGTTGTAGTTGGCTTCACTGTTTGGCATGATACTCCTGGCTTATTCTCCTTCATTTGCACCTTGATTGGGGTCCTGCTAGGCAATTGCATTCTTTCACAGGGTATTGTGATGCCTTCTCCTTGCATATCTAGCATCATTTCATTTACACCTTTACCGAATATTGCAATGATATACTTGTCATAGAATTCCAAGCCCAATATCACTTCAAAATCATCCATGGGGATTACTAAGAAGTTGAGTTTTGCTTTCCACTTGTCAGCTTCTACTTGGACTGCAAAGACTTGTTTCACTTCCTTGGCTTCTCCTTGTGCGAATGTTACTGTTAAATTTAATCCATGTTTTTCTGCGCACTCTGGTGTCATGAAGTTGCATGTTGCCCCTGTGTTCACCATGATGGGTTGGTTTCCTTCGCTCACTTGGCCTTTGATGTATAGATGATGGACTGCAGCTACTCTGGCTGCCATGCATTGGGGTCGGGCACTAACTGTCCCTACCCTTGGGTGATCCATGCTTTCCTCACTTCCATTTGGGATTTCTTGGATGCGCAGATGTTGTGGTTCTTCTCCTCCATATGCGCTAGTCGCATTCACCCTTGATCTGCTTGATGACGCTATATCTTTTATCGGGCATCTATTTTGGTAGGGTGGGCCCCTGCATCTGAAGCATCTGATCCCGACGAACGGGCCTGGGGGTCTCCACCATGATGTGCCTTTGCATCATTATCGTCTTCAGCTCCTCCTTCATCATCATTATTATCTGTTCCTCGTGTTGCAGTGGTTGCCGCTCCCAAGCGCCCCAGCTCGGGCCTCAACAAGTCAATCAAGTGCAAGACCTCGGGCCCTTGCAATGGCCAGCTCCTTACTTGCCCCACGTTTTGCTTCACAGCCCCAAACCAAGGATCTTTCAAAGGGGGCCCCAAAGGAGGTGGTGGAGCCTACGGCTACTGCTATGGCAACCCCGGAAGTGGTGGTGGTGGTGGTGGCGGGTCCGGGAGTGTTGGTGGCAGGTATGGCAGTAATTGGGGCCCTGGCGATGGTGGGCAGGGAGGTGGCGATGACTGGGGACCACCCGGTGACGGGTTGGACTTTGGTGGTGGAGGTGAAGGATGGAGCGGCGATAGGGATCACATACGGCATCGCAACCCTTGCCAATTTGATTGCAAAGCTTGCACTGTCTGATGTAAGTTTTAAGCTTGCTGGGTATAATACCCGATTATACAATATTATAGATCTACAAAACAATCCTTTATAAAGCTATAATTCTACCTCGATGGAATTTACCAGTTTCTCTCATCCTTACCAATTGTGTATGAAAAGATAATATAAATCATTCTTACGCATTATCAAACTCCTCATTTTGTAAAACACTTACCTTGGCCCATTGTTCCATCCGAGGACTATAGAAAACAATGTCATCTCTACTGTCCAAACATTAACAGTCTTAGGGTATGTTAATTTAAGCCCTTTACATTTTATGGAATGAACATAGCTTCACGCTCAACCTCTTTTATTCATGTTGGCATGGTCACATGTTCAAACCCACCACAATTTGTTCATTACACCAAGTCATACCAATTGAGTTTGAGTTGTGTTCTAAGCTAGTCAACCTAGTTTTTTTATGTTGATAGTCAGTGGAATCACTTTAGATGTTGCTATTTATGATAGCTTGTAAAATTGATGCTTACAATAACTCCTAATGCCCTTGAGCCTCCTATGCACTTTTGGAATCTTGCAACTACTCTTTTCAGTAGATGCTAATTTTGGTACTTCCTGAATTAAGTGAATACCAACCAACAGTAGGGTTGTCACATTGAGACACTAGTTGCAAAGAAGGATAAAACGGATGTTGGGGATGATTCAATGTGGGTAAGGCTAGTGGTCTACACTTTAGAGCAACACACTACAATGCTATGGTAAGCTCAAGTTGGTGATACTATGTAAGGCTAAAGAGTTTGATGACATTAACATAAAGGTATAATAGCTTGCAAAAGTGCATGGAGCAACCCAAGACTACAACATAGATTACAAAGACATGTACATTTTAAACAAAAATTTGGTGTGAATGCATTCTAATCTTCTAGGTTCTTGGAGGCACATTGGAAGATGAAATTTGAAAGACACAAGTTCCACACTCATTGTGAATGCATCTTTGATATTGATCTATGATTTTATAGATTTGTAATATAAATGATTTTTGTTTTTATATGTTCAACATCTATCAATAGTAATACATCCTTTTATCATATACATAGTAGTATTATGGTTCTGGTACATTTGGGTTACATGAATGTAATTAATAGTTAAAAGTTGTAATCATGTTCAACTAGCAGTTGCACAACATCAATCTCATCTATGTCATAAAAGTCAATGGCATATTTCCACTCAACTTCATTGTTAATGTGATGCTCTATTTGATGACCTTATCAACCATTTGTAATATTAGAGGTGGATTACTTGATGTAGACATGATGGTTGCTTGAGATGAAATATATGTAGCCCTATGTTCATTGCATGAGACAATTGAAGGTGTTTGCATCTAATAAGGTTGACCAATTTTTCTCATAGCTCCCAAAGGCATTGTATAATAAACAACGTTTTGGTTGCAAGACTTTGCAACTCAAAAACATTATTTCTACAGTCTTTCCATCATATTTGTAGAGAAACAATCAATGTATTCTATGACTTGTGGATCGCCAAAGCCACCAATATTGGCAAACTATTAAAAATGATGAAATACATCCTTTCCCTCTCACTATCCTCCCAATAAGTGATTGCATAATGGGTCTAAAGTCATTGATAACTTTGTTACTTCTTGAATTAAGGACTTGATATTTTGGATATCATATCTATGTAGCTCCATGTACTGGCATATGCAATTGAGTGTAATGAATTAAAGCTAGTGCTACTATTCGATCACATCCTAAGCTCATGAAGTCATGATATTCTTGGTTAGGTGGACAACCTTTGAAATTTTCCATACATCTTATGAATCACAAGTCTTTCTAAATAAACCTTTTGAAGCAAGCCAATAAGTGGTTTTACAACACCACTATCTTATCAACATCTCTTCAAAGTGCAATGTTACACACAAACTTTTGACATTTGGTTGCATTTCTCTTGCAACAATAGTCACATTTTATAACGTTCTTCTATCAGATAATGGTAATGAGTGATTAATATTTGTGATCTATGTCCAACTATGTACAATATATATTTCTACAACCTTCTATGTAGGATTGTCACCTTTCAACCAACACATATCTCTTTTTGTCTCCAAAACCCTAGCAAAAAACATCATGGAACTCTTCAATCTACTTCTTGATCTCATTCTCAAGAGATTGATAACCATTGATATTGGCATTGAAGCTCTCTTGGCTATCCAAATGGGCCCAAAAAATGCAGTGCATTTTTCAACTTGATTTCTACTATGTTTCTCATCATTCTTGCTTTAGATGATCATTATGGTATTTTCTCTAGTTGAAAGAAGCAAAATAGAAACCTTCACTTATAAAAAAATAGTGACAACTTATGGATCTAACCTCGATCAGCCTTCTTTCTCATGGTTGAAAATTGGTCAATGATCTACTATTTTGGTTGTGCTGATGCCAAACTCGATCAAGACTCATTTCAAACCCTTCAAAGATAGTTCTTGGTACATGTAGAAGACTTGCAAGGCTCAGCCATGTGTTTGATGTACATATTTCCTTAAGTTTTCCATATAGGGGATTGAATACACATGATAGATAGACGTTCTTAATAGTGACTACTACAAGGCACTTTTTACACATTACATATATAGTCACATTAACAATGGTCCCATCTATGATCAACCACTATTTCTTGAAGTGTTGCATGCAGGCTCTCTTATCTCTCCAACATATAATAAGTTATGGTAAAGTGAGTATAGCACAAAATATTTTAAAACCATAAAACAAATTTCATACAAAATAAGGCATGTGTGGAATGATACTCCCATATAAATTTGACAACAAAGTTGGTATCTAGTTAAGTAGATTTGAAGAGCAATAAAAAATGTGTAGCATAAGGGACCCATGTTGTCTGTGGATATGTTTTTTTAACATCATGTTCCATAGTTTTGTAGTTGGTAGTACTATCAATTAGAATTGACATGACATTTTCGTAGTTTTCTAGTTAGTAGTATTGTGAATTACAATGGATATGCCCTTTTCTTAAATGTGAACATATTAAAAGAATATTTACTCCCTTGAGCCAAAATATGATCAAGCCCTTCTCAACACTTGGAGAGTGTTTGAAAGCAACCATGAAAACTTGTATATCCTCTCTTAAGGCTTCCAATACTATGAGATTTTGCACTTTATAGACATTAAGTAGGCTCTCTACGGAGGCTTTCTTCTCTTTCCTTATAAATGCCATATTCTTATAATCCCATAGATCCTTACAAATCACAAGTCTCATGTTGCAAAGTTTGAGACATTCTTCTTTAAAAAGTGATACTTTCAATTTGATAGAGAAATTGAAACTTGCTTAATTACACCACTCTTAAACTCTAGCGTAGAGCACTCTTGCATCCCTATAATGCTACAATAAGTGGGGTGTGGATGCACTTTGACATTGACAAAGAAGGAAAAAGGTTGAGATCCTTTGACTTACTTTGTCTTTGGTTGGTAATTTTTTATGACCACCTTGCATTGATTAAGTTTCTAATTTGGTGTAACAAATCAAATGTTAAACCCACTCTAGTCGAGAGCCTTTGTATGAAACCCTAGAAGATGAGGTTCCCTATAAAAGGCAAGAAGATGCCCTTATACATAATCTTTAATCATTGATTTGAACTAATCCATCTTGGAGCTCTTGATATAACACCTCCACCATCATTGAGGACAAGTTCTCATGGCCACCATTGCATGAGGTGTGTATCATGCTATCCACGTTTTCTTGTATTTCTCTTTTCTTCCAACTATGGTTTCCTTGTGACATATGCATCATATGAATATATGGCATAGCTATGACATTCTTGGATATGACATGTATTTCCTTCATTAAAGTGTCAATTATATTCAATTATAAGTTCCCCTCTTTCAAGTGGTATTAGAGATTTTCTTTGATCCTAATTGAAGTCCATTTCAAGTCATTTTCTAGTTATAAGTACTAGAAACAAATCTTGTCATAGTTTGGCTACTTGCTAAATTATACTTGTACATTTGTATTAAGGAAGAAACAAGGCTCATGTAGCTTACTGCATAAGTAGTTTAAGAGTGAACATATAGATGAATGTGACTCCATAGATAGTTTTTCGACAAAGGTTGCTTGACAATTCTTGAAAAAGGTCAAAGATCGTAAGAAGCAAATTATTGTTGCAACTTAAATTTTTCTTAACAATTCATTTATGTAGAGTGTTCTCAATGGTCCTCTTGGTTACTATCATAGTTTTACATCTACTCTTCATTTGATGATGAAAGGCAATCTAAAATGCTTTGTTCATAGTCTCTTATGTGGTGATGCAATTATTAGTTCACTATGTCAGGGACTCTACAAGCTCAGTCATTATGGTAAATATGTGGAAGATGTGGCATGTGCCATTGCAGATTTGCATACTATTTTATATACAAAACTTTGGTATATATGTTTTGTTCATCTAAAATTTTCTAGTTTGTTGTACTATGCAAAAATCTGATATGGTATCTTAATTGCCTATTTTTGAGGTACTTGGAAAACACATTTGTGAAGGATGTATATTAAGCAAAATATAGCATTCTTCATTTCTGAAAAATGGTTTCATGAGAGTTATTTGTAAATTGCATCTTGTACACATTAGTGTTTGTGGTCCGATGTGCAAACAACATGTTTTGGCAAGTACTTATACTTTGTGATTTTCATTGATGACTATTCCAAGCATGCATGGGTATATGATCTAAATGCTAAGTTCAAAGTATTTTAATGTTTTAAATAGTTTCTAAGCATGGATAAATTTTGTTTGGGATATAAAGTGGGCACTTTCCATCCAGATCAAGAGGGGAGTATATGTCTAAGAATTTTAATGTATGTTTGGCTCAATATGGGATAAACCACCACGTATAGTGCCATATACACCACAACAGATTGGTGTAGATGAGAGAAAAACCAGATCAGTGATGGAGATGGCACGATGGATGTTGTTGCCACATAGTTTCTAGCTTATGTTGTTGCCACATGTTGTTGTCACCATAGGGGGTAGGGCAAGAAAACTGGACAAGATAGATGGAGATGTGTCTTCAAGAGATAAATAGATTACAATGAGTTATTAAAGGTTGAAGAGGTACTTCAAGGTGAATCACTAATTTCAAAGGAGATAATGCTTCACCTTTGGAATGGGAGGAGTGGATCAATAAGCTTGACTTGTACTTCACCCTTTAACCTAGAAGTGAAGAAGCCAAGATTTATTTACGTCCCTTCATCTTGAAGGTTGTGCCCATACTTGGTGGCATTACATGCAAAAGATTGGGCAAAACTTTGACTCTTGGAAGGAGCTCAAGCAATAAATGATTGATGTGTATGTGTCTCCTTTGGAAAAAGAAAGGCTTCAAAGAAAATGGTATGCATGCGCTCAAAGAGGAATGTACGTCAGAGACTATTCCAACAGCTACTTGAATCTTTCCATGTATGTTGAAGATATTTCAGATTTTGCTAAGTTGAATAAATACATTTTTGGTCTTGATCCTACCCTATCATCGGAGGTAGGAGCTCAACAACAAGGAACATTACATGAAGCCATACAATTGGCTGAAAGATACTCCTTGAAGTACAAAAGAGATGCAAGAAATTTCCAGCAAAGAAGTATGGGCAATAATATTTTCAACCAACCTACAAAGTATGGGAAGGTTTTCGGCCAATCAAGAGACTCTTTTAGCCAAGAAAACAAAGGTTACAACAGTCAAAACAGTTATAACACCAAAGTGCAGACATTTCCCACTGTTTATGTCTCTAAACAGGGTGGAAATTTTGTACAGAAACAGGGGCAAACTTTTAAAAATGTGATTGAGCCAAGAGGTACGTTTTCAAGAGTTGAAAATGCTCCTAAACTGCACCAAAGCAGTTCTAACAGTAACTTCCTTCCTCACGACAAGCTTAGGGAAATGCATGCAAAAGGATTATGCTTCACATGTGGGGAGAAGTCGTCACAAGATCATAAGCTAAAGTGTAAAGCTAAGAACTCAAAAATCAACATGGTGATCACTCAAGAAGAAGAAGTTGAAGAAGAAGAAGATCAAGAGGGAAATTTACTGCATGTTGATGCATAGCCAATGGTTGAAGAGATTCATGAAGAAGAGAATGCCACCAACAAAGAATTCTATGATCCCATGGATGGATTTCCTTTTGATCCAGGTGGTATTCATGATTCTCATGATTCCTTGTGTACTATCTCATATGATGCATGGACTGGTTGCAAAGGGGAAAATACACTTAGACTCAAATTAGGGTTCATTAATGGCAAGGTTGCACATATTCTAGTGGATTCGGGCAGCACTCATAGCTTTTTCAATACCAAATCCTTGAATGGGCTGAAGTTTCTACCCATTAATATGGCCTCTTCCTTGCGGATAGAAGTTGCCAATGGTGCATATGAGTCTAGTAAAGAAGTGTGTCCATGCACTTCAATTGAGTTATTGCCCTCTTGCACAATAAAAGTATACTTGATCACTTTGGATATGGGGCCTATTGACATTGTTATTGGATGTAATAGGCTGAAAACACTTGGCAAATTCACATTGGACTTGGGGTAAATGAAAATTGCTTAGGGAAGTTACTATATGTTTATCCTCCACATCACATGCGTTCAAGGCCTATTTATAGATATCCTTATTTGTGATTTTTTCTTGATTAAAACATGACCCTTTTGCATTCAATATATAAATAATTCCTTTATATTATACCCTTTAGTATGTAAAAAATGTATAAAAATGGTATTTTAAAAATACCTTATTTTGAACCCACGTGATGCACACATATATTCATGAGTAACCTACCCGAGGAAAATGGGATTTAATTGGCAAGGAAATCACATAGAGTTGAAAGACATAGACCACAAACAAATAAAACTCATCTCCACGAAGAAATTGTGAAAAGAAATTAATGAAAAGTCATGCATCTTCACTCTTTTGCTTGCAAAAGTAGATGAAGGACAATCAACAAATGAGCCATCTTCTTCTTCAAAGAAAAGGGATCCAAGATTGGAAGAGTTATTGGAGGAATACAAGGATTTATTTCAGCCACTGTCATCTTTACCTCCAAAGTGAGAGATTGACCATCCTATTGATTTGTTGCCTTATACAAAGCCCATCAACAAACCTCCCTATCACTTGTCCAAGTTTGAAAGGGGAGAAGTGGAGCGACAAGTCAAAGAATTGTTGCAAATAGGTTTAATTTAGCAAAGTCAATAACCGTTTGCCTCTCTTGTGCTCTTGATCAAAAAGAAGGATGGATCATTTCGCATGTGTATTGATTATCAGGACTTGAACAAGTCAACAATCAAGAATAGGTATCGTATTCCCTGAATTGATGATCTTTTGGATGAACTTAAAGATGCAAATGTCTTCACCAAAATAGATCTTCGATCGGGCTATCATCAAATTCGAATGAAGGAGATGAGTTCAAAATAGTCTTTAGGAATGACAGAGGGTTATACAACTTCTTGGTTATGCCATTTGGAATTTTCAATGCACCCGCTACTTTTCAAGCCCTCATGAATAAAATGTTGCAGCCCTTCTTGTTCAAAATAGTCCTTGTTTTCTTTAATGATATCCTAATCTATAGCAAATCCAAGGATGAGCATTTGAAGCATATGAGAGAGGTCTTTGACACATTATGAAGAGACACACACTTTGCCAAGATGACGAAGTGTTCTTTCATGGAAGATGAAGTTGAATACTTAGGTCATGTTGTGGGAGAACAAGGGATTAGAATGGATCCCAATTAGGTAAACGTGTTAAAGAATGGCCTACTCCTATGAATGCAACCTCTTTGAGAGGATTCCTTGGGTTATCATCCTTTTATAGAAGGTTCATCAAGAATTACGCTCATGTGGCGGCTCCATTGACGGATAGACTCAAAAAGGGGGATTTCTTTTGGGACTCCATCGCCAATCAAAGTTTCAATGAGCTGAAATCTCTTCTAAATTCAGCACCCATCCTTGTATGCTTGGATTTCTCTAAGGAATTTATCATATGTGCGGATGCTAGCGGAAGAAAAATTGGGGTTGTTTAATGTCAAGATCATGATTGCTTAGGCCGAATCCTAATATTAACCACTCAAAACTACCTTATCGTGTGTCGAAGGCTATTTTTGGGATATCTTCTTCGGCTATGCGGATTTGATGGTATCCTAATCTAAGGTCGATACAACTAAAGTACTTAGCCCCATGCAATTTATCTAAGAGGTCTTCCACTAGGGGCATTGGGTATTTGTTTTTTATGGTGATTTTGTTAAGGGCCCTATAATATACACAGAGTCTAAGTCCCCCATCCTTCTTCTTTACAAATAACACTGGGCACCAAAGGGGGATTTAGTAGGGCGGATGAACACTTGTTCTTCTAGTTCATGTAGTTGCTTCTTCAGTTCCATGAGCTCGGTGTCGTTCATGCGATAGGGAGCTCGCGCCGGTGGGGAAGACCCTGGGATCAACTCAATCTTGTGATCCACATCTCGCCTGGGTGATAGACCCTTGGGTAGCTCGGCTGGCATTACATCTTTGAATTCTTCAACTATTTCTGCCACTTCTGTGTTCTTGCTTTGTTGTTTGGGCTTCTTGCCATCTTCTTCTTCTTCAATTGGTCAGATCATACGTAGGTAGACCATATCTCCTTGTTTGACTTATTTTTCTACATGCTTGGCACTGCATGTCATGATATGCGGCCTGATAACGGTCCCTTGGACCGGTGCATTTTGGGACTGGCCCTTTGGTTGGGTTGTAGTTGGCTTCACTGTTTGGCATGATACTCCTGGCTTATTCTCCTTCATTTGCACCTTGATTGGGGTCCTGCTAGGCAATTGCATTCTTTCACAGGGTTTTGTGATGCCTTCTCCTTGCATATCTAGCATCATTTCATTTACACCTTTACCGAATATTGCAATGATATACTTGTCATAGAATTCCAAGCCCAATATCACTTCAAAATCATCCATGGGGATTACTAAGAAGTTGAGTTTTGCTTTCCACTTGTCAGCTTCTACTTGGACTGCAAAGACTTGTTTCACTTCCTTGGCTTCTCCTTGTGCGAATGTTACTGTTAAATTTAATCCATGTTTTTCTGCGCACTCTGGTGTCATGAAGTTGCATGTTTCCCCTGTGTCCACCATGATGGGTTGGTTTCCTTCGCTCACTTGGCCTTTGATGTATAGATGATGGACTGCAGCTACTCTGGCTGCCATGCATTGGGGTCGGGCACTAATTGTCCCTACCCTTGGGTGATCCATGCTTTCCTCACTTCCATTTGGGATTTCTTGGATGCGCAGATGTTGTGGTTCTTCTCCTCCATATGCGCTAGTCGCATTCACCCTTGATCTGCTTGATGACGCTATATCTTTTATCGGGCATCTATTTTGGTAGGGTGGGCCCCTGCATCTGAAGCATCTGATCCCGACGAACGGGCCTGGGGGTCTCCACCATGATGTGCCTTTGCATCATTATCGTCTTCAGCTCCTTCTCCTTCATCATCATTATTATCTGTTCCTCGTGTTGCAGTGGTTGCCGCTCCCAAGCGCCCCAGCTCGGGCCTCAACAAGTCAATCAAGCGCAAGACCTCGGGCCCTTGCAATGGCCAGCTCCTTACTTGCCCCACGTTTTGCTTCACAGCCCCAAACCATGGATCTTTCAAAGGGGGCCCCAAAGGAGGTGGTGGAGCCTACGGCTACTGCTATGGCAACCCCGGAAGTGGTGGTGGTGGTGGTGGCGGGTCCGGGAGTGTTGGTGGCAGGTATGGCAGTAATTGGGGCCCTGGCGATGGTGGGCAGGGAGGTGGCGATGACTGGGGACCACCCGGTGACGGGTGGGACTTTGGTGGTGGAGGTGAAGGATGGAGCGGCGATAGGGATCACATACGGCATCGCAACCCTTGCCAATTTGATTGCAAAGCTTGCACTGTCTGATGTAAGTTTTAAGCTTGCTGGGTATAATACCCGATTATACACTGTTATAGATCTACAAAACAATCCTTTATAAAGCTATAATTCTACCTCGATGGAATTTACCAGTTTCTCTCATCCTTACCAATTGTGTATGAAAAGATAATATAAATCATTCTTACGCATTATCAAACTCCTCATTTTGTAAAACACTTACCTTGGCCCATTGTTCCATCCGAGGACTATAGAAAACAATGTCATCTCTACTGTCCAAACATTAACAGTCTTAGGGTATGTTAATTTAAGCCCTTTACATTTTATGGAATGAACATAGCTTCACGCTCAACCTCTTTTATTCATGTTGGCATGGTCACATGTTCAAACCCACCACAATTTGTTCATTACACCAAGTCATACCAATTGAGTTTGAGTTGTGTTCTAAGCTAGTCAACCTAGTTTTTTTATGTTGATAGTCAGTGGAATCACTTTAGATGTTGCTATTTATGATAGCTTGTAAAATTGATGCTTACAATAACTCCTAATGCCCTTGAGCCTCCTATGCACTTTTGGAATCTTGCAACTACTCTTTTCAGTAGATGCTAATTTTGGTACTTCCTGAATTAAGTGAATACCAACCAACAGTAGGGTTGTCACATTGAGACACTAGTTGCAAAGAAGGATAAAACGGATGTTGGGGATGATTCAATGTGGGTAAGGCTAGTGGTCTACACTTTAGAGCAACACACTACAATGCTATGGTAAGCTCAAGTTGGTGATACTATGTAAGGCTAAAGAGTTTGATGACATTAACATAAAGGTATAATAGCTTGCAAAAGTGCATGGAGCAACCCAAGACTACAACATAGATTACAAAGACATGTACATTTTAAACAAAAATTTGGTGTGAATGCATTCTAATCTTCTAGGTTCTTGGAGGCACATTGGAAGATGAAATTTGAAAGGCACAAGTTCCACACTCATTGTGAATGCATCTTTGATATTGATCTATGATTTTATAGATTTGTAATATAAATGATTTTTGTTTTTATATGTTCAACATCTATCAATAGTAATACATCCTTTTATCATATACATAGTAGTATTATGGTTCTGGTACATTTGGGTTACATGAATGTAATTAATAGTTAAAAGTTGTAATCATGTTCAACTAGCAGTTGCACAACATCAATCTCATCTATGTCATAAAAGTCAATGGCATATTTCCACTCAACTTCATTGTTAATGTGATGCTCTATTTGATGACCTTATCAACCATTTGTAATATTAGAGGTGGATTACTTGATGTAGACATGATGGTTGCTTGAGATGCAATATATGTAGCCCTATGTTCATTGCATGAGACAATTGAAGGTGTTTGCATCTAATAAGGTTGACCAATTTTTCTCATAGCTCCCAAAGGCATTGTATAATAAACAACGTTTTGGTTGCAAGACTTTGCAACTCAAAAACATTATTTCTACAGTCTTTCCATCATATTTGTAGAGAAACAATCAATGTATTCTATGACTTGTGGATCGCCAAAGCCACCAATATTGGCAAACTATTAAAAATGATGAAATACATCCTTTCCCTCTCACTATCCTCCCAATAAGTGATTGCATAATGGGTCTAAAGTCATTGATAACTTTGTTACTTCTTGAATTAAGGACTTGATATTTTGGATATCATATCTATGTAGCTCCATGTACTGGCATATGCAATTGAGTGTAATGAATTAAAGCTAGTGCTACTATTCGATCACATCCTAAGCTCATGAAGTCATGATATTCTTGGTTAGGTGGACAACCTTTGAAATTTTCCATACATCTTATGAATCACAAGTCTTTCTAAATAAACCTTTTGAAGCAAGCCAATAAGTGGTTTTACAACACCACTATCTTATCAACATCTCTTCAAAGTGCAATGTTACACACAAACTTTTGACATTTGGTTGCATTTCTCTTGCAACAATAGTCACATTTTATAACGTTCTTCTATCAGATAATGGTAATGAGTGATTAATATTTGTGATCTATGTCCAACTATGTACAATATATATTTCTACAACCTTCTATGTAGGATTGTCACCTTTCAACCAACACATATCTCTTTTTGTCTCCAAAACCCTAGCAAAAAACATCATGGAACTCTTCAATCTACTTCTTGATCTCATTCTCAAGAGATTGATAACCATTGATATTGGCATTGAAGCTCTCTTGGCTATCCAAATGGGCCCAAAAAATGCAGTGCATTTTTCAACTTGATTTCTACTATGTTTCTCATCATTCTTGCTTTAGATGATCATTATGGTATTTTCTCTAGTTGAAAGAAGCAAAATAGAAACCTTCACTTATAAAAAAATAGTGACAACTTATGGATCTAACCTCGATCAGCCTTCTTTCTCATGGTTGAAAATTGGTCAATGATCTACTATTTTGGTTGTGCTGATGCCAAACTCGATCAAGACTCATTTCAAACCCTTCAAAGATAGTTCTTGGTACATGTAGAAGACTTGCAAGGCTCAGCCATGTGTTTGATGTACATATTTCCTTAAGTTTTCCATATAGGGGATTGAATACACATGATAGATAGACGTTCTTAATAGTGACTACTACAAGGCACTTTTTACACATTACATATATAGTCACATTAACAATGGTCCCATCTATGATCAACCACTATTTCTTGAAGTGTTGCATGCAGGCTCTCTTATCTCTCCAACATATAATAAGTTATGGTAAAGTGAGTATAGCACAAAATATTTTAAAACCATAAAACAAATTTCATACGAAATAAGGCATGTGTGGAATGATACTCCCATATAAATTTGATAACAAAGTTGGTATCTAGTTAAGTAGATTTGAAGAGCAATAAAAAATGTGTAGCATAAGGGACCCATGTTGTCTGTGGATATGTTTTTTTAACATCATGTTCCATAGTTTTGTAGTTGGTAGTACTATCAATTAGAATTGACATGACATTTTCGTAGTTTTCTAGTTAATAGTATTGTGAATTACAATGGATATGACCTTTTCTTAAATGTGAACATATTAAAAGAATATTTACTCCCTTGAGCCAAAATATGATCAAGCCCTTCTCAACACTTGGAGAGTGTTTGAAAGCAACCATGAAAACTTGTATATCCTCTCTTAAGGCTTCCAATACTATGAGATTTTGCACTTTATAGACATTAAGTAGGCTCTCTACGGAGGCTTTCTTCTCTTTCCTTATAAATGCCATATTCTTATAATCCCATAGATCCTTACAAATCACAAGTCTCATGTTGCGAAGTTTGAGACATTCTTCTTTAAAAAGTGATACTTTCAATTTGATAGAGAAATTGAAACTTGCTTAATTACACCACTCTTAAACTCTAGCGTAGAGCACTCTTGCATCCCTATAATGCTACAATAAGTGGGGTGTGGATGCACTTTGACATTGACAAAGAAGGAAAAAGGTTGAGATCCTTTGACTTACTTTGTCTTTGGTTGGTAATTTTTTATGACCACCTTGCATTGATTAAGTTTCTAATTTGGTGTAACAAATCAAATGTTAAACCCACTCTAGTCGAGAGCCTTTGTATGAAACCCTAGAAGATGAGGTTCCCTATAAAAGGCAAGAAGATGCCCTTATACATAATCTTTAATCATTGATTTGAACTAATCCATCTTGGAGCTCTTGATATAACACCTCCACCATCATTGAGGACAAGTTCTCATGGCCACCATTGCATGAGGTGTGTATCATGCTATCCACGTTTTCTTGTATTTCTCTTTTCTTCCAACTATGGTTTCCTTGTGACATATGCATCATATGAATATATGGCATAGCTATGACATTCTTGGATATGACATGTATTTCCTTCATTAAAGTGTCAATTATATTCAATTATAAGTTCCCCTCTTTCAAGTGGTATTAGAGATTTTCTTTGATCCTGATTGAAGTCCATTTCAAGTCATTTTCTAGTTATAAGTACTAGAAACAAATCTTGTCATAGTTTGGCTACTTGCTAATTATACTTGTACATTTGTATTAAGGAAGAAACAAGGCTCATGTAGCTTACTGCATAAGTAGTTTAAGAGTGAACATATAGATGAATGTGACTCCATAGATAGTTTTTCGACAAAGGTTGCTTGACAATTCTTGAAAAAGGTCAAAGATCGTAAGAAGCAAATTATTGTTGCAACTTAAATTTTTCTTAACAATTCATTTATGTAGAGTGTTCTCAATGGTCCTCTTGGTTACTATCATAGTTTTACATCTACTCTTCATTTGATGATGAAAGGCAATCTAAAATGCTTTGTTCATAGTCTCTTATGTGGTGATGCAATTATTAGTTCACTATGTCAGGGACTCTACAAGCTCAGTCATTATGGTAAATATGTGGAAGATGTGGCATGTGCCATTGCAGATTTGCATACTATTTTATATACAAAACTTTGGTATATATGTTTTGTTCATCTAAAATTTTCTAGTTTGTTGTACTATGCAAAAATCTGATATGGTATCTTAATTGCCTATTTTTGAGGTACTTGGAAAACACATTTGTGAAGGATGTATATTAAGCAAAATATAGCATTCTTCATTTCTGAAAAATGGTTTCATGAGAGTTATTTGTAAATTGCATCTTGTACACATTAGTGTTTGTGGTCCGATGTGCAAACAACATGTTTTGGCAAGTACTTATACTTTGTGATTTTCATTGATGACTATTCCAAGCATGCATGGGTATATGATCTAAATGCTAAGTTCAAAGTATTTTAATGTTTTAAATAGTTTCTAAGCATGGATAAATTTTGTTTGGGATATAAAGTGGGCACTTTCCATCCAGATCAAGAGGGGAGTATATGTCTAAGAATTTTAATGTATGTTTGGCTCAATATGGGATAAACCACCACGTATAGTGCCATATACACCACAACAGATTGGTGTAGATGAGAGAAAAACCAGATCAGTGATGGAGATGGCACGATGGATGTTGTTGCCACATAGTTTCTAGCTTATGTTGTTGCCACATGTTGTTGTCACCATAGGGGGTAGGGCAAGAAAACTGGACAAGATAGATGGAGATGTGTCTTCAAGAGATAAATAGATTACAATGAGTTATTAAAGGTTGAAGAGGTACTTCAAGGTGAATCACTAATTTCAAAGGAGATAATGCTTCACCTTTGGAATGGGAGGAGTGGATCAATAAGCTTGACTTGTACTTCACCCTTTAACCTAGAAGTGAAGAAGCCAAGATTTATTTACGTCCCTTCATCTTGAAGGTTGTGCCCATACTTGGTGGCATTACATGCAAAAGATTGGGCAAAACTTTGACTCTTGGAAGGAGCTCAAGCAATAAATGATTGATGTGTATGTGTCTCCTTTGGAAAAAGAAAGGCTTCAAAGAAAATGGTATGCATGCGCTCAAAGAGGAATGTACGTCAGAGACTATTCCAACAGCTACTTGAATCTTTCCATGTATGTTGAAGATATTTCAGATTTTGCTAAGTTGAATAAATACATTTTTGGTCTTGATCCTACCCTATCATCGGAGGTAGGAGCTCAACAACAAGGAACATTACTTGAAGCCATACAATTGGCTGAAAGATACTCCTTGAAGTACAAAAGAGATGCAAGAAATTTCCAGCAAAGAAGTATGGGCAATAATATTTTCAACCAACCTACAAAGTATGGGAAGGTTTTCGGCCAATCAAGAGACTCTTTTAGCCAAGAAAACAAAGGTTACAACAGTCAAAACAGTTATAACACCAAAGTGCAGACATTTCCCACTGTTTATGTCTCTAAACAGGGTGGAAATTTTGTACAGAAACAGGGGCAAACTTTTAAAAATGTGATTGAGCCAAGAGGTACGTTTTCAAGAGTTGAAAATGCTCCTAAACTGCACCAAAGCAGTTCTAACAGTAACTTCCTTCCTCACGACAAGCTTAGGGAAATGCATGCAAAAGGATTATGCTTCACATGTGGGGAGAAGTCGTCACAAGATCATAAGCTAAAGTGTAAAGCTAAGAACTCAAAAATCAACATGGTGATCACTCAAGAAGAAGAAGTTGAAGAAGAAGAAGATCAAGAGGGAAATTTACTGCATGTTGATGCATAGCCAATGGTTGAAGAGATTCATGAAGAAGAGAATGCCACCAACAAAGAATTCTATGATCCCATGGATGGATTTCCTTTTGATCCAGGTGGTATTCATGATTCTCATGATTCCTTGTGTACTATCTCATATGATGCATGGACCGGTTGCAAAGGGGAAAATACACTTAGACTCAAATTAGGGTTCATTAATGGCAAGGTTGCACATATTCTAGTGGATTCGGGCAGCACTCATAGCTTTTTCAATACCAAATCCTTGAATGGGCTGAAGTTTCTACCCATTAATATGGACTCTTCCTTGCGGATAGAAGTTGCCAATGGTGCATATGAGTCTAGTAAAGAAGTGTGTCCATGCACTTCAATTGAGTTATTGCCCTCTTGCACAATAAAAGTATACTTGATCACTTTGGATATGGGGCCTATTGACATTGTTATTGGATGTAATAGGCTGAAAACACTTGGCAAATTCACATTGGACTTGGGGTAAATGAAAATGGCTTAGGGAAGTTACTATATGTTTATCCTCCACATCACATGCGTTCAAGGCCTATTTATAGATATCCTTATTTGTGATTTTTTCTTGATTAAAACATGACCCTTTTGCATTCAATATATAAATAATTCCTTTATATTATACCCTTTAGTATGTAAAAAATGTATAAAAATGGTATTTTAAAAATACCTTATTTTGAACCCACGTGATGCACACATATATTCATGAGTAACCTACCCGAGGAAAATGGGATTTAATTGGCAAGGAAATCACATAGAGTTGAAAGACATAGACCACAAACAAATAAAACTCATCTCCACGAAGAAATTGTGAAAAGAAATTAATGAAAAGTCATGCATCTTCACTCTTTTGCTTGCAAAAGTAGATGAAGGACAATCAACAAATGAGCCATCTTCTTCTTCAAAGAAAAGGGATCCAAGATTGGAAGAGTTATTGGAGGAATACAAGGATTTATTTCAGCCACTGTCATCTTTACCTCCAAAGTGAGAGATTGACCATCCTATTGATTTGTTGCCTTATACAAAGCCCATCAACAAACCTCCCTATCACTTGTCCAAGTTTGAAAGGGGAGAAGTGGAGCGACAAGTCAAAGAATTGTTGCAAATAGGTTTAATTTAGCAAAGTCAATAACCGTTTGCCTCTCTTGTGCTCTTGATCAAAAAGAAGGATGGATCATTTCGCATGTGTATTGATTATCAGGACTTGAACAAGTCAACAATCAAGAATAGGTATCGTATTCCCTGAATTGATGATCTTTTGGATGAACTTAAAGATGCAAATGTCTTCACCAAAATAGATCTTCGATCGGGCTATCATCAAATTCGAATGAAGGAGATGAGTTCAAAATAGTCTTTAGGAATGACAGAGGGTTATACAACTTCTTGGTTATGCCATTTGGAATTTTCAATGCACCCGCTACTTTTCAAGCCCTCATGAATAAAATGTTGCAGCCCTTCTTGTTCAAAATAGTCCTTGTTTTCTTTAATGATATCCTAATCTATAGCAAATCCAAGGATGAGCATTTGAAGCATATGAGAGAGGTCTTTGACACATTATGAAGAGACACACACTTTGCCAAGATGACGAAGTGTTCTTTCATGGAAGATGAAGTTGAATACTTAGGTCATGTTGTGGGAGAACAAGGGATTAGAATGGATCCCAATTAGGTAAACGTGTTAAAGAATGGCCTACTCCTATGAATGCAACCTCTTTGAGAGGATTCCTTGGGTTATCATCCTTTTATAGAAGGTTCATCAAGAATTACGCTCATGTGGCGGCTCCATTGACGGATAGACTCAAAAAGGGGGATTTCTTTTGGGACTCCATCGCCAATCAAAGTTTCAATGAGCTGAAATCTCTTCTAAATTCAGCACCCATCCTTGTATGCTTGGATTTCTCTAAGGAATTTATCATATGTGCGGATGCTAGCGGAAGAAAAATTGGGGTTGTTTAATGTCAAGATCATGATTGCTTAGGCCGAATCCTAATATTAACCACTCAAAACTACCTTATCGTGTGTCGAAGGCTATTTTTGGGATATCTTCTTCGGCTATGCGGATTTGATGGTATCCTAATCTAAGGTCGATACAACTAAAGTACTTAGCCCCATGCAATTTATCTAAGAGGTCTTCCACTAGGGGCATTGGGTATTTGTTTTTTATGGTGATTTTGTTAAGGGCCCTATAATATACACAGAGTCTAAGTCCCCCATCCTTCTTCTTTACAAATAACACTGGGCACCAAAGGGGGATTTAGTAGGGCGGATGAACACTTGTTCTTCTAGTTCATGTAGTTGCTTCTTCAGTTCCATGAGCTCGGTGTCGTTCATGCGATAGGGAGCTCGCGCCGGTGGGGAAGACCCTGGGATCAACTCAATCTTGTGATCCACATCTCGCCTGGGTGATAGACCCTTGGGTAGCTCGGCTGGCATTACATCTTTGAATTCTTCAACTATTTCTGCCACTTCTGTGTTCTTGCTTTGTTGTTTGGGCTTCTTGCCATCTTCTTCTTCTTCAATTGGTCAGATCATACGTAGGTAGACCATATCTCCTTGTTTGACTTATTTTTCTACATGCTTGGCACTGCATGTCATGATATGCGGCCTGATAACGGTCCCTTGGACCGGTGCATTTTGGGACTGGCCCTTTGGTTGGGTTGTAGTTGGCTTCACTGTTTGGCATGATACTCCTGGCTTATTCTCCTTCATTTGCACCTTGATTGGGGTCCTGCTAGGCAATTGCATTCTTTCACAGGGTTTTGTGATGCCTTCTCCTTGCATATCTAGCATCATTTCATTTACACCTTTACCGAATATTGCAATGATATACTTGTCATAGAATTCCAAGCCCAATATCACTTCAAAATCATCCATGGGGATTACTAAGAAGTTGAGTTTTGCTTTCCACTTGTCAGCTTCTACTTGGACTGCAAAGACTTGTTTCACTTCCTTGGCTTCTCCTTGTGCGAATGTTACTGTTAAATTTAATCCATGTTTTTCTGCGCACTCTGGTGTCATGAAGTTGCATGTTTCCCCTGTGTCCACCATGATGGGTTGGTTTCCTTCGCTCACTTGGCCTTTGATGTATAGATGATGGACTGCAGCTACTCTGGCTGCCATGCATTGGGGTCGGGCACTAATTGTCCCTACCCTTGGGTGATCCATGCTTTCCTCACTTCCATTTGGGATTTCTTGGATGCGCAGATGTTGTGGTTCTTCTCCTCCATATGCGCTAGTCGCATTCACCCTTGATCTGCTTGATGACGCTATATCTTTTATCGGGCATCTATTTTGGTAGGGTGGGCCCCTGCATCTGAAGCATCTGATCCCGACGAACGGGCCTGGGGGTCTCCACCATGATGTGCCTTTGCATCATTATCGTCTTCAGCTCCTTCTCCTTCATCATCATTATTATCTGTTCCTCGTGTTGCAGTGGTTGCCGCTCCCAAGCGCCCCAGCTCGGGCCTCAACAAGTCAATCAAGCGCAAGACCTCGGGCCCTTGCAATGGCCAGCTCCTTACTTGCCCCACGTTTTGCTTCACAGCCCCAAACCATGGATCTTTCAAAGGGGGCCCCAAAGGAGGTGGTGGAGCCTACGGCTACTGCTATGGCAACCCCGGAAGTGGTGGTGGTGGTGGTGGCGGGTCCGGGAGTGTTGGTGGCAGGTATGGCAGTAATTGGGGCCCTGGCGATGGTGGGCAGGGAGGTGGCGATGACTGGGGACCACCCGGTGACGGGTGGGACTTTGGTGGTGGAGGTGAAGGATGGAGCGGCGATAGGGATCACATACGGCATCGCAACCCTTGCCAATTTGATTGCAAAGCTTGCACTGTCTGATGTAAGTTTTAAGCTTGCTGGGTATAATACCCGATTATACACTGTTATAGATCTACAAAACAATCCTTTATAAAGCTATAATTCTACCTCGATGGAATTTACCAGTTTCTCTCATCCTTACCAATTGTGTATGAAAAGATAATATAAATCATTCTTACGCATTATCAAACTCCTCATTTTGTAAAACACTTACCTTGGCCCATTGTTCCATCCAAGGACTATAGAAAACAATGTCATCTCTACTGTCCAAACATTAACAGTCTTAGGGTATGTTAATTTAAGCCCTTTACATTTTATGGAATGAACATAGCTTCACGCTCAACCTCTTTTATTCATGTTGGCATGGTCACATGTTCAAACCCACCACAATTTGTTCATTACACCAAGTCATACCAATTGAGTTTGAGTTGTGTTCTAAGCTAGTCAACCTAGTTTTTTTATGTTGATAGTCAGTGGAATCACTTTAGATGTTGCTATTTATGATAGCTTGTAAAATTGATGCTTACAATAACTCCTAATGCCCTTGAGCCTCCTATGCACTTTTGGAATCTTGCAACTACTCTTTTCAGTAGATGCTAATTTTGGTACTTCCTGAATTAAGTGAATACCAACCAACAGTAGGGTTGTCACATTGAGACACTAGTTGCAAAGAAGGATAAAACGGATGTTGGGGATGATTCAATGTGGGTAAGGCTAGTGGTCTACACTTTAGAGCAACACACTACAATGCTATGGTAAGCTCAAGTTGGTGATACTATGTAAGGCTAAAGAGTTTGATGACATTAACATAAAGGTATAATAGCTTGCAAAAGTGCATGGAGCAACCCAAGACTACAACATAGATTACAAAGACATGTACATTTTAAACAAAAATTTGGTGTGAATGCATTCTAATCTTCTAGGTTCTTGGAGGCACATTGGAAGATGAAATTTGAAAGGCACAAGTTCCACACTCATTGTGAATGCATCTTTGATATTGATCTATGATTTTATAGATTTGTAATATAAATGATTTTTGTTTTTATATGTTCAACATCTATCAATAGTAATACATCCTTTTATCATATACATAGTAGTATTATGGTTCTGGTACATTTGGGTTACATGAATGTAATTAATAGTTAAAAGTTGTAATCATGTTCAACTAGCAGTTGCACAACATCAATCTCATCTATGTCATAAAAGTCAATGGCATATTTCCACTCAACTTCATTGTTAATGTGATGCTCTATTTGATGACCTTATCAACCATTTGTAATATTAGAGGTGGATTACTTGATGTAGACATGATGGTTGCTTGAGATGCAATATATGTAGCCCTATGTTCATTGCATGAGACAATTGAAGGTGTTTGCATCTAATAAGGTTGACCAATTTTTCTCATAGCTCCCAAAGGCATTGTATAATAAACAACGTTTTGGTTGCAAGACTTTGCAACTCAAAAACATTATTTCTACAGTCTTTCCATCATATTTGTAGAGAAACAATCAATGTATTCTATGACTTGTGGATCGCCAAAGCCACCAATATTGGCAAACTATTAAAAATGATGAAATACATCCTTTCCCTCTCACTATCCTCCCAATAAGTGATTGCATAATGGGTCTAAAGTCATTGATAACTTTGTTACTTCTTGAATTAAGGACTTGATATTTTGGATATCATATCTATGTAGCTCCATGTACTGGCATATGCAATTGAGTGTAATGAATTAAAGCTAGTGCTACTATTCGATCACATCCTAAGCTCATGAAGTCATGATATTCTTGGTTAGGTGGACAACCTTTGAAATTTTCCATACATCTTATGAATCACAAGTCTTTCTAAATAAACCTTTTGAAGCAAGCCAATAAGTGGTTTTACAACACCACTATCTTATCAACATCTCTTCAAAGTGCAATGTTACACACAAACTTTTGACATTTGGTTGCATTTCTCTTGCAACAATAGTCACATTTTATAACGTTCTTCTATCAGATAATGGTAATGAGTGATTAATATTTGTGATCTATGTCCAACTATGTACAATATATATTTCTACAACCTTCTATGTAGGATTGTCACCTTTCAACCAACACATATCTCTTTTTGTCTCCAAAACCCTAGCAAAAAACATCATGGAACTCTTCAATCTACTTCTTGATCTCATTCTCAAGAGATTGATAACCATTGATATTGGCATTGAAGCTCTCTTGGCTATCCAAATGGGCCCAAAAAATGCAGTGCATTTTTCAACTTGATTTCTACTATGTTTCTCATCATTCTTGCTTTAGATGATCATTATGGTATTTTCTCTAGTTGAAAGAAGCAAAATAGAAACCTTCACTTATAAAAAAATAGTGACAACTTATGGATCTAACCTCGATCAGCCTTCTTTCTCATGGTTGAAAATTGGTCAATGATCTACTATTTTGGTTGTGCTGATGCCAAACTCGATCAAGACTCATTTCAAACCCTTCAAAGATAGTTCTTGGTACATGTAGAAGACTTGCAAGGCTCAGCCATGTGTTTGATGTACATATTTCCTTAAGTTTTCCATATAGGGGATTGAATACACATGATAGATAGACGTTCTTAATAGTGACTACTACAAGGCACTTTTTACACATTACATATATAGTCACATTAACAATGGTCCCATCTATGATCAACCACTATTTCTTGAAGTGTTGCATGCAGGCTCTCTTATCTCTCCAACATATAATAAGTTATGGTAAAGTGAGTATAGCACAAAATATTTTAAAACCATAAAACAAATTTCATACGAAATAAGGCATGTGTGGAATGATACTCCCATATAAATTTGATAACAAAGTTGGTATCTAGTTAAGTAGATTTGAAGAGCAATAAAAAATGTGTAGCATAAGGGACCCATGTTGTCTGTGGATATGTTTTTTTAACATCATGTTCCATAGTTTTGTAGTTGGTAGTACTATCAATTAGAATTGACATGACATTTTCGTAGTTTTCTAGTTAATAGTATTGTGAATTACAATGGATATGACCTTTTCTTAAATGTGAACATATTAAAAGAATATTTACTCCCTTGAGCCAAAATATGATCAAGCCCTTCTCAACACTTGGAGAGTGTTTGAAAGCAACCATGAAAACTTGTATATCCTCTCTTAAGGCTTCCAATACTATGAGATTTTGCACTTTATAGACATTAAGTAGGCTCTCTACGGAGGCTTTCTTCTCTTTCCTTATAAATGCCATATTCTTATAATCCCATAGATCCTTACAAATCACAAGTCTCATGTTGCGAAGTTTGAGACATTCTTCTTTAAAAAGTGATACTTTCAATTTGATAGAGAAATTGAAACTTGCTTAATTACACCACTCTTAAACTCTAGCGTAGAGCACTCTTGCATCCCTATAATGCTACAATAAGTGGGGTGTGGATGCACTTTGACATTGACAAAGAAGGAAAAAGGTTGAGATCCTTTGACTTACTTTGTCTTTGGTTGGTAATTTTTTATGACCACCTTGCATTGATTAAGTTTCTAATTTGGTGTAACAAATCAAATGTTAAACCCACTCTAGTCGAGAGCCTTTGTATGAAACCCTAGAAGATGAGGTTCCCTATAAAAGGCAAGAAGATGCCCTTATACATAATCTTTAATCATTGATTTGAACTAATCCATCTTGGAGCTCTTGATATAACACCTCCACCATCATTGAGGACAAGTTCTCATGGCCACCATTGCATGAGGTGTGTATCATGCTATCCACGTTTTCTTGTATTTCTCTTATCTTCCAACTATGGTTTCCTTGTGACATATGCATCATATGAATATATGGCATAGCTATGACATTCTTGGATATGACATGTATTTCCTTCATTAAAGTGTCAATTATATTCAATTATAAGTTCCCCTCTTTCAAGTGGTATTAGAGATTTTCTTTGATCCTGATTGAAGTCCATTTCAAGTCATTTTCTAGTTATAAGTACTAGAAACAAATCTTGTCATAGTTTGGCTACTTGCTAATTATACTTGTACATTTGTATTAAGGAAGAAACAAGGCTCATGTAGCTTACTGCATAAGTAGTTTAAGAGTGAACATATAGATGAATGTGACTCCATAGATAGTTTTTCGACAAAGGTTGCTTGACAATTCTTGAAAAAGGTCAAAGATCGTAAGAAGCAAATTATTGTTGCAACTTAAATTTTTCTTAACAATTCATTTATGTAGAGTGTTCTCAATGGTCCTCTTGGTTACTATCATAGTTTTACATCTACTCTTCATTTGATGATGAAAGGCAATCTAAAATGCTTTGTTCATAGTCTCTTATGTGGTGATGCAATTATTAGTTCACTATGTCAGGGACTCTACAAGCTCAGTCATTATGGTAAATATGTGGAAGATGTGGCATGTGCCATTGCAGATTTGCATACTATTTTATATACAAAACTTTGGTATATATGTTTTGTTCATCTAAAATTTTCTAGTTTGTTGTACTATGCAAAAATCTGATATGGTATCTTAATTGCCTATTTTTGAGGTACTTGGAAAACACATTTGTGAAGGATGTATATTAAGCAAAATATAGCATTCTTCATTTCTGAAAAATGGTTTCATGAGAGTTATTTGTAAATTGCATCTTGTACACATTAGTGTTTGTGGTCCGATGTGCAAACAACATGTTTTGGCAAGTACTTATACTTTGTGATTTTCATTGATGACTATTCCAAGCATGCATGGGTATATGATCTAAATGCTAAGTTCAAAGTATTTTAATGTTTTAAATAGTTTCTAAGCATGGATAAATTTTGTTTGGGATATAAAGTGGGCACTTTCCATCCAGATCAAGAGGGGAGTATATGTCTAAGAATTTTAATGTATGTTTGGCTCAATATGGGATAAACCACCACGTATAGTGCCATATACACCACAACAGATTGGTGTAGATGAGAGAAAAACCAGATCAGTGATGGAGATGGCACGATGGATGTTGTTGCCACATAGTTTCTAGCTTATGTTGTTGCCACATGTTGTTGTCACCATAGGGGGTAGGGCAAGAAAACTGGACAAGATAGATGGAGATGTGTCTTCAAGAGATAAATAGATTACAATGAGTTATTAAAGGTTGAAGAGGTACTTCAAGGTGAATCACTAATTTCAAAGGAGATAATGCTTCACCTTTGGAATGGGAGGAGTGGATCAATAAGCTTGACTTGTACTTCACCCTTTAACCTAGAAGTGAAGAAGCCAAGATTTATTTACGTCCCTTCATCTTGAAGGTTGTGCCCATACTTGGTGGCATTACATGCAAAAGATTGGGCAAAACTTTGACTCTTGGAAGGAGCTCAAGCAATAAATGATTGATGTGTATGTGTCTCCTTTGGAAAAAGAAAGGCTTCAAAGAAAATGGTATGCATGCGCTCAAAGAGGAATGTACGTCAGAGACTATTCCAACAGCTACTTGAATCTTTCCATGTATGTTGAAGATATTTCAGATTTTGCTAAGTTGAATAAATACATTTTTGGTCTTGATCCTACCCTATCATCGGAGGTAGGAGCTCAACAACAAGGAACATTACTTGAAGCCATACAATTGGCTGAAAGATACTCCTTGAAGTACAAAAGAGATGCAAGAAATTTCCAGCAAAGAAGTATGGGCAATAATATTTTCAACCAACCTACAAAGTATGGGAAGGTTTTCGGCCAATCAAGAGACTCTTTTAGCCAAGAAAACAAAGGTTACAACAGTCAAAACAGTTATAACACCAAAGTGCAGACATTTCCCACTGTTTATGTCTCTAAACAGGGTGGAAATTTTGTACAGAAACAGGGGCAAACTTTTAAAAATGTGATTGAGCCAAGAGGTACGTTTTCAAGAGTTGAAAATGCTCCTAAACTGCACCAAAGCAGTTCTAACAGTAACTTCCTTCCTCACGACAAGCTTAGGGAAATGCATGCAAAAGGATTATGCTTCACATGTGGGGAGAAGTCGTCACAAGATCATAAGCTAAAGTGTAAAGCTAAGAACTCAAAAATCAACATGGTGATCACTCAAGAAGAAGAAGTTGAAGAAGAAGAAGATCAAGAGGGAAATTTACTGCATGTTGATGCATAGCCAATGGTTGAAGAGATTCATGAAGAAGAGAATGCCACCAACAAAGAATTCTATGATCCCATGGATGGATTTCCTTTTGATCCAGGTGGTATTCATGATTCTCATGATTCCTTGTGTACTATCTCATATGATGCATGGACCGGTTGCAAAGGGGAAAATACACTTAGACTCAAATTAGGGTTCATTAATGGCAAGGTTGCACATATTCTAGTGGATTCGGGCAGCACTCATAGCTTTTTCAATACCAAATCCTTGAATGGGCTGAAGTTTCTACCCATTAATATGGACTCTTCCTTGCGGATAGAAGTTGCCAATGGTGCATATGAGTCTAGTAAAGAAGTGTGTCCATGCACTTCAATTGAGTTATTGCCCTCTTGCACAATAAAAGTATACTTGATCACTTTGGATATGGGGCCTATTGACATTGTTATTGGATGTAATAGGCTGAAAACACTTGGCAAATTCACATTGGACTTGGGGTAAATGAAAATGGCTTAGGGAAGTTACTATATGTTTATCCTCCACATCACATGCGTTCAAGGCCTATTTATAGATATCCTTATTTGTGATTTTTTCTTGATTAAAACATGACCCTTTTGCATTCAATATATAAATAATTCCTTTATATTATACCCTTTAGTATGTAAAAAATGTATAAAAATGGTATTTTAAAAATACCTTATTTTGAACCCACGTGATGCACACATATATTCATGAGTAACCTACCCGAGGAAAATGGGATTTAATTGGCAAGGAAATCACATAGAGTTGAAAGACATAGACCACAAACAAATAAAACTCATCTCCACGAAGAAATTGTGAAAAGAAATTAATGAAAAGTCATGCATCTTCACTCTTTTGCTTGCAAAAGTAGATGAAGGACAATCAACAAATGAGCCATCTTCTTCTTCAAAGAAAAGGGATCCAAGATTGGAAGAGTTATTGGAGGAATACAAGGATTTATTTCAGCCACTGTCATCTTTACCTCCAAAGTGAGAGATTGACCATCCTATTGATTTGTTGCCTTATACAAAGCCCATCAACAAACCTCCCTATCACTTGTCCAAGTTTGAAAGGGGAGAAGTGGAGCGACAAGTCAAAGAATTGTTGCAAATAGGTTTAATTTAGCAAAGTCAATAACCGTTTGCCTCTCTTGTGCTCTTGATCAAAAAGAAGGATGGATCATTTCGCATGTGTATTGATTATCAGGACTTGAACAAGTCAACAATCAAGAATAGGTATCGTATTCCCTGAATTGATGATCTTTTGGATGAACTTAAAGATGCAAATGTCTTCACCAAAATAGATCTTCGATCGGGCTATCATCAAATTCGAATGAAGGAGATGAGTTCAAAATAGTCTTTAGGAATGACAGAGGGTTATACAACTTCTTGGTTATGCCATTTGGAATTTTCAATGCACCCGCTACTTTTCAAGCCCTCATGAATAAAATGTTGCAGCCCTTCTTGTTCAAAATAGTCCTTGTTTTCTTTAATGATATCCTAATCTATAGCAAATCCAAGGATGAGCATTTGAAGCATATGAGAGAGGTCTTTGACACATTATGAAGAGACACACACTTTGCCAAGATGACGAAGTGTTCTTTCATGGAAGATGAAGTTGAATACTTAGGTCATGTTGTGGGAGAACAAGGGATTAGAATGGATCCCAATTAGGTAAACGTGTTAAAGAATGGCCTACTCCTATGAATGCAACCTCTTTGAGAGGATTCCTTGGGTTATCATCCTTTTATAGAAGGTTCATCAAGAATTACGCTCATGTGGCGGCTCCATTGACGGATAGACTCAAAAAGGGGGATTTCTTTTGGGACTCCATCGCCAATCAAAGTTTCAATGAGCTGAAATCTCTTCTAAATTCAGCACCCATCCTTGTATGCTTGGATTTCTCTAAGGAATTTATCATATGTGCGGATGCTAGCGGAAGAAAAATTGGGGTTGTTTAATGTCAAGATCATGATTGCTTAGGCCGAATCCTAATATTAACCACTCAAAACTACCTTATCGTGTGTCGAAGGCTATTTTTGGGATATCTTCTTCGGCTATGCGGATTTGATGGTATCCTAATCTAAGGTCGATACAACTAAAGTACTTAGCCCCATGCAATTTATCTAAGAGGTCTTCCACTAGGGGCATTGGGTATTTGTTTTTTATGGTGATTTTGTTAAGGGCCCTATAATATACACAGAGTCTAAGTCCCCCATCCTTCTTCTTTACAAATAACACTGGGCACCAAAGGGGGATTTAGTAGGGCGGATGAACACTTGTTCTTCTAGTTCATGTAGTTGCTTCTTCAGTTCCATGAGCTCGGTGTCGTTCATGCGATAGGGAGCTCGCGCCGGTGGGGAAGACCCTGGGATCAACTCAATCTTGTGATCCACATCTCGCCTGGGTGATAGACCCTTGGGTAGCTCGGCTGGCATTACATCTTTGAATTCTTCAACTATTTCTGCCACTTCTGTGTTCTTGCTTTGTTGTTTGGGCTTCTTGCCATCTTCTTCTTCTTCAATTGGTCAGATCATACGTAGGTAGACCATATCTCCTTGTTTGACTTATTTTTCTACATGCTTGGCACTGCATGTCATGATATGCGGCCTGATAACGGTCCCTTGGACCGGTGCATTTTGGGACTGGCCCTTTGGTTGGGTTGTAGTTGGCTTCACTGTTTGGCATGATACTCCTGGCTTATTCTCCTTCATTTGCACCTTGATTGGGGTCCTGCTAGGCAATTGCATTCTTTCACAGGGTTTTGTGATGCCTTCTCCTTGCATATCTAGCATCATTTCATTTACACCTTTACCGAATATTGCAATGATATACTTGTCATAGAATTCCAAGCCCAATATCACTTCAAAATCATCCATGGGGATTACTAAGAAGTTGAGTTTTGCTTTCCACTTGTCAGCTTCTACTTGGACTGCAAAGACTTGTTTCACTTCCTTGGCTTCTCCTTGTGCGAATGTTACTGTTAAATTTAATCCATGTTTTTCTGTGCACTCTGGTGTCATGAAGTTGCATGTTGCCCCTGTGTCCACCATGATGGGTTGGTTTCCTTCGCTCACTTGGCCTTTGATGTATAGATGATGGACTGCAGCTACTCTGGCTGCCATGCATTGGGGTCGGGCACTAACTGTCCCTACCCTTGGGTGATCCATGCTTTCCTCACTTCCATTTGGGATTTCTTGGATGCGCAGATGTTGTGGTTCTTCTCCTCCATATGCGCTAGTCGCATTCACCCTTGATCTGCTTGATGACGCTATATCTTTTCTCGGGCATCTATTTTGGTAGTGTGGGCCCCTGCATCTGAAGCATCTGATCCCGACGAACGGGCCTGGGGGTCTCCACCATGATGTGCCTTTGCATCATTATCGTCTTCAGCTCCTTCTCCTTCATCATCATTATTATCTGTTCCTCGTGTTGCAGTGGTTGCCGCTCCCAAGCGCCCCAGCTCGGGCCTCAACAAGTCAATCAAGCGCAAGACCTCGGGCCCTTGCAATGGCCAGCTCCTTACTTGCCCCACGTTTTGCTTCACAGCCCCAAACCATGGATCTTTCGAAGGGGGCCCCAAAGGAGGTGGTGGAGCCTACGGCTACTGCTATGGCAACCCCGGAAGTGGTGGTGGCGGGTCCGGGAGTGTTGGTGGCAGGTATGGCAGTAATTGGGGCCCTGGCGATGGTGGGCAGGGAGGTGGCGATGACTGGGGACCACCCGGTGACGGGTGGGACTTTGGTGGTGGAGGTGAAGGATGGAGCGGCGATAGGGATCACATACGGCATCGCAACCCTTGCCAATTTGATTGCAAAGCTTGCACTGTCTGATGTAAGTTTTAAGCTTGCTGGGTATAATACCCGATTATACACTGTTATAGATCTACAAGACAATCCTTTATAAAGCTATAATTCTACCTCGATGGAATTTACCAGTTTCTCTCATCCTTACCAATTGTGTATGAAAAGATAATATAAATCATTCTTACGCATTATCAAACTCCTCATTTTGTAAAACACTTACCTTGGCCCATTGTTCCATCCGAGGACTATAGAAAACAATGTCATCTCTACTGTCCAAACATTAACAGTCTTAGGGTATGTTAATTTAAGCCCTTTACATTTTATGGAATGAACATAGCTTCACGCTCAACCTCTTTTATTCATGTTGGCATGGTCACATGTTCAAACCCACCACAATTTGTTCATTACACCAAGTCATACCAATTGAGTTTGAGTTGTGTTCTAAGCTAGTCAACCTAGTTTTTTTATGTTGATAGTCAGTGGAATCACTTTAGATGTTGCTATTTATGATAGCTTGTAAAATTGATGCTTACAATAACTCCTAATGCCCTTGAGCCTCCTATGCACTTTTGGAATCTTGCAACTACTCTTTTCAGTAGATGCTAATTTTGGTACTTCCTGAATTAAGTGAATACCAACCAACAGTAGGGTTGTCACATTGAGACACTAGTTGCAAAGAAGGATAAAACGGATGTTGGGGATGATTCAATGTGGGTAAGGCTAGTGGTCTACACTTTAGAGCAACACACTACAATGCTATGGTAAGCTCAAGTTGGTGATACTATGTAAGGCTAAAGAGTTTGATGACATTAACATAAAGGTATAATAGCTTGCAAAAGTGCATGGAGTAACCCAAGACTACAACATAGATTACAAAGACATGTACATTTTAAACAAAAATTTGGTGTGAATGCATTCTAATCTTCTAGGTTCTTGGAGGCACATTGGAAGATGAAATTTGAAAGACACAAGTTCCACACTCATTGTGAATGCATCTTTGATATTGATCTATGATTTTATAGATTTGTAATATAAATGATTTTTGTTTTTATATGTTCAACATCTATCAATAGTAATACATCCTTTTATCATATACATAGTAGTATTATGGTTCTGGTACATTTGGGTTACATGAATGTAATTAATAGTTAAAAGTTGTAATCATGTTCAACTAGCAGTTGCACAACATCAATCTCATCTATGTCATAAAAGTCAATGGCATATTTCCACTCAACTTCATTGTTAATGTGATGCTCTATTTGATGACCTTATCAACCATTTGTAATATTAGAGGTGGATTACTTGATGTAGACATGATGGTTGCTTGAGATGCAATATATGTAGCCCTATGTTCATTGCATGAGACAATTGAAGGTGTTTGCATCTAATAAGGTTGACCAATTTTTCTCATAGCTCCCAAAGGCATTGTATAATAAACAACGTTTTGGTTGCAAGACTTTGCAACTCAAAAACATTATTTCTACAGTCTTTCCATCATATTTGTAGAGAAACAATCAATGTATTCTATGACTTGTGGATCGCCAAAGCCACCAATATTGGCAAACTATTAAAAATGATGAAATACATCCTTTCCCTCTCACTATCCTCCCAATAAGTGATTGCATAATGGGTCTAAAGTCATTGATAACTTTGTTACTTCTTGAATTAAGGACTTGATATTTTGGATATCATATCTATGTAGCTCCATGTACTGGCATATGCAATTGAGTGTAATGAATTAAAGCTAGTGCTACTATTCGATCACATCCTAAGCTCATGAAGTCATGATATTCTTGGTTAGGTGGACAACCTTTGAAATTTTCCATACATCTTATGAATCACAAGTCTTTCTAAATAAACCTTTTGAAGCAAGCCAATAAGTGGTTTTACAACACCACTATCTTATCAACATCTCTTCAAAGTGCAATGTTACACACAAACTTTTGACATTTGGTTGCATTTCTCTTGCAACAATAGTCACATTTTATAACGTTCTTCTATCAGATAATGGTAATGAGTGATTAATATTTGTGATCTATGTCCAACTATGTACAATATATATTTCTACAACCTTCTATGTAGGATTGTCACCTTTCAACCAACACATATCTCTTTTTGTCTCCAAAACCCTAGCAAAAAACATCATGGAACTCTTCAATCTACTTCTTGATCTCATTCTCAAGAGATTGATAACCATTGATATTGGCATTGAAGCTCTCTTGGCTATCCAAATGGGCCCAAAAAATGCAGTGCATTTTTCAACTTGATTTCTACTATGTTTCTCATCATTCTTGCTTTAGATGATCATTATGGTATTTTCTCTAGTTGAAAGAAGCAAAATAGAAACCTTCACTTATAAAAAAATAGTGACAACTTATGGATCTAACCTCGATCAGCCTTCTTTCTCATGGTTGAAAATTGGTCAATGATCTACTATTTTGGTTGTGCTGATGCCAAACTCGATCAAGACTCATTTCAAACCCTTCAAAGATAGTTCTTGGTACATGTAGAAGACTTGCAAGGCTCAGCCATGTGTTTGATGTACATATTTCCTTAAGTTTTCCATATAGGGGATTGAATACACATGATAGATAGACGTTCTTAATAGTGACTACTACAAGGCACTTTTTACACATTACATATATAGTCACATTAACAATGGTCCCATCTATGATCAACCACTATTTCTTGAAGTGTTGCATGCAGGCTCTCTTATCTCTCCAACATATAATAAGTTATGGTAAAGTGAGTATAGCACAAAATATTTTAAAACCATAAAACAAATTTCATACGAAATAAGGCATGTGTGGAATGATACTCCCATATAAATTTGATAACAAAGTTGGTATCTAGTTAAGTAGATTTGAAGAGCAATAAAAAATGTGTAGCATAAGGGACCCATGTTGTCTGTGGATATGTTTTTTTAACATCATGTTCCATAGTTTTGTAGTTGGTAGTACTATCAATTAGAATTGACATGACATTTTCGTAGTTTTCTAGTTAATAGTATTGTGAATTACAATGGATATGACCTTTTCTTAAATGTGAACATATTAAAAGAATATTTACTCCCTTGAGCCAAAATATGATCAAGCCCTTCTCAACACTTGGAGAGTGTTTGAAAGCAACCATGAAAACTTGTATATCCTCTCTTAAGGCTTCCAATACTATGAGATTTTGCACTTTATAGACATTAAGTAGGCTCTCTACGGAGGCTTTCTTCTCTTTCCTTATAAATGCCATATTCTTATAATCCCATAGATCCTTACAAATCACAAGTCTCATGTTGCGAAGTTTGAGACATTCTTCTTTAAAAAGTGATACTTTCAATTTGATAGAGAAATTGAAACTTGCTTAATTACACCACTCTTAAACTCTAGCGTAGAGCACTCTTGCATCCCTATAATGCTACAATAAGTGGGGTGTGGATGCACTTTGACATTGACAAAGAAGGAAAAAGGTTGAGATCCTTTGACTTACTTTGTCTTTGGTTGGTAATTTTTTATGACCACCTTGCATTGATTAAGTTTCTAATTTGGTGTAACAAATCAAATGTTAAACCCACTCTAGTCGAGAGCCTTTGTATGAAACCCTAGAAGATGAGGTTCCCTATAAAAGGCAAGAAGATGCCCTTATACATAATCTTTAATCATTGATTTGAACTAATCCATCTTGGAGCTCTTGATATAACACCTCCACCATCATTGAGGACAAGTTCTCATGGCCACCATTGCATGAGGTGTGTATCATGCTATCCACGTTTTCTTGTATTTCTCTTTTCTTCCAACTATGGTTTCCTTGTGACATATGCATCATATGAATATATGGCATAGCTATGACATTCTTGGATATGACATGTATTTCCTTCATTAAAGTGTCAATTATATTCAATTATAAGTTCCCCTCTTTCAAGTGGTATTAGAGATTTTCTTTGATCCTGATTGAAGTCCATTTCAAGTCATTTTCTAGTTATAAGTACTAGAAACAAATCTTGTCATAGTTTGGCTACTTGCTAATTATACTTGTACATTTGTATTAAGGAAGAAACAAGGCTCATGTAGCTTACTGCATAAGTAGTTTAAGAGTGAACATATAGATGAATGTGACTCCATAGATAGTTTTTCGACAAAGGTTGCTTGACAATTCTTGAAAAAGGTCAAAGATCGTAAGAAGCAAATTATTGTTGCAACTTAAATTTTTCTTAACAATTCATTTATGTAGAGTGTTCTCAATGGTCCTCTTGGTTACTATCATAGTTTTACATCTACTCTTCATTTGATGATGAAAGGCAATCTAAAATGCTTTGTTCATAGTCTCTTATGTGGTGATGCAATTATTAGTTCACTATGTCAGGGACTCTACAAGCTCAGTCATTATGGTAAATATGTGGAAGATGTGGCATGTGCCATTGCAAATTTGCATACTATTTTATATACAAAACTTTGGTATATATGTTTTGTTCATCTAAAATTTTCTAGTTTGTTGTACTATGCAAAAATCTGATATGGTATCTTAATTGCCTATTTTTGAGGTACTTGGAAAACACATTTGTGAAGGATGTATATTAAGCAAAATATAGCATTCTTCATTTCTGAAAAATGGTTTCATGAGAGTTATTTGTAAATTGCATCTTGTACACATTAGTGTTTGTGGTCCGATGTGCAAACAACATGTTTTGGCAAGTACTTATACTTTGTGATTTTCATTGATGACTATTCCAAGCATGCATGGGTATATGATCTAAATGCTAAGTTCAAAGTATTTTAATGTTTTAAATAGTTTCTAAGCATGGATAAATTTTGTTTGGGATATAAAGTGGGCACTTTCCATCCAGATCAAGAGGGGAGTATATGTCTAAGAATTTTAATGTATGTTTGGCTCAATATGGGATAAACCACCACGTATAGTGCCATATACACCACAACAGATTGGTGTAGATGAGAGAAAAACCAGATCAATGATGGAGATGGCACGATGGATGTTGTTGCCACATAGTTTCTAGCTTATGTTGTTGCCACATGTTGTTGTCACCATAGGGGGTAGGGCAAGAAAACTGGACAAGATAGATGGAGATGTGTCTTCAAGAGATAAATAGATTACAATGAGTTATTAAAGGTTGAAGAGGTACTTCAAGGTGAATCACTAATTTCAAAGGAGATAATGCTTCACCTTTGGAATGGGAGGAGTGGATCAATAAGCTTGACTTGTACTTCACCCTTTAACCTAGAAGTGAAGAAGCCAAGATTTATTTACGTCCCTTCATCTTGAAGGTTGTGCCCATACTTGGTGGCATTACATGCAAAAGATTGGGAAAAACTTTGACTCTTGGAAGGAGCTCAAGCAATAAATGATTGATGTGTATGTGTCTCCTTTGGAAAAAGAAAGGCTTCAAAGAAAATGGTATGCATGCGCTCAAAGAGGAATGTACGTCAGAGACTATTCCAACAGCTACTTGAATCTTTCCATGTATGTTGAAGATATTTCAGATTTTGCTAAGTTGAATAAATACATTTTTGGTCTTGATCCTACCCTATCATCGGAGGTAGGAGCTCAACAACAAGGAACATTACATGAAGCCATACAATTGGCTGAAAGATACTCCTTGAAGTACAAAAGAGATGCAAGAAATTTCCAGCAAAGAAGTATGGGCAATAATATTTTCAACCAACCTACAAAGTATGGGAAGGTTTTCGGCCAATCAAGAGACTCTTTTAGCCAAGAAAACAAAGGTTACAACAGTCAAAACAGTTATAACACCAAAGTGCAGACATTTCCCACTGTTTATGTCTCTAAACAGGGTGGAAATTTTGTACAGAAACAGGGGCAAACTTTTAAAAATGTGATTGAGCCAAGAGGTACGTTTTCAAGAGTTGAAAATGCTCCTAAACTGCACCAAAGCAGTTCTAACAGTAACTTCCTTCCTCACGACAAGCTTAGGGAAATGCATGCAAAAGGATTATGCTTCACATGTGGGGAGAAGTCGTCACAAGATCATAAGCTAAAGTGTAAAGCTAAGAACTCAAAAATCAACATGGTGATCACTCAAGAAGAAGAAGTTGAAGAAGAAGAAGATCAAGAGGGAAATTTACTGCATGTTGATGCATAGCCAATGGTTGAAGAGATTCATGAAGAAGAGAATGCCACCAACAAATAATTCTATGATCCCATGGATGGATTTCCTTTTGATCCAGGTGGTATTCATGATTCTCATGATTCCTTGTGTACTATCTCATATGATGCATGGACCGGTTGCAAAGGGGAAAATACACTTAGACTCAAATTAGGGTTCATTAATGGCAAGGTTGCACATATTCTAGTGGATTCGGGCAGCACTCATAGCTTTTTCAATACCAAATCCTTGAATGGGCTGAAGTTTCTACCCATTAATATGGACTCTTCCTTGCGGATAGAAGTTGCCAATGGTGCATATGAGTCTAGTAAAGAAGTGTGTCCATGCACTTCAATTGAGTTATTGCCCTCTTGCACAATAAAAGTATACTTGATCACTTTGGATATGGGGCCTATTGACATTGTTATTGGATGTAATAGGCTGAAAACACTTGGCAAATTCACATTGGACTTGGGGTAAATGAAAATGGCTTAGGGAAGTTACTATATGTTTATCCTCCACATCACATGCGTTCAAGGCCTATTTATAGATATCCTTATTTGTGATTTTTTCTTGATTAAAACATGACCCTTTTGCATTCAATATATAAATAATTCCTTTATATTATACCCTTTAGTATGTAAAAAATGTATAAAAATGGTATTTTAAAAATACCTTATTTTGAACCCACGTGATGCACACATATATTCATGAGTAACCTACCCGAGGAAAATGGGATTTAATTGGCAAGGAAATCACATAGAGTTGAAAGACATAGACCACAAACAAATAAAACTCATCTCCACGAAGAAATTGTGAAAAGAAATTAATGAAAAGTCATGCATCTTCACTCTTTTGCTTGCAAAAGTAGATGAAGGACAATCAACAAATGAGCCATCTTCTTCTTCAAAGAAAAGGGATCCAAGATTGGAAGAGTTATTGGAGGAATACAAGGATTTATTTCAGCCACTGTCATCTTTACCTCCAAAGTGAGAGATTGACCATCCTATTGATTTGTTGCCTTATACAAAGCCCATCAACAAACCTCCCTATCACTTGTCCAAGTTTGAAAGGGGAGAAGTGGAGCGACAAGTCAAAGAATTGTTGCAAATAGGTTTAATTTAGCAAAGTCAATAACCGTTTGCCTCTCTTGTGCTCTTGATCAAAAAGAAGGATGGATCATTTCGCATGTGTATTGATTATCAGGACTTGAACAAGTCAACAATCAAGAATAGGTATCGTATTCCCTGAATTGATGATCTTTTGGATGAACTTAAAGATGCAAATGTCTTCACCAAAATAGATCTTCGATCGGGCTATCATCAAATTCGAATGAAGGAGATGAGTTCAAAATAGTCTTTAGGAATGACAGAGGGTTATACAACTTCTTGGTTATGCCATTTGGAATTTTCAATGCACCCGCTACTTTTCAAGCCCTCATGAATAAAATGTTGCAGCCCTTCTTGTTCAAAATAGTCCTTGTTTTCTTTAATGATATCCTAATCTATAGCAAATCCAAGGATGAGCATTTGAAGCATATGAGAGAGGTCTTTGACACATTATGAAGAGACACACACTTTGCCAAGATGACGAAGTGTTCTTTCATGGAAGATGAAGTTGAATACTTAGGTCATGTTGTGGGAGAACAAGGGATTAGAATGGATCCCAATTAGGTAAACGTGTTAAAGAATGGCCTACTCCTATGAATGCAACCTCTTTGAGAGGATTCCTTGGGTTATCATCCTTTTATAGAAGGTTCATCAAGAATTACGCTCATGTGGCGGCTCCATTGACGGATAGACTCAAAAAGGGGGATTTCTTTTGGGACTCCATCGCCAATCAAAGTTTCAATGAGCTGAAATCTCTTCTAAATTCAGCACCCATCCTTGTATGCTTGGATTTCTCTAAGGAATTTATCATATGTGCGGATGCTAGCGGAAGAAAAATTGGGGTTGTTTAATGTCAAGATCATGATTGCTTAGGCCGAATCCTAATATTAACCACTCAAAACTACCTTATCGTGTGTCGAAGGCTATTTTTGGGATATCTTCTTCGGCTATGCGGATTTGATGGTATCCTAATCTAAGGTCGATACAACTAAAGTACTTAGCCCCATGCAATTTATCTAAGAGGTCTTCCACTAGGGGCATTGGGTATTTGTTTTTTATGGTGATTTTGTTAAGGGCCCTATAATATACACAGAGTCTAAGTCCCCCATCCTTCTTCTTTACAAATAACACTGGGCACCAAAGGGGGATTTAGTAGGGCGGATGAACACTTGTTCTTCTAGTTCATGTAGTTGCTTCTTCAGTTCCATGAGCTCGGTGTCGTTCATGCGATAGGGAGCTTGCGCCGGTGGGGAAGACCCTGGGATCAACTCAATCTTGTGATCCACATCTCGCCTGGGTGATAGACCCTTGGGTAGCTCGGCTGGCATTACATCTTTGAATTCTTCAACTATTTCTGCCACTTCTGTGTTCTTGCTTTGTTGTTTGGGCTTCTTGCCATCTTCTTCTTCTTCAATTGGTTTATTAAAATCAGGAAACTATAAGACAGGGGCATGGGTTAATGCATGTTTCAATAAGTCAAAGGATTTCTGTTGATTTTCGGACCAATGATAGACAATACCTTTCTTTAAAAGTTTAGTCAGTGGTAAAGCAAGTAAGGAGAAATTACGTACAAACTTCCTATAGAAACTAGGAAGACCAAGGAAAGATCGTAACTCATGCACATTTTTAGGTACAGGCCAATTCAATATTACATCTATTTTCTTAGGGTCAACTTTAATTCCATCTGATGATACAATATGACCTAAATACTCAATTTCTGTTTTAAAGAATTCACTCTTTTTAGGATTTGCATACAGTTGATTATCTTTTAATAACTGAAAAACCAATGACAAATGCTCATAATGTTCTTTCTCATTTTGACTAAACACCAAAATATCATCAAAGAAGACAATAACACAATACTGATATTTCAAAAATATATGGTTCATCATTCTACTAAATGTAGCAGGTGCATTAGTCAATCCAAATGGCATCACTAAGAATTCATAATGACCAAACTGTGTCCTAAATGCAGTCTTAAATATGTTTGACTTATCTAGTCTCACCTGATGATAACCAGACTTAAGGTCTATTTTACTAAATATAGCAGATCCTTGCAGTTTGTCCATAAGGTCATTGACTCTAGGAATTGCATGCCTATTCTTTACAGTGATCTTATTTAAAGCTCGATAGTCAATGCACATACGATAGGTATTATTCTTTTTCTTGACTAACATAACAGGTGCACCGAATGGAGAACTACTAGGTCTAATCAATCCTCTATTTAGTAATTCCTCAACTTGACTCTGAATTTCTTTTTTCTCTATCTGGTTATGCCTATATGGTGCTTTGCAAGGTGGTTGTGTGCCAGGAATCAAATCTATTTTATGGTCTTCTGGACGTGAAGGAGGTAAACCAGGTGGTAGATATTCGGCAAAACAGTCTTTAAAATGTGCAAGAAATTCTTTATGCCTAGGATGCATATGATTTTCTTTAACTTGTAGTTCATTCACCCAAATGAGATAGGATTTACTACTCTTGCGTAATGCACGTTTAGCTTGAGTATGCGAAAGCAGTGGAAAAGCATTAGCTGCATGCATACCATACAATGTAAGATGTTTTCCTTGAAATTGAATATTAATGGAATGCGTGGAATAATCTATATCTGGGTTATGCTGATGACGCCAAGGCATACCTAAAATAATGTCACTCGACTGTAATGGAACAACTACAAAATTTCTTCTTTCAGTGTATTAACCAATTTGAATCTCTAAGTTATGCACTTCCTGTGTACCATTATACCTAGTGCCTAAGAATGCTGCTTTAATGCGATAATGCGTAGGTACAGTCTGTAATTTCAATTCTTTCACTAGCTTTGCTGAAATAAAATCATGAGTACTACCGTCATCATGCAAAATAATCTTTTTCTTTCCATGCACTAAACATTTCAGAGTCAATAAAGAATGTGGAGTTGGCATACCTAGTAAAGTATCCGTAGGAGTAGTAATGTCATCCTCATCTTCTGTGAAATCAGGCATATCTTCATGTTCTTCATCTTCCATTGCTCCAAGGTAGTTGATATGGGTAGGTGGCTTCTTCGAATGGCAATTTGCTGCTAGATGTCTAGGCTGGTGGCATTTATAACATACTATAGGCTTGGCTTTGGTTACATTGTTTGCAATGGCAGGAAGTCTAGGTACATTAGGATTTGGCTGTGGAATAGGTTTAGGGTTTTGATTGATATTGGATGGTAAAGCAGGTGGTTTTGCCCAATTTTTACGGAAAGATGATGAAGTGAAACGACCTTGATTAAATCTTCTAAAATTTGAGTTGAATTGCTTAGATCCATAGTTACCATTGGCTTGGAATTGCTGTGGACGTCTGTCTCTACCTCGCAGCTTGTCTTCAGTGTCATGAGCTAATGAAATTGCGTCTTCAAGAGTAGCAGGCTTGAACATGTTAACTTCAGCATAGTAATGCCCAAGGAGTCCAGACATATACTTGCGCTTGTGTGTGGTTTCAGCTACGTCTTCAAGCATGCGTAACTGGAGTAGTGCATTCCAAAAATGCTCTGTGTACTGAGGAATCGGCTCATGATCCCGTTGCTGAAGAAGATCCCATTGCTTTATAGCTTTCTCATGAAATTGTGGAGGAAGGAAATTCTGCATAAACTTCTTCTTGAAATTCTCCCACGTAGTGGGACAATCTATACTCTTGCATACTACAGTCCACCAAAGAGATGCTCTGTCCACTAAATGATTAGTGACACACTTGATTTTATCTTTTTTTGCATAGGTTTCCTCATGAAAGTAGTCGTCAAACTGACTAATGAATGCAAGAACAGTTTTTCCCTCTCGAGTGCCATTGAAAGTACGAAATTTGAAATTTCTTTTACTTATCTTTGATTCCTTGCGGATGGTTTGAGCTTCAAGAGTCGCGTCGATGGTACGTCGGATTGAGGTTCCTCTTTGTCGGTAGACGATCTTTGTAAATTTGCCAGTTGAACTTGCAATGCTTGCCTAGCCCATCGTTCTTCATCCAATTGCATCATGATTAAATCCAGCTTTTGCTCCATCGTAGGTTCAGGTAGATCGCCTTCAGCCATTAAATCATCCATATGTGGTTCCGTCATCCTGCAAAACTCAAAAGACCTTTCTCTCTCAAAATCAAGTTAGCCGGATGAGCATAGCTCAAGTTCGGGAATACAAGGCTTATGTATTTTTGGGTGTGGCTTTCACAATCTTCGAAAAATCTATGTTTTATCCTTCTTCATATGCTAAAAATGCTTCATCAAACCTGCATATGCGTAGAGTACCTTCCAATGAACAACTTTGCAGTTCGGAGTTTCTGCGCAGGAACAACCCTTCTATGAGTTTTGAACAGAAGTCAATTTTGACTCCAGTTGACTTGTCTGACCTGCAGAGTACCAGACTAATGTGACTTGCAGAGTTTGTAGACTTGCAGAACTTAGTTGCTTTGTGGAACTTGCAGAATTTCAACTTGATAGACTTGCAAAATTTGGAGATTTTGAAGACTTACAGTACTTAGACTTGGGGAACTTGGGAGATTTGGAATCTTAGTAGATTAATAGAACCTGCGTGATCTTCGAGGACAAGAGGACGTCTACTACCATTTCGTCGCTGTTGAGTACATATTCTTGCCATTTTTTGACGAATTGTGATGATGAAGCTTTTTAAAGCTTCTTATTAAGCTTTTTACTAAAGCTTAGTAAACTTTAGAGTTAAGCTTTTGAACTTGTTGAAGATATGGAGCTTACTATTGTCTGTGGAAAAACGTCTTGAAAAGGGAGATGTAGGAGTGGTCCTCCGCCTCTGCAGACCGGTCCCTCACAGTTTGATGATGGAAACAGGGGTTCTTGATCGCTAGGAATCTGCCTGTATTGACCATTCGCTATGAGATTGACCGTAGAGCCTGATTGTTCCAGGAGCTCCACCTTTGCACAAGATGGGTAGCGATTGGAAGCTCTTGATCTCAGCTTCGCTTTGATACCACTGGTGCACAGATCGGATGCTGTATGCTCGCGTAGTGAATGCCGGAAGGTCCCCAAGAACAATAGAACTCTACTTTTTGCACAAATTACAAGGTAAAAAGCATGAACGACATGAACAAGAGACCAATTGGGTGCAATCTCCCACCATGCCTTGTGTGAGCGCTCCACAAAGCATCTATTTTTTGTATTATTCATCTTCAAGCTCAAATAATAGCCCAAATTACAAAATAGCAAGCTTTTAGCTTTTGAGTTTGCTTTAACACAAAATCGGAATAAAGCTAATGGGCGGTGCCCAAAAAGTCTGGCATGCCCAATACAATGTCCAAGTAGAAATAACATAATCGTGTGCCCATGCACATACAAAATAATAAAAAATATCCATCGCCTCAATAAATAGGCGTGACAAAATATAGGCATCATGCCTAAGGTATGCGCCCATCAAAATATAATCAATAAATCGAATACTCGCTATCCTCCAATGCTTTCCTCCGCCACTGCTGCTATCTCTACACATCAACTGAAGCATTCACAATCATTAGTAAAATAATACAATTAAACCGACAAAAGTGAATACCTAGCAGTCTTCAGCTACATAAATAAATCAACTGGTTAGAAATAAATCCTAACCTTAATTTATTACGAGTGCGCACTCTAAACTCATAAACGTTTATTAATTTAATATGCATTTTGCGGAATCACCCGCTATAGAATCACCCATGTACACACTAAATTAATGAAATGCCCGAAAAGGACAGGCGTCCCCATCAACTTCTCGCACAAAGAATCGACTTTGTGTATGAGCCCCGGTCATCAAAGTTTACGGAATCCACCGTAAAACCTCACAGAATCCACCGTGGCACGGAATCCACCGTGAAATATGCCTCCTGGCATCAAAAGTGATAATGGAAATGAGGATAGTGAGTCAAGTTTAGGATCAAAAAATGAATATAGTGATTTGGATGATGAAGATTCTAGTAAGAAGAAGCATAAGAAAAGGAGGAATAAATCATTTCAACAAAGAGCAAAAAGAGGAAAAGAAATGAAAAAAACCAATAAAATTTTAGAGAATGGTAAATTAGAAAAGAAAATCCAACAGAAGCTAAAAGATTTAGGTCTTTTTAAGACTAAGAGGAAGGAGAAAAAGTGCAATATATGTTAGAGAAAAGGACATGAAATTAGGACTTGCTGGTACAATCCTAATGTCTACATAGGGCAACAAGTGCTAGTAATGCAACCTAGGACAAGGGTTTTCAAGTGAGCCAAATTCATTCAACCTAAAGGATCGATTATTCCACAACAAACCAAGATTGCGATCATACCACGTAATCACGATGGATAGCCGAACGGAGATAATCAGGTTAGTACATAAGAAATGGATTACGATTAGTTAGAACTTACTTAAACTTACAAAAACATGTTAGTATTATCAATTAATTTTTTAGGAAAGTACATGGAACTAATTGGGGGGGATAGATTCTATGCATCGCATATATTGAAAAGTGTGTTAAAACATGTTTTATGGTTATGACTATTTTTGGATTTGTGAATAATGAATTATGTCTCTTATGATTCCAGGCTTGTATTAGCAAGACGAGTTTTTAATTGTGGTGGTTCGAAATGTTGGGGTCCCCAACCCAATGCTCCCTAACACATTGCAGAGTGTGGAAAAACTCACCTGTGAGTGGGGATCCTATGCTCCCAAAGAAGGTAGGCGTTTTTGGTTTTAGATCACTTGAGCACCTAATAGGGAAAAAGGCTGAGTGATAAGTGCCCATGTCATGTAGGATAGCTCGTGAGGCAAGGAATCTTAGAGGAGATCTGAGCTAGTAAATTCCCTGTTGACCGCAAACGGAGTGTGATCACATATAGCCCAATCCCAAGGGATTGGAAGATCCTATCCTAGGCTAGATAATGTATTTCTACAGAAAGACGGTTTTGTATCACTCAGCGGAGTGATGGTTCTACTTGTTATTATAGAATAAAATATCTGATTTTGAAATTGTTTGTTATGTGCTAAAGATTGATTTTAATGAAGCCAGTTTAACGGAATAATAAAAGAAAGCAGTTTTTATATGTCCAAACAACGTGGTAGTATGCTTTGCTAATTAGAAAACTAAAGAAAACCCAATCAAGGAAAGTGGGAGGCTTTGATCTTGACAATCAAACACCTCTGGCTGGGTGGACCTGATAAGTTGGGTAACTTTCCAACAATAGATAGAGCTAATTAAATCGTGACCCTCCTAATATCGGTAGGATTAGTTACCAAGTTTAACACCGTTTTAGGGGGTCGAAGCTGAGATTCTACCTTATGGGTAGGGGGATCGAGTTACACGCTCCCCCCTCTCTCACTCTCTTTGAGCCAAGTGTGGTGTTAACCTCACTCTTTCCTTTGATTGATTACAAAGTGGTCTTTCTTAGGTGATCATCAGATTGCTATTAGGGGTGACTTGTCCACACTTCCATGTGAAGTAGAATTAAGATTCCCATGATCAACTAAGTCCGGTGTCGAAGGGTTTTCAAAAGCAATGTCGCAACCACAGAGGTTCTTGAGAAATTCCAAGATGAAAGATCAAGCGAAACAAACAATCAGATTCAATTTAAAAACTCAATTTCAGATAATATGAGACATACAATCAGCTACATCTGATTGAGAGCATCTCCAGTAAACGTCTTGACAAAAACGTCCATTTCTTCATGTTCAGTTGAAGAATTATATAATATGTCAATCTGCTGGTCCTTTATAGACGTTTTGTTTCTATATGCCTGCTCCTCTAAGATCTTTCTGATATTCTCCTTTTATCTAAATCTTTTAAATAGAATATCTTCCATAACCATGTCCATAATCTGTCATTCAGATGATACACTGCTTCACATCTTGGCTTCACAGCACTGAAGCTTAAAACATGCAACGACCCAGTCCTGTGAATACATCTACAAACAGATGGATGTTCACTTATTCTCTTGATTGTAAACATCCTGTTTGATGCACTTCATGATGTGTGCACCTGGAACCATCTGCCTCATCGTGTTTTGCCAGGGGAACCTTCAAGTGTGTGTCGACTACAACATCAGTCTCTGTGCATGAGCCTGCCGTAGTATCACATAACAAAGTGTCTCAGTTTGCACCCGTTACTGCAGGCCGAATAGTCTGCAACTGCATAGACATCCCTAATCTATCAGCATCCATCGCATCAGTCCGCCGCAGCTGCATAGACATCCCTAAACCATCCACAGCGACAATATCAGGTGCATCAGGAGCATCCGGGCCATGGTGAGCATGTCTCTGGATGTTGTCACACTCATCTATGCAATCGGCTTCATGCGGTGTATGCCTCTCAAGAGCAGGCGAGAAATCGAGCTGTGCTGCGGCAGCAGCCAAAGAATTGCATCCCCTTTCCTCACTTGTTCCTCGATGTCATCTTTCTGCCGTTGCTTCAAGAGAGCTCGAGAGCTCACCACCTTCTGTTTTGACTTCTTCCATTGCCACTACAACTCCGTCCTCTTATTCGTCTTCGACTTCTGCGTATTCCAAGCTCGTCAACTTTGGCTTTTCGTCCTCCTTCAACTCTCCCATCGTTACAACATCTTCTTCCGTCGGCCTCCCATTCCTCGTCGTCACCTTCTGGCCTTCTTCTCTGATCTTCCCGTTTTTTTCTTACGCCTCCTTGTTTTCCTTCCTTTTCAGCTTTGTCGAATTCCCTTCGTCGCCACCTCCATGCTACCTCCTTTCGATGACCGCGAGAGACTTGATGATCACTTTCGAGTCAGAACACTGGAAGCCACTTCTGTTGAGGTAATACTCTGCCAGCTCGTCCGGAATGACAGGAAGATAGTCAGCCAACGAGGAAAGGAGATCCACAAGCAGAGCGTCTTCGTCAGCCGCAGCAGCCATCGTTATCCTTCATCAGCTTTTTCTTCGGTTTCATCGCGATCTTCAGAGTCCACGTCTTCATCGTCTTCATCAGATCAGAGATCATTATTAAACACGAACTGATGCTTGGGATGTGCTTTAGCAAGGTGCAGGGGCACGAAGGGCAGACCGAGGACCTCGCATAAGAAGCCGAGCCTGGAAGCCATCGCAGAAGCGTCTTTTCTTTAGCATCATTATCGTGATGCAGATCAAGGACTGCACATTCATGGCCACATAGGATTGTCAATCAGCGCCTTGAGCTTCCAAACTGCCAAGTCGGGCAGCACCCAACGTCTATTTTTCTCCTTTCCCCCCAAAATAGGCTCCTCCCTGTGCTATTCTTCACGTCCAAATTGCCACCCCAGCGCTCCGTCATTATTCTCCCCTCAAAGCACGGCTTTTTTATCCCACTTTTTCTCTTCAACTAACTTCCGAAAATTCCCAAAAACACCAGCATACCTGAGTCTATGCTCACCTGCAGCCTTTGGCAGAGATAGTAGAGATGGAAGCTTAGAAGCAGTAGCTTTAGTAACTACCTAACAAGTTGAACATTCTGATCAGATGGCTGCCCAGGAAGGCATTGGGCTAAAACTGAGTTTCCTGAACCAGCTTCCAAATCTTATTTGCTTTCTCAATAACAATGCTCTCTTTCTCTCTCAACATATAGGGATTAGACATGTGATGCATTTGACTGAAATGGCTAAATACCTCCAAAACTGCTTTCAAAGTCCACAATATGCCCAGTATAACAACCCCATCAACAGCAAAAGTCACCAGTTCTGAGGAGATTATAGGTGGCACCAGATTCCTTGCAACCTTTGCTGTTCGCTTAGATATGCCTCTTATACAACTGGTTACAACTTGCCAAACAAAATCAAGCTTATACTCTTCCTCATCTTCTTCATTTGTCTCTTCATAAAAAATGCATTTAACTCTCTGTTGGCCAGACCTTGTCCCTGCATCTTGAGGTTAGTCGGAGAAGAACATGCCAACTTAACAGCGTGGCCAAAGCCCAATTGATGGTATGCATGAGAAGCGCCTGCCAAGCTTGCAGCTGCCCATGGCTGCTGGGGATGGTGCACCCTCCATGTCATCTTCTCTCCTTGACCCAGTTCAACATAGATTGAATACGCAGAGCATAAATGTAATCATAAAAACTAAGTGTGCATAAAGTATGAAATCGCACACACTACTTTCGGGTGGTTTTCACATCTCGAATGCGCAGCAATACGACATCCACCCCCTCTAATCCTGCGCATCCTCCGGATGGGCCAACTACCCATGATCATTATCATCAAGATCCACAAACAAATCAATCTCTTCGTTTTGCATTTCCGGTAGATCAACAAGATTTTCAGTCATATCATCTGTCCCTTCCAATTCTGTCAGCTCATATGTTGCATTATCAAAGACATGTCTGACTATGTATGGCCCAAACCATCTTTTCACCATCTTCCGAAGTGCAGTATGCTGATTTTCAAGGCTGCTATCAAAGACCAATACCCAATCTCCTTCTTCTATTGCTCTAGGCCGCAAGCGATGCCGGCTATCAAACCTGTCCTTGTTCCTTAGTCTAGCAACTTTCAACCTGTCAATAGCTAGCTGAATATCCTCAGGTCTCCTCTCCAACTGTCGAATCCGAAGAGCTAAGAGCTCCTCTCTCGTCAAATCCTCCTGCCATGGTAAAACTGACCAAGTCAAAGCACAAGTCTCAATCGGCATAACTGGTTTCTGACCATACATCAATTCTGCAGGCATATATCCTGTAGTAACACTATGTGTCGTACGATCAGCCCATAAAGCAAACGGTAGAAGTCTCGGCCATTCTCCAATCCGTCCTCTGCATGCTTTGGCTAATGCTTTCACTATCGGCGGATGCCCTCTTTCACTCTTCCCATTTCCCTCTGGATTGTATGCTGTGGTTAGAGCCAATTTGATTCCTAGCTGAGAGAAAAACTCCCTAGCTTCATCAGCATCCAATTCACCACGATCCGCAGTGATCTTACCCACACAACCATACCTGCAGAAAATTTCCTCCAATAAGAACTTACACACTGCACTAGTGGTCTTCATTCTCAAAGATCTGCCCTCAACATGATTGGTAAGATCCTCTCTAGCCAAAACAATGTACCTCATCTGCCATAAACCCATAGGCATGGTAACCAAATCAACTACCCATTTAAAATGAATGCATAGCGGATAGGTCGGATGAAGCTCATCTCTATGACGCACTACTGAATGCATCTGGCAGTCTCTGCAAGTCTCAACAAAGTGAGAAACATCTCTATACATGCCTTTCCACCAATATTTCTCCCTGATCTTCTCATAAGTAGCCCATACTCCTCTATGACCAGCCCAAGGACTCTCATGAAACTCCTTCATTACCTGTAACTGTGTCTCTCGATCGCAGACAACCCGCAAAGGTAATCCGCCTCTTTTCTTCGGATGCTTCCAAAGAAATCCGTCCTTGAGAAAATAACCATAGGCTTTCCTTCTGATCTTCTTGAACTCTTCATCTGTCCATTCATCTCTTTTGCTTAGTGTACTAAGGTACCTGCCAATCTGCAACCAATCTCCAACATAGAGCTCTTCTGTGAAAGCCACAATATCATAGACATGACAAACATGATCAACCATAGTGGCTGAAATTTCTGCATCATCCTCTTCTGCAAGTAGAGTCTCCTCATCATCATACCTGGCTCTAGACAACATATCTGCCACTGGATTATCCTTCCCTGCTATGTGTTTAAATTCCGGATTTAATGACTTGATGTATGCAATCCATCTCAACATGGCTATATCCGGAGTAGAGCAACTCGTGATCATACCAATCAATGGCAAGCAATCTGTCTCTACCACAACTGAAGCTCCAATAAAGTACTCCTTGTCACATTTGAGAGCCGTCACAATCCCCAATAACTCCCTTTTGATTTGCGGATATCTCCTCTGTCTCTCGTTTAGGACTTTCGCCCCAAACCGAATAGCATACCTATTTCCATCTGCATCATCTTGACCCACAGCCCAACCTATGCCAATTGGACTAGTGTCAACTGTCAATACAATAGGCCTATCACAATTATAATCCGCTTTCCTGAGAGTAGGAGCATTCTGCAATAACTTCTTCAATTTCCGCATGGCTCTAGTGTGACTCTCATCCCAATAAAATTTCTGCCCCTTTCGAAGCAGCTGATACAAACAATCTGCAATGTGTGCAAAATGAGGTATCCAAATCATATAAAACACACAAGCACCAATGAATCTCCGTACCTCAGAAGTGGTAGAACAATACTCTGCAATCTTGCCTATAGCATTCACCTTATCAGGTGAGGGTTTCCTGCCATAATATCCACACATATGCCCAACAATGACAACCTCATTCACTCCAAAAACAGATTTTTGCCCTGAAAGTGTCAAGTTCACTTCTTCTAACCTGGCCAAAATCTTCTCACATGCTGAAATATGATCAGCCACAAAGTACCTGCATCCCTGCTCATTTAGGCTCTCATTCTTCTCTTCTTCTGCACACCCCTTAATGGGCACATCATCCAAGAAAGGCATAGTAAGCTGAGGTATGTAATCACAAAGGACCTTATGCATGGCATTCATCATATGCGCAACAGAATTAGTGGCACCTTGAGGCAAGGTACACATCCTGACAAGCCCAATAGGAGTTCTCATGGTGGTTATGTCCCTGCTTTCCAAAGCCAGCTGAAACTGATCATAACCTGAATACAAATCACCCAAAGAATAGATGGCACGTCCAGCAAATGCCTCTGCAAACTCATCCACAACTGGACCTATACCAACATTCCTGATGGTAACTCTGTTCACTGGCTGCATGTCCTGAATAAATCGAAGAGTACCATTCTTCTTTGGAACTGTAAACCACCTGTTTGAGTATGGTGCAGATGAAGGCTCAAGGATTCCCATCCTGATTTTCTCATTCAACAAATCAATCAACTTTGGCAAGTGTGCTTTAGGCACTGGAATAGGTCGGAGATTCCATGGAATATGAGGAATAGTAAAGATAACCATAGGAGCAACAATATCAGGATTCACACATCCAATCTCATGTGGGACAAAAGCAAATCCCCTTCCATGACGCTCAAGCATCTCCTGAAAGCATTGCTTCTCCATGGGTAACAAAAAATCACCATTTCCAATTTTCAATTCAGCAAGTGTCTCTGCTGAAAATTTATGACCAATATGCTCCGGATTCCTCAAAATTTGCTGTTTAGCAGCCCTTTCTATTTGCTGATCACTGTCAGATGGAAGCGGTACAGCAACCGGCTTCACCTTCTTATCCACAGTTTTGTACTTCGTGTCAACCCTGGCTTCATTATGCTCTTCTGCATTACATAAACGTTGCTGTAAATCAGCAATTCTGCACTCCAATGGCTGAATATTCTCAGCCCTCTGCTCTATGGACTGCATAGAAACAGCCCCAAACTCTGAATGCTGAAATATTTCAGCAATAAACTCTGTTGACTGAAAATTTTCAGCCCTCTGTCTCTCTGAAAGCTGATCATAACCAGCTGGAAACTCTGTTTGCTGAATTTCTTCAGCACTCAACACTCTTTGCTGAGTTACCTCAGCCTCTGACTCAATCTGTGACACAAAATCTGCAATTTCATGAAACATGTCCAAGGACTGCACTAATACATTACCATGACAATTCAGCATATCAGTTTTCAGCATATCTCCCATCTCTGTCATCGTATCTGCACAAATCACACTGTCATATATGCCCTCTATGTGTTCATCATCCTCCAAAATTCCTGCATTTTTCAAATTTTTCTCCTTCCTGCATATATACTGCCTGGCAGCTCTAGACAATCTAGAAGTCTTCTGATAACTCATTGAACTGTTTGCTGAAATCCCAACATAACCGGAGGAGAAAACACTACTGCTGCCAGGAGGCGAGAACTCCAATCTCCTTTCCTCTGTACCACCGTCATCTCGCGAAACGGCGGTACCTAGTGAAAACCCGAATCCCTTACAGTGGGCAAGGGTGCATCTCTGAGAGTATCCCTGTTTCTAACATGGTTCACACATACAGTCATAAACTGAACTGCTCTCATACCATCTTTACTGCGAATCCGTGCATAAGCAGATCCATCATCCATGACCTTTGTCTCCATGCGCATCTCTGTAATGAATGGCTGACCAAGAATTATGGGATACGAGCATGAATCCTGCACAAAGAAATGAAAATCCTCCTCTACATCACCAATAGAAACCCTGACACTAGGGCAAGCAGCATATAAATCACCTGCAGTGTTATTGGCAGCTCTCATACGCCATCCATGCTCTACATCCATAGGCCATCTGTTACTCTCATAAACTCCACGAACAATGAGATTAATCTCTGAACCATGATCAACCAATGCAACATAAGGCACCTGTTTTTCTCCAACCTTTACCATCGTCTCTGTAGTTGCCCTAGCCCAATGGCTCCGCGAAAAGTGACTACGCGGTATCAAAACAGGCTCATCAATTTCAGCATAATGCATAGGCTGAACCCTCTTCTCTACCTGCGGCAAAACAGAAGCATTATCAACCATGACCTCATCATCCTCATCCAACTCTCCAATCAAAACTCCCTGCGTATCAGTGGTAGACAATGCATGTCTTTTTCTCTTCAGGACCTCCTGAAACTGATCCTGAAACTCTCTTTTCGAGATGCCCAAAATCTCGGAAATAGTGAAAGTCACCTCACTGCCAAGTATCTTATCATTAAAGATTTTCTTCATGTCTGTAGATGTCTCAATGTCGGACATCAATCTGAATCCTGGCTGCTTTCTCTCTCTAGGCTCTTGCCTCTTTTCCCTCTTTTGAGCATCCCCCATCTGTCGATCTGGCCCTGATCGTGAAGACGGTCCTGCAGTAGGTGGAGTAACAAACTCACCCCCTCTAGTCTTCTTAGCTGCACTTGGATTTTCTTCATCCCTCTTACGCTTCTCCTCAACAAATACATCTGCACCATGAGATTTAGCCAAATAAGCATAAATAGAATACCTGTCAACAGGCGAGTCCCATCCTGTCTCTGATCTGATGCTAGAGCCTGCGCTAGTCAAAACAGTTTGCTGAATTTTCCCCTTGTTTGCAGTCTCCATAGCATAAGTCCATAGTGCGGACTGAGTCTCCGATCCCTTCTCAATCTGTACTCCATATGCAGAAGCATCACCTCTAGCTGCCACATAAGAAGTACGCGCAGCCATATCCTCCACTAACTTCTTCATTCCACCTTTACCAAAGTTGGTAGCAAGTGGAGCTCCTGTCTCAGTCAACCAAATCTTACCATCTTGCCCCCAATATACCAAATTTTGCCTCCTTGCATCCTGGAAAGAGTCACAATCCCTGCAATGCTGATGCTCCGTACTATCACACCAAATACATCTCCGATCTCTCCTAGGAGCACTAGGAGCACTCCTAGGTGCAATAGGAGCACTAGAAGAAGTAGCAGGCACAGTGGAAGCAAACTGCTCCTTCAACTTACCCACCAACTCCGCTTTGACTGACTCAAGTGTCAAATCTGTGATTCCTTTGATTATATCATCAATAGAGGTAGGCACTGATGGAACAGATGGGTTTGGAGCAGAAGGTGTAGGCATCGGTCGTGGAATAGGAGGAATAGGTGGAGTAGAAACAGTAGGCACTGGCATAGGCCAAGAAACTGGCTGAGGAGGAGAAGAAACAATAGGAATAGAAGTAGGCATAGGAGCTGAAGATGATGTAGGTGTCATGGAACCATTCTGTAGACGAGTCTTCCATATCCTCCTCTTGGTCAATGTCGAGACTGCATCCTGAGCATCCTGCCAATCAGTTTTAAGACCCATAGGCTTCGTGCGATCTTCAAGAAGCTCACCCAATTCTTCTTGAAGAGCAGGATCTGCAGCTTGCAAGAAAAGTTCAACTTTTTCAACATCCAATGCTCTTTGTTCAATAGCATCAAGCTGACTATACCTTTCTTCGAATTCTCGAATCAACTCCGAAGCAGCAAGACCTTTGTTTGGCATGTAGACCCACTCTCGGAATGACCGTCGAGTAGCCATACCAAAGTCCTCAAGGAAATATTCTTCTTTAAGAGCCTTCTTAAAATCTTGCCAATGTGTATTTTGAATATATAAATCAGTCACCTTTGTCCTCAAAGCAGGTGTGACAAGTCGAAGGAAGTACTTACTCATAAGTCCAGCAGGAACTCCAAAGAACCCCATCTTGATCTCATATGTCTTCAAATATGCTGAAACATTACGCCCGTCAAATAGCTTCTTCTCACTCTCAACTGCTTCAATAGCCTTAGTCGCGCTGTTTGCATTCTCCTGCTCCGAATAGAGTTGCCTTTGCTGAGACAACTGCTGTTGATGCAATTGTTGTTGCTGCTGCATATACATTTGTGTTTGCTGATTTTGGAGCTGCATATACATGGACATATTCTGCAAAATCTGTTTTAGATCCTCCGTTGAAGTACTTGACGCAGCAGTCATAGATGGAGCTGAAGTAGACGCAGCTGGAATTGAAGAAGAAGCTGAAATAGAGGCTGAAGTGTCTCCCATCCTGAAATTTCTGCGACGCTTTCACGTCGGGTTCACCAAAGATGTCGAAGGGTTTTCAAAAGCAATGTCGCAACCACAGAGGTTCTTGAGAAATTCCAAGATGAAAGATCAAGCGAAACAAACAATCAGATTCAATTTAAAAACTCAATTTCAGATAATATGAGACATACAATCAGCTACATCTGATTGAGAGCATCTCCAGTAAACGTCTTGACAAAAACGTCCATTTCTTCATGTTCAGTTGAAGAATTATATAATATGTCAATCTGCTGGTCCTTTATAGACGTTTTGTTTCTATATGCCTGCTCCTCTAAGATCTTTCTGATATTCTCCTTTTATCTAAATCTTTTAAATAGAATATCTTCCATAACCATGTCCATAATCTGTCATTCAGATGATACACTGCTTCACATCTTGGCTTCACAGCACTGAAGCTTAAAACATGCAACGACCCAGTCCTGTGAATACATCTACAAACAGATGGATGTTCACTTATTCTCTTGATTGTAAACATCCTGTTTGATGCACTTCATGATGTGTGCACCTGGAACCATCTGCCTCATCGTGTTTTGCCAGGGGAACCTTCAAGTGTGTGTCGACTACAACATCAGTCTCTGTGCATGAGCCTGCCGTAGTATCACATAACAAAGTGTCTCAGTTTGCACCCGTTACTGCAGGCCGAATAGTCTGCAACTGCATAGACATCCCTAATCTATCAGCATCCATCGCATCAGTCCGCCGCAGCTGCATAGACATCCCTAAACCATCCACAGCGACAATATCAGGTGCATCAGGAGCATCCGGGCCATGGTGAGCATGTCTCTGGATGTTGTCACACTCATCTATGCAATCGGCTTCATGCGGTGTATGCCTCTCAAGAGCAGGCGAGAAATCGAGCTGTGCTGCGGCAGCAGCCAAAGAATTGCATCCCCTTTCCTCACTTGTTCCTCGATGTCATCTTTCTGCCGTTGCTTCAAGAGAGCTCGAGAGCTCACCACCTTCTGTTTTGACTTCTTCCATTGCCACTACAACTCCGTCCTCTTATTCGTCTTCGACTTCTGCGTATTCCAAGCTCGTCAACTTTGGCTTTTCGTCCTCCTTCAACTCTCCCATCGTTACAACATCTTCTTCCGTCGGCCTCCCATTCCTCGTCGTCACCTTCTGGCCTTCTTCTCTGATCTTCCCGTTTTTTTCTTACGCCTCCTTGTTTTCCTTCCTTTTCAGCTTTGTCGAATTCCCTTCGTCGCCACCTCCATGCTACCTCCTTTCGATGACCGCGAGAGACTTGATGATCACTTTCGAGTCAGAACACTGGAAGCCACTTCTGTTGAGGTAATACTCTGCCAGCTCGTCCGGAATGACAGGAAGATAGTCAGCCAACGAGGAAAGGAGATCCACAAGCAGAGCGTCTTCGTCAGCCGCAGCAGCCATCGTTATCCTTCATCAGCTTTTTCTTCGGTTTCATCGCGATCTTCAGAGTCCACGTCTTCATCGTCTTCATCAGATCAGAGATCATTATTAAACACGAACTGATGCTTGGGATGTGCTTTAGCAAGGTGCAGGGGCACGAAGGGCAGACCGAGGACCTCGCATAAGAAGCCGAGCCTGGAAGCCATCGCAGAAGCGTCTTTTCTTTAGCATCATTATCGTGATGCAGATCAAGGACTGCACATTCATGGCCACATAGGATTGTCAATCAGCGCCTTGAGCTTCCAAACTGCCAAGTCGGGCAGCACCCAACGTCTATTTTTCTCCTTTCCCCCCAAAATAGGCTCCTCCCTGTGCTATTCTTCACGTCCAAATTGCCACCCCAGCGCTCCGTCATTATTCTCCCCTCAAAGCACGGCTTTTTTATCTCACTTTTTCTCTTCAACTAACTTCCGAAAATTCCCAAAAACACCAGCATACCTGAGTCTATGCTCACCTGCAGCCTTTGGCAGAGATAGTAGAGATGGAAGCTTAGAAGCAGTAGCTTTAGTAACTACCTAACAAGTTGAACATTCTGATCAGATGGCTGCCCAGGAAGGCATTGGGCTAAAACTGAGTTTCCTGAACCAGCTTCCAAATCTTATTTGCTTTCTCAATAACAATGCTCTCTTTCTCTCTCAACATATAGGGATTAGACATGTGATGCATTTGACTGAAATGGCTAAATACCTCCAAAACTGCTTTCAAAGTCCACAATATGCCCAGTATAACAACCCCATCAACAGCAAAAGTCACCAGTTCTGAGGAGATTATAGGTGGCACCAGATTCCTTGCAACCTTTGCTGTTCGCTTAGATATGCCTCTTATACAACTGGTTACAACTTGCCAAACAAAATCAAGCTTATACTCTTCCTCATCTTCTTCATTTGTCTCTTCATAAAAAATGCATTTAACTCTCTGTTGGCCAGACCTTGTCCCTGCATCTTGAGGTTAGTCGGAGAAGAACATGCCAACTTAACAGCGTGGCCAAAGCCCAATTGATGGTATGCATGAGAAGCGCCTGCCAAGCTTGCAGCTGCCCATGGCTGCTGGGGATGGTGCACCCTCCATGTCATCTTCTCTCCTTGACCCAGTTCAACATAGATTGAATACGCAGAGCATAAATGTAATCATAAAAACTAAGTGTGCATAAAGTATGAAATCGCACACACTACTTTCGGGTGGTTTTCACATCTCGAATGCGCAGCAATACGACACCGGGGTTTCCCATGGGGAGACGGGATGGTGATGTGCATGGATATGAATTTTGATTGACTACTAAGAGGACTCCTCTGGGTTTGTTGGAGGAGGCACCTCACATTTTCTCTCTTGAGGTCCTTGCACATCCTCTGTAGGTCTTCAATTTCTTCTCCTTTTCCATGTCGTTGTGGATAGATGTGGGTCCTTTTTGCAGACTCCACATGTTGTTGCTTCTCTTTTTGATTATTGAGTAGTCTCTTGTGGGTTCTTGGCTTTGGAAAGTTCAAAATCCTAGGCTTTCAGTAGGTGATCCTTTTTTTTTCATATCAAGCAGGAGGCTTGAGGGAACAAGCCCTTCATTTTCTTTCGCCTTCCCTTCTTAGAACTACATTCTCCTTTCTCAAGGGCTAATATTGCTATAACCTATTCCCCAATCGAGGTCTCTCATGATGCAAAGATGGCTTTTGTGAGTTCCTCTATATCTTGTTGTACATGTCTAGCCTCCATTTTGTCAAAATCTTTCTTGGAGATTCGGGCTACAACATCAACTGAGCTCTATTCGTCATCACCTATAGTGTCTTTCTCAAAGATCTTTTGTGCTTGTACCAAGGATTTAGACATGCACTCCAACCATAGTGCATTTAGGTCCTGGTTCACTATATTTCCTGTCATTATGTCTTCTGGAGCCCCAAGAGGAACACCAAGGAAAATGGAATTCTCTTGTAAGAAAATCTATCTTGTAACATCAACAAGCTTTTTTATTAGGTTTTATATTATCACAATGAAGAAAAGAACACCAGGCACAACAAATCTTCATGAAGCATCATATAGATCTCCCACGGATTTGATAGAATCAACCATATTCTTCAATATCTTCACAAAATCCATCAATAGAACAAAGAAAGCAAAGGAATACACCATCTTTGAATGGAAATACATCACATAGTATTCATCTTCAATATCTTCATAGTCTTGTCTCTCAATCTCTCATATACAATCACTCTGTTTTAATAGAATTGGCTATCTCTGACTCTGTCTCTCTCTCTCTCTCTATCAATAATACATCATCTCCTCACTACAATCTCTCATAATCACTCACAATAATCCTTCTTAGGTCGTGAATATCCCTCCCAAGAGGTATGTCTGATATGAAGAGTCACTAGAGCCACTACAGTGTCCTTTCGTAGCTCACCACTACCACTTCACTCCAGTCTTTATTTGAGTCTTCAGTAGCTACTTCTTTCACTTCTTTTAGATCTTTTTCACTTGTATTCACCTCTTTCCAAGGTTAGAAAACTTTCCCAAGCTACACTCTCATCCATCAGAACACATACAGAAGCATACAGAAGGTCTACAAAAGCTCACCAGAAGCTCATCAGAGAGTTACAGAAGGTCAACAGAAAGCATCAGAACCACATAACTCATACCAAAACCATTCCAAACCATCAAAAACTATTCAATAAGCTTTCAAACAATCTCAAACCCTATCAATCAATACTCCATCCCTCCTTGCAGAGAGAAAACAGAACAAAACAGAAGCTCAACAGAACCAATCAAGACCAATCAGAACATCATCAGAACTTCACATCTCTACTAATAAACATCATGATCTTAATAAAACCATTGCAACCGATCCAAAACACTCTCAAACCACTTCCAAACCAATCAATCATCTCATAAAATCAACCATTCAACTCTCAAAAACAACAAAAATCAGCCAAAAAACAGGTCATTTCAACACTCAACATATCCCCACACTTAATAAGGAAGCGTCCTCGCGACCCAGGAAAAAGGGAATACAAGTTCATTCAAAAGCTCAACTTTGATCTTCAATAAATCTTCAAAAACAGTCCATCCAACCACGATCCCAACTTATAACCTCTATCTGATATAAAAATACAACGAAAGGAAAACCCTTTATACATTAACACTTCTTATCAAACTGGAAATCAAAACAAACTTGTAAAGAATATAAGAGGTTTCTTCTTCTTCTTCATCAGCAACTTCAACTATCCAACCAGCAACACCATCACCACAATTCTCAAAAAATGTAGCTCGCACGAAAGTAAATCGAATAGGCAACCACCACGATCTTATTACATAAATTAATCCACAACACAAACACTACATACAACACAACCATCTGAATGACTCCTCCAAAAAGAGAGATGTATCATTAAAAATCATCCACCATACATGGCAAAGGTATCAATGAAGATGATCCCTCTTGAAAGATTGGTGATTTCGGAAACGATCCATAGATAAGGATTCATCTACAAATGTCTTAGGAGGATTCTGAAAAAACTGAAGGCAGCACATCCTTTCCAATAGGACAATGTATCTGCTAGGCAAACAAAGGGCATGAAAGTACAATACATCCAGTTGCTGGGAATCAATGCTCACATTGACATTCATGCACAACTTTGGAATAGGCTTTGAATCATTATGAGAATGCCTATGCATATACGCCAGGTACCAAGTAAAATGAGCAGTTAAGCGCACAGAAGGATCTGCAGACTGAGAATACTACTGAGCAAAATGTAGATAATTCTGATAAGCCTGACTAGCACTTATCCATTCTCCTGGGATCAATGGCCAATTGATTTGAGGTCTAGTAAGGGAATCATTTGAACTCCAGTCTCTTCTTCGAAGAATCTTCTGATCAAATCCTGGATACCCACTAACCAACTTAGGAGGATTAGGAATAGAAGTGTTAGGAGACGGAAGGGGGACTAATGAAAGAGGATGAAGTGATGGATAGGCAAAATCATAAAAGGAGGAATGGATTAAAGATGGATTGGCTGAAAATTGAGGAGATTCTATTAAGAAAGGTGTTAAAAGATAAGGAGGAAAAGTTGATAGAATGTCAGGGGATGGGGAAGGACAAGGATCAGGAGGTAGAAAAACTCTATCTTCAATAAAAGAACAATGGGTAAAAATAGAGGGAAATATAAGCATCATACCTATGAGCCATTTTTTGATAATGAGTTAGGCATGGTAAGGATGGACCTAAAGCTGATCTACGATGATAGGCTTCAAAGAAAGAAGTATCAAATGGAGGTTGGTTGGAAAGATAGGCTAAAAGATCCACCCTCAATTGGTTAGTGTTCTGAGCATGAGCTGAAGCTTTGACCTGTCGGTGATTCAAAATGAAAGAATCAACCATAGGGTGCCATGAAAACTCTGGACACTCAGCTACCTTGGAAAAATATCCCTAGAACATCTCATTAATCCTCAACTCCAAATGTCGGACATACAAAGAAGCTTGCAATACCACATCTCCGACATACCAAGCCAAATCTTCCTCATCTGGAATCAGTAAATCACCCCTCAAATACATGTAGGACATAAGCATCGTATCTGGAGTGACAGAGTCTTCAAAAACCATCCTTATGACTTCTTTCAGCAAATCTTATGACCAGGCCCCACTCCATCCATCCTCTGGAATAGGTAAATCCATCGTGGAAAGCTTTAAATAGAAGGCCAACTTCTGTTGTTGATAATGGACAAAAAAGGAATGATCTGGTGGAACATATTCTTGATACTGCTTAAAAGAAGACCATAACAAGTCCATACGAGATTGCAATCTTTCCACCTTGGCCTGGAATAAGGGACATAAGGTAGCCTGTCTTTGAACAGCTGCCAAGTCTGTAGGGGATAAAAGAGAAACTGGCTGCACTGGACTCTGTGTATTAGACCGAGACTGAGCCAACTGATCTTTGAGTTGCTCGATTTGAACATTGCTCTGGTCTAAAATAGCTGTGGTGGATTGCAACTTCTCTGCTTGGGCAGATATCTCCTCCTTCATCTCTTAACTCTCCTTCTATAACTTATCCCTCTCCTCTGTTACAGCAACCACTTGAGACCTAGCTTCTGCCAACTCAGCTTTCAACTTAGAAATTTCAGCTTTCTGAGTATCTACGAGCTTAGTCTGCTACTCCATTTGCATACAAAGGTCAGAGAATTTCTCGTGAGCAGAGGCTAACTCAGTAGTGGTCTTATTCAATTCCTCCTTAGATTGCTGAACTTCATCATAAAATGAAGAATATAATTACTGGATACAAGCAGTCATCGAAAGTTCAATAGAACTCTGAATATCCTTGCACAGGAACGGAATAGCATCTCCTGTTACCAGGTGGTGAACAGAAGGAATATTAAGGTCGAGCATCCCATCTCTATGGGCTCTGAAAAGATTTGGCGTCTGAAGGAATGCAGGCAAGCTGCTGCAAGACTGGGCAGGAATTGTCACTGGAACTGGAGGAATAGGCAATGAATCAGCCACCCTCTTGAGGCGTTTTCTCTGAATGACCAGGAGAGGGGGAGAATCATCATTATTTGAGCGGTGCTTTTAATCCGAATCCCGGACTTCGATATCCAGACTGGGTCTCTAAATGCAAATTCATTTATTAAAAATTAAGGTGATGTGGAGCGTTTTTTTGCCAGCGTGTGCTCTTGTGACGGCTGATTCATTTTAATTAAAAATATTAAAGTGCCTCTTAAGCGCACTTAGCGCATGCTAAGTGAACAATGGGTTAATTTTTATTATAAAAATAATGGTGTGTTTAGTGCGAGCGCGCGTGCCATGGTGGTGTTTAGGGTTCATTTTAAAAATTAACCGTGGATTTTTGGGGTAGAGAAAAAAAATATAAAAATAAAAAATTCAGTTTGTGTTTTGAATTAAAGAGGTTGTTTTATGAATTTAGCATTTAATAAAGTATTTTTACCATAAAATAATCATGAAAAAAAATGACACATCATTTTCAGCTTAGAAAATCTTTCAAAAATAAGCAAAAAAGTTAATGGAATTTTTAGGAATTTCTCTATAATTAAATTGTATTTTTTAACCATTTTTAATGATTTTTTTTTCATGTTTTGGATATTTTTAAAAGAATTTTGAATTTTAAAATGGTCTGATTTTTTTTTTCTAAAATGTTAAGTTTAGAAAAATATGGAAATTTGCTGCATAAATTTTGGGATTTTTTCAAGATTTTTCTGTATTTTTTTAAAATTTTAAGTGTTTTTTAATGAAATTTTTTGGTAATTTTTCAATGTATTTTAAAGGTTTTCGGGTTTTTGGAATTAAAAATCCGGGAATATATCCAGGAATAGACTGCGTGTCAGCTGCGTGTGAACAGCCGGCTGCACACCACCTCACGGACCAGCTAACGCGCATCCCCGCGTGTGAACATCCGCTAATAGTCTCCCGCACACGCACATGAGCAATCACAAGCACACGAACAGCCATGCGTTCGTGTGTCAAAGGGCGGAGAATGGTATCGGGAGGTTTTGTCCGGTGGTTTCCACGGGTGTCTGCGTCTCGAGGGGGAACAGGGGTTTATGAGGAAAATGCTGCGGGTGGGACGGGTGTGGTGGGGTTCTACGGGTCTGCGAGTGTCCGGGGGGAGAACAGGGGCTCGTGTGGGGGTAGGGTGGTTTGGTGATGTGTGCCTTGGGGGGGGAAGGGGGACTTAGAGGGAGGTTGGAAATAGGTGTGACTGTGGGGGGGGAAGGGGGGGCTTAGAGGGAGGTTGGGAATAGGTATGACTGTGGGGGGGGAAGGGGGGCTTGTAGGGGGGTTGTGTGGGTGGGAAGGACATGTGGTGGGGCATGGGACCACGGCGGCAAAGGGGGACAGGGCGGGAGGGCATCACGGCGGCGTAGGGTAGGGGCGCAGGATGCGGGCGTCACGGGGCCAGTAGGGAGGGCGACAGCAGCTGTCGACGGCAGCAGCGTGCACGAAGGAGGGGCGTCGCCTGAGAGATGGCGGGCGCGGGCGTGTAGGAGAGCTCCAACGGGACAGGGCGGCGGAACGCCAGGCGAGGGCGGGGCACCGTGGTGGGAGGCAGGTGGGCGCTCGTCGGCAACGGGCGTACAGGGCGGGCGCGGGCATCGTCCAGAGACCACGGGGCGGCGGCGCTCAGCAGCGACAAGGCGGCACCCGGCGGCTACAAGGCGCGGCACACGGCAGCTACAGGGCCAGAGAGGCGAAGAGGGAGGGGGTGTCACCACAGGCGAGAGGGCAGGGGAGGGAGGGTGCCATGGAGGAGAGGAGGGAGGAGAAGAGGAGGAGGAGGGGAAGGAAAGGAGGAGGAGGGGAAGGAAAGGAGGTGGAGATGGAGATGGAGATGGAGGGAGCGGGAAGATAGCACGCAGAGGAAGGGAGAGGGAAAGAGGTGGTTAGGGGGAAAGGGGTCGGGGAGAGAGAAGGGTGGGGTGGGGGGGTGAAAGGCTCTGGTGGGGTGGAAGGGTGTGGGGGGTGCCCATGGGAAAGAATGGGCGGGGTGCCCATAGGGGGAAGGGGTAGGGGATAGGGGAGCCCATGGGGAAGAATGGGATGGGCAGGGTGTCAAGATTGTGAGAGAGAAGGAAGGAGTCTCACTTGTAGCTTTCTTGCTTGCACAATGGGGGAATACACACAAAGGTGGAGGCTGAAAAACAGTTTTCCTCTTCTTAGTTGTGTAAGCCAAAAGAACTCAAGTACATAGAAATAGAAGAACCCTATATATTGGTCTCAAACCAAACTCAACTAACTAAGGTGGCAAACTAACTAAGCCACGAACTAGAGTAGATAAGGATAGCTGTCATCTAGCTATTATTCATGGGCGGTGTACCAACCGCATCTGCAACTGACAAGTCAGTGACATAAATGCACAACGGTCACCCTGGCATATCACGAGTGGAGCTCGATATCTCAACACTCCCCCTCGAGCTCAATCCCAATTCCTGCACAACAAGCAGGTCTCTGAACTTGCGCAACTTCTCTACGCCCAATGCCTTCGTAAATATGTCAGCTACTTGATCCTCTGTGCTGACATAAACTAGATCAATAAGACCTAGTAAAACTCTCTCTCGCACATAGTGATAATGCACCTCAATGTGCTTTGTTCTAGCATGATAGACTGGGTTATTTGCCAAGTGTATACTACTCATGTTATCACAATAAATGACAGCTGGCCCATCTGTAGGCTGATGCATATCATAAGGTAACTTATGTAACCAAGCTACCTCACATGCAGCCATTGCTGCGCCCCTGTACTCAGCCTCTGTGCTCGACAAGGCAACTGTAGGCTGTTTCTTGCTGCTCTAAATGACTGCAGCACTCCCAAAAGAGAACACATATCCACTTGTAGATCATCTATCAGAAATGCTACCAGCCCAATCAGCATCAGTGTATCCATGCAACTGTGCCTGAACCCCAGTCTCATAAAGTAGTCCATACTGCAATGTGGCCTTCACATACCTGAGTATGCGTCTAGCCGCATCCGAATGCGGTTTCCTTGGAGCCTGCATAAACTGACTTGCCAATCCAACAACATAGCTCAAATTTGGCCTGGTAATAATCATATAAATCAAACTTCCTACTATGCATCTGTACATAGTAGGGTCTTCCAAAAGCTCACATGCATCTGCGCTCAGCTTCACATTCTGCTCCAAAGGAACTGAAATAGGCTTACAGCTTGTCATCCCATATTTGGACAGCATGTCCAATCCATACTGCCTCTACAAGAGCCGTATCCCACTTGGTGATCTAATCACCTCAATGCCCAAGAAATAATACAGCTCTCCCAAATCCTTCATCTCAAACTTCTACCTCAATAGCATTTTCACATGAATGATATCTTCACCACTATCACCTGTGATAATCAAATCATCAACATAAATGACAAGCAACATAATACATTTCTCTATTTTTCTCACATAAAGTGAGAAATCTGCCTTGGAAATCTGAAAGCCAATAGTGACAAGATACTGTCCTATCTTGTCAGACCATGCTCTAGGTGCTTGCTTCAAGCCATACAAGGCTTTCTTTAACCTGCAAACAAACTCAGGATGAACAGCATGCACATAACTTGGTGGCTGCTCCATATAGACCTCTTCTTGCAAATCACCATGCAAGAAGGCATTCTTTACATCCATCTGATGTAAAGACCATCCCTTTGATGCAGCCATAGCAATGACTGCTCTTACGGATGTCATCCTTGCAACCGGACTGAATGTTTCTTCATAATCAATGCCATATGTTTGTGCATACCCCTTGACTACTAATCTTGTCTTGTATCTATTCACAGAACCATTTGCATTGTGTTTCACCTTATAAACCCACTTACAACCAATTGCATTCTTATCTTTAGGCAAAGGTACCAATTCCCATGTAGCATTTGCTTCCAAGGCATCCATTTCTTCATCCATGGCTTTCTCCCATTTTTCTTTTCCCATGGCTTGCTCAAAAGAAGTGGGTTTTGGTTCCTGTATCACTTTGACCATATATGCATAGTGAATGGCTGTAAATCTATCATATTTCAGCCTATCCACAGGATACCTAGCTCTGGTAGACCTGTGCAAAGTAGGTTCACTCCCAGGTGCTCTCAAAACATCCCTGGTCTTCCTTACTCCAAGTGTAACAATAGAAGGAATACCTAACTCATCATCAATGCTCTGTTCTGAGCCACTCGATTCACCATCCACATAAGAGTGACTTGCATTCACATCAAACATGGGCTGATCTACCTTCTCTTTTTCTTTTCGTGATACCTTCATACCATTATCTGCATTTCTTTGAGAAGATTCTCCTGATCTCAATCTGCCCGTCCATGGCAAAGAATGTGAACCATTACTAGAGACGCTCCAGGTCCACTAATATCTTGTAACTGCTGCTGTGAATTCTGTGCAGCATTACCATTTTGTGCATCTACATTATCAATCACATTTACTGGTTTATACCAGCTACTCATCTCATAAAAAACAACATCTCTCCTCACTGTAAACTTACGAGTAGAAGGGTTATAGCATCTATACCCTTTCTGCTGCAAAGAGTAACCAATAAAGATGCACTTCTCAGCTTTTGGATCCAACTTGGATCTCAACTCATCTGGCACATGAACATAGGCAATGCAACCAAAAATTTTCAAATGAGAAATATCTGGTTTCCTACCAGTATACCTCTCCTCTGGAGCCATCCTATGTATTGCTGCAGTGGGAGTCCTGTTCATTATGTAGACTGCTGTAGCAAGTGCCTCAGCCCAATAAAATTCTGGCAGGTCTTTTTCATTGAGCATGGCACGAGATACCTCTCCAATATGCTTGTTTTTTCTTTCTGCAATTTTATTTTGTTGTGGGGTATGACTACATGAATATTGCTGCTTTATGCCATGCTCCTACAAGAACCTTGCAAACTCATTTAAGAGGTACTCTCCCCCTCCATCTGACCTTAGGCATTTTATTTGCGGGCCTGTTTCTTTTTCAACCATAGCTTTAAGAGTTTTGAAATACCCAAAAACTTCACTTTTCTTTTTCATAAAATACACCCAAACTTTTCTGCTATAGTCATCAATAAAAGTGACAAAATAATGACAGCCTCCAAGAGATGCAGCTTTAGTAGTCCACACATCAGAGTGGATTAATTCCAATGGCTTCTTACTCTCTTGAACATGTCTAGGAAATGGTTTCCTTGCCTATTTTCCAAATTGACAGGCTTCACATACCTTATGCATTTTTGCAACCTTGAATTTAGGCAATCCTGCAACAATATTTTGGGCCTGCATTGATTTAAGTCGCTATACATTAACATGACCAATGCGTTTATGCCAGATATCAATATCTGCAATTACACCGGTCCCATGTGCAAACATTGCTGCACTCAATTCAGGCATGTCTGCATCCAACGTAAACATTCTGCCCTTCTTCTTTCCTTTTGCTATCAAGCGACCTTTATTTTTCATATCCTCAACAAAGCATCCATGAGGATTAAATCTGACCTGCAAGCCCTGCTCAACCATTTGACCAACAGAAACTAGATTCTTGGTAATATTCGGGACATGAAATACGTCGGACAGGTATTTCTTTTTCCCATCCTGCATAGACAAAGGAATTTTTCCAATCTGCACAATAGGATGTGCAGTATCATCACCAGTCTCCACAAATCCTCGTTTTTTCATTTTCCTTGCATCCTCCATTCATTCTGCATGACCTGTCATGTGGTTTGATGCACCTGAGTCAACATACCATACATCGTTGCTTTCTTCTGCACTTGTCACAGAATTATTCATGTACTGCACCATAAACAAATGCTCATTTCTGTCATCACCCTGTCTACTAGAAGATGCATAATTCCCTTGTTGCAATTTTCCATTCATGATGTCATTCTGCTTTTTATAGCAGTCTTTAGCCATATGACCCATTTTACCACAGTAGTAGCATTCAACATTGCTGTTTGCATTTTGGCCTCTTTGCCATCCACCACGACCTCTTTGGCTCCCCCTGCCTCTAGAGTTACCACGTCCTCCTCCATAGGACTGGTTTTCTTGAGTTTGCTGTATATTCTAATTTCTACCACGGCCTCCAGATCGGCCTCCTCTACCTCTGCCTCTACCTCTTTCAGCATTTGAGTAGAAGATAGCTTCCTCCTGAAGAAGATAAACCACCATTTCTCTGCTCCTCAGAAATTAGAAGAGCAATCAACTCCTCAAAATCAGGAAATCTTTCACGGACGGAAATGGATGTTCGGAACTGTGCATAATCCTTTCCTAGACCATTCAAGGTCACTGAAACTACATTATCATCTTTCACTGGTGACCCAATGGAAGCAAGTGCATCTGCGATCTTCTTCACCTTCATGTGGTAGTCATTGATGCTCATACTTTCTCTTTGCACATTATGCAACTCTTGCTTGAGCTGCATTTTCCTGGCTTGCGTATTTGTGCTATACATTTTTGACAGAGTATCCCATGCCTCCTTTGGCGTATTTGCATCCTGAATATGCACAATCATAGAGTCTGAAATACTGATAGACAGCCAGTACATAACTTTTCTGGCTCTCTCATGCCATGCTTTAAATGCCTGCATTTGCTGTTGATTGGGAACATCAGGAAGAACTGGTTCTTCTTCATTTTCTGCAACAAATTCCCAATATCCTTTTCCCATAAGGAAATTCGTCATTCTAAACTTCCATGCTTGGAAGTTGTTCTTGTCAAGCTTTTCAGTTACAATCTGTGAAAGAGAATCAGACGCCATTACAGAATACTGCAAAAAATTCTGTCACTGCAAAAAACACGGTTTCACCCTCACAAGGGCAAATCTGCAAAACTGGCGAAAGTGGTATTTGACTACACAGTCACTTCCTAGTGATGATTTTGCATAAATAGGAAACAAGGATGATTCTGTAACTCCCAATGTCTCTGCACACAAGCATATGATGCAATTTCTGTGGTAACTTTTCACTGACCTGTAGAACAGTGGTCGCACAGCATAAAACATGGCCTTTTCCTGAGTGCGTGCAGAAAACTTCCGCCTCCAAAACAAGCTCCGAAATGGCCTCAAATACTGCCCTCTTGCGAAGGGCGTCTCAATCTGAGACAATGCACTCCTGCACTTTCCGGCTGTGCTACCTGCAGAGACTTGCTCCCAAACAGAAAAATGAAAGCAACACTGGTCCTCTTACCAGAACACCGCGAACTTGGCTTGCTTTCTTGAGCTCCTTACCACGAACAAGGCTCTGATACCATGTCAAGATTGTGGGAGAGAAGGAAGGAGTCTCACTTATAGCTTTCTTCCTTGCACAATGGGGGAATACACACAAAGGTGGAGGCTGAAAAACAGTTTTTCTCTTCTTAGTTGTGTAAGCCAAAAGAAATCAAGTACATTGAAATAGAAGAACCCTATATATGGGTCTCAAATCAAACTCAACTAACTAAGGTGGCATACTAACTAAGCCACGAACTAGAGTAGATAAGGATAGCTGTCATCTAGCTATTATTCATGGGCGGTGTACCAACCGCATCTGCAACTGACAAGTCGGTGACATAAATGCACAACGGTCATCCTGGCATATCACGAGTGGAGCTCGATATCTCAACACGAGGGCCCATGGGAAAGAATGGTACCGAAGGGAGGGGGTAGGGAGATGCCCGTCATAAAGGAAAGGCGTACCCTCGTCCTACTTGTGTGCGCGGGGCGGGGTAAAAAAATTTGCTGTGACGGGATCGAAATAGCGTCGGGATGTCGGGACGGGGCACGCGGACGCGACCGGGGCGCGTGGAGACGCGTGAAATTGAAAACGGGCGCGTTCACGCGCGGGACGAGTCGCGCGAAAACACAGAAAAATAAAGAAAAATGAATATCTCCCAATCCGGGCATCAAAACGAAATGTCATAATAACAAAAAGTGGGCAGGACGGCAGGGGGAAGACAGGGAAAAAACGCAACGGGGGTTTCGGGGGAAAGACAGGGCGTTCACGTGCAAAAAACGCAAAAAAGGGGTCCAAAAACGCAATTAAAAATTAATATATGAAGATCCGTGCATCAGAATGAGGGGCGGGAAAAAGGAAAAATGTGCATAAAGACGTGCCCGACAATCCTATCACATCAGAACATAGTTCCGACTGAGATAAGACGCGTGCACAAGGGAAAAACCCAAAAAACAGACCCGAAAATGGGATCGGAAATTAATATTGGACAAATTGTTGGTCGGAATGACATGCAGTAAAAAAAAAATTTGTCCGCATGAAAGGGTGGCACAAGGTGGTCATGTTAAAACGCAGTTCTGGCGGACGTAAGAGGGGTTCACATGCAAAAAACACCAAAAATACATCCGAAAACACATTTAAAAATTAATAATTAAAAATCCAGAAGGAAAAAGTGGGTGGAGGAAAAAGGAAAAAGGTGGGGGAAGGCACGAGGGATACGACTGTCAAATCAAATTGGAATTCTGATGTAAACAGGGCAGGTTCACATGGAAAAATATCAAAAGGACGCACGAAAAAGTCTTGAGAAACCGCAAAAATTAATATTGGACAAACCGTGTATCAAAATGACACGGAGTAAAAAGGAAAAATGTCAGGAGGAAAGTGAGTGTCAGGGCTATGATGTCAGATCATGGTTCCGAAGCAAGCAAAGTGCGTTCACATGGAAAACCGGCTAATATGCACAAAATGCTTCAAAAATTAATAACTCGAAAACCGTGCACCGGAACAGGGATGGGTAAAAAGGAAAAATGGTCAGTTCAACGGGATGAACAAGGGGATAAGGTTGGATGTGGATTTCAGTGAACGTAGGGTGCATGCACATGGCAGGACAACAAAATCAGGGAATTAAGGAGAACTGCAAGGGAACAGCCCCAAGGGTGGGTGAAAAATGGACGGGTGGGTGGGAAGGGACCCCATCAGGGTAAAAGCAAGTCATGGCATAGAGGCCGGAGCAGGTTGACGCATATGCAGAGGGGTATGCAATGTAGACGCGGAGGGACGCGTCCCCACACTTAAAACCTTAACGGGTAGGGTTAACCGAGCAACAGGGATCTAGGACTACACAACAGACCATCCGCTAACGTCCCCACACTTAAAACATGAACGTCACTGAGAAACAGAAGGTGTAGGGTTAGAAAAACTTGGCCCATATAGTAGAGAATCAAGGTTGATTGTCGATGGCACGTCCTGTGTCGTTGTCGGTTGCAGGAGGTACCAAGGTTCACTCCAGCACACGTCCTTCATGGGAGGGACCACGCAGAAGCACCTAGGGAGGTAGCTGGTTGAAGGAATCGCAGGAAATTTGTCGATGACGAGGAATGTTGCACTCAACTCACAATCACTCATATGGAATGAAAGAACTGTCACTCGCCCCATGACTAATATCACTCGAGGAATAATGATTGAAACCCATATCTCATACCCGGTTTAGAAATCGACAGGGGAATGGTGCAGAGGGAGTATGCCAGGGTGCACAGTTGATGGTGCATCAGTGCGTCCAAGCCGTCTAGCATAAGTGCAAGGAGGAAGGCAAGGGATCCTTACAGTGCAGTGTACAGAATAGGGTGGCGTGTCCTGTGATGACGGTAGAGACCCACCCCGGGGGTGCATAGGGAAACGGGAACATATCTGACTCCAAGTGTCGTAACGTCCCTCAATCTCACCTCTCAGTAATTGATTGAAGAAACTCCAGTCACACTCAGCCCACCCTCTGTCTCACGCTCTGCTGATAGATACAGGAGGGTAGCCATGTCCTGAAACCCATTGATGTATTCCTCACGGTCACTTGTAAAAAGGTTGTATGCCTTGTGCGCATTTGATGGTGCAACTGTGCATCCCGCCCTGTGCCGGCATACGGTGCGAGAAGGAAGGCCAGGGAGCCTTATGGTGCAGTGCACAGAAACAAGTTGTGCTTTGTGCATTGAGAGACCCGTCGCGGGCACGCAACACTTCATTCACACTGCTCACCTCTCATTTCATTTGAAGGAAAAAGACTGGTCACTCGCCCCACCCTCTGTCTCACACTCTGTTGATAGTTACAGAGGGCAACCATACTCACTTCCCCATCCGGTTAGGATGAAAGCTCACATCACTCAATTGTTTATCGATGAAGATCGCGTCGTCAGTTGTTGAAGAGGCATACCCAAGGAGGTAGCCATCAGATCTGGTACTTCAATTGGTTGTAGAAAAGATCGTCTGCGAAAGGGGGAAGACAGACTGATGAAGTTGCAGAGACAGCGCACCAAGGGAGGTGGCTTCAAATTTCCTCTGGACCATTTTCTGCTAGTGAGTCAGTTATCCTGAACTGCGGGGTGTTACCACCTTTTCCACAGCTAGCTTCCCGCCCAAGGGTGTTTGCCACATTTTCTTGGAGTGAGGCCTGCTATGACAGGGAATTTCTTCCTTTTCTCCCATAACAGATTTGTTTTGTTTTTTGTTTTTTTACTTTTCTTTTTTATTTTATTTTTTTTCTCCTACTCCCAAGGGTGTTTCCACCTTTTCTCGAAGAATAGGTCGGCATGACAGGGACCGAAGTCCTTTTCTCCCATGACCGATATGTATATATTTTTTCTCTTTTTTTTTCGAATTAAGCAAGGGAATGGTAGGAATACCATTTGTCAGAACCCACCTCGCCACTGCCGCTGGTGGAAAATAGAGGATAAAAGATCAAGGTTGGAAGGTGGGGCTGAGGGGATAGAGGGTTGTGTCCATCTCATTAGGAGTGGCTGAAGAACTGCTATCAGAAGTAGCATCATAAGAGTGACAGTGCCACGCCAACGAGAGAAAGGATCAGGTGACCATGATTGTCAAGATCCCCAAGGAGGGAAGTACTTCTTCAGGCGATATCCATTGATCAGGAAGGGATCATCAGAGGCATCAACGGTCTGCACTTGGACAGAGCCATTAGGGTTGACAGCAAGTACCTTATATGGGCCCATCCACCGCTGTTGGAGCTTGCCAGGAAACTTGCCAAATCGTGATTCATAGGCTAGGACCAAATCGCCTTCCTTGAATTCCTTGTGCTTGATGAAGCTGTCATGGTAAGCCTTACGTCGAGCTTGCATGGCTTCCATGCACTGTAGAGCCATCCGGCGAGTTTCGTCCAAACATTCCAGGTGCAAGAGACGGCATTGCAGTGAATCATCGTCCCCCAAATGCTCTTTGATAGCCACTCTCAAAGAGGGCAATTCCAGTTCAACATGGAAAACAGCTTCTGTACCATACACCAGCTGGAAGGGTGTCTGTCCTGTTGCTGCTTTATGGGAGGTTCTGTACGCCCAAAGGGCCTTTGTAAGTCGATCGTCCCAATCACGATGATGTGCGGCAATTGTTCTTGTCAGAATCGAGCAGAGGATTCGATTCGTGACTTCGACTTGGCCGTTGGCTCTGGGGTAGTAAGGAGTGGACTTGCGATGGCGGATCTTATACAGCTCTATCAACTCTTCCATGACTATATTAATGAAATGCGTGCCTCTGTCACTTACCAGCTCTAAGGGACTGCCAAAACGGGTGATGATATTCTCGTACATGAACAAGGCCACGCTGTTACCATCATCCCGCTTTAGGGCTTTAGCTTCACACCACTTTGTGATATAATCCGTACATACGAGGATGTATCTGTTCTGCTTCCTTCTGGTGGGAGGATCGATTGGGCCTACGAAGTCGATGCCCCACTTCTCAAACGGCTTTAAAGGAAGGATAGGTTGCAGTGGCGTGGCACTTGTCTTCGTGGGTTTCCCCATTCTCTGACAAGCATCACACCTTTTACAGTAATCATAAGCATCCTTATGAATGGTAGGCCACTACTATCGTGCTAGCAGAGCCTTCCTGGCTGTGGCTTCTCCTGCAAAGTGGCCCCCACACGGCTCGTCATGGCAAGCCTTGAAAACAATCCCAATCTCATCTCCTGCAACACATCTTCTGAGCACTTCATATTTGCCTTTCTTGTACAATGCACTGCCTAGCAGGGTGTAGGGGGCTGATTCTAACATAAGCTTCTTCCTTTCCCGACTAGAAATACCAGGAGGGTATTGTTGGGTTGCCAGAAGATTGGCAATGTCTGCATACCAGGGAGTTACAGTTTCTACCAGGAATACGAAAGCATCAGGGAGGTCTGGATCATCCTACTCCTCGTCTACAATCTGTGGGATACGTGACAGATGATCAGCCAGAACATGGGAACGACCAGGTTTGGTAATTACCTCAGAGCCAAACTCCTGGAATAGAAGGAGCCATCTCATCATTCGTCCTTTCACATCCGCTTTGTTCATCAGGAAGGATAGGGCCTCATGATCCACATAAAATTTAAAGTGGGTAGACAGCAGATAGTGGCGGAACTTCTCTAGGGCAAACACCATTGCCAAGCACTCCAGCTCTGTCACTGTACAGTTCCATTCCATATTAGTGACTTTTCGACTTGCATAATAGATGGGGTGATCCAGCTTCGAGGAGCCCTTCTGGCAGAGAACTGCACCTAAGCCTTCAATGGATGCATCAGCGTGTAAATGAAACTCCTTCGTCCAATCAGGAGGTTGCAGAATGGGTGCCTCAATTAGACACTACTTCGGAGTGTTGAAGGCTTTGTCACATTCTTTCCTCCAAACAAACTCTGTATCTTTCCTTAGAAGCTTGTGGAAGGAGGTTGCCTTTGTTGCAAAATGGGCTATGAACCTTCTGTAGTAACCCACATGGCCTAGGAATCCCCTCAATTGTTTGAGGTTGGTGGGTGCTGTCAGAGCTGCGATCTTTTCGATCTTTGTAGGGTCTATTGATATCCCTTGTGCAGAGACAACGTGGCCCAACAAAACTCCAGAAGAGACCCCAAAGATGCATTTGTCAGGGTTGAGGGAAATTCCATACTCCCGGCATCGGTCAAAAAATTGTTCCAAATGTCCCCAGTGTTCCCGGATCAAACTATAGACACAGAATTATCCAAATACACCTCAATAAAGTTGTGCAGAAGATTTTGGAATGCGGCCATCATGACTCGCTGGAAAGTAGCAGGGGCATTGCAGAGCCCAAATGGCATCACTCGATAAGTGTAGGTCCCCCATTCTGTGGTGAAGGTTGTTTTGGATTGGTCTTCTTCTGCTATCTGCACTTGGTTATATCCGCTGAATCCATCCAGAAGGGAATAAAGCTCATGTCCTGCCACTGTGTCCAGCAGTTGGTCTGTGAAAGGGATAGGGAAGTGATCCTTCTTCGTCTTGGAATTCAACTTGCGGAAATCCACACATATACGAAGCTTGCCATTCTTCTTGGGTACAACCACGATGGGTGAGACCCATTCACTATTTGCCACTAGATAGATGAACTCAGCTTCCAGAAGCTTCAACAGCTCTGCTTTCACTAATGTGGAATAATTTGGGTTCATCCGCCTCTGTCGTTGCCGTACTGGCTTGGCATCAGGCTCCAAGTCAATATGATGCTGACATATTGTAGGATCAATCCCCTTTAGGTCTTTGTAGGACCACGCAAACACGTCCAAATTCTCTTTCAACAAGTTGTACAAAGTTGACAACTCCTCCTCTGGTAGGCTACTACCCACCTTCAATTGGCGTTCAGTGCCATCTGCATCCACAAAGGTTAACTGCCTTTCACCTTCTACTTCACGGATAAAGGTCCCACGAACTAGTTTTGGATACAGATCCGACTCCTTCAAGGGAGTGGTGTCCTCTTCTGATGTCTCAATAGAACCAACTTCTTCTTTTGGTGGGGACTTACGTTGCTCCTTGAGATGTTGAAATGGGATTAGAGCCGTTTTGGGTGTGGTTTCACGATTAATTACCTCTTGGCTTGAAGACTCATCTTCTGATGACACATCCAGGAACGTCACATAACAGGGACCCTTTGATGCCTGTTGGAATTGTGAGATTGGTGCTTGTTGGCACGGTGCATCATCATCATCTTTTCTTGGCAAAGGTGGTTGAGGGCGGCATGAGCCACTGCTGAAAGATGGCTTGGTCTTCTTAACCTAATTTTTATAAAGATTTTGCATATGAGAAGATCCATTTACTAGACCAAATGGTACCATCGCCATTCTGTCCCACAGCATGAGCTCGTCTGCTTCTAATGATTCTGGAACTTCTTCTTCATATGTATCCTCTTCGGGTGGGATAGATTCTTCCGGCTCTCTTTCATAACCTTCTTCTTCAATATCATCTCTATCCTCTTTTGTCTCTGTCTCTATCTCTGTCTCTATCTCTGTCTCTGTCTTTGGCTCTGGCTCTGTCTCTGTCTCTGTAGGAGCTCTGTAAGAGAAGAACAGGTTCTCTGTTTAATCTTTTGCCTCTGTCTCTGGCTCTGTCATGGCCATGTAATAGGGAGAGCAGTACATCCATGCTTCTATCTCACTGTCAGAAGTGATTTTGGAAATCGTTCCTAGTTCAGGCAGGAAGTATTCACCCATTGATAATGGCTTTGCATCTTTTGGGAGTTCGCTTACAGTATTCACTGTTAAGGAACATGCCACTGTTTTCTTGGGAAGGATCTGTTTGACAGCATCTTCGTCTGCTGATGTTCCATCTGTAGCCTCATTAGGGGAGTCAGAAGATAATTCCAAGGAGGTGGATCCATGCCCTTTTTGAGCACCATATAGCTTCAGCACCACTTTGTTGGGTCCTCTATCCAAGGTCAAGGTTCCTTTGAACCAATCCGTCCTTGCTCTGGCTTCAAAAAGCCATGGTCTGCCCAGTAACAGAGGGTAGGATGTACCATAAGAGTTTGGCTTCACCACCAGATAGGTTAGCTAATAATCTCTTCCAGCCACTGTAGTCTTCACATATGGAAGAATGCCCAAAGGCTTGATTCTGCTGTGATCCGCCAGTCTGATGAGCCATTGGGTGGGTTGCACACCTTGTAGGCCTAGATCCTTCATTGTCACATCCGTCATAATGTTCAGTGATGACCCACCATTAATCAGTGCATTTGCAATGAAGCAGCCTTCTATCCACACGCCAGTCTCTGGGGTACCCGGATCTAGGAAGGCCCACATCCACTTCTTTTACAGGCTCTGGAGCTTTGTTGGACTTTGTTGCTGTTGAGGGAGCAATCCTTAAGCCACGTCTTCTTGTCAGTATATTTTTTAACCTTTTTCGGTAACTGGGAGACAACATCAATGATTGTCGGAATGTGAGGTTTGGTTTAAAGGTATCTAGATCTCTGACCAGATCGTATTCCTTAATAGGATCCACTGGCTTCTCTAACCGGTTAGGGAATGGGACAACACCCATTTTCATTTTCCTTGTTTCTTCCAACAAGGGCATCATGGGAACTTCTTCTGCCACTTGTGGCACCTCCTCCTCTTCTATCTCCTGGACCTCTGGTCCTATCTATGGAACTGTCTCTGTGACTCTCTGTGGCACTGTGGTGCTCTGTACAGCACTGTCAGGCTCTGTTCTATTTTGTTCTTCTGGTGGAAGATTGAACTTCATTGTTCTGGAAGGAGGATTATTCTCTTTCTGGATAGGTGGTTCCTTCTTCTTTGCACGCGTGATGGCAATAACTTCCAATTCCACTAAATTGGAGGTAGGCTCTTGGGCCTTGGCCGGACTATCAGTAGCACTGTTTTTCACTGGGGCTGGGCTTGGACAGTCTTTTGCAGTGTGGCCTTCTCCTTTGCATCGACTGCATAAGGGCTTATAATCCACTGACCTTCTAGGATTTGGACAATTTGGTGAAATGTGTCCCTTTTGCCCGCATCTATAACACTCTACTTCTGATCTCTGACCACCGCCAGACTGTCTTCCTCTGTAACTTTGGGATGGAAATCTTCTGGGTCTGAAATTAGGACCAAACTCTCTAGGCTTGGGTCCAATATCCTGTGTTGTCATTTAGGATTCCAACAAGTTAAATCTTGCATCTTGCTCCTTCCTTCTCCTATCATGCATCTCCTTCAGAGAGAAAATATCCTCTTTATGGTTCTTCCACAAGCAGTAGGAACAGAAAGCTCCAGGAATGGTTGGTTTTCGTGTACATTCAGTGGCTAAATGTCCTACTTGATGACACTTTCCACACCAAGTATTTGACCACATTACATCTCTTCCTGCTCCTGCCACATTGGATATGCTGGCGGTATTCACTTTTAGCGTTTGTAGCTGCTCTGTAATCACATCCATCAACTCCTTTTTGATATTTGCAACTGAGTTGGATAAGTAATCCTTCAAGCTTTCTCCTCCTGAGGTATTGGCACTAGGGTTTTGAGGAGTCTCTGTAATCACTGCATAAACAGGTTGGGCTAGCACAAAGGGGTCTCTGTTCTGGTTCTGATTCAGAGCTCCTGCTTGAACTATTGGCTGTTGGCTCCAGTTGGTAGGGTTCCACTGTTGCTGCTGCTGATTTGGCATTGGGGAAAATTGGTTGGGACCATTGTTGTTGTGGTTGAACCATCATTTGAGGCATTGATTGTGGCCACGGTGGATTTGGTGCACTGTACTGTGATACTGGGGGCATCTGTTTGTAGGGGTAGGGGACTGTCCCTGGGACTGCATTTGGTGGGTACATCATTCTTGGCATCAGAGGAGGTAGGAATCCTCTTCTTGGATTCATCGCCAATCTAGCTTCCACTTCATCGTACAGTCTTGCACCTTCTGTTGCAGCTTGTAGTGTGGCTGGTCTTTGCAGCTCCACAAACTTACGGACTTCTGGTTGTAATCCTCTGAGAAACACCCCCTTCTGAATGTCATCATCTAGATTATGGTTAGTCTATCTCTTCAGGATGGACTCCATTCGTGAGACATAAGCTTCTACTCTTTCTCCAGAGGACTAACTTAGGTTCATAAATTCCTCTCACATCCGCTCTTCAAAACCTTCACGCTTGAATTTAGTGAGGAAGGCCAACTTCAGGTCGTCCCATGTGCCAAAAGTTCCTGCTGCTTGTCTCTCATACCATTGAAACGCCGAGCCCTTGAAAGTGGCGGGGAATTATGTTAACCAATGCTCAGGAGTTCTGGCATTGTTAGCCACACATGCTACCATAAACTCTGCTACATGAAGATCAGGGTCTTCATTGTACTCTCCCTTAAAAAATGGCAATGGAACTACATTCGCTGGCCTATCATCAATATTTCCAGGACGGATCTGGCTTGGAAGTGGACCTGCAGCAGGAGGAGGAAGGGCTTGATGTGCCATTGGGACTTCTGTAAAGAGTTTCGCAAGGGCGTCAAAGGCGGCCTCTGCTGTGAGCTCGTTCTCAACTTTGATTTTTGCTTTCTCTCTTCTTACGTACCTCTGGACTCGTTCTAACGCTTGTCTCTTTATTGCGTCATTCATTAGGGGGTTGGCTCCACTATGTTGTTAGTGCTCCACAGAGGGATAACAGAAGGTTTCAGTCTCTGGAGGACCCTCTTGCCAACATTTCTTCTACTTCTTCCTTTTCAACGTCTCTAAATTCTGCTTTCATGCCACTGCATAGAGGAAGGTATTCGGTTCTGAAGGTGTCAAAATGCATATGTCTAAGCATTGTGGTGGTGCCATCATCATAGTAATGCCAGCTTCTGATGGTTTCAACAGTGTATGTTGTGAAAAACACTCTGTCTACCAACTTCCAGTGAGTTGCCAATTGGACAAATAGAAGATTGTCAGAACACCAAGCATTCCACGTATCTTGCTGTTGAGCATCCACGAACAAATTCCAACTCTTTTCCTTCTTGTCTTCGTGAACCTCTACAGACCAAGACTCGTAAAGCTTCTTCACAATCTCCCACTTGATGATGTCTAGAAACTTCTCAATGAATGCCAAATCTTCCATAGATGGTCATTCTCTCTGTTTCTGCTCTTAAGTTTGTTCCCAAACAGTTTGCCACTAAGATGCAAGTTTCTGCTGCTTCAATAGGAAGAGGAAACTGTCCACCACATAGAGCATGCATCATGATGGTGATGTGTTTCCGCCATTGTGGGATGAACTTCTTGTGGAAAGTGGCTTTGATTATGAGAAATTTCAACTCTTCAGTGGAAGAAGGAACTTTACAAACATCCATTGAATTCTTCTCTTCTTGGCAATGCCAATTCCTTCATTTTCAACCTCTTCTGGTGCTTGTTGATGGCAAGTTTCCCCAGCTGCGCACCAAAAACATGGAGCCCCAAGAGGAACACCAAGGAAAAGGGAATTCTCTTGCAAGAAAATCTGTCTTGTAACATCAACAAGCTTTTTTATTAGGTTTTATATGATCACAATGAAGAAAAGAACACTAGGCACAATAAATCTTCATGCAGCATCATATAGATCTCCCACGGATTTGATAGAATCAACCATATTTTTCAATATCTTCACAAAATCCATCAATAGAACAAAGAAAGCAAAGGAATACACCATCTTTGAATGGAAATACATCACATAGTGTTCATCTTCAATATCTTCATAGTCTTCTCTCTCAATCTCTCATATACAATCACTCTGTTTTAATAGAATTGGCTATCGCTGACTCTCTCTCTCTCTCTCTCTATCAATAATACATCATCTCCTCACTACAATCTCTCATAGTCACTCACAATAATCCTTCTTAGGTCGTGAATACCCCTCCCAAGAGGTATGTCTGATATGAAGAGTCACCAGAGCCACTATAGTGTCCTTTCGTAGCTCACCACTGTCACTTCACTCCAGCCTTTACTTGAGTCTTCAGCAGCTACTTCTTTCACTTCTTTTAGCTATTTTGTACTTGTATTCACCTCTTTCCAAGGTTAGAAAACTTTCCCAAGCTACACTCTCATCCATTAGAACACATATAGAAGCATACAGAAGGTCTACAGAAGCTCACCAAAAGCTCATCAGAGAGTTACAGAAGGTCAACAGAAAGCATCAGAACCACATAACTCATACCAAAACCATTCCAAACCATCGAAAAAATTTCAATAAGCTTTCAAACAATCTCAAACCCTATCAATCAATACTCCATCCCTCCTTACAGCGAGAAAACAAAACAAAACAGAATAAAACAGAAGCTCAACAGAATCAATCAGGACCAATCAGAACATCATCAGAACTTCACATCTCTACTAATAAACATCATGAGCTTAATAAAACCATTTCAACCTATCCAAAACACTCTCAAACCACTTCCAAACCAATCAATCATCTCATAAAATCAACCATTCAGCTCTCAAAAACAACAAAAATCAGCCAAAAAATAGGTCATTTCAACACTCAACATCTTCCATGAACCGTTTTGGGACTCTGAGTAGAGGGTGGAGGTAGACTTGTTATAAGTAAAGAGGTGGTGAAGGACCTATGAAGTGGCCTTCAATTATTTATCTCCTAGCTTTGTCAAGAGCACTCCCTTTTGTGTCACCATATCTAGATCCTTCTGACTTTGGGATACCATCACCAATTTTCGGATCGTTTTATATATTCATGCTTTTCTTTTTAGGCCCAATTTTTGTTTCACTATTTTTGGCATGAGCTCAATGATCTTTTCTCGGTGCTCCTATTGGTCACTATTCTTCATATTGCATTGCATCTAGAAGCCTTTTCTGTGTGCTCGATATCCATAAATCACAATCTCACAAGCTATGAAATTGAGAGGATGGGAAAATGCTTTAATGAGGGTAGCTACCTCACAATTAGCTATCATCTCTTTGAGTGCTTAATGATGGTTGATGAAGTGGTCAAGGTTGTTTATGCTTCAGAAGCGGACTTTTCCAACTTCAAACATGCTCACTTGAATGCCAAAGTTGGCTCTTTGCAAAGGAGAAATGATTTTTTTGTCCTCATTAAAGGGATCTTTGACTAATACTGACACATTTCCAATCACATGATACTCTTAACTCTTGCAAGCCATATAATAGATCATGAGAAAGTTCTCTTTGGAATGTTTTTTAAAATTATGCTATTATTTTTAGATAGACTTGGTGCGCAAATCGGATGCTGTACGCTCACATACTGAATGCCGGAAGGTCCCTAAAAACAATAGAACTCTACTTTTTGCACGAAACTCAAGGTAAAAAGCATGAACGATATGAACAAGAGACCAATTGGGTGCAATCTTCCCCCATGCCTTGTGTGAGCGCTCCACAAAGCATGTATTTTATGTATTAATCATCTTCAAGCTCAAATAATAGCCCAAATTACAAAATAGCAAGCTTTTAGCTTTTGAGTTTGCTTTAGCACAAAATAAGAATAAAGCTAACGGACGGTGCCCAAAGAGTTTGGCATGCCCAATACAATGTCCAAGTACAAATAACATAATCGTGCACCCATGTGCATACAAAATAATAAATAAATATCCAACGCCTAAATAAATAGGCGTGACAAAATATAGGCACCATGCCTAAGGTATGCGCCCATCAAAATATAAGTGATAAATCGAATACTCGCTATCCTCCAATGCTTTCCTTCGCCACTGCTGCTATCTCTACACATCAACTGAAGCATTCACAATCGTTAGTAAAATAATACAATTAAACCGACAAAAGTGAATACCTAGCAGTCTTCAGCTACATAAATAAATCAACTAGTTAGAAATCAATCCTAACCTCAATTTATTACGAGTGCGCACTCTAAACTCATAAACGTTTATTAATTTAATATGCATTTTGCGGAATCACCCGCTATGGAATCACCCATGTACACACTAAATTAATGAAACGCCCGAAAAGGACAGGCGTCCCCATCAATTTCTTGCACAAAGAATCCACTTTGTGTATGAGCCCCGGTCATCAAAGTTTACGGAATCCACCGTAAAACCTCACGGAATCCACCGCGGCACGGAATCCACCGTGAAATATGCCTCCTGGCATCAAGACTTTACCAATGACTCCATTTTGCCACATATTTCACTATTAAAATTCACAACTTGTCCGTTACCTTACCACTTCTACAACAAAAAAAAGTTACTTGTTTGGCTCTGGTTGGTTGGGTGGGGATCCTTGTAGGTTGCCTATCACTGATTTGTTGCCTAATCATCAATCACACTCATTGGTGTACTCATGGTTCTGCACATTGGTCAGTCGATTTGGTTTGCATGCTGGCTATTAGTCTCCCTCCCTCTCCTACAAAAATGAGTCAAGCTTCCCAACTTGGGAGAGGGGTCAAGTGTGCATGGCCCTACATTTTTAAGATATTTTCATATAGTATAGATCAAATGGGTATCTGCCAACTGAAAGTGAATTCGTTTGTGTGCATGGTTGATGTAACAACTAGTTACATACTTGAATGTGTGTCCCAAGAGGATCTTGCTACGTACTCATTTAGTGTTCAGAAGAACATAGAAGAGGAGTGGGATAGTTTCTATCTCTGTTGTGATCCCGAGCTTACATTGACCCAACAAGGTGTATGGTTGTCTTCCATGTGGGTTAAGCTTTGCATTGGTGGGCTGCAATGAGGGTTGCTCTAGGTTCTTCCAATGGCAATATGGACCCAACAAGGGGTATAGTTGTCTTCCATATGGGTTAAGCTTTGCATTGGTGGGTTGCAATGAGGGTTGCTCTAGGTTCTTCCAATAGCAATATGGCAAGGTATTATAGTTGGAGACTTGTTAGCCTCATTAGCATAGTTACCCTTAAGTTATTGTGGTTCAAGAGAAACAAAATAGTATTTGGAATTCATAAAGGTGGGACCCCTAAGGAGGTGTTAATAGCTTAGCATAAGAGTGTTGACTATCCTTAGAACACTAAAGGCTAAGCACTAGATCTTCAAGCTTTTCTATAAAAGGCTAAGCTCAATGGTTTAAGACATTGTTGCATATTTAGATGTTGTAATTATTCATTACTTTTTGTGACCTATAAGACATGGCCACATTTTCTTAAATATAATTAATTCACAATATACTCAAAAACTTATACTAACTTTATGAAAAATGAATAGATAGATTGAGCATACTTATGTAGTATTAATTTAACCAACCAAACCAATTCATTTAGGATTTGCCAATCACAAGTGAAAAGCATTCAAAATGGTTGCATTAAAATAGGACATATACAATGTCCAATACTAGACCAATGCTAATAATGGAAACCCTTAATTTAATAAAGAATTTCTTAATAGCTTCATAAGACCAAACTAGGTAACCTGAGAGCCCAACCACACATAGGTTGGAGTGAACTTCTATTGAACGAGTTTCAGAAACAATCATCATCATGCACAAGTAGGCCCTCTTGAATGCCAACTTAATCCAACAACCAAATATGCGCCTTCACCAATGTCAACTTAATCATGGCCTCTTAATGCGCCACATCTTCCACTCCCTTTACTGATGAGCATCTCTCTCTCTCTCTCTCTCTCTCTCTCTCTCTCTCTCTCTCTCTCTCTCTCTCTCTCTCTCTCTCTCTCTCTCTCTCTCTCTCTCGCCATGAAATATTAATGATGTCGCTCCTATCTCTCCCTCCCGCCGTGAATGGTTATTGATTGGCTCTGACCGTCAAGTAGCTGAATAAAAATCTTCCCTCTTCATAGCACTGTGAGGATTCTCTCTTGGACGGAAGAGAATTCCATATAATTCTTAAGCTATCACATAGTTGAGAATCAAATTTGTCACTCTCTTCACAATACTATCCAATCAGCCTTTTCACTACTGAAACGACATCTAATACTTGCATGTCGCTACCCGTTTTCCTGCCAGGAAAGGATGGATCACAATGATTGGACAGGGTTTAGCATTGATCATCACCTCCTTCGAAAAGCAACCTCACTTTTTTGATTGTTGCATGATGCTACGTGTTTGCCTGCCACCCCGGACCAAAAAGATCCAAAAGGGCTAGCGTTGATGATCACCTCCCTCCCAAGAGCATCAGCAACCTTTGGCCCATCTCCATAAAAATACCGCTTCCCCTTATCCTAATCCAAGTGCTTTTCTTTCTAGCATTTGGACTTAGCCAGAACAATGCACCTAGCTGGGATCTCTCTTTAATGCCAACATGATGCATACACCTGAGATTATGGTGTTGCGTGGATGAATGTCCACATTGTGAAACTCCCAAGTATCCCTAGTATCATGTGTTGGGTCAATTTTTGGTTTAGGAGAATAATGTGACAATGATAGTAGAAGTAAGGTTCTAAATAAAACGTTGAGCTACATGGAATGGCATGATGCTAGCAAAATGGACTATCAGGTGAGCATGCAGTATGTTTGGAAGGGCTTGAGGTTGTATGAACCTCTGAGTATAATAGGATTAGGATTGGAATTAGATGATGGAGAATAAGACAAGAGTGACATCCATTGATGCATTAGAGGTCTTGTGTTGTTTTGTGGCATTGAACTAAACCTCATGTACTATATTATCATTGCAATAAAGCTTTAGGAGGATGGCTAGTGTTTAGGCTAAGGCTAGCAAGGTTAGCTTTATGAGTGTGAGTGCTTTATGGTGGTGAAGCATGAGAAGATAGTGGGAGAGCAAACACAAGGGCAAAGGCTTTAATTAGCCTTTCGATGAGCACTTTATGGTGCTTTTGCATGTATGGGGCTAATTTGAGTGTGTAAGACCATTCTTAGCCTTTGGCCAGCTTATGGACGTGCTTTTTGGGGACTAGGGCTATTGAAAGCCTTTAGGATTGCAGAAGAGAAAAAAAAGAGAACGTTATGGAGAAGCTCACTAGGAAGAGCAAGCGAAATAAGTAAGACGTACACTGCGAATTGTCAAGTACTACAGGCATCTGATCTCCTTCTGTTAGAGCCAATCTAGAGTATGCTGCTTGGATATCTCCACTGCTCTCTAAAGAGATGCGGGTAAACAGACAGGAAAAGAGGAATCCAGAGAGATGCGTGATTACTATAGCTTTAGCTAAGAATACGTATCATGTGACCTGACTTATGAAGGCTCTGGAGCAGAACTGCATCATTCTGTAGAAAATCGACGCGATGGATATTGAAGACGATGAGTGCTGCATAACAAGAGGTCCAAGATGAGAGGAGAGAATTGGCTGCTAATTGACAACTACTGAGGCGTGCTTCATGCTGCATATCAGCATGCAGTTGGAGGAGTTGCCGAATATTTCCTGCTTGCAAAAGCATTGCTAGAGACAAGCGCAGTCATGGCCTAGTGTGAAAGAACATGAAGCCCAGTCATGAATAGAAAAAGTAGAAAGCATAGGATACCAAGTAGCGGCCATGGAATCACATCTCTTTGATCTCAAATCCAGGCTTGACCAGCAGGCCGCCTCAGGGTGCAAAGGGAGTAGCTCTTCGCTGGAAAAGCCATCCACGGGTTATAGTTGATGGTGCTACAAATGCAATCACTGTCATATCAAAGGTGGATGAAGAAATTGACGTTGGAGTCGAGGATGAAACTTTAAATGGATTAGCCACAGAGACTACATCTAAGCCATAAGTGAAGTTGCTGAAACCTAGATTAAGCCTGTCAACTCAAAAGATGTGGAGCTTGAACTGAAACATTTTGATTAATATGGGCTTGAACCTCCCTAACTAGATGAAAACTGAGCTCCTTACATTTATATTACCCTTTCCTATTTTGCATTTTGCACTTCATCCTCTCTTGAACTGAAAGCCTTTTTTTTCCATTCCAATATCTACTATGGTAACTATTCCTAGCCTTTATCAATCCAATATCCTCTCTTGGCAATCAGAGGCCATTTGCGTAGAATATGTCTTATGTGTATTGAATTATTTGCTCGCAAAATCTCACAGGGTAACTACTCCGATGTTTTCTCAGTGATTTTTCCTTTTTCTTCACAGGCCTTTGCTCTTCCTAGTGGCTTCGTGAGACCACACATCTTTCAGCGTGATGAATGCACAACATTTTGATATACTTAATGAACCCAATGTGAAGGGAGGGGTAAAGAGTTGGGTATGTATGCAAATGCATATGCTTTTTGGACAAGATATACTAGGGGTCATGGAGCACCTTAAACAGCTACTTGAGCTAAGGTACATGAATGATGCAATTGGGATGTAAATTTTGGTTTTTTGTCTAATGCTCATTGAAGGATGTAAGTCCCTAATGACAAAGGATGGTTCTAGGGATGAGAAAATGCTTTGTATGAGAAAGATACAGGAAGTGCCGGATGCCAGTATACAAATGAGTGAGGTTGGATATTTAATTTATGTGAATTATGAATTTTGAAAGAAATTTGAGAATTTAAGTAGGAGGCTAGTCGCTACATATAAGGATCAATAACAACAATTGGAGGAATAGGAAGAGGAAGAACAAAGGAGGTGCAAAGAGGAAGAAGCAAGAAGACAAACACAAGAGGCATATCAGATGTGGAAAGAGGAGGAATTCAAGATGTAGATGCCACCAGAGGATGGTGAACATATAGAGGAAGCATAGGCTTTTTCACAAGCTTCACTACTTGCTATCAAGGCAAACCGCTAACCTATTATGGATTATTATTTTTAGCTTACTGAGGATTTGAGTACTTTTGCAGTGAATGCCTACGTTGAAAATACTAAAGCTATGATTAGCCCTATAAAGGATGCTTATTCCGTGACTATTGGTGCTTTGACTTGCCATATTGATGATGTCTCTAGTGATACTAGTAATATTTTGAGTCATTGTTCAGATGATGTTTCTTCATATACTAGTGATGTTTTGAGTCACAATTGAGATGGTGTTTCTATAGCTACTATTGATGCTTTTGAGTCTTCACACAAATGATTTTTATCTAGATTCATTTGATGTTGTGAGTACCCATGCAGATGATACCTTACAGGAGCTGAAAGTGGATGAGATGGACAAAGTATATGTAGCCTTTCTAAGTGCTTAGGAGAAAACCTATGAGGCTTATGTACTACTAGATGCAGTAGAGACTACTGATGTGTTGACTAGTCATACCATGAATGCCTTTGGCAAGCCTATAGTGGAGGAGTCAGCCATTGCCAATGCGGATTTTCTTCATGCATTTGAGGAGGCTTATGAAGCTCATGTTTTACTTGATGTGGAGACATAGAGGGAGATTGGTGACTTGCTGGATACACTTGATTTGTAGGATACAGTTGTAGTCTCTAAGACACTTCATAAGCTAGAGACTATGTAGATAGAGGATACTAGATGTCATGCTTCACCTGTGGAGACTATGTTGGATGCTTTGTTCGATGGGTTGACAGAAAATGCAGAGATAAGTTACCACAGCCAAGAAATAAGAGAAAAAAGATCCTCTTAATTCAACTCAAAGAAGCTATGAATGTTCTACAAACATTGCCCTGCCATAGGGGCGAATAATACTTGCATATTTTGACAAGATGTCTTTTGTAGAGTAAGAAATGAATTAAAAGAACAATGACATAGCTAATTCTTTGAATATTGCTGAAGATATCAGCCCCAAATCAGCCCAAATATCTTTCAGAATTATTCACCTCTAATAATAGCATAAACTTTCCCTAGCACGGTGTCGGTGCATTTGGTGTCGAGAGTCCACCACAGGGGTTAGGTGGATTCAGGGAGAGGAGTAGACAGAAGAGAAGGGGCTCGAAGAAATTGAAGACGTAGAAGAATACTCCGAAAAAGAATTAGAAAATGTAGAAGAATACTAACAGAGATAAAGCCTGTCAGTTTAATCCTACATTATGAGAAGATAAAACTCTTGTAGACAAAAACGTGTATAAAATAATGCATTCCTATATGCTGCTCAGATCGCCAATCTGATACTTCTATTGGCTCCAAAAGGGGGGTACAATACGAGGACACTTGACCAAAATTCAGCCAGACCACTCCTTCTTGATCTCCCACTTTGGAGCGTTATTCACTGCCTAAAAAAGTGATCATGTGTCGCACGATTTCATCTATCTCTCTTTTTACATAAAATCCTCTCAAATTGGCTGAAAGCTACATGCTTTATTTTACATGTTATCATAATCTAGAAGTTGTCTACATTTTTATGGAATTTTACAAGAGATAATATCTAGAATATCAAAAATTGGCCAAAACTTGTCCAAAAATCTAGTATTTTTGAACCATGGACACTAACACTAATGTCTAGAATGGCCTGATTATGATTGCCTGACGAGTTCTTTTCTTCCCATTCAAATGTTGAAGCTCAATTGATTGCATAAATGCAATTCTCAAATTTAGGTGCATGTACATTCCCCATTATCAGAGTTTGGTACTAGTATAGCATTGATCAACCATATTCAAGGTTTCATAAGTGGTTGAAGAACCATTGGAAGAGGTGCAGGGCATCTTCTCTTTTCAGGGTACCTAGAGGTATTGGACAGAGTTTTTACAGATAAAACAGCAGGTATATACCAATCTACAGGTTGTTCTTGAGCCCTACAAATGCCCCATAACCGTCTCCTGGTTGCTACAGTGGTTTACAAGGTTTTCTTCTACTGAGGGTCTTCCTACAGGGTCAAACAGGGTACTTACAAGTGGTGGACAGGGTGCACGAATTTCCTGTTCAAACCTAAAAATTCAATCACATCAAATTTTTTCTTTATCCAAATTAGGAACTTGATAGCTCCATTTGAAGAGGGGATCCTAAGCTTTGATTTAAATTTAAAAACAATTGATCTGACATTTAGAGCTCAAGTTATTGCTGATTTTCTAACACTAGGTATGTTGAGACAACACTCAGACAACATATAGGGGAACATTGTTTGACATTGTTTCACCCAAAGTATCCAACCCAAGTACATATCTTTTGAAATATTCTATATCCCCATATAATAAAGTTATCCATAGAGCTATTAAGCATTGGGATTGGTGCTATATTCTGAGAGAAATAGGGGATTAAGTGACAAACTGTCTACTACTACATCACTGTTTCCTAATGGCCAGGAATAAGAAGAAAGACCAATTACTGAGGCATTGAATGATGGTGTCAGAGATTTCCAAGAGGATAAAAAATACACAACTAAAGACTATAATGTTGATCAAATAGATGAATAATTAAGCATTGGGATTGCCTATATCACACATCAAGGACAACATGATATACATGAAGAGCATGTAGAGAATGATTATCTCCTACTGTCAAAAGAGTTGGGACATGTCAATGAAGGCCTTTATAAGGATTTGAGGGCTTTGAATGAAGCCTTAACACATATAAATCAATGTTTGTTGCAAGGGATGGCACAAGTAAACCAAGGAATCTCCAATTTGCAGCAAAGCAATAAATCTTTATTCCAAGAGCTCATCTCAGCTATAAAGAAAATCTGAATCAAGCCACAAAGAAAACCTCAAACTATTGAAGACTCCCATGCAATTCCCTTTGTTGGTAATCCTTTCCATCCAAGCAAAGAGAAGTCTCAACGTCTAGCTATGCACACTTTTGAAAGTGGAGAACCATCTAGAGTGAGAGGCAACCATCATCCTTCACAAATTCATGGTATGCATACCCAAAGGCCTCAGTTTAGCAGCCCAAAGGATAATGATAGACATGAAGGGAAACAAAACAACACTCGATGGGATAATAATTATTATGGATGTGACCCCTTCTACAATACTTTTTATCATCAGCCCTTAAATGCACAAAAAGGAAATATAGTCAATAATCAAGTTCATGAAGATGGAAGGCATGATGAGTGAAGATCAGCTCATGACATCCCAAACCAAGAGCATGTTTCAAATGGACAACCTTCATCTCATGGTTTTAGGCCACCTCCTTTTAGGCAAAATTCATGAAACAAAGATTCATGGAGACAAAATTCTCATGGGAACCCATCTTACAATGACAATGAATATAAGGAAAAGATAAATATCACTAATTTCAAAGGAGATAATGCTTCACCTTCGGAATGGGAGGAGTTGATCAATAAGCTTGAATTGTACTTCACCCTTTATCCTAGAAGTGAAAAAGCCAAGATTTATTTCATGTCCCTTCATCTTGAAGGTTACACCCATACTTGGTGGCACTACATGCAAAATATGGGGCAAAAAATTGACTCTTGGGAGGAGTTCAAGCAAGCAATGATTGATGCCTTTGTGTCTCCTTTGGAAAAAAAAGGCTTCAAAGAAAATGGTATGCATACACTCAAAGAGGAATGCCTATTAGAGACTATTCCAATAGCTACTTGAATGATTCCATGTATGTTGAAGGTATTTCAGATTTTGCTAAGCTGAATAAATATATTTTTGGTCTTGATCATACCCTATCATCGGAGGTAAGAGCTCAACAACCAAGAACGTTACATGAAGCCATACAATTGGCTGAAAGATACTCCTTGAAGTACAAAAGAGATGCAATAAATTTCCAACAAAGAAGTATGGGCAATAATATTTCCAACCAACCTACAAAGTATGGGAAAATTTTCAGCCAATCAAGAGAATCTTTTAGCCAAGAAAACAAAGGTTATAACAGTCAAAACAATTATAACACCAAAGTGCCAACATTTTCCACTGTTAATGCCTCTAAACAGGGTGGAAATTTTGTACAGAAATAGGGGCATACTTTCAGAAATGTGACTGAGCTAAGAGGTACTTTTTCAAGAGTTGAAAATGCTCCTTAACTACACCAAAACAGTTCTAACGGTAACTTCCTTTCTCACAACAAGCTTAGGGAAATGCATGCAAAAGGATTATGCTTCAAATGTGGGAAGAACTGATCACAAGATCATAAGCTGAAGTGTAAAGCTAAGAACTCAAAAATCAATATGGTGATCACTTAAGAAGTAGAAGTTGAACAAGAAGAAGATCAAGAGGGAATTTTATTGCATGTTGATGCATAGCCAATGGTTGAACAGATTCATGAAGAAGAGAATGCCACCAACGAAGAATTCTACAATCCCATGGATAGATTTCCTTTTGATCTAGGTGGTATTCATGAGTCTCATGTTCCTTGTGTACCATCTCACATGATGCATGGACCGGTTGCAAAGGGAAAAATACACTTAGACTCAAAGGGTTCATTAATGGCAAGGTTGCACATATTTTAGTGCATACGGGTAGCACTCATAGCTTTTTCAACACCAAATCCTTGAATGGGATGAAGTTACTACCCATTAATATGGACTCTTCCTTGCAGATACAAGTTGCCAATGGTGCATATGAGTCTAGTAAAGAAGTGTGTCCATGCACTTCAATTGAGTTATGGACCTCTTGCACAATAAAATTAGACTTGATCACTTTGGATATGGGGCCTATTGACATTCTTATTGGATGTAATTCGCTGAAAACACTTGGAGAATTCACCTTGGACTTGGAGAAAATGCAAATGGGATCTAATTGGCAAGGGCATCACATAGAGTTGAAAGACATAGACCACAAACAAATAGAACTCATCTCCATGAAAAAATTGCGAAAAGAAATCAATGCAAAGTCATGCATCTTCACTCTTTTGCTTGCGAAAGTAGATGAAGGACAATCAACAAATCAGCCATTTTCTTCTTCAAAGAAAATGGATTCAAGATTAGAAGAGTTATTGGAGGAATACAAGGATTTATTTCAGCCACCGTCATCTTTACCTCCAAAGCAAGAGGTTGACCATCCTATTGATTTGTTGCCTGATACAAAGCCCATCAAAAAACCTCCCTATCGCTTGTCCAAGTTTGAAAGGGAAGAAGTGGAGCGACAAGTCAAAGAATTGCTACAAAAAGGTTTAATTTAGCAAAGTAAATCACCATTTGCCTCTCTTGTGCTTTTAGTAAAAAAGAAGGATGGATCATTTTGCATGTGTATTGATTATTAGGATTTGAACAAGTTAGCAGTCAAGAATTCCCTGAATTGATGATCTTTTGGATGAACATAAAGATGCCAAGGTCTTCACCAAAATAGATCTTCGATTGGGTTATCATCAAATTTGAATGAAGGAAGGAGATAAGTTCAAAACAGTCTTTAGGACAGAAAAAGGGTTATACAACTTCTTGGTTATCCCATTTGGGCTTTTCAATGCACCTGCTACTTTTCAAGCCCTCATGAATAAAATATTGTAGCCCTTCTTGTTCAAAAGAGTCCTTGTTTTCTTTGATGATATCCTAATCTATAGTAAATCCAAGGATGAGCATTTGAAGCATATGAGAGAGGTCTTTGACACATTAGGAATACACACACTCTTTGCCAAGATGACAAAGTGTTATTTTATGGAAAATGAAGTTGAATACTTAGGTCATATTATGGGAGAACAAGGGATTAGAGTGGACCCCCAATAAGGTAAAATGTGTTAAAGAATGGCCTACTCCTATGAATGCAACCTCTTTGAGAGGATTCCTTAGGTTATCATCCTTTTATAGAAGGCTCATCAAGAATTATGGTCATGTGGCGGCTCCATTGATGGATATACTAAAAAAGGAGGCCTTCTTTTGGGACTCCATCACCAATCAAAGTTTCAATGAGCTGAAATCTCTTCTAATTTCAGAATCCATCCTTGTATGCTTGGATTTCTCTAAGGAGTTTATCATATGTGTGGATGCTAGTGGAAGAGGAATTGGGACTGTTTTATGTCAAGATCATGGAGTCATAGCTTATGAGAGCTGAAAGCTTGATGACAAGGAGCGTCAATTACATGTTTATGAGCAAGAGATGTTAGCAATATTGCATGCCATCAAAAAGTTGCATCATTACATCTATGGCAGCCATTTCAAGGTCAAAAGTGATAATCGTGTACTGAAATACTTTCTTTCAGAACCAAATTTATCTCCCAAGCAACAAAGATGGTTAACATTTCTTCAAGGATATGACTTTGAAATATCTTATATGGTTGGAAAAGACAATGTGGTGGCGGATGCCTTATCAAAAATGTGGGCATGTTCCATTTCTACGATTTCAACCGTGCATAAGGATTGGATCCATGACATTCAAGAGGAGTATTTACTTGATGACCAAGCATCAAAGATGATGAAGGAATTTTAGCAAGGCAAAGGAGAGAAGTATCCAAGTTTCAAATGGCACAATGGTTTTTTATGGTATCGTGGTAGAGTATTCTTGAAACGACAAATCTTCTTTCAAAGATTGTATCTTGCATGAGATACACTCTTCACCTTTAGCAAGACACCATGGGTTGTTCAAAACAGTTGACAATATCCATAAGAGTTTCTATTGGAAGGGAATTTGGAGGGATGTTAAGGATTATGTTATGCAATGTCTTCTATGTCAACAAAATAAAGATTCCTCTCTTCTACTCGGTGGTTTACTTCATCCAATCCCTATTTCTCAAGGAAAGTGGACTAATATTACAATGGATTTTATTGCGGGATTATCTACAACAAAGCATGGGTGGAATAGCATTTATGTGGGGGTGGGCCGGTTGACTAAATCAGCTCATTTCATCCCTACCAAGGCTCAATTTACAACAAAGCAAGTAGCTGAACAGCTCATGGAATGTATTTTTAAGCTTCATGGTATGCCATTGAAAATAGTATTTGATCGTGATACTAAGTTCATGTGAAGTTTTTGGAGAATGTTATTCACTTCTATGGGAATAATTTTGACTCCTAGCATGCCATATCATCCCCAAACCAATGGCCAAACGGAGCTTGTCAGTAAATAGTTGGAAGTCTATCTTTGTTAATTTTTCCATAACACTCAAGCTTTGTGGGATCATCGGTTATATCTTGCTGAACTCTGTTATAATAACAATCATCATATGAACATTGGCATGTCGCCATTTGGAGTGCTTTATGGATACAAAGTGCAAATACCTTCAGGCATTTTTCATAAAGATGTGAATCCACAAGCCAAGGCTGAAGTTGAAAAAATGGAAGCTCTTTTCCATCAATGCAAGGAAAATATTAGGAAGGCACAAGATGTTATGAAGGCTTATGCTGATGAAAAGAGGAGACCTTTGGAGTTTGAAGAAGGAGATTGGGTATTTCTCAAAGGGCCTAAATCTAGGTATGCTACTCTCAAAGGTAGTCATAATAAGTTGGCTCATTGTTAATATAGGCCTTATCAAATCCTCAAACGAATTGGTGAGCTTGCATACAAGCTTGATTTACCTTCTTCAACAAGGATTCATTCTACCTTCCATGTTTCCCAACTTAAGAAATATGTGGGTCCAACCATAAAGGTTTTAGAGGAGTTACCTTCTATGGATGAAGATGCTCTTATCATTTATGAGCTTGAAAAGGTTATTGGCAAAAAAGAAAAGGTTTCAAGAAACCATTCGCTACTGGAATACCTTATTAAATGGTGAGGTTTGCCCATGGAGGAATCTACTTGGAAACCATCATCATACCTTGATTCTTTTCCATGGCTTTTGCAAGAAACATAGTAATATTTGAATAGGATAGCTTGCTGTATTAAATTATGGTCGTAAAAATAATTACAATATGGTCATCAAAATTTGATAATTATGGGATGGCTCGATACTAGGGATTGTCCTCTACATTTCTATAGCTCGTACATGGTGATTGGACATTTCTTCTTCAAGTTATGGCCATTCTTGTGCAATAGCTTGTTTTGAAAAGTTTCCAACAGTATATTCAAATTTCATATTGTAGTTCATTGACATATGAGATCTTCTTCAACTTGGAGTTTCATTATAGCATGGATTTATCACTTACAAAGCTATCCTTGTAATATTTCCTTGTAAATTGTCCTAATTCCAGCTTTGAGGACAAAGCTCTTTTAGGCCGGGATGGCTTGTAATAAAGCATAAATGCCTTAGTTAAGGGAAAGTATAAAAGGTGGAGGTGTAACATGTGAAGCATCTTTTGCCATTATACCTTGCTGCAGCCACTCATCATTTGATTCTCAACCAACGTTGGTAATACCATTTCATGCCTAGCCACCTTCGCTATGGTTTCTTGGCATTTTATGTCTATTTCTTGTATTTTCAGTTTAAAGGCTTGCTATGGGAATTAGCTTCTTTACATCTGTGACACTTCTATGTTCTATGAAGGCTTGTTTGGTTGCTATCTTATGCAAGGTTCTGGGAGTTTCCCTTGGCTTTAGCATAGCTGGGGGCTCAAGCCTAGATGAGCAAGATCGGTCAATGCTAGGTTTTCTTATGTCATCGGGGTTTTCATGTTTCTCCTAAGGCTTTGTTGTTATTGTGTCATGGTTATCCTCGGATGTGACTGGTAAAGTTTTGTCACCTTGTTGTGACAGTGTTGTATCCACTCTTGATTGGTCAATGTAAGTTCTATTGTTGATGGTAATGGTTGCTTTGACTTATCAAAACACATGGATGTGTCTAAGATTTCACCGTTGTTAGGAGAGATGGGAATGGGTTCATTCTTGGGTGGACTCAATGCTTTATTCCCAAGCTATTCAGCACTCTTGGTCTCAATCTTCTTGGCATCTACAGCCACTTGCAAATTGCCCTTTTTTTCATTGTTTTCTCCTCTTTTTCTTGGTCAATTGCGGTGTATCCTTTAAGTACTTAGGACCCTGAACTAGGTCAGATGTCCTTTCCCTTTCCATTTGATTTCTTTGATCTTTTTCTTGTTTGTCTCACATTGAGCAGCATAGAAAGAGGGTATCAAGTGCAATTCTGTAGTTGTGGCCTTTGGGATATCCTTTATGACTTCCTCAACAACAACTACATAGCAGGAGCAAACATATCGTTGCTCATCCCAAGTAAGGGTTTTGTCTATGAGCTTTGTGTGCTCTGGTGCTAGCCTTTCAATGTCCACATGGAAGCATGCATGTGTGATGGTTGTCAGCTTGTGATCAAGCTTCATCCTGTACTTCATCTCTGGTTCATTGGTCAAATGCGCCATCTCCTTGGCCAAATCTTCAAGATATTTCTCCTCAAGCCTAGGTTTTAGGTGCTCAAAATTATTGGAGATGTCGAGGATGTTGGTTGTGGCACCCCTTCCGCATGTGAATTGCTAAGGACATGTTTTGCAAGAGATATTCTCATGGCTAAAGGCTGTGACTGTTGTGATTCTTGATTGGAAGGAGTAGCGACTAGTTTAGTGGACTAGCTACCATTAGTAGACTATAGTGTCAAGTCCTTAGGCAAATCGGAAGTGGTCATGTCTTTTGTTTCCCTTTGAGCATTCACTTATGTAGATCTATAGTTGAGTTAGTCATAGTGGATTGCACAAGTATATCCTTGGGCTGAGAGCTAACGGCAATATCATGTCCCACCTCTTGGACATTTGGAAGCTTAGATGGAGATAGAGATTGGGACTGAGTAGCTGCACTTGGTGACTGATGTTGTGCTTTGTGTGTCCATTTAGGGGAAGAGGATGTAGGAGGTTTGGGACTCCTAGGTGGACTTGGAAATGGTAGGAATATTTGCTCATGGCTATTGGATGACTCTACCATTTGCTTTATTGAGCAATTAGCCATTTCATGAGAAACATTGCACCTGTGGTGCTCCTTATCCTCTTCAGAAGTCAAAGGCTCCTTCGGCACTAGTCGTATTTATGCACACTTGATGGTTATACCTAGCATCTGCTTGTTAGGCATGCTAGGCTGAGGATCTACCTTACGAGTAGTCATGTTTGGTTTCTTGATTTCAATCATGAGGGGCTGAATCACTCCAATGTTGTTGATTCAAGATGGGTATTTTTTAAGATTTCCTTCTACACTTCCTGACTTTTGATATGCTCTAGCCTTCAACTGATAGAGGAGGTTTAGTAGGGGGCTATGGCACCCAAATCCATGGGTTACCTGTGTAGTAATACCCTTGAGCACGTAGCAACTCTTTGGGTGTCCAATGTGGTGTTGTGCTAGCTCTCCATCGATACCTCCATCTATAAGACTTGGGCTTCTTTTCTAGTCTTCTATGATATTTCGAAGTCTAAAGCCTATGCTTGGCTTGTCACCTAACCTTGTTGTTTCAATCATAGCCTCGCTTACTGGTTCTCTTTGTTCAACATGTGGTTTGATCAACTCTTTCAAAAAGTCATTTCTCTCGTTACTAGGCTTGCCTGGTTTGTCAACACGTTCCTTGTCTTTCCCTCGAGTTTTGATGAGGTTACCTTGCTAAAGGTTGTGATTATCCTCATACCCGGTAGTGTCAAGTGTATCCTCTGCTCTACATAATCAGCCTCACACTTCATCGCCCTTTTGAAGGGTCGTCCTAGGAGGGTTTCATTTCCACAATGTGCTTTATTTGGAGAACCATGGAATACAATAGGCAAGCTTTCAGTTTCAATAGTTACAAGGATTTTGCACTTCCCCAAAAGTGCTTGTGGGTGTCCCCCGTAAGGACCAAGAGTTGCATCACTCGGTGTGGGCTCTAGGGCTGGTAGGGTCCATGCGTCATAGGTCAAGATAATAAAATCAACTCCTTTATCAATGAGAGCATCGATATGTGCTCTCTTTTTTGCAGTGAGTTTGACCCTAAGATAATCAGGCGGTACTACGTCCATCTTCCGGGTCTTGGCTTGTAAATTCAAGCCTTTTGATACATGCCTTTGAGTTCCCAACTGCACAACTAGATGTGGATTCTCTACTAATGTCTTGGGTTGTCTGTGTAGTGTTGCTTAAGGTGCATCTCTCATCAAGATTTTCATGTCTCGTCATCCTCATAGTTGTAGCTTGATATTGTTTCATTCCGCTTTGACTAGATGCAGTCTAGATGCAACCTATGTAAAATATGCAGGATCTAGAGCATGGCAAATGTGGAAGCTATGGAGGTTGAAAGAGAAATAAGAAACTCATGAAGACATTGACTCTGATAAAGACAAATTGTCGCACAAGTGAATTAGGTTCCAAGATTGAGACTTGGACTCATAAACACAATCTTGTGTATTGACAGTGACAAGACACTTTACTAGAAAGAAAAGATTACTATCATTCCATTAGAAAAAGAGTGCAAGGACAATGTTTTATAGGGATTGAGTGGTGGTACTTTCTCCTACTGTGCATATGGGATTCTGGTTCTAAGCCCTCATTGCTCCTTACAAAGGGACTGAAGTAGGTGTGTTTTGTAAATATATCAACACCCCTCCTCAATCACAACCAGAAGTACAAAGTGTGTAGAGGCTTTAGTGAAAGCAACACGTGCAAAGTGTAGGCACACTATAAACATGGCAAAATACCAAAGGCTGTCGCAAAAAACCCTAAGTGTGGGTACCATAAGCATGATGGTCATCCAGAGGCTATAGCAAGGACCTCCCAAAGTGTACAGAGGCTGTAGTACAAGGCTAACTGAGGAGTTTACAAGTTTATGTCTGAAGCATTAGGGCTAGGGAATACAAAGCTGAAAAATTCTATTTGAATAGAAGGACTGATGAGGTTTGTCCTTCTCCTGGTGGTCTTCTTCTTCTTCTTCTTCCTTTGATTTTTTTTCTTATTCTTCTTTGACTGCAACTAGATATGCCTTTTGGGACCTTTTTCTGGTGTGGCAGAACTTATCGGTATGTCTGGTCCTTTTGCGGAAGTCACAGAAGAGCTGATCCCTCTTGCCTTTGTGCTTGTTGCCAGCATATAATGCATGTTCATCTCTAGAGGTGCTTGGTTCATCCTTAGTTTTTAGCTTATTTTCCTCTAACAATGATACCTGCATATCAACAAGTTCAAGGTTTGGCATATTCAGGAGGCAAACTCTTAAGAAGAACATTGATGCAAACATCTTCTTGCATTTTAATATCGATTCTTCCAAGCTGGGTTAGAAGTCGTTCCATATAATTTAAACTGTGGCAAGTGATGTGTTGGACTTCATTTCAAGCCTGAAAAACTCAATCAAGAGACTATACTTTGATGATTTAGACTATGCACCAAACAAGGTTTCCAGTCTCTTCCATGTATCCTATAAAATCTCACAATTATCCACATGGTGGATATAGCTGTTATCTAGCTCCAGTTCGATAATGGCCTGAGTCTTATCATCATTCTTTTTCCAAGTGACACCAAGGTCTGCATCATGAGGATTTCTTTTCTTTGCCGGTGGTAATGGCCTAGAGGCCCTTCTTCATCAGGATATGTTTGATGCGGGTTTGCTAGGTGTGAAACCCGACTCCTTTAAAGCAAGCGGTTGTCTTTTCCCATGTTAGATGGCTAGAGTAGCAGCATAGAACTCTAGAATTCTTAGATTTTATCAGTGGAAGAGAAGATTACAATGTGTCAAGAGACACAAGGCAGTGCGAAATGTGTAAAGATTGTGTCCGGGTTTATGTCAAACTCAAATATTCTTAGTTCGGGGTCTTTGATCTTCCTTCAATGAATCCAACTTCTTCTCATCCTTTACTTGATGTTGGGATAGTAGATGGGAGTGGCAGTGGGTTGCTACAGGTGGCAGGAGAGAGAAAATGATGAGACTTTTGAGCTACGTGAAGTTTGGCTATGGCTTCCTAGATTAGGGTTTTGACCCAGCCCTGGTTTTTTGATGATTGTGGGAGCTATACTTGATCATTTTTAAAACTTTTTATATCAAGATGAAGCTTACTTCAAGGGCTATCATTGCCTTATGATGGCGACAAAAGTCCTGCTATGGAGAGATGGATCAAAGCATTTGATCAACATGGGCATAAATTTTGACTGTGTGACAAATCTTCAGTAATGCTGAAGCATAGAATGGCCAATGTCATAGCATGACGTGCCATAGAGAAGTGGTTGATGTTGAGGAAGATTTCCCTAGAAGACAACATGATAAATGGTGGCCTATAGTGTGAGATCCATAAGCTCCAAGATGCCTAGGTAGTGCCTTGCTATGGAGGCCATAGAACACAACCTGAGAAAACTGACAATGCTAAGTAGTAAATGGGGCATTGTCAAGTTTTGAGAAGCGTCACTAGTGGGGGAACACTTCTCCAAAATGAAGCTTGGTAAGATTTGGTTTGTGGAGTGAGATACAAGAGCTTCAATATGACAAGGTGCTGCTGGCTATGGCAGCCATGAAGGCAAGCTTGAAGGCGAAGATGGAAAGTGAGTTCATAGGCTAAGACTAAGCTAGGTACAGATGGACCAGAGGTGAAGAGCTACTAAAATGAGTCAATCCATGCTCAAATTTACTTTGATACCATGTAAAATATGCAATACAAGAGCTTCAATCTAACAAGGTGCTCCTGGCTATGGCAGCCATGAAGGCAAGCTTGAAGGTGGAGATGGAAAGTGAGTTCATAGGCTGAGACTAAGGTGGGTAGAGATGGGCCAGAGGTGAAGAGCTACTAAAATGTGTTAAGCCATGCTGAAATTTTCTTTGATAATATGTAAAATATGTGGGATCTAGAGCATGGCAGATGCGGAAGCTATGGAGGTTGAAAGAGAAATACGAAACTCATGAAGACATTGACCTTGACAAAGACAAATTGTCACACAAGTGAATTAGGTTCCAAGATTGAGACTTGGACTCATAAACAAAATCTTGTGTATTGACAGTGACAAGAAACTTTACTAAAAAGAAAAGAGTACTATCATTCTATTAGAAAAACAATGCAAGAACAATTTTTTATAGGAATTGAGTGGTAGTACTTTCTCCTACAGTGCATATGGGATTCTGGTCATGAGCCCTCAATGCTCCTTACAAAGGGACTAAAGTAGGCGTGATTGTAAATATCTCAACAACCTATACATGTTTTTGTGGTATGGCCTCTTTGCCCTTGTTGGCTAGATTGGCCCATTGAGGTTCTAGGGTCTTTGTTTGTCTTTGTTCGGGTATGGGCTTTTAGTTGTTGTTTTGCAACTAAGAATCTATGCTTGTGCAGAGCCATTACTACAGTAGGATCTAATTTGGAGGACCTGCCAGTGCAGGTTTTCTCTCTAACCTACTTGGGCGAGGTGTGAAGGGGACAGAGCCCCCTTTATGGGGGTTCGGGGAGGGCAATCCCCACCGGGGCCACATGACCGATATGCTAAACACCATGTGTGATTTAAGGGACCATTCGTAGCCAATTTTTGAACTACTTTCCCTAGAATTCAATCTAGTGATAGATGTATAATGTACTTTTAGCTCTATATTGTCTATCGGTCTGTATTTTCTTGTTTTGGTTTGTTGGTCTGATTCCCAGAATGGGACGGTCCGATTTTGGGTGGTCCAACTTTCAGAGTCGAACGATTCGAGTGGACCGGGTCCGATTCTGAAGTGTGGTTTGATTAGTAGCTGGGTCCGAGTCCTATGGTTGGTTTGACTACTATAGAGTGATACGATTGTTATTTGCGTTTGAGTGGACAAATGGGGTGCCCGATTTGAATTGTCTGATTTTTGTGCGTTTGATTCTGGGAATCAGACGCCTAATTTGATAGGTGTCCAATTTTGAGTGTTCAATTCTGGAATGGTCCTATTTTGAAAATCAGAGCCGGTATGTCCAATCAGACAAGGCTACTGGTCTAATTTTGTGGTCTAAGTGTCGCGATTGGATGGGTTGAGTATCCAATCAGACGGGTTGTGTGTTTTATTATGGATTATCTGATTTTCAAATTCGGACAGGGTGTTCACTCGGACCAGGTAGGTTTGTCTGAGTGGTCCGTCTCTGAGAGTCGGACAGGTCGCTCAGTCCAACTCTAGGAGTCGGACATGTCATCCAATCCAATTCTCGAGAAAGTTACTATATGTATATCTCTACATCACGTGTATTCAAGGCGTATTTATAAATATCCTTATCTGTGGCTTTTTCTTGAATAAAACATAACCCTTTTCTATTCAATCTGTGAAGAATTATTCCTGTGTCTGATCGGATTGTTTTGCTCCTATCCTACCTAAATGTAAACAAAAATCATAAAGAGAACATCTACACTACTCCAACCTGCTTTTCCAAATCTAAAAAACCAAAAACCTACTTGTTAAGGAGATCGAATACCTCTTGAAACTCCCTCGCTTCTTACCTATCTATCTCAAGCATCAGTTTGGAAAAAAACCCTACTTCAAACCGTAGACCGCTTATTGTTTCAAGTGTTCCAAGCCGAGCACTAATGGCTACCTCTCACATAGCCGACGCACTATCCATCTCTACGAGTGTAGTGAGCTTACCTCCACGCCCGATCGAGTTGCCTCCTCTTCCAAGCACTCTAGTAGCTCCATGATCCAAGTGCAAGCTTCAAGCAAGCTCCATCCTCTCCTCAAGATCCACCCTCCAAGCTCCAACACTATGATGTTGGAGAGGTTTTTGTCGAAGGGTCCACCGGGGATCAGAAGTAGAAGGAAGTAGAGATAGGAGATGGAAGAGAAGATAGATCAGAATACCCAAGTGGTAAACACTACAAAAAAAAATCACAATGAATTGAATCAACATGTATTGAAAGAACCTAGAATCTTCGCACTACTCAGAAGCAATCTCCAGGCATTAGTTCTCCTAGAGCTCCTTCGTAGACCAAAAACGTGGATCTGAAAAATTAGCTCTTTCTCTACTGCTCGGAATCCAAATCTGATGGCTTCGTTGGTCACGGATCTCCCAGATTACTCCTTCTTCTTCTTTTAGTTCAATCTACAGTTTTCAACCTGTTTATAGTGATCGAGATGCGTGCGATTTCGTCAATCTATCCCTCTAGTGAAAATCCCCTAACTCGTTGAAAAAGCAACTAGCTTTTTACATGCCATCCTAATCTAGAAGCTTTTTTCTAAATTTTTCATATTTTTACAATAAATAATATAAAAAATAGGCTAAAATTATCCAAAAATCTAGTACTTTTGGATAATCCATGCAACTCACAGTAGTACTAATGGCTCAGATCACATTGACTCTCTAGATCAATAAAGAAGTTGAATGATGATGCATTCCATACTTTTTCACACTATGTCCTTATAACATCATGGCATCCACCCCTCTAAACTTGCATATCCTCTGGTATGTGCCAAAATCCTAGTTGTCACCAGATTTTGAGTCGTCCTCATCCTATGTAACCATATCCTTTACTTCTTCATCTTCCATATCTTCCTGGCTAGCCCTTGAATCATGGCCACTATTTTCTTCCAATTCTGACAACTCATAGGCAGTAGATTCCCGCCTTTTGAATAATTTGATTCTTTTCCCTGCTACCGGAAGTTTTATATCTTACCACATAGGGTCCAAACCATCTTTTGGAAACTTTACGCATGGCACTATGCTGGTTATCTAAACTGCTATCATAAACCAATACCCAATCCCCATCTTGTATGGTTCTTGGTCTCAATCTATGTCTTTTGTCAAACCGTTTCTTGTTTTGTATCCTTGCTGCCCTTAACTTTCCAGTTATTGCCTCTATGTCCTTTGACTTTCTTTCCAACTATCTAATGCGTAAGGCCAACAACTCCTCTCGATTCAACTCCTCCTCCCAAGGTAACACACTCCATGTGATTGTCATCTCTTCTATCAGCATGATAGGTTTTTGACCTTACATCAATTCTGTAGGTTAATATCCTTTAAGAGCACTATGAGTTGTTCTATTGGCCCATAAATCATAAGGAAGCAATCGTGGCCACTCTTTTACCTTATCTCCACATGCTTTTGCCAATGCCTTCATAATAGGTGGGTGACCTCTTTCACTTTTTCCATTTCCTTCAAGTTTATAGGCTGAAGTTAAAGCAACCTTTATCCCCGACCATGCAAAGAAATCATGAGCTTCATCTGCATCCAACTCACCCCTATCTGCTATAATTTTCCCACACAGCCATACCGACAAAAGATCTCTTCTAAGAGAAAAGTACACATAGCATTTGTTGTCTTAGTACGTAAAGCTTTCCCTCCCACTTCATCAGTCAAGTCTTCACGAGCAAGCACAAGATACCTCATTTGCCAAAGACCTATAGGCATTGTGACCAAATCCGCCACCCACTTAAAATGAAGAGATAATGGATATGTGGGTTGCAATCCATCCTGATGTCTCATAGTTGAATACATTTGACATGTCGTACATGCTTCCACAAAGTGAGCAACATCCTTATACATGACCTGCCATGAATATCTTTCTTTGATCTTTGTAAAAGTACCCCAAACACCTCTATGACCAGTCCACAAGCTTTCATGAAATTCTTGCATTACTTTTACTTGTGAAACTTTGTCACTCAAAACTCGCAATGGCATACCTTGTTTCTTTTTAGCATGTTTCCATAAGTATCCATCTTTAAAAAAAAACCCATATGCTTTCCTCTTGATTTTCTTAATATGCCACCAATGAAGAATTCTACAATCTCATGGATGGATTTCCTTTTGATCCAGGTGGTATTCATGATTCTCATGCTTCCTTATATACCATCTCACATGATGCATGGACCGGTTGCAAAGAAGAAAATACACTTAGACTGAAAGCATTCATTAATGGTAAGGTTGCACATATTTTAGTGGATACGAGTAGCACTCATAGCTTTGTTAACACCAAATCCTTGAATGGGATGAAGTTGGTACCCATTAATATGGACTCTTCCTTACGGATACAAGTTGCCAATGGTGCATATGAGTCTCGTAAAAAAGTGTGTCCATGCACGTCAATTGAATTATAACCCTCTTGCACAATAAAAGTAGACTTGATCACTTTGGATATGGGGCCTATTGACATTGTTATTGGATGTAATTGGCTGAAAACACTTGGCAAATTCATCTTGGACTTGGAGAAAATGCAAATGGGATTTAATTGGCAAGGGCATCACATAGAGTTGAAAGACATAGCCCACAAACAAATAGAATTCATCTCCATGAAGAAATTGTGAAAAGAAATCAATGCAAAGTCATGCATCTTCACTCTTTTGCTTGGGAAAGTAGATGAAGGAAAATTAACAAATCAGCCATTTTTTTCTTCAAAGAAAAGGGATCCAAGATTGGAAGAGTTATTGGAGGAATGCAAGGATTTATTTCAGCCACCGTCATCTTTACCTTCAAAGCAAGAGGTTGACCATCCTATTGATTTGTTGCCTAATACAAAGCCCATCAACAAACCTCCATATCGCTTGTCTAAGTTTGAAAGGGAAGAAGTGGAGCGACAAGTCCAAGAATTGCTGCAAATAGATTTAATTTAGCAAAGTCCATCACCATTTACCTCTCCTGTGCTCTTAATCAAAAAGAAGGATGGATCATTTTGCATGTGTATTGATTATTAGGATTTGAACAAGTCAACAGTCAAGAATAGGTATCCTATTCCCTGAATTGATGATCTTTTGGATGAACTTAAAGATGCCAAGGTCTTCACCAAAATAGATATTTGATTGGGTTATCATCAAATTTTGATGAGGAAGGAGATGAGTTCAAAACAATCTTTAGGACTAAAAAAGAGGGTTATACAACTTCTTGGTTATGCCATTCGGACTTTTCAATGCACCCGCTACTTTTCAAGCCCTCATGAATAAAATATTGCAGCCCTTCTTGTTCAAAAGAGTCCTTATTTTCTTTCATGATATGCTAATCTATAGCAAATCCAAGGATGAGCATTTGAAGCATATGAGAGAGGTCTTTGACACATTAGAAAGACACACACTCTTTGCCAAGATGACAAAGTGTTCTTTTGTGGAAAATGAAGTTGAATACTTAGGTCATATTGTGGGAGAACAAGGGATTAGAGTGGACCCCAATAAGGTAAAACGTGTTAAAGAATGGCCTACTCCTATGAATGCAACCTCTTTGAGAGGATTCCTTGGGTTATTATCCTTTTATAGAAGGTTCATTAAGAATTACGCTCATGTGGCGGCTCCATTGATGGATAGACTAAAAAAGGAGGCCTTCTTTTGGGACTCCATCGGCGATCAAAGTTTCAATGAGCTGAAATCTCTTCTAATTTCAGCACCCATCCTTGTATGCCTGGATTGCTCTAAGAAGTTTATCATATGTGCAGATGCTAGCAGAAGAGGAATTGGGATTGTTTTATGTCAAGATCATGGAGTCATAGCTTATGAGAGTTGAAAGCTTGATGACAAGGAGCGTCAATTACATGTTTATGAGCAAGAGATGTTAGCAATATTGAATGCCATCAAAAAGTTGCATCATTACATCTATGGCAGTCATTTCAAGGTCAAAAGTGATAATCATGTATTGAAATACTTTCTTTCAGAACCAAATTTATCTCCCAAGCAACAAAGATGGTTAACTACTCTTCAAGGATATGACTTTGAAATATCTTATATGGTTGGAAAAGACAATGTGGTGGTGGATGCCTTATCAAGAATCTGGGCATGTTCCATTTCTACAATTTCAACCGTGCATAAGGATTGGATCCATGACATTCAAGAGGAGTATTTACTTGATGACCAAGCATCAAAGATGATGAAGGAATTTCAACAAGGCAAAGGAGAGGAGTATCCAAGTTTCAAATGGCACAATGGTCTTTTATGGTATTGTGGTAGAGTATTCTTGACACCACAATCTTCTTTCAAATATTGTATCTTGCATGAGATACACTCTTCACCTTTAGCATGACACCATGGGTTGTTCAAAACATTTGACAATATCCATAAGAGTTTCTATTGGAAGGGAATTTGGAGGGATGTTAAGGATTATGTTATGCAATGTTTTCTATGTCAACAAAATAAAGATTCCTCTCCTCTACTCGGTGGTTTACCTCAGCCACTTCCTATTTCTCAAGGCAAGTGGACTGATATTACAATGGATTTTATTGTGGGATTACCTACAACAAAGCATAGGTGGAATAACATTTATGTGGGGGTGGACCGGTTGACTAAATCAGCTCATTTCATCCCTACCAAGGATCAATTTACAACAAAGCAAGTGGCTGAATAGTTTATAGAATGTATTTTTAAGCTTCATGGTTTGCCATTGAAAATAGTATCCAATTTTGATACTATGTTCATGGAAAGTTTTTGGAGAAGTTTATTCACTTCTATGGGAATAATTTTGACTCCTAGCACCCCATATCATCCCCAAACCAATGGCCAAACTGAGCGTGTTAGTAAATGGTTGGAAGTCTATCTTCGTCAATTTTTCCATAACACTCAAGCTTTATGGGATCATCAGCTATATCTTACTGAACTCTGTTATAATAACACTCATCATATGAGCATTGGCATGTTGCCATTTGGAGCGCTTTATGGATACAAAGTGCAAATACCTTCAGCTCTTTTTCATAAGGCGTGAATCCACAAATAAAGGCTGAAGTTGAAAAAATGGAAGCTCTTTTCCATCAATGCAAGGAAAATATTAGGAAAGCACAAGATGTTATGAAGGCTTATGCTGATGAAAAGAGGAGACCTTTGGAGTGAAGAAGGAGATTGGGTATTTCTCAAAGTGCCTAAATCTAGGTATGCTACTCTCAAAGGCAGTCATAATAAGTTGGCTCATCGTTACTGTAGGCCTTATCAAATCCTCAAACGAATTGGTGAGCTTGCATAAAAGCTTGATTTACCTTCTTCAACAAGGATTCATTCTATCTTCCATGTTTCCCAACTTAAGAAATATGTGGTTCCAACCATAAAGGTTTTAGAGGAGTTACCTCCTATGGATGAAGATGGTCTTATCATTTATGAGCTTGAAAAGGTTATTGGGAAAAGAGAAAAGATTTTAAGGAACCATTCGTTGCTGGAATACCTTATTAAATGGCAAGGTTTGCCCACAGAGGAATCTACTTGGAAACCATAATCATACCTTGATTATTTTCCATGGCTTTTGCAGGAAACAGAGTAATATGTGAATAGGATAGCTTGCTATATTAAATTACTATCATAAAAATAATAGCTATATGGTCATTAAAATTTGATAATTATGGGATGGATAGATACTAGGGATTGTCCTCTACATTTCTATAGCTCATACATGGTGATTGGACATTTCATCTTCAAGTTATGGCCATTCTTGTGCAACAGCCTATTTTGAAAAGTTTTCAACAGTATATTCAAATTTCATACTATACTTCATTGACATATGAGATCTTCTTCAGCTTGGAGTCTCATTATAGAATGGATTCATCACTTACAAAGCTATCCTTGTAATCTTACCTTGTAAATTGTCCTAATTCCTTTCAAGAATCGCATGGTGGGGGGACTTGCTCAAGATGTTGCGCCGAACACACACAGAATGCACAAGGAGAAGCTCACTCAAGAGACAAGAAGAGAGATGGAGGCCAAAACGTTTTCTTGCTGGTTTCTTCTTCTTCTTCCACACACTTTACAATGTACACAAAGTATAGATAAGATACAACATAAAGAAAAGTGGCCTACTAAGTCCAACAATGCATAACCGACTACACTAGTCGACTGGCGCTATAACTATACCAGTTGTAAATATGTGTAACAACCTGAATATAATAAGTAATGAGTCAGTGGCATGTGAGAGTCATAATGACCACCGACGTGCTAAGTGTAGACATGTGGACCCATCTAACTAGGCGGTCCATCATTAATGTCCGCATGTGTTGAGCTTGTCATCTCAACACTCCCCCTCAAGCTCAACTGCATCTCTATAACTCCAGGTAAGCTTCGAAACTTTTGAAGCTTCTCTGTACCCAATGCCTTCGTGAAGATATCAGCTATCTGATCTTGTGTGCTGACATACACCAAGTCAATCTCACCTGCTAGTACTTTCTCTCTCACAAAGTGGTAGTCTACCTCAATATGTTTTGTCCTGGCATGGAACACATGGTTCCTAGTCAATTGTATAGTGCTCATTTTGTCACAATAAATGACAACTGGACCTTCCACCTGCACATCTAAATCAGGCAATAAATTTTGCAGCCATACTACCTCACATGCTGCAACAGCATCACCTCTATACTCAGCCTCTGTACTCGACAAAGCAACTGTAGATTACTTTTTCCTGCTCCAAGTAACTGATGCACTACCAAGAGAGAACATGTATCCACAGGTAGATCTTCTATTAGACATATTAGTAGCTCAATCTGCATCTGTGTATCCCAACACCTGTACATCTGTACCTACCTCATAGAAAAGTCCATAATGTAATGTGGAATTCACATATCTCAATATGCGTCTGACTGCATCCAAATGTGGCTTTCTAGGTACTTGCATAAACTGACTCACAAGACCAACGTAGCTCAAGCCTGGCCTTGTAATGGTCATGCAGATCAAACTCCCCACTATCCTCCTGAAGCTAGTAGGGTCTTCTATCTCATCCCCAACATCAGCACTCAACTTTACATTCTGCTCCAACGGGACTGAAAGTAGTTTGCATGCTGTCATACCATACTTGGACAACATATCCAAGCCATACCGTCTTTGGGATAGCCATATACCATCATCACATCTAATCACCTCAATGCCAAGGAAGTACCTTAGCTCACCTAAATCCTTCATCTCAAACTTCTTCTTCAAAAAGTCATTGACTTCAGCAATCCCACTATTACTATCACCTGTAATAATCAAGTCATCCACATAGATGACTATGATGACCAAACCTGCATCTCCCTTTCTCACATAAAGTGAGTGATCAGCATCAGAAACATAAAAGCCAATATTGACAAGATACTCTCTAATCTTGTCATACCATGCTCTAGGTGCTTGCTTGAGCCCATAAAGTGCATTCTTCAACCTGCACACATACGTGGGATGCTCTAAATCTTCATAACCTGCTGGCTGATCCATATACACTTCTTCCTGCAAATCACCATGCAAGAAGGTTTTCTTCACATCCATTTGTTGCAACCTCCAACCTTTGGCTATTGCCAAAGCAATCACACATTTGACAGTTGCCATCCTAGCAACTAGACTGAAGTTTTCTTCATAATCTATGCCATATGTCTGGGCATAGCCTTTTGCAACCAGCCTAGCTTTGTACCTACTAATAGAAACTTTTGCATTTTGCTTAATCTTATAAACCCACTTACATCCAATAGCTTTCTTGCCCTTCGGCAACGATACTAGATCCCAAGTCTTATTAGCCTCTAATGCAGCCATCTTCTCATCCATTGTTGTATCCCAATGAGTATGACCAATAGCATCCTCAAAACAAGTGGGGCTCAACATCCTCAACTAGTCCATATAAGAAAAATGGTGAGGTGCATAACCTTCAAAACCAAATCTTTTAACAGGGTATTTGACCCTACTAGATCTGTGTACCACCGGATCACTCAATGAAGCCTTTACATTACTATGAGCTCTCTGTACACCTAGTATCCTAACAGAAGGAATACCAAGCTCATCATCTAAGCTCTCTGAGCCACTAGAGTCTCCATCAAGAGCTGCATCAATGCCATCTGACACTTTATTCTTTCCTTTGTCTTTACCAGTAGTGCTACTAGATGCACCTAAAGATGTAAAGCTATTCCTTAGTCTCCCAGACCAAGGACTACCAGATGATGTCTTTGGTCCACTAAGAGTCCGTGATTCTTGCTTTTCAGTCTGCACATGAGTGTCATGATCATCATCATCATCCAATGCATCACCACTAGGTGCATACCAACTACTCATTTAAGCAAAGATGACATCCCTGCTCACTCTGAACTTACATGTGACACGGTTATAATAGTGATACCCTTTCTGCTCTAAAGAGTATCCAATAAAGACACATTTTTCTACCTTTGGATCAAGCTTCTTCCGTAGCTCATCTGGCACATGAACATATGCAACACAGCCACATACCTTCAAGTGCGATACATCAGGCTTCTTGCCAGTAAAGCATTCTTCAGGAGTCATCCCATAAACTGCAGCTGTGGGAGTTCTATTCATAATATAGACAGTAATATGGACAGCCTCAGACCAAAAATGCTTAGGCATATTCTTTTCAGCCATCAAGGCGCGTGCAACTTCTGCAATATGCTTGTTTTTCCTTTCTGTAACTCCATTTTGCTGTGGGGTATACCTATATGTGAACTGTCTCTTTATCCCATGAGACGTTGGAAAATCACTGAACTCATTCGAGAGGTACTCTCCCCCTCCATCTGATCTCAAGCACTTTACTTTCAAACCTGTTTCTCTTTCAACTACAGCCTTGAAAGTTCTAAAGTGCTCAAATGCTTCACTCTTTTCCTTCATAAAATATATCCACAGCTTTCTAGAACAATCATCAATGAATGTGACAAAGTATGAACTACCTCCAAGAGATACATTTTGTGTAGGCCCCCAAATATCTTTATGCACAACATCAAGGATATTTCTGCTTACATCTCTGTCATGTGAAAAGGGTTGTATTGCCTGCTTACCAAGCTAACATGATTCGCATACCTTATGAAATTGTGCAACTCTAAATGTAGGAAAACTTGTAACCAACCCTTTGGACTGCATTAATTTCAGCCTTTTTACATTTGCATGTCCAATGCATTTGTGCCAAATTTCAATATCTGCAAAAACACCTTTTCCTTTAGCATACATAGCAGCATTCATAGTGGGAATTCCAACATCTAGAGTAAACATACGTCCAACTCTACTTCCCTTTGCAACCAACCTACACTTGTCATTGAAGTCTTCTACAAAGCAACCCTTTGCATTAAATCTGACTTGCAGCCCTTGCTCTACCATTTGACCAACTGACACCAAGCTCTTTGTAATAGATGGCACATGTAATACATCTAAAAGACTATTTGTCTTACCATCATGCAAGGACAAGGGAACTTTTTCAATGTGTGAAATTGGGTGGCATGAATCATCACCCGTCTGCACATAACCTGCATTTTGCAAATCCTGCATCTCTCCAAACCATTCTGCATGGTTGGTCATATGAATGGATGCACCTAAATCAACATACCAAACATCATCATGTGTTTCCTTTCCTGTAACAACATTCAGTATATGCTACATAACAAACGACATTCATTTTTGTCTTCATTCTGTCATGAAGGCGATGCATAGTTTCCTTGCTGCAACTTACCACTGCAAATATAATCTTTCTTAGCATAACATTGGGCTGCAATATGACCTGTTTTGCCATAGTAGTTAGTGACACACAATACCAGAGTTGTTAGAACCTCTATTCTACCATCCACCTCTTTCTCTAAAGCTCCCCCTACCTCTAAAGTTACCACGACCTCCTAAAACCTGCATATCGCTAAATTGCTGATTCAATCTGTTTTGCTGGTTGTCACTACGACGTCCTGTACCACGGCCTCTTAAAGAGAACCTGCCACATCCCCTTCTTGAACTGGAGTAGAAAGCTTGGACTTGTTCACCACTTCTTTCAGATGTCTCACTCTGCATGTTGATCTCTTCAGTGATGATCATAAGGGAGACCAACTCATCAAAATCTGGAAATGGCTTTTTGACATATATAGAAGTTACAAAAGACTTCCAAGCCTTTTCATTGTTAAGTCCACCCAAGGTAGACAACACCAAATCATCATCATCGGGCATTGTATCAATCGCTGCCAAGGCATCTGCAATGCTCCTTACCTTCAGTGCATATTGATTGATAGACATCTTCCCTTTCTTCAATGTATTCAACTCTTGCTTGAGTTGAATCTTTCGTGCCTTTGTATTTACGGAAAACATACTTTCAAGTATGGTCCAAGATGCATATGAATTCTCTGCATTTCTAATATGACCCAGCATATTATTGTCAATTACTGTAGACAGCCAATACATGACATTTTTGTCTTTTGCATTCCATTCCTTTCGAGCCTTTGTCTCTTCTGCAGTTGGAGAATCACTCACCTCCGGCTCATTTTCTTCACTTGAAACAAACTGGTAGAGGCCTTTTCCAATAAGGAAGTTCGTGACACGGAACTTCCATGAAGGGTAGTTGTTCTTGTCGAGCTTCTCAATGATGGGGCTTCCACTGTTCTCTACCATTATCACAAAACTAATACCAAACAGAAGCAAATCTTCTGCAACCCTCAACTTGTAGTGCACAGCAATACAGCAGACAGCCTTTTTCACTATCTGCTCAGCAATACATGCAATCTGCAACCAGTTTGCAGATAAACCTTGTGTTTATTCGCTGGTAAATACCTTTGAACTTACAAATCTGAAATCAGTAACCTGTGAACTTGTATACGGCAGACACAGCTGAAATTGCAGGGTATCTCGAACTAGAGTCCGCAACCTTGCGGCTCTAAAACGGGACCTGAAACGGCCTCAAATGCCCAAAATAACTGCGGGATAGCTATAAAGGGCTAATTTTCAGAATACACAGCACTCTTCACGTACACCAAATCTCACTGCAATCTGAGATTTTTGCTCTGCCCTGCTTCCAGTGCCACAGGCACTATCCAAGAGAGAGAGTGGAAGGATGGGAGAGCTTCTTACCCGTAGCTTGCTTGCTCAAACCTTACTTCTTCTCCTTCACTTTAGCCTTCAAAATTAGCCTCTCTCAGTGGCGTGGCTCTGATACCATGTCAAGAATCGCGTGGTAGGGAGACTTGCTCAAGATGCTGCGTCGAACACACATAGAATGCACAAGGAGAAACTCACTCAAGAGACAAGAAGAGATATGGAGGCCAAAATTTTTTCTTTCTGGTTTCTTTTTCTTCTTCCACACACTTTACAATGTACACAAAGTATAGATAAGATACAACATAAAGGAAAGTGGCCTAGTAAGTCAAACAATGCATAACCGACTACACTAGTCGACTGGCGCTATAACTATGCCAGCTGTAAATAGGTGTAACAACCTAAATATAATAAGTAATGAGTCAGTGGCCATGTGAGAGTCATAATGACCATTGAAGTGCTAAGTGTAGATGTGTGGACCCATCTAACCAGGCGGTCCATCATTAATGTCCGCATGTGTTGAGCTTGTCATCTCAACAATTCAAGCTTTGAGGACAAAGCTCTTTTAGGACGGGATGGCTTGAAATAAATCATAAATGCCTTAGTTAAGGGAAAGTATAAAAGGTGGAGGTGTAACATGTGAAGTATCTTTTGCCATTATACCTTGTTACAGCCACTCATCATTTGATTCTCAACCAATATTGGTAATACCATTTCATGCCTAGCCACCTTGGCTATGGTTTCTTGGCATTTTATGTCTATTTCTTGTACTTTCAGTTTAAAGGCTTGCTATGGGAATTAGCTTCTTTACATCTGTGACACTTCTATGTTCTATGAAGGCTTTCTTGGTTGCTATCTCATGCAAGGTTCTGGGAGTTTCCCTTGGCTTTAGCATAGCTGGCAGCTCAAGCCTAGATGAGCAAGATTGGTCAATGCTAGGGTTTCTTATGTCCTCGGGGTTTTCATGTTTCTCCTAAGACTTTGTTGTTATTGTATCATGGTTCTCCTCGGATATGATTGGTAAAGTTTTGTCACCCTGTTGTGACAGTGTTGTATCCACTCTTGATTGGTCAACGTAAGTGCTGTTGTTGATGGTAATGGTTGCTTTGACTTATCAAAACACATGGATGTGTCTAAGATTTCACCGTTGTTAGGAGAGATGGCAATGGGTTCATTTGTGGGTAGACTCGATGCTTTATTCCCAAGCTCTTCAGCACTCTTGGTCTCAATCTTCTTGGCATCTATAGCCACTTGTAAATTGCCATTTTTTTCATTGTTTTCTCCTCTTTTTCTTGGGAAATTGCGGTGTATCCTTTAAGGACTCAGGACCCTGAACTAGGTCAGATTTCTTTTCCCTTTTCGTTTGATTGCTTTGATATTTTCCTTGTTTGTCTCACATTGAGCAGTATAGAAAGAGGGTATCAAGCGCAATTCTGTAGCTGTGGCCTCTAGGATATCCTTTATGACTTCCTCAACAATAGCTACATAGTAGAAGCAAACATATCATTGCTCATCCCAAGTAAGGGTTTTGTCTATGAGCTTTGTGTACTCTGGTGCTAGCCTTCCAATGTCCACATGGATGTATGGACATGTGATGGTTGTCAGCTTGTGATCAAGCTTCATCCTGCACTTCATCTCTGGTTCATTGGTCAATTGCGCCATCTCCTTGGCTAAATCTTCAAGATATTTCTCCTCAAGCCTAGGTTTTAGGTGCTCAAAAGTATTGGAGATGTCAAGGATGTTGGTTGTGGCACCTCTTCCGCATGTGAATTGCTAAGGATACATTCTCCAGGAGACATCCTCATGGATAAAGGGTGTGACTGTTGTGATTCTTGATTCGAAGGAGTAGCGACTAGTTGAGTGGACTAGCTACTATTAGTAGACTGTAGTGTCAAGTCCTTAGGCAGATTGGAAGTGGTCATGTATTTTGTTGCCCTTTGAAAATTCACTTATGAAGATCGATAGTTGAGCTAGTCATAGTGGATTGCACAAGCATATCCTTAGGTTGAGAGCTAAGGGCGATGTCATGTCCCACCTCTTGGATATTTGGAAGCTTAGATGGAGATAGAGATTGGGACTGAGTAGCTGCACTTGGTGACTGATGTGCTTTGTGTGTCCATTTAGGGGAAGAGGATGTAGGAGGTTTGGGACTCCTAGGTGCACTTGGCAATGGTGGGAATATTTTCTCATGGCTATTGGATGACTCTACCATTTGCTTTATTAAGTAATTAGCCATTTCATGAGAAACATTGCACCTATGGTGCTCCTTATCCTCTTCGGAAGTCAAAGGCTCCTTCGGCACTAGTCGTCTTTATGCACACTTGATGGTTATACCTAGCATCCGCTTGTTAGGCACGCTAGGCTGAGGATCTACCTTATGAGCAGTCATGCTTGGTTTCTTCATTTCAATCGTGAGGGGCTCAATCACTCCGATGTTGTTGATTCAAGACTTGGGATTTTGTTTAGATTTCCTTTTGCACTTCCTGGGTTTTGATATGCTTTGGCCTTCAATTAATAGAGGAGGTTTAGTAGGGGGCTTTGGCACCCAAATCCATGGGTTACCTGCGTAGTAACACCCTTGAGCACGTAGCAACTCTTTGGGTATCCAACGTGGTGTTGTGCTAGCTCTCCATCGATACCTTTGTCTATAAGACTTGGGCTTCTTTTCTGGTCTTCTATGATATTTGGAAGTCCAAAGCCTATCCTTGGCCTTGTCACCTAACACTCTTGTTTCAAGCATAGCCTCGCTTACTGGTTCTCTTTGTTCAACATGCGGTTCGATCAACTCTTTCAAAAAGTCCTTTCTCTCGTTACTAGGCTTGCATGGTTTGTCAATATGTTCCTTGTCTTTCCCTCGAGTTTTAATGAGGTTACCTTGCTAAAGGTTGTGATTATCCTCATACCCGGTAGAATCAAGTGTATCCTCTGCTCTACATAATCATCCTCACACTTCATAGCCCTTTTGAAGGGTCGTCCTAGGAGGATTTCATTTCCACAATTTGCACTATTTGGAGAAACATGGAATAGAATATGCAAGCTTTCAGTTTCAATAGTTACAACGATTTTGCACTTCCCTAAAAGTGCTTGTGGGTGTCGCCCATAAGGACTAAGAGTTGCATTAGTCGATGTGGGCTTTGGGCCTGGTAGGGTCCATGTTTCATAGGTTAAGATATTAGAATCAACTCCTTTATCAATGAGAGCATCGATAGTGTGCTCTCTTTTTTGCAATGAGTTTGACCCTAAGATAAGCAGGCGGTACTAGATCTTCATATTCTAGGTCTTGCCTTGTAAATTCAAGCCTTTTGATACATGCCTTTGAGTTCCCAACTACACAACTAGATGTGGATTCTCTACTGATGTCTTGGGTCGTCTGTGGAGTGTTGTTCAAGGTGCATCTCTCATCAAGATTGTCATATCTTGTAATGTGTCCACTTGTATCTTCAGGACACGTCTTAGCAGTCCATCGAAAAGGATGCCTAGAAAGCTTTGCCCGCCATTCCCATGGAATGTTACAGGGTTTGCGATCTAGGGCTTTCCGCGTCTGCCACATAACGGAAGTATTCCGGCCGTTCCCACTTAGGATCGACCAGAATTAGGGTTTTTTTCATTGATCATTTTCTAATGGCAACTAGCGTCGGACCCAAGTGAACTACTTTACAGAGAAACGCCACGTCCGAAGTGGATTCACGCTGCACTTGGTTCAAGGAGAATGGGAAACGAGAGGGATGCAAAGCTCAACCTCTCTGCCATAAGGCATAGTTCCATTTCGTTCACCTGAAACAGCGTAAATCGGGTTCAATCATCACTCTAGGTCAACGCTTTTGTTGTTCATGTTCTTAATGATCTTCCTACTGTCCATCGTGATTTGAGAAAAGTTCCTAGCCAACCGGGACCACCCATCCGTAGGACGGACCTATGGCCCATCCTCCGCACTTTCCTCGGTTTGTTTTAGTTATTTAATTACCTAACACATTAGTTGGACATGTAGTAATCAGCTTCTTTAATTAACCCGTTAGGCACTGGTTCTTTCACGTAATCATATCACTTGACATAGAAAAACAATATCAGACAAGTTCCTTATTAACAGGTTATCATATTTATATTTGAAATACAAAGAGTCCAGCCCATAGGCTTATCCACAATCCGCCTGGAGGCTATCCAGCAATCCACAGGGATCATTAATCCAAGTTTCCACCCATAGACTAGTATCCGGGCCTCAAGATCCAATCCCGAGTCACGTTAATCTCTTGTGTAGGGCCCGGAAGGTGAGGGATTTACAGCCAGAGCCCCCCTGGCACGCAAGCGTCCTCCTGCTCCAAGTAGCGCTCAACGGAGACACCTCTCGCGGCGGGTTTGGTCCACTTGCCCGGCTGGTTAACAACCCCCTTGGTTAGGGTCAAGCAAGCAATCGAGGGTAACTGAAGCTGCCTCTCTCTTCAGGCCTTCAACCTGAAGTATAGATATTCATTTATCTTATAAATCATTGATCAAACAAAGCCAAGCAGTGCTCTAAAATCTGTAGCAAGCATAAACATTTTCATTGATAGTTTTTGTTGGCAAATAGAATCCTTCCTTTCGAATGCGTCCAGCACTCGATCCGAGATGACTTTTAACTTGGCAAGATCCCCTATATCCTGGGTTAGGGCGTACCCTATTAACCCAACTTGGTCAAAGCTTAAGTTCATTGGTTACTTCAGTTTATCGACTGGTCTTTAGTTTCCAATCAATCTTCTTTACTCAAGAAAGATACTAAATTAGGATGATTATTCATCCTCTTGCAAGATAACTTGCGTAAGGATCTGCCATCCTCGTTGCGAGAATTTGACCATTCCCTTGTGATCCAATCACAAGATCATATGACTCCACACTTGTTGCACAAGTGTCGCATTGAATGGAGTCACGAACAATCTGTTCCTGATTATATTAGGCTAATGTCATTAGACCTAGGGTTTCCAAGTTTCTTCTTGTAAGATTCTTAGGGACAAACCCTAGCTCACTTTCAAAATATGTTTCATTGTCTCTACGTTTCGGTGAGAGTGGGCAAGTATTTCAGGTATAGGAGTTTCAAATTTAGCAACACATAGCGATTAGGTTACGTGTTCATTCCTAGTGAATTTATTGGAATTTAACCCATTCTAAATGAGTACTCCACGGTTTTTTGGTTTATGCCAATTTGTTTAACTCTAGAAGATAGCTACGTTATCATTTCATAAACGCATGACTCGTTGTCCACGTGTAAATTGCTCTTTCAACCTTAGCTTGTTGATTTAAGGTCAGGCATAGATAAGGTTAACTCGAACTAATCTTCCTATAACTTGCGAATAAAATTCATGCTAAACAAGCAACCTTTTTCTTGATAGTTTATGCAGTTGACAACGATAATTTTCCTAGAGTTATGCATCGTAAGAATCATTTCATGCTTTGTACTTTCCATGATGATTCATTGCGAAGAGGATATGGGTTAATAATGTGATACGCAGTTTATACTTCTAGGCTTAAACGAAGTATACTATTTTAATGGGCAATAATCTAGTTTATAATTCATTTCAATGCATAAAGCTATTTGCTAGAAATGCATTTATGCTTCCTTTGTTTTTCGAATGTTCTATTGAAAGTATTAATGACTAAGTTTCTTCCTCGTGAGCATTTAGGACAAAGATTATATCCTATTTCTAACAATTAACCTTGCATGACAATATTAAAAAAAATTTAGGAAGGAAAACCTGGGCTTGGGGTGAGATATCCACGTGGATGCTGGGAGATGACCCTCCCGTGCCTGCACCTTGGACTTTCTTAGGAGGCATCACAATTGTAGTCTTTCGGACGTGGAAGCAGCTTTACAACTCCTCTTTGGAATTCCACTGTCACTCCCTTGCACCGTTTGTCGAAAGTAGTTTTAGAAGGCTCCCTCCTTGAAGTAGGGATTTCGGAAGGGGGTGCTTCAAAATTTCTCATGAGCGACTAAGACCCATTGAAGCCATGGGGAAGGCTTAATGGCCTTTGTAAACTCACACGAATGGGGAATAGAAAGGAAAAGAAACAAGGTGTGAGAGAACTCCAAGGGTTATTTTTGCATGGCCTAAGGGGGATTTTTAACAAAACATGGGGGGAAAAGGAAAGGTTATTTGGAGTAACCTTTTATGGGGGAAAACCCTAAGGGGGGAAACTCCTAGGGAAAATAATAACTGTAAAGGTTATAAGTAAGGGTCTAAGCACCCTTAGGGCAATTTGGAGGAAAGAGGTTTCAATACGCCACAAAGGAAGGGGGCTAGAGAAGGTTTAAACACGGGGGGAAAAGGGGTGGTTCCAAAGCCCAAGGGAAGGGCTTAAGGGTTTTAAATACGGAGGGGAAAAGGTGTGGTTCCAAAGGCCAAGGAAAAGGGGGCTTATAGGGGGTTAAAACCGGGGGGGGGGGGGGGTGACTCCAAAGTCAAGGAAAAGGGGGCTTAAGGGGCCCCTTAGAAGCTTCCTCTCCCAGGAAGCTTTCATGCCACGTGGAAGGAGGAAATCAACGGCGACTCGGGCGGCAATTTGACAGCTCGGGGCGCGGACAGACGGCAGAGGTGATGCCATCCTAGCCTCGGCGGCAATCAGTGACTCAGCCTCTCCCTCTCACAGTGTCGGTTCCACCTCGTACTCCTCCCCCAGGCTTTTACAGCAGGCAACCAAATTCGGCTTTATGGCAGCGCTCTATCCCTCTTCCGCTTGCACTATGGCATTAGCCTCTCCCAGCACATGCAGTCACACGACGTTTTTAGCTTATGACACAGATTCGGCTCTCCCCCTCTAGCTCCCATACTGTAATGTTTTTGTAGAGAGAGGGAAGGGATTCCCTTCCTCCCTTGCGTGGAGTGTTGCATGTCCTTTTACCCTCAGCAAGCTCCAACAAGGTGCTTTGCTCATGCATGTTGATTCCCTTCTCCTCCAGCACGACAGTCGACTGGAGGGGAGGGATAAAATAAAAAAAATTGCCATAATTTATTATCCTCACCACTTATCCTTTTGGCCTCGCTTTTTTTCGAGGCGGTTCATGTGTATTTCTAGGAAAGTCGAAATATTACATTCTCTCCCCCTTAGAGGAATCGAGATGTCCTCATCTCGAGATAAGGCTGGGGATATTAATGGTTGAGAGTGCCTTCATCTACCCAAGTGGCATCCTCTTCAGGATAATCTTTCCACTGGACGAGGCATTCTCTCAAGGTTTTGGATCTCAATTGTCTCTCCCTAACATCTAAGATCCTGTCAGGCCTTAGTTCAAGGACTACTTGATTGGGCATTACAACTTCTTGGTCATCGAGTACATGGTTAGGATTAGGTACATATTTCTTCAATAGGTTGATATGGAATACATTGTGAACCTTTAGGTTCTTAGGGAGTTGCAATCTGTAAGCATTAGGTCCTAGGCATTTGAGGATCTTGTATGGTCCACAATACCTTGGACTTATAGCTTCTTGCAATCTCCTAAGGATAGGGAACTCTTCTTTGGGCATATGCGAATGAAGACCATGTCTCTTTCTTTGAAGATTCTATCTTGACGCTTCAAATCCGCGTATGCCTTCTGTCTATCCTTGGCCGCTTGGATGTTCTGTCTTATTGACTTTATTTGGTCATCCATCTCTTCCAACATCTGCCTTGAAGCTTCAACCCTTAAGGTTAGATCTAAGAAGTTTAGGGGACTTCGATAGTCATGACCATACAATGCTTGGAAAGGGGTCATCTGAATGCTTTGTTGGTAAGAAGCATTATAGGCAAATTCAACCAAAGGAAAGTATTGAATCCACCTCTTCGGCTCTTGGCAGCAGGATGCCCTTAGCATATCCTCGATGACTTGATTTATCCGCTTTGTTTTGGCCATCCGATTGGGGATGGTAAGCGGTGCTAAAACAGAGTTGAGTCCCAATAGGTTCAAAGATAGCTCTCCAGAAGTGTGATGTGAAGAGAGAATCACGATCACTAATGATTCTTCTGGGTAAACCATGTAGCTTGAATATCTCCTTGATAAACAATCTTGCAATGTCTGAGGCTTTATAGTTTGTCTTTATCGGAATAAGGTGTGCAACCTTAGTAAGCATGTCAACCACAACCATGATGGAGTTGTATCCTCCCTGGACTTGGGGTAGGCCTACAACAAAATGCATACTGATGAATTCCCATTTCATTTGGGGAATGTCAAGCGGTTGCAGTTTCCCTGGCATTTTGACATGTTCGGCTTTGATACGTTGACAAGACAAACACTCGGTGACATATTTGAGAACATCACCTTTGAGCCTCTCCCAATGGTAGCTCTTCCTAACTGCATTAAGAGTCTTGGCATAGCCAGGATGTCCAGCGAATTGGAATCATGAGCTTCCCACAATATATTCTGCTTAAGTGACTGGCTTGCTGGTATACACAACCTTGTTCTATAGTAGACAAGCCCACTATTGATAGAAAATCCATGATACTTAGCATGCAGCTTTTGATTCTGATCCTTGATAGAGATCTCCCTTAGCATTGTTTGGTATGCCGGATCATGGCATGCATCCTCTCTAGCTAGCTCAAGTATAGGGTTGTTTGGCATAGATACTTTTTTAGCTAGAGATCTGTCTGTTGATGGATTTTGCAAGATTAGGGAATTAAGGAATGCCTTGCGACTAAGTGCATCGGCAACTACATTCTCTTTTCCTAGTCGGTACTTGATCTCAAAGTCATATTCCTCCAACACTTCAATCCACTGACGTTGCCTCATGTTGAGCTCATTCTGAGTAAAGATCCATTTGAGACTCTTATGGTCAGTTATTAGCATGAACTTGTTACCCAACAGGTAGTGTCTCCAAAGCTTTAGAGCATGGATGATAGCTAGCAATTCTAGGTCATGCGTAACATAATTCTTCTCATGACTCTTCAATTTCCTTGAAGAGTATGCTACAGGATGACCTTCCTGCATGAGCACACATCCCAAGGCAAGTGTGCTAGCATCAGTTACTACTTCGAACTCTTTATTGAGGTCTGGAAGTTTTAGAATAGGTGCTGATACCAAACTTTGCTTCAATGTGTCAAAGTTATTTTGTTTGGGAGTTGACCATGCAATGGAAGTTTTGTTCTTCAGTAAGTCCGTCAGAGGTGCTGCAATCAAAGTATAGTTTTTGATGAAGACCCTATACCATCCTGTCAATCCCAGAAAGCAACGTATTTCTTTGACAGATGTTGGTATTGGCCATTCAAGCACATCTCTGACCTTAGCTGGGTCCACTGAGATTCCTTCTGCTAATACTATGAATCCTAGATATTCAATCTGACATTTGAAGAATGCACACTTCTTCATCTGAGCATACAGCTTATGTGACCTCATTGTCTCAAGGACAATCCAAAGTTGGGGTTCATGATCTTCTTCCTGTTTAGAATAGACTAAAGTTTCATCGAAGAAGACAAGCACGAAATCATCAAGATATGGCCTAAAGATATCCTGCATTAACCTGTTGAAGGTGGTAGGTACATTCGTAAGTCCAAATGACATAACTAGAAACTCAAAGTGCCCATATCTTGTATTGAAGGTAGTCTTGGGGATATCTTCTCCCTTGATCCTTATCTGATAGTAACCTGACCTGAGATCAATCTTGGAGAAGATCTTTACACCCTGAAGACAATCAAGAAGCTCATGTATTCTAGGAATAGGGTACTTGTTCTTGACCGTTGATTGATTCAATCCTCGATAATCAATACATAGTCGAAGTGTCCCATCTTTCTTTTTCTGGAATAGTACTGGAGCTCCCCACAGTGAACTGCTAAGCCGGATGTAGCTCTGATCTAGTAGTTACTTGAGTTGTTCCTTCAGCTCAATTGCTTCTAGTATAGACATTTTATAAGGTCTCTTTGCAATTGGCGCAGCTCCTGGTACTAACCTAATCTCATGATCCACTTCTCTTTGAGGCGGGAGTTCTATAAACTCTTTAGGGAATACGTGCGTGTATTCCTTTAGCCAAGAAGGTCCTTCATTAGACTCTTGCTTCTGATCTAACTTGTTGAGTTTGATCAAGTAGACAGGTAATCCTTTTCTGACTCCTTTTATGATCCGAGATACTTTGGCCAATTGGATTCTTGGCACTCTAGCCTCACCTTGAGTTGTGACTAATTCCCTTTCAGAGTTTCGAAAGAAAACTTGATCCTTTCCACAATGAATGTGGGTGCCATTAGGCTTAAGCCAATCCATTTCGAGTAGACACTCATGGATACCTAGATTCATGACTCTGAATTTGATCGAAGTCTTCTTTCCTCCGATAAAGAATTCCACCTTAGTAGTTTGCCTGGTACAAGTAACCTCACAACCATTTGCCAATTCCATAAGTAGGGTAGGTGCTTCTACTGTGGCTATTCCTAATCTTTTTGCACAAGCTGGTGAGATAAAGGAATGTGTACTGCCACAATCAATCAAGGTCTTGAAACTTTTACCTTGATAGTCTGACGGTGTCTAAATCACTGAGAATTGGCGATTCGGCCCTTTCTTGTAAAGAGCGGCATGGACTGTTGCTCTTTCAAACTCTGCTTCCATGGTTGGATCTTCTTCTTTGCACAATTTCCTATTGGCAATGCAAGCGGTTCTTCCTCTGCCTCGGGTAGCGGCTCCTTGAGCCTTTCCTTGGAAAGGTGCTTGGCGATGTCATCCACCGAGCTTGGGGCATTGCCTCTTGAAGTGACTGGGCTCGTTGCAGTGGAAACAACGGAGGTTTCGGCCATTACTTTGAGTAGGAACAAAGTTGTTGACGTTATTCATCCTTGCTTTCTTTCTTTGTCCCTGATTATGACCTTGAACTCTCTTTATCTGAGGTCTGAATGCTCCTCTATGCGGGTCACTATAAGACCAAGCTTTGTTACCCCTTGGTCTAGACTGCACCTCCTGAATTATAGGCGTCGCTCGAATGAGTGCATCTTGAAAATATGATGGACACATAGATTTGAGACGGGTATTTACTGGTGGATTTAAACTCGCGCAAAATTTGGACACCTGCTGTGTCATGTCCATCTGTGGCACATACTTTAAAAGTGAGACGAATTTAGAGTAGTATGCGTCAAGAGTGAGCCCCAACTATTTTAGCTCGTAGAACTCATTCATTTTCTGCATGCGATATGCAGGTGATAGGTATCTTCCTTGCACGGCTTTCTTCAGCTTCTTCCAGGTAACGGATCCCTCCATGATCCCTTGATCCCTGCACCATTGCTTCCACCAAAGCTTGGCTTCGTCGGTGAGCTTTAGCTTGGCGAGCATAGCCTGATTGGCGGGTGCAGTACCAGCTGCTTCAAAGTAATGCTCCATGGATTCAATCCAAATTTCTGCATCAGCTTGAATGGACCTGCCTCCCCGTCAAACTCGGGCGGCTTAGTCTGTTTGAGAAGAAACTTCTTCTCCTAGATTACGGCAGTACTTGGTGTAGGAGGCGAACTAGGAACCTGTACCTGGGGTTGTGCTTGGATAAAGGTTTCTTAATGTTATTATATGATAATCATTATTGATTATATTACATCTTCAATTCTGCTATCACGTAAGTAATGTAACTACTTAACTTTTTATTAATTCTCATGCATAAAAAGAAATCTTATCTGTATTTATACGGGCGTAGCCCTTTCGCAATATAACATTTCTTGCGATGATAAGCCAACTGTTACATTTAGTTTGGGGAGAACAACGTTGTATTATATTTATCTACAGGAATTGTATAATAGTATGGTTTGAGGTCATGGATCTTCAGGAATCGGTAAGTCATTGGAAGTTCAGGATATCCTTTCCTTTGGAATCCATTCTTTTCATGGCGCCCTAACACTTTAATCCTGTATCCATACATTTTTGATAGAAGAAAAACTTAATGTCACGAGTTACTTCAATGTCCTATCACTCTTGGATGACATGACCTCATATTTTTGTAAGCTTCTTGTTGGGTTGGCCGACCTAGACTCTCCTGCTAAACAAGAGTATAATCTTGACGTTTATGACTAAGGGATATAAGAAACCTCTCTTCTATATAAATAAAATCCAACCTCTGTAAATACCAATAATACTATACTATATGAAAATATCTTAAAAATGTATGGCCATGCACATTTGACCCCTCCCTCCCAAGTTGGGAAGCTTGACACATTTTTGTAGGAGAGGGAGGGAGACTAATAGCCAACATGCAAACCAAATGAATTGACCAATGTACAAAACCACGAGTAGACCAATGAGTGCAATTGATGATCAAGCAACAAATCACCGATAAGCAACAAATCACCGATAGGTAAGGTAACGAATAAGTTGTGGATTTCAATAGTGAAATGTGTGCAAAAATGGAGTCATTGGTAAAGTCTATAAAAAAATAACATCATAATTTAAAGAAATTTCCAAAGAGAAATTGCTCACGATTTATTTTATGGCTTGCAAGAGTTAAGAGTAACATATGATTGAAAATGTGTCAATATTACTCAAAGATCCCCTTAATGAGGACAAAAGAATCATTTCTCCTTTGCAAAGAGCCAACTTTGGCATTCAAGTGAGCATGTTTGAAATTGGACAAATCCGCTTATGAAGCATAAGCAACCTCGACCACTTCATCAACCATCATTAAGCACTTAGAGAGATTATAGCCAATTGTGAGCTAGCTACCCTCATTAAAGCATTTGCCCATCCTCTCAATTTCATAGCTTGTGAGATTGTGATTTATGGATATTGAGCACAAAGAAAAGGCTTCTAGATGCAATGCAATCTAAAGAATAGTGACCAATAGGAGCACCAAGAAAAGATAATTGAGCTCATGCCAAAAATAGTGAAACAAAAATTGGGCCTAAAAAGAAAAGCATGGATATATAAAAGGATACAAAAATTTATGATGGTATCCCAAATTTGGAAGGATCTAGATGTGGTGACATAGAAGGGAGTGCTCTTGACAAATCTAGGAGATAAAGAATTTAAGGCCACTACATAGGTCCTTCACCACCTCTTCACTTATAACAAGCCTACCTCTAGCCTCTACTGAGAGTCCCAAAATGGTTCATGGAAGACATAGTGATAGGAAATATAGTGAACCAATACCTAAGTGCACTCTGGTTGGAGTGCATCTCTAAATCCTTAGTATGAGCTCACAAGGTCTTTGAGAAAGACACTCTCTTCAAGTTGAGTGGCACAAAGGCTAAAAATAAAATCATTAACTATGGATCCATACTAACTCACTTGATGAATGCCCACCTACGAGTGCCTTATGAACAATTGATGATTTGCCCTATATGCGACTTAGCAAAAAAAGAAAAGAAAAGTAGGAACAACATAAAAGGCATATGGAAGACACTACAGGTCATGATGAATAGAGCTAAATTGATGTTGTAGCCAGAATCTCAAGTTATGAAAAAAAAAAGATCAGCTACTGAAAGCCTAGGATTTTGAACTTTCCAAAGCCAAGAAACCACAGAAGACCACTCAAATAATCAAAAAGAGAAACAAAAACATGCAGAGTCCGCAAAAAGTACCCACATCCATCCACAACGACATGGAAAAGGATAAGAAATTGAAACCCTATAGAGGATGTGCGAGGACTCAAGAGAGAAAATGTGAGGTGCCTCCTCTAACAAATCCAGAGGAGTCCTCTTAGTAGTCAATCAAAATTCATATCCATGCACATCACAATCCCATCTCCGCATGGGAAACCTCGAACTTAGTTGAACATGGGAATCTCAATTCTACTTCACAAGGAAATGTGGACAAGTCACCTCTAACAGCAATCTAATGACCACCTAAGAAAGACCACTTTGTAATCAATCAAAGGCAAGAGTGAAGTTAACACTGCACTTGCTTCAAAGAGAGTGAGAGAGGGGGAGAGCGTAACTCGATTCCCCTACCCATAAGGTAAAATCTCAGCTTCGGCCCCCTAAAACGGTGTTAAACCTAGTAGTTAATCATACCGATATTGGGAGGGTCACGATTTAAAGAGCTCTATCTAGTGTCTGATTTATCGGGTCCACCCAGCCATAGGCGTTTGATTGTCAAGATCAAAGACTCCCACTTTCATGGATTGGGTTTGCTTTAGTTTTCTAATTAGCAAAGCATACTATCACGCTGTTTGGACATATAAAAACTGCTTCATTTTATTACTTTGTTAAACTGGGTTCATTAAACTCAATCTTTACCACATAACAAACAATTCAAAAATTAGATATTTTATTTCATTATAACAAGTAGAACCATCACTCTGCAGAGTAGTACAAAACGGTCTTTCCATAGAAAGACACTATCTAGCCTAGGATAGGACCTTCCAATCCCTTGGGATTGGGCTGTATGTGATCGCGCTTCGTTCGGGTCAACGTGGAATTTACTAGCTCAGAGCCTTCCCTGCTGCTCATACGAGCCATCCTACATAACAGGGGCACTTATCACTCAGCCCTTTGCCCTCTCATGTGCTCAAGTGACCTAAAACAAAAACAACTACCTCCCTCGGGAGGATAGGACCCCCACTCGCAGGTGAGTTTTTCCACACTCTACAGAGTGTTAGGGAGCATTGGGTTGGGGACCCTAAGGTTTCAAACCACCACAATCCACAACTCATCCAGCTGATACAAGACTAGAATCATAAGAGACATAATTCATCATTCACAAATCCAAAAGCAGTCATAACCATAAAACATGTTTTTTTCGATTTCTCTATCAAATTTGAAGTATCACTTTTTAAAGAAGAACGGCTCAAACTTTGCAACATGAGACATGATTTGTAAGGATCTATGGGATTATAAGAATATGGCATTCATAAGGAAAGAGAAGAAAGCCTCCATAGAGAGTCTACTTAATGTCTATAAAGTGGAAAGTCTCGTAGTATTGGAAGCCTTAAGAAAGGATATACAAGTTTTCATGGTTGCTTTCAAACACTCTTCAAGTGTTGAGAAGGGCTTGATCATATTTTGGCTCAAAGGAATAAATATTCTTTTAGTATGTTCACATTTAAGAAAAGGTCATATCCATTGTAATTGACAATACTACTAACTAGAAAACTAAGAAAAGGTCATATCCATTCTAATTGATAGTACTACTAACTAGAAAACTATGGAACATGATGTTAAAAGAACATATCCATAAATAACATGGGTCCCTTATGCTACACATATTTTATTGCTCTTCAAATCTACTTAACTAGATACCAACTTTGTTATCAAATTTATATGGGAGTATCATTCCACGCATGCCTTATTTCGTATGAAATTTGTTGTATGGTTTTAAAATATTTTGTGCTACTCACTTTACCATAACTCATTATATGTTGGAGAGATAAGAGAATGTGCATGAAACACTTCAAGAAATAGTGGTTGATCATAGATGGGACCATTGTTAATGTGAGTATATATGTAATGTGTAAAAAGTGCCTTGTAGTAGTCATTATTAAGAAAGTCTATCTATCATGTGCATTCAATCCCCAATATGGAAAACTTAAGGCAATATGTACATCAGCCACATGGCCGAGACTTGCAAGTCTTCTACATGTAGCAAGAACTATCTTTGAAGGGTTTGAAAGGAGTCTTGATCGAGTTTGGCATCACCACAGCCAAAATAGTAGGTCACCGACCAATTTTCAGTCGTTATTACAACCATTTTGGAGAAAGAAGGCTAATCGGGGTTAGTAGAGCAATAAGTTGTCACTATTTTTGATAAGTCAAGGTTTCTCAACTAGAGAAAATACCATAATGATCATCGAAAGGAAGAATGATGAGAAACATAGTAGAAATCAAGTTGAAAAATGCACTCCATTTTTGGGGCCTATTTGGATAGCCAAGAGAGCTTCAATGTCAATACCGATGGTTATCAATCTCTTGAGAATTAGATCAAGAAGCATATTGAAGAGTTCCATGATGTTTGTTGGCCATGGTTTTGGAGACAAAAAGAGATATGTGTTGGTTGAAAGGTGACAATCCTACATAGAAGGTTGTATAAATATATATTGTATATAGTTGGACATAGATCACAAATATTAATCACTCATTACCATTATTTGATAGAAGAAAGTTATAAAATGTGACTATTCTTGCAAGAGAAATGCAACCAAATGTCAAAACTTTGTGTGTAACATTGCACTTTGAAGACATGTTGATAAGATAGCGGTGTTGTAAAACCACTTATTGGCTTGCTTTAAAAGGTTTATTTAGAAAGATATGATTCGTGAGATGTATGGAAAATGTCAAAGGTTGTCCACCTAACCAAGAATATCATGACTTCATGAGCATAGGATGTGATCGAGTAGTAGCACTAAGCTAGAACTCATTATACTCAATTGCATATGCCAGTACCTGGAGCTACATAGATATGATATCCAAAATATCAAGTCCTTAATTCAAGAAGTAACAAAGTTATCAATGACTTCCAACCCATTATGCATTCACTTATTGGGAGGATGGTAAGAGGAAAAGAATGTATTTCATCATTTTTAATAGTTTGCAAATATCGGTGGCTTTGGCAATCCATAGTTCATAAAATACATTGATTGTTTGTCTCCAAATATGATGGAAAGACTGTAGAAATAATGTTTTTGAGTTGCAAATTTTTGCAACCAAAACATTGTTTATTATACAATGCCCTTTGGGAGCTATGAGCAAAATTGGTCAACCTTATCAGATGCAAACACCTTCAATTGTCTCATGCAATGAACATAGGGCTACATATATTGCATCTCAAGCAAACATCATGTCTACATCAAGTAATCCACCTCGAATATTACAAATGCTTGATAAGGTCATCAAAAAGAGCATCACATTGACAATGAAGTTGAGTGGAAATATGCCATTGAGTTTTATGACATAGATGAGATTGATGTTGTGCAATTGCTAGTTGAACATGATTACAAATTTTAACTATTAATTACATTCATGTAACCCAAATGTACCATAACCATAATAGTACTATGTATATGATAAAATGATGTATTACTATTGATAGATTTTGAACATATAAAAAACAAAAGATTTTATATTACAAATCTATAAAAAAAGTAAAGGATGTCGCCTTTCGAGTTACATGAGAAGAAATCATAGATCAATATCAAAGATGCATTTACAATGGGTGTGGAACTTGTGTCTTTCAAATCTCATCTTCCAATATGCCTCCAAGAACCTAGAAGATTAGAATGCATTCGCACCAAAATTTTGTTTAAAATGTGCTACATGTCTTTGTAATTTATGTTGTAGTCTTTGGTTACACCATGCACTTTTGTAAGCTATTATACCTTTATGTTAATGTCATCAACTCTTTGGCCTTACATAGTAGCACCAACTTGAGCTTACCATAGCATTGTAGTGTGTTGCTCTAAAGTGTAGACCACTAGCCTTACCCACATTGAGTCCTCCCCAACATCCATTTTAGTCTTCTTTGCAACTAGTGTCTCAATGTGACAACCCTATTGTTGGTTGGTATAAACTTAATTAAAGAACAACCAAAATTAGCATCTACTAAAAGGAGTAGTTGCAAGATTCCAAAAGTGCAGAGGAGGCTCAAGGGCATTAGGAGTTACTATAAGCATCAATTTTACAAGCTATCGTAAATAGCAGCATTTATAGTGATTCCACTGACTATCAACATAAAAAAACTAGGTTGACTAGATTAGATAACACAACTCAAACTCAATTGTACGACTTGGTGTAATGAACAAATTGTGGTGGGTTTCAACATATGACCATGCCAACATGAATAAAAGAGGTTGAGCACAAAGCTATGTTCATTCCATACAATGTAAAGGGCTTAAATTAACATACCCTAAGACTGTTAATGTTTGGACAGTAGATATGTACATTGTTTTCTATCTTTACTGTTAGTTAAGGGGAGGTGGGGGCGGGTGCCACGTGGCAGCCCCCAACCTCGCCACAAAGAAACGCGGGGACGGGTGCCACGTGCCCAGCACCTGCCCTCGCCGTGAAAATCGCACCCACCCCCACGTGAAGCACCGGGGCGAGCCTAGGCACGAAGCGCCTAGTAGTTCTTGGATGGAACAATGGACCAAGGTAAGTGTTTTACAAAACGAGGAGTTTGATAATGCGTAAGAGTGTTTTACAAAACGAGGAGTTTGATAATGCGTAAGAGTGTTTTATTATTATCTTTTCATAAGGATGAGAGAAACTCGTAAATTCCATCGAGGTAGAATTATAGCTTTATAAAGGATTGTTTTGTAGATCTATAACAGTGTATAATCGGGTATTATACCCAGCACGCTTAAAACTTACATGAGACAGTGCAAGCTTTGCAATCAAATTGGCAAGGGTTGCGACGCCGTACGCGATCCCTATCGCCGCTCCATCCTTCACCGCCACCACCAAAGTCCCACCCGTCGCCGGGTGGTTCCCAGTCATCGCCACCTCCCTGGCCACCATCGCCAGTGCCCCAATTGCCGCCATAGCCGCCACCAGCACTCCCCGACCCGCCGCTACCACCACCACCACTTCCGGGGTTGCCATAGGAGTAGCCGTAGCCTCCACCACCACCTTTGGGGCCCCCTTTGAAAAATCCATGGCCTGGGGCTGTGAAGCAAAACGTGGGGCAAGTAAGGAGCTGACCATTGCAAGGGCCCTAGGCCTTGCACTTGACTGACTTGTTGAGGCCCGAGCTGGGGCGCTTGGGAGCGGCAGCCGCTGCAACACGAGGAACAGATAATAATGATGATGAAGGAGAAGGAGAAGACGGTAATGATGATACTAGCGCAAACACAAGGAACAGATACACCACAATTCCTGAAGGTGCCATGGTGTTGATCGGGAGAGACAGACAGAGAGAGAAAGCTGCCGAGGCTTGCTTCTTATAATTGAGAAGGCGGATGTTTCGGAACTATCAGGCACCACCCGCTATGGGCGCCCCCCCTCCCCATCAATTAAAACTTCTTTTACAATAATAATAGTATATATTATCAACCAGAATTGAGGCTCTAGTCTTAGAGACATTATGATATATTATCCACCAGGTTAGGAGACTCTGGTCCCATGACATATGGCATACACTCCCCATTAGAGGGGTTATGGGCTTACAAAAGCCAATTGTACCATAAGTCAATACATGGCACACACTTCCCATTTTTGAAAAATGTAGGACCAAATGCTCACTTTTGCACACGCATGATCGAGATAGCATGAAAGGCAAGCTAGTGCATAGATTGGTGCCCCACTCTCACCCTTGCATCCACTCGTGTCCTCCTCTAGGATACATGAGCCAGTCTAATCTCTATACTATACACACATCCCATCCAATTCAAAAGCTTATCTTTCGTAGGTGAGCCAATAAAAAGTAAGCCATCATTAGGATCAAACACTCAGATCATATGGGCACTTCGGTTTCAATATTCAACCTTTTCCAAGGTTGAACAATCATCATAAATCATGTCACTAGTTGTATTTTATTTATCTTAGAAGTTAATGTGATACAATGCATGATACACACCTTGTTCTTTGTGCAGCAGTGTGAACTTCTTCATATTACATGATCTCCTTCTAGATATTTTTATGGCATTTAATTTTTGCTCCAGCCATTAGGTAATTTATTCCATATGCCCTCATTGACTGTACAATCCTAATATAAACTCATCAATGACAATATGATCATGAGTGAACTTTAATGTGAGTGTCCTTTTTCCTAAAGTTTGTGTTTCTTAGTAGTAAAACAAGAACAAGGCTTCTATGATGATTAAGCAATAAAGGTGAAGTTAGGTGAATGGATTGAAAGCCAATCAATCTGGTAAGTTCTTACTCAATGAAAAAAGGTGGAAGGCTTGCTAAATCATATATTATTTGTTTTTACTTATGTTAATAGAGGCTTTGCACTTTGGACTATCTAATTGAAATCCTAGTTGCCTTAGTGCTTTTCTAATACACGTGGATGTGAATGTGTGTGTGTGTGTGTGTGTGTGTGTGTGTGTGTGTGTGTGTGTGTGTGTGTGTGTGTGTGTGTGTGTGTGTGTGTGTGTGTGTGTGTGTGTGTGTGTGTGTGTGTGTGTGTGTGTGTGTGTGTGTGTGTGTGTGTGTGTGTGTGTGTGTGTGTGTGTGTGTGTGTGTGTGTGTGTGTGTGTGTGTGTGTGTGTGTGTGTGTGTGTGTGTGTGCAAACTGAATCCCCTACAAGGGGAAAAAAAGGAGGGGTGGTTTGGGGTGGGTTTAAGAGAAGCACAAGGCTTTATATGGGATTCAATTAGGTGAATGAGATAAGGAATTAAGCAATGGAAACGTTAGGAAAATTGCTAGAGCGGTATTTATCTTTCCTTATTTGAGTAGTTCATTTGTGCTTTCCTCATCTTTATGGTCTTTTAATAAGTGCAAGAGTAGCTAGAACTCACATATAAATCAATATTCCAACAACTAGACTATGAATAGAGTAGCCGTGTGATATAATATTCCAATCAACAAGTTTCTTGTCATTCATTTGTGAATGGTTCATTAGCATATAATTTTTATGTGGATTTTGGTTCTCATCGTGAGTGTGCAAATAGTGAGAAGTGATACATAGTAAGAAGGCATATTACACTTCTTATACAATATGAGAAATCACAGTAACCAATTACAATATGATATTTATTTTGCACATTATTAGCACATTACATGTGCTAATATATATCACATTGAAAGTGCCAATTAAATGTATCATTTATTAGCACATTACATGTCTAGACTTGATGTTTCCAAAAATGATGTTTACAAGTACATCACATGTGTGGAGTTCTTAATTTTGATATGTATTTGTTTTAAAAAATTTATTGTAGTTCCTCCTAGCTATATCCCTCTTGCAATTGTACTTGGGGAAGTTACTATATATATATATATATATGCTATATCCCTCTTGCAATTGTACTTGGGGAAGTTACTATATATATATATATATATGCTATATCCCTCTTGCAATTGTACTTGGGGAAGTTACTATATATATATATATATATATATATCCTCTACATCAAATGATTCAAGGCCTATTTATAAATAGCATTATCTATGAATTTTTCCTAAATAAAACGTAAACCTTTTCTATTCAATCTGTAAATAACCCCTTTATATTACACCCTTTTATATATGTAAAAACTATATAAAAATGGCATTTTAAAAATGCCTTATTTTGAACCCATGTGATGCACACATATATTCATGAGTAACTTACCCCAGCAATTGTATCTCTCGTATAAATGTTGGAGGTCACTCGAATGCCCACCTCTTACTCACCCATGTATGCTTCGAATGCTAAACGTTATAAGCCTCTCAAATGAGGAGATGCCATGATGGGCATGGGGGATTGGTATAGTTCCCATATAAAACACAAGAAAGGATCTAGCCTTGAAGACCAAATCATTCTGATATGGCATATGTGGAACTTGACCCTTGGATCAAGTGGGAACTAGATAATGAAAGTACTAGTATATAGTAGACGATGAGTTATCAGATACACCTAGTCGAAGGATCCTATAGCCTATTTGGATAGTGGGATAGTGAAAGTACTGGTTTATACTCGATGATGAGTTATTAGGTGTGCACTAATCCATGAGGTCCTAGGTAGCCCTAGCTACAACATTGCAAGGGGTAGTGGCCCCTTTAACAATCCAGAAATATAAGAAATATTCCTTAGACTATCATATCTTAGATACATGGGTGATGGCTAGTGGGTCAATCAAACCACATGGATGATGAGTCAAGATGCACCATCCATGTCCATCTCTAGCTAGTGGACCTCTAGCACTACATATACATAGGAAATGCTACCCTCTTGCATAGAGTCATTATTAAGTACTCATTCCTTTTGCATTTTTCCCTCCATCTATTACCTATCTAGATCACCATTGAATGTCATAGGAGTGCATGGGTGGAGAGAGTCTACAACCATCCATTGTACTAGTTTAGTAAGAGAGAAAAAACTTTGTTCTCTCATATTATCTTTATTGTACTTATGTTTGTTGCTACACAATGTGGACCCTGCATATTCATCCATGCACCTTCAAAAAATCTTGATAGGACAAACTATACCTTCTGAATGTTCAAGTTCAATGCCATCTTAGCCTCATATTAGCTCTTGTGTATTATTTTGAGGATTTATGTTGAATGAGCATTAACCCTCAGACGAACAAGGTGGAAAATCTAGAAAATCTAAAGTGGAAGATAGGGCCAAGGCATAAGTGGGACAAAAGATGAAGGCACGCCAAGAAAAATATGGAAACACAAGAAGTGCAGAAAAGTCCTAAATCAAGGAGAAAGGCGCACAAGAAAAAGCACAAGAAAAAGCACAAGAAAGGCGCACAAGAAAAAGAGCACAAGGCGGATCATGAGTTATTTGAAGAGTGCTGGGCTCTTACTCGTGCAAATTGTAAAGGTAGATGGGTGGTAGAAAGGAAGCTACGAAGATAGGAGGACAATGGGAAAAATGGCCTAGGCCATGACCGGCCATGTAAAAAAGGAAATAAGGGGATGACTGCCCAAAAGGGAATTAGGGTTTGTATGTAAAGTGGAAAAGTGAATGAGAAGCTCATTATTGTGTGTGGCCAAAAGTAGTTTTGTTCTTCTTCTTCTTGCTTGCTTGAGCTTGTGCTTGAGAGAGGGAGTGTGAGAGTGTGAGGAAGTGAGTGTATGAGGGTGAGGGACCATGGTGGAAAAGCTCTCCATCTTCTTCTCTCTTCTTCTCCTTCGTGGAGCTACCGGAGTGCTCAGGAGAGGAGGCAACTCAATCTAGCGCGAAGGTAAGCTCACTACACTCGTGGAGATGGATAGCGCATCGGCTATGTGAGAGGTAGCCATTAGTGCTCGACTTGGAACACTTGAAACAATAAGTGCTCCATGGGTCTTGGCGGTTGATCGCCCCTACATTTTCGTTCCGTTGTCGAGACCAATGAATTCAATCCTTGAGCATTTGTGTACTTCGAATCGAGCATTAAAGTAGGGTTTTCCCCGAACTGGTGCTTGAGGTAGATAGGTAAGAAGTGAGATAGTTTGAAGAGGTATTCGATCTCCTTAGCAAGTAGGTTTTTAGTTTTGTTAATTTGGAAAAGCAGGTTGGAGTAGTGTACATATTCTCTTTATGATTTCTGTTTATGATTTCTCTTCATGATTTGGAAAAGTAGGTAGGAGTCAAGGGAGTGTCAAGCAGAACATGCTCAGAGGATGCTAGCCCTCATCTATTAAGAGTAGTTATGGAGCCAGAGGCTTCATCTTTGCATTGTCTCCAAAATGCTAGATTCCTATCCATCAGAGAAGGAGAAAAGTTTGTTGTGGTTGATGTGGGCGGAGCCACTATTGATTTGCTAAGAGGAGAGAGAAAAAGGAATCAGAGAGGGCAAGGAAGGGAGAGGAATGAGAGAGAGAGAGGAGAGAGAAAAAAGAGCGAGGGAAGGAGAGGAATAAGAGGGAGAGGATAGAGAAAAAAGAATGAGAGAGAGAGGAGAGAGAAAAAGGAATGAGAGAGGGCAAGGGAGGGAGAGGAATGAGAGATAGAGGAGAGGGAAAAAGAGAGAGTGAGGGAGAGGAATGAGAGGGAGAGGAGAGAGAAAAGGAAATGAGAGAGAGAGGAGAGAGAAAAAGAGAGAGTGATGAGATACTTTGCTTATTGATTCAATGTGTATTCCTAATTCTATGGTTTTGATCATGCGCACACGTGCATACTCAAGAATCAATAGTCAATTTTAAAGCTAAATTGAATTTTCCATAATAAAAAGGAAGTATCTTTTATCATCTTCAAGTACGTAGAGATATTATGAGATACATATTGCAATGCTTGCTACTAATTGTAAGGTTTCTGTCGCTTGCCACTAATTACTTATATTAGGCTTGTCAACTGGAGGAACTGCCATTCATTAGAGAGCAATGAAAAAGTAATTATTAACTCGATTTCTTTAATTCAATGATTCAATGTGTATTCTTAATTCTATGGTTTTTATCATGCGCATATGTGCATGCTCAAGAATCAATTTCGGGTGGTTAAATAATTATTAACTTTGGTTTTTTAATTATGTGAATTGCTAATTTTAGGTGGTTAAATAATTATGCATCTGCTGGCGTGTCTATATTAGCGTCTATTTGCATGGATATATAGATGCAAAATTCGCGTCTATTTACACGCACTTATAGATGTTGTGATAGACGCGCCCAACTTTGCGAGTCTAACATGTGCGTCTATGCCTCGTTTCTGTTGTAGTGGTCCGAATCTAAAAGTTGGACCATCCAGAATCGAACAGTTTGATTCTGGGAATCCGATTAACAAAACAGAACAAGAAAATACAGATCGAGAGACCATACACTACAACAGAAACGAGGCATAGACGCACATGTTAGACGCGCAAAGTCGAACGCATCTATCACAGCATCTATAAGTGCGTGTAAACATGCGTGTAAATAGATGCGAATTTTGCGTCTATATATCCGCGCAAATAGACGCTAATATAGACGCGCCAGCAGACACACAATTATTTAACCACCTAAAATTACAATTCATATAATTAAAAAACCAAATTTAATAATTATTTAACCACCTGAAATTGATTCTTGAGCATGCACGTGTGCGCATGATAAAAACCATAGAATTAAGAATACACATATATTGAATCATTGAATTAAAAAATAGAGTTAATAATTACTCGAAGTACCATTGGCATCCTCGAAGTGAGCAAGGACACCGCAATCTTGGGTATTTCTCTTTTCATCTATACGTTGAGTTCGAAGATGTTTAGCCTCACACCAAAGTGCATTGAATAATGTGCACTAGTCGTAAAAGATAAAAGATCAAACTAGACATGCTGGACCCTCACGAGGTGTTCAAATAACTAGACATGCCGGACCCTCACGAGGTGTCTGTAGCAAAATATACTGGGTAGATGAAGAGCCCTTAAGCTATGGTACACTTACTTGGGCCTTAAAACAAAGATCAGCATTACTCCTACTCTAGACTTGGATAAAAGTGCCAGTGAAGACTCAAGTGTTTTATGGCTCGAGACTCAATCTATGAATGGAAAAACATCACGTCCACATCTAGGTTCTATCCCACCCTTCAAGTTCAAAAAGGGCATGGGGTTTGGAATTCCTGGCTTTTTTAAAGGCAAGCCAAAACCATTGAATAGTTTGATGGAAGGCCCTCCCTTTTTCTATTTTGAAAATGTTGAGAACGTTCCCAATTCAGAGTTGGAGACCATCAAACGACATTTTAATGGCATAGATCCAGAGTTCACAGACTCTAGATATTTTTCAGCATGCTTTAGGCTGAGGAGGTTATGTTTATAACCTTCTAGTAGATGGAAGAAGGTTGATCCTTCCCCCTGCTCCCATGATAATCTTTGAGGTGCTTTTGAAAAGAAAGAAGTATTGGCCCCCATGGGATCCGAGAGAGAAGCTGAATTGCACAAACACATGGGGTGCCCCTAGCACTATATGTGGATTGATCAGAAAAATATTTTCTTCCCACAAAGAAAGCAAGATACCTTCTTATCTTCAACATGAGATTGTCCTGGCATGCAAAATATGGAACTTGGATTGGGTCAGCCCAGGCCAAGCTACCCCACTTGAACCCCATGAGATTGAGCTGGTGCTTGGATATGATCGTGACCACACTTGAGGCTACTCTACCCTTTCAGATCGGTATATTGCATTGGGCAACTCATTTCAGGTCAATACTATTGCATATAGTCTTTCACCACTGAAAGAATTATATTTGCAAGGTTTAACAGTTCTATCCTTATTCTCGAGCCTTGGTGGGAAAGAAGTGGCATTGCACAAATTGGGTATAATTTTGAAGGCTGTTGTTATTGTGGAGATCAATGATAAATGTAAAAACATAATAGCCAGCTAGTGGAACAAAACCTTACAAACAGGCCGATTTCAAATGGAGGATGATGTTAGAGATCTTACTGATGATAAGTTGGCTGAGATTGTGGATGCAGTCGAAAAGATTGACCTCATAATTGGGGGAAGCCCCTGCAACAATCTCTCAGGCAACAATAGAGTTTTCCTAATGTATAAGTAGATTAACTTGGTTAATTTGATGAGGTCAAGTTTTCCTTCCATGGATAGTCTGGTTGGCTATATTCTACTTCAAGGTTATAGGAACTTGCAGAAGTCAATGGAGCATCCTAAAAATGACGATACTTTAATTACTATATCAAGTCACTTCATGTACATATCTTTGATTGATTGATGGATAATATGCATTTCTCTATCTCTTTCGTGTACATCTTCATTGCATTATCTTTCTCTAGCTAAAAACCATTCGTGCTTTATCCACCTATTGATACGTGAGTGGGATAATATGTAATTGTAAGTGGGATGGTCTAGTAAGTCACTACATATATATGTGCCAATTGACTTGCCAATGTGTTATCTCTTATCCTCAAGCTTTCTTATATATGTCACCACATAGGTCAATTGATTCCCTAAATGCATGCATTGATTTCGTAAATTGTTTCTGCGTGTCTGTAAGCATGTGTAACAGGAATGATCTGCACATATACACGCGCTATTACACGCCCTGACAGACGCGCCACGCAAGTATAGAAAAATTTAAAAAAAGTTGTGGCTTTCTTTTCAAACCTGTGCTTTACTACGTTTTTTGTGCGTTTTCTACAGTTTGAGCTCGACATCACCACTCGTGTCTATCTATCACTTCATGAAGACAATGAGGCAAGGAAATAAGAGTACCATCGAGGTCATAACCGGGCATCCACTTGGCAGCATTTCTACGAGGAGGGACTCATCACGGAGGAGCAATATAATCGCGCCATGAGGATTCCACCACCAGAAGAGGTATGTTTTATTTTTTACATGAAAAGTATAGACAACTCTAATTTATTGTTTGTAATGGTATTTATATACCTAAATCCTTTGTGTAGGCGAACCCTGATGCAGTTGAGGATAGCAAAGGGGGAACTAGCAGTAGCGGTGGCAGCAACTGCAGTGGCACAGGCAGCGATGGTGGTAGTGATGATGATGCCTCTTCTAAGGAGATATAGAGGAGCCCCATGCATGCATGCCTCCCCTGGGCTTGTAATTTTCATTTTTGATATGTATTACTTTCAGCTAGTGCTTGCGACCATGACGTCACAAGCACTAGAACTCATAATGTAAAAACGTTTCATGTATATATATGAAATTTAGTGTGCTGCATACATTGTTTTGTTTTCAGTATCCAATCTTCGAAATAATCTTTCTCTGTTATCCCTAAGCATACAATTTGATGTTGATGGGGGGAAAAAAACCAGAGAGCATGTGCAAGCCACATGCTCTCTGGTTTTTTTTTCATACCTCTGTTTTGTGTGTCTATCAGCGCGTCTAAATTACAGGATAAATGTGCGTCTATTTTCATCAAAAACTTTCAGAGTAAACACGGTTTTAGACGTGTAGATACACGCTTGTATAGACGCACAATATGAATATGTCCACTTTTTTAAAAATATGATTATATATTTACGTAGCGCGTTTATACGCGCGTCTATAGGCCCATCTAAGTGTGCGTGTAACTCTAATCATAAGCGCGCTTTTAGATGCGATTTTGTAGACGCGCAAATAGACACGTTAATAAATGCACCCGACATTTTTTTTCACAATTCAAATATTGCGTCTACAAGCGCGTCTATGAACCCTTTTTGTTGTAGTGATATAGAGCCAAAAGCACATTATAGATCTATCACTAGAATTAAATCCAAGGCAAGTAGTTCAAAACTTGGCTATGAACAGTCCCTCAAATCACACATGGTGTTTAGCGTACCAGCCTTGTGGGCCGGGGGAAACTACCCTCCTTGGACCGTTGCAAAGGGGGCTCTTCTCCCTCTACACCTCCCCCAAGTAGGTTGGAGAGAAAACACATGCCATGATATGTCCTCCAAACTAGATCCTAGTGTAGTAATGGCTCTGCACAAGCAGCATAGATTCTAACTTTCAAAAAACAGCAAGTAAAAGCCCATACCAGAATGAAGACAAACGGAGACCTTAGAACCTCAATGGGCCAATCTACTAGTGCGCAGATCGGATGTTATACGCTCGCGTAGTGAATACTGGAAGGTCCCCAAGAACAATAGAACTCTACTTTTTGCACAAAATTCAATGTAAAAAGCATGAATGACATGAACAAGAGACCAATTGGGTGCAATCTCCCCCCATGCCTTGTGTGAGCGCTCCACAAAGCATGTATTTTATGCATTAATCATCTTCAAGCTCAAATAATAGCCCAATTTACAAAATAGCAAGCTTTTAGCTTTTGATTTTGCTTTAACACAAAATAGGAATAAAGCTAACGGACGGTGCCCAAAGAGTCTGGCATGCCCAATACAATGTCCAAGTACAAATAACATAATCGTGAGTCCATGCGCATACAAAATAATAATAAATATCCAACGCCTCAATAAATAGGCGTGACAAAATATAGGCGCCATGCCTAAGGTATGCGCCCATCAAAATATAAATGATAAATCGAATACTCGCTATCCTCCAATGCTTTCCTCCGCCACTACTGCTATCTCTACACATCAACTGAAGTATTCACAATCGTTAGTAAAATAATACAATTAAACCGATAAAAGTGAATACCTAGCAGTCTTCAGCTACATAAATAAATCAACTGGTTAGAAATCAATCCTAACCTTAATTTATTACGAGTGCGTACTCTAAACTTATAAATGTTTATTAATTTAATATGCATTTTACGGAATCACCGGCTATGGAATCACCCATGTACACACTAAATTAATGAAACGCCCGAAAAGGACAGGTGTCCCCATCAACTTCTCGCACAAAGAATCCACTTTGTGTATGAGCCCCGGTCATCAAAGTTTACGGAATCCACCGTAAAACCTCACGGAATCCACCGTGGCACAGAATCCACCGTGAAATATGTCTCTTGGCATCAATCTACCCAACAAGAGCAAAGAGGCCATACCACAAAAACATGTATAGGTTGCATCCGAACTGCATCTAGTCAAAGCAGAATGGAACAACATCAAGGTACAACTGCGAGGATGACTGGATATGACAATCCTGATGATAGATGCACCTTGAATGGCACTCCATGACCCAAGTCATAAGTAGAGAATCCACATCTGGTTGTGCAGTTGGGAACTCAAAGGCATGCATCAGAAGGCTTGAATTTACAAGCTAAGACTCAGAAGATGAAGACATAGTACCGCCTACTTATTTTAGGGTCAAACTCGCTGCAAAAAGAGAGCACACTATTGATGCTCTCGTTGATAAACGAGCTAATTTTAATATCTTGACCTATGAAGCATGGATCCTATTAGGCCAACCAGAGCTCACACTACAAGATATAGGCCTTATACCGATATTAAAAGCGACGAAAATGTTCATAAAGAAAAATTTTCCCATCGTCGCAAAAAGCATCGTTATTGGCGATGCGATAGAATAATTGGTATGAGTGTCATTATCAGCGTTGCTATTTGCATCTATCTATATCTTTATTTATCTATCCATCTATCTATTTATCTACCTATCTATCTATCTATCTATCTATTTTTCTATCTATCTATCTACCTTCATAATACTTGGGTACAATAGCAAATATGGGTAGTAAAGAAGAAGAGAAGTCGTAACGCTGACTATTATACCCACATATTGTTACATTTGTCTATTTGGCTTCTCTTCTATCTGTTTTTATTTGTACCCTTTGTACATAGATGCATACACAAATATAGAGAGGGGGAAGGTGAAATATGATGGTACCCTTGTGCCAACACAAGTGGAAGCTTGTATAATGTAGTTTCTAGGATAATGTATTTGTACCCTTTGCACCTAGATGCATACACAAATATAGAGAGCAGGAGGGTAAAATACGATGGTACCCTTGTGCTGACACAAGTGGAAGCTTGATTCTAGGATACTATGAGGCTATGGGGATGATGCTAAGAGGGTACTATGATGGTATGTGCTAGGTCCATGGACTCATTCTTAGTGAGGTGAATCGCCAATCCTATTCTTAGTGAGGTGGACTCATTCTTAGTACACACTATCATAGTACCCTAAGCTTATTGTAAGGTCCTATTTACTTTTCTCTTTCTCTCCCTCTCTCATTTTCTCTCCCTCCCTCACCATGACCCTCTCTTTCTCTCTTTTCCTATTAAGTTTAATGATTTTTCTCTCTTTTTCTCTCTCCTCTCTCTCTCTCATATTTCTTTTTCTCTCTCCTCTCCATCTCTCATTTTCCTTTTTCTCTTTCTCTCTCTCTCACCCTCTCCCTCTCTTTCTCTCTTTCTCTATTAGGTTTAATGATTTTTTTCTCTTTTTCTCTCTCCTCTCCCTCTCTCATTTTTTCTCTCTCCCTCCCATTTCCCTTTCTCTCTTTCTCCCCCTCTCTCATTTCACTACAAGGGAATGGGACAATAGCGACGGCCATTTGCGACGCAAAAAAGCTGTGTCGCTATTTTTGTCGCTATATGCGTCACTATTTCCGTCGCTATATGCGTCGCTATATGCGTCACTATTTATGTCGCTATTTGCGTCGCTAATATTAGCGACGCATATAGCGACGCAAATAGAGACGCAAATAGCGACGTAAATAGCGACGCAAATAGCGACATAAATAGTGACGCATATAGCGACGCATATAGCGACGCATATAGCGACGCAAATAGCGATGCAAATAGCGACGCCGGTCTGGGGAAAAAGTTTTGAAAACCCGAGCGTAACATTCGCCGAGAAAAAATTTGCGAGAAAGAATGAAAGAGAGAGCGCGAGAGCTTAAAGCTTTGCGAGAGAGAGAGAGAGAGAGAGAGAGAGAGAGAGAGAGAGAGAGAGAGAGAGAGAGAGGGAGCTCATCACCATGCCGCCGCCACTATATATGAAGAAGAAAGAGAAGTGTGCAACAGAGAAGGGAGGCAAGGTGCAAAGAGAATGTACAAAGGGTTTCATCTTCAGGCCTTTGAGGTAGGTACATTGCCTCTTCTTGCTTTATTTTTGTGTAATCTTGTTTTCTTTTTTTGTTTTTCTTTGCAAAGAGATACATGGAAAGAGAGGGAGGGAGGAAAGAAGGGAGAAGAATGAAGGGACAGAAAGAGAGGAAAAGGTAGAGAAAGGAAATAAAGAGAAAGAGGAAGAGAGAAATGAGAGATGAATGGAGGGGGAGAGGATGAGTGAGAGAAACAACGAGAGAGAGGGGGGAAAAAACAAAGAGAGAGGAAACAAAGAAAGGGAAATAGAGAGATAAAAAGAGGGGGAGAGAAATAGAGAGAGGGAGATGGGAGGGGAGGAGAAATAGAGAGAGGGAGAGGGAAGGAAGAGAGGAGGAGGACGTAGAAAAGAAGGGTGAGGTAAAGAGAGGAAGGAGAGTGAAAAGAAGAGAGAGAGAGAGGGAGAAAGAGAGATAGAGAGAAAAAATAGAGAGCGTGAGAGAGGGAGAGAGAAATAGGAAAACAATGAGAGAATGAGAGAGAAGGTTAATAAAGAAAAGTAAAGGGAGAGGGGGGAGAGAGATAAAGAGAGGTGGGGTGACATTTCTTTCAATATCTTTGTTTCTTAAGCTTTTTATTTTCTATCTTTGATTGTCTTTGCAATGAGATGAGTTGAGTGAGAGTGGGGAGGGAAGGAGGGAGAGAAATAGAGAGAAGAAGGGGGAAGGAAGAGAGAGATGGAGAGAAATAAAAAACAAGAGAGAGAGAGGGGCTTCATAAAAATTTGTCAAAACCCGAGCATGGCATTTTACAGGTTTGTAAACAAGCGAGAGAGAGAGAGAGAGGCCGTTACCATTGCCACCATCCATGAAGAGGGAGGAGACAAGTGTAAAGGAGAAGGAAGGAACTCCCGAATGAGAAAAAAATGAGAGAAGTACGAAGGGATTCTTCTTCAAGCTTTGAGGCAAGTGCATTATCTATTCTCTCTTTGTTTTTCACTTTTCTTTACTTCTCTCTTTCTTTTTGTTGATGAAGAGTGTATTGAGAGAAGAAGTGAGAGAGATCAACACATGTACAAGGGAGATTGAGAGAGAGAGAGAGAGAGAGAGAGAGAGAGAGAGAGAGGTCGCTGCCACCACCAATCCACCACAAAAAGAGAGGGGACAACTGCAAAGAAGAAGGAGGGAGCCCGTGAAGGAGAAGAAGAAGAAGAAGAGAAGCGCAAAGGGATTCTTCTTCAAGCTTTGAGGTAAGTGTACTATCTATTCTCTCTTTGTTTTTCTCTTTGAGGTAAGTGCATTATCTATTCTCTCTTTGTTTTTCTCTTTGTTCTTCAAGCTTTGAGATAAGTGCATTATCTCTTCTCTCTTTGTTTTTCTCTTTTCTTTACTTCTCTCTTTCTTTTTGTTGATGAAGAGTGTATAGAGAGAAGAAGTGAGAGAGATCAACGTGCGCAAGAGAGATTGAGAGAGAGAGAGAGAGAGGTCGCTCCCACCGCCAATCCACCACAAAAAGACAGGGGACAATTACAAAGAAGAAGGAGGGAACCCGTGAAGAAGAAGAAGAAGAATGAGAGTAGCGCGAAGGGATTCTTCTTCAAGCTTTGAGGTAAGTACATTATCTAGTCTCTCTTTTTTTTTATCTTTTCTTTAATTCTCTCTTTGAGAAAAAGTGAGAGAGATCAACGTGCGCAAGGGAGAGAGAGAGAGAGAGAGAGAGAGAGAGAAAGGTCACTACCACGGCCAATCCACCACAAAAATAGAGGGGACAAATGCAAAGAAAAATGAGAGAACCATTGCCACTACCATTGCCACCACAAAAATAGAGAGAGAGAGAGAGAGAGAGAGAGAGAAGCTGCCATTGCCACTACCATTGCCACCACATCCACTAAAAGAGAGGAGACAACTACAAAGGAGAAGCCAACCTCTGTCTCTTCTCTATCTTTGCCTCCTCAAGCTTGCATGACAGGCACCAAGCAAGCATCTCCTCGTTTCTCGGCCATGGAGAGGCCTCATGCCAAAGCCCACCACCTGGAGTACAAGGTGGAGCCTCCTCTAGTGCAGCAACAGCTACTCCCCATAGAGCACAACGACCACTAGAGAAGAAGAGGAGATGGAAACCAGGCACGAGTGTGAGATAGCCCACCACTAGGAAGGTAGACTGCTACAGCTATGACGATAGAAAGAAGAGCCTACATGATGTACTACATGTACCTTCTATCACCAAAAATATATTGTCGATTGGACAGATGGCAGAATGAAATTTGCAAGAATCTAGTGTCGGTTGGATAGATGATTTCAACTGATACACATGGCTGTACATTCGGAAGTACAAGGATGAGGTACTCAATGTCTTTAAGAAAATGGGTTTATAAAGAGAAATGCAAGTCAGATGGTTCGTTGGAAAGGTTTAAAGCCCAGCTCATTACAAAGGGATATACACATCAATACAGCCTAGATTATGAGGAGACTTTCAGCTCGGTTGCTAAGATGGAAATGGTGATAATAGTCATTGCATTAGTGGCTTCTAAGGGCTGAAATTTATGAAAAGTGGATGTCAAAAATGCATTCATGAATGGTGACTTGCTTGAAGAGGTATATATGGAGTAGCATGAGGGTTATGTATACAACCTGAGGTGTATATGGATACTAGCTAGCAACCCCGTCTATCATGCTAGATCCAAACACATGGAGATTCATTACGATTTCATTAGAGAAATGGTACTTGTAGGACAGATTGATCTACTTCATGTGAAGACACAAGACCAGGTAGCCGATATCTTTACCAAATCACTTGGTAAAGAGAAATTTGTTTGTTTCATGGATCTACTTGGAGTACAGTAACTAATCTGAGCTCAAAAAATGGAGTTTGAGAAGGGGGAGGATGAGCTTGATTCTTTTGATATTAAAACACCTCCATCCATGGAGATTGATGGTGAAGACAAGAAAGAAGAGATAGAAGATGACTTAGACGTAGGTAAAAACAAAAAGGAAGAAGTAGAGCTTAGAGACACTACCACTCCCTATATAAGGGTTTCTGGCTCCAACACCATGGTATAACTCTTACAGATGTCCAAATGCTCCCCCAAAAAGACTTGAACAATGTTGGAATAAGCTCGAGTAAGCAGAAGATCAATGGGACTTATTCAATGGGACTATAATGAAAGCTTGAAGTGAAGCTCTTCTTCTTGGGCCTAACAAGTGATAAAAAAGCTCCTTGATTAATACTTTTTTGAATTGATTATATCTAGCTTTTGTAATCACAATCTCTTTTTTTTCTCGGGCCTAAGTAAGTGATGAAAAAGTTCCTTGCGAAATACCTTTTCGAATTAATTATATCTTGCTTTTGGAATCAAAGGATTCAATTTTTTTTTAATAATCTGATACACAATTTTTAGACATTAGATGTGGCTGACATTGGCAAATGAATTATGCAAGAATATTTAGTGCATATAGCTAGAAGGGTGGCAGGGCTGTATGCCCTACCACCTATTTTTTTCCCCCTCTGTAACCGTCGCTATTTGCGTCGCAAATTTACTCTGCAACCATCGCTATATGCGTCGCTATTTGCATTGCTATATGCGTCGCTATTAGCGTTGCTATTAGCATCGCTATTAGCGTCGATATTTGCGTCGCTAATTGGGTTAGCGACGCTAATAGAGATGCATATAGCAACGCAAATAGCGACGCATATAGCGACGCTAATAGCGACGAATCGATCGCGTCGCTAATACCGACGCGAATAGCGATGGCAGGGATAAATTTTTCCATGAATAATTCCGTCGCTTTAAACGTCGCTATTGGGTCTATATGTTGTAGTGTTTCCTCTCCCTCCCTCACCCTGACCCTCTCTTTCTCTCTTTCCCTATTAGATTTCATGATTTTTCTATTTTTCTCTCTCCTCTCTCTCTCATTTATTTTTCTCTCTCCTCTCCCTCTCTCATTTCCCTTTCTCTCTTTCTCTCCCTCTCTCATTTTCTCTCCCTCCCTCACCCTGACCCTCTCTTTCTCTCTTTTCCTATTAGTTTTAATGATTTTTCTCTCTTTTTCTCTCTTCTCTCTCTCATTTTTTCTCTCTCCTCTCCCTCTCTCTCATTCACCTTTCTCTCCCTCTCTCATTTCCTCTCCCTCCCTCATCTTGATCCTCTCTTTTTCTCTTTCTCTATTAGATTTAATGATTTTTTTCTCTTTTTCTCTCTCCTCTCCCTCTCTCATTTCCCTTTCTTTCTTTCTCTCACTCTCTCATTTCCTCTCCCTCCCTCACCCTGACCCTCTCTTTCTCTCTTTTTCCATTAGGTTTAATGATCTTTCTCTCTTTTTCTCTCTCCTCTCCCTCTCTCATTTCCTTTTCTCTCTTCCTCTCCCTCTCTCATTTCCTCTCCCTCCCTTGCCCTCACCCTCACCCACACCCTCTCTTTCTCTCTTTTCCTATTATGTTTAACATCTTATCTTTTTTCTCTCTCCTCTCATTCTCTCTTTTTTTCTCTCTCCTCTTCCTCTCTCATTTCATTTTGCTCTCTTCCTCTCCTTATCTTATTTCCTCTCCCTCTCTCATTTCCCCTCCCTCTCTCATTTTCCTATTATGTTTAATGTCTCCCTCCCTCTCTCTCTCCCTCTCCCTCTCTCATTTCCCGATTATGTTTAATGTCTCCCTCTCCCTCCCTCTGCCTCCCCCTCTCTTTCTCTCTCCCTCCCTCTCCCTCTCCCTCCCTCTTCCTTTCCCATTCCCTCCCCCTCTCCCTCTCCCTCTCTCTCTCTCTTTCTCTCTCTTCCTCCCTCTCCCTCTCTCATTTCCTCCCCCTCGCTCCCCCATTTCCTCCCTCTCCCTCTCTTTAATTTCCCTCTCTTTCTATCTCTCACTCTCCCTCTCCCTCTCCTTCTCTCTCATTTCCTCTCCCTCTCTCATTATACACAAATTATACAAAAAATAAATAAATAAGAGAGAGAATACACTCTTCCTCCCTCTCGTTCTCTCATTTCATCCCCCTCCCTCTTCCATTTCCTCCCTTTCCGTCTCCCTCTCCCTCTCTTTCTCTCTCTCTCTCTCCCTCTCTCTCCCTCCCTCTCCCTCTCTCATTTCCTCCCTCTCCCTCTCTTTGTCTCTCTCTCTATCCCTCCCCCTCCCTCTCCCTCTCCCTCTCCCTCTCCCTCTCTTTCTCTCTCATTTCCTCTCCCTCTCTCAATATATATACACAAATTATATAACAAAAAGTAAAAGAGAGAGAGAGAATGCAGTCTCCCTCCCTCTCCCTCTCTTTTATTGAGAAATTAGCCTTTTCATGATGAACATTGTGCTTGTGGTACTCCTTATCCTCTTAGGAAGTCAAAGGCTCCTTGGAAACTACTGATCTTTGTGCACACTTGACAGTTATACCTGACATTTTCTTGTTAGGCACATTAGGTTGAGGATCTACCAACTCATATTTTCTAATATTAGTATTGTTGATTCCCAATTGATTATGTTGTAAAGGATCTACATAAACCCCTTATTACAAGGGATTATGATCAACCTATATAATACTAACAGAGTCGGTATCCATAGGAATAACACCGTGATATTAGTAATCTTAGTCTCTATTCTCTAAACTAAAATGCAATCATCAAGGTGAGTATTGAAATTGGAATAAAATTACAAGGGACGTGGTGACCCCTAGGTTGAAGATAAAAATGAAGATAAATATCCTATGATATAATAAAAAGAAGGATCATGCATGGTAAAGTTATAATTCTTAAAATGGAAAGCTTATGACATTGGAAAATATGGAAGAGACTTGAGAACTATCACCTTGTAAACACTAGGGTTTCTTGATTTCAATCGTAAGGGGCTTAGTCAGTCCAACGTTGTTGATTCGAGACTTGGGTTTTTGTTTAGATTTCCTCCTACACTTCCTCGGTTTTGATATGCTCTAGCCTTCAGCTAATAGAGGTGGTTTAGCAGGGAGCTTTGGCACCCAAATCCATCCGCTACCTGCATAATACCCTTGAGCATGTAGCAACGCTTTGGATATCCATCGTGGTGTTGTGTTAGCTCTCCATCGATACCTCTATCTATAAGGCTTAGGCTTCTTTTCTGGTCTTCTACAATATTTGGAAGTCCAAAGCCTATCATTGGCCTTATTACGTGACCCTCTTGATTCAAGCATGGCCACACTTTTTACTGGTTCTCTTTGTTCAACATGCAATTCTATCAACTCTTTCAACAAGTTCTTTCTCTCGTTACTAGGCTTGTTTGGTATGTTAGCACATTCCTTGTCTTTTCCTCGAGGTTTGATGTGGTCACAAGTGTCGTCCTAGGAGGATTTCCTTTGCATAATTTGCAGTATTTGGAGGAACATGGAATAGGATAGGCAAGCTTTCAGTTTCAATAGTTACAAGGATTTTGCACTTCCCTATAAGTGCTTGTGGGTGTCCCTCGTAAGGACTAAGAGTTGCATTAGTGGGTGTGACACTATAAGGATATAGAGGCATAGCGACGGCACTTTCTGATGCAAAGTATGGGCGTCACTATTTGCGTCGCAAATGCGATGTAAATAGCGATGGTGCTCAGACGAAACCAGAGCGCATTATTTTGCGCAAACGAACGAAAGAGAGAGTGAAAGGGAGAGCGAACTCCATCTTGCATTTGAGAGGGAGAGGGAGAGAAAGAGAGAAAGTGGGAAAAGGAAAGCTTCTCACTGCCGCCGGCCGACATTTGCGAAGAAGAGGAGGAAGTGTATGTGAAGAGGAGCCACTGTCGCGAAGAGGAGCCGTCGAATCCATCCTCAGGCCTTTGCGGTGAGTGCATTGTTTCTTCTTGGTTTGTTTTTGTTTTTTCTCATTTTCTTTTACTTGTTTTTGTTAAAAATCATGTGTATTGAGAGAGGGAGAGGAAGAGAGAAAAAGAACGAAAAAAATGAGAGAGAGAGGGAGAAAACATTAAACATAATAGGAAAAGAGAGAAAGAGAGGGAGAGGGAGAGAGGGAGGAAGAGGGAAAGGAAGGGAGAGGTTGTTGTTGTTGTTGTTTTATTTCTTCTTTTCTTTTTTTCTTGTTTGTTGTTGTAGTGGTAGTCATATTAGTGGTAGTGGTAGTGATAGTGGTAGCGGTAGCGGTAACGGTAGTGGTAGCGGTAGTGGTAGTGGTAGCGGTAGTGGTAGTTGTTGTTTAATTTATTATTTTCTTATTTGTTGTTGTTTTGGTAGTCGTAGGTAGCGGTAGCGGTAGCGGTAGCGGTAGCGGTAGCGGTAGCAGTAGTGGTAGTTGTTGTTTAATTTCTTATTTTCTTATTTGTTGTTGTTTTGGTAGTCGTAGTAGTGGTAGTGGTAGTGGTAGTGATAGTAGTTGTAGTTGTTACTTAATTTCTTCTCTTCTTGTTTGTTGTTGTTGTGGTAGTTGTACGTAGTGATTGTAGTAGTAGTACTAGTAAAAGTAATAGTAGTTTTCTTGTTTGTTGTTGTAGTAGTAGTACTAGTTTTTTTTCTTTTCTTGTTTATTGTTTTTTAGTTTTCTTGTTTGTTATTGTAGTAGTAGTAGTAGTAGTAGTAGTAGTAGTAGTAGTAGTAGTAGTAGTAGTAGTAGTAGTAGTAGTAGTAGTAGTAGTAGTAGTAGTAGTAGTAGTAGTAGTAGTAGTAGTAGTAGTAGTAGTAGTAGTAGTAGTAGTAGTAGTAGTAGTAGTAGTAGTAGTAGTAGTAGTAGTAGTAGTAGTAGTAGTAGTAGTAGTAGTAGTAGTAGTAGTAGTAGTAGTAGTAGTAGTTGTTGTTCTTGTTGTTGTTGTTGTTGTTGCTACTACTAGTAGTAGTAGTAGTAGTAGTAGTAGTAGTAGTAGTAGTAGTAGTAGTAGTAGTAGTAGTAGTAGTAGTAGTTGTTGTTGTTGTTGTTGTTGTTGTTGTTCCTTCTTTTCTTGTAGTGGTAGTGGTAGTGGTTTGTTGCTGTGGTAGTCATAGTCGTAGTCATAGTAGTAGTAGTAATAGTAGTAGTGGTGGTGGTGGTGGTGGTGGTGGTGGTGGTGGTGGTTGTGGTTGTGGTTGTTGATGGTAGTGGTGGTTTTCTTGTTTGTTGTTATTGTTGTAGTAGTAGTTTTTTTTTTCTTTTCTTGTTTATTGTTGTTTAGTTTTCTTGTTTGTTGTTGTTGTTGTTTTTCCTTTTCTTTTCTTGTTTATTGTAGTGGTAGTGGTAGTGGTAGAGAGAGAGAGAGATGTTTTGTTAAAGAAAATTGGTATTAGAGAGAGAGAGATGTTTTGTTAAAGGAAACGAGAGAGGAAGAGTAAGAGAAAAAGGAAGAAGGAATGAGAGAGAGGAAATAAACATACAACATAATAAAGAAAGAGAAAGAGAGAGAGAGATGGATGGAGAGAAGAGAATGAATGGATAAAAAACAAAGAGAGAGTGGTGGCCAGGTCCGGTGAGGTCAGTGCAATACCACGAGACGTGAAACACTCCGACATACGTTAATTTGTGGGTGGGTGGAGACTTTACATACGTTAATTTTACTGACTTACAAGAGAAGAAATCACTTCTCAAACAATTTAAGAAAGAAAAAAAGAATAATAACAAAAACGAATTGTTTGTCGTAATGTAGACCAAATGGAAAACGATGAAGGTCCTGATGTTCAAGATTGCAATGCGTATCTTAATCAGTGTTTCCCATGTCCTTGCTCTCAATGTAAGCAAGCAATTAGATAAAAACGTTGATTGTCTATAGAACACGTACGACACTTCGACAAGTTTTGATATGAGATCATTGATCAGGCGATCTCAGATTTTGAGCAAATGGTAAGAAAAGTGTATATCAATCATGCATTGTATTTGCAAGCTAATTGAATACCATATACAAAAACATTGGGTGTGGCTAGAAAATTTTCTATCGAGGGAGATGACGGCTCGTCCCAAGGAGGAGTGCACCTCTGCGGCTAGTTATAAGAGTTTGTGGGCATACGATGGATGGAGTGCCTAAGCTAATCCACCACTTGGAAGGTACTACCCAATCTATACCATCAATACTAGATGAGACATCCAGCCTTCCAGACTTACCTACAATCTTAAAGCCTGAGATGGAGGCAATGATCGATGCATTGATGCCCATGGATGTCGAGACTTTTGATCCTCTTAGAGAGGAAGCATCCATACCATTATATGATGAGTGCCAAGTATCTCGCATGAAGACACTGCTTACACTCCTAAGTGTGCATGCGAAATATAGATGGAGCGATGCAAGTGTGACCGAGTTGTTGAAGTACCTTATATGTATGCTTTGTTGATTTCTTTTCAACACTACCATTCAAAACATTTGTGCTTTTTCAAGGTGTTTTATGATTTTTTTTCAAGTTACTAAAGTATCATATATTACCACTTGCAAATACCATGTCTGAGTCTCGTGATAATACACGACATGTTTTACAAAAGCTTGGCATGGACTACAAAAACATCCATGCATGTATCAACGACTGCATACTGCTTCGAGGAGAATGAGAGACTATGGAGACATGTCCAAAGTTTGGTGCTCACAGGTATCGACTAGACTTATAAGGGCAAACCATCCCTCAAAATGTTCTTAGACACTTTTCGCTTATCGCCAGCATAAACCACATATTCGTACATCCGGCATGGCGAGCTTGACAATGTGGCATGCACAGAATAGGTCCACAGATGGAGTTCAACAAATATAAGCGGATTCACGCACACTGAGCCACATTGACTCTACCTTCCCAGGCTTTTCCCGAGAGCCAATGAATCTTTGGCTCGGTCTTGCTATGGATGGTATGAATCCATTCGGTCTGCGCTCAACTTCTTGCAGTGTATGGCCTATAGTACTTGTACAATATCCCTCCATGGCTTTCTACGAAGAAAGGACATCTCATCCTTAGCTTACTCGTTCTCGGCCGCTACAAAGTCAAAAATATGGACGTGTATCTTCGTCCATTAGTCAATGAGCTTAAGATTTTGTGGGAGGAGGGGGTCATCATGCAAGATATGAGCAAGCGTTGTTGTTGTGTTAAGGGATGAAGGTCTACCACCGGGGCTTAGTGCAGAAGAGGAGTATGGGATTCAAAGTTCAGGAAGGAGAAATAGATTGGGATTTAATAAGATCCGGGATTTAGAAATGATTTAGATATGGAAGAAGAATTCAAGCTTTTTCTCTATGTATTTAACATACATGAACGGAAGAAATAACTCTATTTTGATTACATCAAATACCTCTGGATACATACATCATAACGTAAAGGATATTTTCAGATTCTCAATCCAAATATGAATATCAAATGCAAGTTCTAATGGCTTTTATTTCAAGTACATAGATGGATGCCTCTAGATACATACATCATAACATAAAGAATATTTTCAGATTCTCAATTCAAATATGAATATCAAATGCAAGTTCTAATGGCTTTTATTTCAAGTACATACACGGATTTCAACTCTTTGGGACAAGTATTATGTTGATAGACTTCAAATACATTCAAGATTTGGGCCAACGGTACATGAAATGCATTGAAGGAGCATAATTTTAGCTTCAGCCCTGTTTTGAAACAGAAAATTCCAGCCCATAATCAAGCTCAAAATGAGTATATAAACTCATGAAGAAGCTCCTCTAATCATTAATGAACAAAGTCCTGATGAAAAGAGGTCATTTCCTTCCATTACAACCACATAAATCTCTTGTTTGCTCATAAAAATGGACAAAAACAGTGGGCTGCCCTGTTTATGACTGGTATTTCAGCCCATAACAGCCCACACACCTTCAAAATCCTCACCCTTTGCTTGCCCCAAAGTCACTCAAGTACTTGGGTACAAGTCGGGCTTCATTGGACCAAGAATGAGGTAGACAAAATAAGAGAAGTCGTGCATAAGAGCAGGCTGAATACTTTTCTCTCAGATTTTCCCCTTTTATAGACTATTATAACATGAATTTTCGTCAGGCCAAATGCACAGATAAGTGGAGCTCTCACCATGTTTACATCTTCAGCTTCTGGTCCTGTTGATCTCCACTTTGCATGCTCCAAAGTATGCACCATAGCTTCATCTTTCTCCAGTTGTGCTCAGGCTGTGCAGCTCGCATTTTGTGTCGAAAAATGCGGGTTGCTCCCTGCTCAGGCCCAGGTCACTTTTTGACCTACTCAGGTCACTTGGTGGGTCATTTTAGTCTATTACTTCAGGTCCCCTGTGAACCTAGTGGACTTTTGGTAATTTTCTTGAGTTCTGACCATATTTTTGCACCTGAATCAATGTGATTTATCCTGTAGACTGTCAATTACTTCCACTTGACCCAATTGTAGGTTCCCATAGACTTATTTTTCATCAATATACATGGTATAACTGAAAATTACATGCTAAATACAAAAGAGCTTATGTAAACAAGTTGGTTATTGGATAACAATGTCTAAATTTTGTATGCAAATTCCTCATTTAACTCCTAGTGAAGTTCTTCTGTGTTCATAGGAGTCCCATGATTTATATGATGAACAATAAACTCTTTGACATTCACCCCCCCCTAACCTGCACATCCTCTGGCATGTGCCATTTCATAAGATTACAGGTTAAGGAGGGTCTTCTTCTGATATATCTTCATCTTCATCCTTTAAGTCTTTTTCTTCCTGCTTGTCTTTAAGTAGAGGGCTCATATCTAAGTCATCAAGCTCATAAGTTGATGATTCTCTTCGTTTGAAGAGCTTGATTTGTTTCCCGGCTATTGGTATTTTTATCATGGTCCCATCCATTTCAGCTAAAGAGTAAGTAGCATTATTATGTACTACTTTTACAACATATGGTCCAAACCATCGCTTGGCTAACTTTCTTTGAGCACTATATTGATTGTCTAGGTTGCTATCATAGACAAGTACCCAATCATTCTCTTGAATAGCTCATTGACGGAGTCAATGATGCTTGTAAAACCTCTTCTTATTCTTTAATCTTGTTGTTTTCAGCCTTTCAATGGCTGTCTTGATATCTTCTGGCCTTCTTTCAAGTTGCCTTATGCGTAGAGTCAACAATTCTTCTCTATTCAAGCCTTCATCCCAAGGTAAGATACTCCAAGTGACAATGGACTCTTCAATAGGCATAACAGGTGGCTTTCCATATATTAGTTCAGTCGGCATATAACCTATTACTGCACTATGGGTAGTTCTATCAGCCCATAATGCGAATGGTAGCATTCTAGGCCATTCCCTCATCTTTTCTTTGCATGATTTTGCTAAAGCTTTAAGAATTGGTTGATGACCTCTTTCACTCTTACCATTGCCTTCAGGGTTGTAGGCTGAAGTAAGAGATAGCTTAATTCCCAATTGAGCAAAGAAATGGCGAGCCTCATCAGCAGCCAATTCTCCTCTATCAATAGTTACTTTGGCAACACATCCATACCTGCAAAATACTTCTTCAAGTAAAAATCTACAAACAGCATGAGTAGACTTTGTTGTCAAGGCTTTTCCTTCCACTTGATTTGTGAGATCTTCTCTAGCAAGTACTAGATATCTCATGTTCCAAATTCCTGTAGGCATGGTTACTAAATCAATAACCCATCTATAGTGAATGGATAAAAGATAGGTAGGCTGAAGCCCATCTCTATGCTTTACCATAGAGTACATTTGACAAACATGACAAGACTCAACAAAATGCTCAATGTCTTTATACATGTTTTTCCACCAAAATTTCTCTTTTATTTTGGCAAAAGTATCCCATATGCCTCTATGACCAGCCAGTAGGCTTTCATGAAATTCTTGGATGACCTGTCTTTGAGTCTTTTTGTCTCCTAAGACACGAACAGGCGCCCTTCCTTTCTTTTTCGCATGCCTCCAAAGGTAACCATCTTTAAGAAAAAAGCCATAAGCTTTTCTCTTAATTCTCTTAAACTCTTCATTAGTCCAATCTTCCTTCTTTGTCATAGTGCTCAAAAATTGGCCAATTTTTAGCCAATCATCTGCATAATACTCCTCTTTAAAGTGTGGACAAACCATAACAAAACATTGAGGATGCTGTTTACTAGCTTCCCACTGTCCTTATTTGGTTGTTTCATCCTTCCTTGCTGATGCAAAATTTGTTTTAGCAGCTGAACCTGTTGTACTTGCTATAATTATTGTTGTACCTGCATTTTTGACTGTTGAATCAACATTAGATTCAGTTGTACTTGCTGTTTTCAGATTTGTACTATAATATTCTGATTCACTAATAGAAGCATGCGCATGAACTGCCTCCAATGTGAGCTGGAGGGGGAGGGAAATAGAAGGAGCAATTAAGCTCCTTGGTGGAGCTTGGAATGAGGGGGGGGAGGATGCGTGATGACATGCAGGGGAGGGAAGATCCCCCTCCCCTCCCCTATTTAAACCAGGGGCAGCAGGAATGTAAGGGGGCCGCCAGGAGATGTCGTTCGTTAGCCGTGAGGGAGAGAGTCGACACTCTGGTGCACGCCGACACGTTGGTGCCGCCGAGGTGCAGCTGCTCACGCCGCCGAATTCCTACTCGATGTCGCTGTGAGAGGGAGGGAACGAGGCGCTGATGTATGCCGGGCCTGGACGACGTTGCTTCACTGTGGCCATGCCAGCCCCGACAGAACGCCAATACGGCGTTGAATTTCCTCCCCCTCCTGCCACGTAAGAAGCCATAGAAGCTTCTGAGGGGAAGCTTCTAAGCGGGCTAGATAAGCCCCCTTTCACCCCCCCTTCTTATGCCCTTTTTAAAACCCTTTTTTCCCCCCTCCCTCGTGTTTAACCCTTAAGCCCCCTTTCACCCCCGTGCTAAAAACCCCTTTCCCTTCAAACTTTGGAGTCAAACCCCCCCTTCCCGGTTTTAACCCCTATAAGCCCCCTTTCTCTTGGGCCTTGAACCCCCCCCCCCCCCCCCCCCCGGGTGTTTTTTTTCCCCTAAGCCCTTTTCACCCCTTATAACCCTTTTCACCCCCTCATAACTCTTTTATTTCCACAAACCCCTAAGCTTTTTCTTAATCCCCCATATTCCCATTATTATCAAAACCCAAATCATCATCATGGCCTCGGATGATATCCCGTAAGGTAAAAGGTAGGCCGTGAGATAAAAGATAGTGAGGGAGAGTAAAGGGAGTGAAAAGAAGGAGTAAAGGAGGAAGTGTGGGAAAAAGATAAAAGATAGGGAGGGAATGTAAAGGGAGTGAAAAAAAGGAGCGAAGGAGGAAGAGTGGGAGAAAGATAAAAGAAAGGGAAGGAAGGAGAATAAGTGCTTTCTATTCCTTCTACCCCAAGTCAAAATCCTCCAAGGGTTCCTGTGGTTGCAAAACCACACTCACCCATAAATTTTTTTGATCCAAAGAGACGGTGGAATTCCGGAAGAAAGAGAAAAAAGCTATCTCACATTCGAACTACGATGCCGCCGAAGAAAGTCCAAGGTGTAGCTGCGGGAGGGTCATCTCCCGGTATCCATGTGGATATCTCACCCCAAAACCAGGTTTTTCTTCTTGGCTTTAATTCGGTTTTAAGTCGATCATGCAAAGAAAAATTGTTAAGGATAGGATAAATTTGTTCGAGTTATTTGTAACGAAGGAGTTTAGCTTATGAATGACAATGTATAGAACTTAGTTTTCTTCAAATTGCATCAAGCATTATAAATTACGAGCAAGATTATCCATTTACTATAGTAGTATATTTTAGTAAATTCCTAAAGGTGTAGAAATTATATTTTGCACCATTAGTTTTATTCCTTTCGCAACGAATCGTTGTAAATGGTTAAATTCATGAAAGGTTTCTTTCGATGCTCAAATTACTAGGAAGTTATCTTTGCTAATTGCACATCTTAGCAAGGCAAATGTTGTTATTTGGCATGAGTTCATCTGTAAGGAAAACGGAAGTTAAATTAAGCTATATTGACTGGAAAGTAAATTGTCACAAGGATAGCAAAACCGTTGACAAGACGATTAATATTACCTTCCGAAAGATAACTAAACCAATCTAAACATAGAAACATTCATACCCTAAACAATTGACTACTTTCCTTACTGTAGGGACAATAAATTCGTAAAGATAAGGAACTAGGGTTTGTCCCTAAGGTTCTTAAAAGAAGAAACCCTAGGCCTGACATACGTCAGCTTAAAGGATCTAAACAGATTATTCCATCGCAGGACTTGCGCAACAAGTACGAAATCATTTAGTCTTGTGATTGATTCACAAGGAGAAAGGGTAAAAACCCTCATCAAGGATGGCAGATCCCTACGCAAGTTATCTTGCAAGAAGACGTATTTTTGGATATCCTTCTAAATAAGAAAAGTTGTAAATCGGAAACTAGCATATCTAAGGAACTTTAGGGTTAACCAAGTTGGGTATGCCCTACACCGGAATGTAAAAGATCTTGCCAATTTACAAGACACCTTGGAAACGAGTGTTGATACACTCAAAAAGGAAAGAACACTTCCTTAGCAGTTTGCCAAACAACTGGGTTAATTAATGGAAATATTTGTGCTTGCTAGAGATTTTAGGGCTCTGTTTGAATTATGAATTACAAATTAAATGAGTACCTATACTTCAGGTTAAAGGCCTGAAGGGAGAGGCAGCTTCAGTTACCCCCGACTGCCTGCCTGCCTGACCCTAACCAAGGGGGTTGTTGACCGCGCCGGGAACGTGGACCGAACCCGCCATGAGAGGTCTCTCCGTTGAGTTCTACTTGGAGCAGGAGGACGCTTGGGTGCCAGGGGGGCTCTGGCCGTAAATCCCTCGCCTTCCGGGTCGTACACAAGAGACTAATGTGACTCCGGATTGGATCTCGAGGCCAGCATACTAGTTTATGGGCAGAAGCTTGGAATAGTGATCCCTGGGGATTACTGGATAGCCTTCGGGCAGATTATGGACAAGCCTACAGGTGGAACTCCTTGTATTTCAAAGATAAAATGATGAAATGTTAAAGGAATCTTGCTTGATATTGTTTTTCTATGTCATGTGATAAGATTACGTGAAGGAACCAATGCTTAACAGGGTTAATTAAAGAAGCTGATTGTTATATGTCAAATTAATGTGTTAGATAATTACATAACTAAAACAAACTGAGGAAAATGCGGAGGATGGGCCACAGGTTCGTCCTACGTTTGGGTGGTCCCGGTTAGCTGGGAACTTTTCTCAAAAATCTCGAAGAACAGCAGGACAATCATCATCACCAAAATGAATAACGAGAATGATGACCTAAAGTTATGTCTTACCCGATTTACGTTGTTTTAGGGGAACGGAATGGGACTATGCCATATGGCAAAGAGGTTGAGCTTTGCATCCCTCTCGTTTCCCATTCTCCTTGAACCAAGTGTAGCGTGAATCCGCTTCGGACCTGGTGTTTCTGCGTAAAGTAGTTCGCTCGGGTCTGACACTAGTTGCATTTAGCTAATGACCAATCAGGAAAACCCTAATTCCGGTCGATCCTAAGTGGGGAACGGCCAGGATACTTCCGCTACGTGGCAGACACGGGAAGACCTAGATCCCAAAACCCGTAACATTTCATGGGAGTGCCGAGCGGAGTTTTCTAGATATCCTTTCCGATGGACTGCTAAGACGTGTCCTGGATGATACTAGGGGACACGTTACATGTACCTGCATTTACAGCATCATTATAGACTCTGATTCTTCTTCATCCATCATTTCTTATTCATCCTTATATCTGGCACGCGAAAGCATGTCAGCAACTGGATTATCTCTTCCTACAATATGTTTCAAATCAGGATTTAAGGATTTAATATAGGCTATCCATCTTAGCATGGCTATGTCGGGAGTGGAACAGTTGGCAATCATGCCCAAAAGTGAAAGGCAATCTGTTTCAACTATTACGTGTGCTCCCATGAAGTACTCCTTATCACATTTCAATGCAGTTCCTACTCCCCAAAGTTCTCTTTTAATTTGAGCATACCTTCTTTGTCGTTCATTAAGAACCTTCGCTCCAAAGCGGATTGCATATCTATTGCCTTCAAGGTCGTCTTGACCAACTGCCTATCCTATTCCAATAGGACTTGTGTCCACTATGAGTATAATGGGCTGTCCATTAGAGTAATTAGCCCTCTTTAAGGTGGGGGCTGAAATCAGCAATTTCTTCAGTTTTCGAATTGCTTGAGTATGTTCTTTTTCCCATATAAACCTTTGACCTTTTCTTAGCAGCTGATAAAGTCTTTCAGCAACATGAGCAAAATGTGGTATCCAAATAAGGTAGAAGACACATGCACCAAGAAGTAGAAGACACATGCACCAAGAAATATTCTCACCTTTGAAACATTTGTACATATTTCTTGCATTTTCCTCATAGCATCTATTTTGGATGGAGAAGGCTTTCGGCCATATGGACAACACATATGCTCGGCCACAAGAACTTCTTCGACTCCAAAAACAGATTTAGCTCCTGAAAGAGTAAGATGGACTTCTTCTAATTTAGGCAAGATTTGAGCACAATCATTAATATGATCGGAAACAAACTTACGACATCCAAGTTCATTGAGTTCTTCATTTTTCTCATGAACTTCACATCCTTTGATTGGAACATCATCAAGAAAAGGAAGAGTTAATTGGAGAATATAATCCCTCAATACTTTATGCATGGCATTCATCATGTAAGCTACTGAATTCGTAGACCCTTGAGGTAGAGTACACATGCGGACTAAGCTAAGAGGTGTCTTCATTGTGGTAATGTCTCGCTTTCCAAAGCAAGCTGAAATTGATCATAGCCTGAATATAAATCTCCGATGGAATAGATTGCTCTACATGCAAAAGCTTCAGCAAACTCATCAACAATTGGCCCTGATCCAACATTTCTAATAGTGACTTTATTGACATGCTATAAATCTTGAATGAATCGCAAAGATCCATTCTTCTTAGGCACGGTAAACCATCGGTTGAAATATAGAGCTGAAGATGGCTCCAATATTTGCATTTTTGTCTTTTCATTTAGAAGTTCCAATAACTTAGGCAAATGAACCCTTAGTACCGAAATTGGTTTAAAATTCCGAGGAATGTGTGGGACCGTAAAAATCACCATTGGTGCCACAATGCTTGGATCCACACAGCCAATTTCATGTGGCTGAAATGAAAAAACTTTGCCATGATTCTTTAACATCTGCATGAAGATTTTCTTTTCAGCCAGCAAGAGGAAAGAGTCTTCACCAATTTTCAGTTTTTGTAGACTTTCTGCTGTAAATTGGTGACCAATATCTCTAGGATCACAAAGGCTTGGCCGTTTGGATACCCTTTCTGCCAGTCCTTCGCTTTGAGGTGGTAAAGGAGTAGCTACCGGCTTGACCTTTTTATCAATTGTTTTATACTTTGTTTCTACTCTTACTTCATCCTTGTTTGGCTGTCCAAAAGCTTCATAATCTGCAAATTCTTGAATTATGTTATATATATCCAATGTACATACCTGTATGGACTGATTTTCAGCTTGATTTTCTACATGAATGGCTGTATAAATTTTAGCCATTGTATCATTATAATTCAGTCCATAAAATAGCCCTGAAATTTCTTTATCTTTAGGTAAAACGTCAATTTGCTTCAGCTTTTGTTCCATATGGCACAAATACTTTCTTTCAGTCCTATTCATGGCTGAAAACTGTTTATAATAGCCCATACTATTGGCTGTAAAAACCTGCAAATCTACTTTTGGCCTTGCCTCCTTTATAGGTGGAGGCAAATTTTTATGACATGATGCACTGCCATAGCCTCCACTTATACATCGCTACCCGAAAATCCTTAAATTCTCGGGCATTAGAAGGAACAAGATGATCTCTCAATCAATCCCTATTCCGGTGGTGATTAACACAGACGGTCAAGAATTGGATAGCTTTGTCATTATCCTTACTTCTTATCCGAGCATATGATGAACCGTCATCAAGAGCCTTTGTCTCTAAACGAGACTCGGAAATAAATGGTTGTCCAAGAATGATAGGATAGCTGCATGAATCGTGAACAAAGAAATGAAATTCATCTTTTACATTACCAATAGTAACTTGTACATAAGGACATGCTGCATAAGGATTGCCAGAAGATTATTGGTTGCCTTCATGCACCATCTTGGGTCCACATCAATGGGCCAACCGCCATTCTCATAGAGACTTCTTGACATAACATTAATCTCCGAACCATGGTCTATAAGGGCAATGCATGGAGTTTCTTTTTCACCGATTTTAACAACGGTTTGAGTAGTCGCCCTTGCCCAATGGGTACGAGAGTAGTGACTACTAGGAATAAAGTGAGCATCACTTTCTTCTTGCATATTATGAAGATGTTTCTGCTTCATAAATGTCTTCGTCTTTGGCTTCTATGGTTGCAATTAATTCTTTGATTGCCTCCAATCGAATCCCTTGAGTTTTCAACTTCTCTTCATCCTGCAAATACACATGAAGTGCTTGCAAAAAAGCATGTATAGATTCTTCAGTTTCCTCATCAACATATTGTCTTTTTCATTTAATTACATCAATTATTACATCATGAAATCCTCGTTTTGCAATTTCGAGAGTTTCTCCTAATGTAAATTCAATTCTACTTCCAAGAATCCTTTCTTCTAGGATCCGTTTTAGATCCATTGCGGTCTCTATGTCTGATTGCAACTTGTAACTGGGATGTTTGCTTTTTCTTTTTCCTTCAGTCTTCTTTGCTGAGGGCCATCTCCCATGTCAAGCTCTGGCGGTGGAGGATTTTCAGCAGCCTTCTGTTGGTCTGGTTTACTTGTTACGCGTTTAGTTGGCCCTGAAGAAGAAGGACCGGCAACATCCTCATCTCTTCTTCTCTTTTCTTCTATCATAGCTTCATGATTATTAATTTTAGCTAACCGGGAAAAAGCTAAAAATGAATCCACAGGCTTGGTCCAACCGGTTCTTCCTCGGATACATTGACTGGCAGTGGTTAAATCATCTTTAGTTGCCTTGCCTTGCTCCATGCAATCCAAGGCCCGTATCCATACTTTAGATTTAGCATTAGTTTTACATGCTTTAACAATTTCATTAGTTGGTTCAATTTGTAGCCCATAGGTTGCTGCATCAACATATGCATAGGCTGTTCTTGTTGCCAAATCCTCCAATCTTTTCTTCATGCCACCGTTACCAAAGTTTGGCTCAAGAGGAAGCCCGGTTTCGGTTGCATGATTTTTACCATCCTTCCAAAAGACTAATTTTTGCACTTCAGCCTCACGGAATGCTCCGCACTCCCTTTTGTCATGCTATAGGCTATCACACCAAATACAGCGTCTTTTGAAGCCTTCTCGTATAGGCCTTTGGGCAGTTGACCGACCCCTTTCTTCTACTTTTACATCAAGCCTTTCCACTTTAGAATTAATCTCTATTAGATTAAGATGGAGATCCCGCATGCTTTTAATTAGCTCGTCCATGACATCCTTCTTTGGAGATGGAACAGTAGAATTCCTTGGTTGCTCGTCCATAGAGACAGGAGGTCGAGAAACTAGAACAGGCTCCTTCATGGATTCAATTGTTGCAGGGGTTGATCCCCATCTTGGGCGCAACTACTCTCTTCGAGCAATCATATTAACTGCTTCAGTGACATCACTCCAAGCAATCTTCAATCCCGTCTCAGAGCCAGGGTCTTCAAGTCGATCAGTTAATTTCTCCTGAAGAGAAGAATCTGTAGCGTTTAGAAATAATTCAATCTTTTGACTTTCCATACCTTGTTGGTCGTCAGGATCTAGTTGGCCAAATTTGCTTTCAAATTCTCGATGAAGAGCAGTGGCGGTTAGACCCTTATTGGGCCTTTCGACCCTTCAAATTCGTTGAAGACTTTCTTTGTTATAAGGCCAAAATCTTCAAGAAAAAATTCTTCTCGAAGAGCCTTCTTAAACAAGGTCCATCCCGCATCTTTTTGGAAAAGACCATGAATTCGGTCCTGGAGACCATGCACAGCCAGACGGACAAAATAACAGTTCCAGGCATGTTGAGGGACTCCAAAGAAGACCATCTTGTCAGTATAGAGGCGGATAAAAGAGGACACATTTTGCCTAATGGCAGCAACATCAATCCGCTCATCTTCTTGTCTCCATTGTTGTTGCAATTGCAACTGCTGCTGAAATTGCAACTGTTGTTGTTGGCTTTTTTGCATTAGACGAACCAACTGTTGCAAGGCATCTCCTCCCGAACTTGATGATTCTCCCATTGGACTTCTTCTTCCGCAGCGGACCTTCACGTCGGGTTCACCACTGTCATCGTGTTAAGGGCTGAAGGTCTACCACCGGGGCTTAGTGCAGAAGAGGAGTATGGGATTCAAAGTTCAGGAAGGAGAAATAGATTGGGATTTAATAAGATCCAGGATTTAGAAATGATTTAGATATGGAAGAAGAATTCAAGCTTTTTCTCTATGTATTTAACATACATGAACGGAAGAAATAACTCTATTTTGATTACATCAAATGCCTCTGGATACATACATCATAACGTAAAGGATATTTTCAGATTCTCAATCCAAATATGAATATCAAATGCAAGTTCTAATGGCTTTTATTTCAAGTACATAGATGGATTTCAACTCTTTGGGACAAGTATTATGTTGATAGACTTCAAATACATTCAAGATTTGGGCCAACGGTACATGAAATGCATTGAAGGAGTATAATTTTAGCTTCAGCCCTGTTTTAAAATATAAAATTCCAGCCCATAATCAAGCTCAAAATGAGTGTATAAACTCATGAAGAAGCTCCTCTAATCATTAATGAACAAAGTCCTAATGAAAAGAGGTCATTTCCTTCCATTACAACCACATAAATCTCTTGTTTGCTCATAAAAATGGACAAGAACAGTGGGCTTCCCTATTTATGACTGGTTATTTTAGCCCATAACAGCCCACACACCTTCAAAATCCTCACCCTTTGCTTTCCCCAAAGTCACTCAAGTACTTGGGTACAAGTCAGGCTTCATTGGACCAAGAATGAGGTAGACAAAATAAGAGAAGTCGTGCATAAGAGCAGGCTGAATACTTTTCTCTTAGATTTTCCCCTTTTATAGACTATTATAACATGCATTTTTGTCAAGCCAAATGCACAGATAAGTGGAGCTCTCAACGTGTTTACATCTTCAGCTTCTAGTCTTGTTGATCTCCAGTTTGCATGCTCCAAATCATGCACCATAGCTTCAGCTTTCTCCAGTTGTGCTCAAGCTGTGTAGCCTACATTTTGCGCCTAAAAATGCAGGTTGCTCCCTGCTCAATCCCAGGTCACTTTTTGACCTACTCAGGTCACTTGCTGGTCATTTTAGTCTATTACTTCAGGTCCCCTGTGAACCTAGTGGACTTTTGGCAACTTTTGGAAATTTTCTTGAGTTCTGACCATATTTTTGCACCTGAATCAATGTGATTTATCCTGCAGACTGTCAATTACTTCCAGTTGACTAAGTTGTAGGTTCCCATAGACTTATTTTTCATCAATATATATGGTGTAAATGAAAATTACATGTTAAATACAAAAGAACTTATGTAACTAAGTTGGTTATTGGGTAACGATGTCTGAATTTTGTATGCAAATTCCTCATTTAACTCCTAGTGAAGTTCTTCTGTGTTCATAAGAATCCCATGATTTATATGATGAACAGTAAACTCTTTGATAGCGTGATGGTCGACGGTCCGCCAATATTCGAGCCATTCTCGTTGGTAATATTTATCATAGTTCATTCAAGTTTGTATTCACTAGATAGAGTTGTTGGGACAGGTCTGGTTACCTCAGGTTATCCTGCATGTCCATTGTGTGGGCCACAATTAGACTCCCAAAGGTCACAAACCATGAAGAAGATGGTATATCAAGGACATATTGCTTTCTTACTAGAGGGTCATGAACTCAAGGAAGGTTTTCTTGGACGACCTCTAGCACGTATGAATGCCCAAAGCTAGTACGAGCTAAAAATGGTCCACATAGAGTCACATCCAAACGGAATGCAATGGTTCTCAGTTTTCTACGAGTTGCCATATTGGACCCACTTACAGATCAACCACTTGTTGGATCCCATGCATATTTTCAAGAACCTGGGCAGCTTGCTATGGGACCACATCACAGGAAAGAGAGACACTGTAGGGGCACGAATGGATTTGAAGGAAGTAGGCAAGATAGAGGTGCTTTGGCCGCAGTCGAGTGCTGATGGTTGCTTGTAGCTACCTCGCGCTCCTTGGGTTTTGTCCACTAGAGAAGAGCACATTATGAAGCAAATAGTCAATTCTATCCACACTCCGATGGGTATGATGCGTTCTCTCAGGTCTGCGTTTTCTAAAGATGACCAATTATCAGGGCTAAAATCCCATGATTGGCATAAGATATGCTAGGTTTTTACTACTAATGGATTGTAAGTAGCATGCATATTTTGCTATTTGGAGTGTAGTCATTGTTCATAATGCTTTCTCGTTTGTGTTAGTTTGTATCACCGATGGGGATCACAAGCTGCCTTACTCCAAAAATATACGAGGCGATTTATAGGTTGTCGACTTTAGTGCAATGAATCTCATAGAAGGAAATTAAGACATTCTCTATTGAATCCACGAGGCGGGGAGCAATGGAGATAGTTTGTCTCTTTGAGAAATACCTGCCTACCAGCATGCTCACGATACAAATCCACCTTCTTGTGCATCTTATAGATGAAGTGGAGATTGTTGGACCTATCCATACGCGATGGATGTTCTTCTTGGAGCACTTCATGAAAACCCTGAAAGGCTTTGTCTGACAACGAGCTCGGCTAGAAGGTAGCATGGCTGAAGGTTGGTTGGTATCTGAGGCGCTAGTGCATATTTCACAATAGCTACCAACGGTGGATTCAGACAACAGTATGCTATGGTCATTGAAGGACGATGATAGACTGACCGGAGATGTGGTGGTTGGAAATGAGGTAGAAAAAAGAATGGATGCTGCAATGGAGGAGAAAGTGAATCGCTTTTGTATATTGCATCATGTCTCTATGGAGACGTGGCTCGCTAGGTACCAGCAAGATAGGAAATATCAAGAGGAAGCGCGATCTAAATTTCGACGCAGTATGATACCGCGGTTTATGTCAATGCGATGGTTGCATGGAGCTTTGACTGTAGTGTCTCACGAAGGGGCAGAGGTCTCAACCAAGGAGTAGGAATTCTCAAGGGGATGTAGTCCAAAGGTGATGACGTGTTTAGAGTTAGTCGTATCTATATTTTATATGTGACAACTAATTGAGTGTTTCAATGTATAGTACAAAATATATAGTGCAGCGTAGTCACGCAGACGACATTTTCGCGTGGAGCGTATTGACAAAATGCACTCCACAACAGATTATGGTATCATGGCAAGTTTCGAGCAAGAGAGCTGACGATGAGAAATGGATCCAAACACGGTTATATATGAGATGTATTTTAGGAACTTGTAAAGTATTGTCACGGTGGAGTACCTAGCTTCTCCATGATCCTATTCGATGTGCTGTGGTTCAAACTGGTACTTGAAGGAGCTGGAGCAACAATTCAATGAGGTCCATCTAGATTTCTCGAAATAGATTTCGAAAAAAATAGACAGATTTGTGTGACACATTTGTGTTGCCGATCCATTGTGAACAGGTGCATGAACTCATGTGTTTTTTAATTGTATTACGACATGGTACATGTCAGAATAGTTAAATCTCTCTTAAACGTGATTGTGAACATGTAATTTTCTATCCAAACCTCCGACAACCTCGATGGTGGTATATTATACCTTCAGCTCCCTGAAGTGCTAGAGTATATGATCAAAGCGATATTCTAAGCATAGATGAGGACAATATGCAAATAGAGGGGTCAGTATTGCAAGGAGTGGAGGCCACCGAAAGCTTGGAGCATGTAGAGAAGCCAACATTGGCTAATAATGATGAAAATACAAGAGTCCAAGATTTCTTTGAGAATGAGATGGACTCATCCTTTTGTGGTGACATGTCTATTGACCTTCCAGTGTATGCGGAGTTGTGTTAGGAGATTTACATGGGACCATAGGATACTTCATACTTGGAGCATCCACCTACTCAATTTATTGACGAATCGCTTATAAGGGTACATAAGATATAAATTTAAAGTAAGATCATTTTTTAAAGATTTATATTACCATACTTTGTATGATTTATATTGATTATGCTAACATCATTTTTTTATGTGCAGGTGATCTTTGTGGATATTTAGATCATCAGGATGAGTTGAGGGATGAGCAACGAGGAGCTACAGGAGATATTCACGTGTATATTTCTAGATTAGATGGCAAGATTCAAAGATATGGCAGACCATGAGCTGTCTCGAACACCATCAAAAAAAATATTAGGGAGTTTGAGAATCTCCCAATTCCCATTTTTTGAATACTAAAAAGGTGGCACCCGGATAACATACCAATAAGTTTCTCAAAACCATATGATGTGACCTATCATTGGAAAGCGCTTGAAAAATGGAATCTATTGAGCTATAGAGCGCTCGATTTGGAGTTATAGTATTCAAGTTATGACAAATCCAAAGATTTGACCACGTGTCCCAAGCTTATGGGAAATTTCCATATTCCCCAATATGGTGTTATCAGGCCGCTCTATTAGATCTATTTCAGCACACTCTAATGCTTCAGATTCTAGAAAATGAGGTCGACGCTCCAGACTTGGGCCAGATGGAGGGAGTGGTTTAGGGGGATACTGTAGAGATCCGGATACAATGAGCCCGCGGTCGGCTCATGATACAGGTGCTACTCCACGCTCTCGTGGGGGTTCGAGAGAGCATGGCTTAGGTGGTTGCTATGGAGGTACGGACGCAGTGTCTCCGTCTCATCGTTCTACTAGAGTTGCGTCACCTCCAAGATTTGTCACACGTGTGCGGACATCTACTCCAGTCACTCCAGCAGCCATTGCAAGTAGCACCTTGATGGGTGCTACTCCAAGAGATACTACCCCGATAGGTACACAGATGTACAGGGGTCTCTTGGATATGCCTAGGAGTGTGGTCATAGGTGGGAGAGGACCCATCTTAGGCATATCCCAGAGGGTATGCTTACCTTGTAGATGATAGGTCAAGAGCCATCATCATGAATGATGAGGGGAGGAGGGTGATGGCTCGCATGAGAGAGTTGTGCCAACAAGTTTTTCAGCAGAATGTCTTGGATTATTGGAAGAACATACCGGAGGGGAGCAAGGACTACATAGTAGCATCCTTGCATGAGAAGTTGCTAGTACCAGCCGCAGCAGATAGATTTTCTATGGGCTGGATGATGGAGTGCCTACGTGCATACATGTCACATAGATGATCGGACACACATAAGGCACTCAAGAGTGGGGCTTCAAAGCATGAGGTGGCAAGACGTGCATGACTGGCACCGACTTAGGGAGGAGGCTACAGATTCTCCAATACGTTGGAGACAACAGCGTGAGGTGACGAGGGCATGACTAGAAGCCAAAATGGTCCATCATCTTGGGAGTGGTGGCCATAGGATATATGTGGATGAATTTATAAGTTTTTCTTTTGTTTTGCTTGCTTATTTTTTTGCAATATCCTTTGTACTGACAATCATGTTTCTAACATTTTTATTTTGTTTTCTTTGCAGCACTCCATTACAAATCGTGATCCCATCGGCCTTGAGACTCGATATATAGAGAGACACGGTCTCACTGCATTGATCAACTAATTGTATAGATGCTATTACACGAGCGGTGATCAAGAGTAAGCCCCACTCAAAACCCGATAACGAGACGTTAAGGAGTGCCGGTTGGGGTAATTGACTTTGTCGAATGCACAACACAATTTGAAAAATTCAAATATTCGATAAATCACCACAAGCCACACAAAAAACAAGACTAAAAACAACACCACTTATAGCTCAAAAAATTTAAAACCCGTATGTGGGTAGAGCATCACACAACCACAACACAATGAAAATACCAATACTTCGAAAACAAACCAAGTGGAATATATTCTTGTACCTTAATAACCTTGAGCTGACACTCGGTGCTTCGACATCCAAAAGCTCCAACTTTCAAATTAGCATGAGAAGAGCTCACTCTAGCATGCAACCCTCCACTCTCCTCTCTCACAAAATACAATTGTACATGAGGGGGAAGGCCCTTAACTCTCCATTCTCATCTCCTTATATAGTTTTCTATCCACACTCTCACACATTAGGCTTTTTGCTTTCAGCTTTTGGCTTTTGCTTTTCTATTGCTTTTCACTATTTTCGTTTTTTCTGCTTTATGCATGTTTGCAACTCGCTTGGATCATAACTTCGTCATTTGAAATGCGAATATAGTCATTCGGGTATTCAAAATGATTGGATCGCATCTAGTCGACAAGTTAGCGGGGGAAAAATTACGAAAATCCATCAAAATCGGACAAAAATGCTGATTTTTGTAAATCGCATCATTTTTCTCCATCTTTTATCTTGGACAACTTATTCCCTTTCTTGGCCTATTGTTCTTGAAATTGCATACACTTTCACCACACGTCCTCTTTTTCTTCAAGAAATAATCGTTGATGATGTAAAACGTACGACCTTTTTTTCTTTGATCCTTGAGTCTTCAAAATAAATATTCTCTGGATATGAATCTGTTTTTTTAATGCAGTGTGCCCTAGTAGAAATATGGTTTTTTAAATGAACTTCGTGTCCAATCATTCATGATTTGGAAAATATGCAATGTTGGATCGATGATATGCAACCAATCAAATAATGCTCACACAAAAAAAATTGGATGCACTGGAAGAATTGTACCTAGCCTATCTAGATGTGCTTGTGTGTCATGCAAAATGCAAACAAAATTCCTTGTTAATTTAAATCCTTATCTTCACCTCTCAATGCTCTTCAAAAAAATATAACATACTCTACTCCTCCCGCCCAAAATCTCACAATCACTCTAGAAAATGATGGTCCTCAAGATATTGACTAGATATAAACAACCCATCTCACAATTGATGGCGTCCTTCACAACACTCGAACTCTCCCAACCACCTTGTACTCTCAACCATAGGTTCCTAGCTTTGTGATGAACATCCCCAATGGTGCGTGCAGGAAATGTGTGTGCTCAATGACAGGTGCTCTCTCATGTGTGCGTGCATCTAAAATTTACTGCATATAGCTGCAGCGGACCTCATGCCGTGCTAGTGCTTAATGATGATGCAAAACGTGCATAATCCCAACCCATGGCATGGAAGTATTTGATAAGAACAGGAGACGACCCCTGAGTGGAGTGCATCAACAAGTGTAACGTGAAGTGCTCGTGAACCCATTATCCCCGTGATGTGCAAAAGTTTTGACAAGAATACATACCTAGCTCCTCAATGTCCGGTAGCTAATAGCAAACTCCAACTTCAACCTTTCCAAAAAAATACCAAGCTCGACCAAGGCTATCAAGTTTCACATTCAACAAATCAAACAAAATGATAGAAACAAATCCTAGGCTAAATAAACAGAAGAAATCCAATTGGGAAACAACAAAACAAACAGTTATGCAAACAACTAAGCTAACAGAAATCAAACCTAACTACAATTTGACTAGGGCTTTTCAGTTTTCAGAAAAACACTTGACATATTTAGCCCTCCCCCTAGTCTGCAAACATTCATGTTAGCAGTTTCTTTCATAAAATGATGCAACATTTATAAGCCAATCAAAAATCAAATCCAATGATCTATCCACAATCTTCTCAACAAACACAAATGGGACATTTCTCTCAAACAACTCCTTTATAGGTAGACAAAACTCATCCATGAAATTCTCATCAAAATCCTTGAGACAATCCTCTCCATCTAAGGAAAATACATCAACCTCCAAATTCTTTAAATCCCAACCATAATCCAAAATCTTCATATCCCACCCATCCTCCCTAGGAAAAACCATGTTACTTCTAAAGTCTCTAAATAAAGTTTTGACCCTTTCTTTGTTGCCAATCTCAAATTCATTCACTGATTCATCTACAACTTCTCCTAAAGATACTATGTAAGGATCTCCCAACTCAATCTCCAAATCAAACCCAACATCAAAAGGAGTCAGCTTTTCGGACTCATAACACCACAAAAACGAACAACATCCACAAATGGGGTCACTTCAGGACACCCAGCCACATCACTCAACTCATCAATGATACAAGACTCCATGGAGTCTTTCACACACAAAGAGTGGTAAACACCTTCCATAGTATCCTTACAAGAAACTGAAAAAACTTTCACCTCTACATAATCACGAATAAATCTTCACTATACAACAATTTTGGGTCTAAAACCTCAACCAAAGACTCCTTAACTACCAAATCCCCTACTACCTCCTCACAAACCTCTTCCAACTCTATTTCCTTGGTTTTAAATCTCTCTTCCCTCAAGTTCTCAATCTTTTTTAAAGCCTTACTCAAATTCTCTCTCACATCCTCATCAATGTCACTCTCAGGATCCTTAAAACCCCAATCAGAATCATCACAAACTTCATCAAAAACTTCTGGAGAATTCAAAAAAACTAAAAGACTATCAGATGAAGTTTTCTCTTCGACATTGTTGCCTAAAACAACGAAACAATCATCTACACAACTATCAAGGAGTAAGAGATTAGGTCTACTCAAAACCACATCATCAACACCACAAACAAAAGCCTCTCCAAGGCTACTCAAAACATCAACAACCAACTCACAAGACTCATCAGAGTCAACAACACCAATACCAAAATCACAACATGAGTCAGAACCTAAAACCTCCATACTCTCTTGATCAACAAACTCATAACCAAACTCACAACAAATCTCCACAAACTCAATAAGCAACAAATTTGAACCTTTAACTTCATCTTGCAAACTTACAATTTCTAAGCCCTTCGCCTCATGGTCTTCTAACAAAATTCATCCTCAATTCTCTCTTCATCTTTCAAACAATCAGATCCATCTATACTATCACCAAGGCAAACTAGCTCACTCTCTAAATTATATTTACTCTCTTCAACATTGCCATGACTATCAGAATTTTCATCACACCTTCCCTCATCAGAAATATCAAAACTTTCTTGACTCTCATCCTCTCCCAAAGAACATGAAAACTCTTGGTCCTTAAAATCATATGGTCTCTCATTTTCTTCTTTACAACTCAAATCCAACTCTAGCTCATCTCTAAAGTCCTTAAGCTCCAAAGTATCATCAGTTGATCCCTCTTCTTTAGTTAAATCACTAGTCACGGAACTAGAAGTATCTATGGTCAATGGGTATGATTTCACACTCCTAGACTCTTCACTCCAATCAGTCAAACAAGTATTTTTCTCCTCAACCACCCTAGGGAGTCTCTCCTCACATACTTCAATTGATTTCTCACAAGTCAACTCATCTCTCCTAAATAAAGAATATAGTATACCTCTCTCAGAATAGGCATAACTAACTCTATTTTCCTCAAAAAAAATTCTCTCAACTCGTCTTGAACTCAACCTTTCCCTTGGTTCATCAAACCCTAACTCTTTTTTTCTTTTGGTCTTCCTCTCTTGATATTGAGCTATCTTTACCGCTTCCTCAAAAGTCTTAGGGTTTTTTACCTCTAATTTCACTCTCCAATCTTCTAATTTCAACCCATTTACAAAATGCATTATCTTCAACATAACTGGGCTATCTCACCTTCTAACAATGTTAAATTCCATCGATTCCACAATCTTTCAAACTCCCTAGCAAAATCCTCAACACACTGATCATCTTTTTTAACACAAGTTTCTATTTTTGCCCGTATCTCACTTTGACTTTTTTTTCTTTTAAACCTAGATCGAAATGCATTTTTAATGGTCTCATAGTCCAAATTTTGTCTCTTGAATTTCAATCTTCTCTCAAAGTCAAGCAACCAATTTCGTGCTTCTCCTTGCAATTGATACCTAAGAATTTGGAGTTTAGCCTCAGGATTGGTCACTCTCCCTATCAAACAACACAGCTCTTTTTTTTCTAAAAATCTTTTGGGATCTTCAGTATGATTACCATGAAACTCGGGAAAATAATCAACCATTTTCAACAATCACAAGAAATCAAAACAAACTCACATTCAAAATAACAACAATGTCAATTTGGCACTCCTCACCAGGGGCACAAAAAAAGAGATGTTACACGAGCAGTGATCCAGAGCAAGCCTCACTCACAACCCGATAACAAGACGTTAAGGAGTGTCGGTTGGGGTAATTGACTTTGTCCAATGCACAACACAATTTGAAAATTTCAAATATTCGATAAATCACCACAAGCCACACAAAAAACAAGACTAAAAATAACACCTCTTATAGCTCAAAAAATTTAAAACCCGTATGTGGGTAGAGCATCACACAACCACAACACAATGAAAATACCAATACTTCGAAAACAAACCAAGTGGAATATATTCTTGTACCTTAACAACCTTGAGCTAACACTCAGCGCTTCGACATCCAAACGCTCCAACTTTCAAATTAGCATGACAAGAGCTCACTCTAGCATGCAACCCTCCACTCTCCTCTCTCACAAAATACAATTGTACATGAGGGGGAAGGCCCTTAACTCTCCATTCTCATCTCCTTATATAGTTTGCTATCCACACTCTCACACATTAGGCTTTTTGCTTTCAGCTTTTGGCTTTTGCTTTTCTATTGCTTTTTACTATTTTCATTTTTTCTGCTTTATGCCTGTTTGCAACTCGTTTGGATCATAACTTCGTCATTTGAACTCCGAATATAGTCGTTCGGGTACTCAAAATGATCGCAACGCATCTAATCGACAAGCTGGCGCAGGAAAAATTACGAAAATCCATCAAAATTGGACAAAAATACTGATTTTCGTAAATCGCATCATTTTTCTCCATCTTTTATCTTGGACGACTTATTCCCTTTCTTGGCCTATTGTTCTTGTAATTGCATACACTTTTACCACACATGTCCTCTTTTTCTTCAAGAAATACTCGTTGACGATGTAAAATGTACGATCTTTTTTTCTTTGATCCTTGAGTCTTGAAAATAAATATTCTCTGGATATGAACTTGTTTTTTTATGCAGTGTGCCCTAGTAGAAATATGGTTTTTTAAATGAACTTCGTGTCCAATCATTCATGATTTGAAAAATATGCAATATTGGATCCATGATATGCAACCAATCAAACAATGCTCACACAAAAAAATATGGATGCACTGGAAGAATTGTGCCTAGCCTATCTAGATGTGCTTGCGCGTCATGCAAAATGCAAACAAAATTCCTTATTAATTTAAATCCTTATCTTCACCTCTCAATACTCTTCAAAAAAATATAACATACTCCGCTCCTCCCGCCCAAAATCTCACAATCACTCTAGAAAATGATGGTCCTCAAGATATTGACCAGATGTGAACAACCCATCTCATAATTGATGGCGTCCTTCATGACCCTCGAACTCTCCCAACCACCTTGCACTCTTAACCAGAGGTTCCTAGCTTTGTGATGAACATCCCCAATGGTGCGTGCAAGAAATATGCGTGCTCAATGACAGGTGCTCTCTCATGTGTGCGTGCATCTAAAATTTACTGCATATAGCTGCAACGGACCTCATGCCATGCTAGTGCTCAATGATGGTGCAAAACATGCATAATCCCAACCCATGGCATGGAAGCATTTGATAAGAACAGGAGACGACCCCTGAGTGCACTGCATTAACAAGTGCAACATGAAGTGCTCGTGAACCCATTATCCCCGTGATGTGGAAAAGTCTTGACAAGAATACATACCTAGCTCCTCAATGTCCGGTAGCTAATAGCAAACTCCAACTTCAACCTGTCCAAAAAAATACCAAGCTCGACCAAGGCTATCAAGTTTCACATTCAACAAATCAAACAAAATGACAGAAACAAATCCTAGGCTAAATAAACACAAGAAATCCAATTGGGAAACAAAAAAACAAACAGTTATGCAAACAACTAAGCTAACAGAAATCAAACCTAACTACAATTTGAATAGGGCTTTTCAGTTTTCAGAAAAACACTTGACAACGCGGCAGCCCTGTAAGTCACTCATCTTTCTTGTCTGTAGTTATGATGTTTATCTATACCACTTGCAAGGCTAATCTAAACCATCAATGCCAGAGGAGACACGCAACCTTCCAGACCTACCTACAATCTTGGAGCCTGAGATGGAGGCAATGATCCATGCATTGATTCCCATGGATGTCGAGAATTCTGATCCGCTTAGAGAGGAAGCATCCATACCATTATATGATGGGTGCCAAGTATCTCGCCTGAAGACACTGCTTGCACTCTTAAGTGTGCAAGCAAAATACGGATGGAGTGATACAAATGTGACCTAGTTGTTCAGGTACCTTGTGAATACGCTTCATTGATTTTTTTTCAGCACTATTATTAAAAAAGTTTGTGCTTTTTCAAGGTGTTTATGATTTTTTTCAAGTTATTAAAATTTCATATATTACCACTTGCAAATACCATGCCTAAGTCTCGTGATGATGCACGACATGTTTTACGAAAGCTTGGCATGGACTACAATAACATCCATGCATGTATCAACGGTTGCATACTGTTTTGAGGAGAATACGAAACTATGGAGACATGTCCAAAGTGTGGTGCTCACAGGTATCGACAGGAATTGCAAGGGAAAACCATCTCTCAAAAAGTTCTCAGACACTTTTCGCTTATCCCCTACATAAACCACATGTTTCATATGTCTGACATGGCGAGCTTGACAACGTGGCATGCATAGAATAGGTACACGGATGGAGCTCATCGAATATCAATGGATTCACGCGCATGGAACCACATTGACTCTACCTTCCCAGGATTTTCCCAAGAGCCAAGGAATCTTCGGCTCGGTCTTGCAATGGATGGCATGAACCCATTCAGTCTACGCTTAACTTCTTACAGTGTGTGGCCTATAGTCCTTGTCAACTACAATATCCCTCCATGGCTTTCTACGAAGAAAGGATATCTCCTCCTTAGCTTACTCGTCCCCGGTCGCTACAAAGTAAAAAATATGGATGTGTATCTTCATCCATTAGTCGATGAGCTTAAGATTTTGTGGGAGGAGGGGGTCCCCCTGTAAGATATGAGCAGGCGTGATGGTCGATGATCAGCCAATATTCGAGCCATTCTCATGTGGACGATGCATGACTTTTTCGGATTCAGAGAGTGGTCAGGTGAACAGGCCTCTGTTCTCGTTGGTAATATCTATATTTTATCTCATTCAAGCAAGTATTCACTGGGTCGTGGTGTTGGAACAGGTCTGGTTACGTCAGGTTATCATGTATGTCCATTGTGCGGGCCACAGTTAGACTCCCGAAGGTCACAAACCATGAAGAAGATGGTATATCAAGGACACGTTGCTTTCTTGCCAGAGGATCATAATTTCAGGGAACGTTTCCTTGGACAATCTCCAACACGTATGAACGCCGCAAGCTAGTACGAGCTGAAAATGGTCCACGCGGAATCACATCCAAACGGAATGCAGTACCAGTTTTCTACGAGTTGCCATATTGGACCCACTTAAGGTCAAACACTTGTTGGATCCCATGCATATTTTCAAGAATGTGGGCAGCTTGCTATGGGACCACATCACAGGAAAGAGAGACACTATAAGGGCACGAATGGATTTGAAGGAGGTAGGTAAGATGGAGGCGCTTTGGCTCAGTCGAGTGCTGATCGTCGCGTGCAGCTTCCTCACGCTCCTTGGGTTTTGTCCACTAAAGAAGAGTGCATTGTGAAGCAAGTAGTCAAGTCTATCCGCACTCCGATGGGTATGATGCATTCTCTCAAGTCTGCATTTTCTAAAGATGACCAATTATCAGAGCTAAAATCCCATGACTGGCATAAGATATGGTAGGTTTGTACTACGAATGGATTGTAAGTAGCCTATGTATTTTGCTATTTGGAGTGTAGTCATTGTTCATAATGCTTTCTCGTTTGTGGCAGTTTGTACTATGGATCGCGATCGTAGGACGTCTTACTCCAGAAATATGCACGGCCATTTACAGGTTGTTGACTTTGGTGCAATGGATCTCACAGAAGGAGATTAAGATGTCCTCTATTGAATCCGTGAGGCGGGGAGCAGTGGAGATGGTCTGTCTCTTGAGAAATACCTAACCACCAGTATGCTCACGATACAAATCCGCCTTCTTGTGCATCTTGTAGATGAAGTGGAGATTGCTGGACCTATCCATACGCGATGGATGTTCTTCTTGGAGCACTTCATGAAAACCCTGAAAGGCTTTGTGCGACAATGAGCTCGACCAGAAGGTAGCATGGCTGAAGGTTGGTTGGTGTCGGAGGCGCTAGTGCATATTTCACAATGGCTACTAACGGTGGATGGAGACAACGAAATGCTATGTTTGGTGAAGGACGATGATAGACTGACTGGAGATGTGGTGGTTGAAAATGGGGTATCAAAAAGAATGGGTGCCTCAATGGAGGAGAAGGTGAATTGCTTTTGTATGTTGCACCATGCCTCTATGGAGATGTGGCTCGCCAAGTACCAGATCGCTTCGAGAGAAAGCGCGAGCTGAATTCTGACGTAGTATGCGTCATCGACCGATTCGATATGGGGAGGGCATGGAGGAGATGTTGAGGTTCATGTCAATGCGATGGTTGCATGGAGCTTTGACCGCAGCGTCTCGCGAAGGGACAGAGGTCTCAATGGAGGAGTGGAAATTCTCGAGGGGATGTAGTCCAAAGGTGATGAGGGGTTTAGGATTTGTCATATCTAAATTTTATATGCGACATCTAATTTGAGTATTTCAATGTACAATACAAAATATATAGTGCAGCAAGGTCACGCGAACGACATTTTCGCGTGGAGTGTATTGATGAAATGTGCTCCACAATGGACTGTGGTATCATGGCAAGGTTTGGGCAAGAGAGCCGCAACGGATCCAAACACGGTTGTGGATGAGATGGAGTATTTTGAGAACTTGCAAAGTATTGTTACGGTGGATTACTGTAGCTTCTCCATGATACTATTCAATGTGCACTGGTTGAAAGTGTACTTGGAGGAGCTGGAGCAACAATTCAACGAGGTCCCTCTGGATTTTTCGAAATAGATTCTGAAAAAAAATGGACGGATTTGCGTGACACCTTTGTGTTGCCGATCCATTGTGAACAAGTGTATGGACTCATTTGTTTGCTAATTGTATTACGATATGGTTTATGTCACAATGGTTTGAACTCTCTTGTATGTGTTTGTGAACATGTAATCTTCTATCCAAACCCCCGACAACCTCAATGGTGGTATGTTATGCCTTCAACTCCCTGAAGTGCGAGAGTATATGATCAAAGCGATGTTTCGAGCATAGATGAAGATAATATGAAAATAGAGGGGTCGATATTGCAAGGGATGGAGGCACCGAAAGCTTGGAGCCAGCATCGGCTAACAATGATGGAAATACATGAGTCCAAGAATTCTTTGAGAACCATATGGACTCATCCTTTTGTGGTGACATGTCTATCAACCTTCCAGTGTATGCAGAGTTGTGTCAGGAGATTGACATGGGACCATAGATACTTCATGCTGGGAGCATCCACTTACTCAATTCGTTGACCAATCGCTTATAAGGATACATAAGATATGCATTTTAAGTGAGACCTTTTTTTTAAGGATTTATATTACTATGCTTTGTATGATTTAAATTGATTATTATAATATCATTTTTTGTCTATGCAGGTGACATTTTCAAGATGAGTCGAGGGATGAGCGATGAGGAGTTACATGATATCTTCACACGCATGTCTCCAGACTAGATCGCAAGATTCAGAGATTTGGCAGACCAGGAGCTGTCTCGGTCTTCGTCAGGGCGCTCTGCTAGATCTACTTCAGTGCGATTAGATGCTTCAGCTTCGAGCAGATGCGCTCGACGCTCCAGACTTGGGCCAGAGGGAGGGAGTACTTTAGGGTCACGGGGATGCTATAGAGATATAGATGCAGTGAGCTCACGGTGAACACGGGATACAGATGCGACTTCTCACTCTCGTGGCCCTTCCAAGGAGCGTGGCTTAGGCTCAGGTGGATGCTGTGGAGGCACGGACGCAGTGTCCCCATCTCATCGTTCAGATGGAGTTGCTTCACCTCAGGGATTTGTCACACCTGTGGGGACGTCTACTCCAGTTACTTCGGCTTTTGCTCAGCCGTCAACAGGTGGCAACCCTATGGGTGCCACTCTGAGAGATATTACCCCGGTCGGTACACTAGATGCAGAGGGGTCTCCTAGATATGCCCAGGAGCGTCGATGCAGATGGGAGAGGACCCATCTTAGGCAGACTCCAGGGGGATATGGATATCTAGTTGATGATAGGTCAAGAGCCATCATCATGAATGATGAAGGGAGGAGGATGATGGCTCACATGAGAGAGTTGTGTCAACAAGTTTTTCGGCACAACGTCTTAGATCATTGGAAGAACATACCAGAGGAGAGCAAGGACTACATAGTAGCATCCTTACATGAGGAGTTTCTGGTTCCATCCTTAGTAGATAGATTTTCTACGGGCTGGATGATGGATTGCATGCATGCATATATGTCACACAGACGATTCGACGCATGCAAGGCAATCAAGAGTGGGGCTGCAAAGCCCGAGTGGTTAGATGCAGATGACTAGCACCGACTGAGGGAGGAGGTAACAGATTCTCCAGGACGTTGGAGTCAGCAGCGGGAGGCAGTGAGGGTACGACTCGAGGCCACAGTGGTCCATCATCTTGTGAGTGGTGGTCACACGACATATTTGGAGGACTTTGTAAGTTTTTCTTTTGTTTTGCTTGTTTATTTTTTTGCGATATCCTTTGTACTGACAATCATGTTTCTAACAGTTAGCATTTTGTTTTCTTTGCAGCACTCCATTACAAATCGCGATCCGACTGGCCTTGAGACTCGATATGAAGAGAGGCATGGTCTCACTTCATTGATCGACCGATTGTATAGACGCGGCGGCCCTGTAAGTCACTCATCTTTCTTGTCTGTAGTTACCATGTTTAATTAGAATGCATTATTGTATAGTGGATTGATGTATTGTTTCTTTTTTTGCAAAGTCCATTTGATGCTCCTTTGCGGCGGGACGAGCTTTTGGAGGGCGAGGATATGTAGCTCGCCCTTGGATCCCTAGAGCTCACACACATTTATTTTTGGGTCGCCTGATCTATGTAGACATTTTCTATGTATTACTGATATCTTGTCATGATTGTACCAATCGTTTATTATGCGATCATGTATTTATTTCATGTATCAGTGTTATGATTTCAGTATACATTGTTTTTGTTTGCAAGCGCATTGTACACAATGCAAAAACTATTTTGTATGGCTCTAATAAAGCACACAGTGCTATATGTGGTAGGGCAGCTTATCACAAAAAAAAATTTCCCTGTTACCGTCTCTATTAGCGTTACAAATTTTATTGCTCGCGTCGTTATTGGCATCATTGTTGTCATTGCAAACCGTCGGTATTGGCATTGGTGGACACTGATAGCGATGCCGATACCGACTGTTCTATGGTGTCGCCAATAACGACGCTTTTTGCGACGACAAGGGCAAATTTTGTTATTTTCATTTTCGTCGCTTTTAACGTCGGTATAAGGCCTATATCTTGTAGTGATTGTGACTCAAAACATCACTAGTATATGTAGAAACATCATCTGAACAATGACTCAAAATATTACTAGTATTAGTAGAGACATCATTGGTATGGCAAGTCAAAGCACCAATAGTCATGGAATAAGTATCCTTTATAGGGCTAATCATAGCTTCAGTATTTGCAATGTAGGCATTCACTGCAAAAGTACTCAAATCCTCAGTAAGCTAAAAAGAAACATCCACAATAGGTCGGTGCTTAGCCTTGGTAGCAAGTAGTGAAGCTTGTGAAAAAACCTATGCTTGCTCTATATGTTTACCATCCTCTAGTGGCATCTACATCTTGAATTCCTCCTCTTTCCACATCTGATATGCTTCTTGTGTCTGTCTTCTTGCTTCTTCCTCTTCCCACCTCCTTTGCTCTTTCTCTTCCTATTTCTCCAATTGTTGCTATTGATCCTTATATGTAGCGACTAGCCTTCTACTCAAATTCTCAAATTTCTTTCAAAATTCATAAGTCACATAAATTACATATCCAACCTCACTCGTTTGTATATTGGCATCTGGCACTTCCTGTATCTTTCTCATACAAAGCATTTTCTCATCCCTAGAACCATCCTTTGTCATTAGGGACTTACATCCTTCAATGAGCATTAGACAAATAACCAAAAGTTATGTCCCAATTGCATCATCCATGTACCTCAGCTCAAGTAGTTGTTGAAGGTACTCGAGGATCCTTAGTATATCTTGCCCAAAAAGCATATGCATTTGCATACATACCCAACTCTTCACCCCTCCCTTCACATTGGGCTCATCAAATACATCAAAATGTTGTGCATTCATCATGCTAAAAGATGTGTGGTCTCACGAAGCCACTAGGAAGAGCTGAAACCTGTGAAGAAAAAGGAAAAATCACTGAGGAAACATCAGAGTAGTTACCTTAAAAGATTTTGTGAGCAAATAACTCAATACAAATAAGACATATTCTACGCAAATGGCCTCTAAATCGACTCCCCTCTTGGCAATCACTCTTAGGAGAATGTCACTAACTCTCACTGATCCTCAAACATACAAGTCCACTCACATAGAACTTGATAGTGGACTACCTTCTAGTGTAATCCCTGACTTCTCTTGCTTAGAACTTCCAGGTACAATAGCTCTTTGATATAAGATCAAAGAATCAATAATTCGGCAAATTCTAGAGCTTTAGAGTAAGATCAAAACCTTGAGATACAATTTCTTTACCTGAGATTAAGGCTTCCTTGACTTGGATTACAAAAGTTAGGTATGATATTGGATTGATAAAGGCTAGGAATACTTACCATAGTAGATATTGGAATGGAAACAAAAAGGCTTTCACTTCAAGAGATGATGAAGTGCAAAATGCAAAATAGCAAGGGGTAATATAAATGTAAGGAACTCAATTTTCATCTAGCTAGGGACGTACAAGATCATCTTAAGCAAAATGTTTCAATTCAAGCACCACAATGTCTTTTGAGTTGATAGGCTTAATCTAGGTTTCAGCAACTTTACTTATGGTTGAGATGTAGTCTCTGTGGCTAATCCATTTAAAGTTTCCTCCTCGACTCCAACATCAATTTCTTCATCCACCTTTGATATGACAGTGATTGCATTTGTAGCACCATCAACTACAACCCGTGGATGGGTTTCCCAGCGAAGAGCTACTCGCTTTGCACCCTGAGGCGGCCTGGTCAAGCCTGGATTTGAGATCAAAGAGATGTGATTCCATGGCCACTACTTGGTATCCTATGCTTTCTACTTTTTCTATTCATGACTAGGCTTCATGTTCTTTCACACTAGGCCATGACTGTGCTTGTCTCTAGCAATTCTTTTGCAAGAAGGAAATATTTAGCAACTCCTCCAACTGCATGCTGATATGCTGATATGTGTGGTTGGGCTCTCAGGCTACCTAGTTTGCTCTTATGAAGCTATTAAGAAATTTTTTATTAAATTAAGGGTTCCCTTTTTTAGCATTAGTCTAGTATTGGACATTGCATATGTCCCATTTTAATGCAACCATTTTGAATGCTTTTCGCTTGTGATTGGCAAATCCTAAATGAATTGGTTTGGTTGGTTAAATTAATACTACATAAGCATGCTCAATCTATCTATTTATTTTTCATAAAGTTAGTATAAATTTATGAGTATATTGTGAATTAATTATATAAAAAATAATGTGGCCATGTCTTATAGGTCACAAAAAGTAATGAATAATTACAACATCTAAATATGCAACAATGTCTTAAACCATTGAGCTTAGCCTTTTATAGAAAAGATTGAAGATCTAGTGCTTAGCCTTTAGTGTTGTAAGGATAGTCAAACACTCTTATGCTAAAATGTTAACACCTCCTTAGGGGTCCCACCTTTATGAATTCCAAATACTATTTTGTTTCTCTTGAACCACAAGAGCTTAAGGGTAACTGTACTAAGGAGGCTAACAAGTCCCCAACTATAATACCTTGCCATACATTAGGGGAGTTTTGAGGTCTCGAAAATGCCCTTTAGGATATGGAGAGAGAGTGCTCTAGACCAATAAGAGCAAAGCCTCCATAACTGAACTTCTATTTTAAAAAATTAAAAAAAACATTTTACAAAAACATATAAATATTCGTGATTATGATATCTTTTAGTGTCTTATATTCGTGATTGTGACATCTTTTTCATTAATGGCATAGAGTCTCGGCTACTTTTATTTAATGATGTTTCTAGATTAATGATAATGACTGATGTAATCGAAATTCAAAATAGTGAAAAGCATGGCGCTCAGTTTTTTCCCTCCTTTCTTTTATTCCTTTATTGTTTTTCCCTCCATTATGGTAGCCTAGTCCTCTCTCTCTCTCTCTCTCTCTCTCTGTGTGTGCATGTCTCTCTTTCTTCTACCATGGATACAGAAATTCAACCTTCAACAAGGCGTCCAAGCTCCCAAATCACATCCATATTAGTGTTTAACTCATTCCAAACTTATGGAAGATGGATTCCTACTATCATTAGCAAAGTAGTTGGATCACCATGCAACAAGCAAAACGTGGAAAAAGGCAAAGATATGAGAGCTTGTTTATCTCTACTTGGAAGGGCAGAATCCGAGATTTTAAGCTTGGAGCAAATAAGAATAGCATCAAAGAGGTACTAGTGCAACATGTGTTCATGCATAGAGAGTTGTGTTTGAAACCTGGATCTTCAAAGCTTCCAATGCATAGACCAAATTGTAAGAATTTGATTTTTAAAATTTTTCATTTCTTAAACATGGTTTAGATTTTTCCATTATAATATTTGTTTGTCTTGTAGATGTCTATCCCTCTAATCTTGAGTAATGGCAACTAGTGGAGTCTATTATTGATGTTATTAATATTATACATGGTTCAATTGGAGAAGAAATGTATAGAGACAGAAAGGAGACAGAGCTTGCAGAGAATGGAATATTCTTTTATGACCATTCTTATGTTATTCCTATGCAGCGTTGCCAATGGGGATCAATAGACCTCCTTCCTTTGCCAGATTTTTCAAGCTTTGAGTGGCCTTTGCCAAGTCCAGCTACTAGTGAGGACTATAGATGTAAGATATTTTCTGAGATCCAGAAAGAAATAAAATCTAATATCTCAAGTAGGCTAAGCAAAGTTACTTTGTTTATGCCTATTAATATATTTGTTGATTTCTTGTCTAATATGGAGATAAGAATTAAAAAAACCAGGCTTTCAGTAAAGAGACTAACATATGATCATATCATACAATTTGTTGATGAAGGATGGGATACAAGGACAGAAGGAAAATTTATATGTAAGATAGATCAAGACTCTATAGCTTGTAAATATATGATTGCTACTCAAAATTTTATCCTTAGCTTTTATTATAGTCGATGGTATTTTGTTGGTAGTATTCTAGTTACTTTAGACCAGAATCTTAACGATTTCAGCAAAGATCCTATAGTGGATCTTGATATTTGGTTCAACGAGGATATTATTGCAATCTTAAAGATCAGAAAATCATGTACACTACATCAAGTGAGGATGGATTTACAAAATGAAGACATTGAACTACCATGCTCCTTTGTATTCCAAGTTGACAAGAAACAAGTAAGTTTTCACATCATATTATATCTACTTAGATGTATATCAAGATCTCACTTCCTAACTAACAAACATTTGTAATTTATTTTTTGCAGATATCGAAAAGGAGAGAAAATAACATACACTGCAAAGACATTCAAGAAAAGATATCTTTACTATCAATATAAAATATATGTACAAATTTTGTAGCAGATGTCTATCTGCCATCTCTATGAGATATACAAGGGCTGAAGGGAAAATTTCTATATATGAAGGCTTACAAGGCGATATGGCAAAGCTATTTCTTTTTTGGGGAACTATCCTTTCTAGGAGTCCTTTTGCCATTCTCTGATGTCTTGGGTATAGAAGGTGTGGGTAAAGGTGTTGAAGTTGTGGCTTCACCTTCCATGGTTATAGGCACCGCATCTCCTTCATGGTGCAAATCCCCACCAATCTCTGTTGTTGGTTGTATACAATTGACCATTATATACTTCAAGAGCTTTGCTTTGACATACCAAACATGCTCAGATGCATAGCAATCCTTCGAAAACTATCACACATTTATAGAAAAAAGAGTTTTAGTTCATTATTGTTCTTACAGTAGACTATATTTTTTTCATCAATGGACTATTTGCAATGAATATCTATCTTAAAGTTTAGCATCTTTCATATTACCTTTACATGTTTATCATCATTAAGATAAAAAACGTTAACCATTCTTCTAACATTTGCAATCACCCTCCAGCCACAAGAATGGCTATCATCCTGATGAGGACACTGCAACCACCAACACAAAGTAAAACTATAAAGAGGACGGATGGTAGTTCATAGAATAAACTTATGTTTCAATTATTTTAATCAATAACTTACTGCAACTTGTCTATATTGCATTGTTGCAAGCAAATCAGACGATATAGGGGGTCTTTTCTCTAGCTCTTCAATTAATCTTTTACCACCTCTATATATAAAATATATTGAAATTTAGAGTACTTACAAAAAAAAAGAATTGAAATATCAAGGAGCCCTTGGATAATATAACTTACAATTTAGCATTTCCATGGCTTCCTTTCATAGAGTTGATTAAAAAACATTGCTTATCCACACAGTCTATTGTAATCAAGCTCCAATGAGAATTGAAAGAAATCATATCTCAACAAATTAGTAGGATAAAATCTCAAAAAATCTAATAGAATATTGAATCACTTACTTTTCATTATATGGAATTATAAGGAGCTCCAAAGTATCGAAGTCAATTAGATTGAACCATTGCTCAACAAAACTTGTATCAAGCTCGTTTCTCATAAAGAATGAGATAGATGGATCAAGAACCTCAATTTTTTGTTGCATATCCAAAGGAAACTCATGCATTACACACCTAGAAAAGGCATAGAAATAGTGAGTATAAATAAGAAAAATCTTATTGTTAAAAAAATATCAAAAAGTAGAAGTAATTATGGGTGGATATACCTTAGGCCAACAAGAATAATACTGTCATTTATTTCTCTTCTTTTATCCTTAAGAATCTGAACACATGTAGTATCAAAGAAAATAATCTTAGTTCTTTTGCCTAAGTCACCAGGTAAGAAACAAAACACATTGAATCCTTTTGGATTAGCTGCTTCAAGAAGGGTGGCCAGCTCATTTTCAAAGGTCTCTAGTTGCTCTGCTTCCGTTTCTTCAGCCCTTTACCTCCTATATTCTCTCCATTTATCTGCCTGTTCCTCTTTAGCTTTCTCCTCTTTTTCATGTTGCCTTGTATCCCTCTCATGGGTGACATCCTCAACCTTGGGACCAGAATCATCTTTCTTTCTAATAGCTAGGGGCACATTAAGGATATTAAATGTCTTCTCATCAGTGAGGGGAATTGGCTCAAGGACCTTTGAAAATCTATATCTTAGCATCCTAGGAATTACCATGTCCTTGTCCATGAGTGTGAGCCTATGAGCATGAGCATCACAAATATAGGCATCTTGAAAAAACTCAATTAAAAAATCCTCTGTGGCTTCTTGTATACAATTAAGGGCTGTTCTTGTCCATCTAAATCTATCCAAACTATATTTGTCACAAATCTCCCTGACAAGCCTATGAAAATACAACTTTGGAATTGTATTGTCAAGAGCCTTTATTGCCTTCCTAGTCTCCCTTAGGCACCTGACATTCTGAGAAAACTTTCTTCTTGGCTTTGACTTTCTAGAGAGCTTTGGAGGCTTTGAAGATTCATGAATCTTTGATGTTAAACCCCTAGGATCAATCTTCCCCTTCCTTGCTGTTGCTTTAGTCCTAGCCATCTGCCAAAAAAAAAGAGATGTTACTTCCTGTCCAGTGTGTCCAGTGAAACACGAGTTTCAGACAAGAGGCCTCCGTGCAGCATGTTGTTTTCGTGTTTCAGCGTACTTCTTGTCTAGTGTGTCCAGTGAAACGCGAGTTTCAGACAAGGCGCCTCCTTGCAGCATGTTGTTTTTGCGTTTCACCGGACTTCTTGTCCATTGTGTCCAATGAAACGCGAGTTTTAGACAAGGCGCCTCCTTGCAGCATGTTGTTTTCGTGTTTCACCGGATTCTTGTCCAGTGTGTCCAGTGAAACGCGAGTTTCAGACAAGAGGCCTCCTTGCAGCATGTTGTTTTTGCATTTCACCGGACAACTCATAAATAGCCAAGTAATCAACCAAATGAAGTAAAACAAAGCTTTGACCTAAGGAACACTATTAAAATTACCTAAAATATCCACAGAATTAAGAAAAAAGTTTGAAGGATTGTCTTAAATCTCCACAACATTAAGGAATGCTCACACTCTGGAAGGAATTCGTTTATAGTGCTCATAAGCTCATAATAATAGAAAAAATTAAGGAAAAGTATCAAAAAAATGCAATGAATGGATGCCTGGGCATTGAGAAGGAGGACGCAGAAGAGAAGGAGGATGCAGAAAACCATACCTTCTTTCACGCTTTGCTGGGAAAAATCCGTTTAGAACCAATTTTGTCAATGGGTCTGGTGAAACGCGAATACGTTCTTCACAACCACAGCATGACCATGAAAATGTGCTTGAAGGCCCTACTGAATGACCACGAAAATGTGCTCCATGATCATAAAAATATGAAACAAATTTAGCTGTTGCTTCCCTTTATTGGGGGATTTCGATGGTACATGCATTACTTGGCGAAGTGTTAAGTAAAACACGTGCGACGTATTCTCAAAAAAAGGGAGTGCGCATGTATTCTGAGAAATTTGATACGGTGTCTTAAGTGAGACACGTGTGCACATATTCTGAGGTATTTCGCGCGTGCAAAAATATTGGAAATTTCGTCTAAATTTGCAGTCGCATTTATTTTTCATCATTACCCACACTTTTTCATTGGAACTATCAACACAGGTTTGACGATCAATATAAAAGATTTTCGAAGCCATTCTCTCCAATATTTTCTTTCTTTCTCCCGAAATTTTGTTTCGACTTCCCTTCAAGGTCTTTGCTTCATGTTTGAAGAGCAGTTCAACAATTTCTGATAGGTAACAAAATTTTGTTATAACAAGTATTTGAACAAAATCAATTTGATTAATATAGAAAGAATTTTTAATAACACTTGAAAAATTACAGATGTTATATGCTTTGTATCTTTTAAAAGGAGCATAACTTCTAAAAAGAATCTTATCATAAATTTCTATGTTTTAATAGAATTAATTCATAGTTCATGTTTCTCTTCTTGTTTTGCATCTTTTGACCGGTGAAACGCGAAATAATGTCTCTGGTTAGTGATATTTTGCTAACTATCGTGTTTCACCGGTGAGATATTCAAATAACTTTCGTCTTCAAGTAGTGTCTAGTGAAACGCGATTTCTTCACCGGCATTTGCCTTGAAAACCTTGTTTTCGCGTTTCACCGATCAATTAAAAAAATTTCTCATTTTTTGATTTTTTGTCTTGAAAAATGCAATTTTGGGGCCTCTTTCCATGGTTCCATCTTGTTTTATTAGACATTGTTGCCATTGTGCTTTGTTTTCAGGGACAAATCTTTTGTTGGTCAAGATGACAAAGAGAAAGCTATCTTTGGAAGGAATGGATAAGGAGGAGCTAATGGAGACTTTTGATGATAGGCTCTTTGATTTCTTACACACCACTAGAAATTCTTCCAAGTTTAGCTATATCAGGGAAATTTTCAATGTTCCTTTTGATTTGAAGAAGTTATTGGAGGATCTTGAAGATAAACTTAAGGAGTATAGATGTTTTTATGATAGACATGTTCAAGGTTTGGAAGTTAATGGATTTGTTCATTATAGTGATGTCATGGGAGCCACCAGTACATCCAAGTTAACTTTGCAAGGCAGGTTCAATCTCATTGATAAGGAATTCAGAAAGAGAGAAACATGTTGCCCTTTCCACAAGTATCAACACCAATGCCTTCTGATCCACAAGGACGTTGGATTTATTGTGTATCTTCAATACATGGAAAAATATTCTCTAGATATAGACCAACAGGGAAAGCTAGAGGATATTGCAAGTATGGATAAGGAGGTCGAAGAGAAGGAGGAGATGTTCCAAGAAGATATTGAGAATCGACTTGTCCAAGGTTTTGATGTAGGTTTGTTCAAGAGTGACAATATCACAATGGTGGAAGAAAAGGAGATCGAGCCAAGTGCACAGGTTGATGAAGAAGATCCTCTTACATGTGTTCCAACATTTTCCACTTATCTTATCAACAAAAAGAGATATGTGTCGCTAAATGATATTCAACATCTTTTTTATCTTAAAAAAGATTATTGCTTAGCAATCCTTGAAGGTTGGGGCAAAAATGACATGAATTTTATAGGTTATGAACAAGAACCACTAGCAAGTCTTGATGTTGAGGGAGAGAATTTCCAAGACAGCTCTATAGCCTTACATACATGTATTAATCAGATCGTAGAATACGAAAAGGGGGGGATACCTACAAAGAAGAGTTCTCGCAGGTCCAGAAGAAACTTCATATTGATGATGTAGGGTATGAAGAGAGATTGAAGTCTCCATCAAATGAGAGACCCAAGAGTTCAATAAATCTTTATGATGAAAGTCTTCTCCAAGAAGACGAACATCCTAAGGTATGAAATATAATTTGAAGTTACCCATTGAGTTTATGTTAGACTTTATTATGCATTATAGATAAATATATTATATCTTATATTGTTGTGGTTTCTTGTGTAGATTGAGATTGAAGATCTGGACAACTTTCTTGGAAGGTCCAAGGGCTCTAGGCCAATGAATCTTGGAAAAAATCAAAGCCTTGGCCATTATATTGAAAACTTAAACAATCAAACAATTGTAATATATCATAGTAGATTGTCAAGCTCTCCAAGTCTACCAATGATGGCTTTGAGAGCTATCTCAAAGGTAATTGGATCTCAAGTTTTCAGCAGAGGTTTGAACAATATCATTTTAGTGGAGAAGGAAGAAGCCATAAGAGTTTTTGGCTTCATGCCTGGATACAGTGGATCTAGAGCTGGATATTTTGGAGTTCTTGGCTCCTATTTTCTCTCTTATGTAGGAGATAGTAAGAATTTGAAGCTTCTTCCAGACTATCGAAAACAGGAGTTTTTGAAATACAGAGGTCTTATTGAGTGGGATGAAACAAAAGATTCCTCTAGAGGCCCTATCGAACTACCTGAAACCAAGGACTCCTCTGAAGGCCTTGTTGAGGTGCCTGAAACTAAGGACTCCTCTAGAGGCCCTGTCGAGGTGCCTGAAACTAAGGACTCTTCTGCAACACAATCAGACTAGAAGATGCCAGAGATTAAGGGTTTCTTGAAACCCATCTTTTCCCAACTTTGTTTGGTTTGTAACCATTCCGTAAATCTTTGCTTTGCGCAAGAATTTAAATATCTATCTTTTCTTCTTTGGGTAACAATTTGTATAGTCCTTGCTAAAGATGATGTATTGCTTGATGTGGTTGTATCTTTAAGCTTGAATTTATGCCAGATTTGTCGATAGAACCATTGAAATACCTCTAATAAACTGTTGGCTTTGTGTCTTCCACCTCCATGTCTTGTGTGTCTGAAATATTTTGTTCTTGCTTGATAATGTGATTTTTCCATACATTGGGTTGACCAGATAGATAGAGATCCATATTGTTTAATAAAGTATGGAGCATGGTTGTATAGAATATGCTGCATAGTCAACAAATAAAGAAAGTTATTAAAAAACATTATATGAGTTCAACAATGAAGAAAAAAACATATACAAACTTCTTACCATATAGTGAGTAAAGTGTTGATCACCCCAAGCTTCTGTCATCGCCTTTTTAAAAAGGTTCAATTGGTTTTTAAAGTCTTTGAGATCATCATCTTTCCTGATAAGGAATTGCTAGCTGTAGTACATACTTTACGTCAATAGAAACATTATTTAATGGGATTTGAATTCATGATCAAAACTGACCAACAAAGCATTAGACATCTCCTTAGTCAACCACAAATATCTGACCGACACATTAAATGGGATGCTTTTATTCAAAGTTTTCATCCACTCATACAATACCAACCCGGAAAAGAGAATATTGTTGCCGATGCTTTAAGTAGAAGACCGACTATTCATAATATCTTTGTGATATCTTTTGACTCTCTTCTCCCTATGAAAGACACTTATGACCAAGACCCTACTTTTCAAGTTGATTGGAATAAACTAGTTACAAATAATTGGATTTTTATTGATTCATTGTCTTACACTAATGGATTTATGTTTTATGAAAAAAGATTATGTGTGATTGTTCCATTTCGATAATTTGTTTTGCATGAAATTCACTGTCCCCCATACCAAGGTCATAGAGGAATTATATCTACTTTGCGTATACTGATTGAAGATTTTTACTGGCCACACATGGAAATTGATGTATCTAACTTTGTATCTGAATGCTTAGTTTGTCAAAGAGTTAGAAGACACCATGATAAACAATATGGTTTATTAATGCCTTTATACCAATTCCAGAATGACCATGGAAACAAATTTCAATGGATCTTATTACCGGTTTACCTAATACTAAAGCTAATCATGACATGATTTGGACTATTGTTGATAGGTTTAGCAAACAAGTATATTTCATTCCATGCAAGAAAATATTAACTCCATCTCAAGATGATCAATTATTCTTGAAAACTGTTTTCACTAGTCATGGTTTGCCAAAAGTTATTATTTCTTATCGTGATTCTAGATTCTGCAATAATTTTTGGATTACTTTGTTCGCTAACTTAGGAACAAAGATTGATTTTTCATCTGCATTTCATCCTGAAACAAATAGCCAAACAGAAGCTACTAATAGTACCATTTTAGATCTTTTACGAGCATACACAATTTCAAAACCACAAACATGGGATGCATATTTACATTTACTTCAGTTTTTAAAGTCGATGGGGACACCTGTCCTTTTCGGGCATCTTATTAATTTAATGTGAAAGTGGGTGATTTCAAAAAATACATATTTAAATTAGTGGATGTTTATGAGTTTAGAGTGCGCACTCGTAATAAAGTAAGGTTAGGATTGAGTTCTAATCAATTTATTTATTTTGTAGCTGAAGACTGCTAGGTATTCACTTTTGTCGGTTTAATTTTTTTTATTTTCTAACAATTGTAAATGCTTCAGTTGATGTATAGAGCAGGCAACGGTGGCATTGGGAAGCACTGGGCGATAGCGTGTATTCAAGTTATTTAGAAGAAATTATCATTATTGATGGGCGCTCATCTTAGGCGTGGCGCGAATATCTATTTTGATGTGTGATGCCAGGAGGCATATTCCACGGTGGATTCCGTGAGGTTTTACGGTGGATTCCGTAAACTTATATGACCGGGGCTCATACGTAAAGAGGATTCTTTGTGCGAGAAGTTGATGGGGACGCCTGTCCTTTTCGGGCGTTTCATTAATTTAGTGTGTACATGGGTGATTCCATAGCGGGTGATTCCACAAAATGCATATTAAATTAATAAACGTTTATGAGTTTAGAGTGCGCACTCGTAATAAATTAAGGTTAGGATTTATTTCTAACCAGTTGATTTATTTATGTAGCTGAAGACTGCTAGGTATTCACTTTTGTTGGTTTAATTGTGTTATTTTACTAACGATTGTGAATGCTTCAGTTGATGTGTAGAGATAGCAGCAGTGGCAGAGGAAAGCATTGGAGTCTAGCGGGTTTTCGACCTTTGGACTATATTTTGATAGGCGCTACGCCTATATTTTGTTATGTCTATAGAGACATTGATTATTTATTATTATTTTGTATGCGCTTATGCGCCTGGATATGTTATTTCTATTTAGACATTGAGATTGGGCGTGCCAGACTCTATGGGCACCGTCCATTAGCTTTATTTTCTTATTTTTGGTAGAAAGCAAACTCAAAAGCTAAAAGCTTGTCATATTTTTGTAATTGGGCTATTTTTGAGCATGAAGATTGGAAATATACATTAAATACATGCTTTGTGAAGCGCTCACACAAGGCATGGGGGAGATTGAACCCAATTTGTCTCTTGCTTCATGTCGTGCTTTCTTTTACATGGGTTTTTGTGCTAAAAAGTAGAGTACTTTGTTCTTGGGGACCTTCCGGGATTCACCACGTGAGCTATCTGCGACCGATCTGCGCACCAATGTGCTTATTTATTGAAGTACCTGACATTTATTTATTATCTTGTATGCGCATGGCCGCACAATTTAAATATTTTTTATTGGACATTGTATTTGGGCATAGCTCGACTCTTTGGGCGCCCAACCTCTTTAATTCTTTAGTGGGACAAAAGCAAATACAGAAGCTAAAGCATGCTAATTGTAAATTGGGCTATTTTTTGAGCTTGGAGATGAATAATATATCAAATACATGCTTTGTGGAGTGCTCACACAAGGCATGGGGGGATATTGTACCCAATTAGTCTTTTGCTTTATGTCTTGCAAGTCTTCTCTCTTGTTTTTTGTGCAAAAGTAGAGTTGTTTTATTCTTGGGGACCTTTTGGCGCTCGCTACGTATGCATACAACATCGGATATGTGCACCACTTATTGGCTTGCTTTGAAAGGTTTATTTAGAAAGACTTGTGATTCATAAGATGTATGGAAAATTTCAAAGGTTGTCCACCTAACCAAGAATATCATGACTTCATGAGCATAGGATGTGATTGAATAGTAGCACTAGCTAGAACTCATTACACTCAATTGCATATGCCAGTATATGGAGCTACATAGATATGATATCCAAAATTTCAAGTCCTTAATTCAAGAAGTAACAAAGTTATCAATGACTTTAGACCCATTACGCAATCACTTATTGGGAGGATGGTGAGAGGGAAAGGATGTATTTCATCATTTTTAATAGTTTACCAATATTGGTGGCTTTGGCAATCCATAGGTCATAGAATACATTGATTTTTTGTCTACAAATATGATGGAAAGACTGTAGAAATAATGTTTTTGAGTTGCAAAGTCTTGCAACCAAAACATTGTCTATTATACAATGCCTTTTGGGAGCTATGATCAAAATTGGTCAACCTTATCAGATGCAAACACCTTCAATTGTCTCATGCAATGAACATAGGGCTACATATATTGCATCTCAAGCAACCATCATGTCTACATCAAGTAATCCACCTCTAATATTACAAATGGTTGATAAGGTCATCAAATAGAGCATCACATTAATTGAGTTTGTGCAAGTGCTAGTTGAACATGATTACAACTTTTAACTATTAATTACATTCATGTAACCCAAATGTACCATAACCATAATACTACTATGTATATGATAAAAGGATGTATTACTATTGATAGATGTTGAACATATAAAAACCAAAAGCATTTATATTACAAATCTATAAAAAAAGCGAAGGATGTTGCATTTCTAGTTACATGAGAAGAAATCATAGATCAATATCAAAGATGCATTTACAATGGGTGTGGAACTTGTGTCTTTCAAATCTCATCTTCCAATGTGCCTCCAAGAACCTAGAAGATTAGAATGCATTCGCATGAAAATTTTGTTTAAAATGTGCTACATGTCTTTATAATCTATGTTGTAGTCTTGGGTTACTCCATGCACTTTTGTAAGCTATTATACCTTTATGTTAATGTCATCAAACTCTTTGGCCTTACATAGTAGCACCAACTTGAGCTTACCATAGCATTGTAGTGTGTTGCTCTAGTGTAGACCACTAGCCTTACCCACATTGAATCATCCCCAACATCCGTTTTAGCCTTCTTTGCAACTAGTGTCTCAATGTGATAACCCTATTGTTGGTTGGTATTAACTTAATTCAGGAAGTACCAAAATTAGCATCTACTGAAAAGAGTAGTTGCAAGATTCCAAAAGGTCAAAGGAGGCTCAAGGGCATTAGGAGTTATTGTAAGCATCAATTTTACAAGCTATCATAAATAGCAACATCTAAAGTGATTCCACTGACTATCAACATAAAAAACTAGGTTGACTAGCTTAGATAACACAACTCAAACTCAATTGGTACGACTTGGTGTAATGAGCAAATTGTGGTGGGTTTCAACATGTGACCATGCCAACATGAATAATAGAGGTTGAGCATGAAGCTATGTTCATTCCATAAAATGTAAAGGGCTTAAATTAACATACCCTAAGACTGTTAATGTTTGGACAGGAGATATGACATTGTTCTCTATAGTCCTCGGATGGAACAATGGGCCAAGGTAAGTGTTTTACAAAATGAGGAGTTTGATAATGCATCAGAGTGTTTTATTATTATCTTTTCATACACAATTGGTAAGGATGAGAGAAAATCGTAAATTCCATCGAGGTAGAATTATAGCTTTATAAAGGATTGTTTTGTAGATCTATAACAGTGTATAATCGGGTATTATACCCAGCAGGCTTAAAACTTACATGAGACAGTGCAAGCTTTGCAATCAAATTGGCAAGGGTTGCGACGCCGTATGCGATCCCTATCGCCGCTCCATCCTTCACCGCCACCACCAAAGTCCCACCCGTCGCCGGGTAGTCCCCAGTCATCGCCACCTCCCTGCCCACCATCGCCAGGGCCCCAATTGCCGCCATAGCCGCCACCAGCACTCCCCGACCCGCTGCCACCACTTCCGGGGTTGCCATAGGAGTAGCCGTAGCCTTCACCACCACCTTTGGGGCCCCCTTTGAAAGATCCATGGCCTGGGGCTGTGAAACGTGGGGCAAGCAAGGAGCTGGCCGTTGCAAGGGCCCCAGGTCTTGCACTTGACTGACTTCTTGAGGCCCGAGCTGGGGCGCTTGGGAGCGGCAGTCGCTGCAACATGAGGAACAGATAGTAATGATGATGAAGGAGAAGGAGCTGAAAACGATAATGATTATACTAGCGCAAACACAAGGAACAGATGGACCACAATTCCTGAAGGTGCCATGGCGCTGTTGATCGGGAGAGACAGACAGACAGAGAAAGCTGCTGAGGCTCGCTTCTTATAGTTGAGAAAACGACCGTTTCGGAACTATCATGCACCACCCGCTATGGGGCGCCCCCCCTCCTCATCAATTAAAAAATCTTTATAATAATAATATATATTATCAACCAGAATTGAGTCTCTAGTCTTAGAGACATTATGATATATTATCCACCAGGTTAGGAGACTCTAGTCCCATGACATATGGCACACACTCCCCATTAGAGGGGTTATGGGTTTACAAAAGCCAATAGTACCATAAGTCAATATATGGCACACACTTCCCATTTTCGAAAAATGTAGGACCAAATGCTCACTTTTGCACACGCATGATCGAGATAGCATGAAAGGCAAGCTAGTGCACAGATTGGTGCCCCACGCTCACCCTTACATCCACTCATGTGTCCTCCTCTAGAATACATGAGCTAGTCTAATCTCTATACTATACACACATCCCATCCAATTCAAACTAGCTTATCTTTCGTAGGTGAGCCAATAAAAAGTAAGCAACCATTAGGATCAAACACTCAGATCATATGGGCACTTTGATTTCAATATTCAACCTTTTCCAAGGTTGAACAACCATCAGAAATCATGTCACTTGTTGTATTTTATTTATCTTAGAAGTTAATGTGATACAATGCATCGCTATCAGTCACAACTTGTTCTTTGTGTACCAGTGTGAACTTCTTCATATTACATTATCTCCTTCTAGATATTTGTATGGCATTTACTTTTTGCTCTAGCCATTAGGTAATTTATTCCATATACCCTCATAGACCGTACAAGCCTAATATAAACTCATCAATGACAATATGATCATGAGTGAACTTTAGTGTGAATGTCCTTTTTCCCAAAGTTTGTATTTCTTAGTAGTAAAACAAGAACAAGGCTTCTATGATGATTAAGCGATAAAGGTGAAGTTAGGTGAATGAATTGAAAGCCACTCAATCTTGTAAGTTATTACGCAATGAAAAAAGGTGGAAGGCTTGCTAAATCATATATTATTTGTCTTTACTTATGTTAATAGAGGCTTTGCACTTTGGACTATCTAATTGAAACCCTAGTTGCCTTAGTTGTTTTCTAATACATGTGGATGTGAATGGGGGGTTTGGGTTGGTGGGGCAACCAATCACTTGAGTTCATATTAAGAAAATATCATATTTATGGGATATAAAAAATGCCTTACAAAAGGAGGGACTTTCATGATTTTGGAGAATAGGTATACATTTATCAAGAAGGATGCATCGATCTAAAATGAGAAATTCACCAATAAAGAAATTTATAAATAGTATTTGAATGCATGTGATAAAGGGTTTATGCAAAGTGAATCCCGTACAAGGGGGAAAAAAAGGGGGGGTTGTTTGGGGTGGGGTTAAGAGAAGCACAAGGCTTTATATGGAATTCAATTAAGTGAATGAGGTAAGGAATTAAGCAATGGAAAAGTTAGGAAAATTGCTAGAGAGGTATTTATCTTTCCTTATTTGAGTAGTTGATTTGTGCTTTCATCATCTTTATGGTTTTTTAATAAGTGCAAGAGTGGCTAGAACTCATATATAAATCAATATTCCAACAACTGACTATGAATAGAGTAGCTGTGTGATATAGTATTCCAACCAACAAGTTTCTTGCCATTCATTTGTGAATGGTTTGTTAGCATATAATTTTTATGTGGATTTTGGTTCTCATCGTGAGTGTGCCAATGATGAGAAGTGATAGAGAGAAAGATAGGCATATTACACTTCTTATACAATATGAGAATCAAAGGAACCAATTACAATATGATATTTATTTTGCACATTATTAGCACATTACATTTGCTAATATATATCACATTGAATGTGCCAATTATAAATGTATCATTTATTAGCACATTACATGTCTAGAGTTTATGTTTCCAAATATGATATTTACAAGTACATCACATGTGTGGAGTTCTTAATTTTGATACGTATTTGTATTACATTTTTTAATTGTAGTTCATCCTAGCTATATCCCTCTTGCAATTGTACTCAAGGAAGTAACTAGATATATATATCCTCTACATGACATACATTTCAGGTCTATTTATAAATATCCTTATCTATAAATTTTTAGTAAATAAAACATAACCCTTTTCTATTCAATCTATAAATAACCCCTTTATATTACACCTTTCTATATGAAAAAAATGTATAAAAATGGTATTTTAAAAATACCTTATTTTGAACCCATGTGATGTACACATATATTCATGAGTAACTTACCGGAACAATTGTATCTCTCGTATAAATGTTGGAGGTCACTCAAATGCCCACCTATTACTCACCCATGTATGCTTCGAATGCTAAATGTTATAAGCCTCCCAAATGAGAAGATGCCATGATGGGCATGGGGGATTGGTAAAGTTCCCATATAAAACACAAGAAAGGATCTAGCCTTGAAGATCAAATCATTCCGAGATGGCATATGTGGAACTTGACCCTTGGATCAAGTGAGAACTAGGTAATGAAAGTACTAGTATATACTAGACGATGAGTTATCAAATACACCTAGTCGAAGGATCCTATAGCCTATTTGGACAGTGGGATAGTGAAAGTACTGGTTTATACTCGATGATGAGTTATTGGATGTGCACTAATCCATGAGGTCCTAGCCAGCCTTAGCTATTGCATTGCAAGGGGCAATGGCCCCTTTAACAATCAAGAAATAGAAGAAATATTCCTTAGACTATCATATCTTAGATACATGGGTGATGGCTAGTGGGTCAATCAAACCACATGGATGATGAGTCAAGATGCACCATCCATGTCCATCTCTAGCTAGTGGACCTCTAGCACTACATATACATAGGTAATGCTACCCTCTTGCATATAGTCATTATTAAGTACTCATTCCTTTTGCATTTTTCCCTCCATCTATTACCTATCTAGATCACCATTGAATGTCATAGGAGTGCATGGGTGGAGAGAGTCTACAACCATCCATTGTACTAGTTTAGCAAGAGAGAAAAAAAATTGTTCTCTCATATTATCTTTCTTGTACTTATGTTTCTAGCTACACAATGTAGACCCTACATATTCATTCACGCATCTTCAAAAAACTTGGTATGACAAACTATACCGTTTGAATGTTCAAGTTCAATGCCATCTTAATCTAACATTAGCTCTTGTGTATTATTTTGAGGATTTATGTTGAATGAGTGCTAACCCTCATATGAACAAGGTGGAAAATCTAGAAAATCTAAAGCGGAAGACAAGGCCAAGGCAAAAGTGAGACGAAAGACGAAGGCATGCCAAGAAAAATATGGAAACATAAGAAGTGCATAAAATTCCTAAATCAAGGAGAAAGGTGCACAAGAAAAAGTGCAAGTCAATCGTTTTGTAAAAGAGTGCAAGGCGCATCATGATTTTTTTAAGAGTAGTAGGCTCTCACCTGTGCAAATTGTAAAGGTAGATAGGCGGTAGGAAGCAAGCTAGGAAGATAGGAGGACAATGGGAAAAAGGGCCTAGGCCATGATCGGCCATGTAAAAAAGGGGATAAGGGGATCATTGGCCAAAAGAGATTAAGGGTTTTGTATATAAAGTTGAAAAGTGAATGAGAATCTCATTCTTATATGTGGCCAAAAGTAGCTCTCTTCTTCTTGTTCTTCTTCTTCTTGCTTACTTGAGCTTGTGCTTGAGAGAGGGAGTGTGAGAGTGTGAGGAAGTGAGTGTCTAAGGGTGAGGGATCGTGGTGGAGAAGCTCTCCATCTTCTCCTCTCTTCTTCTCTTCTCTTCTCTTCTCTTGTCTTGCTTGTTGTCGTGATGTTATGAGGACACAATGTGAAAAAGTATGGAATACATCATTATCCAACTTCTTTATTGATCTAAAGAGTCAATGTGATCTAAGCCGAAATGTGTGAGTTGCATGGAATATCTAAAAATACTAGATTTTTGTATAATTTTAGCCTATTTTTTATATTATTTATTGTAAAAATCCTAAAAAGTCAGAAAAAAGCTTCCAAATTAGGATGGCATGCAAAAAGCTAGTTGCTTTTTAAGCCAATTAGGGGATTTTCACAAGAGGGACAGATTGATGAAATCGCGAGTGTCACGATCGCTGTAAAAAGGCTGAAAACTACAGATTGAACTAAAAGAAGAAGAAGGAGTGATCTAGGAGATCCATGAGCAGTTTTCCTGGAGTTTTATCCCGCTTTCGAAGGGAACGGAGCCATCAGATTTGGGTTTCGGGTAGTAGAGAAAGAGCTAATTTTTCTTATCCATGTTTTCGGTCTACGAAGGAGCTCCAAGAGAACTAATGCGTGGAGATTGCTTCTGATTAGTGCGAAGATTCTAGGTTCTTTCAATACATATTGATTCAATTCATTGTGATTTGTTTTTGTAGTGTTTACCACTTGGGTATTCTCTATCTTCTCTTCCATCTCCTATCTCTACTTCCTTCTACTCCTGATCCCGGTGGATTCGACCTTTCGACAAAAACCCCTCCGACATTGGTGAACCCAACGTGAAAGGTCGTTAGAAGAAGGAAAGAAAAGATGGGAGAATCTTCGAATACATTTTCCAGTGATGTTTTGCAACTGTTGGTGCAAAATATGAATATGTTTATGCAGGTACAACAACAACAACATGTGTTGCAAGCTTTAGTTCAAACAAAAAGTGTTGTGATGAATGCTTTGCAAGAAGTTGAGCGTGAGGTGAAGTTATTCAATGGTAGGAATGTTTCTGTATATGTATATACCTATGTTCAGAAGATGGAATTCTTTGGGGTGGCTCAATCTGCATGGAGCCAGTATTTTGTGTGTGTTACTGTTCATGAACTGAAAGCACGGATTACTGAATTATACTTGCACGATGCAAAGTGGGTAGCCTTCAAGAAGACACTCAGGGAAGAATTTTACATTGAGGATACCATTTTGATTACGCGCAAGACTTTTCAAGAGTGGGTTTTACAACCCAATAAGAGTCTTGTGGCTACAGAATTGTTAAGAGAATTTGAAAGTCAATTTGAGCAGTTGGATCTTGTAGAACAACAGGCTCTTGTAAGTCAAAAAATTGAATTGTTTCTTCAAGAAGCTGATCCTGAGCTTCAAGAGAAGCTTCATGATTTGCTGGAGAATCAGACTACAAAGACAGGTTTGAAAATAGAGTGGAGACATGTCAAGGAAGCTGTTACTGCACTTGTGAAGAAGCATAGAAGAAGAGAAAGATTGCATGTCTCTAGCTTGCCCACTGTTACGGACAAGATAGTTGATGTATCCAGTAAGCCACCTACTTCTATGGCTAACCCTATGGCTATACCTGCTATTGTTCCCTCTGTTAGGGAAGATGTCTTAGATGAATTGGTCAAAGGCATGCGGGATCTTCAATTGAAGGTTGCAAAATTGGACGAAAAAGGACGAGAGGAAAGGGGACAGGCAGCAGCCCCTGGAAAGTTATGTATATGGTATGACAGTTTGCAACACGAGAGAAAGGATTGTGCTCCCTATCAGGAGGCCTTGGCACGACAGCTTATCTTTTGGAAAGATAGCAAGATCCATGCATAAGAAACGGGATTGCCTCTTGCTTTGAATTTTGGAAAGGGAGGTATGCAAAAGTTGTTGGAAGACTTGGCTATCTGAAATTCTTATGCAACCGTACATGCTTCTACTTTTGGTCTCCAGTTGGATAGAATGCATGGCCAAGTGATGGTTGGTCCAAAGGCTGAAATATGGACACATGCTTTACATGCGGCTGAAAAGAGAAAGGTCATTGATAGTGAAATGTCTCATGCAGGGAAAGACATTCGTGGCATAACTGGTTTGAAATCACTGGTAGATGCATGTTCAGTGTATGTATATTTAGCAAAGGTACAAAACACGGATGTACTTGTGGAAGAAAAACGAAAAAGAGATGAAGATATTGCAAGGACATCTAAAAAGAATGACAAGAAGAAGTGTGGATCAGCCTAAAGCTACAAGTCCGCCACCTCTCGAGCATGATATGGAAGAGGTCAGTCAGGAGCACAAACAAGATAACAAACAAGAGGGAAAAAAGAAGGGCAAGCAGCCAAGATATAAGTTGCAATCTAACATTGAGATAGCCACAGATCTTAAGAAGGTTCTTGAAGAACGAATCTTAAACAGTCGGGTGGAATTTACCTTGGGAGAGGTGCTTGGCATTGCCAAGCAAGAATTTCCTGATGAGATCATTGATGTAATTAAAAGGAAGCGTCAGTTTCTTCGTGATACCACTAGTGCATTGTTGCAATTTGAAGAGGAAACTAGTTCGTTGGGTATTCGGGCTGAATATGAGCATGAAGTAAGTATAGGATTGTCTATGCAGGATGCTACTAATCAATGGACAACATGTGGAAAAGAGAAGAAAGTGGCTAAAAATGCATTGTCTTGTAGCAATATGCATGGTGGAGTAAGGCAAATGCAATAATATGGAGAAGAGACTCTAGGATTTATTCCTCAAAGTCAATACACAAGAAATCATTGGGCTAGAGCTACCACTGAAACGGTAGTGAAATAGGGAAACGTGAAACTCCTTATGTTACTTTACTTGACCATGGGTCAGAGATAAATGTGATTGAATGGGGATTGTATGAAAATGGTGCATGGCCTGTAGACACTGATCATGGTTGGTGAATGAGGGTTGCAAATAATTCTTTAGGGAAGCTCTATGCTGCATGTCCTAATGTAAAAGTGACAATTTGGTGATGTGCAAGAAGAGCAACACTTCTTTGTGCAAGATAATTCCTCATATGCAGTGATCTTGGGACAGCCCTATATTACAAGTGTGCATATGGAAATAAAGGTGCTTGATGATGGATTTTCTTATGCAAGAGTCAGAAGCAAGTAAGGGAGAAAAGCAGTCTAATTTCTTACTATTTGTGTTAATCATCTTATAAATCGGGATACGCTTTGAGAGTCTCCTTTGGTTCCAAATGTAAGGGAATTCAAAGACCTAGATTTTCATTAAGCACTGTTGTAATGCAGGGCTACAGTAGTGTTGTTCAGTGGGTGTACTCGCCTCTTGATGAAATGAAGCATGTATTTACTATTGGTAATTCTCAATTTACAGCAAACAGTTCATGTTGGTTTAAGCCTATGGAAGCTATGTGTAAGGCTGAATGTATATCTATGAAATGGGCTACTAAGAAACTAAGAGCATTGGGGTTGTTAGTTGAAAATGATGGCATTTTAGGCATCTTTTATGGGCTGAATATTACTCACACTATGGATGAAATTTCAACAACTATACATGCAGAAAATGAGGCTGAAAACAAAGTGTTGTCAGTATGCTCTTAGGATATGTATGATGTTATAGCGCTTTTTGCTCAGCAGGAAGGATTACAATGGGCTGAAGCACTTGTGGAGATAAAGTATAAGACAGTTGATAAAAATCTGAAATCAATTGCTTTGCCACTTCCACCAAAGAGTGAGGGTATGTATGAAAAAGTGTCAACACAGCCAAGCTTACGGGATCCTAAAGATATAGGTCATCAGTTTACATCTGAAACGTTATAGGAATTGAAAGTTGGTGCAGAAGGGTTTCTTTAGCTTGCTGAGAGAGACTATTTTATGCGGATGTTGGCTAGACATGGGAAGGCATTTGCATTTCAGCCAAGTGAAATAGGTTATGTGGATCCAAATGTTGTCTCTCCTATGGTCATATTTATTGTGCCACACGTACCATGGAACTTGAGGCCGATTCCAATGCCTAAAGCTTACTTGCTAAAGCTGATGGATTTGCTAAATGAAAAGTTTTGCATGAAGATCTTGGAGCCTTCTTCATCCTCGTACTCAAATCACTAGTTTACTATGCCCAAAAAGAGTGGGACTTTGAGATTTATTCAAGACATGCAACCGGTCAATAATGTGACCATAAGAAATGTGGGTGCAGGTCCTATGGTTGATGAATTTGCAGAGGCTTTTGCAGGTAGAGCGATCTATTCTTTGGGTGATCTTTACTTAAGTTATGATCAGTTTCAGCTTACAATTGAAAGCAGAGATATCACAACCATGAAGACTCCTTTAGGGTTAGTACGGATGTGTACTCTCCCACGTGGTGCAACAAACTTAGTGGCACACATAACAAATGCTATGAATAGGGTACTCAAGGATTTTATACCACAATTGACTATGCCCTTCTTGGATGATGTTCCAATCAAAGGGTCTGCAGTGGATGAAAAGAATGAAGAGATGGATGCTCATGGATGCAGACAGTTTGTTGCAGACCATATTGTGGATTGTGAGAGGATTTTAACATGTCTAGAAGAGGTGCATTTAACTCTTTCTGGACAAAAGTCTGTCTTTGGAGTTGAATAGGTTTTGGTTGTTGGCCATATGTGTGGGCCTTATGGGCAAAGGCCATCACCAACAAACATAGATGGGATTGATAGAATGCAATATATACACACGAATGTATCAGAGGTGCGTAGATTCTTGGGTGCATGTGTGTTCTATTTGATATGGATTCCTTACTTTGCACATGTAACCGATGCTCTTTATCAGCTTCTAAGGAAAGGTCAGAAATTTCATTGGGACAGGAAGCATCAGAAAGCAATGAAGAAATTGAAGCAACTCTTAAAATCAGCTCCTACATTGAGAAAGGCTTTCTATTCACATAGAAAGCTTATCATTATTACTGTTGATACAAGCCCAATCGGGATTGGATGGGCAATTGGAAAGATGATAAGGAAGGACAAAGATATGCAATTCACTTTGGTACTAAAGTATTGACTGAACGACAGAGAAGATATCCACAGGTTAAAAGAGAATCATGGGGAATTGTGACAGCCCTTAAATGTGATAAGGAGTATTCTATGGGTGCCCATGTAGTCATTGAGACCAACCGATTGTTTGTCGGTATTGGGTATGATTACTAGTTGTGCTACTTTAGACATTGCTATGCTCCAGTGGATTGCATACATTAGATCTTTGAACCCTGAATTTTAGCATATTGCAGGAAGAGATAATCCAATGGCGGACATGTTATCTCAAGTATGTTATGAGAATGAAGATGGGATGATTGAAGAGCACCCTGCCGCAACACCATGAGAACCACGAACCGGCCAAGAGAGGCTGCAAATACATTGCTGGCCATGAAAACCTGCAAGAAAACTCTCCTTCTCACCAAGAATCCATACTCTCCAAACACACAAGAGGAAGGCACACAAGAAATTAGGAAATTCTTCCATCCTCACCCTCTTCCTCTTCCTCACTCTCCATTAGATTTGGCAAAGAAACACAAGAGAGGAAAGCAAGAACAAGAAAGATGAGAGTTGTGCCAAAATGAGAGAGGGAGAAATGAACCGTGAGAGAAGAAGATAAAGGAAGAGAGAGGGTGTAACCACCTCAACCTCCCACCTCCCCAAATCCCACGGATGCAACCACCTCCTTTTCCTTTCTTGAATTATAAAATTCAAATTTGCATACATTGGCTAAGGTCTAAAGACCTTTCAATTTTTAGCATGAGACAAAAAGGTTAGACCTTTCCTTTTCCTAGCAATATTTTAAGATGTGAGCTTAAGGACCCCCATTGTTACATTGCTTCATAAATGATTTTTTTACAAAGGAGTACAAAAGCAAAGTGCTAGTTTGCAAAGGATATTTTCATGTTTAGCACATTTTGGTGCCTTTATTTGCACATATTTCTTGGTTATCATTCCTCCCATGCTTAAGTGTGAAGCATCCCCGCGAACAAATTTGAAGAAGAACCACAATCAGCTCTTGGAAAAATCTTCATCTTCATCTTCGGTCATGAAGCTTCATTTCTTTTCTTCAATCTTCTTTGAATTGTCATTGGATAGGGAAAAAAAACACACAATAGAAAAACATAACTAGGTCGTAAAGCCTAGGTAGCAAACACCCAAAACAACAAAAACACCAAAGATAGGGTTTTCCAACAATTTGAACGCAAGTCCAACGCCACACTCAAGTTAGGAAAGAAATAATAACTACGCCATGAAGGTCTAAAAAGAGACCCGAAAAAGATAAATCAAGAAAGCACACCCTAGTAGAGGATATTGCATTGGAGTTCTCCCACCCAATTGTTTTGAAAGGAAAAGAGACATAGGTTTTATTATCAAAGAAAATAACAAATGAAAAAGAAAAGTATATCTTGGTGTGTTGGAGGGTATTCTTGGTTGAAGAAGGATAGAAGATAAGCATATGAACAATCGTTGAAAAGGGATAATGCACACCATAAAAAAGGTTTTATCTTTGTATTAAGATGAAAGGTTAAAAGGGTTTTTTATAAATCATCTCAGGAAGAATTGACGCCCCTCCACGTGAGTAGATAAGGTGCGATTTTGGGTCGTCCCTGTCTCTGGATCTCGCTGTGAGAAGAAAGGTGTCGTCATGGCTTCGAGATAGAAAGCACAGTCAAAGAGCTGACGAAACGAAGGGTGATCCTGCGCATATGTGAAGACATCGTTGCCATGGGCTTTAAGGAAGGAAGAGACACCCTCTAGAATAGCCTCTGGGCGTGATGCCAAGATTGGGTGTAGGCGTCGTGGTGGGTTAAGAGGTAGTAGTGAGGGGCAAGGGCGATTGCAGGATCCTGATGATCGTGAGGTGGTTGTGGGTGGAGGAAGAACGAGGCAGAGGGGGTGAGGCCGTATAAGGTTGTGTGGGGGCGGCCGTCAATTTGGCTGAGGGAAGTAGACGAAGTGAGGAGAGAATGGGAGGCGAGCAGCCGGAGGAGGCGGTCGAGACCAGAGATGGAAGCTGCGTGTCGATCAGATGATGGTATGGAAGATGAAGCACTCCAAAGTCTCTTAAACCTTCTTCCTTTCTTCTCGATTCTCACTTCAGATCTTATTTTCCCTGCAATTCTTAGATAGTCGTCAATGTTCTTCCGTGAAGATCATTAAACATGAAATTTTTATTGAAAAGAAAGCCTTTGAAACCATTCTTTCTTGCAAGCTCCATAGCCACCTCTTTCCCGGCCAGTGCACCAAATGAAGAGCACCCTGCCACAGCACCACGAGAACCACGAACCGGCCAAGAGAGGCTGCAAATACATTGCTGGCCATGAAAACCTGCAAGAAAACTCTCCTTCTCACCAAGAATCCATACTCTCCAAACACACAAGAGGAAGGCACACAAGAAATTAGGAAATTCTTCCATCCTCACCCTCTTCCTCTTCCTCACTCTCCATTAGATTTGGCAAAGAAACACAAGAGAGGAAATCAAGAACAAGAAAGATGAGAGTTGTGCCAAAATGAGAGAGGGAGAAATGAACCGTGAGAGAAGAAGATAAAGGAAGAGAGAGGGTGTAACCACCTCAACCTCCCACCTCCCCGAATCCCACGGATGCAACCACCTCCTTTTCCTTTCTTGAATTATAAAATTCAAATTTGCATACATTGGCTAAGTTCTAAAGACCTTTCAATTTTTAGCATGAGACAAAAAGGTTAGACCTTTCCTTTTCCTAGCAATATTTTAAGATGTGAGCTTAAGGACCCACATTGTTACATTGCTTCATAAATGATTTTTTTACAAAGGAGTACAAAAGCAAAGTGTTAGTTTGCAAAGGATATTTCCATGTTTAGCACATTTTGGTGCCTTTATTTGCACATATTTCCTGGTTATCAATTATGGATAAGGAGGAAGAAGATGGCTTTCTTATGGCTAAAAATGATATTGCAAGAGTGAATTTAGTAATGCAAGGTGTTGCTATAGCATTAACAGAAACTTGGACAACAAAGAGAAGACACATTAGATGTTTTGTATCTTATGTAGAAGTGTTTCTGGAAAACAAATATGCAGGAGAGTGGTTGAGAATTGGTCAATACCTCAGTACATTAACAAAGAGAGATGAATGGTCAGATGAGGAGTGCAAAATGCAAAATAACAAGGGGTAATATAAATGTAAGGAGCTCAGTTTTCATCTAGTTAGGGAGGTACAAGCCCATATAAATCAAAATGTTTCAGTTCAAGCTCCACAATGTCTTTTGAGTTGACAGGCTTAATCTAGGTTTCAACAACTTCACTTATGGCTTAGATGTAGTCTCTGTGGCTAATCCATTTAAAGTTTCATCCTCGACTCCAACATCAATTTCTTCATCCACCTTTGATATGACAGTGATTGCATTTGTAGCACCATCAACTATAACCCGTGGATGGGTTTTCTAGCGAAGAGCTACTCCCTTTGCACCCTGAGGCGGCCTGCTGGTCAAGCCTGGATTTGAGATCAAAGAGATGTGATTCCATGGCCGCTACTTGGTATCCTATGCTTTCTACTTTTTCTATTCATGACTGGGCTTCATGTTCTTTCACACTAGGCCATGACTGCGCTTGTCTCTAGCAATGCTTCTGCAAGCAGGAAATATTCAGCAACTCCTCCAACTGCATGCTGATATGCAGCATGAAGCACGCCTCAGTAGTTGTCAATTAGCAGCCAATTCTCTCCTCTCTGGATTCCTCTTTTCCTGTCTGTTTACCCGCATCTCTTTAGAGAGCAGTGGAGATATCCAAGCAGCATACTCTAGATTGGCTCTAACAAAAGGAGATCAGATGCTTGTAGTACTTGACAATTCGCAGTGTACGTCTTACTTATTTCGCTTGCTCTTCCTAGTGATTTTCTCCATAACGTTCTCTTTTTTTTCTCTTATGCAATCCTAAAGGCTTTCAATAGCCCTAGTCCCCAAAAAGCACGTCCATAAGCTGGCCAAAGGCTAAGAATGGTCTTACACACTCAAACTAGCCCCATACATGCAAAAGCACCATAAAGTGCTCATCGAAAGGCTAATTAAAGCCTTTTCCCTTGTGTTTGCTCTCCCACTATCTTCTCATGCTTCACCACCATAAAGCACTCACACTCATAAAGCTGACCTTGCTAGCCTTAGCCTAAACACTAGCCATCCTCCTAAAGCTTTATTGCAATGATAATATAGTATACGAGGTTTAGTTCAATGCGACAAAACAACACAAGACCTCTAATGCATCAATGGATGTCACTCTTGTCTTATTCTCCATCATCTAATTCCAATCCTAATCCTATAATACTCAGAGGTTCATCCAACCATAATCTCAGGTGTATGCATCATGTTGGCATTAAAGAGAGATCCTAGCTAGATGCATTGTTCTGGCTAAGTCCAAATGCTAGAAAGAAAAGCACTTGGATTAGGATAAGGGGAAGCGGTATTTTTATGGAGATGGGCCAGATGTTGCTGTTGCTTTTGGGAGGGAGGTGATCATCAACGCTAGCTCTTTTGGATATTTTTGGTCCGGGGTGGCGAGCAAACACGTAGCATCATGCAGCTATCAAAAAAGTGAGGTTGCTTTTCGAAGGAGGTGATGATCAATGCTAAACCCTGTCCAATCATTGTGATCCATCCTTTCCTGGCAGGAAAACGGGTAGCGACATGCAAGTATTAGATGCCGTTTCAGTAGTGAAAAGGCTAATTGGATAGTATTGTGAAGAGAGGGACAAATTTGATTCTCAACTATGTGATAGCTTAAGAATTATATGGAACTCTCTTCCATCCAAGAGAGAATCCTCACAGTGCTATGAAGAGGGAAGATTTTTATTCAGCTACATGACGATCAGAGCCAATCAATAACGATTCATGGCGGGAGGGAGAGATAGGAGCGACATCATTAATATTTCATGGCAGGAGAGAGAGAGAGAGAGATGCTCATTAGTAAAGGGAGTGGAAGATGTGGCGCATTAAGAGGCCATGATTAACTTGACATTGGTGAAGGCCCATATTTGGTTGGTGGATTAAGTTGACATTCAAGAGGGCCTACTTGTGCATGATGGTGATTGTTTTCGAAACTCGTTCAACGGAAATTCACTCCAACCTATGTGTGGTTGGGCTCTCAGGTTACCTAGTTTGGTCTTATGAAGCTATTAAGAAATTCTTTATTAAATTAAGGGTTCCCTTTATTAGCATTGGTCTAGTATTGGACATTGTATATGTCCTATTTTAATGCAACCATTTTGAATGCTTTTTGCTTGTGATTGGAAAATCCTAAATGAATGGGTTTGGTTGGTTAAATTAATACTACATAAGTATGCTCAATCTATCTATTCATTTTTCATAAAGTTAGTATAAGTTTTTGAGTATATTGTGAATTAATTATATAGGTCACAAAAAGTCTTATAGGTCACAAAAAGTAATGAATAATTACAACATCTAAATATGCAACAATGTCTTAAACCATTGAGCTTAGCCTTTTATAGAAAACCTTGAAGATCTAGTGCTTAGCCTTTAGTGTTCTAAGGATAGTCAACACTCTTATGCTAAGATGTTAACACCTCCTTAGGGGTCCCACCTTTATGAATTCCAAATACTATTTTGTTTCTCTTGAACCACAATAACTTAAGGGTAACTATACTAATGAGGCTAACAAGTCTCCAACTATAATACCTTGCCATACTGCTATTGGAAGAACCTAGAGCAACCCTCATTGCAACCCTCCAATGCAAAGCTTAAACCACATGGAAGACAACTATACCCCTTGTTGGGTCCATATTGCTATTGGAAGAACCTAGAGCAACCCTCATTGTAGCCCACCAATGCAAAGCTTAACCCACATGGAAGACAACCATACACCTTCTTGGGTCAATGTAAGCTCGGAATCACAATAGAGATAGAAACTATCCCACTCCTCTTCCATGTTCTTTTGAACACTAAATGAGTACGTACCAAGATCCTCTTGGGACATACATTCAAGTATCTAACTAGTTGTTACATCAACCATGTACACAAACGAATTCACTTTCAGTTGGCACATACCCATTTGATCTAAACTATATGAAAATATCTTAAAAATGTATGGCCATGCACACTTGACCCCTCTCCCAAGTTGGGAAGCTTGACTCATTTTTGTAGGAGAGGGAGGGAGACTAATAGCCAACATGCAAACCAAATCGACTAACCAATGTGCAGAACCATGAGTACACCAATGAGTGTGATTGATGATTAGGCAACAAATCAGTGATAGGCAACCTACAAGGATCCCCACCCAACCAACCAGAGCCAAACAAGTAGCTTTTTTTTGTTGTAGAAGTGGTAAGGTAACGGACAAGTTGTGAATTTTAATAGTGACATATGTGCAAAAATGGAGTCATTGGTAAAGTCTATCTAAAAATAATAGCATAATTTTAAAAAAATTCCAAAGAGAAATTTCTCATGATCTATTTCATGGCTTGCAAGAGTTAAGAGTAACATGTGATTGGAAATGTGTCAAGATTAGTCAAAGATCCCCTTAATGAGGACAAAAAAATCATTTCTCCTTTGCAAAGAGCCAACTTTGGCATTCAAGTGAGCATGTTTGAAGTTGGACAAATCCGCTTCTGAAGCATAAGAAACCTTGACCACTTCATCAACCATCATTAAGCACTCAGAGAGATGATAGCTAATTGTGAGGTAGCTACCCTCATTAAATCATTTGCCCATCCTCTCAATTTCATAGCTTGTGAGATTGTGATTTATGGATATCAAGCACAAATAAAAGGCCTCTAGATGCATTGCAATATGAACAATAGTGACCAATAGGAGCACCGAGAAAAGATCATTGAGCTCATGCCAAAAATAGTGAAACAAAAGTTGGGCCTAAAAAGAAAAGCACGAATATATAAAAGGATCCAAAAATTGGTGATGGTATCCCAAAGTCGGAAGGATCTAGATGTGGTGACACAGAAGGGAGTGCTCTTGACAGAGCTAGGAGATAAGTAATTGAAGGTCACTTCATAGGTCCTTCACCACCTCTTCACTTATAACAAGCCTACCTCCACCCTCTACTCAAAGTCCCAAAATGGTTCATGGAAGACATAATGACAGGAAATATAGTGAACTAGGAACTAAATGCACTATGATTGGAGTGCATGTATAAATCCTTGGTACAAGCTCACAACATCTTTGAGAAAGACACGCTTCAAGTTCAATTGCACAAAGGCTAAAAATACAATCATTAACTATGGATCCATGCTAACTCACTTGATGGCTATCCACCTAGGAGTGCCTTATGAACAATTGATGCTTGGCCCTATATGAAACTTAGCAAAAAAAGAAAAGGAAAGGAGTAACAACATAAAAGGCATAGGGAAGACACTATAGGTGATGACGAATAGAGCTCAATTGATGTTGTAGCCCAAATCTCCAAGAAAGATTTTGACAAAATGGAAGCTAGACATGTACAACAAGATATAGAGGATCTCATAAAAGCCATCTTTGCATCATGAGAGACCTCGATTAGGGAATAGGTTATAGCAATATTAGCACTTGAGAAAGGAGAATTTAGTTCTAAGAAGGGCAAGGAGAAAGAAAATGAAGAGCTTGTTCCCTCAAGCCTCTTGCTTGATATGAAAAAAAAAGGATCAGCCTACTGAAAGCCTAGGATTTTGAACTTACCAAAGCCAAGAACCCACAAGAGACCACTCAAATAATAAAAAAGAGAAGCAACAACATGTGGAGTCCGCAAAAAGGACCAACATCCATCCACAATGACATGGAAAAGGAGAAGAAATTGAAAACCTACAGAGGATGTGCGAGGACCTCAAGAGAGAAAATGTGAGGTGCCTCCTCCAACAACCCAGAGGAGTCCTCTTAGTAGTCAATCAAAATTCATATCCATGCACATCACCATCCCATTTCCCCATGGGAAACCTTGGACTTAGTTGATCATGGGAATCTCAATTCTACTTCACATGGAAGTGTGGACAAGTCATCCCTAATAGCAATTTGATGACCACCTAAGAAAGACCACTTTGTAATCAATCAAAGGCAAAAGTGAGGTTAACACCACATTTGGTTCAAAGAGAGTGAGAGATAGGGAAGAGTGTAACTCAATCCCCCTACCCATAAGGTAAAATCTTAGCTCTGACCCCCTAAAACTGTGTTAAACTTGGTAACTAATCCTACCGATATTAGGAGGGTCACGATTTAATCAGCCCTATCTATTGTTGGAAAGTTACTCAACTTATCGGGTCCAACCAGCCAGAGGTGTTTGATTGTCAAGATCAAAGCCTCCCACTTTCCTGGATTGGGTTTGCTTTAGTTTTCTAATTAGAAAAGCATACTACCACGCTCTTTGGACATATAAAAACTGCTTTCTTTTATTACTTCGTTAAACTGGCTTCATTAAACTCAATCTTTAGCACATAACAAACAATTTGAAAATCAGATATTTTATTCCATAATAACAAGTAGAACCATTACTCTGCAGAGTGATACGAAACTGTCTTTCTGTAGAAAGACATTATCTAGCCTAGGATAGGATCTTCCAATCCCTTGGGATTGGGCTATATGTGATCACACTCCATTTGCGCACAGTCAACAGGGAATTTACTAGCTCAGAGCTCCTCTAAGCTTCCTTGCCTCATGATCTATCCTACATGACATGGACACTTATCACTCGGCCCTTTGCCCTCTTAGGTGCTCAAGTGATCTAAAACCAAAAACACCTACCTCCCTCGGGAGCATAGGACCCCCACTCGCAGGTGAGTTTTTCCACACTCTGCAAAGTGTTAGGGAGCATTGGGTTGGGGACCCCAACATTTCAAACCACCACAATTAAAAACTCGTCTCGCTGACACAAGCCTGGAATCATAAGAGACATAATTCATCATTCACAAATCCAAAAACAGTCATAACCATAAAACATGTTTGAACACACTTGTCAATGTATGTGATGCATAGAATCTATCCCCCCCAATTAATTCCAGGTACTTTCCTAAAAATTTAATTGATAATACTAACATGTTTTTTTAAGTTTAAGTAAGTTCTAACTAATCGTAATCCATTTCTTATGTACTAACTTGATTATCTATGTTCGGCCATCCATCGTGATTACGCGGTATGATCGCAATCTCAGTTTGTTGTGGAATAATCGATCCTTTAGGTTGAATGGATTTGGCTCACTTGAAAACCCTTGTCCTAGGTTGCATTACCAGCACTTTTTGCCCTATGTAGACATTAGGATTGTACCAGCAAGTCCTAATTTCATGTCATTTCCTCTAACATATATTGCACTTTTTCTCCTTCCTCTTAGTCTCAAAAAGATCTAAATCTTTTAGCTTCTGTTGGATTTTCTTTTCTAATTTACTATTCTCTAAAATTTTCTTGGTTTTTGTCCTTTCTTTCCCTCTTTTTGCTCTTTGTTGAAATGATTTCTTCCTCCTTTTCTTATGCTTCTTCTTACTAGAATCTTCATCATCCAAATCACTAGATTCATTATTTGATCCTAAACTTGACTCACTATCCTCATTCCCATTATCACTTTTTGATCCTGAATCTAAGTCTAAATCAAAATCTAAGGAATCATCATCTTTATGGGTCTTTGATAGGGAATTACCAAGCCTTCTCTCCACCCTCATTAGCAGATCTTATCATGGTATCTAATGTATCATTCTAACTAAGCTCCACATTGGTTATCAAGTTCCTCATCTAACCCCTTCGACCCTTAATAAAGTAAGTGCTCTACACCTCTATGGATGGTACATCTATAACATCCAACCTATTTATAAGCAAGTTCTTAGATTTCTAATCATAATCTAAAACTAGCATATTCTTTTGCTATATCTTCTTAATCTTTCTCAATATGTTGTTGCAAGGTTACTACTTTATCTTGTTAATATTTCTCTATTGATGGTCCATGTCTTTTCCCTCCAAGGTTGCTACAAAATGCTACTTCTTAACTTGATCTCCATACATCTCATTGAATACACTAGCTATCCACCACCATGTCTCAAGTTGAGCAACATGACAATTAACATCTTCCTTCTTTTCCCTTGAGAACTTAGAAGCTCTCACCTTTTGACTCAGAAGATGATTGGGATTCATTGTACTTTGCTTTCGGGACTTCTTTAGTGGTGATAAAGAGTAAAAATTTAGAGACTTCTTTGCTATAACTCTTGCACTCTACCTGTCCTCCCAAGAATTATATGCTGCAATCTTTCAAGTGCCTGCTTAAGAGGAGTATCTTGGTCTTTAGGAGACAATATTGTTTTCTCATCATTTGACACACTTGGTAGCTTTGTAAGAGCTAGAAAAGTTGGAGGAGATTTTGTAGAGGTAGCAAGGAAATGGTATACTATTGTGGTACCTACAAAGCTACCCACATCCTCATAATCTTGCCTATCATTTGTGAAATCTTCTTCATCCAGCCTAACTAATCCTCTTTCTTCTCCTTTATTATTTAGCATTACGTCTTGTTGCTATTGTCTTGTCAATGCTTTCCTCCATTCCTCGGATTTGATCCTTGTTAAAATAGGGTTTGACAAATTGGGTTATTATTTTACATATATGTTGCCCATGAAAGGCACCTTGCCCGTCTTTAGTGCCATTACCATCGTGCACACCTACAACCAATTCCTATAATAATTTCTTCTAGGCTTGATGCCTAAATCATGAGAATTATGCCCATGAAACCAATATTTTTGCCAAAGTGTAATGACCCAATCATAATCAACACAAATAGAAATCTGCCTATAATAATTCCACTACATGATACAAATTTTTGAATCACTTTGAAGACATAATTAACATTTATTTTTCAGGATTAATATATAAAGATATAGAATACATAATAATCATTCACAAAATATTACTCTCTTGAAGATTATCAATCAAATTATTCCTGAATAAATAATGTATCATATACATCATTAACTTTCAGAAGAGACAAGAACAAAATAGAAGAATCAAACATAAGTGACCCTATGCGGGCACTACCCTGAAGCTGATTTCTGCATTTCCCATGACAATGATATGAAAGGATACAACTAAAATACACATGACATGCACCACCTTTGCAAATTAAGTCACATGACATTTCAAGGTACTTTACACATGTTGATTCCAGGTGCCTAGATGCATATATAAATACTAAAGCAATGGTATAGCCCAAGCCCCATTAACAAAGATATGCTCACTTCATGGGTGGTATAACTTATAACCTTTTCTTTCATTTTTCTACCCAACAAAAATATATTTCATAGCCTTATCATCCAACTTCTTGCATTGTTGCACTGGTACCAAAGCATAAGCCAAGCAACCAAAAACATGCAAGTGAGCCACAAATGGCTTTTTGCCATGACAAAGCTCATATGGAGAGACTAGAAAGCCTAAGTGGAATACATGTTAAGTACGTAGGCTACAATAAGTCTTAAGCTAGAAACTATGTGGCAACAACATACATCCTGCCATCTCCATTAGTGATCTGTTTTTTCTCTCATCTACATGAATCTGTTGTGGTGTATATGGCACTGTACAGTGGTGTTTTATCCCATATTGAGCCAAACATACATTTAAATTCTTAGACATATACTCCCCTCTTGATCTGGATGGAAAGTGCCCACTTTACATCCCAAATTTTTTTTTCCATGCTAAGAAACTATTTAGAAAATTAAAATACTTTTAACTTAGCATTTAAATCATATACCCATGCATGCTTGGAATAGTCATCACTGAAAGTCACAAAGTATAAGTACTTGCCAAAAGATGTTGTTTGCACACTGGACCACAAACACTAATGTGTACAAGTTGCAATTTACGAATAACTCTCATGAAACCATTTTTTAGAAATGAAGAATGCTATATTTTGCTTAATATACATCCTTCACAAATGTGTTTTCCAAGTACCTCAAAAATAGGCAATGAAGATACCATATCAGGTTTTTGCATAGTACAACAAACTAGAAAAATTTAGATGAACAAAACATATAAACCAAAGTTTTGTATATAAAACAGTATGCGAAATGTAATAGCACATGCCACATCTTCCACAAATTTACCATAATGACTGAGCTTGTAGAGTCCCTGACATAGTGAACTAATAATTGCATCACCACATAAGAGACTATGAACAAAGCATTTTAGATTGCCTTTCATCATCAAATGAAGAGTAGATGTAAAACTATGATAGTAATCAACAGGACCATTGAGAACACTCTACATAAATGAAATGTCAAGAAAAATTTCATTTGCAACAATAATTTTCTTCTTACGATATTTGACCTTTTTCAAAAATTGTCGACCAACCTTTGTCAAAAAACTATCTATGGAGTCACATTCATCTATATGTCACTCTTAAACTACTAATGCAGTAAGCTACATGAGCCTTGTTTCTTCCTTAATACAAATGTACAAGTATAATTTAGCATGTAGCCAAACTATGACAAGATCTATACCTCCCGTAACTTGTTTCTAGTACTTATAACTAGAAAATGACTTGAAATGGACTTCAATTAGGATCAAAGAAAAGCTCTAATAACACCTAAAAGAGGGGAACTTCTAATTGAACATAATTGACACTTTAATGGAGGAAATACATGTCATATCCAAGAATTTCATAGCTATGCCATCTATTTATATAATGCATATGTCACAAGGAAACCACATTTGGAATAAAAGAGAAATACAAGAAAACGTGGATAGCATGATACACACCTCATGCAATGGTGGCCATGAGAAATCGTCCTCAATGATGGTGGAGGTGTTATATCAAGAGCTCCAAGATGGATTAGTTCAAATCAATGATTAAAGATTATGTATAAGGGCATCTTCTTGCCTTTTATAGGGAACCTCATCTTCTAGGGTTTCATACAAAGGCTCTCGACTAGAGTGGGTTTAAAATTTGATTTGTTACACAAAATTAGAAACTTAATCAATGCAAGGTGGTCGTAAAAAGTTACCAACCAAAGACAAAGTAAGTCAAAGGATCTCAACCTTTTTCCTTCTTTGTCGATGTCAAAGTGCATCCACACCCCACTTACAGTAGCATTATAGGGATGCAAGAGTGCTCTACGCTAGAGTTTAAGAGTGGTGTAATCAAGCAAGTTTCAATTTCTCTATCAAATTGAAAGTATCACTTTTTAAAGAAGAATGTCTCGAACTTTGCAACATGAGACTTGTGATTTGTAAGGATCTATGTAATTATAAGAATATGGCATTCATAAGGAAAGAGAAGAAAGCCTCCATAGAGAGCCTACTTAATGTCTATAAACTGCAAAATCTCATAGTATTGGAAGCCTTAAGAAAGGATATACAAGTTTTCTTGGTTGCTTTTAAACACTCTCCAAGTGTTGAGAAAGGGAGTAAATATTCTTTTAATATGTTCACATTTAAGAAAATGTCATATCCATTGTAATTGACAATACTACTAACTAGAAAACTAAGAAAATGTCATATCAATTCTAATTGATAGTACTACCAACTAGAAAACTATGGAACATGATGTTAAAAAAACATATCCACAAACAACATGGGTCCCTTATGCTACACATTTTTTATTGCTCTTCAAATCTACTTAACTAGATACCAACTTAGTTATCAAATTTATATGGGAGTATCATTCCACACATGCCTTATTTCATATGAAATTTGTTGTATGGTTTTAAAATACTTTGTGCTATACTCACTTTATGCATAACTTATTATATGTTGGAGAGATAAGAGACGTGCATGCAACACTTCAAGAAATAGTGATTGATCATAGATGGGACCATTGTTAATGTGATTGTATATGTAATGTGAAAGTGCCTTGTAGTAGTCACTATTAAGAACATCTATCTATCATGTGTATTCAATCCCCTATATGGAAAACTTAAGGCAATATGTACATCAAACACATGGCTGAGCCTTGCAAGTCTTCTACATAAAGCAAGAACTATCTTTGAAGGGTTTGAAATGAGATCGAGTTTGGCATCAGCACAACCAAAATAGTAGATCACTGACCAATTTTCAACCATTGTTACAAGCATTTTGGAGAAAGAAGGCTGATCTAGGTTAGATCCATAAGTTGTCACTATTTTTTATAAGTCAAGGTTTTTATTTCGCTTCTTTCAACTAGAGAAAATACCATAATGATCATCTAAAGCAAGAATGATGAGAAATATAGTAGAAATCAAGTTGAAAAATGCACTGCATTTTTTGGGCCCATTTGGATAGCCAAGAGAGCTTCAATGTCAATATCAATGGTTATCAATCTCTTTAGAATGAGATCAAGAAGTAGATTGAAGAGTTCCATGATGTTTTTTGGCTAGGGTTTTGGAGACAAAAAGAGATATGTGTTGGTTGAAAGGTGGAAATCCTAGATAGAAGGTTGTAGAAATATATATTGTACATAGTTGGACATAGATCACAAATATTAATCACTCATTACCATTATCTAATAGAAGAAAGTTGTTGCAAGAGAAATGCAACCAAATGTCAAAACTTTGTGTCTAACATTGCACTTTGAAGAGATGTTGATAAGATAGTGGTGTTGTAAAACCTCTTATTGCCTTGCTTGAAAAGGTTTATTTAGAAAGACTTGTGATTCATAAGATGTATGGAAAATGTCAAAGGTTGTCCACATAACCAAGAATATCATGACTTCATGAGCATAGGATGTGATCGAATAGTAGCACTAGCTAGAACTCATTACACTCAATTGCATATGCCAGTACATGGAGCTACATAGATATGATATCCAAAACATCAAGTCCTTAATTCAAGAAGTAACAAAGTTATCAATGACTTTAGACCCATTATGCAATCACTTATTGGGAGAATGGTGAGAGGGAAAGGATGTATTTCATCATTTTTAATAGTTTGCCAATATTGGTGGCTTTGGCGATTCACAAGTCATAGAATACATTGATCATTTGTCTACAAATATGATGGAAAGACTGTAGAAATAATGTTTTTGAATTACAAAGTCTTGCAACCAAAACATTGTCTATTATACAATGCCTTTGGGAGCTATGAGAAAAATTGGTCAACCTTATCATATGCAAACACCTTCAATTGTCTCATGCAATGAACATAGGGCTACATATATTGCATCTCAAGCAACCATCATGTCTACATCAAGTAATCCACCTCTAAGATTACAAATGGTTGATAAGGTCATCAAATAGAGCATCACATTAACAATGAAGTTGAGTGGAAATATGCCATTGACTTTTATGACATAGATGAGATTGATGTTGTGCAACTGCTAGTTGAACATGATTACAACTTTTAACTATTAATTACATTCATGTAACCCAAATGTACCATAGCCACAATACTTCTATGTATATGATGAAAGGATGTATTACTATTGATAGATGTTGAACATAGAAAAAGACAAATCTATAAAATCATAGATCAATATCAAAGATGCATTTACAATGGGTGTGGAACTTGTGTCTTTCAAATCTCATCTTCCAATGTGCCTCCAAGAACCTAGAAGATTAGAATGCATTCACACCAAATTTTTGTTTAAAATGTACATGTCTTTGTAATCTATGTTGTATTCTTGGGTTACTCCATGCACTTTTGTAAGTTATTATACCTTTATGTTAATGTCATCAAACTCTTTGGCCTTACATAGTATCAGCAACTTGAGCCCACCATTGCTAGGGCCCCAGTTGTTGCCATACCCGCCACCAGCATTCCCCGACCCGCCGCTGCCACCACCACCACCACTTCCATGGTTGCCATAGGAGTAGCCGTAGCCTCCACCACCACCTTTGGGTCCCCCTTTGAAAGATCCATGGCCTGGGGCTGTGAAGCAAAACGTGGGGCAAGTAAGGAGCTGGCTGTTGCAAGGGCCCGAGGTCTTGCACTTGACTGACTTGTTGAGGCCCGAGCTGGGGCGCTTGGGAGCGGCAGCCACTGCAACACGAGGAACATATAATAATGATGGTGAAGGAGAAGGAGCTGAAGACGATAATGATGATACTAGCACAAACACAAGCATAAGGAACTTTAGACACCTATCCATATATAAAAAAAAGAGAAATTTTCTAGATACTTATCAAAGTATCTAGAAAAAGTCTCAACTTGTAAAAGTGGAACACTTTACAAGTTAGTGATATAGTAAAATATTCTTGTATAGGAATTTCAAAATTCTCTAGTTATCCATGTAGTGAAATTTTACTATATAAATAGACTAGTTAGAACTAATCATATGGTATTTTTTATATATAAGAAAACTAGTTGCAATCATGTAAATAGTTTTAATAATTACTATTATGATAAAAAATATAAATTAAAATAATAGAAAGAATTAAAAGCTGTTATCTTCATTAATAAAGAGGTCAATTCAAGATGCATATGTCATCAATACTCAAAGGTTTATTGTGATTTTTTGTGACGTGAATTTTCTCTCTATAGAGTAACCAATCCACGAGAGCTTTTCTCATGGCTGGCAATGTTTATTCATTGCGTCCTCCTAAAAAAGTAGGATCTCTCTTAATAACACCATATGTAGATTTTAAGGATGCATGTAGCTCATCAATGGATTGGATGTTTAAATATTTGAGGAGAATGGTTTCTTGGTTTGCCTCTTCAAAGGCATTAGCAACATGCATTTTAGAAATACAACATAGATTAGTGTGATACTACATCATAAGTTAATTAGCTACTCTATTGTCTTAATATTTAATAACATTGAGTTACCGATGAAGTTCTTGATGGCAATTCTATATTAGAGGGATCCACACTTTTTGATGGCTCAACATGGTCGAGAGCCTATAGTATAGACAAGAAAATAAAGTTAGCAAAATTAAATTATGCCACATTTAGTAAAAAGAAATGCAAAGAAGTACATTAGATAATTTCTTATTTTTTCCCTTACTCTCCTTTTGTTGTTGCTTGCTTTGCTGTATTTTCTCGCTCATCTTATCACAATAAGTTTGTAATTAGATATAATTTATTAAATGCATATATTAAAATAAAATATGAAGAGATGTCTAAGCATACCTTTCGTACACAAAGACTTTTCCGTGCTACTTCAACCTCCTCAGGATCTTGGATCATATCTTGTGGAAGAGGTGTTCACTACTACATGAACCCTATAATACAAGAAAAGTAAAACTTAAAATGGAATATGTTTTAATTTAAAAGTATACAAAAATTAAGAATATATGTATATATTCCTCATACAGATGGAATTCCTTGTAGTAGCTCCATAAAACTATGATCTGAGTTTAAATAGTCTTGAAACATAGGTTAAGTGTTAGAGACAATCAAATGGAAAAAGACTACTAACCAAGGTATACTAACCATTTCATTATTTTTTGACATTTTTCGCAATCAGAAATTGAAACAAGAGGTGGACCATGATTGTGAGATTCCAACTAGTAAAAGGAAGAAAATTGAAGCCAATATTAAAAACTGAAAACTCTAAATATTAAAATATTTAAATGAGTGAACGATGTACATACATGTGTTGCACTATTCTCAGAAAAGATACATTGTTCTTCCACCATAAGTTATGGATAATACACCTCGTCACTTGTATCCTAAAATTTTAGAGAAAATATAATGAAAGGTAAATATATCTAAGAAACTTAAAGTGAATTGATTATAATCAAGATAAAGATAATAAAAATTATACAATAGAAAAGACAAAAATTTGAGATGAAAATTGCAAATCTTACTGGTTTTTGTTGCATATCTACTTGCTCCAAGCTATGATTCTTCTATTTAAAAAACATAGTTGTGCCGATTAGTACCAATTTCTTATGTATATAATCTATGGTGAGAAAATTTTGATAAATAAATATGCTTACCAAATATATATCCACCAAAGATGATCTTTTCCTCTTGAGTTTCTTTCTGAGATTTTGAGCAACAGAAAGAGAGTACAGATATATATCCTCCTTTTTCCAAAGGTAAGTAGCACCAGGAAACTCAAGGGATAAAATTTGATCATAGTTTTGATCTATGATATCTAAAATTCTATGTTTGTCATCTTTATTATTTTGAAACCACAAATCCTTGCCAATCTTATGGCTCTTGACCCAATTATACACTTTTCTGTGATTAGCACAATACTTAACATTTTGTATATCTCGATAGTATTTTAGTAAAAATGGTTTTCCAAACTCATCTTGGTCTTCTCGACTAATCCTTTTAGGTGGTTTGAAAATTTGGCCATATGTAGGAGTCTTCATCAAAGATACATCCCCTATTTGTATACTCTTGATTTTCTTTTGAGGTGGCAACTGGACTCTTTTACTTTGTATTGAAACTAGTTTGCTCATGCTCACTGTTTGTTCAAAACTATCATTCTTTGATTTCAGTTCCTCAATTGTTTTTTGGAGAGTGATGATAGTTTGCATCATTGAATCTAGAGTTTGTTGACTTGCGGAGGCCATGAGACAAGCTAAAATTAAATCAAGAAACTATGTTAATATTCAACCAATAAAGAATCAATCAATCATATAAAAAGCACACAACAATGATCACACTCTCTTTCTCTCTCTCTCTCTCTCTCTCTCTCTCTCTCTATGATTTTAATGGGCTTTTAAGTTTTAAAGAAAAACACCATACAACAATACAATATACAACTATACAAACCATGAGACAAGCTAAAATCAAACAAGATACAAGGTAAAATCAAATTTACAACTTTATATGCTAGTATTCCTCAAACAAGAGTACAACACGATACGTTACAATGGGGAAGGGCATTGTTCTCATTGATTATGATATCTTAGGGAGCACTTGTGCCAACTCTTTGCCATACTATGTAACTATGTAAGGAGCATTTAATGCTTATGTATGTCGTAATCCCACATGCAATTGCATGTCTTGTAATGATACTTTTCAGCATTTAACTTTGATGTATTTTGTGCTATGCAAGATGTTTTTGAAGATCATGGTGCTAATGCCATTATAGCAAACTCTTGCAATCAATCACCATAGAAAACCTTGAAAAGTGTAAGATGGTACATGATCTTTCTTCTAGACCCAAAATACATAATGAGTTATCAATTTAATACACATACAAATTACATAGAGAAAACTTGCTTGATCAAGATAAATGACGTAATGGCAAGTTTTTATCATCTTTTTAAAAATAATGCAGTATTTCATGTAATAAAAGAACAAAAAATTTAGCATGTACAAAGGGCTTTGGTCTGACGACTCCAAAAGTGGGAGGCTTGGGAATCCCTCAAGAGGCTGATAGAGCTAAGGCCTGGATCTTCGAGTAGCTCAAGAGGATGGAGGAGAACCATCCTATTAAGACATTGGCTAAGTTTGGTTAAGATGAGAGGCTTGCCTCAAGAGGATGCCTATTGGATGGACCTCATTCTTTCTGGGTAGAGTCCAAGTGGGGCTCTAGAGCAACATACTTGTCAATAGTAATGGTGGTTGTCATAGAGGAAGGTTTATGGGGGAGGGGTGTGAGTGTAAAGGAGGTGGTTGAGAGGTTCCCTGCTTAGTGGAGTATATAGGAGGTATATTGTGACTCCTGAGGAGAGTGTAGTGAGTTGTATATAGAAGTCAAATACCTATAGCAATAGTTTATTGTGACTCATGAGGGGAGTGTAGTGAGCTTGGTGCCATGGTCAACAAGTGAGAGACCTATAGCAATAGTTTATTCTAAACGTTGCCAATTAGCAAGGGTGTGGTTCATTCCACATACACCCTTGAACTACACATCAAAAACTACATAGACTAGTACTTTGATTTTTATTTTTATTTTTGCTTACATACATATACCCAGAGCTACAAAAGCATCATAGATCCACCATACATATATCCAAAGCTACATACATATATCCACCACACATCCACCATCCAAAGCTACAAAAGCATACCTGAAACTATCGGTGGAGGAAATTGTTGTAGCGTTTATTTTATGAATCACTACACTGGCACAAGTACCTAATATACTGGAGTAAATCATCTTTTATCCTTTATGAATATATCACTGCATCCTGCAAAAACATCAAAGGCAAAGTAATTAGTAGGAGACCTGATAAGGACAAATCAGATTAGATATGTTCATTCATGTCTAGTAGGGCAAGCATGCCTTCCAACACCAAATGCAATATCAAAAGCCACTTATAGAGAGACACTATGTAACAAAATTAATCAATGGGTGTGTTGAAGTGGAGAACATAAACTATGACTAGGAAGCAGAAGGATGAATGACCTGCTACACATAGTTAGCTCCTAGTTTGAGCAATCAATGTCCATCCACATATCTTTACTTACCCAGTGGGATTGTGTGTTTACAGGTCCATGACACGCAGAGACAGCAAAATCGTTGAAGTAACGTGGAACTGACAGGCCATGAACAAATTAAGAGAAGGCAAGGATGAACATGCTTCGAGAGCTGTTCACATTTACGAATTGGAGAAAAGACACTCCACACGCAACTGTGACATAGAAAGAGAGTGCAGATAAGTAAGCACTAGGAGTTAGAATCATGTGATGCCAAAAATCAGAGGAGCTTCCTGCACCGTACCTACCCACTTCACCAAATAGAACACAAAACAAGGCAACCACAACTAGTCGGTGTTAGGGTTGCCCTGAATTTGGTGAAGCAGTGGTAGAAGGACAGGGAGCGGAGGCGTGCCAGCTTGCCTATCGACGGGTGGATGGAGGCCGGCCCTCGTTTGTGGTTGGCCTGCTTGTCCTTGTAATGGTCTTCCTATGTTGTTGGCATAAGAAGCATAGTGAGGTATACGATGAGGAAGCGGATGCTGTTTTAGATTCCCTTCCTAGGCTTCCTAAGAGGTTCTCTTATGAGGAACTACTAAAAATAACAAATGGTTTCCATGGGTTTGGACCAGTTTATGCAGGGATGCTTCCCAACGGTACCAAAGTTGCAGTGAAGAAGCTTCAGAGTGTGAGGCAAGGGAACAAGGAGATAAGATCAGAAGTGGCAATAATGGGAGGTATACACCATAACAATATGCTTCGATTGATTGGTTTCTGTGCCCAGAAAGGGCAGAGGCTGCTTGTGTATGAATACATGGAGAACGGCTCTCTGGATGCATGGTTGTTTGGTGATACATGCAAGAAATTGTAGCTGACCTGGGAATTGAGGTGCAAGGTAGCAGTAGGCACAGCACGAGGCCTTCGCTACTTGCACGAAGATTGTAGGGAGAAAATCATACATCTAGATATTAAACCGCAGAACATCCTACTTGGAGAGGGGTTTGAAGCTTTCGGATGGCATCATAGCGACTGAGGATGCCATCACATAGATACACATACAAGTAATAATCTTGCTTCCCAAATTCTTTGGGGCTGATCAGACGCAAAAAATGAAGAAGGAAACCCTATGTGCTCACCTAGAAGCTCGCGGCTTGCTGCGAAACAGTACAAAAATTTGGAGGAGATGCCTACACACATTATTTTTGCTATATAAATGATCTGTTGTTGCTTGCGCCAGAATCAGAGAGCTTGTGTATGTAAACAGAGAAAAGAAGCCAGAGCACGCAGAACAAATATGGGAGCACGAATCACGATGGGAGGATGAGAGATTAGAAAGAGGGGATCTAATGAATTAGTACAAGAAAATGAAGAAAATATCCGTTGGTGGGAAGCGGATAAGACACTTCTCTACAATGGAATACCTAAGAAAATGAGAAGAATGATTAACATACCCTTAGAATCAAAATCCTCCCTTCTTCATTAGTAGGAATACCAATAGCAACCACCTTATTAAAGAAACCTTTTCAAAGGACCAAATTAAGCATGCCAAGCTTGTTTGTTGCTCTCACAACTAGCACTTAGAGAAAGGTTTTGAATCGAGCTACCATAAGGTAGAAAAAATCTAGAACTTGAGTTTGACTCCTACAAGAATGTGAAGCTTCTTTCAAAGTGATGAAGAATCATGACTTGAGCATGCATAGTGTGAAAACCATCTAATCCTATATTAAGAGTTTGCATCAATCCTTGCTCTCTGTCCCCTCTTCAGACACTTCAAGCACTCAATAATGCTAAGAAGTAATGACTTCGTAAGCTCAAGAAAGAAAGCACAAAGCCATGTACCCCTCCAATGTCTAACCGACCACGTTTGGCACGTATGGCTTCACTAAGACAACATCTATTGTCATGACCTTGTGCCAGCATTCTTGGCTTGATTTATTCCAAGTTTATAAAACTTCTTAAAGTGTTTAAACAAGGATTCATGGCATCACTTCAACACTATTTATGTTGACTTTCCACCATATTTTCATTGATCTACAACAAGGAAAGACAGGAAAGATGAAGAAGCCATGGAAGCTTAGAGCAAGAAGGGAGAGAAAGATTGTAAATGTATTGATTTGTCAAAAGATGTGAAAAATTACAACTTCTCTACAATGGAATACCTAAGAAAATGAGAAGAATGATTAACATACCCTTAGAATCAAAATCCTCCCTTCTTCATTAGTAGGAATACCAATAGCAACCACCTTATTAAAGAAACCTTTTCAAAGGACCAAATTAAGCATGCCAAGCTTGTTTGTTGCTCTCACAACTAGCACTTAGAGAAAGGTTTTGAATCGAGCTACCATAAGGTAGAAAAAATCTAGAACTTGAGTTTGACTCCTACAAGAATGTGAAGCTTCTTTCAAAGTGATGAAGAATCATGACTTGAGCATGCATAGTGTGAAAACCATCTAATCCTATATTAAGAGTTTGCATCAATCCTTGCTCTCTGTCCCCTCTTCAGACACTTCAAGCACTCAATAATGCTAAGAAGTAATGACTTCGTAAGCTCAAGAAAGAAAGCACAAAGCCATGTACCCCTCCAATGTCTAACCGACCACGTTTGGCACGTATGGCTTCACTAAGACAACATCTATTGTCATGACCTTGTGCCAGCATTCTTGGCTTGATTTATTCCAAGTTTATAAAACTTCTTAAAGTGTTTAAACAAGGATTCATGGCATCACTTCAACACTATTTATGTTGACTTTCCACCATATTTTCATTGATCTACAACAAGGAAAGACAGGAAAGATGAAGAAGCCATGGAAGCTTAGAGCAAGAAGGGAGAGAAAGATTGTAAATGTATTGATTTGTCAAAAGATGTGAAAAATTACAACTTCTCTACAATGGAATACCTAAGAAAATGAGAAGAATGATTAACATACCCTTAGAATCAAAATCCTCCCTTCTTCATTAGTAGGAATACCAATAGCAACCACCTTATTAAAGAAACCTTTTCAAAGGACCAAATTAAGCATGCCAAGCTTGTTTGTTGCTCTCACAACTAGCACTTAGAGAAAGGTTTTGAATCGAGCTACCATAAGGTAGAAAAAATCTAGAACTTGAGTTTGACTCCTACAAGAATGTGAAGCTTCTTTCAAAGTGATGAAGAATCATGACTTGAGCATGCATAGTGTGAAAACCATCTAATCCTATATTAAGAGTTTGCATCAATCCTTGCTCTCTGTCCCCTCTTCAGACACTTCAAGCACTCAATAATGCTAAGAAGTAATGACTTCGTAAGCTCAAGAAAGAAAGCACAAAGCCATGTACCCCTCCAATGTCTAACCGACCACGTTTGGCACGTATGGCTTCACTAAGACAACATCTATTGTCATGACCTTGTGCCAGCATTCTTGGCTTGATTTATTCCAAGTTTATAAAACTTCTTAAAGTGTTTAAACAAGGATTCATGGCATCACTTCAACACTATTTATGTTGACTTTCCACCATATTTTCATTGATCTACAACAAGGCCATCATCATCCTTTGGTTCTTCAACTCTTTGGCATCTCATGCTTCAAGTACATAATGAGCTTGGCAAGAAATGGAGTCAAATTCACTTTGGAACAAGGTAATGCTATTAATGTTTTTTCTCAAGGATGATCTAACCATTGGCTACCATTGTTTCTCAAGCCTTATCTAACCATTGGCTACCATGGGGGGACTTATGTGATTCTCTACATGTGACATTATTGATTGGAAAGCCTAGTATAACCTAGAGTTAGGTTGCAATTCTAACTTTTGCAACTTGCAAAATCAACAAGTTTGGGAAGCTTGTTGCTCAAGCTAACACATGAGAATTTTATTTTAGACAATAGATTTGATGCTTGTTATCACGAGCAATGTTTGCTACAAAATTCAGGGTCTATCTATGATATCTAGCTCGCAAGGTGTTCTAATGACTACTCCAACAAGTAGCATTTCTCAAATCTCAAATCTACAGCAATAAAGTAGCATAAGACCAACAATAGCATAACAAATCTGCAGCATAATGCTATCTTTTCCTTGCGAGTACAATTTTTACCCTTGTCATGGTAGCTAGCAATAGCCTCCTTAACATGCACATGGTGAGACACCTTCACCAAATTTGTCGGTGGAAACTTTGTAGGACCCCCTGGTCAAGATGATATACTACTACTTCTCTGACACCTATCTTGCCAACTCAATGGTTCTTGACTGGACCTAATATCCTCCCCATTAGTTATTTTGAATTGTTGGGAGAAAAAAGCTCTTCATCTATGAGGACTTATGAGTTTCCCTCAATGAGGATAAATCTAAAGTACTAAACTCATGCTCAAAGAAAACAAAAGATAAAGGATTACCTTGTGCAACATCTATGATCAGAGAGTGTTCTTCAAATTCATATTAGTACCAAATTGGGTCTCTCAGATGACTTACAATTAGTCCCTACATAACTAATTGGTAGACACATAAATATATTTGGGATAATCAAATTAAGTGCAATGTGTCCTTAAACTCCAATGTGATTTGGGAACATGAAAGTAAGTGCAATAAACTTATATATGTGAGAAAATTAAAAAATGTCTAACCTTAACCAAGATGAAATGCCACATCATTCTCTGTAAGTTTTGGATTGAAGAAAAAAATATCACTAGAAGCTAGTAAGGAGAAAGTTTCTCTACTCTATTCTAAAGCTACCATATTTTGGATGGTGGTAGAGGATCTGCCTCTAAATTTAAAGAAAAATATAATTATTTATTGGTATATCAAATCTAAATAACAGAAGAAAATTTCTATAATTATTTATTGGTATATCAAATCCAAAGGATGTGTATATGATACCATCTAGGATGTGAATTCCAGTTAGTCATCTCAATGGATAATCATTCTGACTTGAATTACAAGGGCTCTTAAATATAATCCTAATTGTTATCCCAAAAATATATTTGTAATATAGACTATATCTCTATAATAGTCTACATCTTTGGCTCAACAAACAAAATTTTATTGATGTTGATTATTCAGCCTTTAAGAGAGAATTAGGTTTGTCTCTACTAGTCATGGGATGGTTTCATGGTTTTGCTTTGGAGATCTTTTAAAAAAATAAAATACAAATTGGATAAGAATATGAAAGATCATTAGATGATGTAAAAGTAGAGTCAACCTTTTATTTGATATGTAAATTCACTTACTTTTTGTTTTTAAGTTTTGAATTTCATTAGAGAACATTGTTTCGTGTGCATATTGGGGGAGCTATACATGTGTATATGTGGAATTAAAGTCATATGCTCTTACTAAGCAATAAGCGCGAGGGAGGGAGAGAGAGAGGTCATCTCCCTCATAGAGATATTGTGCTACCTCAACGACGACACACCAATCTTTCTGAACTGCCATGCTAGGAAAACCATCTTGATATGATGATCATGAAGAATCTTAGGATACTGATGATGCGTGGAGTCGAGGTTGCCTTCCTAAATTCATTGCCCTGCATAAGCCTTGCATGTGAATATCAAAGAGAAGGTGTAGTCGAAGCATGCAAACAATTCCAACTAGTGTACTGGGAGTACATTGACAATGAGATGTAGCAGTGCCACATCTCCATGCATACCAGTCAAAATCCTAATAAGTTGGATTAGAAATAATTAAGGATATTAGTTTGTAAGGTTCTAAGCTCTTCAAAATTTGTAAGCTTGTAAGGTCTTCAAAATTTTACTGGTATTGTAGAAGCAAAACCCATAAGATGGAAGTTTCGTATCGTCTTGTGATTTTTTAAAATTTAAGATCAAAAGAAGGTCATGGTATTTGGATTTGCAATACCATCTACTCTTGCTTGTGATATTGGACAACTAGTAGGGCCTATGATAGATATGAACAATCGTAAAGGAGTGTTATAAACTTACTAGCATATATAGCCCCCAAGCCAAACCCATGCATGCTCTCTTGATAAAGGGCATGCCTAAGCACAAGTTGTTGACATTGGCACCTTTAAATCTCAGCAAGTAACCTAACGATTCATTGTTGGTATGTTCTTATAAAAGTATAGTTAACTCATCAATATTCAAGGACTCAAATAATATTCCTAATTATTATCCTGAACATATCTCTTTTAATTTTTTGCATAACATTGATGGCACTCCATCTTTTAATCTTTCCCTATTATTCATTTCAAGATTTAAGTTTTTCCAACCTCACTTATGATTTGAAAAGTTGTGTGAAAGTAATTCAAGATAACACACAAATTCAAGTGTATCCACCTATAGGTTGTCTGGATCAACTTAAGCTAGCATTGACCATCCCTCTCTCATTGTTGGCCATTACCCTGGCTACAATGTGGAAAACAAGAGTCCTACTTCACTTCTAGTGTCTTATATGATAATCTAGGCTATGGATCTTCAACCTTCATTAATCTCACTGGATTCATGATGCCAAAATTAGGCCTTTCTTGTGCATGTATTTTTGGTCACTGTTGCATGTTACTTGACTCACAACATACATAATGTACAAGATAATCAAATAAATTCCTCCATCATATGCTCAATAATCAAGTTTTGATGCTAGAAATCTTGAAATCACCCAAATTCTTTAGAATCAAGCAACTATAGCTCCAATTTTGCTACTTGGAAGCCTAGATCCCCTAGCAACTTTGCTAGCTCATTTAATCTTAGGTAAATAAGATTGTTTTTTCTCACATTAGTCACAACCCGAGATAGCTCTAGAAAACTTTCATACACTTTCATCAAATATATCTACTAGTTGCCTCTCTACGTGCACAATATTGGTAAGGTATTGTTGGCAAAGAATTAGGAGACCAAGTGTCTTCTTAATGTATAGGAAGCCCCTTTCTTACTCCATGTTTCACCTTCAAATCCAAAATCCTAAGAAAAGGGTTGGTGATTATGGTGGCAAAGAGTAATGGGACAATGGGACACTCTTTGGCATCGACATCTTTACCTCAAATGGACCTAAGCATAGACCATTTATAAATACGTTCCAAAGAGATTGAAACATCCCTACATAAATTCCACGATTCCTCCTCCATCATCTATCATAGTGATGAACTCATGTTGCTTCTTTTGCTTCATCAATTCATAAAATTAATTGGTCGAAGAACCAGTCCCATAAGATACCATTTCCCTTACACTAAATTTTGGCAACTTCACCTTTATGTTTTTGCAAAGCCTCCATGTAATGCTCCACTTCTTTGAGAATTTGATAAAACATCCCATTACTAGAACCCTTAGAAAGAGTCATAATAATATACTCATTGCATTGCTAACTACTAACATGCAACCCTCTTTGAAGTCAATCTTGATCTTTGCCATACATATTGGTAATCTTAGTTATGATAGCAATGGATCTCATCTACTTCTACGTTGGATTAGCCATTGGATTGTTGGTTTGTTTCCAAGCATCCTTCAACTATAAGTTGAATCCTTCCCTTTCTAGAAAGGAAGTGTTGAAAGAGAGGGGCTTCCATTTCTTTCTCCTACTAAACACATCCTTCTTGGATGGACTTCATAGGCACCTCACATTCTAAGAGATCATAGTGAGCCAACTAGTTAACATTATATCTTTGTTCGAACCTCCATAATCCAAAATAGAAAAATAGCTTTGTCAACAAAACATTTGCAAGAAGCTTTTAAAGGGAAATTTTTTATTTCTTAACTCCATTAGACTTCAAAGAATTTGGTGGTTGAAATTATTTGTTTCCATCCCACTTTAACTTTAGCATCTCTAGGATCACGACTAATAATTAGGTTTCTCCTTAGGTTCCTCCTTTTGAGGCTTGTTTGTTTCCTTGAATTTACCCTTCTCAACCTATGTTTTTTCCTTTTTGATTCTTTTGAAGTTCTTCCTTATCTCCATTATTTTCTCCTTTGCTTCTTCTTATCTCAGTTCCTTTTTGGGCATTCCTTTGCAAAAAGCGCCCATCTTCTTTGCATTTGAAGCATGTATCCAAGAAGAGGGAGAATTTGACATCGACCAACAACTCAATCCCATTAGGATAAAAAATCTAGAGCATCTCAAGGATCTTCTTCCTCTTATCTCAAAGTACGAGAGGTCACTTGCTCCACTAGTTGATATTATTGTAAGAACATAGAGCGCTCTACCTAGCACTTCTACTAGTACATTACTTCTCCATCTAGCAAAGTAGGAAGTCCATGAAAACAAGCCCATATTGGGCATTCAATTTGCAAGACCTCCTCAAGAATAAAATCATGATGCCATGGAAGCATGCAATTAAGGCTCACTTTAAGCCAAACAAGTGAACCCAAAACCCAATCTCTTTTTGCTTTAGATGAAAGCAAGACCCAAAAGAAGTCTATGTGAGCACCACTTTGATCCATAGGTGAGTCAAAACAATCTAGCAAACTCATCCTCAAGGGGGACCTTAAAATACATGTACATGTTGCATAGAGAATACTTAGCATTGCTTGCCGAATGCATGGCAACAAGGAGACCACTCATGCACATAGCACTTTCTCCCCAAATTCTATTGTGACTCTCTTTTAATTCTCATTGAAACATTTTTTTTCACCCCACATCTTCTGCTCTAGCTTTTCCATATTCATGCTAGCAACGACAATATTAGCATAATCCATCTCCCTCCCATTGTCTTGCTTCTATTACTTTATGTTAGTGCTATGTGTTCCATCATCTCTTACTCCTTGTTCACCCCCCTGAATATGCTACATGCATGAAAGTGGGAGTATATGCCACATGTTGGTAGGAAATGTTGCTTTTTTAATGAACTTAATACAACTACCCTAGTTAATAGACCATGTGCCATGACTATCTATTGAGAGCTCCCCTCTTCAAGTTTACGCATACTTAAGAGGTTCTATGTCTTTCATTTAAGGAAAAGGCTATTACAATTTGAACTGTTTCTATTTTGCTAATGGATGTATATGCTCCTTTTTTGTAAGGGGCTCAAATAACTTTTGATAACTATTTGTGCTTGTATGGATGCTAGGTATATCCCACACTTCAGGGAGGATTTGAGGGGAATTTCAAGATTTAGAGCCATGGAATTGAGTTGAATTGAATGAGATTCTTCTTTGCTTTAATGTGACAAGGAAATATTTATATTGTTAGAAATGATGTTTTATTTGTGGATGTGTAAACTATTTGTGAGTAAGAATTAAAAGTTATCAAAATGCACAAATGTATCTTATAGCATATGTACATTTTGGATGCATACAAACATATCCATTACAAGTGTGTATCGACATTGTCTTATTTGAGATTGACTACATGGTTGATGGTTAGGCCTATCAATTGTGATGTATATTACTTAGCATGACTATATAAGCATGACTATGTTTGATATTCTATACAATTTTTTTTATATTTACTATGCATGCACATTATCCTATGATCCATAGCTTCATAAATTTATCCAATAAACATGGCTACATTAGGTGATATATAGATATTTGCCTTGCTTTACCATATAGACACTTATTTTACTAGTTATAGCTTCACATCTATCTAGTAAAATTAAAAACCTAGTTCCAATTTAAAAAACCCTGGTTACTAACTAGAAAAAAAGTGTATTTACTAGTTATAAGGCTATTTACCATCTAGTTTAGTGTCTAAAGTTCCTTGTGTTAAGGAACAGATGGACCACAATTCCTGAAGGTTCCACGCTCTTGATTGGGAGGGATAGACAGACAGAGAAAGTTGCCAAGGCTCGCTTCTTATAATTGAGAAGGCGGCTGTTTCGGAACTATCATGCACCACCCGCTATGGGGCGCCCCCCCTCCCCATCAATCAAAAATTCTTTATAATAATAATATATATTATCAACCAGAATTGAGGCTCTAGTCTTAGAGACATTATGATATATTATCCACCAGGTTAGGAGACTCTAGTCCCATGACATATGGCACACACTCCCCATTAGAGGGGTTATGGGTTTACAAAAGCCAATAGTACCATAAGTCAATATATGGCACACACTTCCCATATTTGAAAAATATAGGACCAAATGCTCACTTTTGCACACACCTGATCGAGATAGCATGAAAGGCAAGCTAGTGCATAGATTGGTGCCCCACGCTCACCCTTGCATCCACTCATGTGTCCTCCTCTAGGATACATGAGCTAGTCTAATCTCTATAATATACACACATCCCATCCAATTCAAACTAGCTTATCTTTTGTAGGTGAGCCAATAAAAAGTAAGCCACCATTAGGATAAAACACTCAAATCATATGGGCACTTCGGTTTCAATATTCAACCTTTTCCAAGGCTAAACAATCATCATAAATCATGTCACTAGTTGTATTTTATTTATCTTAGAAGTTAATGTGATGCAATGCATCGCTATCAGTCAGAGCTTGTTCTTTGTGTACCAGTGTGAACTTCTTCATATTACATTATCTCCTTCTAGATATTTGTATGGCATTTACTTTTTGCTCTAGCCATTAAGTAATTTATTCCATATACCCTCATAGACCGTACAATCCTAATATAAACTCATCAATGACAATATGATCATGAGTGAACTTTAATGTGAGTGTCCTTTTTCCTAAAGTTTGTATTTCTTAGTAGTAAAACAAGAACAAGGCTTCTATGATGATTAAGCGATAAAGGTGAAGTTAGGTGAATGAATTGAAAGCCACTCAATCTAATAAGTTCTTACTCAATTAAAAAAGGTGGAAGGCTTGCTAAATCATATATTATTTGTCTTTACTTATGTTAATAGAGGCTTTGCACTTTGGACTATCTAATTGAAACCCTAGTTGCCTTAGTGGTTTTCTAATACATGTGGATGTGAATGGGGGGTTTGGGTTGGTGGGGAAACCAATCACTTGAGTTCACATAAAGAAAATATCATATTTATGGAATATAAAAATTTCCTTACAAAAGGAGGGACTTTCATGATTTTGGAGAATAGTTATACATTTATCAAGAAGGATGCATTGATCTATAATGAGAAATTTACCAATAAAGAATTTTATAAATAGAATTTGAATGCATGTGATAAAGGGTTTATGCAAACTGAATCCAATACAAGGGGAAAAAAAGTGGGGGTGGTTTGGGGTGGGTTTAAGAGAAGCACAAGGCTTTATATGGGATTCAATTAGGTGAATGAGATAAGGAATTAAGCAATGGAAAAGTTAGGAAAATTGCTAGAGAGGTATTTATCTTTCCTTATTTGAGTAGTTGATTTGTGCTTTCCTCATCTTTATGGTTTTTTTATAAGTGCAAGAGTGGCTAGAACTCATATACAAATCAATATTCCAACAACTCACTATGAATAGAGTACTTGTTTAATATAGTATTCCAACCAACAAGTTTCTTGCCATTCATTTGTGAATGGTTCATTAGCATATAATTTTTATGTGGATTTTGGTTCTCATCGTGAGTGTGCAAATAATGAGAAGTGATAGAGAGAAAGATAGGTATATTACACTTCTTATGCAATATGAGAATCAAAGTAACCAATTACAATATGATATTTATTAGGCACATTATTAGCACATTACATGTGCTAATATATATACATTGAAAGTGCCAATTATAAATGTATCATTTACTAGCACATTACATGTCTAGACTTGATGTTTTCAAATATGATGTTTACAAGTACATCACATGTGTGGAGTTCTTAATTTTGATACGTATTTGTATTACATTTTTTTATTCTAGTTCATCCTAGCTATATCCCTCTTGCAATTGTACTCGGGGAAGTTATTAGATATATAGATCCTCTACATGACATGCATTTAAGGTCTATTTATAAATATTCTTATCTATGAACTTTTTTTAACTAAAGCATAACCCTTTTCTATTCAATTTGTAAATAACCCCCTTTATATTACACCCTTCTATATGTAAAAAATATATAAAAATGGTATTTTAAAAATGCAATTGTATCTCTCGTATAAATGTTGGAGGTCACGAAAAAGTCCACCTCTTACTCACCCATGTATGCTTCGAATTCTAAATGTTATAAGCCTCTCACATGAGGAGATGCCATGATGGGCATGGGGGATTGGTATAGTTTCCATATAAAACACAAGAAAGGATCCAGCCTTGAAGATCAAATCATTCCGACATGGCATATGTGGAACTTGACCCTTGGATCAAGTGAGAACTAGGTAATGAAAGTACTAGTATATAGTAGATGATGAGTTATCAAATACACCTAGTCGAAGGATCCTATAGCCTATTTGGATAGTGGGATAGTGAAAGTACTCGTTTATACTCGATGATGAGTTATTAGGTGTGCACTAATCCTTGAGGTCCTAGCTAGCCCTAGCTACGACATTGCAAGGGGCAGTGGCCCCTTTAACAATCCAGAAATATAAGAAATATTCCTTAGACTATCATATCTTAGATACATGGGTGATGGCTAGTGGGTCAATCAAACTACATAGATAATGAGTCAAGATGCACCATCCATGTCCATCTCTAGCTAGTGGACCTCTAGCACTACATATACATAGGCAATGCTACCCTCTTGCATAGAGTCATTATTAAGTACTCATTCCTTTTGCATTTTTCCCTCCATCTATTACCTATCTAGATCACCATTGAATGTCATATGAGTGTATGGGTGGAGAGATTCTACAACCATCCATTATTCTTGTTTAGTAAGAGAGAAAAACATTTGTTCTCTCATATTATCTTTCTTGTACTCATGTTTCTTGCTACACAATGTAGACACTGCATATTCATCCACACACCTTCAAAAAAGCTTGGTAGGACAAACTATACCATTTGAATGTTCAAGTTCAATGCCATCTTAGCCTCATATTAGCTCTTGTGTATTATTTTGACGATTTATGTTGAATGAGTGTTAACCCTCAAATGAGCAAGGTGGAAAATCTAGAAAATCTAAAGCGAAAGATAAGGGCACGGCAAAAGTGGGACGAAAGACGAAGGCACGCCAATAAAAATATGGAAACACAAGAAGTGCATAAAATTCCTAAATTAAGGAGAAAGTGGCACAAGAAAAAGTGCAAGTCAATACTTTTGTAAAAGAACACAAGGCACATCATGATTTATTTTAAGAGCACTAGGCTCTCACCTGTGCAAATTGTAAAGGTAGATGGGCACTAGGAAGCAAGCTAGGAAGATAGAAGGACAATGGGAAAAAGGGCCTAGGCCATGACCGGCCATGTAAAAAAGGGGATAAGGGGATGACTGGCCAAAAGGGATTAAGGGTTTTGTATATAAAGTTGAAAGTGAATGAGAAGCTCATTCTTGTATGTGGCCAAAAGTAGCTCTCTTCTTCTTCTTCTTCTTCTTTTTGTTCTTGCTTGCTTGAGCTTCTGCTTGAGAGAGGGAGTGTGAGAATGTGAGGGAGTGAGTGTATGAGGGTGAGGGATCGTGGTGAAGAAGCTCTCCATCTTCTCCTCTCTTCTTGTCTTCTCTTTTCTTGTCTTGTCTTGCTCGTGGCATTGGAGCTTGGAGCATGGAGCTTGAGGATGGAGCTTGCACTTGGATCGTGGAGCTACTAGAGTGCTTGAAAGAGGAGGCAACTCGATCGGGCATGGAGGTAAGCTCACTACACTCATAGAGATGGATAGTTTGTCAGCTATGTGAGAGGTAGCCATTAGTGCTCGGCTTGGAACGCTTGAAACAATAAGCGGTCTATGGGTCTAGACAGCTGATCGCCCCTACATTTTGGTTCTATTGCCGGGACTAATGGATTCAAGCCTTGAGCACTTGCGTGCATCAAATTGAGCATTGAAGTAGGTTTTTTTCCGAACTGGTGCTTGAGATAGATAGGTAAGAAGGGAGGGAGTTTGAAGAGGTACTTGATCTCCTTAATAAGTAGGTTTTTGGTTTTTCAGATTTGAAAAAGCAGGTTGGAGTAGTGTAGATGTTCTCTTTATGATTTCTCTTTACATTTAGGTAGGGTAGGAGCAAAATAGTCCGATCAGACACAACAATAATTCTTCACAGATTGAATAGAAAAGGGTTATGTTTTATTCAAGAAAAATTCACAGATAAGGATATTTATAAATAAGCCTTGAACGCACGTAATGTAGAGATATACATATAATAACTTCCTTAAGAATCAGATTGGATGACCTATCTGACTCCTAGAGTCGGACCAAGCAACCTATCCAACTCCTAGAGATGGACCACTCAGAGAAACCTACCTAGTTCGAGGAAACACCCTGTCCGATTTTGAAAATCAGACAACCCATAATCGGACACACAACCCGTCTGATTGGACAGTCAACCTATCTGATCGTGACACTCAAAACCAAAAATACAGACTAGTAACCTTGTTCGATTGGACAGACCAGCTTTGATTTTCAAAATCGGATCATTCCAGAATCAAACACTCGAAATCAGACACTCCAAATTTGGACACCTGCCAAATCGGATGTCGGATTCCCAGAATTAGATGCAAAAAATCAGACAATTCAAATTGGACATCCCATTTGTCCAATCGGACGCAGATAACAATCGGATCACTCTATAGTCAAACCAACCATAGGACTCGGACCTAGCTACCAACCGGGCCACACTTCGAAATTCGACCTAGTCTAGTCGGATCATCTGACTCTGAAAGTCAAACCACCGACCGTCCCATTCTGAAAATCAGACCAACAAACCATAACTAGAAAATACAGACCGAGAGTTCATGTAGAGCCAAAAGCACAGTATACATCTATTACTAGATTGAATTCTGGGGCAAGTAGTTCAAAACTTGGCTATGAAAGGTCCCTTAAATCACACATGGCGTTTAGCATACCGGCCTTGTGGGCCCCGCAGGGATTGCCCTCCCTAGACCCCCGCAAAGGGGGCTCTGCCCCTTCGCACCTCCCCCAAGTAGGTTGGAGAGAAAACATGCACCGTGACAGGTTCTCCAAATTAGATCCTACTATAGTAATGGCTTTGCACAAGCATAGATTCTCACTTGCAAAACAACAAACAAAGGACCATACCCAAATAAAGACAAACAGAGACCCTAAAACCTGAATGGGCCAATCTAGCCAACAAAGGCAAAGAGGCCATACCACGAAAACATGTATAGGTTGTTGAGATATTTACAATCACACGTACTTCAGTCCATTTGTAAGGAGCAGTGAGGGCTCATGACCAGAATCCTATATGCACAGTAGGAGAAAGTACCACCACTCAAATCCTATAAAGCATTGTACTTGCACTCTGTTTCTAATAGTACTCTTTTTGTTCTAGTAAATTTTCTTGTCACTCTCAATACACAAGATTGTGTTTATGAGTCCAAGTCTCAATCTTGGAACCTAATTCACTTGTGTGACAATTTGTCTTTGTCAGGGTCAATGCCTTCATGAGTTTCTTATTTCTCTTTCAACCTCCATAGCTTCCACATCTACCATGCTCTAGATCCCACATGTTTTACATTGTATCAAAGCAAATTTGAGCATGGCTTAACTCATTTTTGTATCTCTTCACCTCTAGTCCATCTCTACCCATCTTAGTCTTAGCCTATGAACTCACTTTCCATCTCCACCTTCAAGATTGCCGTCATGGCTGCCATAGCCAGCAGCACCTTGTCAGATTGAAGCTCTTGTATCTCACTCCATAGGCCAAATATTACCAAGATTCCTTTTAAAGAAGTGTTTTCCCACTAGTGATGCCTCTCTATATCATCTCAGAACTTGACACTGCCCAATCTACTACTTAGCATTGTCAGTTTTCTCAGGTTGTGTTCTATGGCCTCCATAGTGAGGCAGTATCTAGGCATCTTGGAGCTTATGGATCTCACACTATAGACCACCATTTATCATGTTGTCTTCTATGGAAATATTCCTCAACATCAAGTAGTTTTCTGTGGCAAGTCATGCTATGACATTGGCCATTCTATGCTTCAGCATTGCTGAAGATTCGTCACACTATCAAAATTTACGCCCTTGCTGATCAAATGATTTGATCCATCTCTCTGCAGCGCGATTTTAGTTTCCATCAAAGGGAAATGATAGCCCTTGAAGTAAAATTTATCCTCATATAAATTTTTTTAAAAATTATCAAGCATAGCTCCCACAATCAGCAAAAAACCAGGGCTGGGTCAAAACCCTAATCCAAGAAGCCATAGTCAAACTTCACCAAGCTCAAAAATCTCATCATTTTCTCTCTCCCACCACCTGGAACAACCCACTACCACTCTGATCTACTATCCCAACATCAAATCAAGGAGGAGAAGAACTTGGATTCATTGAAGGAAGATCAAAGACCTCGAACTAAGAATATTTGAGTTTGACATAAACTTGAACACAATTTTTACATAGTGTGTTTTCACACTGTCATTACTTGTGCCTCTTGACACATTGTAATTTGCTATTCCACTGATAAAATCTAATAATTCTAGAGTTATATGTTGCTACTCTAGCCATCTAACATGGGCAAACACTCTCCAACAGCTCACTTCAAAGGAGTCGGGTTTCACACCTAGCAGACCTACATCAAATACATCCTGATGAAGAAGGGCCTCTGGGCCATTACCACTGAAAAAGAAAAGAAGCCTCGTGATGCAGACCTTGCTATCACTTGGAAAAAGAATGATGATAAGGCTCAGGCCATTATTAAACTGGAGCTAGACAACAGCTATATCCACCATGTGGATAATTGTGAGACTTCATAGGATACATGGAAGAGACTTGACACCTTGTTTGGTGCATAGTCTAAATCATCAAAGTATGGTCTCTTGATTGAGTTTTTCAGGCTTGAAATGAAGTCTAGCACATCACTTGCCACATGTTTAAATTACATGGAATGACTTCTAACCCAACTTGCAGGAATCAACATTAAAATGGAAGAAGATGTTTGCATCAGTGTTCTTCTTAAGAGTTTGCCTCCTGAATATGCCAAATCTTGAACTTGTTGATATCCAGGCATCACTGTTCGAGGAGGAAAAGAAGCTAAAAACTAAGGAAGAACCAAGCACCTCTAGAGATGAACATGCATTATATGTTGGCAACAAGCACAAAGGCAAGAGGGATCAACTCTTCTATGACTTCTGCAAAAGGACCAGACATACTGAGAAGTTCTACCACACCAGAAAAAGGTCCCAAAAGGCATATCTAGTTGCAATCAAAGAAGAATAAGAAAACAAAGCAAAGGAAAAAGAAGAAGAAGAAGACCACCAGGAGAAGGATAAAACTCATTAGTGCTTCTATTTAGATAGAATTTTTTAGCTTTGTATTCCCTAGCCCTAATGCTTTAGACATAAACTTGTAAATTCCTCAGTTAGCCTTGTACTACAGCCTTTGTACACTTTGTGACGTCCCTGCTATAGCCTCTGAATGACCATCATGTTTGTGGTACCCACACTTAGCATTTTCTGCGACAGCTTCTGGTATTTTTCCATGTTTATAGTGTGCCCACACTTTGCACGTGTTGTTTTCACTAAAGCCTCTACACACCTTGTACTTCTAGTTGTGATTGACGAGGGGTATTGATATATTTACAAACACACCTACTTCAGTTCCTTTGTAAGGAGTAGTGAGGGCTAAGGACCAAAATCCCATATGCACAATAGGAGAAAGTACCACCACTCAATTCCTATAAAGCATTGTATTTACACTCTTTTTCTAATGGAATGATAGTACTCTTTTCTTTCTAGTGAAGTGTCTTGTCACTGTCAATACACAAGATTGTGTTTATGAGTCCAAGTCTCAATCTTGGAACCTAATTCACTTGTGTGACAATTTGTCTTTGTCAGGGTCAATGTCTTCATGAGTTTCTTATTTCTCTTTCAACCTCCATAGCTTCCGCATCTGCCATGCTCTAGATCTTCCATATTTTACATAGGTTGCATCTGGAGTGCATCTAGTCAAAGTGGAATGGAACAACATCAAGCTACAACTACGAGGATAACTAGACACGACAATATTGATGATAGATGCACCTTGAACAGCACTGCACAGATGACCCAAGACATCAGTAGAGAATCCACATCTAGTTGTGCAGTTGGGAACTCAAAGGCATGTATGAGAAGGCTTGAATTTACAAGCCAAGACCCAAAAGATGAAGATGTAGTACCGCCTTCTTATCTTAGGGTCAAACTCACTGCGAAAAAGAGAGCACACTATCGATGCTCTCCTTGATAAAGGAGTTGATTTTAATATCTTGACCTATGAAGCATGGGCCCTACTAGGCTCAGAGCCTCACTGAATAATGCAACTCTTAGTCCTAACAGCAAACACCTACAAGCACTTTTAGGGAAGCACAAAATCCTTGTAACTATTGAAACTAAAAGCTTGCCTATCCTATTCCATGTTTCTTCAAATAGTGCAATTTGTGGAAATGAAACCCTCCTAGGACGACCCTTCAAAAGGGCGATGAAGTGTGAGGCTGATTATGTAGAGCGGAGGATACACTTGATGCTACCTGGTGTGAGGATAATCACAACCTTTAGCAAGGTAACCTCATGAAACCTTGAGAAAAGACAAGAAATGTGCTGACAAACCAGGCAAGCCTAGTAATGAGAGAAAGGACTTGTTGAAAGAGTTGATCAAACCGCATGTTGAGCAAAGAAAACCAGTAAGCGAGGCCATGCTTGAAACAAGAAGGTCATGTGACAAGGCCAAGGATAGGCTTTGGACTTCCAAATATCGTAGAAGACCAGAAAAGAAGCGCAAGCCTTATAGACAGAGGTATTGATGGAGAGCAAGCACAACGCCCTGATGGATAACAAAAGAGTTGCTACATGCTCAAGGATATTACTATGAAGGTAACCGATGGATTTGGGTACCAAAGCTCCCTACTAAACCACCTCTATCAGTTGAAGTCCAGAGCATATCAAAACCGAAGAAGTGCAGAAGGAAATCTAAACCAAAATCCAAGTCTCGAATCAACAACATTGGAGTGATTGAGCCCCTCGCGATTGAAATCAAGAAACCAAACATGACTGCTCGTAAGGTAGATTCTTAGCCTAGCATGCCTAACAAGTGGATACTAGGTATAACCGTCAAGTGTGCATAAAGACCACTAGTGCCCAAGGAGCCTTTGACTTCCGAAGTGGATACTAGGTATAATCATCAAGTGTGCATAAAGACCACCAGTGCCCAAGGAGCCTTTGACTTTCGAAGAGGATAAGGAGCACCACTTGAGGGACATTATGACAATTGGAGTCAGGTATATTTTTATTTTCCTCTGCATCTACGGGATGGGTCTCTGCCATCAGCACAGGGCACGTCACTCTGTTCTGTACACGGTACTGCAAGGCTCCCTGGCCTTCCTGCTTGCACTTATGCTAGATGGGGTTGGACGCATTGATTCACCATCAACTGTGCACCCTGGGGCATACTCCCTCTGCCCCATTCCCTTATTGATTCCTACACCGGATGTGAGATCTGGGTTTCATCATTATTAACTCGAGTGATGTAAGTTATGGGGCGAGTGATTGTTTTCTCATCCCATCTGAGTGCTAGTGAGCCGAGTGACTATCCTTCATCAACAATGGCACCTCCCCTGATGGGTTTCATCAAGCAGATACCTCCCTGGGTGTTGCTGCATGGTTCCTGCCATGGTAGCTAAATGTTGGAGTGAGCCGTGGTACCTTCTGCAGCAGCTGACTCCAACCCTTTTGTAGGAGTGACGGTTCCTTCGACCATATGCAAAACGGGCCAAGTCTTTCTAACCTTATCCTTATGATTGCAAGTGCACATTATGTTTTAAGTGTGGGGACGCCAAAGTTCATTCGGTTGATGAGTCCTAGGCTCTATTGATGCATACCTCCTTGCATATGCCTCACTTTAATCCTGTATATATGCCATGATCTGATTTTATCCTGATGGGGTCCCTTCCCCACCCGTTCGTCCTTGCTCAACCCACCCTTGGGGCCGTTCCTTTCCTATTTTTCTTTATCCCTTGTTTTGACGTTTTTCCATGTGAACGTATCCTACATTCATCGAAACCCACATCCAATCTTAGAGCCCTATTTGTCTCTTTGACTTGACTATTTTTCATTTTTACCAATCCCTATTCCGGTCGACGTTTCTTGAGTTATTATTTTTTGAAGTATTTCTCCTATATTAGACGATTTTCCATTTCAACGCACCTTTATGGCTTCCAAGAAACAATGAGATGTGACAACCCTATCCTCCATCTTCCTCCTAACATTTTTTCCTTTTGGCTCCCTATCCTTTCGATGCATGGTTCATTCAATATTAATTTTTGCGAATTTTCGAGCCATTTTCATGCCTATTTTTAACATTTTTCCATGTGAACATGTCCTATTTTCATTGGCATTCCAGTTTCATTTGACTATTGTGTCCCGCCAACCTTTTCCTCCATTTTTTCTTTTTTTCTCTACCCTATTTTGACCATTGTATTTTTCGTTATTAATTTTTCCATCTATTTTTGGTTCCGTTTTTTGTGTTTTTCACATGTGAACCCCTTCTAACTTCACCGGAAGTGAGTTTTGACATGACAGCCCTGTGCATCTCCTTCTCGCGGACATTTTCTCTTTTTATTGCCCTTCATTTTGTTGCTCGGTTCTTTCTATATTCATCTTTGCATCCGTTTTCAGGTTCATCTTTTGGGTTTTTCCATGTGAACGCGTCCTCTCTCAGTCGGAACCATGTTTTGACATGATAAGTTTGTCGGGCATGTTATTTGGCACAATTTTCCTTCTTTTTGTCCTGCGTTCCAGTGTGTTGATTTTCCAATATTAATCCCTGTATGTATTTTTTGCGTCATTTTTCGAGTTTTTCCCAAGGGAACGCCCTGATTTGATCCCGAACACCTCGTTGTACTTTTTCGCAGTCTCCCCCTTACCTTCCGACCCAATTTTCCTTTTTGTTGCATTGCGTTTCAATGAACAATTTGTGAGTTTTTAAATTTTCTTTGTTTTGCCATGTCCCCGTGTACCTTGCCTTGCGCGTACACACGCGTGTTTTTGAATTTACGCACCTCGACATGCCCCGTTCTCTTCGTGCCCTTTTGTCCCGAAGTCCTAGCCTCTATTGTTTTCCATCCTTGCAAATTTTTTTAACCCCGCCCCGTGCATGCGTGCGGGACGGGACTGGCTCCCCATTCTTTTGTTTTTAAAAATATTTTTTAATTTAAAAAACTAAACAACAAAACACATTTAAAAAGAAAACAAACAAACACAACTACAACACAACCCCCCACCTCAAAAAAAAAAACAAAAGAAAAATAAAAGCACACAAGAAAAACGACAAAAATTTACCCAACATAAATACATAAAAAACATTAAACAAAAAAAAGAAAAAACAAGAAAAAAAAAACAAACCCCCCCACGATTTCCCTTCCTCCCTTGTTCCCTCTCTTCTTCTTTCTCTCTCTCCCTATCTTTCTCTCTCCCCGTTCTCCTCCTCCCATTCTTCCTCCTTCCTCCTTCCTCTCTCTCCCCCTCCTCCATTCTTCTTCTTCTTCCTCCCTCCTCCCTTCTCCTTCTTTCTTCCTCCCTCTCCCCCTCCTCCCTCTTCTTCTTCTCCCTCCTCCTCCCTCCCTCTTCTTCCCTTCTCCTCCTCCCTTGCTCTTCTCCTTCTCCCTCCCTCTTCTTCTCCCGCCTCCCTCCCCTACTCTTCCCTCTCTTTCTCTTCTTCCTCCCCTTCCTCTCCCCACGCCACCGCCTATACACGTTGCCGCCCTCCTACTGCTCGCGCCGCTTCTGCCCACTGTTGCGCTCTGCCCGTGCCCTCCTCTCCCTCCCACCCCTTCCTCCTCCCCCACCTCCTACTCCTCCTCCTCCACTACCCCTTTCATCCTCCTCCCCCCCCCTCCCATTTCCCCCTCCCATGTTTCAACCCCCCCCGCCATTCTGAACCCCCCCTGGCCATTCTGAACCCCCCCCCATTTCTGACCCCCCATCCCGCCTGCCCATTCTAAACCCTCCCCATTTTGGAACCCCTCTGCCTGTGATAAACCTGCACTCATTACGCACTCAACACGGCACGGAAAGGTAACACGATATATGAGCTCAAGGTATACTCTTGTATTATTCGATCCAAAAAGTGGGACAACATAGACACACCCCAGGACTACACCCTCGTGACCCCGCACATAAGAGGGTTCACCACTGGGTATAGGGAATCACATGTAGTGTGGAAACAAGGCAGGGCTTTGAGTCACTACTACTCCCTATATAGGTGCATTCAGTAGCAACGACATGGTATAGCTACAAAGCCCTTACACTCACCCCCTCTTACTGGATTGTTGTCCTCAACAATCTAAGGGTAGTGTGTGTTATTGACTCATCCGGGGTCTTAACACAGCTTTTCCTATCAAGATGGTCAGTGTCTGCCGGTCTAAAGGACCGCGGGGTCTTAATATAGTCTATACTATCAAACAGGTCAGTGTCTGCCGCACTAGGACTTGGGTGTCTTAACACATCCTTTTCTAGCAAGCTGGTCAGTGTCTGCCCATCCAGATTGGATTATTGGGGGTTTTGTTTGGATTTATTGATGATTATCACCATGTAGGTCCACCCTCGACTCAATTACATTTGAGGAGTGGAGGCATGTTGGGGTCTATGATTGAGAACCGCTTTGTTTTGGTTTTTTGGAGAGGCTCAAGGGTCGTTGGAAGGGGTAGGGGGGTTCTCCTCGAGCCAAAGGGCGAAGGCATCTTTGCCGCATTCACGAGCCTCTGCTTCTAAGATCCAACTGGCCTCGTTGAGTGGATGCCCGCGCCACTTGGTGAGGCATTCGGGGAAGCCTCTTTGTTCCCGACGTCCGAGGAATGCTTCTAGTTCGAAGGGACCATTGGAATGGAGCATTGGTATGCGCCGTCCCCATTGGTTGTCTGGATAGAACCTACGCAGAAGACGAGCATGAAATGCATTATGAACACAAACACTATCTGGTAGGTCGAGTTTGTAGGTGACTTCGTTCAGCACTTGAGTGATTCGGTAGGGTCCATAGTAGCGGTGATTGAACTTGGGAGTCATGTTCTTGGGAAGTGACATATTCTTAGAGTTGACTAGGACCTTGTCTCCTTTGGCAAATAGTACGCCCTTTCTTTTGTTCTTGGCTTTCTTGATCATGGTGATCTTGCTCTGCTCGAGGCTTTGCTGAGCTACTGCATTCCGGTCTCTCCATTTCTTCAGGAACTCTTCTGCGTCTTGATCTTCCGCTTTGGCTGCTCCGGATGCTAAGGCCAGTGGTGTGATGACTTCTTTTCTTATGGCTAACTCAAAGGGGGTGTACCCCATTGCCAAATGGATAGAGCTATTGTAGTGGAATTCCAAGACATCAAGGTACATGGCCCAATCTTTCTGGTCTACTCGGGCATAGCTCCGGAGTTAGTCTTGGATGCCTTGGTTGACTCATTTTGTCTCTCCATCTGTCTCTGGGTGGAAGGATGATGAGAATCTCAATTGTGTTTCTAGGGTCTTGAAAAGTTCCTTCCACATGTCGCTCATGAATCTTCCATCCCTATCTGATACTATGGCCAGTGGTAAGCCATGAAGTTTGAATACATGTATGAAGAAGAGGCATGCTACCTCCTTGGCATTTAGTGGTGGTTTGGCCGGGATGAAGTGGGCCTGTTTGGAAAAATAGTCCACCACTACAAAGATGATTGTGTACCCATGGGACTTGGGTAGTTCCACAATGAAATCCATGCTGATGACATCCCATGGGCGGTTGGGTACCGGTAATGGTTGTAGTATCCTGCTAGTCTTGATCGTGGTGCTTTGACCAGTTGGCAAGTGGAGCAAGTTTTGATGTAGTTTATTACTTCTTCCTTCATATTCGGCCAAAAGAACTGCTTCCTAAGGGTCTCCAAGGTTTTGCTTTGCCCTTTGTGGCCTCCAATTTTTCCATCATGTATCTCATGCAGGATGAGTTTCTTCAAATCCAAATTGTTGGGGATATACAATCTCTTGCCTAAAATTAGGATACCCTCCTCTAGGATGTACATTCCATGCGGGGTCTTCTCTGCTTCCACATCTCTGATTATGTTGTGCATCTCTTGGTCTTGCTCTAGGGCCTCCTTAACTAGCTCTATGAAGTTGATGCTGACCACATTGACAGCTTTTAGGTTAGCTTTCTCGCTCAAGGCGTCTGCTATCTTGTTAGTGAAGCTAGGCTTGTGTTTAATCTCCAGGTCAATTTCTGCTAGGAAGTCTAGCCAGCGGGCTTGCTTTACCGATAACTTGGGTTGAGATTGGAAGTATTTGAGGGAGATATTGTCAGTGAAGACTATTGTGTGCTTGTCTTGAACATAGTGCTTCCATTTTCTGAGGCAGTGGATGACTACCAACATTCCCTTCTCATGTGTACTCCATCTTGTTTCAACATCAGTAAATTTCTTGGACTCATAAGCAATGGGGTGACTTTCATGCACCAGTACACCTCCTATGCAGTAGTCAGATGCATCTATAGAAATTTCAAAGGGTTTGGTGAAATTTGGCACCCTTAGGACACGAGTTTGGCTCATGCACTTATTCATCTGCTCAAAGGCTTCCTGTTGCGCATTTCCCCATGTAAAAGAGTGATCTTCTTTGGTGAGGTGGGAGAGGGGGGCTGTGATGAGGCTGTAATCTTTGATGAATCTCCCGCCAAATAATGTGGAGTCGAGGAACTCCCGCACTTCTCTTACAGTTTACAGCACAAGCCATCTTTGGACAGCTTCCACTTTCTTAGGGTCAACATTGATTCTATATGCTCCTACAATAAAGCCTAAGAACTCCAACTCTTTCATTGCAAACTCACATTTTTCAGGCTTGGCATATAACTGGTGCTGCTGTAGTTTGTCAAAAACTCGGTGTAAATGTTGCTTGTGCTCTTGTAAGGTTTTGCTATAGACTAGGAGGTCATCTATGTAGATAATGACAAAGATATCTATCTCCGGTCTAATGACTCCATCCATGAGGCCACAAAATGTGCCTGGCCCATTGCTTAGGCCGAATCCTAATACTAACCACTCAAAGCTACCATATTGGTTGTTGCCAAAGGCTGTTTTTGGGATATCTTCTTCGACTATGCAGATTTGATGGTATCCTGATCTAAGGTCGATACAACTAAAGTACTTAGCCTCGCGCAATCTATCTAAGAGGTCTTCCACTAGGGGCATTGGGTATTTGTTTTTTATGGTGATTTTGTTAAGGGCCCTATAATCTATACAGAGTCTAAGTCCCCCATCCTTCTTCTTTACAAATAACATTGGGGCACCAAAGGGAGATTTACTAGGGCGGATGAAGAATTGTTATTCTAGTTCATTTAGTTGCTTCTTCAATTCCATGAGCTTGGTGTGGTTCATGCGATAGGGAGCTCGCGCCGGTGGGGAAGACCCTGGGATCAACTCAATCTTGTGATCCACATCTCGTCTGGGTGGTAGACCCTTGGGTAGCTCGACTAGCATTACATCTTTGAATTCTTCAACTATTTCTGCCACTTTTGTGTTCCTGCTTTGTTGTTTGGGCTTCTTGCCATCTTCTTCTTCTTCAACTGGTCGGATCATACGTAGGTAGACCATATCTCCTTGTTTGACTGATTTTTCTACCTGCTTGGCACTACATGTCATGATACGTGGCCTGATAACAGTCCCTTGGACCGGTGCATTTTGGGACTGGCCCTTTGGTTGGGTTGTAGTTGGCTTCACTGTTTGGCATGATACTCCTGGCTTATTCTCCTTCATTTGCACCTTGATTGGGGTCCTGCCAGGCAGTTGCATTCTTTCACAGGGTATTGTGACGCCTTCTCCTTGCATATCTAGAATCATTTCATTTACACCTTTATCAAACATTGCAATGATATACTTGTCATAGAATTCCAAGCCCAATATCACTTCAAAATCATCCATGGGGATTACTAAGAAGTTGAGTTTTGCTTTCCACTTGTCAGCTTCTACTTGGAGTGCAAAGACTTGTTTCACTTCCTTGGCTTCTCCTTGTGCGAATGTTACTGTTAATCCTTCTGGGGCCTTAGATAAATTTAACCCATGTTTTGATGTGCACTCTGGTGTCATGAAGTTGCATGTTGCCCCTGTGTCCACCACGATGGGTTGTTTTCCTTCGCTCACTCGGCCTTTGATGTATAGATGGTAGGCTGCCGCTACTCTGGCTACCATGCATTGGGGTCGGGCACTAACTATCCCTACCCTTGGGTGATCCATGCTTTCCTCACTTCCATTTGGTATTTCTTGGATGCGCGGTGGTTGTGGTTCTTCTCCTCCATATGCGATAGTCACATTCACCCTTGATCCGCTTGATGATGCTGTATCTTCTATCGGGCATCTATTTTGGTAGTGTGGGCCCCCGCATCTGAAGCATCTGATCCCAACGAACGGGGGCCTCGGGGTCTCCACCATGATGTATTTGATCCTACGGGTCCATACAATGTGCTAGGGGTTGGCTTGTAGTGATTGTTTCCCCATCTTCCTGTTGCTCCCCTTCGTACTAATGCGGTTTGTGACACGACCGTGGTGGTGGTGTTTTGGCTCCTTGTATCTATGAATGCCCCTCTAGGGGCATTGGGCCTTTGGTTCCATGAGTTGTTGTTGAAGTTGTTGTTGAACCTACTTTGGTTCCCCTGTGTTGTTCTTCTGCCTTCCACGTCCACTAGTCTTTCGCCCATTCTCATGGCTTCTGCTAAGCTTGTTGGCTCCTGTCTCTCCACATCTCTTCTAGCCCATTCGTGCATCCCAAACAAAAATCCATGTAATTTAGTGTCTGTATCCATGTTTGGTAGCTGCAGCATAATCTACCTATATTTGTTGACGTATTCGTTCATCTTTCCTTGTGTTTGCTTGAGGTTCCTCTATTCATCTCTCACTTTGAATTTTTCCATCTTTGGAATGAAGTAATCCTTTAGTTCTTCTTGGAGTTCTTCCCACGAAAAGATGGTGTGGCCCTGCTCTTGCTCCAACAGATACCAACTGGCAGTGTCCTCCTCCAAGTAAATGGCTGCCATCTCATCCTTCCTGTCTTTAGTTATTCATGAATACTTCAAGTACCTATCCACCTCTGTGATCCATTTCTTCAGGACCATCCCATCTCTCTCTCCTTTGTACTTGGTTGGTTGGGGCATCTTGAATTTCCCATAGTTGTCTTCTTAACTATCAATATCTTCCTCCTCTTTACAGTGGTTCTTCTTCTCCTTCTTCTTGTCTTTCTTCTTACTTCTTGCTTCTACTACCTTCTCCTTCTCTTTCCTTGTATCTTGCGCCCTCCTAGATGTCTCCTCTCTACCCATTCTATTCATGTCCTCTTGCATTCTGTGTCTTTTCTCCTCCTCTTGCTATTGTATCACCCATTCTCTATAGCCCTGCTCCACTTCTAGTTTTTTCTTCCTTTCCTCCTCCTCTTCCTTCATCTACATGTTCCTCCATATTGACTCCAGCATGCGTGACATGCTATCTAATTGCCTTTCCAGTCCAGCCACCTTCTCCTCTTGGGCCACTCTCCATTCTTGCCCTCTACTCTTCTTCCTCTCCTCCATTGTTGGGAGAGTGACATTCTCCCTTTCGTCCTCCATGTGGTTGGTAGTGATGTCGACACAGGGAAGCTGCGATGAGATTGGCGTGGGGAAGCCGTGTCTCGCCTGTGGTGGGTTGGGTTGTGCCGCGGGGACCGACATGTTAGGGGGCATCTTGACGTGGGGCCACGCGACGGGGGTTGACGCGACGTGGGGTGTCACGCTGTGGGTCGTTACGACTTCGTTCTCTTCGGGGCACTGGATCTTCTTTCCTGCTTCTGTGATCTTTCCTTCACCTCGAGCAAGAGTTGCTCAGATAGCAAGTGTGATAAACCTGCACTCGTTACGCACTCAACACGGCACAGAAAGGTAACATGATATATGAGCTCAAGGCATACTCTTTTATTATTCAATCCAAAAAGCGGGACAACATAGACACATCCCAGGGCTTCACCCTCATGATGCCACACATAAGAGGGTTCACCACTGGGTATAGGGAATCACATGTAGTGTGGAAACAAGGCAGGGCTTTGAGTCACTACTACTTCCTATATAGGTGCATTCGGTAGCAACGGCATGGTATAGCTACAAAGCCCTTACACTGCCCACCCCCACACCCCCTCTCCACAATTTAAAAACCCCCCATTTTTTAAACCTCCCATCCCCCACTTTAACCCCCTCCCCCTCAATTTAAACCCCCACTCCACATTTAACCCCGTTCCCCCTAAAATTTGACCCTCTCCCCCTAATTTGATTCCCTCCCCATATTTACCCCCCCTTCTCTCGATTTACCTCCCACCTAAGCCCCTTGTCCCACCCCCATATCTCCATCCTTTACCCTTTTAACTTGTTCGCCCCCCTTCGCGCACTATAGTCGACCTTTTGGTGTCAGTGGATATTCGCGTGTGTTCATGTGTGAGGACGTGCATCCGCCTTGTTCGTGCGGTAGGGTCTTGTAGAGCCATTCGTACACAGTCACAGTCATCAACAGCCGTTCATATGCAGTCACAGGTACTTCAAATCCCGGAATCTCTAAAAACACATACACAATTCAAATATTCATTCAAATTCAATTAAAATCCAAAAAAATTACAAAAAAATCTTGAAAAATCTCCAATATTTCTACAAATGATTGAAATATTTTTAAACTAAAAATCTCAAAAAAAATTACAAAAATTACAAAAATTGAAAATTCTTTTTAAAAAAAGTAAAAAATTGGCCAAAATTAATTAAAAATTGATAAGAATATTGACATAATTCCAAAAAAATAATAATTCCATAAACTCCCTTGTACATTTTGAGAATATTTGACGAATTGAAAATGCTTTCTTAAGTGGCAAAAGTTTTATTGGAAGACAAAATCCTAATTTTGATGCTTGAATTCCTCAAAATTTCATTTTAAATCTAAAAAATGAGCTGAACAATGTGAATTCAATTTGTTGTTGCTAAAATTTCATGTTCACATCCTTATTATTTAAAAAAACACCAAAACATATTATTTTCTAAAAAAATCATAATCATAAATCCCAATCAATTCAATATCCCAACATATCCATCTTTTTTTTTGTCATACCTATCATTTGTTTTATTTTTTTTGTCAATGTGCTAGTTTTTTTTTTGTTTTTTTGTATGACAGGATGACTAGTTTTAGTCGACCCTTTGTCTATTGTGTGGAATATTTGTGGATTGCGCCTTTCCTTTTTTTTAAGGATGTGGTATCAAACTTTGCAGACAACCCCACCCATTGCCAAGTTTTTTCTCTTTTTTTCCTTTCTCACGTTGCATCGTAACACATATGTAATTGTAATAAAATCAACCGATCGTTGCACACACCAAATAAACAGAATGCACTTCATTAATTTTTAATTTAAAAGGAACTTGACTGTTAATTGTGAAAGAAACCCGGCCGTTGCACGAGCACATGGCACAATAACCCACACAATTTTCGAAAAATAAATCCACAGTGCACACGGACACGCGCTAGAGACACAATTTATTTGTAATTAAAATGAAACAGTGCCATCACGCATGCATGCGCTTTGCATCACATATCATGTAAGTTGTAACAATGAATTGCATTTTTAGAGACCCCTAGTCAGTCAAGTCAGTCTAAGTAGGGGTTGGGATTGCGGAATCGACTCACTATGCATTAATTGTTAATTAATAACGAACTGCAATCTAATTTGTACATGGTTAAAATGAACTCGATAGTGTTCACCCATCCACGTTCACCATAGATTTACGCAATGCGTTTACGAGGATTGGGATTTGTTAAGTCTGAGGTGTCGATCTTATTCATATGTCTGTATTCTGTTGGTGTCGATCTTAGTCATCACTAGTTCTATGGTTTTTGTAGCTCACATCTCCTCCCTGATATGGTGACAACTTTGCCAGTTTCTACAAGACAGGTTCATGTCAGGGAAGCCTACTTCCAAATTTCTCTCCAAGGAGCTGTTCACTGCTTCTGTTAGGATCCTGGAGGGAGCCAAGTTCAACTGGGTAGCATTCATGCTCGCGAAAATGGATCATCATTTTCAGAGAATTCGAAAAGGTCAAGGCATAATGTCTCCTATGGTGTTTTTCTTTAGAAGATTATCTCCCTTGCACCTCCTCCTGGTGGCGTGCCAGTTCTTGATCCTGCTCCTCTTCCGAAGCTGCCTCCACCTTCTGTTCCAACTCCTCCTCCATTATAGCCCAATTCTGATTCGCAGGATGAGCCCCCTGCAAGATTCTCTCGTAGTAAAAGATTACGTACTAAAGGGTAACTTAGTCATGTTTCTATTTCAGTTTTCGATTCTCCTACAGAGGACTCCATTCCTTCTATTTCTATGAGTTCCCTTCCTTCATTCTTGTCATGTCCTAATCTATGTGTAGCACAAAGGGATGGGAAATTGGATAAACAGATCCATGCTTCCTTACAAACAATGTTAGCTGGACCTTTGCTTCCTCAGCTAGTTTCTAGTATCGAGGCTACATTGGAGACTTCACTGATGACTTGTCTTCAGTCCATTTACACAGGGGTGTATACTTCATTGCAGGACAAAGTGGATTCTTTGATTAGTCAATTGAGTAAGGCTTTGGAGGATCTAGCATCTCAAAAAGCGGCCCTATTGGATATTCACAAACAAATGACTAAAGCTACTACCCTGATGGATTCCCAGAAGGCCACCATTTAGAAGTTAGAAGCTCAAGTAGTTACCCTAGAAGCAGAGAATGCGTCCTTGACTAAAGAGAATAAATTTTCCCTTGAGGAGATGATTGACTTAGCTAGTAGGCTGGGTACTTGTGAGGGTCAGCTACAGTCTTCTCAGGAAACTGTTGAGTCACAGAAGAAGATGATTGCAAAGATTAATCAGAAGATTGTTACTCTTTCTGTTTCTCCACCCCTCATGTGGTTTCTTTTGTAGTATTTTCCAACGAGGAGCTTGACCAGTTACAACAAAAGGCAAAGTTCTGTAATGTTTTTTCTGCTAAGGTCGAACGCCTTCAACAATGTATGAACTGTGTGCAGGATGATTTTACTAGTTATGCTGAGCTGGTGTCACCCCCACCATCTTTCTGGATCAATTATAATCAACATCATTTTGCCTTGTATATCAATGTGGATTTAGAACTTCCAGAGGACGGGTGGCAGAATTTGTGGTCTACATATTTGCTGAAGTCTGTGTTTGACAGATTTGTTGATGAGCTGATTTCGCATGAAGTACAGTTGCTATCTTTCATGTACCTTAAGGGCTATTTGTAGATTCCTGATGAGAAGGATTTTAATGTTTATGTGGGAGATGTGATTTTACAAGCAGTGATGTATGTGCACTCAGTTGAGCTCCTGCTAGCAGATAGTTTGAAGCATTATCATGAGTAGACGTCTTGGTGTAGAGGACATGCTTGGCATCTACCTTTGGAGGATGTTGTTTTGGAGCCTCGTCATTCAGGGGTGTATTCCACAAATCTGATATCCAACCTTGACAAACTCAACTATTGCATTATATTGTTGATCATCCATTATTCATTGATTCTTTTTTCTAAGATCTTGCTTATCGTTGTTCTTTTTATCCATTAGATCCCACTGATCTTTTGTCTTATTCTCTTATGTCCTATTTTTTTCCATTGTATATTTCCCTCCTCATTTCCAATCCTAACACTATTCCTCTATTGTCTTTTACTTCTTCTAATTCCCCTCACATTTCTACTTTTACTTTTTGTCCTTTCATTGCCGATCCAACATCATCGCCTACCCCTTCTGAACCTCCTCCTATAGTTCCTCTAGTTCCTTCTTTTTTCTCAGCAGATTCCCTTCATAAGTTTTTGTTGAATTTTCCATCTTTTCCATCTTCCTTATCTCTTCATTTCCCTTATTTTTATGATCTATCCTATCCTCCTTTACAATGCTCTCCTCTTATTCCATTCCCCTCTCCTTCCAATTACATTACCCTTCCTCCTCAATCCATGTAGGATACGTTAGGGTATGATAGTGACATACTTCGTCGACGACAATGGACACTGCATGATTCTGTGACAAGATCGGGCCTTTCATTCTAGGGTCTTGGGATACCTGTGCAACATGTTCGAACTCTTACCTTCATTTTGCTCGGGTGCATGCTTATTCTCAGGATACCCTTGTACGTCTTGCAACTCATTTTTGATGGTACCTTGCTTTTATGCATCAGCAGTCTAATCTAAACACTCACAAGTGTATCCCCCATTTGATCATCAATCTGAATGTGGATGTGACTACTTCTCAACTAGATATTGTGTATTACTTTGCACAAGCTTTCCCTACTAGGTTTCTTATTTTACTGGAAAGGATGTATTGTATACAATTCCTCCAAAATGTGCCTTTGCATTTTGTAGATGAGAGTAAAACTCTGGAGCGTCTCAAGTCTAGCATGCAGTTTAAGAAGAAGTGTCTGCATCTTGCTTAGCAATGGAGTTCTTTTTGGATGTATCAGTTCTTTTTCTTTAATGAAAAATCTTTTTCTGTGCTCTCCATTTTTTTGGGGGCATATGCCATTCATATTACCTGGTGTTGTGTCTGTGTGTGAGCTATATATGTGGCATGTATATATTGTTTATCTTTGTTGGATGGAGGTGAAGTTGAAGCTAGATTGATGAAGAAGATGTTGGACTAAAAGCTAGCAGAAGATGATGCTGATTCATTGAAAACTCTTATATCCTTTATGACTTTGTGATTGCTAAAAATTTAAAAAAAATGGAGATAATATCCAAAATGGTGTTTTTCTTTCGTTGTAGTATTTTCTAGATATACAGGTGATAAGTTGGGGTCATGCTTTTGAGTGATTGTTGAAGATACTAAAGAAGATCAAATTAAGCTCTTTACTGAACTTGCATTCTTCTTTTCCTTAGGTCGCAAGGACGCTTCCTTTCTAAGTGTGGAGATATGTTGAGAGTGGAAAAAGACTTAATTTTTGATTATTTTTTGTTGTTTTTGAGGTCTGAATGGTTGCTTTTTTATGGATTTAGAGTGATGTATGGTTGTTAATGGAAGTGTTTGTGAGTGTTTTGGATGATATTGATTATGTTTTGGAAGATCATGATGATTCTTAGTGGAAATATGAAGCTATGTGATGTTTTGATAGGTTATGTTGAGGTTTTGATTGGTTCTCATACATTCTGTATAGCTTCTGTTTTGTTTTGATTTCCGTCTGTATAAAGCATGGATTGATGATTGATGAAGGTTGAAATCTTTTGGAAGTTTATTGAATAGTTTTTGATAGTTTGTAATGGTTTTAGTATAAGTTATGAGGATCTATTGTTCTCTAATAACCTTCTATAAACCTCTGTAAATCTTCTATAAATCTTCTGTAAATCTTCTATCTCTGTTGTCTCTACTTTGTTCCTGTTCTGTTTTGTTCTGTAGATCTTTTGTAAGTGTTCTGTAGAATGTATATGTGACTTTGGAAAATTTTTCTTACTTTTGGAAAGGATGAATCTAAGTTCAAAAGAGCTAAAATAAATGGAAGAAGTAGCTACTAAGGATTGAAGAGTAGACGGAAGTGACAGAGACAGTAGTGAGCTATGAAGAGACACTGTAGTGGCTCTGGTGCCTCTTTGCATTAGACATACCTCTTGGGAGGTGCATCCACGACCTAATAAGTATTATTGAGAGTCATTCTTGAGTATTGTAGTGAGAAGATGATGTATTATTGAGAGAGATAGAGAGAGAGAGCCAGAGATAGCTGATTTTCTCAAAACAATGTATCTATATATGAGAGATTGAGAGAGAAAACTATGAAGACATTGAAGATGAATACTATGTGATTGCTTTCCATTAAAAAATGGTGTATTCTTTTGTGGTCTTTGTTCTATTGATGGATTCTATGAAGATGTTGAAGATTATGGTTGATTCTATCAAATCCGTGGGAGATATCTACTATGATGCTGCGTGCAGATTTACTATTTTCTTTGTTTTGGTCATCGAAAGAATGAAATAAAAGCTTGTTGATGTTACAAGATAGATTTTCTTGCAATCGAATCTCCTTTTCCTTGGTGTTCCTCTTGGGGCTCCATAGCAACAAATATAAGTACAAAAAATATGAGTTGCATGCGCTTATATAGGAGCTTGTCATAGTGCTCGTCAAGATATTCTTGCTCTTCCTAGGATAGAGGACAAGGCAAGTATCCCTCAAGCTGCTCCCTAGGGAATGTGCCCATGTCTGCAAGGATGTAGACACGTGCGAATATTTTGAGTCTAGCATCCAACTTAGTCAAGCACTCTATGACACTTCTATGTTCTATGAAGGCTTGCTTGGTTACTATCTGATGTAAGGTTTTGGGAGTTTCCCTTGGCTTTAGCATAGCTGGGGGCTCGGGCCTAGATGAGCAAGATTGGTCAATGCTAGGGTTTCTTATGTCTTTGGGGTTTTCATGTTTCTCCTGAGGCTTTGCTATTATTGTGTCATGGTTCTCCTCGGATGTGACTTGTATAGTTTTGTCACCCTGTTGTGACAGTGTTGTATCCACTATTGATTGGTCAATGTAAGTTCTCTTGTCAGTGGATTGAATGTTGTAAGAAACTGTTGATGGTAATGGTTTCTTTGACTTATCAGAACACACAGATGTGTCTAAGGTTGCACCGCTCTTAGGAGAGATGGCTCAAGACCCTGAACTAGGCCAGATGTTGATGTGCTCGGTTGGGCCTTAACATTCTCTTCTTCTGGCATGTCCTTATGGGACATAACCGTGTCTTGTTGAATAGCCTTGTGAGGTTGTGGATACAACTACCTCTCCTCTTAGGGAGTCTAGATCTTCAGCTAATTCTCCTATGTTTAGCCCCTTATCCAATTGCATCGGTAGTTGCTATTGGTCAGGTGTTTGCTTTAGTCTCTTATCCTTACCCATTGGAACATGCTTCCATTGCTTCTTATTAGAGCGGGTGTTGTGTTTAGAGGTTTTTTTTTCTTGCTCTGGAAGTTTGGTTAACTCTAGCATAGAACCAATAGATATTCTAGGATTTTTGTTAGGTAATCTTGGACAAAACCAGCTGAAGAAGTCACGATAGTATTGATGGGAAGCATAAAGATCTAGGATTGCAAGATCTTAAGTGAGGCAGCAAAAGACATATGTGCTAACATTAAGTACCATGGTACCTACTCCTAGCCTACTAGCCACATGTAGATCTTCTTCTAGCAGCAATTTATCATACAAGGGATGTTCTTGGATAGTGGCAGAAAGTTGGACCTCATGGACCATTTCCAACACTCGTAATGAGGTTGGGGTATGTGTGATCATGTATTGATGTCCAAAGGGATTTCCTTTTCTCAATGAGCGCCATTAGTTGGTGGCCAATTTTGGCTGCCAAACTTTGATTGGAGTACCATTTTTGAACAAACTCACCTTGTCCTTTCCCTTTTCATTTGATTGCTTTGATCTTTTCCTTGTTTGTCTCACATTGAGTAGTATAGAGTGAGGATATCAAGTGCAATTCTCTAGTTGTGGCATTTGGGATATCCTTTATGACTTCCTCAGTAATAGCTACATAGCGGGAGCAAACATATCATTGCTCATCCCAAGTCAGGGGTTTGGCTATGAGCTTTATGTTCTCTGGTGCAAGCCTTCCAATGTCCACATGGACGTATGCACATGTGATGGTTATTAGCTTATGATCAAGCATCCTTTTGCACTTCATCTTTGGTTCATTGGTTAGATGTGCCATCTCCTTGGCCAAACCTTCAAGAGATTTCTCCTCAAGCCTAATTTTTAGGTGCTTAAAAAGTGTTGGAGGTGTCGAGGATGTTGGTTGTGACACCTCTTCCGCATGTGATTTGCTAAGGCCACGTTCCACAAGAGGCGTTGTCACGGACAAAGGCTATGATTGCTGTGATTCCTCATTGGAAGGAGTAGTGGCTAGTTCGTTGGAATAGCTACCATTGGTAGACTAGAATGTCAAGTCCTTAGGCAGATCGGAAGAAGTCGTGTCTTTTGTTATCCTTTGAGCATTCACTTGTGCAGATCGAGCATCAGTTTTAGCTAGTCATAGTGGATTGCACAAGCATGTCCTTAGGCTGAGAGCTACGGGGATGTCATGTCCCATCTCTTGGATATTTGGAAGCTTGGATGGAGTTAGAGATCAGGATTGAGCAGCTGCACTTGGCGACTAATGTTGTGCTTTGTGTGTCCGTTTAGGAGAAGAGGATGTAGGAGGTTTGGGACTCCTAGGTGGACTTGGAAATGGTAGGAATATTTGCTCATGGCTATTGGATGACTCTACCATTTTCTTTATTAAGCAATTAGCAATTTCATCAGAAAAATTGCGCCTGTGGTGCTCCTTATCCTCTTAGGAAGTCAAAGGCTCCTTGGGCACTAGTGATCTTTGTGCACACTTGACAGTTATACCTAACATTTGCTTGTTAGGCACACTAGGTTGAGGATCTGCCTTATGAGTTGTCATGTTTGGTTTCTTGATTTCAATCCTGAGGGGCTTAGTCACTTCAACATTGTTGATTCGAGACGGGTTTTTGTTTAGATTTCCTCCTGCACTTCCTCGGTTTTGATATGCTCTAGCCTTCAGCTAATAGAGGTGGTTTAGCAGGGAGCTTTGGCACCCAAATCCATCCGCTACCTGCATAATATCCTTGAGCATGTAGCAACACTTTGGATATCCATCGCGGTGTTGTGTTAGCTCTCCATCGATACCTCTATCTATAAGGCTTGGGCTTTTTTTCTGGTCTTCTATAATATTTGGAAGTCCAAAGCCTATCCTTGGCCTTATTTCCTAACCTTCTTGTTTCAAGCATGGCCTCACTTTTTACTGGTTCTCTTTGTTCAACATGCGCTTCTATCAACTCTTTCAACAAGTCTTTTCTCTCATTACTAGGCTTGCTTGGTATGTCAGCACATTCCTTGTCTTTCCCTCGAGGTTTGATGTGGTCAGAAGCGTCGTCCCAAGAAGTTTTTCTTTCCATAATTTGCACTATTTAGAGGAACATGGAATATGATAGGCAAGCTTTTAGTTTCAATAGTTACAAGGATTTTGCACTTCCCTATAAGTGCTTGTGGGTGTCCCCCGTAAGGACTAAGAGTTGCATTAGTCGGTGTGACAGATAAGGATACAGAGGCATAACGACGGCACTTTTCGATGCAAAATAGCAGTATCACTATTTAAATAGCAATGGTGCTCAGACGAAAAAACGTGGGTTGAAATCCGAGCGTGTTATTTTGCGCGAACGAATGAAAGAGAGAGCGAAAGGGAGAGCGAACTCCATCTTGCATTTGAGAGGGAGAGGGAGAGAAAGAGAAAACCCATCTTGCATTTGAGAGGGAGAGGGAGAGAAAGAGAAAACTCCATCTTGCATTTGAGAGGGAGAGGGAGAGAAAAAGAGAAAGTGGGAAAAGGAAAGCTTCTCACTGCCCCCGCCACCATTTGCGAAGAAGAGGAGGAAGTGTACGAAGGGCGAAGAGGAGCCGTCATCACGAAGAGTGCATTGTTCCTTCTTGCTTTGTTTTTGTTTTTTCTTCTTTTCTTTTACTTGTTTTTGTTAAAAATCATGTGTATTGAGAGAGAGAGAGAGAGGAAATGAGAGAGGGAGAGGAAGAGAGAAAAGGAACGAAGAAATGAGAGAGAGAGGGAGAAAACATTAAACATAATAGGGAAAGAGAGGGAGAGGGAGGGAGAGAGAAAGGGAGGGAGAGGTTGTTGTTGTTGTTTTGTTTCTTCTTTTCTTTTTTTCTTGTTTGTTGTTATAGTGGTAGTCATAGTAGTGGTAGTGGTAGTGGTAGTGGTAGTGGTAGTGGTAGTGGTAGTGGTAGTGGTAGTGGTAGTGGTAGCGATAGCGATAGCGGTAGCGGTAATGGTAGTTGTTGTTTAATTTCTTATTTTCTTATTTGTTGTTGTTTTGGTAGTCGTAGTAGTAGTAGTGGTAGTGGTAGTGATAGTAGTAGTAGTAGTTGTTTAATTTCTTCTCTTCTTGTTTGTCGTTGTTATGGTAGTTGTAGTCATGGTCGTACTCGTCGTAGTCGTGATTGTAGTAGTAGTACTAGTAGTAGTAATAGTAGTTTTCTTGTTTGTTGTTATTGTAGTAGTAGTAGTTTTTTTTTTCTTATTTATTATTGTTTAGTTTTCTTGTTTGTTGTTGTTGTTGTTGTTGTTGTTATAGTAGTAGTAGTAGTAGTTTTTTCTTCTTTTCTTGTTTGTTGTTATTGTAGTACTAGTAGTAGTAGTTGTTGTTTTTTCTTCTTTTCTTGTTTATTGTAGTGGTAGTGGTAGTGATTTGTTGTTGTGATAGTGGTAGTGGTAGTAGTGGTGGTGGTGGTGGTGGTGGTTTTGTTGTTTTTTGTTGTTGTTGTTGTTGTTGTAGTTTTTTCTTTTCTTTTCTTGTTTATTGTTGTTTAGTTTTCTTGTTTGTTGTTTGTTGTTGTAGTAGTGGTAGTAGTAGTAGTTTTTTCTTCTTTTCTTGTTTGTTGTTGTTGTTGTAGTAGAAGTAGTAGTAGTAGTTGTTGTTGTTGTTTTTTCTTCTTTTCTTGTTTATTGTAGTGGTAGTGGTAGTAGTAGAGAGAGAGAGTTGCTGTGGCAATCGTAGTTGTGATCGTAGTCTTCATAGTCGTGATTGTAGTAGTAGTACTAGTAGTAGTAAGAGTAGTTTTCTTGTTTGTTGTAGTAGTAGTAGTCTTTTTTCTTTTCTTGTTTACTGTTGTTTAGTTTTCTTGTTTGTTGTTTTAGTAGTAGTAGTAGTAGTAGTAGTAGTTTTTCTTCTTTTCTTATTTGTTGTTATTGTAGTAGTAGTAGTAGTTATTGTTGTTGTTGTTGTTGTTTTTTCTTCTTTTCTTGTAGTAGTAGTAGTATTGGTTTGTTGTTGTGGTAGTCATAGTTGTAGTAGTAGTAGTAGTAGTAGTGGTGGTGGTGGTGGTGGTGGTGGTGGTGGTGGTGGTGGTGGTGGTGGTGGTGGTGGTGGTTTTCTTGTTTGTTGTTATTGTTGTTGTTGTGGTAGTAGTAGTAGTTTTTTTTCTTTTCTTATTTATTGTTGTTTAGTTTTCTTGTTTGTTGTTATTGTTGTAGTAGTAGTGGTAGTAATAGCAGTTTTTTTTTCTTTTCTTGTTTATTGTTGTTGTTTTTTTTCTTTTCTTTTCTTGTTTATTCTAGTGGTAGTGGTAGTGGTAGTGGTAGAGAGAGAGAGATGTTTTGTTAAAGGAAATGAGAGAGGGAGAGGAAGAGAAAAAGGAAGGAGGAACGAGAGCGAGGAAATAAACATACAACATAATAAAGAAAGAGAAAAAGAGAGAGAGATGAAAGGAGAGAAGAGAATGAATGGATAAAAAATAAAGAGAGAGTGGTAGCGAGGTCTGGTGAGGTCCGGTGCAATACCATGAGACGAAAAACACTCCGACATACGTTAATTTGTGGGTGGGTGGAGACTTTACATACGTTAATTTTGCTGAGTTACAAGAGAAGAAATCACTTCTCAAACAATTTAAGAAAGAAAAAAAAAGATTAAAAAAATAAATTATTTGTCATAACATAGACCAAATGGAAAACGATGAAGGTCATGATGTTCAAGATTGCGAGGCGTATCTTAATTAATGTGTCCCATGTCCTTGCTCTCAATGTAAGCATGCAATTAGACAAAAACATTGATTGTCTATAGAACACGTATGATGCTTCGGCAAGTTTTAATATGAGATCATTGATCATGCGATCTCAGATTTTGAACAAATGGTAAGAAAATTGTATATCAATCATGCATTGTATTCACAAGCTAATTGAATACTATATACAAAAACATTGGGTGTGACTGGAAAATTTTCTATCCAAGGCAGTGACGTCTCGTCCTAAGGAGGAGTGCACCCTCTGCGGCTAGTTATAAGAGTTCGTGAGCATATGATGGATGGAGTGCCTAACCTAATCCACCACTTGGAAGGTACTACCCAATCTATACCATCAATACTAGGTAGATGAGACATGCAGCCTTTCAGACTTACCTACAATCTTGGAGCCTGAGATGGAGGCAATGATCGATGCATTGATGCCCATGGCTGTCGAGACTTCTAATCCTCTTAGAGAGGAAGAATCAATACCATTATATGATGGGTGCCAAGTATCTCACATGAAGACATTGCTTACACTCCTAAGTATGCAAGCAAAATATGGGTGGAGCGATGCGAGTGTGACCGAGTTGTTTAGGTACCTTATAGGTAGGCTTCGTTGATTTCTTTTCAGCACTATCATTAAAAACATTTGTGCTTTTTCAAGGTGTTTTATAAAAAATTTTAGGTTACTAAAGTATAATATATTACCACTTGCAAATACCATGCCTGAGTCTCATGATGATGCATGACATGTTTTACAAAAGCTTGGCATGGACTACAACATCCATGCATGTATCAACGATTGCATATTGTTTCGAGGAGAATAAGAGATTACGGAGACATGTCCAAAGTTTGGTGCTCATAGGTATCGACAAGACTTGTGAGGGCAAACCATCCCTCAAAAAGTTCCTAAACACTTTCCGCTTATCCCCAGCATAAACCACATGTTTCGTACATCCAACATGGTGAGCTTGACAATGTGGCGGATCGTCTACTATAGAAGAGTGCATTGTGAAGCAAATAGTCAATTCTATCCGCACTTCGACAGGTATGATGCGTTCTCTCAGGTCTGCGTTTTCTAAAGACAACCAATTATCAAGGCTAAAATCCCATGATTGGTATAAGATATGCCAAGTTTGTACTACGAATGGATTGTAAGTAGCCTCCATATTTTTCTTTCTCGTTTGTGGCAGTTTGTACTACCGATGGGGATTTACAGGTTGTACAAACTGCCACAAACTACCACAAACTGCCACAAACTACCTGTAAATCCTAGGAAGTGGAGATTGCTGAACCTGTCCATACGCGATGGGTGTTCTTCTTGGAGTACTTCATGAAAGCCCTGAAAGGCTTTTTGCGACAATGAGCTTAGCCAGAAGGTAGCATAGCTAAAGGTTGGTTGGTATCTGAGGCGGTAGTGCATATTTCACAATGGCTACCAATGGTGAATTTAGACAACATTATGCTATGGTTGCTGAAGGACGATGATAGACTGATCGGAGATGTGGTGGTTGGAAATGGGGTAGAAAAAAGAATGGATGTTGCAATGGAGGAGAAAGTGAATCGCTTTTGTATGTTGCATCATGCCTCTATGCAGATGTGGCTCGCTAGTTACCAGCAAGCTAGGAAAGATCGAGAGGAAGCGCAATCTGAATTTTGACGTTTATGCACCATCGATCGATTCGATATCCCAAGGGCATGGAGGAGATGCTGCGGTTTATGTCAATGCCATGGTTGCATGGAGCTTTGACTGTAGTGTCTCACGAAGGGGCAAAGGTCTCAACCAAGGAGTGGGAATTCTCAAGGGGATGTAGTCCAAACGTGATGACGTGTTTAGAGTTTGTCGTATCTATATTTTATATGTGACAACTAATTGAGTGATTCAATGTATAGTAAAATATATATAGTACAACATGATCACACGGATGGCATTTTTATGTGGAGCGTATTGACAAAATGCACTCCACAATAGATTGTGGTATCATCGCAAGGTTCGAGCAAGAGAGCCGACGATGAGCAATGGATCCAAACACGGTTATAGACGAGATGGATTATTTTGGAAACTTGCAAAGTATTATCACGGTGGAGTACTTAGCTTCTCCATGATCCTGTCCAATGTGCAGTGGTTCAAAGTGGTACTTGAAGGAGCAGGAGCAACAGTTCAACAAGGTCCATCTAGATTTCTTGAAATAGATTTCGAAAAAAAATGGACAAATTTGCATGACACGTTTGTATTGCCGACCCATTGTGAACATGTGCATGAACTCATGTGTTTTTTAATTATATTACGACATGGTACATGTCACAATAGTTAAATCTCTCTTAAACGTGATTGTGAACAGGTAATTTTCTATCCAAACCCTCGACAACCTCCATGGTGGTATGTTATACCTTCAACTCCCCGAAGTGCGAGATTATATGATCAAAGCAATGTTCTGAGCATAGATGAGGATAATATGCAAATAGAGGGGTCAATATTGCAAGGGGTCGAGGCCACCGAAAGCTTGGAGCATGTAGAGAAGCCAGCATTGGGTAACAATGATGAAAATACAAGAGCCCAAGATTTCTTTGAGAACGAGGTGGACTCATCCTTTCGTGGTAACATGTTTATCGACCTTCCAGTGTATGCGGAGTTGTGTCAGGAGATTTACATGGGACCATAGGGTACTTTATACTTGGAGAATCCACCTACTCAATTCGTTGACGAATCACTTATAAGGGTATATAAGATATACATTTAAAGTAATATCATTTTTTAAAGATTTATATTATCGTGCTTTGTATGATTTATATTGATTATGCTAATATCATTTTTTGTCTGTGTAGGTGATCTTTGTGGATATTTAGATCATCAGGATGAGTTGAGGGATGAGCAACGAGGAGCTATAGGACATCTTCACGTGTATGTTTCCAGATCAGATGGTGAGATTCAGAGATATGGCAGACCATGAGCTATCTTGAACACCATCAGGTCACTCTATTAGATCTACTTCAACTCTGATGCTTCAATTTCTAGCAAATGAGGTTGACGCTCTAGACTTGGGCCAGATGGAGGGAGTGGATTAGGGGAATACTGTAGAGATCCGGATATAGTGAGCCCGCGGTCGGCTCAGGATACAAGTGCTACTCCTCACTCTCTTGGGGGTTTGAGAGAGCATGACTCAGGTGGTTGCTCTGGAGGTACGGATGTAGTGTCTCTGTCTCATCATTCTACTGGAGTTGCATCACCTCCAGGATTTGTCACACCTGTGCAAACATCTACTCCAATCACTCAAACTTTCAACCGTCGTCGCAAGTAGCACCTCGATGGGTGCTACTCCAAGAGATACTACCCGGTAGGTACACCAGATGTACAGGGTCTCTTGGATATGACTAGGAGTGTGGTCATAGGTGGGAGAGGACCCATCTTAGGCATACCCTAGAGGGGTATGCCTACCTTGTAGATGATAACTTAGGAGCCATCATAATGAATGATGAGGGGAGGAGGGTGATGGCTTGCATGAGAGAGTTGTGCTAATAAGTTTTTCGGCACAACGTCTTGGATTATTGGAAGAACATACCAGAGGGGAGAAAGGACTACATAGTAGCATCCTTGCATGAGGAGTTGCTAGTATCAGCCAAAGCAGATAGATTTTCTACGGGCTGGATGATGGATTTTCTACACACGCAAGGCACTCAAGAGTGGGGCTTCAAAGCCTGAGTGGATAGGCGCGCATGACTAGCACCGACTTAGGGAGGACGCTACAGATTCTCCAAGACATTGGAGACAGTAGTGTGAGGTGACAAGGGCATGACTAGAGGCCGAAGTGGTCCATCATCTTGAGAGTGGCGGCCACAGGACATATCTGGAGAAATTTATAAGTTTTTTTTTGTTTTTCTTGCTTATTTTTTTGCAATATCCTTTGTACTGACAATCATGTTTCTAACAGTTGTATTTTGTTTTCTTTGCTGCATTCCATTACAAATCGCGATACCACCGGCCTTGAGACTTCATATGCAGAGATGCACGGTCTCACTGCATTGATCGACTAATTGTATGGACGTGGCAGCCTTGTAAGTCACTCATATTTCTTGTCCGTAGTTACTATGTTTAATTAGAATGCATTATTGTATGGTGGAATGATGTATAGTTGTTTTTTTTTTGCAGAGTCTGTTCGATGCTCCTTTGCGGATGAGGTTTCGGATGGTGAGGATCTATAGCTCGCCCTTGGATCCCTGCAGCTCACATACCCTTCTTTTTTTGTCACATGATCTGTGTAGACATTTTTTATATAGTAGTAGTATCTTGCCATGATTGTACTAGTCACTTTCATTATGCGATCATGTATTTATTTCATGTATCAATGTTATGATTTAAGTACACTTTGCCTTTATTTACACGAGGATTGTACACATTACTAAAACTATTTTGTATAGACTAAATAAAGCACATAGCTACCCTGCCACAAAAAATATAATTCCCTGTTACTGTCGCTATTAGCGTCACAAATTTATTGCATGCGTCGCTATTAGTATCACAAAATGCATCACAAAGCGTCTTTATTAGCATCGTTATTTGTGTCGGTATCTGCATTGCAAATGTGTCGCAAGCGACGCTGATAATGACGTTGATACCGACTCTTCTATGTCGTCGCCAATAATGATGCTTTTTGCGACGACGGGGGAATTTTTCTTTATGAACATTCTCATCGCTTTTAACGTCGGTATAAGGCCTATATCTTGTAGTGTGAGCTCTGGTTGGCCTAATAGAGTCCATGCTTCATAGGTCAAGATATTAAAATCGGCTCCTTTATCAATGAGAGCATCGAGAGTGTGCTCTCTTTTTGCAGTGAGTTTGACCCTAAGATAAGTAGGCGGTACTATGTCTTCATCTTTCGAGTCTTAGCTTGTAAATTCAAGCCTTCTGATGCATGCCTTTGAGTTTCCAACTGCACAACTAGATGTGGATTCTCTACTGATGACTTGGGTTGTGGAGTGTTGTTCAAGGTGCATCTATCATGAGGATTGACATGTGCAATCATCCTTGTAGTTGTAGCTTGATGTTCTTCCATTCTGCTTTGACTAAATGCAGTCTGGATGCAACCTATACATGTTTTGGTGGTATGGCCTCTTTGCCCTTGTTGGGTAGATTGGCGCATTAAGGTTCTAGGGTCTCTGTTTGTCTTCATTTGGGTATGGGCTTCTAGTTGCTGTTTTGAAAGTTAGAATCTATGCTGCTTATGCAAAGCCATTACTACACTAGGATCTAATTTGGAGGACATTCACAGCATGCGTTTTCTCTTCAACCTACTTGGGGGAGGTGTAGAGGGAGCAGAGCCCCCTTTGCGGTGGTCCAAGGAGGGCAGTTTTCCCAGGCCCACAAGGCTGGTATGCTAAACACCATGCGTGATTTGAGGGATTGTTCGTAGCCAAGTTTTGAACTACTTACCTTAGATTTAATTCTAGTGATAGATATATAATGTGCTTTTGGCTCTATATGGTCTCTCGGTCTGTATTTTCTTGTTCTGTTTTGTTGGTCCAATTCCCAGAATTGAAATGTTTGATTCTGGGTGGTCCAACTTTTAGATTCGGACGATCCAACTGGACTAGGTTTGATTTCGAAGTGTGGTCCGATTGGTATCCAGATTTGAGTCCTATGGTTGGTCTGACTATAGAGTTATCCGATTGTTGTGCATGCCCGACTAAACAAATGGGGTGTCCTATTTGAAGTGTTCCATTTTTGTGCGTCTAATTTTGGAAATTAGACATTCAATTTGACAAATGTCCAATTTTGGAGTGTCCAATTTCGAGTTTTCGATATTGGAATGGTCGGATTTGGAAAATCCAAGTGGATGTCCGATTGGACAAGGCTGTTAGTCTGATACTATGGTCTGAGTGTCAGGATTGGATGGGTTGTGTGTTCGATTATGGATTGTGTAATTTTCAAAATTGGGCAGGGTGTCCACTCGAACCAGGTAGGTTTCTCTGAGTAGTCCGACTCTTGGACTCGGACAGATCACTCTGTCCGACTCTGGGAGTCGGACAGGTTGCCCAATCTGATTCTCAGGGAAGATACTATATGTATATCCTTTACATCACGTGCGTTCAAGGCATATTTATAAATATCCTTATTTGTGAATTTTCCCTGAATAAAACATAACCCTTTTCTATTCAAATTGTAAAGAATTACAACTGTGTTTGATCGGATTGTTTTACTCCTATCCTGCCTAATTGTAAATAGAAATCATAAAGAGAATATCTACACTACTCCAACCTGCTTTTCCAAATAAAAAAAACTAAAAACCTACTTGCTAAGGAGATTGAATACCTCTTCAAACTATCTCACTTCTTACCTATCTACCTCAAGCACTAGTTCAAGGAAAACCCTACTTTAATGCTCGATTCGAAGTGCACAAGCGCTCAAGGCTTGAATTCATTGGTCTCAGCAATGGAACCAAAATGTAGGGGCAATCAAATACCAAGACCCATGGACCACTTATTGTTTCAAGTGTTCCAAGCTGAGCACTAATGGCTACCTCTCACATAGCTGATGCGCTATCCATCTCCACGAGTGTAGTGAGCTTACCTTTGTGCTCGATTGAGTTGCCTCCTCTCCCGAGCACTCCGGTAGCTCCACGATGCAAGTGCAAGCTTCAAGCAAGCTCCATTCTCAAACTCCATGCTCCAAGCTCCATTCTCACGAGTAAGAAAAGAGAAGAGAAGAGGAGAAGAAGAGAGAAGAAGATGGAGAGCTTCTCCACCATGGTCCCTCACCCTCACACACTCACTCCCTCATGCTCTCACACTTCCTCTCTCAAGCACAAGCTCAAGCAAGCAAGAAGAAGAAGAAAAAAGCTACTTTTGGCCACACACAATAATGAGCTTCTCATTCACTTTTCAACTTTACATACAAAACCCTAAATCCCTTTTGGGTAGTCATCCCCTTATCCCCTTTTTTACATGGCTGGTCGTGGCCTAGGCCCTTTTTCCCATTGTTCTCCTATCTTCCTAATTGTATTTTGGTTCCTTCTTAGCTTTGGGTATGTTAGTTGTTGCTTGCTTTTCCTAGTTTTATTTTATGCTTCACTGCTAATTTGCGTCTACAAGCATGTCTGATATACAGAGTAGACGTGCTCGTAGACGCGCAAGTGTTGAAGATCCATCAAACCTTCTAGGTTTTCTTGAGTTTTGTGGACCTGGCGCGTGTAAGACCGCATCTGATCCACAGAGTAGACGCGCCTGTAGACGCGCTTGCATTAAAAAACCACACCTTCTTTGAGGTTTTTTTGAGTTTTGTGGACCTGGCGCGTGTAGGAGCGCATCTAGCGTGCAGTGTATACGCGCTGATAGACGCGCAACTTTGTTGTGCAAAATATGCAGAGAGAGAGAGAGAGAGAGAGAGAGAGAGAGAGAGAGAGAGAGAGAGAGAGAGAGAGAGAGAGAGAGAGAGAGAGAGAGAGAGAGAGAGAGAGAGAGAGAGACAAACAATTAAACATGTAGATAGAAATACTCAATACAATGCAATGGCACCTTAAGTGTAACGGATCCTTGCAACGGATCCTAGCTTATAAAATCACTTTTTTTTTTGTTGTATTAGCTACCTTGTAAAATTACTTATCTCTCACACTGGTACTACACAATTTTTGCAATGGACTTTTACGAGAAGGGGCTCATCATAGATAAGGTATGTTTTGTTATTGCATGAGAAGTATGGCTAATATTCTTGAGTAATGTTCTTGTGTTTTCCCCAAACACACAAAAATTGATGGGGGGGGGGGGGGGGGGGGAGGAAGCGAGAGAGCATGCTCTTTGGTTTTTTTTTCATACACTATTTTGCGCGTCTATATTTGTGTCTAGTTTGCAAGTGAAATCGCATCTATGTGCGTATGTATATGCGCATCTATATGCACGTGTATATGCGCATCTATAAGTGCGTCTATAGGAGCATCTATATTCGGGTGTATATGTACATCTATATGCGCGTGTAGTTTTCACTATAAGCACACTTGTAGACGCAAAATTTTAGATGCACTAGTAGATGCGGTAATAAACGCACCTGACATTTTTAAACACAATTCAAATATTGCGTCTAGAAGCGCGTCTATGGAGCCTTTTTGTTGTAGTTGCATATAGTCATTATTAAGTACTCTTTTTTTTTGCATTTTTCTCTCCATCTATTACCTATCTAGATCACCATTGAATGTCATAGGACTACATGGGTGGAGGGAGTCTACAACCATCCATTGTACTAGTTTAGTAAAAGAGAAAAAACTTTGTTCTCCCATATTATCTTTATTGTACTTATATTTGTTGCTACACAATGTGGACCCTGCATATTCATCCATGTACATTCAAAAAATCTTGATAGGACAAACTATACCTTCTGAATATTCAAGTTCAATGCTATCTTAGCCTCATATTAGCTCTTGTGTATTATTTTGAGGATTTATGTTGAATGAGTGCTAACCCTCAGACGAACAAGGTGGAAAATCTAGAAAATCTAAAGTGGAAGATAGGGCCAAGGCATAAGTGGGACAAAAGATGAAGGCGCGCCAAGAAAAATATGGAAACACAAGAAGTGTAGAAAAGTCCTAAATCAAGGAGAAAGACACACAAGAAAAAGCACAAGTCAATACTTTTGTAAAAGAGCACAAGGCAGATCATGATTTATTTTAAGAGTGTCGGGCTCACACTCGTACAAATTGTAAAGGTAGATGGGTGGTAGGAAGAGTAAATAGAGAGAGAGAGCGAGAGAGAGAGAGAGAAGAGAAGAAGGACTCACCTTGAATATTTGTTAGATGGGCAGGGGCACAACTAAAAACTCCTTCTTCTCCTCCATCTCCTTACTCTTTGGTTGTTCTCCTCGTCGCAACAAACATACCAAAAGCTAAGAAGATAGCAAAATACAACTCAAAGCAAAGATAGAGAGAGAAAGAGAGAGAGGGAGGGAGAGAGGGAGGGAGGGAGAGGGAGAGGGAGAGGGAGAGGGAGAGGGAGAGGGAGAGAGAGAGAGAGAGAGAGTGAGTGAGTGAGTGAGAGAGACAAGAAGGACTCACCTTGAATCGGTGTTGTGATGGGCGGCGACAGGGCTACAAACTCCTTCTCCTCCCTCTCCTTTCTCTTTGCCTCTTGCTTCCTCCTCTCTTTACCCTTTCTTCTTTGCCTCTTCCTTTCTCCTCTCTTTGTGTCGTGTGCCTCTCAAAAAAAACCCAAAAGAAACGCAAGACGGGACTACTTTGAAAAGAATGACACACCAACAATATTTTTCAAATTTTTTAAAAATTTTAGTGCACATTTGTGCGCGCATCTGAAAGCGTGTCTATAAGTGCGTGTATATAGAGCATGAATTGTGTCTATATTCACGTGCTTATAGACGCGCTTATATATGCACAGTTAAACGCACTCGACTATGCGCGTGTACCAAGCGCATCTATAACTGCTGCTTGTTGTAGTGCAAGAGGGTAGCATTGCCTATGTATATGTAGTGTTAGAGGTCCACTAGTTAGAGATGGATATGGATGGTGCATCTTAACTCATCATCCATGTGGTTTGATTGACCCACTAGCCAGCACCCATGTATCTAAGATATGATAGTCTAAGGAATTTTTCTTATATTTTTGGATTTTTAAAGGGGCCATCGCCCCTTGCAATGTCGTAGCTAGGGCTAGCTAGGACCTCATGGATTAGTGCACATCTAATAACTCATCATTGAGTATAAACTAGTACTTTCACTATCCCATTGTCCAAATAGGCTATAGGATCCTTCGACTAGGTGTATCTAATAACTTATCACCTAGTATACACTAGTACTTTCATTACTTAGTTCTCACCTGATCCAAGGGTCAAGTTCCACATATGCCATCTCGAAACGATTTCATCTTCAAGGCTAGATCATTTCTTGTGTTTAATATGGGAACTATACCAATCCCCCATGCTCATCAGGGCATCTCTTCATTTGGGAGGCTTATAGCATTTAGCATTCAGAGCATACATGGGTGAGTAAGAGGTGGGCATTCGAGTGACCTCCAACATTTATATGAGAGATACAATTGCTGGGGTAAGTTACTCATGAATATATGTGTGCATCACATGGGTTCAAAATAAGGTATTTTTAAAATGCCATTTTTGTACATTTTTTACATATATAGAAGGGTGTAATATAAAGGGGTTATTTACAGATTGAATAGAAAAGGGTTATGTTTTATTTAGGAAAAATTCATAGATAATGATATTTATAAATAGGCCTTGAAGGCATGTGATGTAGAGGATATATATATATATATATATATATATTAACTTCCCCAAGTACAATTGCAAGAGGGATGTAGCTAGGATGAACTACAATAATTTTTTTAAATACAAATACATATCAAAATTAAGAACTCCACACATGTGAATTGCCTAAATCCTTATCTCATTCACCTAATTGAATCCCATATAAAGCCTTGTGCTTCTCTTAACCCCACCCCAAACCACCCCCCCTTTTTTTCCCCTTATAAGGGGATTCAGTTTGCATAAACCCTTTATCACATGCATTGAAATACTATTTATAAAATTCTTTATTGGTGAATTTCTCATTATAGATCGATGCATCCTTCTCGATAAATGTATAACTATTCTCCAAAACCATTAAAGTCCCTCCTTTGTAAGGCATTTTTATATCCCATAAATATGATATTTTCTTAATGTGAAAAGTGATTGGTTGCCCCACCAACCCAAACCCCCCATTCACATCCACATGTATTAGAAAACCAGTAAGGTAACTAGGATTTCAATTAGATAGTCCAAAGTGCAAAGCCTCTATTAACATAAGTAAAAACAAATAATATATGATTTAGCAAGCCTTCCACCTTTTTTCATTGCGTAAGAACTTACCAGATTAATTGGCTTTCAATCCATTCACCTAACTTCACCTTTATTGCTTAATCATCATAGAAGCCTTCTTCTTGTTTTACTACTAAGAAACACAAACTTTAGGAAAAAGGACACTCACATTAAAGTTCACTCATGATCATATTGTCATTGATGAGTTTATATTAGGATTGTACAATCTATGAGGGCATATGGAATAAATTACCTAATGGCTGAAGCAAAAAGTAAATGCCATAAAAATATCTAGAAGGAGATCATGTAATATGAAGAAGTTCACACTGGTGCACAAACAACAAGGTGTGTATCATGCATTGTATCACATTAACTTCTAAGATAAATAAAATACAACTAGTGACATGATTTATGATGATTGTTCAACCTTGGAAAAGGTTGAATATTGAAACCGAAGTGCCCATATGATCTGAGTGTTTGCTCCTAATGATGGCTTACTTTTTATTGGCTCACCTACGAAAGATAAGCTAGTTTGAATTGGATGGGATGTGTGTATAGTATAGAGATTAGACTAGCTCATGTATCCTAGAGGAGGACACGAGTGGATGCAAGGGTGAGCGTGGGGCACCAATCTGTGCACTCTTGCCTTTCATGCTATCTCGATCATGCATGTGCAAAAGTGAGCATTTGGTCCTACATTTTTCAAAAATGGGAAGTGTGTGCCATGTATTGACTTATGGTACTATTGGCTTTTGTAAGCCCATAACCCCTCTAATGGGGAGTGTATGCCATATGTCATGGGACCACAGTCTCCTAACCTGGTGGATAATATATCATAAGACTAGAGCCTCAATTCTGGTTGATAATATATAATACTATTATTATTGTAAAAGAATTTTAATTGATGGGGAGGGGGAGCGCCCCATAGCGGGTGGTGCCTGATAGTTCCGAAACAGCCGCCTTCTCAATTATAAGAAGCGAGCCTCGGCAGCTTTCTCTCTCTGTCTGTCTCTCCCGATCAACACCATGGCACCTTCAGGAATTGTGGTCCATCTGTACCTTGTGTTTGCGCTAGTATCATCATTATCGTCTTCATCTCCTTCTCCTTCATCATCATTATTATCTGTTCCTCGTGTTGCAGCGGCTGCCGCTCCCAAGCGCCCCAGCTCGGGCCTCAACAAGTCAGTCAAGTGCAAGACCTCGGGCCCTTGCAACGGCCAGCTCCTAACTTGCCCCACGTTTTGCTTCACAGCCCCAGGCCATGGATCTTTCAAAGGGGGCCCCAAAGGTGGTGGTGGAGGCTACGGCTACTCCTATGGCAACCCCGGAAGTGGTGGTGGTGGTGGCGGCGGCGGGTGGGGGAGTGCTGGTGGCGGCTACGGCGGCAATTGGGGCCCTGGCGATGGTGGGCAGGGAGGTGGCGATGACTGGGGACCGCCCGGTGACGGGTGGGACTTTGGTGGTGACGGTGAAGGATGGAGCGGCGATAGGGATCGCATACGGCGTCGCAACCCTTGCCAATTTGATTGCAAAGCTTGCACTGTCTCATGTAAGTTTTAAGCCTGCTGGGTATAATACCCGATTATACACTGTTATAGATCTACAAAACAATCCTTTATAAAGCTATAATTCTACCTCGATGGAATTCACGAGTTTCTCTCATCCTTACCAATTGTGTATGAAAAGATAATATAAAACACTCTTACGCATTATCAAACTCCTCATTTTGTAAAACACTTACCTTGGCCCATTGTTCCATCCGAGGACTATAGAAAACAATGTCACCTCTACTGTCCAAACATTAACAGTCTTAGGGTATGTTAATTAAAGCCCTTTACATTTTATGGAATGAACATAGCTTCATGCTCAACCTATTTTATTCATGATGGCATGGTCACATGCTGAAACCCACCACAATTTGTTCATTACACCAAGTCGTACCAATTGAGTTTGAGTTGTGTTATCTAAGCTAGTTAACCTAGTTTTTTTATGTTGATAGTCAGTGAAACCACTTTAGATGTTGCTATTTATGATAGCTTGTAAAATTGACGCTTACAATAACTCCTAATGCCATTGAGCCTCCTATGCACTTTTGGAATCTTGCAACTACTCTTTTCAGTAGATGCTAATTTTGGTACTTCCTGAATTAAGTGAATACCAACTAACAGTAGGGCTATGACATTGAGACACTAGTTGCAAAGAAGGCTAAAACGGATGTTGGGGATGATTCAATTTGGGTAAGGCTAGTGGTCTACACTATAGAGCAACACACTACAATGCTATGGTAAGCTCAAGTTGGTGATACTATGTAAGGCCAAAGAGTTTGATCACATTAACATAAAGGTATAATAGCTTACAAAAGTGCATGGAGTAACCCAAGACTACAACATAGATTACAAAAACATGTACATTTTAAACAAAAATTTGTTGCGAATGCATTTTAATCTTCTAGGTTCTTGGAGGCACATTGGAAGATGAGATTTGAAGACACAAGTTCCATACCCATTGTAAATGCATCTTTGATATTGATCTATGATTTTATAGATTTGTAATATAAATGCTTTTCGTTTTTATATGTTCAACATCTATCAATAGTAATACATCCCTTTATCATATACATAGTAGTATTATGGTTATGGTACATTTGGGTTACATGAATGTAATTAATAGTTAAAAGTTGTAATCATGTTCAACTACCAGTTGCACAACATCAATCTCATCTATGTCATAAAAGTCAATGGCATATTTCCACTCAACTTCATTGTTAATGGGATCCTCTATTTGATGACCTTATCAACCATTTGTAATATTAGAGGTGGATTACTTGATGTAGACATGATGGTTGCTTGAGATGCAATATATGTTACCCTATGTTCATTGCATGAGACAATTGAAGGTGTTTGCATCTCATAAGGTTGACCAATTTTTCTCATAGCTCCCAAAGGCATTGTATAATAGACAATGTTTTGGTTGCAAGACTTGGCAACTCAAAAAAATTATTTCTACAGTCTTTCCATCATATTTGTAGACAAACAATCAATGTATTCTATGACTTGTGGATAGCCAAAGCCACCAATATTGGCAAACTATTAAAAATGATGAAATACATCCTTTCCCTCTAAGCATCCTCCCAATAAGTGATTGCATAATGGGTCTAAAGTTGTTGATAACTTTGTTACTTCTTGAATTAAGGGCTTGATATTTTGGATATCATAGCTATGTAGCTCCATATACTTGCATATGCAATTGAGTGTAATGAGTTCCAGCTAGTGCTACTATTCGATCACATCCTATGCTCATGAAGTCATGATATTCTTGGTTAGGTGGACAACCTTTGAAATTTTCCATACATCTTATGAATCACAAGTCTTTCTAAATAAACCTTTTGAAGCAAGCCAATAAGTGGTTTTACAACACCACTATCTTATCAACATCTCTTCAAAGTGCAATGTCACACACAAAGTTTTGACATTTGGTTGCATTTCTCTTGCAACAGTAGTCACATTTTATAACTTTCTTCTATCAGATAATGGTAATGAGTGATTAATATTTGTGATCTATGTCCAATTATGTACAATATATATTTCGACAACCTTCTATGTAGGATTGTCATCTTTCAACCAACACATATCTCTTTTTGTCTCCAAAACCCTAGCCAAAAAACATCATGGAACTCTTCAAACTACTTCTTGATCTCATTCTCAAGAGATTGATAACCATTGATATTGACATTGAAGCTCTCTTGGCTTATATCCAAATGGGCCCAAAAAATGCAGCGCATTTTTCAACTTGATTTCTACTATGTTTCTCATCATTCTTGCTTTAGATGATCATTATGGTATTTTCTCTAGTTGAAAGAAGTGAAATAGAAACCTTGACTTATAAAAAATAGTGACAACTTATGGATCTAACCTCGATCAGCCTTCTTTCTCCAAAATGCTTGTAACAATGGCTAAAAATTGGTCAGTGATCTACTATTTTGGCTGTGCTGACTCCCAGACTCGATCAAGACTTATTTCAAACCCTTCAAAGATAGTTCTTGCTACATGTAGATGACTTGCAAGGCTCAACCATGTGTTTGATGTACATATTGCCTTAATTTTTCCATATAGGGGATTGAATACACATGATAGATAGACGTTCTTAATAGTGACTACTCCAAGGCACTTTTTACACATTGCATATATAGTCACATTAACAATGGTCCCATCTATGATCAACCACTATTTCTTGAAGTGTTGCATGCACGTTCTCTTATCTCTCCAACATATGTGGAATGATACAACAAATTTCATATGAAATAAGGCATACGACAAATTTGATACGAAATAAGGCATGTGTGGAATGATACTCCCATATAAATTTGATAACAAAGTTGGTATCTAGTTAAGTAGATTTGAAGAGCAATAAAAAATGTGTAGCATAAGGGACCCATGTTGTTTGTGGATATGTTTTTCTAACATCATGTAATATTTCTACTGAAAATATATATTGAGGCCATGTGAATTCTCGGCATTGAATCCCGGATGGTACGAACTTAGATGCGATGTAGCCTTATCTCCTTTGGCAAAAATCTGGACTTCAAAATCGCAGATGTCGCATGAATCCCCTCTTGGGAAGAGGTCATGGGGATAATAATATTTGGATAATTATTAGGATAATGGCAAATTTTTTTCCCCTTCCTCCTCCAGCCGACTGTCGTGCTGGAGGAGAAGGGTTTAGTTGGTGCACAGATCGGATGCTGTATGCTCGCGTAGTGAGTGCCGGAAAGTCCCCAAGAACAAAAGAACTCTACTTTTTGCACAAAACGCAAGGTAGAAAGCATGCACGACATGAACAAGAGACCAATTGGGTGCAATCTCCCCCTATGCCTTGTGTGAGCGCTCCACAAAGCATGTATTTTATGTATTAATCATCTTCAAGCTCAAATAATAGCCCAAATTACAAAATAACACGCTTTTGGCTTTTGAGTTAGTACAAAATAGAAATGAAGCTAATGGACGGGCGCCCAAAGAGTCAGGCATACCCAATACAATGTCCAAATACGAATATCATAATCGTGCGCCCATGCGCATAATAAATAAATATCCAACGCCTTAATAAATAGGCGCAACAAAATATAGGCGCCATGCCTAAGGTATGCACCCATCAAAATATAAGTGATAACTTGAATACACGCTATCCTCCAATGCTTTCCTCTGCCACTACTGCTATCTCTACACATTAACTGAAGCATTCACAATCGTTAGTAAAATAATACAATTGACAAAAAGGAATACCTAGCAGTCTTCAACTACATAAATAAATCAACTGGTTAGAAATCAATCCTAACCTTCATTTATCACGAGTGTGCACTCTAAACTCATAAACGTTTATTATTTTAATATGTATTTTGCGGAATCACCCGCTATAGAATCACCCATGTACACATTAAATTAATGAAACACCCGAAAAAGATAGGCATCCCCATCAACTTCTCGCCCAAAAAATCCACTTTGTGTATAAGCTCCGGTCAACAAAGTTTACGGAATCCATAGTAAAACCTCACAGAATCCACCATGGTACGGAATCCCCGGGGTGGGATAGCAATTGTCCTCAATTGCTATTAGCTCAATGTGGAGCTAATAGAGTGGGGAAAGCATTTATGTGTCTAGCGTGCATCCATTGGGCCTCTTGAACAGGATGATTTTTAAACTTGACTAAATATCTAGAATATCTACGTCCAGTTCTAGTGGTCATGAAGTCAGTATCTATGATAGTTTCAGGCTCAAGGATTTCAGTCTCTTCATCTAACAAAGGTGGGTTTTCATAAACAGAGTGTACAGGTAATTGGCCTCTAAAGGGTCGGTCCATAGAATCTAGGGCTAATTTCACAACTAGGTGTTTATCTACACTTTGTAATCTATGTTTTTCTATTCTTAACCAAACATAGTCATCAACTTTGAAATTCATGGCCTGTCTTTTCTTATTGTCTTGTTTTGTATATGATTGCTGGGCTTTGGCAATCATGTATTTAACCTCATTAAAAATAGTAGCATGGATGTTAGCAATATCATCAGCACTCTGAATTCTATTTGATAAAGATGCAACAGGTGTAGACAATCTATAACCATAAATCACTTCAAATGGTGCTTTCTTTGTAGCTATGTGTGGTGTATTGTTATATGCAAACTGCAGTAAATGTAAATGTGTATCCCATGTTTGTGGTTTAGAAATAGTGTGAGCACGTAGAAGATCTAAAATAGTACTGTTAATGGCTTCTGTTTGACCATTAGTTTCAGGATGAAATGCAGATGAGAAATCAATCTTTGTTCCTAGGTTAGCAAACAAAGTAATCCAAAAGTTATTACAAAATCTAGAATCACGGTCATAAATAATAACTTTTGGTAATCCATGATTAGTCAAAACAGTTTTCAAAAACAATTGTGCTGCTTGAGATGCTGTTCAAGTTTTCTTGCATGGAATGAAATATGCTTGTTTACTAAACCTGTCTACAACAGTCCAAATCATATCATGGTTAGCTTTAGTATTAGGTAAACCAGTAATAAAGTCCATAGAAATATGTTCCCATAGTCTTAATGGAATAGGTAAAGGCATTAGTAAACCATACTGTTTACCATGATGTCTCTTAAATCTTTGACAAACCAAATATTCAGAAACAAAGTTAGATACATCAGTGTCCATATGTGGCCAATAAAAATCTTCAGTCAATGTACGCAAAGTAGATATGATACCTCTATGACCTTGATATGGAGGACAATAAATATCATTTAAAATAAAAGATCTAAATGGAACTGTAACACATAATCTCTTTTCATAAAACATGAATCCATCATTATAAGATAGTGAATCAATAGGAATCCAGTTATTTCCAACTAATTTATTCCAATCAGCATGAAAAGTAATGTCCTGATGATAAGTATCTTTCATAGGAGTTAGAAAAATCAAATGATATGACAGAGATATTATGAATGGTTGGTCTTCTTCTTAAAGCATTGGCTACATTTTCTTTTCCTGGTTGATATTGGATAAGGGGATGAAAACTCTGAATAAAAGCTGCCCATTTGATATGTCGGTCATATATTTGGGGTTGACTAAGGAGATGTTTAATACTTTGTTGGTCAGTCTTAATCATAAACTCAGAACCCATTAAATAATGTTTCCATTGTCTTAAAGCTTCTACAACAGCTAACAATTCCTTATTATATGTGGAATATTTAAGTTCGGATGGTTTCAGTTTACAACTAGAATAGGCTATGGGATGATTATCTTACATCGATGGTTCGTTGGATAAGATCTTCGGGTTGTGGTCCATCTTTGTCGGTAGTCGATCGTTGTAAATTGGCCAATTGAACTTGCAAGGCTTGCCGGGCTCTTCGTTCTTCATCCAGCTGCATCATAATTAAATCCAATTTTTGTTCCATCGTAGGTTCAGGAAGATCGCCTTCAGCTATTAAATCGTCCATATTTTATTCCGTCATCCTGTAAAAATTCAAAAGATCTCACACTCTCAAAATCCAACTAGCGGGATGAGTGTAGCTCAAAGTCGGGTATACAAGGCTTATAAATTTTTGTGTTTGGCTTTTATGGTCTTCGACTTTTGCGGTTGCAGGATTTGAAGTCTTCGTAAAATCTGCGTATGACCTTCTGCATGTGCTGAAACTGGTTCACCAAGTCTGCGTATGCGAACAGAGTCTTCCAGGGAACAACTTTGCAGTTCAGTGCTTCTACGCAGGAATAGTCCTTATGGGAGTTTTTGGAATACGTCAGTTTTGACTTCTGAGAACTTGATGGACCTTCGTGAATTGCAGAGTAACAAAAGTTACAGAACTTGACAGACTTTGTAAAGTAGTGAATTGTAACTTAGTTGATTAAGCTTATAGCTTAATCTATAATAAACGACGAATTTGAGGGGGGGCGTTTTTCAGCCGCCAAAAATCACAGCGAGTACATCCTGATGCCCCGATCCTGAAATTTGTGATACTAAGCTTTTAAAAAGCTTAGTTTTAAGCTTTTAAGCTTTATGAAAGAGATGAAGCTTATCTGTATTGACTGAGAAAAACCACTTGAAAGAAGAGATGTAGGGGTGGTCCTCCGCTTCCTCAGGCCGGTCCTTCGCGATCAGAGGCTGTAGAAAAAGGTTCTTGACCACCAAGAATCCACCCGTATCGACTATTCGCGATGAAACTGACTGTAGAGCTCGATCGTTCCAGGAGCTCCCCCTTCACGCAAGATGGGTAGCGATTGGAAGCTCTCGATCTCAGCTTTGCTCTGATACCACTGGTGCACAGATCGGATGTTGTATACTCGCGTAGTGAGCGCCGAAAGGTCCCCAAGAACAAAAGAACTCTACTTTTTGCACAAAACACAAGGTAGAAAGCATGCACGACATGAACAAGAGACCAATTGGGTGCAATCTCCCCCCATGCCTTGTGTGAGCGCTCCACAAAGCATGTATTTTATGTATTAATCATCTTCAAGCTCAAATAATAGCCCAAATTACAAAATAGCACGCTTTTGGCTTTTGAGTTTGCTTTAGTACAAAATAGAAATAAAGCTAATGGGCGGGTGCCCAAAGAGTCAAGCATACCCAATACAATGTCCAAATACAAATATCATAATCGTGTGCCCATGCGCATAATAAATAAATATCCAATACCTTAATAAATAGGCGTGACAAAATATAGGCGCCATGCCTAAGGTATGCGCCCATTAAAATATAAGTGATAATACGAATACATGCTATCCTCCAATGCTTTCCTCCGCCACTACTGCTATCTCTACACATCAACTGAAGCATTCATAATCGTTAGTAAAATAATACAATTAAACTGACAAAAGTGAATACCTAGCAGTCTTCAGCTACATAAATAAATCAATTGGTTAGAAATCAATTCTAACCTTAATTTATCACGAGTGCGCACTCTAAACTCATAAACGTTTATTAATTTAATATGTATTTTGTGGAATCACCCGCTATGGAATCACTCATGTACACACTAAATTAATGAAACGCCCAAAAAGGATAGGCGTCCCCATCAACTTCTCGCACAAAGAATCCACTTTGTGTATGAGACCCAGTCAACAAAGTTTACGGAATCCACCGTAAAACCTCACGGAATCCACCGTGCCATGAAATCCACCATGAAATATGCCTCCTGGCATCATTAGTAAGGACACTAAGCTCCTTGTTGGAGCTTGAAGGGGGGGAGACCCATGCGCATCGACGCATGGGGGAGGGAGGATCTTATTCCCTCCCCTATTTAAACCAATGCCATAGGGAGAAGTCTAGGTTGTGCAGGCTGAGGCATCACCACTGAGCAAGAGGAGGAAAGTCGAGACTATAGTGATCGTGAGAAGAGAGGGGTGCCGTCACTCGGCCATCGCTCTGATACCATAGAGGGAGAGGGTGGTCGTGAAGAAAAGGGAGGAGCCAAGGTCCAGCAAGCCGCCGTTCAGTCCGCCTACGCGCTGCCGTAGTTGCGACGTGGAGCATCTACGTCCTCCTTCAGAAGCTCAGAAGCTTCATAGGAAGCTTCTAAAAGCTTCCTAAGAAGCCCCCCTCATATGGAATATTAAAGCCCCTTTTTCCCCCATCCAAAAAAATCCCTTACTTAGCCCGCACAAAAAGGAATGGACTCCCTTTAAGGCCCTCTTTTCCCCAACATTTGCCTTGAAGGGGCCCTTATATGGATTCTTTAAAGTCCCTATTTCCCCCCCCAAATTTTCCCCTTGAAGGGCCTTCATGCGGTCCTTAAGCCTTTCTTTCCCCCCCCATACATTAATTCCTCCTAAGGCCCTTTCATACCTTTTGTTTACCCCCCCTCCCCTTGGGATTCCAGAAAAGCTTCTTTCCGTGGCTTTAAAGAAGCCTTACCATCAAAATACTTAAAACCCCCCGCCACGAATTCTCCTCTTCGGGATTCTTCCACCCAATTTCGTGTGAATCCCACCTAAATCTCTTTCCATGTTCGCGTACGAAGGAGACAGATAAGATTTTAACTCCACGCCCAAGGCGAAAAGGTTACATTCGCGATGGCTCGTAAGAAAGCCCATGGCGCAACCGCAGGAGGATCCTCTCCTAGCATCCACATGGACATCTCACCACAAGTCCAGGTTTCCCTTCCTAATTTTTATTTGGTATTGTTATAATTCAATTGTGCAAGGATAATTGTTGGACATAGGATGCATTTTTTGTCTTAAATAATTAGGTTAACTTTGAAAGAATTAGCTCACAAAACAGAAAAGTTTGGTCATTAGTATTTTCAATAAAACAAACAAAATGAAGTGAGCAGAAAATTGATATGCATTTCTAGCAAGTAGTTTTATGCATTGCAATGAACTGAACTTAGATTAATGTCCACATTTACAAAACAGAATTAAGATAGTGCACTCTGTTTAGGCATGGCAGTGTAAATTGCATGTCACATTATTAGGACATATCGGAAAGTGCTAATAATCCATAGGAAATTGCAAGGCATAAAATGATTCCTAGGTCGCATAACTCTAGTAAATTGGTATAAATATCATTTTTCAACTGCATATTTATTAGTAAAAGGCTGCACGTTTTAGCATGAATCTTGTTCGCAAGTTATAGGGTGATTAATTGGAATTGAGCTATAACCTAACCTATGCTTGACCTTAAACCGGAAAAGTTAGGATTTGAAAATCAACTTATGCATAGATAATAAGTCATGTGATTATGGAAATGATAGCGTAATTATCTTCAAAAATAGATAGGTTAAATTGGCATAAACCTAAACACCTAAAAACCGAGGAGTACTCGTTCAGAAAAGGATTAATTCAATGCAACGTATCCCAAAGCCCGGTGGAGACATTTACCTAGTTGCACGTATTGCCAAAAACTGAAACTCCTAAACCCTAAATACTTGCCCACATTCACGGAATGTAGGGACAGTAGGACCTACTTGCGAGAAGTGATCTAGGGTTTTCCTAAGAATCTCTCACTAAAAAAAAGATGAAACTTGGAACCCTAGGATTGACAACGTCAGGCTAATGTAATCATGAACAGATTGTTTCGTGACTCCATTCGAAGGGTAAATAGTCCCATAGCTTGATGCGACACTTGTGTGACACGTAGTAGAGTCGCATGATCTTGTGAATTGATCACAAGGAAATGGCCAAATTCCTCGGAATGAGGTTGGTAAACTCTTACTCAAGTTATCTTGCAAGAGGATAAAAAATCGCCCTAATATAGCATCTTTCTTGGGTAAAGATAATTGCTTGAAAGCAAGAGACCAATAAATTGGAATAACATATGAACTTAAGGTATTGACCAAGTCAGGTTAATAGGGTACGGCCCTAAACCAGGATATAGGAGACCTTGCCAAGTCGCAAATAATCGCGGATCTAGTGCTGGATGCATTCGGAAAGAAGGAATCACTCCTTAGCAGTTGGTCAACAATAACGACCAATGGAAATGATTGTGCTTGTTACAGATTTAAGAGCATTGTTTTGCTTTGTTTGATCAAAGAATTAAATGATAAATGGATATCTAATGCTTCAGGTTGAAGGCCTGAAGGGAGAGGCAGCTTCAGTTACCCCTGACTGCCTGCCTGACCCTAACCAAGGGGGTTGTTAACCGCGCCGGGAAGGTGAACCAAACCCGTCGCGAGAGGTCTCTCCGTTAAGCGCTACTTGGAGCAGGAGGACGCTTGCGTGCCAGGGAGGGCTCTGTCCGTAAATCCCTCACCTTCCGGGCCCTGCACAAGAGGCTAACGTGACTCGAGATTGGATCTCGAAGCCCGCATACTAGTCTATGGGCGGAATCTTAGATTAGTGATCCATGTGGATTGCTGGATAGCCTTCGGACGGATTGTGGATAAGCCTACGGGCTGGACTTTATGTATTTCCAAGATAAATATGATAACATGTTAAAAAGGAACTTGTTTGACATTACTTTTCTATGTCAAGTGATATGATTACGCAAAGGAACTAGTGCCTAACAGGTTAATTAAGGAAGTTGATTGATACATATCCAACTAAAATGTGTTAGGTAATTAAACAACTAAAACAACCTAAGGAAAGTGTGGTGGATGTGGCCATAGGTCCGTCCTACGGATGGGTGGTCCCAGTTGGCCGGGAACTTTTCTCAAATCACGATGGACAGCTTGAAGATTGTCAAAGAACACGAACAACAAGAGTGTTGACCTAGAGTTATAATCGATCCCGATTTACGTTGTTTCAGGGGAATGGAATGGGACTATGCCTTATGGCAAAGAGGTTGAGCTTCGCATCCCTCTCGTTTCCCATTCTCCTTGAACCAAGTGCAGCATGAATCCGCTTCGGTCCTAAGTGAAAACGGCCGAAATACTTTCGCTATGTGGCAGACGCCGAAAGTCCTAGATCGCAAACCCCGTAACATTCCATGGGAGTGCGGGGCGGAACTTTCTAGACATCCTTTCCGATGGACTGCTAAAACATGTCCTGAAGATAACAGGTGCACACGTTACACATCACGTTCCATAGTTTTCTAGTTGGTAGTACTATCAATTAGAATTGATATGACATTTTCTTAGTTTTCTAGTTAGTAGTATTGTGAATTACAATGGATATGACATTTTCTTAAATGTGAACATATTAAAAGAATATTTACTCCCTTGAGCCAAAATATGATCAAGCCCTTCTCAACACTTGGAGACTGTTTGAAAGCAACCATGAAAACTTGTATATCCTCTCTTAAGGCTTCCAATACTATGAGATTTTGCACTTTATAGACATTAAGTAGGCTCTCTATGGAGGCTTTCTCCTCTTTCTTTATGAATGCCATATTCTTATAATCCCATAGATCCTTACAAATCACAAGTCTCATGTTGCAAAGTTTGAGACATTCTTCTTTAAAAAGTGATACTTTCAATTTGATGGAGAAATTGAAACTTGCTTGATTACACCACTCTTAAACTCTAGTGTAGAGCACTCTTGCATCCCTATAATGCTACAGTAAGTGGGGTGTGGATGCACTTTGACATTGACAAAGAAGGAAAAAGGTTGAGATCCTTTGACTTACTTTGTCTTTGGTTGGTAACTTTTTATGACCAGCTTGCATTGATTAAGTTTCTAATTTGGTGTAACAAATCAATTTTTAAACCCACTCTAGTCGAGAGCCTTTGTATGAAACCCTAGAAGATGAGGTTCATGTAACTTACTACATAAGTAGTTTAAGAGTGAACATATAGATGAATGTGACTCCATAGATAGTTTTTCGACAAATGTTGGTCAACAATTTTTGAAAAAGGTCAAAGGTCGTAAGAAGCAAATTATTGTTGCAAATTAAATTTTTCTTGACAATTCATTTATGTAGAGTGTTCTCAATGGTCCTCTTGATTACTATCATAGTTTTACATCTACTCTTCATTTGATGATGAGAGGCAATCTAAAATTCTTTGTTCATAGTCTCTTATGTGGTGATGCAATTATTAGTTCACTATGTCAGGGACTCTACAAACTCAGTCATTATGGTAAATATGTGGAAGATGTGGCATGTGCCGTTGCAGATTCGCATACTGTTTTATATACAAAAATTTGGTATATATGTTTTGTTCATCTTAATTTTTCTAGTTTGTTGTACTATGCAAAAATTTGATATGGTATCTTCATTGCCTATTTTTGAGGTATTTGGAAAACACATTTGTGAAGAATGTATATAAAGCAAAATATAGCATTCTTCATTTCTAAAAAATGGTTTCATGAGAGTTATTCGTAAACTGCAACTTATACACATTAGTGTTTGTGGTCCAGTGTGCAAACAACATCTTTTTGCAAGTACTTATACTTTGTGACTTTCCAAGCATGCATGGGTATATGATTTAAATGCTAAGTTCAAAGTATTTTAATGTTTTAAATAGTTTCTCAGCAAGCTAAATTTTGTTTGGGATGTAAAGTGGGCACTTTCCATCCAGATCAAGAGGGGGTATATGTCTAAGAATTTTAATGTATGTTTGGCTCAATATGGGATAAAACACCACTGTAAAGTGCCATATACACCACAACAGATTGGTGTAGATGAGATAAAAAATAGATCACTGATGGAGATGGCAAGATGTATGTTGTTGCCACATAGTTTCTAGCTTAAGACTTATTGCAGCCTATGTACTTAACATGTATTCCACTAAGGCTTTCTAGTCTCTCCATATGAGCTTTGTCATGGCAAAAAGCCATTTGTGGCTCACTTGCATGTTTTTGGTTGCTTGGCTTATGCTTTGGTACCAGTGCAACAATGCAAGAAGTTGGATGATAAGGCTATGAAATATATTTTTGTTGGGTAGAACAATGAAAGCAAAGGTGGGTAGAACAATGAAAGCAAAGGTTATAAGTTATACCACCCATGAAGTGAGCATATCTTTGTTATTGGGGCTTGGACTATACCATTACTTTAGTATTTATATATGCATGTAGGCACTTGGAATCAACATGTGTAAAGTAACCTTGAAATGTCATGTGACTTCATTTGCAAAGGTGGTGCATGTCATGTGTATTTAGTTGTATCCTTTCATATCATTAACATGGGAAATGCATAAATCTTTAGGGTAGTGCCCGCATAGGGTCACTTATGTCTGATTCTTCTATTTTGTTCTTGTCTCTCCTGAAAGTTAATGATGTATATGATACATTATTTATTCAAGAACAATATGATTGATAATCTTCAAGATAGTATTATTTTGTGAATGATGTAGTGATTATTATAGGCAGATTTCTATTTGTTTTGATTATGATTGGGCCATTACACTTTGGAAAAAATATTGGTTTCATGGGCATAATTCTCATGATCTAGGCATCAAGCCTAGAAGCAATTATTATAGGAATCGGTTGTAGGTGTGCACGATGGTAATGGCACTAAAGATGGGCAAGGTGTCATTCATGGGCAACATATATATAAAATAATAACCCAATTTTTCAAGCCCTATTTTAACAAGGATCAAATCCAAGGAATGAAGAAAAGCATTGACAAGACAATAGCAACAAGACGCAATGCTAAATAATAAAGGAGAAGAAAGAGGATTAGTTAGGCTAGATGAAGAAGATTTCACAAATGATAGGCAAGATTATGAGGATGTGGGTAGCTTTGTAGGTACCACAATAGTATACCGTTTCCTTCTTACCTCTACAAAATCTCCTCCAACTTTTCGAGCTCCTACAAAGCTACCAAGTGTGTCAAATGATGAGAAAACAATATTGTCTCCTAAAGACCAAGATACTCCTCTTAAGGAGGCACTTGAAAGAGTGCAAGAGTTATAGCAAAGAAGTCTCTAAAATTTTACTCTTTATCACCACTAAAGAAGTCCCGAAAGCAAAGTACAATGAATCCCAATCAGCATGTGAATCAAAAGGTGAGAGCTTCTAAGTTCTCAAGGGAAAAGAAGGAAGATGTTAATTGTCATGTTGCTCAACTTGAGACATGGTGGTGGACAGCTAGTGTATTCAATGAGATGTATGGAGATCAAGTTAAGAAGCAAAATTTTGTAGCAACCTTGGAGGGAAAAGACATGTAACATCAATATAGAAATATTAAGAAGATAAAGTAGTAACCTTGCAACAACATATTGACAAAGATTAAGAAGATATAGGAAAAGAATATGCTAGTTGAAGATTATGATTAGAAATCTAAGAACTTGCTTATAAATAGGTTGGATGTTGTAGATGTACCATCCATAGAGGTGTAGAGCACTTACTTTATTAAGGGTCTAAGGGGTTAGATGAGGAACCCAATAACCAATGTGAAGCTTAGTTAGAATGATACATTAGATACCATGATAAGAGCTGCTAATGAGGGTGGAGAGAAGTCTTGGTAATTCCCCATCAAAGACCCATAAAGATGATGATTCCTTAGATTTTGATTTAGACTTAGATTCAGGATCAAAAAGTGATAATGGGAATGAGGATAGTGAGTCAAGTTTAGGATCAAAAAATGAATTTAGTGATTTGGATGATGAAGATTCTAGTAAGAAGAAGCATAAGAAAATAAGGAAGAAATCATTTCAACAAAGAGAAAAAAGAGGGAAAGAAAGGACAAAAACCAAGAAAATGGAAGTCTGGGTACATTTGGATTTGCTTGTGGAATAGGCTTAGGATTTGGATTGACATTGGATGGTAATGCAGGTGGTTTAGCCCAGTTCTTGCGGAAAGATCGTGAAGAGAAACGACCTGGATTAAACCTTCTAAAATTGGAATTGAATTGTTTAGATCCATAATTACCATTGGCTTGGAATTGATGTGGTCGTCTGTCTCTACCGCGTAGCTTATCTTCAGTGTCGTGAGCTAGTGAGATGGCGTCTTCAAGGGTAGCAGGCTTGAACATGTTCACTTCAGCGTAGTAATGTCCAAGAAGTCCAGACATATACTTCTGCTTATGTGTCGTCTCTGGTACGTCTTCAAGCATGCGTAGCTGTAGGAGTGCATTCCAAAAACACTCTGTATACTGTGGAATAGGCTCACGATCCCGTTGTTGAAGTAGATCCCATTGCTTGATAGCCTTCTCATGAAATTGCGGTGGAAGGAAATTCTGCATGAACTTCTTCTTGAAATCTTCCCAAGTGGGGTGACTTGTCCACACTTCCATGTGAATTAGAATTGAGATTCCCATGATCAACTAAGTTCGAGGTTTCCCATGAGGAGATGGGATGGTGATGTGCATGGATATGAATTTCAATTGACTACTAAGAGGACTCCTCTGGGTTTGTTGGAGGAGGCACCTCACATTTTCTCTCTTGAGGTCCTCACACATCCTCTGTAGGTTTTCAATTTCTTCTCCTTTTCCATGTCGTTGTGGATGGATGTGGGTCCTTTTTGCGGACTCCACATGGTTTTGCTTCTCTTTTTGATTATTTGAGTGGTCTCTTGTGGGTTCTTGGCTTTGGAAAGTTCAAAATCCTAGGCTTTCAGTAGCTGATTCTTTTTTTTTCATATCAAGCAAGAGGCTTGAGGGGACAAGCTCTTAATTTTCTTTCTCCTTGCCCTTCTTAGAACTACATTCTCCTTTCTCAAGGGCTAATATTGCTATAACCTATTCCCTAATCGAGGTCTCTCATGATGCAAAGATGGATTTTGTGAGATCCTCTATATCTTGTTGTACATGTCTAGCCTCCATTGTGTCAAAATCTTTCTTGGAGATTTGGGCTACAACATCAATTGAGCTCTATTCGTCATCACCTATAGTGTCTTCCCTATGCTTTTTATGTTGTTACTCCTTTCCTTTTATTTTTTTGCTAAGTTTCATATAGGGCCAAGAATCAATTGTTCATAAGGCACTCCTAGGTGGGTAGCCATCAAGTGAGTTAGTATGGATCCATAGTTAATGATTGTATTTTTAGCCTTTGTGCAAGTGAACTTGAAGCGTGTCTTTCTCAAATATCTTGTGAGCTTGTACTAAGGATTTAGACATGCACTCCAACCATAGTGCATTTAGGTCCTGCTTCACTACATTTCTTGTCATTATGTCTTCCATGAACCGTTTTGGGACTCTGAGTAGAGGGTGGAGGTAGGCTTGTTATAAGTGAAGAGGTGGTGAAGGACCTATGCAGTGGCCTTCAATTATTTATCTCCTAGCTTTGTCAAGAGCACTCCCTTCTGTGTCACCACATCTAGATCCTTCCGACTTTGGGATACCATCACCAATTTTTGGATCCTTTTATATATTCATGATTTTCTTTTTAGGCCCAATTTTTGTTTCACTATTTTTGGCATGAGTTCAATGATCTTTGCTCGGTGCTCCTATTGGTCACTATTCTTCATATTGCAATGCATCTAGAAGCCTTTTCTTTGTGCTCAATATCCATAAATCACAATCTCACAAGCTATGAAATTGAGAGGATGGGCAAATTCTTTAATGAGGGTAGCTACCTCACAATTAGCTATCATCTCTCTGAGTGCTTAATGATGGTTGATGAAGTGGTCAAGGTTGCTTATGCTTTAGAAGCGGATTTGTCCAACTTCAAACATGCTCACTTGAATGCCAAAGTTGGCTCTTTGCAAAGGATAAATTTCTCATTAAGGGGATCTTTGACTAATACTAACACATTTCCAATCACATGTTACTCTTAACTCTTGCAAGCCATGAAATAGATCATGAGCAATTTTTCTTTGGAATTTTTTTAAAATTATGCTATTATTTTTAGATAGACTTTACCAATGACTCCATTTTTGCACATATTTCACTATTAAAATTCACAACTTGTGCGTTACCTTACCACTTTTACAACCAAAAAAAGTTACTTGTTTGGCTCTGGTTGGTTGGGTGGGGATCCTTGTAGGTTGCCTATCACTGATTTGTTGCCTAATCATCAATCACACTCATTGGTGTACTCATGGTTCTGCACATTGGTCAGTCGATTTGATTTGCATGTTGGCTATTAGTCTCTCTCCCTCTCCTACAAAAATGAGTCAAGCTTCCCAACTTGGGAGAGGGGTCAAGTGTGCATGGCCATACATTTTTAAGATATTTTCATATAGTACAGATCAAATGGGTATCTGCCAAACTGAAAGTGAATTCGTTTGTGTACGTGATTGATGTAACAACTAGTTAGATACTTGAATGTGTGTCCCAAGAGGATTTTGGTACATACTCGTTTAGTGTTCAGAAGAACATAGAAGAGGAGTGGGATAGTTTCTATCTCTGTTGTGATTCTGAGCTACCATCGACCCAACAAGGTGTATGGTTGTCTTCCATGTGGGTTAAGCTTTGCATTGGTGGGCTGCAATGAGGGTTTCTCTAGGTTCTTCCAATAGCAATATCGACCCAAAAAGGGGTATAGTTGTCTTCCATATGGGTTAAGCTTTGCATTGGTGGGTTGCAATGAGGGTTGCTCTAGGTTCTTCCAATAGCAGTATGGCAAGGTATTATAGTTGGAGACTTGTTAGCCTCATTAGTATAGTTACCCTTAAGGTATTGTGGTTCAAGAGAAACAAAATAGTATCTGGAATTCATAAAGTGGGACCCTTTGAGTGCATTCTCTCTCTCTTTTACTTTTTTTTATATAATTTGTGTATATATATTGAGAGAGGGAGAGGAAATGAGAGAGAAAGAGAAGGAGAGGGAGAGGGAGAAAATGGGAGAGGGAGAGGGAGGGAGGGAGAGAGAGAGAAAGAGAGGGAGAGGTAGAGGGAGGAAATGGAAGAGGGACGGGGATGAAATGAGAGAACGAGAGGGAGGGAGAGTGTATTTTCTCTCTTATTTATTTATTTTTTGTATAATTTGTGTGTAATGAGAGAGGGAGAGGAAATGAGAGACAAGGAGAGGGAGAGATAGAAAGAGAGGAAAATTAAAGAGAGGGAGAGGGAGGAAATGGGTGAGGGAGGGAGAGGAAATGAGAGAGGGAGAGGGAGGAAGAGAGAGAGAAAGAGAGGGAGAAGGAGAGAGAGAGGAAATGAGAGAGGGAGAGAGAGAGGGAGAGGGAGGAAATGAGAGAGGGAGAGAGAGAAAAAGGTTGCAAAGAGGGAGAGGGAGGGAGAGTGCATTCTCTCTCTCTTTTACTTTTTTTAATATAATTTGTAATGTTACTTGGTCTTGCTATGGGAAAATGGTAGATCTAGACCATCTAACAATGAATCAATGTCTAGAATATAAAAAATTGGCTAAAACTTGTCCAAAAATCTAGTATTTTTGAACCATGGACACTAACACTAATTTCTAAAATGGCCTGATTATGATTGCCTGACGAGTTCTTTTCTTCCCATTCAAATGTTGAACCTCAATTGATTGCATAAATGCTATTCACTGCCTACTTGACTTAGAATTTTGTTGGATGATTGAACATTGATGTTATAGGATTGAAATAATGATGAAAATGGTAAGTGGGAACATTATAAAAGCAGTGAGTCACTGCAAAAGGGTAATGACCTATCTATAGCCGTTTTAATTTAGTCATTTCCCAATACCCACTTACATTTCATTAAAGAATTCAAAGACTTTTTCAGTCAATGCATAACATCCTTGTTTGATTAGCCATTAGAATGTACTTTCCATGTTGGTTCCCGCGAGGAAAAGCAAATGCCAAGTGAGTCGGGAAGAGAAAAGAGAGGTGATCCTCCCTTCTCAATTAAGACCCTGAAGGGGTGCACAACCCAGCTTGAGTTGGAGCTTTGCACACCTCTCTTGTCTTAGAGCCCATGGAATTCTCAAATTTAGGTGCAGGTACATTTCCCATTATCAGATTTTGGTACTAGTATAGCATTGATCAACCATATTCAAGGTTTCATAAGTGGTTGAAGAACAATTGGAAGAGGTGTAGGGCATCTTCTCTTTTTAGGGTACCTAGAGGTGTTGGACAGAGTTTTTACAGATAAAAGAGCAGGTATATACCAATCTACATGTTGTTCTTGAGCCCTACAGGTGCCCCATAATCTTCTCCTGGTTACTACAGTGGTTTACAAGGGTTTCTTCTACTGAGGGTCTTGACAGGGTACTTACAAGTGGTGGACAGGGTGCAGGAATTTCCTGTTCAAACTTGAAAATTCAATCACATCAAATTTTGTCTTGATCCAAGTTAGGAACTTGATAGCTCCATTCGAAGAGGGGATCCTAAGCTTTGATTTGAATCAAAAAAATTGCGATCTGACATTGAGAGCTCAAGTTATTGCTGATTTTCTGACACTAGGTATGTTGACACAACACCCAGACAACATACAGGGGGACATTGTTTGATGTTGTTTCACCCAAAGTATCCAACCCAAGTAGATATCTTTTGAAATCTTCTATATTCCCATATAATAACCTTTCCATAGAGATATTAAGCATTGGGATTGGTGCTATATTCTGAGAGAAATAAGGGATTAAGTGACAAACTATCTACTACTACATCACTGTTTCCTAATGGCCAGGAATAAGAAGAAAGATCCCATTAGTCAGGCATTGAATGATGGTGTCAGATATTTCCAAGAGGATAAAAAATACACAACTAAAGCCTATAATGTTGATCAAATAGATGAAGAATTAAGCATTGGGATTTCTTATAGCACACATCAAGGACAACATGATATACATGAAGAGCATGCAGAGAATGATTATCTCCTACTGTCAAAAGAGTTCAGACATGTCCATGAAGGCCCTTATAAGGATTTGAAGGCTTTGAATGAAGCCTAAACACATATGAATCAAGGTTTGTTGCAAGGGATGGCACAAGTAAACCAAGGAATCTCCAATTTGCAGCAAAGCAATAAATCTTTATTCTAAGAGCTCATCTCAGCTATAAAGAAAATCCGAAACAAGCCACAAAGAAAACCTCAAACTATTGAAGACTCCCATGCGATTCCCTTTGTTGGTAATCCTTACCATCCAAGCAAAGAGAAGTCTCAACATCCAGTTATGCACACTTTTGAAAGTGGAGAACCATCTAGAGTGAGAGGAAACCATCAACCTTCACAAATTCATGGTATTCATATCCCAAGGCCTCAGTTTAGCAGCCCAAAGGATAATCATAGACATGAAGGGAAACAAGACAACACTCGATGGGATAATAATTATTATGGATGTGACCCCTTCTACAAGACTTTTTATCATCAGCCCTTAAATGCACAAAAAGGAAATGCAGTCAACAATCAAGTTCATGAAGATGGAAGGCATGATGAGTGAAGATCAGCTCATGACATCCCAAACCAAGAGCATGTTTCAAATGAACAACCTTCATCTCATGGTTTTAGGCCACCTACTTTTAGGCAAAATTCATGGAACAAAGATTCATGGAGACAAAATTCTCATGGGTACCCATCTTACAATGACAATGAATATAAGGTAAAGATAAATATCAATAATTTCAAAGGAGATAATGCTTCATCTTCAGAATGGGAGGAGTAGATCAATAAGCTTGAATTGTACTTCACCCTTGATCCTAGAAGTGAAGAAGCCTAGATTTATTTCATGTCCCTTCATCTTGAAGGTTACACCCATACTTGGTGGCACTACATGCAAAAGATTGGGCAAAAATTTGACTCTTGGGAGGAGTTCAAGCAAGCAATGATTGATGCCTTTCTGACTCCTTTGGAAAAAGAAAGGCTTCAAAGAAAATTGTATGCATGCACTCAAAGAGGAATGCCCGTTAGAGACTATTCCAAGAGCTACTTGAATCTTTCCATGTATGTTGAAGTTATTTCAGATTTTTCTAAGCTCAATAAATACATTTTTGATCTTGATCCTGCCCTATCATCGAAGGTAGGAGCTTAACAACCAAGAACATTACATGAAGCCATACAATTGGCTGAAAGATACTCCTTGAATTACAAAAGAGATGCAAGAAATTTCCAACAAAGAAGTATGGGCAATAATATTTCCAACTAACCTACAAAGTATGGGAAAGTTTTCAGCCAATCAAGAGACTGTTTTAGCTAAGAAAACAAAGGTAATAACAGTCAAAACAATTAATACACCAAAGTGCCAATATTTTTCACTGTTTATGCCTCTAAACAGGGTGGAAGTTTTGTACAAAAATAGGGGCATACTTTTAGAAATGTATTTGAACTAAGAGGTACTTTTTCAAGAGTTGAAAATGCTCCTAAACTGCACCAAAATAGTTCCAACAGTAACTTTCTTCCTCATGACAAGCTTAGGGAAATGCATGCAAAATAATTATACTTCAAATGTGCGGAGTACTGGTCACAAGATCAGAAGCTGAAGTGTAAAGATAAGAACTCAAAAATCAACATGGTGATCACTCAAGAAGTAGAAGTTGAAGAAGAAGAAGATCAAGAGGGAAATTTACTGCATGTTGATGCATAGCCAATGGTTGAAGAGATTCATGAAGAAGAGAATGCCACCAACGAAGAATTCTACAATCCCATGGATGAATTTCCTTTTGATCTAGGTGGTATTCATGAGTCTCATGCTTCCTTGTGTACCATCGCACATGATGCATGGACCGGTTGCAAAGGGAAAAATACACTTAGACTCAAAGGGGAAATAAATTAAAAGAAAAAGAGAAAGAGAGGGAGAGGGAGAGGGAGAGGGAGAGGGAGAGGGAGGGGGAGGAAATGAGAGAGGGAAAGGGAGGGAGAGTGCATTCTCTCTCTCTTTTACTTTTTTTTATATGATTTGTGTATATATATTGAGAGAGGGAGAGGAAATGAGAGAGAAAGAGAGGGAGAGGGAGAGGGAGGAAATGGGAGAGGGAGGGGGAGGGAGGGAGAGAGAGAGAATGAGACGGAGAGGGAGAGGGAGGAAATGGAAGAGGGAGGGGGATGAAATGAGAGAACGAGAGGGAGGGAGAGTGTATTTTCTCTCTTTTTTATTTATTTTTTGTATAATTTATGTGTAATGAGAGAGGGAGAGGAAATGAGAGACAAGGAGAGGGAGAGGGAGAGGGAGAGATGGAGAGAGAGAGGGAAATTAAAGAGAGGGAGAGGGAGGAAATGGAAGAGGGAGGGAGAGGAAATGAGAGAGGGAGAGGGAGGAAGAGAGAGAGAAAGAGAGGGAGAGGGAGAGAGAGAGGAAATGAGAGAGGGAGAGAGAGAGGGAGAGGGAGGAAATGAGAGAGGGAGAGAGAGAAAAAGAGAGGGAGAGGGAGAGGCGGAGGAAATGGGAAAGAAAGAGGGAGGGAGAGGGACAAGGACAGGAAGGTAGAGAGAAAGAGAGGGAGAGGGAGAGGGAGGGAGAGGAAATGAGAGAGGGAGAGGGAGAGGGAGAGGGGGGGGAGACGAAAACATAATAGGTAAATGAGAGAGGGGGAGGGAGGGAGAAGAAATGAGAGAAGGAGAGGAAGAGAGCAAAAGGAAATGAGAGAGGGAGAGGAGAGAGAAAAAAAGAGAGAATGAGAGGAGAGAGAAAAAGAGATAAGATGTTAAACTTAATAGGAAAAGAGAGAAAGAGAGGGTGAGGGTGAGGGAGGGAGAGGAAATGAGAGAGGGAGAGGAGAGAGAAAAGAAATGAGAGAGAGGAGAGAGAAAGATCATTAAACCTAATGGGAAAAGAGAGAAAGAGAGGGTCAGGGTGAGGGAGGGAGAGGAAATGAGAGAGGGAGAGAAAGAAAGAAAGGGAAATGAGAGAGGGAGAGGAGAGAGAAAAAGATCATTAAATCTAATAAAGAAAGAGAGAAAGAGAGGGTGAGGGTGAGGGAGAGGAAGGGAGAGTGCATTCTCTCTCTCTTTTACTTTTTTTTATATATTTTGTGTGTATATATTGAGAGAGGGAGAGGAAATGAGAGAGAAAGAGAGGGAGAGGGAGAGGGAGGAAATGGAAGAGGGAGGGGGATGAAATGAGAGAACGAGAGGGAGGGAGAGTGTATTTTCTCTCTTTTTTATTTATTTTTTGTATAATTTGTGTGTAATGAGAGAGGGAGAGGAAATGAGAGACAAGGAGAGGGAGATGGAGAGGGAGAGATAGAAAGAGAGGGAAATTAAAGAGAGGGAGAGGGAGGGAGAGGAAATGAGAGAGGGAGAGGGAGGAAGAGAGAGAGATAAAGAGAGGGAGAGGGAGAGAGAGGAAATGAGAGAGGGAGAGAGAGAAAAAGAGAGGGAGAGGGAGAGGGGGAGGAAATGGGAGAGGGAGGGAGAGGAAATGAGAGAGGGAGAGGGAGGAAGAGAGAGAGAAAGAGAGGGAGAGGGAGAGAGAGAGGAAATGAGAGAGGGAGAGAGAGAGGGAGAGGGAGGAAATGAGAGAGGGAGAGAGAGAAAAAGAGAGGGAGAGTGAGAGGGGGAGGAAATGGGAAAGGAAGAGGGAGGGAGAGGGACATGGACAGGGAGGGAGAGAGAAAGAGAGGGTGAGGGAGAGGGAGGGAGAGGAAATGAGAGAGGGAGAGGGAGAGGGAGAGGGGGGGATGTTGAGATATGGAGCTCCACTTGTGATATGCTAGGGTGACCGTTGTGCATTTATGTCACCGACTTGTTAGCTGCAGATGCGGTTGGTACACCACCCATAAATAATAGCTAGATGACAGCTATCCTTATCTACTCTAGTTCATGGCTCAGTTAGTATTCCACCTTAGTTAGTTGAGTTTGGTTTGAGACCCATATATAGGGTTCTTCTATTTCTTTGTACTAGAGTTTTTTTGGCTTACACAACTAAGAAGAGGAAAATTATTTTCAGCCTCCACCTGTGTGTGTATTCCCCCATTGTGCAAGCAAGAAAGCTACAAGTGAGACTCCTTCCTTCTCTCCCACAATCTTGACATGGTATCAGAGCCTGGTTCGTGATAAGGAGCTCAAGAAAGCAAACCAAGTTCACGGTGTTCTGGTAAGAGGACCAGTGTTGATTTCATTTTTTGAGTTTTGGAGCAAGTCCTTGCAAGTAGCACAGCCAAAAAGTGCAAGAGTGCATTGTCTCAGATTGAGAGACCCTTCGCGGTTGCCCTGTTTTTTTGATTCGAGACCATTTCGGTTCCTGTTTTGGGGGTGGACGTTTTCCGCACGCACTTAGGAAAAGGCTCTATTTTTTGCTGTGCGACCACTGTTCTACAAGTCGGAGAAAAGTTACTATAGAAATTGCATCGTATGCCTGTGCACAGAGACATTGGGAGTTATAGAATCATCCTTGTTGCCTGTTGATGCAAAATCGTCACTAGGAAGTGACTGTGTGGTCAAATACCACTTTTGTCAGTTTTGCAGATTTGCCCTTGTGAGGCTGAAGTTGTGTCTTTTGCAATGACAGAATTTTTTGCAGTGTTCTGTAATGGCGTTTGATTCTCTTTCACAGATTGTCACTGAAAAGCTTGACAAGAACAACTTCTAAGCATGGAAGTTTAGAATGACGAATTTCCTTATGGGAAAAGGATATTGGGAATTCGTTGCGGGAAACGAAGAAGAACCAGTTCTTCCTGATGTTCCCAATCAACAGCAAATGCAGGCATTTAAAGGATGGTATGAGAGAGCCAGGAAAGTTATGTACTGGCTGTCTATCAGCATTTCAGACTCTATGATTGTGCATATTCAAGATGCAAGTACGCCAAAGGAGGCATGGGATACTTTGTCAAAAATGTATAGCACAAATACACAAACCAGGAAAATGCAACTCAAGCAAGAGTTGCACAATGTGCAAAGAGAAAGTATGAGCATCAATGACTACCACATGAAGGTGAAGAAGATTGCAGGTGCACTTGCTTCCATTGGGTTGCCAGTGGAAGATGATGATTTAGTTTCTGTGACCTTGAATGGTCTAGGAAAGGATTATGCACAGTTCTGAACATCGATTTCTGTCCGTGAAAGATTTTCGAATTTTGAGGAGTTGATTTCTCTTCTAATTTCTGAGGAGCAGAGAAATGGTGGTACATCTTCTTTAGGAGAAACTTTAAAAGAAGTTGTCTTCTACTCAAATGCTGGAAGAGGTAGAGGCAGAGGTAGAGGAGGCTGATCTGGAGGGTAGAAATCAGAATATGCAGCAAACTCAAGAAAACCAGTCCTATGGAGGAGGACGTGGTAATTCTAGAGGCAAGGGGAGCCAAAGAGGTCATGGTAGATGGCAAAGAGACCAAAATGCAAACAACAATGTTGAATGCTACTACTGTGATAAAATGGGTCATATGGCTAAAGACTACTATAAAAAGCAGAATGACATCATGAATGGAAAATTGCAATAAGGGAATTATGCATCTTCTAGTAGACAGGGTGATGACAGAAATGAGCATTTGTTTATGGTGCAGCACATGACCAATTCTATGACAAGTGTAGAAGAAAGCAATGATCTGTGGTATGTTGACTCAGGTGCATCAAACCATATGACAGGTCATGCAAAATGGATGCAGGATGTAAGGAAAATGAAAAAACCAGGATTTGTGGAGACTGGTGATGATACTACACATCCTGTTGTGCAGATTGGAAAAATTCATTTGTCTATGCAGGATGGGAAAAAGAAATACCTGTCAGATGTATTTCATGTCCCGAGTATCACCAAGAACTTGATTTCTGTTGGTCAAATGGTTGAGCAGGGCTTGCAGGTCAGATTTAATTATCATGGATGCTTTTTTGAGGATATGAAAAATAAAGGTCGCTTGATAGCAAAAGGGAAGAAGAAGGGCAGAATGTTTACGTTGGATGCAGACATGCCTGAATTGAGTGCAGCAATGTTTGCATATGGGACCGGTGTAGTTGCAGATATTGATATCTGGCATAAACGCATTGGTCATGTTAATGTACAGCGACTTAAATCAATGCAAGCCCAAAATATTGTTGCAGGATTGCCTAAATTCAAGGTTGCAGAAATGCATAAGGTATGTGAAGCCTGTCAATTTGGAAAACAGGCAAGGAAACCATTTCCTAGACATGTTTAAGAGAGTAAGAAGCCATTGGAATTAATCCACTCTGATGTGTGGAGTACTAAAGCTGCATTTATTGGAGGCTATCATTATTTTGTTACTTTTATTGATGACTATAACAGAAAAGTTTGGGTGTATTTTATGAAAGAGAAAAGTGAAGTTTTTGGGCATTTCAAAACTCTTAAAGCTATGGTTGAAAAAGAAACAGGCCTGCAAATAAAATACCTAAGGTCAGATGGAGGGGGAGAGTATCTCTCAAATGAGTTTGCAAGGTTCTTCCAAGAGCATGGCATAAAGCAGCAATATTCATGTAGTCATACCCCACAGAAAAATGGAATTGCAGAAAGAAAAAAATTGGCATATTGGAGACGTATCTCGTGCCATGCTCAATGAAAAAGACCTGCCAAATTTTTACTAGGCTGAGGTAGTTGCTACAGCTGTCTACATAATGAACAGGACTCCCACTGCAGCAATACATGGCATGACTCCAAAGGAGAGGTATACTGGTAGGAAACCAGATATTTCTCATTTGAAAATTTTTGGTTGCATTCTCTATGTTCATGTGCTAGATGAGTTGAGATCCAAGTTGGATCCAAAAGCCGAGAAGTGCATCTTTATTGGTTATTCTCTGCAGCAAAAAGGGTATAGATGTTGTAACCCTTCTACTTGTAAGTTTACAGTGAACAGAGATGTTATTTTTGATGAGACGAGTAGCTCGTATAAACCAGTAAATGTGATTGATAATGTAGATGCACAAAATGGTAATGCTGCACAGAATTCACAGCAGCAGTCACAAGATATTAGTGGACCTGGAGCGTCCTCTAGCAGTGGTTCACATTCTTCGCCATGGACAGGTAGATTGAGATCAGGAGAATCTTCTCAAAGCAATGCAGATAGTGGTATGCAGGTATCACAAAAAGGAAAAGAGAAGGTAGATCAGCCCATGTTTGATGTGAATGCAGGTCACTCTTATGTGGATGGTGAATCCAGTGGCTCAGAACATAGCATTGATGATGAGTTGGGTATTCCTTCTATTGTTACACCTAGAGTAAGGAAGACCAGGGATTTTTTGAGAGCACCTGGGAGTGAATCTACTTTGCGCAGGTCTACCAGAGCTAGGTATCCTGTGGATAGGCTGGAATATGATGGATTTACAGCCATTCACTATGCATATATGGTCAAAGTGATACAGGAACCAGAACCCACTTCTTTTGAGCAAGCCATGGGAAAAGAAAAATGGGAGAAAGCCATGGATGAAGAAATAGATGCCTTGGAAGCAAATGCTACATGGGAATTAGTACCTTTGCCTAAAGATAAGAATGCAATTGGTTGTAAGTGGGTTTATAAGGTGAAACACAATGCAGATGGTTATGTGAATAGATATAAGGCAAGATTAGTAGTCAAGGGGTATGCACAAACATATGGCATTGATTATGAAGAAAAATTCAGTCCGATTGCAAGGATGGCAACCGTAAGAGCAGTCATTGCTATGGCTGCATCAAAGGGATGGTCTTTACATCAGATGGATGTAAAGAATGCCTTCTTGCATGGTGATTTGCAAGAAGAGGTCTATATGGAGCAGCCACTAGGTTATGTGCATGCTGTTCATCCTGAGTTTGTTTGTAGGTTGAAGAAAGCCTTGTATGGCTTGAAGCAAGCACCGAGAGCATGGTCTGACAAGATAGGATAGTATCTTGTCACTATTAGCTTTCAGATTTCCAAGGAAGATTTCTCACTTTATGTGAGAGAAATAGAGAAAGGTATTATGCTACTTGTCATTTATGTTAATGATTTGATTATGACAGGTGACAGTGATGAAGATATCCTTCATGTAAAAATGCTATTGAAGTAGAAGTTTGAGATGAAGGATTTGGGAGAGTTGCGTTATTTCTTGGACATTGAGGTGATTAGATCACCAAGTGGGATCCCTCTTGCAGAGGCAGTATGGATTGGACATGCTATCCAAATATGGGATGATAGGCTGTAAGCCTATTTCAGTTCCTTTGGAGCAGAATGTGAAGCTGAGCACAGATGCAGGTGAGCTTTTGGAAGACCCTACTATGTACAGAAGCATAGTAGGAAGTTTGATTTATATGACTATTACCAGGCCAGATTTGAGCTATGATGGATTGGTAAGTCAGTTTATGCAGGCTCCAAGGAAATTGCATTTGGATGTGGCTAGACGCATACTCAGGTATGTGAAGTCCACATTGCAGTATGGACTACCTTATGAGACTGGGGTTCAGATACAGTTGCATGGATACACTGATGCTGATTCGGCTGGTAGAATTTCTGATAGACGATCTACCAGTGGATATGTGTTCTCTTTTGGGAGTGCTACAGTCACTTGGAGCAGCAAGAAACAGCCTACAGTTTCCTTGTCGAGCACAGAGGCTGAGTATCGGGGCGCAGCAATGGCTGCATGTGAGGTAGCTTGGTTGCATAAGCTACTTTATGATATGTATCAGTCTACAGATGGGCCAGTTGTCATTTATTGTGACAACATGAGTAGTATACACTTGGCAAATAACCCAATCTATCATGCTAGAACAAAGCACATTGAGGTGCATTATCACTATGTGCGGGAGAGGGTTTTACTAGGTCTTATTGATCTAGTTTATGTCAGCACAGAGGATCGGGTAGCTGACATATTTACAAAGGCATTGGGCGCAGACAAGCTGCACAAGTTTAGAGACCTGCTTGGTGTGCAGGAATTGGGATTGAGCTCGAGGGGGAGTGTTGAGATATCGAGCTCCAATCGTGATATGCCAGGGTGACCGTTGTGCATTTATGTCACCCACTTGTTAGCTGCAGATGCGGTTGGTACACCGCCTATGAATAATAGCTAGATGACAGCTATCCTTATCTACTCTAGTTCGTGGCTCAGTTAGTATGCCATCTTAGTTAGTTGAGTTTGGTTTGAGACCCATATATAGGGTTCTTCTATTTCTTTGTACTAGAGTTCTTTTTGGTTTACACAACTAAGAAGAGGAGAACTGTTTTCAGCCTCCACCTGTGTGTGTATTCCCCCATTGTGCAAGCAAGAAAGCTACAAGTGAGACTCCTTCCTTCTCTCCCACAATCTTGACAGGGAAGACGAAAACATAATAGGGAACTGAGAGAGGGAGAGGGAGGGAGAATAAATGAGAGAAGGAGAGGAAGAGAGCAAAAGGAAATGAGAGACTCATTTCCTTTTCTCTCTTTCTCTCCATCTCTTTTTTCCTCTCCCTCCCTCACCCTCACCCTCACCCTCTCTTTCTCTCTCTATCTATTATGTTTAACATGTTTTCTCTCTTTTTCTCTCTCCTCTCCTTCTCTCATTTTTTGTCTCTCTCCTCTCCCTCTCTCATTTCCTTTTGCTCTCTTCCTCTCCCTCTCTCATTTCTTCTCCCTCCCTCACCCTCTCCCTCTCTTTCTCTCTTCTCCTATTATGTTTAATGTTTTTTCTCTCTCCTTTCCCTCTCTCATTTTTTTATCTCTTTCTCTACCTCTCTCATTTCTTCTCCCTGCCTCACCCTCTCCCTCTTTCTCTCTTTTCCTATTAGGTTTCATGTTTTTTCTCTCTTTCTCTCTCTCCTCTCCCTCTCTCATTTTTTTCTCTCTCCTCCCCCTCTCTCATTTCCTTTTCTCTCTTTCTCTCCCTCTCTCGTTTCCTCTCCCTCCCTCACCCTTACCCTCTCTTTCTCTCTTTCCCTATTAGGTATATGGGTTTTTTCTCTCTTTTTCTCTCTCCTCTTCCTCTCTCATTTTTTCTCTCTCCTCTCCCTCTCTCGTATATGCTCCCTCCCTCACCCTCTCCCTTTCTTTCTCTCTTTCCCTATCAGGTTTAATGTTTTTTTCTCTCTTTTTCTCTCTCCTCTCCCTCTCACATTTTTTTCTCTTTCTCTCATTTTTTTCTCTTTCTCACTCTCTCTCATTTCCTCTCCCTCCCTCACCCTCTCCCTCTCTTTCTCTCTTTCCCTATTATGTTTAATGTTTTTTCTCTCTCCTCTCCCTCATTTCATTTTCTCTCTTCCTCTCCCTCTTTCACTCACTCTCCCTGGCTCACTCTCTCCCTCTCTTTCTCTCTTTCCCTATTAGGTTTAATGTTTTTTCTCTCTTTTTCTCCCTCCTCTCCCTCTCTCTTTTTTTCTCTCTCCTCTCTCTCTCTCATTTCATTTTCTCTCTTTCTCTCCGTTTCTCATTTCCTCTCCCTCCCTGCCCTCACCCTCTCTTTCTCTCTTTCCCTATTAGGTTTAATGTTTTTTCTCTCTTTTTTTCTCTCCTCTCCTTCTCTCATTTTTTTCTCTCTCGTCTCCCTCTCTCATTTCCTTTTGATCTCTTCCTCTCCCTCTCTTATTTCTTCTCCTTCCCTCACCCTCACCCTCTCCCTTTCTTTCTCACTTTCCCTATTATGTTTAACATCTTTTCTCTCTTTTTCTCTCTCCTCTCTTTCTCACATTTTCTTTCTCTCTCATTTCCTTTTGCCCTCTTTCTCTCCCTCTCTCATTTCTTCTCCCTCCCTCACCCTCTCCCTCTCTTTCTCTCTTCCCCTAGTATTATGTTTCATGTTTTTTCTCTCCTCTCCTTCTCTCATTTTTTTATCTCTCCTCTCCCTCTCTCATGTCCTTTTGCTCTCTTCCTCTCCCTCTGTCATTTCTTCTCCCTCGCTCACCCTCACCCTCTCCCTCTCTTTCTCTCTTCCCCTATTATGTTTAATGTTTTTTCTCTCTTTTTCTCTCTCGTCTCCTTCTCTCATTTTTTTCTCTCTCCTCTCCCTCTCTCATGTCCTTTTGCTCTCTTCCTCTCCCTCTCTCATTTCTTCTCCCTCCCTCACCCTCTCCCTCTCTTTCTCTCTTCCCCTATTATATTTAATGTTTTTTCTCTCTTTTTCTCTCTCCTCTCCCTCTCTCATTTTTTTTCTCTCTTTCTCTCCCTCTCTCATTTCCTCTCCCTACCTCACCCTCTCCCTCTCTTTGTCTCTTTCCCTATTAGGTTTAATGTTTTTTCTCTTTTTCTCTCTCCTCTCCCTCTCTCAAATTTTTCTCTCTCCTCGCCCTCTCTCATTTCCTTTTCTCTCTTTCTCTGCCTCTCTCATTTTCTTTCGCTCCCTCTCCCTCTCCCTCTCTTTCTCTCTTTTCCTATTAGGTATATGGGTTTTTTCTCTCTTTTTCTCTCTCCGCTCCCTCTCTCATTTTTTTCTCTCTCCTCTCCCTCTCTCATTTCCTTTTCTCTCTTTCTCTCCCTCTCTCGTATACGCTCCCTCCCTCACCCTCTCCCTCTCTTTCTCTCTTTCCCTATCAAGTTTAATGTTTTTCTCTCTTTTTCTCTGTCCTCTCCCTCTCTCATTTTTTTTCTCTTTCTCGCATTTTTTATCCCTCTCATTTTTTTTCTCTCTTTCTCTCATTTTTTTCTCTCGTTCTCTCCCTCTCTCATTTCCTCTCCCTCCCTCACCCTCTGCCTCTCTTTCTCTCTTTCCCTATTATGTTTAATGTTTCTCTCTCTCCTCTTCCTCTCTCATTTCCTTTTCTCTCTTCCTCTCCCTCTTTCACTCGCTCTCCCTGCCTCACCATCTCCCTCTCTTTCTCTTTTTCCCTATTAGGTTTAATATTTTTTCTCTCTTTTTCACTCTCCTCTCCTTCTCTCATTTCCTTTTGCTCTCTTCCTCTCCCTCTCTCATTTCTTCTCCCTCCCTCACCCTCACCCTCTCCCTCTCTTTCTCTCTTTCCCTATTATGTTTAACATCTTTTGTCTCTTTTTCTCTCTCCTCTCATTCTCTCATTTTTCTCTCTCCTCTCTCTCTCTCATTTCCTTTTGCTCTCTTCCTCTCCCTCTCTCATTTTTTCTCCCTCCCTCACCCTCTCCCTCTCTTTCTCTCTTCCCCTACTATGTTTAATGTTTTTCTCTCTTTTTCTCTCTCCTCTTCCTCTCTCATATTTTTTCTCTCTTTCTCTCCCTCTCTCATTACCTCTCTCAGCCTCACCATCTCCCTGTCATTCTCTCTTTCCCTATTAGGCTTAATGTTTTTCTTTCTTTTTCTCTCTCTTCTTCCTCTCTCATTTTTTTCTCTCTCCTCTCCCTCTCTTATTTCCTTTTGCTCTCTTCCTCTCCCTGTTTCAGTTTTTCTCCCTCCCTCACCCTCACCCTCTCTTTCTCTCTTGCCCTATTATTTTTAATGTTTTTTCTCTCTTTTCCTCTCCCTCCCCCTCTCTTTCTCTCTCCCTCCCTCTCCCTCTCCCTCTCTTTCTCTCTTTCAATGTTTCCCTCTCCTTCCCTCTCCCTCTCCCTCTCCCTCTCTCATTTTCCTAATATGTTTAATGTCTCCCTCTCTCTCTCTCTCTCCCTCTCCCTTTCTCATTTCCTCTCCCTCCCTCTTCCTCTCCCTCTCTTTCTCTCTCATTTCCTCTCCCTCTCTCAATACACACAAATTATACCAAAAACATGTAAAAGAGAGAGAAAACACAAAAGCAAAGCAAGAATGGACAATGCACTCATCGTAAAGGCTCGAAGAAGGATTTGGCGGCTCCTCTTTGCGACAGCGGCTCCTCTTCACCCTCCGTACACCTCCTCCTCTTCTTCGTGAACGGCGGCGGCGGCGGTGGCAGTGAGAAGCTTTCTTTCTCCTTCTTTCTCTCTTTCTCTCCCTCTCAGTGAGATGGTCGCTCTCCCTTTCACTCTCTCTTTCGTGAATGCGTGAAAAATGGCGTGCTCGAGTTTCGGCCTCGTTTTTTTCCTGTGGGTACCATCACTATTTGCATCGCTATTAGCATCGCATTTGCGATGCAAATAGCGACGCCGCTATTTGTCATCGCTAATGGGCGTTGCTATAGCCTCATATCCTTGTAGTGCACGTTTGGCAATTCCAAGAATTTCACCTAAGGTGAATTCGATTTTGCTTCCCAGAATTCATTCTTTTAGGACTCATTTAAGATCGTTGTTCAGATTCTATGTCAGACTGCAATTTGTAGCCTAGTTGCTTGCCTTTCTTTTTTCCTTTGGTCTTTCTTGTTTGTGGCGCATCTTCCATCTCTTGGTCTGGGGTTATATTTTCAGCAAGCTTTGGTTGTTTAGGTGTTCTTCTAGTTACCCATTTTGGAGGGCCAGAAGAGGAAGGCCCTGGTTCATCTTCTCTTCTTCTATTTTCTTCAATCAAGACTTCTTTGTGATTGATGTCAGCCAAATGTGCAAAGGCAAAAAAAGAATCTACATGTTCTTTCCAACCAGTTATTCCTTGAATGCACTGACTGGCGTTAGTCAAATCATATTTGGCTACTTTACCACGTTCCATTTGAATTAATGCATGCATCCATACTTTAGATTGCACATTAGCTTCACATGCTTTCAAGTTTGATTTAGTTGGCTCAATTTGCAGCCCATAGGTAGTTGCATCGATTGCTCTCTAAACATTCTTTATAGCTAAATCTTCTAATATTTTCTTCATTTCACCATTGCCAAAATTTGGCTCTAGTGGAAGACCAATTTCAGCTGCATGAAGTTTTTCGTCTTTCCAAAAGATGAGCTTCTGTGCTTCAGCCTCACGGAAGGCAAAACACTCCCTCTTGTCATGTTGTTGGATGTCACACCAAATGCAGTGCCTCTTAAAGCCTTCTCTCATGGGTCTTTGAGTTTATGATCGTAATTGTTCTTCAAAAAAACTTTGACATCCAGCTTCTCCACCTTTGGAACTAGTTTCAATAAGATTCAGATAAAGGTCATGCATGCTTTTAATGAGTTCATCCATTACATCATTTTTAGAAGGAACAAAAGAAAAAAGAGTTGGTTGATGAGTTAAAGGAATAGGGGATTTTGAAGGTGGAACAAGCTCCATCAATGGAGTTGTTAAAGTTGAAGTAGAGCCCAATCTTAGACGCATCCGCTCTCTTCCAGCAATCATGTTAACTGCATTAATAACATCTGTCCATGTAGTCTTGACTCCTAATTCGGAGGTAGCATCTTCTAGGTGAAGCAAGCTTCTCTTGCAGAATGGGATCTGCAACCTTAAGGAATAATTCAGTCTTCTCACCTTCCATACTTTGTTGGTCTTCAACATCAGGTTTTCCAATTTTACTTTCAAACTCATGGTATAAAGCTATTGCAGCTGAACCTTTGTTGGGTTTCTCAGCCCAATTAGTGAAAATTTTCTTCGTCATTAGGCTAGAGTCTTCTAAGAATAATTCTTCATGTAGGGATTTTTTGAATGCAGCCCAATCCACATCTCGCTAAAAAAGACCATGGATTCTTCCTTGAAGACCATGCTTGGCAAGTCTGACAAAATAGCAACTCCATGCATGTTGCAGTACATCAAAGAAGAGCATTTTCTCAACATACAAATAAATAAAAACAGAGGCATTTTGACCATTAAATTGTTTTAATTCCCTCCCAACTTCCTCTAGGGCCTTGATAGCTATGGAATCAATCTTCTCTTCATCTTGTCTTTGTTGTTGTTGTTGTAACATTTGGATTTGTTGTTGCTAAGTCTGCTATAGTATACACACCAATTGTTGTAGAGTATCTCCTAAAGAATCCCCCATCTTGCAGTTCTCTTACACCAACCTTCATGTCAGGTTTACCAATGTCACAGTGCGTAGGGTTGAAGGTCACTGCAAGGGTTTGGCATGAAAAATGGACAAGATAGATGGAGATGTGTCTTCAAGAGATAATTAGATTACAATGAATGCTTAAAGGTTCAAGAGGTACTTCACGATCAATTAGAGGGGATTGAGAGAGAATAATATATGTGGGTTCAAGAGCTTAGACTCCGAAGATGGTAGAGATAAGAGAAGGGTTGAAGGTTTCAAGCCAAGTTATTGAAGATATTAATAGAGCTTCCAACTGCATGTTCTTAGCAAAGATCACAAGAGCATTATCTCATAAGTTCTAACTCAAATCAAGCTTATTTTCTTGACTGTAAGAGCAATCGCAAATTATAAAATCAAGTATAATATGCTGTCATGTATCATAAACAACTTTGCATCCCATCATTCATATATGATGCCATAGTATGAATCAACTTTGTATGATTACATTCAATGTAGACTATTAGGGACAAAAGCTTATGAGTCAATTACAAGGCTTATAGGGCAAAGAGACTTGCTTTAAGAGAGCTTTAAATTGAGTTCCTAATAAGGATAAGTTACCACAACCAATAAATAATAGAAAAAAGCTCCTCTTAATTCAACTCAAAGCATCTATGAATGATCTACAAACATTGCCCTGTCATAGGGGCACATAATACTTACATATTTTGACAAGATGTCTTCTATAGAGTAAGAAATGAATTAAAATAAAAATGTTGTAGCTAATTCTATGAATATGGCTGAAGATGTCAACCCAAATATCTTCCAGGATTCACCTTTGATAATAGCATAAACTTCCCTTAACACCGTGTCAGTGCCTTTGGTGTCGAGAGTCCACCACAGGGGTAAGAGACAGCAGGGTGAAGGTAGATTCAGGGAGAGGAGTAGACGGAAGAGAAGGGATTCAAAGAAATTGAAGACCTAGAAGAATACTCCCAAATAGAATTAAAAAATGTGGAAGAATACTAACAGAGATGAAGCTTGTTAGTTTATTCCTGCATTATGAGAAGATAAAACTCTTGTAGACAAAAACGTGTATAAGATAATACCTTCCTTTATGCTACTCAGATCACCAATCTGGTGCTTCCATTGGCTCCGAAAGGGGGGTAAAATACCAAGACACGTGTCTAGAATTCAGCTAGATCACTCCTTCATCTCCCACTTTGGAGTGTTGTTCACTGCTTGAAAACAGTGATCGCGCATCGCACGATTTCGTCAATCTCTCTTTTTACATAAAATCCTCTGAAATTGGCTAAAAGATACATGCTTTCTTTTCTATGTTATCATAATCTAGAAGTTGCCTACAATTTTATAGATTTTTATAAGAGATAATATCTAGAATATCAAAAATTGGCTAAAACTTGTCCAAAAATCAATATTTTTGAACCATGGACACTAACACTAATGTTTAAAATGGAATTAGCTCTCTAAATCAATAAGAAAGCCACACTCTAGATTTTTTTACACTGTGTGCAGGTAGCAGCATGACAACGTATCATAGAGGGAATAGATGGAGCAAGAAAATATTGGCAAAGTAGATAAGAAGTTGCTCATTGAAATATATAAGCATGACCTATTTAGTGCTATTCTATCCATGGAAGATGATGAGATGAGAGATGAATGTTGGAATCTTGGAAAGAGAGATGTATTGAGATATAAGGTCATTTCTAAAACTAGAAGCATGTAGAAAATAAAGGCTTTGAACACTTGTTGAAAACTATAGATTTTGATATCATTGCAACTAGATATATTTTTAGCATGATTGGTAATCTTATGGAAACTTGGAGTAAGAGAAAATCTAGCTTTTAGGAAGAGTTTGATAGTGAGAAAATACAAAGGTGGAAATTGGAAAATATAATGAAAGGTGGATATACTAGTCTAGCTTTTATACTAATGTACAAATTATGAAAAATATAATAGGAAATTGGATCAATGCAAAGCAGATTACACATGAAAGAAATGGTTGGCCCCCAAGTTGCAAGATACAATACTAAAGGGTTGTTACACACTACAAATAGATGTCTATGAACACGAATGGATATTGAGAGAGATTTGTCACTTTTATGAGGATGCATCTGACTACTTTTACTTGACAAAAGCCATCTCTCCCTCCTTTCAAATGATTTGACACTTATCTCAAATCTTTGAGGAAAAAATGATGAATGTAGATCTATCAAGTAGGATTTCTTATGAGTAGATAAATGAGCTTGTTTCTAGGCATCTTGGTAGGAATGAAGAGGTGGCCATACACCCCTTTGAAGAGATGGAGCCGATTTCCATATGAATAATTTGTATAATTTAAATCATAATAAAGTACTTTTTTACTAACTACACTTCCCAATATCTTGGTGTTTCTCTTTTTTCTTGGTTTTGTTCCATTTGAACAACAGAACTCCTTATGTGTTTGACATGTATCATTGCCACATTTCTTTATATATACTAATTTTTATCTAGTTTCTTGATACATAAACTAAACATTCACCCTTGGATATTGAGGATTTGTCAATAAAACTTGTGTATCCAACATTTGGTGCATCCTTTTGTCATTATGGTGTCATTAGGTTTTTTCTTTTTGCTATGCACTCTTTACGTATGGGTGATTTGTATTTTAGTTTCTTAATAAAGTAGGTATTTACCTTAGGATATTGTAACTAGCTTTGTAAGACCATGATTGTGTTCTCATATTAATATCTAGAGAAATCTCGTAAAAGATCTCTTTAACAACATTGTGTTCTTTCTCCAAGCTAATTAGAGTTTTGTATACATGAATGCATTGAAAAAAATTATTTTTTACGTTTATTTTGAATACCTTTTGAAGGTAAAAAACAATGCCACATAAGCATATCTAAGGAGAACTATGGTAGCAAGAGAGCTCATTATAGTTTTGAATGATGGCCGAGAGCAAAACTCTACATTAGGATTTTTTTTCTTGAAGGATGGAGATACTTACAAAAACTCTATATTAGGATTTGTTTTCTTGAAGGATGGAGATTCTTACAAAGACTTGAGATAGGAAATCATTATTGATGAGCTTATGTGAAATGACTTTTTCTTTTTGGGAGGATCTAGGATGCTTCTAATAGGAGCATCTCAAGAGGATATATGGGAGGTCCATGTCAAAGAAGTAACAATACAAGAAAGAGTTGTCACTAGTGGTACTTCCAAATGACAAAGATTGGATTCTATGGATTCTACTAATGATCCTCACATTGAGCATTTGCAAGTACCGCATATAGATCTTGAATTTCTTGATGCTAATAGCCAAGAAACAACCATAGGTGTTACAAATAGTATGCTTAAGAGACTCTAGCTACCACAAAGGAGCTTAAGAAATGGGAGAAGGATATCAAGATTGCCAAAGAAAATATTCAAGCCAATAATCTTCATGATAGGCTTCAATTGATGTATCCTTGTTTCAAATTTGGTGTTTGGAGTGTCAATGCTCTGATGGGCAAGGATGGCCTAATACCACATCTAACTTTATGTACTCACATATCAATACAATATTTCACCAACGTCGACTCGACATATGTGAGAATCAAATTCAACATGAGAATTGATGCCTTGAGCTTACAAAAGAAGTAATCACAATTAAAAATAAAGATAAGGTCAATGAAGCAATGAGCTTAGTTTCTAGCTTTGGAATAGAAAACAATGTGATATTTGATCTTGTTGTTGCTGAGATTCTTGGGGACTACACATGTTTACCAAAGACATTCATAAAATGTACTTTGGATGATCAATGGATAACTTTGTTTCCAAAGACAAGGTCACTCCATCAATGCATGGTCAAACATTTGAGATCAAAGCTTCATATCTAGGCTAGTAATAAAGGGTTGAATGAAAGAACTTTGAAGGTTAGTCACCCAAGAAGAGCAGCTATTGAAGACAATATGCCAAGTTACTTACAATAAAGCTTAATGTGGAACAAGAATAGAGGGGTTGCAAAAAAAAAAAACTTGCCTCTTACCCTTCCCCAATGGTTGGCATGAATAACTCAAACTCTACTTCAATCATATTGGATATCTCCTTTCCTTTACTTCTAGGGGTACCATTCTTTGCATCGTCCTTCTTGACATGAAAATATGCAATTGCGTTTCCTTTCTTTTTATAGTAGAAGCACTCTCCTTGAAATGTTTTCTTACCACCCTTCTTCATTTTGTTACCATCATTTTTGCTAGAGGAACCACCTTTTCCTTTTGCATTGGAAGAGAATGAAGCATCTCCATTACAACTTCCTTCTTTGGCTTTGAGCCTCAATTTCTTCTCCTTATTAGTAGTGCACAAAACTCCTCAAAAATCAAAGCTTGAGATCTCACTTGAGTGTTAGGGGCAGTAACCTTTCCATCAAACTTTGGCAAATATATCCAAAGACACCTTTGAGCTAGCTCCTTACTAGTCTTTTGTATCCTTGCACCAGCCATTTTGGCCATACAAATTCTTAATTTGAGTTATGAATGCTTCATCCATTTCTCCTTTAGCAAACTTCTCCACTGCCAATCGATTCTCAAATTTCTAAATCCTTATTTAGTTATGCATTTCATATTAACTCTTTAATACGTTCCAAGACTTTGATGCTTTGATTGTATGTTGAATCAAGGTAAAAAAAACTATCAAAACTTCTTGTAATTAAGGCACACTTTGCATCTATAATTCTTCTTTTTGAAGCTTGTAGAATATATGCATTTGGAAGAATCATCACACTAGAGTTTGATGGGTGAAGGGTAGGCTGTGGTTCTAGGTTAGTCCCCAACATCGTCTTCAGAAGCTCATAAGAACAAAGGATAGTTGTGATTTTAAACTTCCACAAGGTATGGATTGTATCATCTGACTTGTCTTCACTGTTGAACATTGGTCAAAAAATCCTTAGTGTTTGGATAGCCGATACAATAGCACTGTCTCTCCTAATCCACCAAGCCTACTTCTAGAAGTCAACATCTCTTCTCTACACTGCCGTGACATTGCACATCCTCCACTGCGAACCTGAGGGTAGAATTTTCTACCAAGATATTGGACTCTTAAGTCAGTGTCATTATAAGCTTATTTTTCGTAGCGTGTTTCTTTTTTGTTTGCATTTGCAGGACGCACAAGCACATGTAGTTAGGCTAGGCACAAATTTCTCAATGCATCCATAATTTTTTTGTGGAGAATCGCTCGATTGATTACAAAGCATGGACTAAAATTTACAAATTGGATGAATGATTGGGCATGAAGTTCTTTTCTAAAGCATGCTTTTGATAGGGCACAATTCATGGGAAAAACAAGATCACATGAAGAAAACTCGAGGACTTCATGAAATTCAGATGAAGCCAGTGCACATGATATGTCTCTTCATAAGCAAAATTGGATCAATATTTATTAGACTATGGAAGCTAAAAGTTATCCACTCATATTGAGGACATTCAAGTGGAGAATTGCTAATCGCTACATTTGACACTCTCATTCTTTGTGAAAATGGTGGAGACTTGCTACAATCTGACTACTATTTCTCTACCTTTTACATATTCAACTTACAGATACAAGAAAACTTGAAAGGAGACTGGTTTTGAGTGACAATATGAGCATTGGTAACATGAAAACTATGTGTCGCATTGTAAAAAGATATATTCAGTTTTTGACAAAACCTATTGGGTTTGGAAAAAGGCCTCTCTTGGTGATAATTGCAAAATGAAGAACACTTTGTGTAATGGGAAGGTGTTAAACTCCCATGGATGATTTTATTAGCTTACAAAAGTGTCTTGAAAAAGAATCTAAACTATCAACCTTTAGTGCAATAATCTTGAATGATAGCTTATCTTAAAAACAAGCAATAGCTTGGTTGGAACAAGTATGAAGAGGTTGATAAGGTACAAAGCTTCTTCAACTAAAGAATAAACTGATTTACGCTTCTGGTCAAATTAGAGAGGTACATCTGACATATTCAATTATGTCAAACTAGTGATCTATGGAAGCATGATTAATAATGCTAAAAGCTTTCCTTAGGCTTTTCCTAAGGAGAAAGCTATGAGTTTTTTTCCAACCGCAAATCCTTCCTGTTGAAAAAGCTATGTGTTTTCTTTATAGCCACGTAAAGGCGACACTAATGATGGAAGAACAACCAGTATAAAATGACTAGAGCATGGAGAGAAAAGAGGGCATCGAATCATGCCGACAGAAGACAAACGATGGAGGAGAAGATGGACCGGCAAAGCTGGCAGACATGGATGAGATGATGCAAAGGAGTCGAATTCTGAGCAGTTCTAGGACCTGCGGAACAATGACGAAGGAACGACGCAAACCTACACCATGTGACAAAGAAGAGACAACATAGACGTTTTTATGATGGAAAAAAGCTAGAAGACTATGACGAAGCTGAAGGGAAGAAAGCACGAAGGTGCATCTCAATCCCACGTTGCTGAGGGGAAGAGAAGTCGACATAGTGTGTTGAGCCATCGTCGAAGTCTTCAATGAGGAAACCATGGGCTGAGGATAAATATCAGTATGGGCCCCGCCACAGGCCCATACTTTTCCATCGGTATGACCGAAAGCGCCGGTTTTAGGTGCGTGTGCCTCTTTTTCCACTATTAAAGGATTTAATAAATTTAAAACCTCATACTACCAACAAACGTACGCGCACCCAGAGTGATAGAGCCCCTAAGTGCTTGCGTGAGGGTGGGAGTTCAAAGCCCGCCGTGTGCAGCAGGCGATCAGACCAAACCCCCTTTTAGGGGCCTTTTTTATTTTAATTAATTTCCACAGAGTGACCGGGTGAACCCTTTCGCGGTGGTGGGGGGCATGCCGAAATCTATCCTCAGCCGAAGCCGTGAGGGTGACGGAGGATGAGGACGAGGAGGAGATGACGCAGAGCCCTTAACTGCCTCCTGTGGAGGAAGGAGGAATCGTAAACCAAGAGAGAGGGAGAGCTACGTCTTTATTAGCCGTCATAGACAAGCTTTCCAAAGAATCAACCCAACGGCAACTCCCTGAGAAGTAAACCCGCAACATGAGAGGGAATTGGACTGCGTGTTTCTGAGTTGTTGATAGAGAGGGATAAAAGAGATCATCATTCTGAGTAGCCTGTTATCTTCTCTACGCGATCATGAGCAGTATATCCAACTTTGAGAAAAAGCGCCAAGGCAGCATGGGCAGAGAACTTAAAGGAGGCTAGTTAAACCTCAAGAAGGAAGCCGTGAAGTAGCAGATTGTAGAAGGAACATGAAGTATGATCAAACTCATGACCTATAGTAGTGCTGGAGTGACTACCACCTGAATCTTCACAAACTAAAGAAATGATATCAGCCTTTGCTTAAGGCTCAAGCATGAAGATGGTAGAGTTGTAGCACTATAACTGAAGTATAAAAGAATTTTGGCACAAGCATCCCAATGCAAAGCTTGGTCAACTTCCAGAAACGCCATGATGGTTTTTTGCCCTTCTTCCTTCTCTCCAAGATCCCCACATGTTTGAATGACAATTCCAAGTGATTACCAGTCTAGACTAGCACCTTCCTCAACAAGCTTCTCTACTTGTTTACATTAAAGCTAAGGGACAAAATTCTGATTAATCTTCCAAGGATATTTACTCAGCATCTAAAAATTTAAAAGGACATGAGGATGACATAAGACCATAACAAGACCAAGGCTTTAGCAAATTCATATCTTTCACCAAAGCATTAAAACAAGGATGCTTCATCATTGTATTGATCATTCAATCGACCCATGTCAATTTACTTCGGCATGCTCATCACAAGTCATCTTACAAATGTGTTATTCTTTATCCACACCTTCTCTATAATCTCACTTTACTTCTACATTTTTGTGATTATACTTTGGAGTGGTTCTCTTACCTTGGAAGACTGTATCTTGTTCTCAAAGACCAAGCAAGTTTGAATGATTACATGGCTTCTTCCAATTTACTTTGATCACTAATTTGCCTTAAGTTGAGTTTTCTTCATTATCCTTTCCTCACATCTTGCTAAGCGTCCCTACAGCAAGTGACTTAGTGAACTCGACACTTAGTGAACCCGACGTCAGAGCGTCGCTTCTGATTGTCGATATGGGAGACTCTTCGAATACTCCACCGACTTCATTATTGAGTACTTCTTCCTTTCAACTGATGAGATGAAGAATTTATTGCAAACTCTTTCTTCAGCTATTATGATGCAGAATCAGCAAATGCAGTTATCTATGCAGCAGTAGCAGCAGTTATATCAGCAACAATTGGATCAACAACGAAATTTGTTGCATCAAGAACAAGCATACGCACGGAGTAACCAAAGAAATCAAGGCCGTGGTAAGTGAATATGAATTATTTGATTGTCGAAATGTTTCAGCTTATCTTAAAACGTTTGAAAGTCAGATGCGCTTCTTTGGAGTTCCTACAACAAGGGCAATTATTTCTTATGGCTTGTCATACCTGCTTTGTGGGTTAGAGTGACTAATTTATTTGTGCAAGATTCAAATGGGAATGTCTTCAAGAAGGCCCTCAAAGATGAATATTTTCTAGAGGATTATGGTATTGCTATACATGGAAGACATTTAGAGAATGGGTCTATTAGGCCAACAAAGGACTTGTTACTTCCGAGTTATTGTGCAAGTTTGAAGAACGTTACAAGAAGTTGGATGCACTTGAGCAAAGAACCCTAAACTCGAAGAAAGTGGAGTTATTCTTGCAGGCGACTGATCCTCCACTTCAAGATGAATTGGGAGAGCTTCTTGAAGATCGTACACAATCTATGGGATTGAAGACAGATTGGCAAGATGCTGTTGATGCGGTTTCCACATTGAGGAAGAGGCGGAGATGGAAGGCTTGCTTTAAAAATGGTATTCAAACACCTTTAGCGATGTCTTCTCCTACCTCGACTTCTCCTACTTCTCATGTTGCTCCTTCCACTTCTTCTCCTACTTCTCATCCCATGTTTATGCCTACTTTTATGCCTATGCATATTCCTATTGCGGTTGTTAGACCATCTATTGAACTAACTATTGAAGACATGGTGGAAGAAATTTCAAAGAACTTGAAATATCTTCAAATAAAGATGGCCAAAAGAGAACAACGACCACTTATCCCAGCTCCAATTTCTGCTCCATCCTCTTCTACTCCTATGAATTCTTCCTGAAATGATCATGTTCGTCATTGCATATGGTGTGATAGTCCAAACCAGGAGTGGAAGGATTGTCAAGACTTTGAAGAGGTGGAAAGACTGAAGTTGGTGGTCTAGAAGGACATGATGATATGTTTCGGAGATATAGAGCAACCGCTTAAAATGAATTTTGGCAAAGGAGGTATGAAGAAATTATTTGAGAAATCTCTCTTACATTCTTTTGATGTGAAGCAAGAGGCGGCAAGAGAAGCTGCTGCCTATGGTCTTCAATTGGAGCAATTGCTGAAAGGTAAGTCTCCTTTATGGTCCTATGCACTGCATGCAGAAAAGAAAGGTAAAGCTTCATCATCTGAACTTTCATGATCATTCATAGGAGATGCAATTAGCAAAGAGACTGGATGGAATGATCACGTAGATGTCTTCTCTATCTATGCTTATATTGCAAAGTCTCAAGGATTTGAAGCACTTGTTGAAGAAAAGCGCAAAAGAGATAATGATCAACCTAAAGGATCAAAGAAGGCAACTAGGAGGAGTGAGTCAGTTCTTCAGCCTTCTTCTTCAGGACCGAAGTAGAGTATGGCCGACATGCAAGAGTCAAAAACAAGAAAATAAAAAGGCCCCAAAGACAAAGGATTCGACGTCAAAAAAGTAACATGGATTCAAGCTGCAATCCGACATCAAGACATCCACCACAGACTTGAAAAAGGTACTTGATGATCAAATTCTTAATTGCAAAATTGAATTTATACTTGGAGAAGTTTTGGGGATTGCCAAGAGAGAGTTTCATGATGTTATTATTGACATCATAAAAGGAAAGTGGCAAATTATTGAAGAGCAAATGCAAGATATGATCCATCAAGAGGCTTTACCTGTTGTCGAGGCTATTCTCTATTGATTGCAAATTAAGGAGGTTGATTCTAAAGAGGAGACTATTGAGGAGTTTACATATAGAGCTCTATATATGAAATCTAAGAAGTCTTTTCATCCTTTACTTCAGCTCGTACAATATGATGAGAGCAAAGATGCGCCTAGATTAGTGCCTTCTAGGCATTTTTCTCGAAGTCACTGGGCTCGTGTGACTACAGAAACTATCGTCAAGCTTGGTGAGACTAAGACTCCTTCTGTTGCTCTTTTGGATCATGGTTCCGAGATTAATGTAATTGTGTGAGGTTTATATGATACTGGTAGATGGCCAGTTGATGTGGATCATGGATGGCGCATGCATGCGGCCAACAACATTGCAGGAGATTTGTATGCTGCTTGTCCAAATCTGAAGATTTCTATTGGAGATGTAGGTGAGTCTTATCATTTCTTTGTACAAAACTCTTGTTCTTATCCTATTATTTTGTGATAGCCATTCATTGCAAAGTCTTGGATGGAGACTAAAGTTATGGATGATGGGTCACGAATCCAAAGTAAGGATGGAAAGAGAGCTGTCTTGTTCATGACCGTTTGTATCAATAATCACCGAAATAAAGATTCTTTGAGGGATTCCTCTCTTCTAGCAGGAGAGCTGAATTTTTGCTAGGTACCACTATCTTGCGAGACGATGGTGATACGAGTCACGGAAATCTCTTGCCTCCTGGCAGCAGCAATTTTTCCTCATATGTTTATGGTGTATCCACTGAAAGTACTTTGTGTTTTCAATATATTTCAGACATGCCTAGAGCTGCCATGCAGTATGTAAAAAAAAAAGAAAAAAAAATTAATGATTGCAGGTGTTTTGTAGGAAGAAGACCGGATAGATGGTCTCTATGATGGCCTTTCATGCTTAGATACCATGGAAGAACTTTTGGTATTGCTAGATGCTAACAATCAAGAGTTGTCATATGTCTTACTACGGGTTCATTCTCTGGCGATGTATTGTGAGATTGCTGATTTTATGCTTCAAAAGAATTTGGGTGCGACATATTTCAACAAAAAGATTTGGGCGTTGCTATTTATACAAAGTAAAATTTGTGTTTACCATGGTATTTTCATCAAGGGGTGAAATCTGTAGGTTGTAGCAAAGAAGCTAGAGTTCAAACAAAATATAATACAGATGACAAGAAGGTTAGACCAATTGTAGGACCGCTACCTTTAGATAGTGATGAGATGATTAGGAGAGCTGCTATGCAAACTCCTTTGTGAGATCTTGCAGGTATTGTGCATAAGTTTTTAGTTGAGACATTGAAACAGATGAAGATTCGGATTGAAGATTTTTTGCCTCAAGAGGTAAGATGTTTTGAAGAGATATTATGCAGACATGAAAAAACTTTTGCTTTCTTTCCACATGAGATTGGGTGCGTTGATCCTAGGGTTGTGATGCCTATGGTTATTTTTACCATTCCATATGTCCCTTGGAATCTACGGCCTATTCCTGTATTGAGGGCTCACTTGCCCAAATTGGTAGAGCTTTTGAATGAGCGGATAAGGATGGGGATTCTAGAGCCATCTTCAGCTCCATATTCCAACATGTGGTTCACAGTTCCTAAGAAGAATGGGACACTTAGATTCATACAGGACCTATAGCCAGTAAACAAGGTCACTATTCGAAATGTTGGTGTTGGACCTATTGTGGATGAGTTTGCTAAAGCTTTTGCTAGACATGCTATCTATTCACTCGGTGATCTTTAATCCGGATATGATCAGTTCCAGCTTGCCCTCGATAGTAGAGATTTGACCAAGATGAAGACACCTCTAGGCCTTGTTTGAATGTGTACGCTTCCGCAAGGAGCTACTAATTCGATTGCTCATATGATGAATGGGATGAACAAGGTTCTACGAGATTTTATTCCTGAGCTTACTATACCTTTTATTGATGATTTACCGATCAAGGATTTCTTGGAAGAAGGAAAAGATGATTCTTTAGATGTCCATGGATGCAGATTCTTTGTGGCTTCACACATTAGAGATGTTGAAAGGATTCTTTGCAGAATGGAAGAAGTGAATTTGACCTTGTCAAGGTTGAAATCTATTTTTGGTGCCAGTGAAGTTTTGATTATTGGTCATATGTGTGGATACTATGGCAAGAAACCTTCTCCTACAAAGGTTGATGCCATAGAGAAGTTTGTGGAGACTTGCTCTTCTACTTCGGAGGTTCGCAAGTTTCTTGGAGCTTGTGTATTCTATCTATTTGGATTTCTCATTTTGCTCATATTGCATATGATGTCTACCACCTCTTTAGAAAAGGGCAACATTTTTCTTGGGAGATTAAACATACTAAAGCCTGCAAAAATTGAAGAAATTATTTAAAGCTGCTCTGACTCTTCAAAAGGTAGATTATGAGTGTATGGAAGACCTATTATTCTTACTGTTGATACTAATCCTATTGGCATTGGATGGGCTATTGGCCAAGATGATGCAGATGGGAATAGGTATGCTATTCGGTTTGGGGCGAAAGTCCTAAATGAGTAACAACGAAGGTATCCACAAGTTAAAAGAGAGCTCTTGGGAGTTGTCACGGCTTTCAAGAATGACAGAGAGTACTTCATTGGAGCTGTTGTGGTGGTCCAGACTGATTGTTTGCCTCTTCTAGGTATGATCATAAGTTGTTCCACTCCAGATATTTCCATGCTTAGGTGGATTGTGTATATAAAATCCTTGAATCCTGAGTTCAAGCACATAGCAGGAAAAGACAACCCAGTACAAGCAAGGTATGAAGATATCGATTTTTCTTGTATTGATGATGCTGATGATGGGGCTGATCTTTTAGCCATGCATGCTGACCATATTTTTCATGTGACTACTTTGGAAAGCTTTGATGAATCTTTGTATATAGGAGAGTATTTGCAAATTGGTCCTTATTTGTGTACTATGTCTAGATAGGATGGATGGATTGATGCAAACTTCAAGAAGATTAAAATAAAAGCTTATGTTTTCTTCTTGCGAAGTGGGCTACTTTGGAAGCATCCACAAAAGCGAAGAGGTCAGCCATTAAGAGTTGTTTGTGATAGAGCTTCACAAGTGCGAATCATGAAAGAATTCCATGAAAATCTTTGGGTTGGTGTTTGCGCAACTTATGAGAAGATTAAAGAACGCTATTGGTGGAGAGGCATGTATAGAGATATCTCACAGTTTGTTAAGACATGGGGCCCTGATTGTCAGTTGTTCTCTTCAGTGAGGCATAGAGATGAGCTTCATCCTACCTACCCCCTACGTATTCATTACAAGTGGGCTCTTGATTTGATTACTATGCATGTTGGTTTATGGAAGATGCACTATATTGTTTTGGCATGAGAGGATCTCACAAATCAAGTCGAAGGAAGAGCATTACAAACAATGTCAACTTTAATGGTTTGTAAGTTTCTATTGGAGGATGTTATTTGCAGGTATGGATGTATTGGAAAAGTTACTATGGATAGAGGTGAGTTGAATGCTGATGAGGCCAGGGACTTTTTCTCTTGCCTTGGCATTAAACTTGCTTTGACTTTAGCTTATAATCCAAAAGGCAACGGGAAGAGCGAAAGAGGCTATCCCTCGATTGTGAAAGCTTTGGCCAAAGCATGTGATGGATGGATTAGAGAGTGGCCTAGGTTGTTTCCTTATGCCTTATGGGCCAATCGCACTACTTGCATTGTGACTATAGGATATATGCCAGCTAAGTTGATATACGGGTAGAAGCCAGTCATGCCTACATAGACTTGCACACTTACTTGGAGTGCTTCACTGTGGGAGCAAGAAGAGATGTCTAGAGAAGATCTTTTGGCTCTTTGTATTCATCAGTTGGAGAGAAGACCTGAAGATATTGAGAAAGAAATTCAAAATCCTAAAGAGACCATAATTCACAACAAATACCATTTTGATAGAAGCAGACACAGATTGAGGCCTAAAGAGATTAAAGAGGGAGATTGGGTGTCGGTCTATGATAGTAGTCTAGACAACCAATATAGTGCTATCCACAACATTTCCAAGGCGATGGTTTGGGCCCTATCTAGTGCAGCATGTCCATGACAATGCTACATATTCCTTAGTAGAGCTTCATGGTACGGCCTTGCGGATTCCAATTGCAGGGAAGAGAATCAAACTCTTCAAGATAATAGATGCTACAACCTATGCAGTCAAGGAGTTGGATGATGCAATTTACAATGGACTTGTGCCATGAAGATGAAGATATGGTCACTAAAGATGCTTTTTTTGAAGATGAAGAGATTGCATTGACTGTCGAGCTTGGCGGTGATGAGGATGGGTAGCTGTGAGGCCCATCTGGAGGATGTGCAGGCTTGGAGGGGGCGAATGTCATGACGATGTGCATCTTCCACTGCGAACCTAACGTTAGATATTTATGCCGAGATATTGGACTCATAAGCCAATTTCATTATAAGCTTATTTTCCGTTGTGTTTTTCTTTTGTGTTTGCATTTGCATGACGCAGAGCACATGTAGTTATACTAGGCACAAATTCCTCAATGCATTTGTAATTTTTTTGTGGAGCATCGCTCAATTGATTACAAAGCATGGACTCAAATTTGCAAATTGCATAAATGATTGGGCACGAAGTTCTTTTCTAAAGCATGCTTTTGATAGGGCACAATTCATGGGAAAAATAAGAGTACATGAAGAAGACTTGAGGACTTGATGAAATTCAGATGAAGCAAGTGCACATGATATGTCTCTTTATGAGCAAAATTGGATCAATATTTATCAGACTATGGAAGCTAAAAGTTATCAGACTATGGAAGCTAAAAGTTATCCACTCATATTGAGAACATTCAACTGGAGAATCGCTAATCACTACATTCGACACTCTCATTCTTTATGAAAATGGCGGAGACTTGCTATGATGTGACCAATATTTCTCTACCTATTACATATTCTACTTATAAATACAAGAAATCTTGAAAGGAGACTGGTTTTGAGTGACAATATGAGCATTGGTAACATGAAAACTATTTGTCACATTGTAAAAAGATATATTCAATTTTTTACAAAACCTATTGGGTTTGGAAAAATGCCTCTCTTGGTGATAATTGCAAAATGAACACTTTGTGTAACGGGAAGGTGTTAAATTCCCATGGATGATTTTATTAGCTTACAAAAGTGTCTTGAAAAAGAATCTAAACTATCAACCTTTAGTGCAATAATCTTGAATGATAGCTTATCTTAAAAACAAGCAATAGCTTAGTTGGAACAAGTATGAAGAGGTTGATAAGGTACAAAGCTTCTTCAACTAAATTACGCTTGTGGTCAAATTGGAGAGGTACATCTGACATATTCAATGATGTCAGACCACTGATCTATGGAAGCATGATTAATAACGCTAAAAGCTTTCCTTAACCTTTTACTAAGGAGAAAGCTATGAGCTTTTTTCCAACTGCGAAGCCTTCCTGTTGAAAAAGCTATCTGTTTTTTTTATAGCCACGTAAATGTGACACTAAACATTGAAGAACAACTAGTATAAAATTACCAGAACACGGAGAGAAAGAGGGCATCGAATCATGCCGGCGGAAGACGAACGATGGAGAGAAGATGGACCGGCGAAGCGGGCAGACAGGGACGAGGTGACACAAAGGAGTCCAATTTTGAGCAGGTCTGGGACCTGTAGAACGATGACGAAGGAACGACGGCAACCTGCACCATGTGACAAAGGAGAGACAACGCAGTCGTTGCTGTGATGGAGAAAAGCCAAAAGGCTGCGACGAAGCCGAAGGAAAGAAAGCACAAAGGTGGATCTCAGTCGACATAGCTAAGGGGAAGAGAAGTCAACAGTGTGCTGAGCCATCGGCGAAGCCTTCAACGAGGAACTCGTGAGAGTGACGGAGGATGAGGACGAGGAGGAGACGACGCGGAGCCCTTAATTTCCTACTGTGGAGGAAGGGGGAATAGTCGACCAAGAGAGAGGGAGAGCTACATCTTTATTAGCCGTCATAGACACGAGCGTCAACCCAACGGCAACTCCTTGAGAAGCAAACCGGCAACATGGGAAGGAACTGGGATACCTGTTTCTGAGCTGTCGATAGAGAGAGGGATAAAAGAGATCATCGTTCTGAGTGGCCTGTTATCTTCTCTGTGTAATCATGGGCAGTATATCAAACTTTTAGAAAAAGCGCCAAGGCAGCATGGGCAGAGAACTTAAAGGAGGCTAGTTAAACCTGCATAAGGAAGCCGTGAAGTAGCAGATCGTAGAAGGAAAATGAAGTATGATCGAACTCATGACCTGTAGTAGTGCTGGAGTGACTACCACCTGAATCTTCACAAACTAAAGGAATGATATCAACCTTTGCTTAAGGCTCAAGCATGAAGATGTAGAGTTGCAGCACTATAACTAAAGTATAAAAGACAATTTTGGCACAATCATCCCAATGCAAAGCCTAGTTAACTTCAAGAAACGCCATGATGGTTTTTTGCCCTTCTTCCTTTTCTCCAAGCTCCCCACATGTTCGAATGACAATTCCAAGTGATTACTAGCTTGGATTGGCACCTTCCTCAACAAGCTTCTCTACTTGTTTACAAAGCTAAGGGATAAAATTTAGATTAAGCTTCCAAGGATCTTTACTCGGTGTCTGAAAATTTAAATGGACATGAAGATGACATAAGACCATAACAAGACCAAGGCTTCAGCAAATTCATATCTTTCACTAAAGCATTAAAACAAAGATGCTTCATCATTATATTGATCGTTCAATCGACGTATGTCAATTTACTCCCGCATACTCATCACATGTCATCTTACAAATGTGCTATTCTTTATCCACACCTTCTCTATAATATCACTTTGCTTCTATGTTTTTGTGCTTATACTTTGGAGTGGTTCTCTTACCTTGGAAGACTGTATCTTGTTCTCAATTACCAAGCAAGTTTGAACAATTACATAGCTTCTTCCAATTTACTTTGATCACTAATTTGCCTTGAGTTGAGTTTTCTTCATTATCCTTTCCTCCCATCCTTCTAAGTGTGCGTGCGGCGAGTGACTTCACGAACCGTGCGCGAAATCTGTGCAACATCACTATTGAAGCCTTTTCCTCTTGTGTATTATTTGATCTTTAAAGCCTCCTAGGCTCTGATATCACTATTGAAGCCTTTTCCTCTTGTGTATTATTCAATCTTTAAAGTCTCCTAGGCTCTGACATCATGTCAGAAATTAAATAACATGGCAGAGTAAACAAAATCTTAGGAAGAGATGGAGAGTACCCAATAGATTAGAGAAGAAAAAAGAAAGAAATTTTAATATTCCAAAAATGAATATAAATATGGCTTTTTCCTCCTGTGTACTTCCAGAATGAAGCTTAGATGGCGATCTAGACAAAAGATAGGTGAAGAGTTTAGACTAGTTGGAACAACTCTGACTAGGTGAAAGATGGATTGATGATGGATGTGAAGGGATTTGCCTTTATAGCCCAGGAGGTCAATTAGATTGACCTAACCACTATCAATTGGCCTAATTGACTAATTGATTAACCAACCCAACCTAACCACTATTTAGTCTAACTGACCAATCAACTAAATGACTAACTAATTAACTAACTCGACCTCAGCCTTATCAACTACTACAAGGAAACAAAGCAATAGTGATGCCGATTAGCGACGTGGAATAGCGGCATCACTATTAGCCACGCAAATGCGACGCTAATAGCGATGCAAATAGTGACGTCCCATAGAGAAAAAAAAGTGGTTTCGCGCATTCGTAAAACTTTGCAAGAGGGAGAGAAAGAGAGAGAGAGAGAGAGCGAGTGTTTTGCATAGAGGGTGAGAGAGGAAGAGGAAGAAGGCTTGTCACCACCGCTGCCGCTGTCGTTCGCGAAGGAGAGGAGGAGTCGCCATCGCGAAGAGAAGCCGCCAAACCCTCCTACAAATCTTTAGGTGAGTCCATTCTCTCTCTCTTTTACTTGTTTAGGGTTTAATTTGTGTATATTGAGAGAGGGAGAGGAAATGAGAGAGAAAAAGAGGGAGAGGAAGAGGGAAGGGAGGAAAGGGAGAGGGAGAGGAAGGGAGAGAAAGAGAAAGAGAGGGGGAGAGAAAGAGAAAGAGAGGGAGAGGAGGGGGAGGAAATGAGAGAGGGAGAGGGAGGGAGAGTGCATTCTCTCTCTCTTTTACCTTTTCTTATATAGTTTGTGTATATTGAGAGAGTGAGAGGAAATGAGAGAGAAAGAGAGGGAGAGGGAGGGGGAGGGAGGGAGAGAGAGAGAAAGAGAGGGAGAGGAAGGAAATGAGAGAGGGAGGGCGAGGGAGAGAGAGAGAGAGAGAGAGAGAGAGAGAGAGAGAGGGTGAGGGAGAGGAACGAAATGAGACAGGGAGGGGGAGGGAGGGGGAGGGGGAAGGAGAGGGAGAGAGAAAGAGAGGGGGAGGGGGAGAGAGAGGGAGGGAGAGGAAATGAGAGAGGGAGAGGGAGGGAGGGAGGGAGGGAGACATTAAACATAATAGGAAAATGAGAGGGAGAGAGAGAGGGTGAGGGGGAGGGGGAGGGGGGAGATGAAAACATAATAGGGAAATGAGAGAAGGAGAGGAAGAGAGCAAAAGGAAATGAGAGAAGGAGAGAAGAGAGAAAAAAATGAGAGAATGAGAGGAGAGAGAAAAAGAGAGGTGTTAAACATAATAGAAAAAGAGAGAAAGAGAGGGTGTTGGTGAGGGAGGGAGAGGAAATGAGAGAGGGAGAGGAAGAGAGAAAAAGAAATGAGAGAGAGAGAGAGAGGAGAGAGAAAAAGAGAGAAAAATCATTAAACCTAATGGGGAAAGAGAGAAAGAGAGGGTCAGGGTGAGGGAGGGAGAGGAAATGAGAGAGGGAGATAAAGAGAGAAAAGGAAATGAGAGAGGGAGAGGAGAGACAAAAAAAAATGAGAGAGGGGGAGGAGAGAGAAAAAGAGAAAAATTTTATTAAACCTAATAGAGAAAGAGAGAAAGAGAGGGTGAGGGTGAGAGAGGGAGAGGAAATGAGAGAGGGAGAGAAAGAGAGAAAGGGAAATGAGATAGGGATAGGAGAGAGAAAAAGAAATAAGAGAGAGAAGAGAGGAGAGAGAAAAAGAGAGAAAAATTATTAAACCTAATAGGGAAAGAGAAAAAGAGAGGGTTAGGGTGAGGGAGGGAAAGGAAATGAGAGAGGAAAAGAAAGAGAGAAAAGGAAATGAGAGAGGAAGAGGAGAGAGAAAAAATGAGAGAGGGAGAGGAGAGAGAAAAAGAGGAAAAAAATCATTAAACCTAATAGAGAAAGAGAGAAAGAGAGGGTGAGGGTGAGAGAGGGAGAGAAATAGAGAAAGGAAAATGAGAGATGGAGAGGAGAAAGAAAAAGAAATGAGAGAGGGAGAGGAGAGAGAAAAAGAGAGAATAATCATTAAAGCTAATAGGGAAAGAGAGAAAGAGAGGATCAGGGTGAGGGAGGGAGAGGAAATAAGAGAGGGAGAGAAAGAGAGAAAAGTAAATAGGACCTTACAATAAGCTCATCGTAGGCTCATAGGGGTTAGGCCGATCCTCAACAAACCCGAGGGATATATGGCTAGAGAGCCCTAGCATACTTGTGCCTCCTAGCATAATGTTCTTCTTGCAAAGAGACATCTCATACATGGGGCTTGTCCTAGCCTTCACCACGCAAATATACAATGAAGGCAATCAGCCTATCAGTATGAAAAACATTCATTTTTCATAACGTAATCCCAAAAATAACTTTGGATATTCCATAAAAATCAATCTCTTTTTAAAAAGACAAATACAGAAAACTAAAACAACATAATTCATATGCTTCACAAAACTAAAACAGCGTCACCACAAGATCTCTTAGGAAACTCATCTTCAACTATCAATTTTAATTAATAAATATAATATAAAATCACTTGCAAGAGTGGATACTCTTTTATCATTAACCCTCTTTCTTCCTTAGAATAGTCTTAAGAACAAATTTCTGCTCTAACAAGCATATATTTGAGCATAATAACTATTTTAAGGTTTATTCCATGAGTAAGTAGTATATATGCAACCATCAAGCTAGAGATCATACTTTGGTATCTGTGGAGATCCCAATCTCATGCCCTCATAGAGATTGTAGTGTGCAATAGTGTGGAGAGAAGATGGGTGAGTTGTAAATGGTAAAGGAGAATTCTATTGATGATGGAGAGAAGATGAGGTGAATCGCCAATCCTATTCTTAGTGAGTGCAACCTACCCATAGTCATGGTCATTGTGGTCGTGGTCGTGGTCATGGTCATAGTCGTAGTCGTGCACTACAACAAAATGGCCTCTTAGACGCACTTTTAGACGTGATTTTTGAATTGAGAGAAAATCTTACGAGTGCGTCTACCAGCCCATCTATTTGCGCGTCTACCATTTCACGTCTATAGTCGCATGTATGAAAAATTTTACATGCAAAAATAGACGCACCGTAGACACGCATATACATGCATGAATACAAGCGCATAGAAAAACCAAAATTGCTATTTATTTAATTTCTTTTGTACGTCTACCAGCGTGTCTACATGGAAAATTAGACGGCATATAGACACATCTATAGACGCTTGTTTACACGCGCTTATAGATGCGAGTGTAAAATCAAAAATCTCCTTTTTTTTAAAGATATTTAATTTTTTTTATTAATTTTAATTATATAGCACGTATATGAGCGCATGTACTCTAATTTTAGACGCGAATATAGACACAGGTTTTCTGCAATTTAGACGCGTAAATAGACGCGAAGAATAGAACTGGAACCCCTTCCATACATCAAATTGTGCATTTGGAAAAAACACAAGGAATCTGAAGGCACGAGAATTGAAAACAAAAATCCATGTATTCATTATAGATAAAATGCATTTACATGGGGAGTTTAAGTGCTTGCGACCTAAAGCGTGGCCACAAGCAATAGGCTCAAAGATGGATAATAGATATACAAAGAAACAAAGCCATAGAGGAGGTATGGTGCTTCTCTACGAATCTGAAGAAGAAACATCTTCGCTAGCACCACCATGGCTACTAGCGTCACTATCCCCCTCCTCGCTATGCTCCACATCGGGGTTTGCCTACACACACAAAAGATCAAGGTTGCTTACGTACAATTGCAAAGAAAAAGTTATAATTAGCTATACTTTTAATAGGAAAGCAAGAAAAACATACCTCCTCTAGCTGTCAAATCCTCATAGCCCGGTTGTATTGCTCCTCAGTGATGAGACCCTCCTCATAGAAGTGAAGCCATGTGGCTGCGCAGTTATGGCCTCGATGGTAACCTACCTCTCTAGGAGTAGGTATCCTACCAACGATAGCAGTCTGCAAAACAATTATGATATATACAAACAATTATGAGACACAATGTATTAGAACAATTTATATAAAGAACTAAAAGAAATATAAATTTTAAAAAACTAGAAATCAAAATATACTTACAAACTCTGTCTCCCACGACTCTCTGCCGCCCGATCCGTAATGCGATGATCCCATGGTTTCCATTTGGATGCGTCACGCCTCTGCATGCTGGCGACTCTTCACTTTCTTTGCTGCTTTCTTCTTGGCTTTCTTCCACTTATGCAGTGGCACATAGGTGGTTGGCTATAGGCTCCACGCCCCTCCTCCTGTCTCCACAAGGATCCCTGGCGCATGTCATGAGGTGGGATCTTTTGTTGTGAAGCAAATCCCTCACTTTTGTGTGTCCCCAATCATCCGAGAATCGCTGACCCTCAGGATTTGGGTACCTCCTATGGACTGCTCTCAACACCTCCTGCCACAAGCTGCTTTTCTGATTCTTGAAGTAAACGAAACAATCTTTATATGCCACATGCACGACGCTTCTCATGTACCCCATTACATCCCTTCCTTCATCATCATGGAAGATGCCACCAGTATCTGTAACTCTATAGTACTAGCATACAGGCTCCTCTATGTGATCTTCTGGTGAGGGTGATCGCTCGCCACCTTCTAGACAACCCCCACACAAGCCTCGTCCTCCCCCTTGACCCTCCCTCCTCCCTCTCTATCGACTACCCTTTGCCTCGCTGGATGCACGTGCTTCTACAAATGCACGTGCGTTGGCTGACGCTTGTGCTTCAGCCAATGCATGTAGAGGTGCTGCACTTGGAGAGTACCTACAATTAGAGTTTGGATATTTGGTGTTTGGGAAGCAGTGCCAGGCAAAGACATCAGAGGTATTCCAAACATGACGCTGAACACCTCGTCTACTATGGGAGAGCGGCCAAGGTGTCTAGTCATCTCTTCCATGAAGTCTTCCCTACTAGGAAAACCTCCAAAAAAAGCATGTCTGGGTCATTCAAGCCCAATGTATCATTCATGCGATCCAAATCTGGGTCATTGCTAGATAAACCAAGATGCGACATCTGGAAACATAACACAAGAAAAAGACAAATTCGTACAATTTCAGAAATAAAAATTTGGTTTTTATCAGAGCTGGTTGGCGCGTGTATAATTGCGTCTGAAATGCATGATAGACGCGCTTTCAGACGCATCCCTCAGGTCAAACCCACTAGTCAGAGCGCGTGTATATCCGCGTCTGAGATGCAGAATACACGCACTCTCGGATGCGATTCTTAAGTCAAAGCTTCTGGGCAGAGCGCGTGTATTCCCGCGTCTAACATGCAGAATACACGCTCTAGGAGATGCGACTGCAGACACGATGATAGCAAACATAGCTTCGTGTATATACCTGCGTCTATACTAAAATCTACACACACTTACAAATGTGCTCAATCGACTGATTTCAATCTGACAACTGCCATTCATGATTTATTTGTGCTATAAGAAGTTCAATCATAGATCCTAACACAGAGAGAGAGAGAGAGAGGACTCACCTTGGGTGTTTGGTGTGGATGGGTGGTGGCGCTTCTTCCTTCTCCTTCTTCCTCTCCTTGGTGAGTTACTCTCCCTTGATGCTTGCTTGCTGCTTGTTGTCTCCTCCCTTTGCTTCTTCTTCCTCTTGTTCTCCTCTCTCTTGTTCTCTCTTTCTTTCTCTCTTGGCTTTCTTTTTTTCCCTCTTGTCTCTTTGAAGTGAAAGAAGAGGTGAGTCATGAGGAGGTGAGGCATGAAGAGACTAGTACAGGTAGACTGCATGTCGGCTAAACTCGAGCTTCAGAACGTGTAAAAAACGCAAGAAAGGAAAGGCGCAGTTTGAAAAGAAATGATTTAAGTATCTTTTGAATTTTGACTTTTGCATCTATTTTCGAATGTATATGCGTGTCTAAGTTTACATGAACGCGCTTATAGACGCGAAGTTAGACGCGTAAATAGATGCAGATTTAGACACGTAGGTAAACGCAAATATAGACGCGCATTTAGCTTTTATCATGAGTTTTTGTTTTTAAGATAAGTTTTGATAGTAAGTTCTTATCATAATTTTTTATGTGTTTATGATAAGTTTTGTGTATTTAAAATTGAGATCTTAGAATAATTAATACGCCAGCTTGAAGTTTTTATGTAAACATATGAATAACAAATTTGATGTTGTCATGAATAAGGTTTAATCATGTCATCGTCATCACCTAGTGCGGTGCATGCTGATGAGTCAACGAGCACATCCTCAAGTGAGGATGAAACATTACGTCTTCATAATCGAGATGCATGGCTATGACAAAAAATTAAATACATGTGTGATCGTTATCGAGGGTGTATTTTTCGTGCACATCGAGTTGCAATGTCATACCTCAACATGTATGGAGAATGGGACTGAGAAAAATCATTGGTATTCATTGTTTTTTTTAAACACTAAGATTGCTAGTCTATGTTACTCAATATATATCAACATACATGAAACTCCCTTTTGTGGTTGAGCAGGATGCGGTGCCACATCCTCAGATGCCCCCTCCTGGGCGTTGAGAGGCTGCAAAATGTCGACGCGAGGAGGCAGAGTCTTCAAGAAGAGTGGAGACTGACGACCATGATAGTAGCCCTCATGAAATGCCCCATCAAGTTGTAGAGGATGAGATTTTGAACAACATGGTACACCATCTATTTTCGCAGCCGGTTCAGGGAGAAGGTCACTCTAGAAGCCAAATGACTCACTATACGTAGCGTCATCTACTCCATTGTACAAAGGCTGTACGTATTCTGTTCTTCGTGTGTCCCTCGAGATACTTAACTTGCAAACAATTTATGGATGGAGTAATGTCAGTTTGAATGTGTTATTGAAGTAGGTATCAATTCAGTTTGGCTTATGAATCATAATATTAATTGTTCTATTTTGAAATCAAACACAAATATATGTTGGTGGTTTTTTAACTCACTTTTAAAAATATATGTAGGTTATTATCACAAATGCTTCCAAAAGGAAACAAATTGCCAACTAAGAGAGAGCAAGCAAGTCATTACTTGACATCTCTGGAAGGACTCGATTATGTCAAGATCCATGCATGTGTCAATGATTGTGTCTTATTTCCTGGGATTCGTGAGTTTGTACGAGAGTGTCCTATTTGTGGCGAATCAAGATACGAAGTGGAGATGAAGTCAATGGATGTGCCTCGTAAGGTTTTGCGACATTTTTCGATTGTTCCACGTATTCAACTTATGTTCAAGTGTAAGTCTATTTGGAAAGCTCATGTCATGGCATGCTAGTCATCGTTCAAGTGATGGAAAATGGAGGATCCCTGCAGACACACTGGCATGGCAACATATAGATAATTTGTGGCCCATTTTCAAAGAAGAGCCAAGAAATTTGAGATTTGGTTTAGGTATGGATGAAATCAATCCATTTGACATCAAAAGCACATCATACAGTGTATGGCCAGTGGTATTGGTGAACTATAATATTCCTCTATCCATGGCAATCAAAAAGGGACATGTAATGTTGTCCCTTGTGATTCCTGGAAAGCAGAAGGTAAAAAACATGGACATCTACTTAGAGCCTTTGATTGAAGAGTTAGAAATGTTATGGGAAGGTATTGAGGAGCAAAATACAAGCATATCTGCATCCTCTAGAGGTTTCATGTTGAAGGCCATGTTGTTGTGGACCATGCATGACTTTCTAGGATACGAAGAGTATTCAGGTACATGTATATAACTCTATATTTGAAATTCAAGACTTGAATCAATTTCATTTTATTAACTCACTTGTTTGTTCAGGTTTAACCACATCAGGATATCACGCATGTCCTATTTGCGGTCCCTCTAGTTTCCTCTAGGCCGACACGTTTAAAGAAGGTTATCTATGAAAATAATCATCAATTTCTTCCTATTGACCATCCTAAATATGTTCTCCCTACTAATGGAATGACTCCACAATCTCTAACCATTCGAGATTGGAAGGAGAGATGGATTAATGCCGACAGCCACCCTCCACTCGTCATGAGTCGGTAAGAAGTGCATTTCTCTCGATTGACTTTAAAGTATTTAGTATGATGAATTTTTTACATAATATATTGTTTGTTCGTTAGGTTCTCTATATTTTTTCGTCTTTCATATTGGACTGAACTCAAGATCAATCACCTGTTGGACCCCATGCACATATTCAAAAATGTTGTATCTACATTATAGGATCACTTGATAGGGGCTCGTGATTCAATCAATGTAAGGGAGGATTTACGTAACATTGGTCTCATGAGACGAGTCTGGCCACGCATTGGACCTAGAGGAAAGATTGAGCTACCCCATGCACCTTGGATGTTGTCAAAGAATGAGGAAAAAATAGTGAAGGAACAAATATGTAGCTTTCAAACACCTAGAGGATGTATGAGATGTCTCAAGGGAGCCTTCATAAAGAAAAAAAAAGAGGTGTGGAGCAACTATCTGATTTGAAGTCCCACGATTGGCACAAAATGATTCAAGTAAGGGTATCTCTAACCATGAATATAGTAATTAGTGGAGTAACTATGTGTAAACTTTGGGGTATGATGACTTTTTCCTCAACTAATCATGTGATCTATGAATATTGTTTACATGCAGTTCGTACTTCCTACTAGCATATCCCATTGTGTATCCAAAGATGTACGTGATATCATTTACAATATGGGAGAGCTTGTGAGGTGTGCATACATTGTATTTTTTCATTATATATCTTTGAATTTCTACACAAAAATAAATAATTGTCAAATACATCCTGATAGATACGTGAGCTCGAAGGAAATTGATCCAAACACATTGCACGATGCTCGAGTATTATCTGTTGAGGTGGTTTGTTTGGTGGAGGAAATTTTTCCTCGATCCATTTTGACTACTCAATTACATTTACTCATACATTTGATTGATGAGATCGCACTTTGTGGGGCAGCTCATGCAAGGTGGATGTTTTTTCTTGAGCGCTTCATGAAAACCTTGAAAGATTTTGTGAGGCAAAAAGCACGGCCTAAGGAGGGAAGCATGGCTGAGGGTTGGTTAGTGCAAATCATCCCTTGTTTATATCTCTGAATATCTTGCTGAAGTGGACCCCTCTCAACCACGACTATGGAAAGACGATGAAGACTTGAGGATGACCTCTATAATACCTCAAGGAAAAGAAATGAGTAAAGTGCTAACAAAAGAAGAACTTCGTAAGTTAAATAGTTTTTGTGTGCTCAATAGTGATGTAATGAGCAAATGGGTGACACTATATAATGAAGCAAGGGCAAGAAGAAAAAGAAAAAGACAAGCATTTCGCACCAGATATGGACGTAATGTCTCATTTCCAGATCATCTAAATGCGCTCCCACGTCATATTGATATAGATTGGTTACATGAGGAAATGGAGAGAATGGAAAAAGATGAGGAAATTAATATATCTCAAGAAGAGTGGGAATATGCACAAGGTTGCTTATCAAAGGTGAGACATACTATCAATTAATTTGTTTCTAGTTATATTTTATATAATAAATTGACATGTTTAATCTTAATCTTTTACTACTAGTGCACATTATTTAATGCTATTTCGTGTGAGAGTAAACATCTTCGAACTCAACGTATAGATGAAAAGAGAAATACCCAAGATTGTGGTGTCCTTGCTCACTTTGAGGATGCCAATGGTACCATGGAAGGTTATTGTGGCTTGATCCAAGATATTCTGGAGCTTGACTTCAGACGATTCTTTATATATGTACTGGATGTGAAGTGGTTTAAAGAAGTGATAACAAATGGTGAGCATTGCACAATCGGACATCATCCAAGTGGTTTTGTAATCATTGACTCTACAAAATTTCACGACCTGAGTCAACATACCACACATCGTTGCTTTCTTCTGCACTTGTCATAGAATTGGTCATGTGCTGCACCATAAACAAATGCTCATTTCTGTTATCACCCTGTCTACTAGAAGATGCATAATTCCCTTGTTGCAATTTTCCATTCATGATGTCATTCTACTTTTTATAGCAGTCTTTAGCCATATGACCCATTTTACCACAGTAGTAGCATTTAACATTGTTGTTTGCATTTTGGCCTCTTTGCCATCCACCACGACCTCTTTGGCTCCCCCTGCCTCTAGAGTTACCAGGTCCTCCTCCATAGGACTGGTTTTCTTGAGTTTGGTGCATATTCTGATTTCTACCACGGCCTCCAGATCGGCCTCCTCTACCTCTGCCTCTACCTCTTCCAGCATTTGAGTAGAAGACAACTTCTTTTGAAGTTCCTCCTAAAGAAGATGCACCACCATTTCTCTGCTCCTCAAAAATTAGAAGAGCAATCAACTCCTCAAAATCAAGAAATCTTTCACGGACGGAAATGGATCCCCGGAACTGTGCATAATCCTTTCCTAGACTATTCAAGGTCACAGAAACTAAATCATCATCTTCCACTCGCGACCCAATGTGGAGCCCCAAGAGGAACACCAAGGAAAAGGGAATTCTCTTGCAAGAAAATCTATCTTGTAACATCAACAAGCTTGTTTATTATGTTTCATATGATCACAATGAAGAAAAGAACACCAGGCACAACAAATCTTCATGCAGCATCATGTAAATCTCCCACGGTTTTGATAGAATCAACCATATTCTTCAATATCTTCATAAAATCCATCAATAGAACAAAGAAAGCAAAGGAATACACCATCTTTGAATGGAAATACATCACATAGTATTCATCTTTAAGATCTTCATAGTCTTCTCTCTCAATCTCTCATATACAATCACTCTGTTTGAGTAGATTTGGCTATCTCTGACTCTTTCTCTCTCTCTATCAATAATACATCATATCCTCACTACAATCACTCTCAATAATCATTCTTAGGTCGTGGATACCCCTCCCAAGAGGTATGTCTGATATGAAGAGTCACCAGAGCCACTATAGTGTCCTTTCATAGCTCACTACTGTCACTTCACTCTAGTCTTCACTTGAGTCTTCAGCAACTACTTCTTTCACTTCTTTCAGCTCTTTTGCAATTGTATTCACCTCTTTCCAAGGCTAGAAAACTTTCCCAATCTACACTCTCATCCATCAGAACACATACAGAAGCATACAGAACAGTCACAGAACAGTACCAGAACAGCTACAGTACAGAACAGAACAGAACAGAAACAGAGGCTCTACAGAAGACCTACAGAAGGTTACAGAGGTCATCAAAACCACATAACTCATACTCAAACCATTCCAAACTTTCACAAACCATTCAATAAACTTTCACAAGTTCTCAATCTTCATCAAACAATACTCCATCCCTCCTTACAGAAGATAATCAGAACAAAACAGAGCAAAACAGAGCAAAACAGAAGGTATACAGAACCAATCAGAACCTATCAGAACATCACAGAACCACCAATCCCCACTGATAAACATCATGAACTTCCAAAACACAATCATTATAATCCAAAACACTCTCAAACCACTTTCAAACCAATCAATCATCTCATAAAATCAACCATTCAGCTCTCAAAAACAACAAAAATCAGCCAAAAAACAAGTCATTTCAACACTCAACATATCCCCACACTTAATAAGGAAGCGTCCTCGCGACCCAGGAAAAAGGGAATACAAGTTCATTTAAAAGCGCAACTTTGATCTTCAATATCTCTTCTAAAAAAGAATCCATCCACCACGACCCCAACTTATAACCTGTTTCTGATATAAAAATACAAAGAAAGGAAAACCCTTTATACAGTAACACTTATTATCAAACTAAAAATCACAACAAATTTGTAAAGGATATAAGAGTTTTCTTCTTCTTCATCAGCATCAGCTTCAACTCTCCATCCACGAACCCAGCACCACAATTCTCCAAAATGTAGCTCGCACACGAAATCCAATAGGAAACCACCACATTCGTATTACATAAATGAACTCACAACACAAACACTACACACAACCATCTGAATGATTCCTTCAAAAAGAGAGATTTTCATTAAAAAGCATCCACCATACATTGGAAAGGTATCAATGAAGATGATCCCTCTTGAAAGATTGATGTTGGCGGAAACGATCCATAGACAAGGATTCATCTACAAAGGTTTTGGGAGGATTTTGAAAAAACTGAAGACAGCACATCCTTTCCAATAGGACCATGTATCTGCTAAGCAAACGAAGGGCATGAAAATACAATATATCCAGCTGCTGGGAATCAATACTCACATTGACATTCATGCACAACTTTGGAATAGGCTTGGAATCATTATGAGAGTGCCTATGCATATACGCCAATTACCAAGCAAAGTGAGCAGTTAATCTCACTGAGGGATCTGTAGACTGTGAATACTGTTGAGCAAAATGAACATAGTTCTGATAAGCTTGACTGGAAGCTGTCCATTCTCCTGGAATTACTGGCCAATTGATCTGAGGTCCTGTAAGGGAATCATCCGAACTCCATCCCCTTCTTCGGGAAATCTGATTATCAAACCCGTCACAGTCACTAACCAACTGAGGTGGTTGAGATATAGAAGTGTTAGGAGAGGGTAATGGAATAAGGAAAAGTGGATGAAGGGAGGGATAGGCAAAATCATAAAAGGAAGAAAAGGTTAAAGAAGGAGTGGCAGAAATTTGGAGGGAATCACTAAGGAAGGGTGTTAACTGATAAATAGGAAATGTGGAGGGTACATGAATGGAGGGAGAAGGACAAGGTGGAGAAGGCGAAAATACTCGATCCTCAATAAAGGAACAGTATGTAAAAATGGGAATTTGAGGGAAAGATGAAGGTTGGAAAAGAAGGGGTAAAATAATTGTGGAATTAGATTGACAAAGGGAAAGATATATAGCATATCGGTGAGCCATTTGTTGGTAATAGAGGAGGGTAGGAACAGAAGGTCCTAAGAGAGATCGTCTATGATAGGCATCAAAGAAGGTAGAATCAAACGGATTATGTTTTGAAAGATATGCGAAGAGATCCATCCTCAGTTGATTAGTACTCTGGGCAGAGGTAGGAGCTGTGTTTTGTCTTTGATTCAGGACCACAAAATCAATCATGGGATACCAGAAATTATCATGACAAGTAGCCACTTTAGAGGAATAACTCTGGAACATGTCAGTTATGCGCAACTCCAAATGGTTGACATACAAAACAGCTTGCAGAACCACATCCCCCACATACCATGCCAAATCCACCTCATCTGGAATTAACAAGTCTCCTCGTAGATACATGTATGACATCAACATGGTATCTGGTGTGACAGAATCTTCAAACATCATTCTTACTACCTCTGTCAACAACTCAGCAGACCAAGCCCCACTCCATCCATCCTCTGGAAGAGGTAAATCCATCGTGGAAAGCTTCATATAGAAGACCAACTTCTGTAAGTGATAGTGGACAAAGAAAGAATGGTCTGGTGAAACATATTCCTGAAACTGCTCAAATGTAGACCATAACAAGTCCATTCTGGATTGCAATCTTTCCACTTTATCTTGGAATAGAGGACACAAGGTAGCCTATCTCTGAAGAGCAGCCAAGTCCTGCTGTGAAAGAGAAGGAATCAAGGGAACATTAGGGCTTGGAGGAACAGAGCGGGATTTTGCCAGTTGATCTTGCAACTGCTGGATTTGGGAGACTTGGGATACCACTGTGTCATTAGCAATCTGTAAAGCTGAAAGTTTGTCACCTAAGATAGCTTGGAACTCCTACGCTTCTCTGGACATCCTCTCCTTCTCCTCTAAAAGGCTACTAACCTGTGATTGAGCCTCTAGTAACTGGATCTTCAAAGAAGAGATCTCATCGCTTTGGGTGGCAACCAGTTGGGTTTATTGTTCCATTTGCTTAAACAAATCTGCTAGGGTATCCTTAGTAGAAGCTAACTCGGATGTTGCCTTATGCAACTGGTCCTTAGACTGCATGAGCTCTTCATAAAAGGACGCGTACAACTGTTGAACACACGCTGTCACTGACAACTCAATGGAGCTCTGAATATCTTTACAGAGGAAAGGAATTGCATCTCCTGAGACTAGACTGTTCAGGGAGGGAATTGATATCTCCAATGATCCTTCTCGATGTGCTCTGAATAGGTTATTACAATTGAGATACCCAGGGAGATCACTGCCAGAGGTAGCAGGAATGGGCACTGAAGGAAGTACGGAAGGAGCTTTATCTGCTACCCTCTTTAAGCGTTTGCGCTGGATGACCAGGGGAGGCGGAGAATCATCATCCTCTATATCAATGGGTTCTGACTCATCTGAAGGTGGAGGAGGAGGAACTGGATCTGATGGAGGAGGTGGAGACACAGTCTTCTGTAAACTTGAATAGGTCAAGAAGGCAAACAAATACGATCCATATGTGACATTGGTAACATTACCCCTGGTGACTTTGACGAAATGTTGATCCATTTTAGTGAGGAGGTAAGTACTCCAATCAATAGCAACTCCTTTCAACACCATCCTGGAAGCTGTAAAAAGCTCTTTGGACAAGTACTGGGATGGCGTTTTGGCAGGCATAAACCTGTCCTGGAGAAACTGACAGATCATCTTCCATACGGGATCAGTGATCATGGAAAAGGAAACTCCTGAAGAGTTGATCACCTTCTTAACATCCAGCATTTCCCTTGTCTGCTTTTGCAACAGCTTCAGAATCTTGTCATTAGAGAAAAGCTGACGAGTGGTAACAAAAGGTTCACCTTTGGAGGGAAGAGACAAAGCCTTCCCTAAGCCTCGAGGTGTCAAAGTCATAGAAATTCCCTGGACTAGGCCTGTCTTCTTGCTGTAGGAGGCCAGAAACTCATCACATAACGACGGATCCTCGGGAAGCAATGGAAAAGAAGTAGCCACAAAAGCAGCGAGTCCCGCCTTCGTGAGAGGCTCAAAAGTGAGTAGGGAAGAGTAATCCCTACTAACTAATGGGACGTACTGGATAGGGGGAGGAGCGTGAGAAGGCGCCATTCAGATGGTTACACACACACCACAATCACAGACAATCAAGGAGAACGCCTACAAAGCAACAGACAAAAAATCAAGGATAAGAGAACAACCAAAACAATAAAACGTGACTCGACCAACTAACCCCAAGCAAACCACAGCCTAGAAAAAAAATTCGACATGATCTTGAGACAAATGCGACCGAAAGCTTCATGCTATGCATCAGACAAACACCCAGAACCCCGTATCAGGCAATAAAAGAAAAAAACTGCATACCGTATCCTGAACCGTAACAAAGACAGTAAATCAAAACAATACCATATCCGACACATATCAAGACTACATCATTGATAAACCAGTGTTTGACTATGGAAATAACTCCAAGGACTGTGCATACCCATCCCACGAAACGGTTTGTTAAAAAGGGGGATTAAGTGCAGTGAGGGGGGATTAATTTAATGAAGGGTTGATTTTAATAAATTATTAAGAATGGGTGAATTTTTATTAAGTGATAAAACTTAGCAAGAAAACGGCGGTTCCTTATTATAAATTTAAGTACCAATTATTAGGTTAAAACGGTGCTTTAATTCGAATCCCGGACTTCGATACCCAGACTGGGTCTCTAAATGCAAGTTCATTGATTACAAATTAAGGTGATGTGGAGCGCTTTTTTGCCAACGCATGCTCATGTGACGGCTGGTTCATTTTAATTAAAAATTAAAGTGCCTCTGTAGCGCACGTAGCGCGTGCTAAGTGAACAGCGTGTTTATTTTAATTAAAAAATAGGTGTGTATATAGCGCGAATGCGCGTGGAAACTGTAGATGAATAAATAGTTCATTTTAACAATTAATTTGTGATTAAGGGGGAAATGAAAATAAATAAAGCACATAAAATAAATACCTGGAAGGGGTGTGTATGTAATGCCTCAATGCGCACGGAAGAGTCCCCCAAAAGAAGTGAATCCAGTAAAGGAAAAGTAAAGACCACTGACGAAACAACAAAGACAACACCTTAGCGGGTGTGTTGATTTTGTTTTTTTTTGTTTTTTAATTTTTGTAATTTGTGATTATTTATGGGTGGTTTTTGTTTTGTGAGGTTGTTTTGTTGTTTGGTTTTGTTTTGTTTTTTGTGTTTGTTTGGTTTGTTGTTTGTTTGTTTTTTTTTAAATAATAATAAGAATAATAATGAAATCAAGATATATAACACATGAATATGTGATGAAGGGAAAAAATGAAAATGCAGCCATGGAGGAAATATCCACAATTGAGTGGATGAAAATAAAATAGAGAGTGTTATGGTTAATTTCCGTTTGTTGGTTTTTTTTTAAAAAAAACAATAGGGGAACCATGTATGATAATATTTTAAAGTGAAAAATAAATGGAAAATGGTCAAGGGGGGTGAGGGGAATTTTTTTAGAATTTTTTAGCTGACAAATGTCCAAAAATTGGCAAAAAGCGAAGGGAATTTTTAGAAATTTTGCTGAATTTTTATGAGGTGGAAATTAATTTATAAATTAAGTAAATCAGTTAAATCAGGAAAATCAGCTTAGTCTGGTAAGTAAGTTCAAATTAAGTCAGCTAAGTCCTGGTAGTCTGTGGAAGTCATGTAAGTCAGACTAAGACAAGTCAGGTTAGTCAAATGGAACTAGGTTAGTCTAGGGGAAGTCAGATAAGTCAGTTAGGGAGACTAAGTCAATGGAGACTAACCTAAAGGGGGTTAGTTAACCTAAGTAGGGTTAGGGTTAGGGTTAGGGTTAGGGTTAGGGACCTAACTAGGGTTAGGGGGAACTAACCTAACTAGGGTTAGGGGGAACTAACCTAACTAGGGTTAGGGGGAACTAACTGAAGGTTAAATTAACTAATAGAAGGTTAGTGGAACTAATGTAAGTTTAGTTAACTAATGTAAGGTTAGTTAAACTAACCTCTAAGTGCAGTTAGGGAGGAGGAGGAGGGGGAAGAGGAGGAAGAAGAGGGAGGAGAAAGGGGGAGGAGGCGGCGACTTCCGGCGGCGCTCGGCGGCGGGAGACCAGGTGGCGGCGGCTCCAGACAGCGGCGAGACAGTGGAGTCGGCGGCGACTGCTGCAGACGGCGGCAGCGTTCTCCGACGGCGATGAGACAGCGGAGTCGGCGGCAACTTCTACAGACGGCGGCAGCGGCTTCAGACCAGCAGGGCGGCGGCCCAGGGCAAAGGTGTGGCCACACGAGGCGGCTTCGCGGCGGTGGGCGGAAGACAAGAGGTGAAAGGGAAAGGGAAGGAGAGGCAGGCGGGGAGGGGGAGGAGGGTAGGTAGGAGGAGAGAAGGAGGGGAAAGGCGTGGGGGTGGGAGAAGAAGAGGTGGAGGGAGGCGGAAGAAGGAGAAGAAGGCGGGCAGGCGGGGAGAGGGAGGAGGGGAGGTGGAAGGAGGGAGGGAGAGAGGAGGAAGGGAAGAAGGAGGGAGGGAGCAGGCGGAAGAAGGAGAGAGGGAGGGCGAGTGAAGGAGGAAGAAGGGGAGGGGATGGAGAAAGAAGGACGGTTGCAGGCGGGAGGATCGGGGAGAGAGAAAGAGAGGAGAGGAAGAAGAAGAGAGAGAGAGAGGGAAAGAGAGAGAGGAGAAGGGTAGTTGGGAGGGGGGGTCCGTTGGGGGTAGGGGTAGGTTTGTTTAGAAATAATAATAATAATAATAATAAAATAAATAAAGGAAGTAATTAAGAAATTAATGAATTAAAAAGGAAAAGGGAGACGCCCCTGTCCCGCGCGCATGCGCGGGGCAGGGGTAAAAAAAATTTACGGTGACAGGAGTGAAAAGGCATCTGGATGCAGGGACGGAGCACGCGGACACAATCGGGGCACGTGAGGACGCGTAAAAGTGAAAAAAGGCGCGTTCACGCACGGGACGGAGCGCGTAAATACTCATAAAAATAAAGAAAAATTAATAACTCCCAATCCGAACGTCAAAACGAAAGGACGTAAAAATAAAAAGTGGGCAAGACGGTAGGCGCAAAACAGGAAAAATATACGACGGAGGTTTTGGGAGGGGTAAAGGGCGGTCACGTGCAAAAAACACAAAAAATGAACCAAAAAATGCAATTAAAAATTAATATCGGGAGATCCGTGCATCGGAATGAGGTGCAGAAAAAAGGAAAACTGTGTAGAAAGATGTGCCCAACAATCCTATCACCTCAAAACATAGTTCCGACTGAGATAAGAAGCGTTCACGTGGGAAAAACCTAAAAAACAAACCCGAAAATGGGATTGGAAATTAATATCGGACGAACCGTGCACCGGAATGACATGCAATAAGAAGGAAAAATGTTCGAGGAAGGAGTGGCACAGGGTTATCACGTTAAATCACAGTTCGAGTGGAAGTAGGAGGGGTTCACATGCAAAAAACTCCAAAAATACGCCCGAAAACTCATTGAAAAATTAATAAGTAAAAATCCGGAAGTCGAAAGAGGGGGGAGGAAAAAGGAAAAAGGTGGGGGAAGACATCGGGGACACGACGGTCAAATCAAATTGGAATTCCGATGCAAACAGTGCAGGTTCACATGGAAAAATGTCAAAAAGACGTACGAAAAAGTTGTAAAAAACTGGAAAATTAATATTGGACAAACCGTGTATCGAAATGACACAGCATAAAAAAGAAAAATGTCAGGGGAAAAGTGATTGTCAGGGCTATGACATCAGATCATGGTTCCGAAGCAAGAAAAGCACGTTCACATGGAAAACTGGCTAATTTGCGCAAAATGCTTCAAAAATTAATAACTCAAAAATCGTGCACCGGAACAGGGGTAGGTAAAAAGGAAAAATGATCAATTCAAAGAGAGGAACAGGGTTATAAGGTTGGATTTGGACTTCGGTGAACATAGGGTGCATTCACATGGCAGGACCTCAAAAACAGGGAATGAAGGAAAACTGCAAGGGAACAGCCCCAAGGGTGGGTGGAACATAATCGGGTGGGTGGGAAGGGACCCCATCAGGGTAACAGCAAGGCATGGCATACATGCATGAGCAGGTTAAGGCATATGCAGAAGGATATACAATGTAGACGCGCAGGGACGCGTTCCCACACTTAAGACCTCAATGGATAGGGTTAACCGAGCAACAGGGACCTAGGACCACGCCACAGACCATCCACTAACGTCCCCACACTTAAAACATGAACGTCACGGGGAAACAGAAGGTGTAGGGTTAGAAAAACTTGGCCCATTTTGTTGAGGATCAAGGTCAATTGTCGATGGCACTTCCTGTGTTGTTGTCGGCTTCTGGAGGTACCAAGGCATCTTCTCGGCACATGTCCGTCATGGCAGGGACCATGTGGCAGCACCCAGGGAGGTAGCTGATGGAAAGAATCGCATGAAATTCGTCGATGATGAGGGATACTACACTCAACTCACTGTCACTCAAATGGAATGAAAGAACAATCACTCGCCCCATGACTAATATCACTCGAGGAATAAGGATTGAAACCCATATCTCGTACCTGGTTGAGGAATTGACAAGGGGGGAATGGTGCAGAAGGAGTATGCCAAGGTGCACAGTTGATGGTGCATTAGTGCGTCCAACCCGTCTAGCATAAGTGCAAGGAGGAAGGCAAGGGAGCCTTATAGTGTAGTGTACAGAACAGGGTGATGTATCTTGTGATGAGGGCAAAGACCCATCCCGTGGGTGCACAGGGAAACGGGAACATACCTGACTCCAAGTGTCGTAACGTCCCTCAATCTCACCTCTCGGTAATTGATTGAAGAAACTCCAGTCACACTCAGCCCACCCTCTGTCTCACTCTCTGTTTGATAGTTACAGGAGGGCAGCCCGTTCCTGAAACCCATTGATATTATCCTCACAGCCACTTGTGCAAAGGTTGTATACCTTGTGCGCATTTGATGGTGCAACGGTGCATCCCTCCTTGTGCCGGTATACGGTGCGAGAAGGAAGGCCAGGGAGCCTTATGGTGCAGTGCACATAAACAAATTGTGCTTTGTGCATTGAGAGGCCCATCCCGTGCGTGCAACACTGCATTCACACTTCTCACCTCTCATTTGATTTGAAGGGAAAAGACTGGTCTCTCGCCCCACCCTCTGTCTCACTCTTTGTTGATAGTTATAGAGGGCAACCATACTCACTTCCCCATCCGATTAGGATGAAAGCTCACATCACTTGATTGTTTGTCGATGAAGATCGCGTCGTCAGTTGTTGAAGAGGCATACCCAAGGAGGTAGCCATCAAATCGAACGTTGTGTTAGATAGGACATGTCGTCTGCGAGAGGACAGGTAGACACTCTGCAGAAAGACCCAGGACACAGCGTACCAAGGGAGGCAGCTTCGGAATTGGATCCTGAAAATTTCAAGTGATGAATCCACTTTCTGGACTTCTGGGTGTTACCACCTTTTCCACAGCCAGCTTCTTGCCCAAGGGTGGGTGCCACCTTTTCTTGGAACGAGGCCTGCTATGACAGGGAAGTTCTTCCTTTTCTCTCATAACAGTTTTGTTTTTCTTTCTTTTTTTCTTTTTTCTTTTTTCCCCCTATTCCTGAGGGTGTTTCCACCTTTTCTCAAAGAATAGGTCGGCATGACAGGGACCTAAGTCCTTTTCTCCCATGACCGATATGTATATTTTTTTCTTTTTTTTCTCTCTGTTTTTTTTTTCCGAATTAAGCAAGGGAATGGTAGAAAGACCATTTGTCAGAACCAACCTCGCCACTGTCACTGGTGGAAAATAGAAGATAAGAGATCAAGGCTGAAAGGGGGGTTTGAGGGGACAGAGGATTGCGTCCACCTCATCAAGAGTGGCTGAAGAACGGCTATCAGAAGTAGCATCATAAGAAGTACAATGCCGCGCCAACGAGGGAAAGGAGCAAGTGACCGTGATTGTCAAGATCCCCAAGGAGGGAAGTACTTCTTCAGGCGATATCCATTGATCAGGAAGGGATCATCAAAGGCATCAACGGTCTGCACTTGGACAGAGCCATTAGGGTTGACAGCAAGTACCTTATATGGGCCCATCCACCGCTGTTGGAGCTTGCCAGGAAACTTGCCAATTCGTGAATCATAGGCTAGGACCAAATCACCTTCTTTGAACTCCTTGTGCTTGATGAAGCTGTCATGGTAAGCCTTACGTCGAGCTTGCGTGGCTTCCATGCACTGTAGATCCATTCTATGAATTTCATCCAAACATTCCAGGTGCAGGAGATGGCGTTGCAGTGAATCATCGTCCCCCAAACGTTCTTTGATAGCCACTCTCAAAGAGGGTAATTCTAGTTCAACATGGAAAACAACTTCTGTACCATACACCAGCTGGAAAGGTGTCTGTCCTGTTACTGCTTTATGGGAGGTTCTTATGCCCAGAGGGCCTCTGTAAGTCGATCATCCCAATCACGACGATGTGCGGCAATTGTTCTTGTCAGAATCGAGCAGAGGATGCGATTGGTGACTTCGACTTGGCCGTTGGCTCTGGGGTAATAAGGAGTGGACTTGCGATGGCGGATCTTATACAACTCTGTCAATTCTTCCATGACTTTATTAATGAAATGAGTGCCTCTGTCACTTACCAGCTCTAAGGGACTGCCAAAACGGGTGATGATATTCTCGTACATGAACAAGGCCACACTGTTACTATCGTCCCGCTTTAGGGCTTTAGCTTCACACCACTTTGTGACATAATCCATACATACGAGGATGTATCGGTTCTGTTTCCTTCTGGTAGGAGGATCGATCGGACCTACGAAGTCGATGCCCCACTTCTCAAACGGCTTTAAGGGAAGGATAGGTTGCAGTGGCATGGCACTTGTCTTTGTGGGTTTCCCCATTCTTTGACAAGCATCACATCTTTTACAGTAATCATAGGCATCTTTGTGAATTGTAGGCCACCAGTATCCTGCTAGCAGAGCCTTCCTGGCTGTAGCTTCTCCTGCAAAGTGACCTCCACATGGCTCGTCATGGCAAGCCTTCAAAACAATCCCAATCTCATCTCCTGCAACACATCTTCTGAGCACTTCATCTTTGCCTTTCTTGTACAGTGCGCCGCCTAGTAGGGTGTAGGGGGCCGATTCTAGCATAAGCTTCTTCCTTTCCCGACTAGAAATACCAGGAGGATACTGTTGGGTTGCCAGCAAATTGGCAATGTTTGCATACCAGGGAGTTACAGTTTCTACCAAGAATAGGGAAGCATCAGGGAGGTTTGGGTCATCCTGCTCCTCGTCTGCAATTTGTGGGATACGCGACAGATGATCAGCCAGAACATGGGAACGACCAGGCTTAGTAATCACCTCAAAGTCGAACTTCTGGAATAAAAGGAGCCATCTCATCATTCGTCCTTTCACATCTGCTTTGTTCATCAGGAAGGACAGGGCCTCATGATCCACATAAAATTTAAAGTGAGTGGATAGGAGATAATGGCGGAACTTCTCTAGGGCAAACACCATTGCCAAGCACTCCAGCTCTGTCACTGTATAGTTTCGTTCCCTATCAGTGACTTTTCGGCTTGCATAATAGATGGTTTGATCCAGCTTTGAGGAGCCCTTTTGGCAGAGAACTGCGCCTAAGTCTTCAATAGATGCCTCAGTGTGTACGTGGAACTCTTTCGTCCAATCAGGAGGTTGCAGAATGGGTGCCTCAATCAGGCACTGCTTCAGAGTATGGAAGGCTTTGTCACATTCTTCGGTCCAAGTAAACTCTGCATCTTTCCTCAGAAGCTTGTGCAAGGAGGTTTCCTTTGTTGCAAAATGAGCTATGAACCTTCTGTAGTAACCCACATGGCCTAAGAATCCCCTCAACTGTTTGAGGTTGGTGGATGCTATCAGAGCTGCGATCTTTTCAATCTTTGCAGGGTCTGTTGATATTCCTTGTGCAGAGACAATGTGGCCCAACAGGACTCCAAAAGAGACCCCAAAGATGCATTTGTCGGGGTTGAGGGAAATCCCATACTCCCGGCATCGGTCAAAGCATTGTTCCAGGTGTTCCCAGTGTTCACGGATCAAACTATAAACACAGAAGTCATCCAAATATACCTCAATAAAGTCGTGCAGATGATTTTGGAATGCGGCCATCATGACTCACTGGAAAGTAGCAGGGGCATTGCAGAGCCCAAATGGCATCACTCGGTAAGCATGGGTCCCCCATTCTGTGGTAAAGGTTGTTTTGGACTGGTCTTCTTCTGCTATCTGCACTTGGTTGTATCCGCTAAATCCATCCAAAAGGGAATAAAGCTCATGTCCTACCACTGTGTCCAACAGTTGGTCTGTGAAAGGGATAGGAAAGTGATCCTTCTTTGTTTTAGAATTGAGCTTTTGGAAGTCAACACATATTCGCAATTTGCCATTCTTCTTGGGTACAACCACAATGGGTGAAACCCATTCACTATTTGCCACTGGATAGATGAACTCGGCTTCCAGAAGCTTCAGCAGCTCCGCTTTCACCAATGTGGAATAATTCGGGTTCATTCGCCTCTGTCGTTGCCGTACTGGCTTGGCATCAGGCTCCAAGTCAATATGATGTTGACATATTGTGGGATCAATCCCCTTTAGGTCTTTGTAAGACCATGCAAACACGTTCAAATTCTCTTTCAACAAGTTGTACAAGGTTGACAACTCCTCTTCTGGGAGGCTGCTACCCACCTTCAAGTGGCGTTCAGTGCCATCTGCATCCACAAAGGTTAACTGCCTTTCACCTTCTACTTCACGGATGAAGGTCCCACGGACTGCTTCTGGATACAGATCCAACTCCTTCAAGGGAGTGGTGCCCTCTTCTGATATCCCACTAGAACCAACTTCTTCTTTTGGTGGAGACTTAGGTTGCTCCTTAAGATGTTGTAATGGGATTAGAGCCGTTTTCGGTTTGGTTTCAAAATTAATTACCTCTTGGCTTGAAGACTCCTCTTCTGAAGATGACACATCCAGGAAGGTCACATAACAGGGACCCTCTGATGCATGTTGGGTTAGTGGGACTGGTGGTTGTTGGCACGGTGCATCATCATCATCTTTCTTAGGCAAAGATGGGTTAGAACGGCATGAGCCACTGTTGAAAGACGGCTTGTTCTTCTTAATCCATTTCTTATAAAGGTTTTGCATATGAGAAGATCCATTTACCAGACCAAATGGTACCATCACCATTCTGTCCCATAGCATGAGCTCGTCTACTTCTAATGCTTCTGTAACTTCTTCTCTAAATGTATCCTCTTCGGGTGGAATAGACTCTTCTGGCTCACTTTCATAACCTTCTTCGTCCATATCATATTCATCCTCTTCTGTCTCTGCTTCTGCTTCTGTCTCTGCTTCTGTCTCTGTAGGCGCTCTGTAACAGAAGAACAGATTCTCTGTTTCCTCTTCTGCCTCTGTCTCTGCTTCTGCTATGGCCATGTAACAGGGAGAGCAGTACATCTATGCTTCTATCTCACTGTTAGAAGTGATTTCAAAAGTCATTCCTGGTTCATGCAAGAAGTATTCACCCATTGATAATGGCTTTGCATCTTTTGGAAGTCGGCTTACAGTATCCACTGTTAAGGAACATGCTACTGTTTTCTTAGGAAGGATCTGTTTGACAGCATCTTCGTCTGCTGATGTTCCATCTGTAGCCTCATTAGGGGAGTCAGAATATAATTCCAAGGAGGTGGATCCATGTTCTTTTTGAGAACCATACAGTTTTAGCACCACTTTGTTGGGTCCTCTACCCAAGGTCAAAGTTCCTTTGAACCAATCCGTCCTTGCTCGAGCTTCAAAAAGCCATGGTTTGCCCAGTAACAGAGGATAGGATGTACCATAAGAGTTTGGCTTCACCACCAGATAGGTTAGCCAATAATCTTTTCCAGCCATTGTAGTCTTCACATATGGGAGAATGCTCAAAGGCTTGATTCTGCTCTGATCCGCCAGTCTGATGAGCCATTGGGTTGGTTGCACACCTTGTAGGCCTAGATCCTTCATTGTTACATCCCTCATAATGTTCACTGATGAACCACCATCAATCAGTGCATTTGCAATAAAACATCCTTCTCCACATTCCAGTCTCTGGAGTATCCGGATCTAGGAAAGCGTTAGCCACATCCACTTCTTTTACAGGGCTCTGGAGCCTTGTTGGACTTTGTTGCTGTTGAGGAAGCAATCCTTAAACCACGTCTTCTTGTCAGTATACTTTTGAACCTTTTTCGGCAACTGGGAGACAACATCAATAATTGTCGGAATGTGAGGTTTGGTTTAAAGGTATCTAGATCTCTGACCAGATTGTATTCCTTAATAGGATCCACTAGCTTCTCTAATCGGTTAGGGAATGGGGCAACACCCATTTTCATTTTCTCTCTTTCTTCCAACAGAGGCATCATGGGAACTTCTTCTGCCACTTGTGGCACTTCCTCCTCTTCTGTCTCTTGGACCTCTGGTCATGTCTCTGGAACTCTCTGTGGCACTGTAGTGCTCTGTACGGCACTGTTAGGCTCTGTTTTGTTCTGTTCTTCTGGTGGAAGATTGAACTTCACTGTTCTGGCTGGAGGGTTATTTTCTTTCTGGGCAGGTGGTTCCTTCTGCTTTGCACGCGTGATGGCAGCAACTTCCAATTCCACTAAATTGGAGGTAGGATCTTGGGCCTTGGCCGGACTATCAGTAGCACTGTTTTTCACTGGGGCTGGGCTTGGATAGTCCTTTGCAGTGTGGCCTTCTCCTTTGCATCGACTGCGTAAGGGCTTGTAATCCACTGACCTTCTGGGATTTGGACAATTTGGTGAGATGTGTCTCTTTTCTCCGCATCTGTAACACTCCACTTCTGATCTCCGACCACCGCCAGACTGTCTTCCTCTGTAACTTTGAGAGGGAAATCTTCTGGGTCCGAAATTAGGACCAAACTCTCTAGGCTTGGGTCCAATATCTTGTGTTGTCATTTTGGACTCCAGCAAGTTGAATCTTGCGCCTTCTTCCTTCCTTCTCCTATCATGCATCTCCTTCAGAGAGCAAATGTCCTCTGTATGGTTCTTCCGTAAATAGTAGGAACAGAAGGCTCCAGGAATGGTTGGTTTGCGTGTACATTCAGTGGCTAAATGGCCTGCTTGATGACACTTACCACACCAAGTATTTGATCGCATCACATCTCTTCCTGCTCCTACAACGTTGGATATGCTAGCGGTATTCACTTTCAACGTCTGTAGTTGTTCTGTAATCACATCCATCAACTCCTTTTTTATGTTTGCAACTGAGTTGGATAAGTAGTCCTTCAAGCTTTCTCCTCCGGACGTACTGGCAGTAGGGTTTTGAGGAGTCTCTGTAATCACTGCATAAATGGGTTGGGATGGTACAGAGGGGTCTCTGTTCTGGTTCTGATTCAGGGCTCCTGTTTGAACTGTTTGCTGTTGGCTCCAGTTGGTAGGATTCCACTGTTGCTGATTTGGCATTGAGAAAATTGGTTGGGACCATTTTTGTTGTGGTTGAACCATCATTTGAGGCATGGATTGTGGCCACTGTGGATTTGGTGCACTGTACTGTGATACTGGAGGCATCTGTTGGTAAGGGTAGGGGACAGTCCCTGGGACTGCATTTGGTGGGTACATCATTCCTGGCATCAGAGGAGGTAGGACCCCTCTTCCTGTATTCATCACCAATCTAGCTTCCACTTCATCGTACAGTCTTGGACCTTCTGTTGCAGCTTGCAGTGTGGCTGGTCTTTGCAGCTCCACAGACTTACGGACTTCTGGTTGTAATCCTCTGAGAAAAACTCCCTTCTGAATGCCATCATCTAGATTATGGTTAGTCCATCTCTTCAGGATGGATTCCATTCGTGAGACATAGGCTTCTACTCTTTCTCCAGAGGACTGACTGACTTAGGTTCATGAATTCCTCTCTCATCCGCTCTTCAAAACTTTCACTCCTGAATTTAGTGAGGAAGGCCAACTTCAGGTCGTCCCATGTGCTAAAAGTTCCTGCTGCTTGTCTCTCATACCACTGGAACGCCACGCCCTTGAAAGTGGTGGGGAATATTGCCAACCAATGCTCAGGGGTTCTGGCATTGTTAGCCATACACGCTACCATAAACTCTGCTACATGAAGATTGGGGTCTTTATTGTAGTCTCCCTTAAAAACTGGCAATGGAACTACATTTGTTGGCCTGTCATCAATATTTCCAGGACGGATCTAGCTTGGAAGTGGACCTCCAGCAGGAGGAGGAAGGGCTTGATGTGCCATTGGGGCTTCTGTAAAGAGTTTCGCAAGGGCGTCAAAGGCGGCTTCTGCTGCGAGCTCGTTCTCAGCCTTGATTTTTGCTTTCTCTCTTCTCACGTACCTCTGGACTCGTTCTAACGCTTGCCTCTTTATTGCGTCATTCATCAAGGAGTTGGCTCCACTATGTTGTTAATGCTCCACAAAGGGTTAACAGAAGGCTTCAGTCTCTGGAGGACTCTCTTGCCAACATTTCTTCTACTTCTTTCTTTTCAACATCCCTAAATTCTGCTTTCATTCCACTGCATAGAGGAAGGTATTTGGTTCTGAAGGTGTCAAAATGCATACGTCTGAGCATTGTGGTGGTGCCATCATCATAGTAATGCCAACTTCTGATGGTTTCAATAGTGTATGTTGTAAAGAACACTCTGTCTACCAACTTCCAGTGAGTTGCTAATTGAACAAACAGAAGATTATCACTGCACCAAGCATCCCACGTATCTTGCTGTTGAGCATCCACAAACAAATTCCAACTCTTTTCCTTCTTGTCTTTGTAAACCTCTACAGACCAAGACTCTTGAAGCTTCTTCACAATCTCCCACTTGATGTTGTCTGGAAACTTCTCAAAACACAATATTAGTGAGTTTGGGAATCTCCCAATTCCCATTTTTTGAATGCTAAAAAGGTGGCACTCGGATAACATACCCATAAGTTTCTCAAAACTATATGGTGTGACCTATCATTGGAAAGCGCTTGAAAGATGGAATCTATTGAGCTATAGAGCGCTCGATTTGGAGTTATAGTGTTCAAGTTATGACAAATCCAAAGATTTGACCATGTGTCCCAAACTTATGGGAAATTCCCATATTCCCTAATATGGTGTTTCAATGAATGGCAAATCTTCCATTGATGGTCATTCTCTCTGTTTCTACTCTTCAGTTCATTCCCAAACAGTTTGCCACCAAGATGCAAGTTTCTGCTGCTTCAACAGGAAGAGGAAACTGTCCACCACATAGAGCATGCATCATGATGGTGATGTGTTTCCGCCATTGTGGGATGAACTTCTTGTGGAAAGTGGCTTTGATTATGAGAAATTCCAACTCTTCAATGAAAGAAGGAACTTTACAAACATCCATTGAATTCTTCTCTTCTTGGCAATGCCATTTCCTTCATTTTCAGCCTCTTCTGGTGCTTGTTGATGGCAAGATTCCCCGGCTGCGCACCAAAAACATGGAGCCCCAAGAGGAACACCAAGGAAAAGGGAATTCTCTTGCAATAAAATCTATCTTGTAACATCAACAAGCTTGTTTATTATGTTTCATATGATCACAATGAAGAAAAGAACACCAGGCACAACAAATCTTCATGCAGCATCATGTAAATCTCCCACGGTTTTGATAGAATCAACCATATTCTTCAATATCTTCATAAAATCCATCAATAGAACAAAGAAAGCAAAGGAATACACCATCTTTGAATGGAAATACATCACATAGTATTCATCTTTAAGATCTTCATAGTCTTCTCTCTCAATCTCTCATATACAATCACTCTGTTTGAGTAGATTTGGCTATCTCTGACTCTTTCTCTCTCTCTCTATCAATAATACATCATATCCTCACTACAATCTCTCACAATCACTCTCAATAATCCTTATTAGGTCGTGGATACCCCTCCCAAGAGGTATGTCTGATATGAAGAGTCACCAGAGCCACTACAGTGTCCTTTCATAGCTCACTACTGTCACTTCACTCTAGTCTTCACTTGAGTCTTCAGCAGCTACTTCTTTCACTTCTTTTAGCTCTTTTGCACTTGTATTCACCTCTTTCCAAGGCTAGAAAACTTTCCCAAGCTACACTCTCATCCATCAGAACACATACAGAAGCATACAAAACAGTCACAGAACACTACCAGAACAGCTATAGTACAGAACAGAATAGAACAGAAACAGAGGCTCTACAGAAGACCTATAGAAGGTTACAGAGGTCATCAAAACCACATAACTCATACTCAAACCATTCCAAACTTTCACAAACCATTCAATAAACTTTCACAAGTTCTCAATCTTCATTAATCAATACTCCATCCCTCCTTACAGAAGATAATCAGAATAAAACAGAGCAAAACAGAGCAAAACAGAAGGTATACAGAACCAATCAGAACCTATCAGAACATCACAGAACCACCAATCCCCACTGATAAACATCATGAACTTCCAAAACACAATCATTATCATCCAAAACACTCTCAAACCACTTCCAAACCAATCAATCATCTCATAAAATCAACCATTCAGCTCTCAAAAACAACAAAAATCAGCCAAAAAACAAGTCATTTCAACACTCAACACAATGGAAGCAAGTGCATCTGGAATCTTCTTCACCTTCATGTGGTAGTCATTGATGCTTATACTTTCTCTTTGCACATTATGCAACTCTTGCTTGAGCTGCATTTTCCTAGCTTGCGTATTTGTGCTATACATTTTTGAGAAAGTATCCCATGCCTCCTTTGGCGTACTTGCATCTTGAATATGCACAATCATAGAGTCTGAAATACTGATAGACAGCTAGTACATAACTTTTCTGGCTCTCTCATGCCATCCTTTAAATGCCTGCATTTGCTGTTGATTGGGAACATCAGGAAGAACTGGTTCTTCTTCATTTCCTGCAACAAATTTCCAATATCCTTTTCCCATAAGGAAATTCGTCATTCTAAACTTCCATGCTTGGAAGTTGTTCTTGTCAAGCTTTTCAGTGACAATCAGTGAAAGAGAATCAGACGCCATTACAGAACACTGCAAAAAATTCTGTCACTGCAAAAAAACACAGCTTCAGCCTCACAAGGGCAAATCTACAAAACTGACGAAAGTGGTATTTGACCACACAGTCACTTCCTAGTGACGATTTTGCATCAACAGGCAACAAGGATGATTCTGTAATTCCCAATGTCTCTGCGCACAGGCATACGATGCAATTTCTACGGAAACTTTTCACCGATATGTAGACTAGTGGTCGCACACCAAAAAACAGGGTCTTTTCCTGAGTGCGTGCCAAATGGTTATTGCGCTGAAGCAGTGATGACAGCTGTCTATGTGCTGAATCGAACCCCTACAGCAAGGATTCATGATGTCACTCCATATGAGAGGTTGTATAGTCATAAACTTGATATTTCGCACTTGAAGATATTTGGCAGATTGCATATGTGCATATATCGGATGAGAAGAGGAAGAAACTGGACCCTAAGGCAGTGAAGAGTGTGTTTGTGGGATATGCACAGGAATGTAAAGCTTATAAGTGTTATGTACCTTCTACGCATGAGACACTCATAAGCAAAGATGTGGTATTTGATGAGTTAGCATCCTGGTATGGGAATCCTATTGCAGTGCCTACTGATGGCTCACCTAGTATGAGTCGTGCTTAAAATACTCCTGCAAAGACTACTTCCATGAGTGGTCAAATAGGTGATGTATCATCTACAATGAGTCCTTGGATAGGACGATTGTGCAGTCACACTATTGCATCCACTAACACGGATATGTCAATGAGGGGAGGAACAGATAAGGGAAAAGAAAAGGTTTTTGAAGATGTAACACGTCCACTCACTGCAGGTTATGACTCATCTAGCAGTGTCAGCTTAGACAGTGAATTGGGGATTCTGTCTCTTATGACGCCAGGTGCTAGGCAGAGTCATTCTATGCCGCCTCATGAGAGGCAAGCTCACAGTGAGCCACAGCTCAAGAGATCAGAGAGGGTCAGATGACCTATTGATAGGTACACTTACACTGGATGTTCAGCCCGTCATTATGCTTATATGATGAAAGTAACAGGTTTTAGAGAACCAAGTAAGTTTGATGAGGCAGTTGCAGATGAGGATTGGCGTGCTGCTATGGATGAGGAATATTCAGCTTTGGCTGAAAATGGCACATGGGATTTGGTACAGTTGTCTGAGAGCAAAACACCTATTGGCTACAAGTGGGTATATAAGGTAAAATGTAAATGAGATGGATCATTGGAAAGATACAAGGCCAGGCTGATTGCAAAAGAATATGCGCAGCAGTATGGTCTTGATTATGAGGAGACTTTCAGCCCTGTAGCAAAGATGGCTACAGTTAGAACTATGATTGCTTTGGTAGCAGCTAGAGGCTGGAAACAATGACAGATGGACGTAAAGAATGTCTTTCTGAATGGAGAGTTACAGGAAGAAGTTTACATGCAACAACCTGAAGGCTATGTACATCCAGAATTTCCAGCACATGTATGCCAGCTGAAAAAGGCATTATATGGATTGAAACAGGCACCTAGAGCATGGAATGCTCGCATCAGTAGTTATTTGCAGCAACATGGTTTCCGATTGGGTGATGCTGATCGTAATTTGTTTGTGAAGAAGAAAGATCGTGGCTATGTATTCCTAGTTGTCTATGTTGATGACTTGATCATTATAGGAGATGATGAAAGCGGGATTGCTGAAGTAAAGACATGTTTACAAGCTGAGTTTAAGGTCAAGGACCTAGGAGAGCTGAAATATTTTTTGGGGATTGAGGTTGTCTCTACACATCAAGGCATATGGCTGCTACAGAAGCAGTATACTCAGGACTGTCAAGATTATGGGAGAGAAGGAAGGAGTCTCACTTGTAGCTTTCTTACTTACACAATGGGGGAATACACACAAAGGTGGAGGCTGAAAATAGCTTTCCTCTTCTTAGTTGTATAAGCCAAAAAGAACTCTAGTACAGAAAAATAGAAGAACCCTATATATGGATCTCAAACCAAACTCAACTAACTAAGGTGGCATACTAAACTGAGCCACGAACTAGAGTAGATAAGGATAGCTGTCATCTAGCTATTATTCATGGGCGGTGTACCAACCGTATCTGCAGCTAACAAGTCGGTGACATAAATGCACAATGGTCACCCTGGCTTATCACGAGTGGAGCTCGATATCTCAACACTCCCCCTCGAGCTCAATTCCAATTCCTGCACACCAAGCAGGTCTCTAAACTTGTGCAACTTCTATGCGCCCAATGCCTTTGTGAATATGTCAGCTACCTAATCCTCTATGCCGATATAAACTAGATCAATAAGACCTAGTAAAACCCTCTCTCGCACATAGTGACAATGCACCTCAATATGCTTTGTTCTAGCATGATAGACTGGGTTATTTGCCAAGTGTATACTGCTCATGTTGTCACAATAAATGACAACTAGCCCATCTGTAGGCTGATGCATATAATAAAGAAGCTTATGCAACCCAGCTAGCTCACATGCAGCCATTGCTGCACCCCTGTACTCAGCCTCTGTGCTCAACAAGGCAACTGTAGGCTGTTTCTTGCTGCTCCAAGTGACTGCAGCACTCCCAAAAGAGAACACATATCCACTGGTAGATCGTCTATCAGAAATACTACCAGCCCAATCAGCATTAGTGTATCCATGCAACTGTATCTGAACCCCAGTCTCATAAAATAGTCCATACTGCAATGTGGAATTCACATACCTGAGTATGTGTCTAGCCGCATCCAAATGCGGTTTCCTTGGAGCCTCCATAAACTGACTTACCAATCCAATAGCATAGCTCAAATCTGGCCTGGTAATAGTCGTATAGATCAAACTTTCTACTATGCGTCTGTACATAGTAGGGACTTCGAGAAGCTCACCTGCATCTGCACTCAACTTCATATTCTGCTCCAAAGGAACTGAAATAGGCTTACAGCCTATCATCCCATATTTGAACAGCATGTTCAATCCATACTGCCTCTGCAAGGGCCATATCCCACTTGGTGATCTAATCACCTCAATGCCCAAGAAATAACGCAGCTCTCCCAAATCCTTCATCTCAAACTTCTGCTTCAATAGCATTTTTACATGAAGGATATCTTCATCACTATCACCTGTCATAATCAAATCATCAACATAAATGACAAGTAGCATAATACCTTTCTCTGTTTTTCTCACATAAAGTGAGAAATTTGCCTTGGATATTTGAAAGCCAATAGTGACAAGATACTATCCTATCTTGTCAGACCATGCTCTAGGTGCTTACCTCAAGCCATACAAGGCTTTCTTCAACTTGCAAACAAACTCACGATGAACAGCATGCACATAACCTGGTGGCTGCTCCATATAGACCTCTTCTTGCAAATCGCCATGCAAGAATGCATTCTTTACATCCATCTAATATAAAGACCATCCCTTTGATGCAGCCATAGCAATGACTGCTCTTACGGTTTCCATCCTTGCAACCGGACTGAATGTTTCTTCGTAATCAATGCCATATGTTTGTGCATACCCCTTAACTACTAATATTGCCTTGTATCTATTCACAGAACCATCTGCATTGTGCTTCACCTTATAAACCCACCTATAACCAATTGCATTCTTATCTTTAGGCAAAGGTACCAATTCCCATGTAGCATTTGCTTCCAAGGCATCTATTTCTTCATCCATGGCTTTCTCCCATTTTTATTTTCCCATGGCTTGCTTAAAAGAAGTGGGTTCTGGTTCCTGTATCACTTTGGCCATATAGGCATAGTGAATGGCTGTAAATCCATAATATTTCAGCCTATGGCGCGACATCCACCCCCTCCTAACCTGCACATCCTCTAGCATGTGCCAAAGTCTTATGGATTTGCAGTGTCAAAAGAAGTATCTTCTGCCATATTAATGTCTTCATCTTCTGCCTCTTCTTCTTCCTCTATGTCTTCATGCTCTTGAATTATATTCAAGTCTTGTAGCTCATATGTTGAACTTTCTCTTCATTTGAAGAGCTTGATTCTTTTTCCAGCTATGGGTATCTTCATGTTTGTTCCATCCAATTCAGCCAATGAATATGTTGCATTGTCATGAATGACCTTTACCACATATGGGCCAAACCAACGCTTTACAATCTTCCTAGAAGCACTGTATTGATTGTCTAGGCTACTATCATAGACAAGCACCCAGTCATTTTCTTGAATTGCTCTTGGCCAAAGTCAATGTCGCTTATCAAATCTTCTTTTGTTCTTTTCTTCTCAATAGTTGCTTGAACATCTTCAAACTTCTTTCTAGTTGCCATAAACGCAAAGTCAGCAACTCTTCTCTCTTGATGCCTTCCAAGGTAGAACACTCCATTCAAGAATAGATTCTTCAATTGGCATAATTGGTTTAGGATACCTAGCTTTCGTAGACCTGTGCAAAGTAGGTTCACTCCTAGGTGCTCTTAAAACATCCCTGGTCTTCCTTACTCCAGGTGTAACAATAGAAGGAATACCCAACTCATCATTAATGCTCTATTCTGAGCCACTGGATTCACCATCCACATAAGAGTGACCTGCATTCACATCAAACATGGGCTGATCTACCTTCTCTTTTCCTTTTCGTGAAACCTGCATACCACTATCTGCATTGCTTTGAGAAGATTCTCCTTATCTCAATCTTCATGTCCATGGCGAAGAATGTGAACCACTGCTAGAGGACACTCCAGGTCCACTAATATCTTGTGACTGCTGCTGTGAATTCTGTGAAGCATTACCATTTTGTGCATCTACATTATCAATCACATTTACTGGTTTATACCAGCTACTCATCTTATAAAAAAAAACATCTCTGCTCAGTGTAAACTTACGAGTAGAAGGGTTATAGCATTTATACCCTTTCTGCTGTGCCGAGAGTAACCAATAAAGATGCACTTCTTAGCTTTTGGATCCAACTTGGATCTCAACTCATTTGGCACATGAATATAGGCAATGCAACCAAAAATCTTCAAATGAGAAATATCTGGTTTCTACCAGTATACCTCTCCTATGGAGTCATCCCATGTATTGCTGCAGTGCGAGTCCTGTTCATTATGTAAACTCCTGTAGTAACTGCTTCAGCCCAGTAAAAATCTGGCAAATCTTTTTCGTTGAGCATGGCATGAGATACCTCTCCAATATCCCTGTTTTTCCTTTCTGCAATTCCATTTTGTTGTGGGGTATGACTGCATGAATATTGCTGCTTTATGCCATGCTCCTGCAAGAACCTTGCAAACTCATTTGAGAGGTACTCTCCCTCTCCATCTGACCTTAGGCATTTTATTTGTAGGCCTGTTTCTTTTTCAACCATAGCTTTAAGAGTTTTGAAATGCCCAAACACTTCACTTTTCTTTTTCATAAAATACACCCAAACTTTTCTGCTATAGTCATCAATAAAAGTGACAAAATAATGACAGTCTCCAATAGATGCAGCTTTAGTAATCCACACATTAGAGTGTACTAATTCCAATGGCTTCTTACTCTCTTGAACATGTCTAGGAAATGGTTTCCTTGCATGTTTTCCAAATTGACAGGCTTCACATACCTTATGCATTTTTGCAACCTTGAATTTAGGCAAACGTGCAACAATATTTTGTACTTGCATTGATTTAAGTCGTTGTAATTAACATGACACATGAGTTTATGCCAGATATCAATATCTGCAACTACACCGGTCCCATGTGCAAACATTGCTGCACTCAATTCAGGCATGTCTGCATCCAACGTAAACATTATGCAATTCTTCTTTCCTTTTGCTATCAAGCGACCTTTATTTTTCATATCCTCAACAAAGCATCCATGAGAATTAAATCTTACCTGCAAGCCCTGCTCAACCATTTGACCAACAGAAACCATGTTCTTGGTGATATTCAGGATATGAAATACATCCGACAAGTATTTCTTTTTCCCATCCTGCATAGACAAATGAATTTTTCCAATTTGCACAATAGGATGTGCAGTATCATCCCCAGTCTCCACAAATCCTCATTTTTTCATTTTCCTTGCATCGTGCATCCATTTTGCATGACCTGTCATGTGGTTTGATGCACCAGAGTCAACATATCACACATCGTTGCTTTCTTCTGCACTCGTCACAGAATTGGTCATGTGCTGCACCATAAAAAAATGCTCATTTCTGTCATCACCCTGTCTACTAGAAGATGCATAATTCCCTTGTTGCAATTTTCCATTCATGATGTCATTCTGATTTTTATAGTAGTGTTTAGCCATATGACCCATTTTACCACAATAGTAGCATTCAACATTGCTGTTTGCATTTTGGCCTCTTGGCCATCCACCACGACCTCTTTGGCTCCCCCTGCCTCTAGAGTTACTACGTCCTCCTCCATAGAACAGGTTTTCTTGAGTTTGCTGTATATTCTAATTTCTACCACGGCCTCTAGATCGGCCTCCTCTACCTCTGCCTCTACCTCTTCAAACGTTTGAGTAGAAGACAGCTTCTTTTGAAGTTCCTCCTGAAGAAGATACACCACCATTTCTCTGTTCCTTAGAAATTAGAAGAGCAATCAACTCCTCAAAATCAGAAAATCTTTCAGGGATGCAAATGGATGTCCGGAACTGTGCATAATCCTTTCCTAGACCATTCAAGGTCACATAAACTAAGTCATCATCTTCCACTGGCGACCCAATGGAAGCAAGTGCATATGCAATCTTCTTCACCTTCATGTGGTAGTCATTGATGCTCATACTTTCTCTTTGCACATTATGCAACTCTTGCTTGAGCTACATTTTCTTGGCTTGCATATTTGTGCTATACATTTTGGACAAAGTATCCCATGCCTCCTTTGGGGTACTTGCATCCTGAATATGCACAATCATAGAGTCTGAAATACTGATAGACAGCCAGTACATAACTTTTCTGGCTCTCTCATGCCATCCTTTAAATGCCTGCATTTGTTGTTGATTGGGAACATCAGGAAGAACTGGTTCTTCTTCATTTCCTGCAACAAATTCCCAATATCCTTTTCCCATAAGGAAATTCGTCATTCTCAACTTCCATGCTTGAAAGTTGTTCTTGTCAAGCTTTTCAGTGACAATCAGTGAAAGAGAATCAGACGCCATTACCGAACATTGCAAAAAATTCTGTCACTACAAAAAAACACAGCTTCAGCCTCACAAAGGCAAATCTGCAAAACTGACGAAAGTGGTATTTGACCACACAGTCACTTACTAGTGACGATTTTGTATCAACAGGCAACAAGGATGATTTAATAACTCCCAATGTCTCTGCGCATAGGCATATGATGCAATTTCTACGGAAACTTTTCACCGACCTGTAGACCAGTGGTCGCACAGCAAAAAACAGGGCCTTTTCCTGAGTGTGTGCCAAATGGTTATTGGGCTGAAGCAGTGATGACTGCTGTCTATGTGCTGAATCGAACCCCTACAGTAGGGATTCATGATGTCACTCCATATGAGAGGCTGTATAGTCATAAACCTGATATTTCGCACTTGAAGGCATTTGGAAGATTACATATGTGCATATACCGGATGACAAGAGAAACAAACTAGACCCTAATGCAGTGAAGAGTGTGTTTGTGGGATATGCACAGGAACGGAAAGCTTATAAGTGTTATGTACCTTCTACGCATGAGACACTCATAAGGAGAGATGTGGTATTTGATGAGTTAGCATCCTGGTATGGGAATCCTGTTGCAATGCCTACTGATGGCTCACCCAGTATGAGTTGTGTTGAAAATACTCCCGCAAAGAGTACTTCCATGAGTGGTCAAATAGGTAATGCATCATCTACAATGAGTCCTTGGACAGGACGATTGTGCAGTCACACTACTGCATCCACTAACACGGATATGTCAGTGAGGAGGAGAACAGATAAGGGAAAAGAAAATATTTTTGAAGATGTAACAGGTCCTCTCACTGCAGGTTATGACTCATCTAGCAGTGACAGCTTAGACAATGAATTGGTGATTCTGTCTGTTATGATGCCAGGTGCTAGGCAGAGTCGTTATGTGTCGCCTCATGAGAGGCAAGCTCACAGTGAGCCACAACTCAAGAGATCAGAGAGGGTCAGATGACCTGTTGGTAGGTACACTTACACTGGATATTCAGCCTGTCATTATGCTTATATGATGAAAGTAACAGGTTTTAGAGAACCAAGTAAGTTTGATGAGGCAGTTGCAGATGAGGATTGGCGTGCTGCTATGGATGAGGAATATTCAGCTTTGGCTGAAAATGGCAGATGAGATTTGGTACAGTTGTCTGAGGGCAAAACACCTATTGGCTACAAGTGGGTGTATAAGGTAAAATGTAAATCAGATGGATCATTGGAAAGATACAAGGCCAGGCTGGTTGCGAAAGGACATGCGCAGCAGTATGGACTTGATTATGAGGAGACTTTCAGCCCTGTAGCAAAGATGGCTATAGTTAGAACTATGATTGCTTTGGTAGCAGCTAGAGGCTGGAAACTATGGCAGATGGATGTAAAGAATGCCTTTCTGAATGGAGAGTTACAGGAAGAAGTTTACATGCAACAACCTGAAGGCTATGTACATCCAGAATTTCCAGCACATGTATGCCAGCTGAAAAAGGCATTATATGGATTGAAACAGGCACCTAGAGCATGGAATGCTCGCATTAGTAGTTATTTGCAGCAACATGGTTTCCGATTGGGTGATGCTGATCGTAGTTTGTTTGTGAAGAAGAAAGATCGTGGCTATGTATTCCTAGTTGTCTATGTTGATGACTTGATCATTATAGGAGATGATGAAAGCGGGATTGCTGAAGTAAAGACATGTTTACAAGCTGAGTTTAAGGTCAAGGACCTAGGAGAGCTGAAATATTTTTTGGGGATTGAGGTTGTCGCTACACCTCAAGGAATATGGCTGCTACAGAAGCAGTATGCTCATGACTGTCAAGATTATGGGAGAGAAGGAAGGAGTCTCACTTGTAGCTTTCTTACTTACACAATGGGGGAATACACACAAAGGTGGAGGCTGAAAACAGTTTTCCTCTTCTTAGTTGTGTAAGACAAAAAGAACTCTAGTACTGAAAAATAGAAGAACCCTATATATGGGTCTCAAACGAAACTCAACTAACTAAGGTGGCATACTAACTGAGCCACGAACTAGAGTAGATAAGGATAGCTGTCATCTAGCTATTATTCATGGGTGGTGTACCAACCGCATCTGCAGCTAACAAGTCGGTGATATAAATGCACAACGGTCACCCTGGCATATCAGGAGTGGAGCTCGATATCTCAACACTCCCCCTCGAGCTCAATTCCAATTCTTGCACATCAAGTAGGTCTCTGAACTTTTGCAGCTTCTCTGCGCCCAATGCCTTCGTGAATATGTCAGGTACATGTTCCTCTATGCCGATATAAACTAGATCAATAAGACCTAGTAAAACCCTCTCTCGCACATAGTGATAATGCACCTCAATGTGCTTTGTTCTAGCATGATAGACTGGGTTATTTGCCAAGTGTATATTGCTCATGTTGTCACAATAAATGACAACTGGCCCATCTGTAGGCTGATGCATATCATAAAGTAGCTTATGCAACCAAGCTACCTCACATGCAGCCATTGCTACACCCCTGTACTCAGCCTCTGTGCTCGACAAGGCAACTGTAGGCTGTTTCTTATTGCTCCAAGTGACTCAGCACTCCCAAAAGAGAACACATATCCACTGGTAGATTGTCTATCAGAAATACTACTAGCCCAATCAGCATCAGTGTATCCATGCAACTGTATCTGAACCCCAGTCTCATAAAATAGTCCATACTGCAATGTGGACTTCACATACCTGAGTATGCGTCTAGCCGCATCCAAATGCGGTTTCGGTGGACCCTCCATAAACTGACTTACCAATCCAACAGCATAGCTCAAATCTGGCCTGGCAATAGTCATATAAATCAAACTTCCTACTATGTGTCTGTACATAGTAGGGTCTTCGAGAAGCTCACCTGCATCTGCACTCAGCTTCACATTCTCCTCCAAAGGAACTGAAATAGGCTTATAGCCTATCATCACATATTTGGACAGCATGCCCAATCCATACTACCTCTGCAAGAGCCGTATCCCACTTGGTGATCTACTCACCTCAATGCCCAAGAAATAACACAGCTCTCCCAAATCCTTCATTTCAAACTTCTGCTTCAATAGCATTTTCACATGAAGGATATCTTCATCGCTATCACCTGTGATAATCATATCATCAACATAAATGACAAGTAGCATAATACCTTTCTCTGTTTTTCTCACATAAAGTGAGAAATTTGCCTTGGAAATCTGAAAGCCAATATGACAAGATACTGTCCTATCTTGTCAGACCATGCTCTAGGTACTTGCTTCAAGCCATAAAAGGCTTTCTTCAACTTGCAAATAAACTCAGGATGAACAGCATGCACATAACCTGGTGGCTGCTCCATATAGACCTCTTCTTGCAAATCACCATGCAAGAAGGCATTCTTTACATCCATCTGATGTAAAGACCATCCCTTTGATGCAGCCATAGCAATGAATACTCTTACGGTTGCCATCCTTGCAACCGGGCTGAATGTTTCTTCATAATCAATGCCATATGTTTGCGCATATCCCTTGACTACTAATCTTGCCTTGTATCTATTCACAGAACCATCTACATTGTGCTTCACCTTATAAACCCACTTACAACCAATTGCATTCTTATCTTTAGGCAAAGGTACCGATTCCCATGTAGCATTTGCTTCCAAGGCATCCATTTATTCATCCATGGCTTTCTCCCATTTTTCTTTTCCCATGGCTTGCTCAAAAGAACTGGGTTCTAGTTCATGTATCACTTTGACCATATAGGCATAGTGAATGGCTGTAAATCCATCATATTTTAGCCTATCCACAAGATACCTAGCTCTGGTAGACTTGCACAAAGTAGGTTCACTCCCAGGTGCTCTCAAAACATCACTGGTCTTTCTTACTCCAGGTGTAACAATAGAAGAAATACCCAACTCATTATCAATGCTCTGTTCTGAGCCACTGGATTCACCATCCACATAAGAGTGACCCGCATTCACATCAAACATGGACTGATCTACCTTTTCTTTTCCTTTTCGTGAAACTTGCATACCACTATCTGCATTGCTTTGAGAAGATTCTCATGATCTCAATCTTCCTGTCCATGGCGAAGAATGTGAACCACTGCTAGAGGACACTCCAGGTCCACTAATATCTTGTGACTGCTGCTGTGAATTCTGTGCAGCATTACCATTTTGTGCATCTACATTATCAATCACATTTACTGGTTTATACCAACTACTCATCTTATCAAAAACATCTCTGCTCACTGTAAACTTATGAGTAGAAGGGTTATAGCATCTATACCCTTTCTGCTGTGCAGAGAATAACCAATAAAGATGCACTTCTCAGCTTTTGGATCCAACTTGGATCTCAACTCATCTGGCACATGAACATAGGCAATGCAACCAAAAATCTTGAAATGAGAAATATCTGGTTTCCTACCAGTATACCTCTCCTCTGGAGTCATCCCATGTATTGCTGTAGTGGGAATCCTGTTCATTATGTAGAAAGCTGTAGCAACTGCTTCAGCCCAGTAAAAATCTGACAAGTCTTTTTCGTTGAGCATGGCACGAGATACGCATGTTTTTCCTTTCTATAATTCCATTTTGTTGTGGGGTATGACTGCATGAATATTGCTGCTTTATGCCATGCTCCTGCATAAACCTTGCAAACTCATTTGAGAGGTACCCTCCCCCTCCATCTGACCTTAGGCATTTTATTTGCAGGCCTGTTTCTTTTTCAACCATAGCTTTAAGAGTTTTGAAATGTCCAAATACCTCACTTTTCTTTTTCATAAAATACACCCAAACTTTTCTGCTATAGTTAACAATAAAAGTGACAAAATAATGATAGCCTCCAATAGATGCAGCTTTAGTAGTCTACACATCAGAGTGGACTAATTCCAATGGCTTCTTACTCTCTTGAACATGTCTAGGAAATGGTTTCCTTGCATGCTTTCCAAATTGACAGGCTTCACATACCTTATGCATTTCTGCAACCTTGAATTTAGGCAATCCTGCCACAATATTTTGGGCTTGCATTGATTTAAGTCACTGTACATTAATATGACCAATGCGTTTATGCCAGATATCAATATCTGCAACTACATTGGTCCCATGTGCAAACATTGCTGCACTCAATTCAGGCATGTCTGCATCCAACGTAAACATTTTGCTCTTCTTCTTTTCTTTTTCTATTAAGCGACCTTTATTTTTCATATCCTCAACAAAGCATCCATGAGAATTAAATCTGACCTGCAAGCCCTGCTCAACCATTTGACCAATAGAAACCAGGTTCTTGGTGATATTCGGGACATGAAATACATCCCACAAGTATTTCTTTTTCCCATCTTGCATAGACAAAGGAAATTTTCCAATCTGCACAATAGGATGTGCAGTATCATCACCAGTCTCCACAAATCCTGGTTTTTCCATTTTCCTTGCATCCTCCATCCATTCTGCATGACCTGTCATGTGGTTTGATGCACCTGAGTCAACATACCAGACATCGTTGCTTTCTTCTGCACTTGTCACAGAATTGTTCATGTGCTGCACCATAAACAAATGCTCATTTCTGTGATCACCCTGTCTACTAGAAGATGCATAATTCCCTTGTTGCAGTTTTCCATTCATGATGTCATTCTGCTTTTTATAGCAGTCTTTAGCCATATGACCCATTTTACCACAGTAGTAGCATTCAACGTTACTGTTTGCATTTTAGCCTCTTTGCCATCCACCATGACCTCTTTGGCTCCCCCTGCCTCTAGAGTTACCACGTCCTCCTCCATAAGACTGGTTTTCTTGAGTTTGCTGCATATTCTGATTTCTACCACGGCCTCCAGATCGGCCTCCTCTACCTCTGCCTCTACCTCTTCCAGCATTTGAGTAGAAGACAGCTTCTTTTGAAGTTCCTCCTGAAGAAGATGCACTACCATTTCTTTGCTACTCAGAAATTAGAAGAGCAATCAACTCCTCAAAATCAGGAAATCTTTCACGGACGGAAATGGATGTTCGGAACTGTGCATAATCCTTTCCTAGACCATTCAAGGTCACAGAAACTAAATCATCATCTTCCACTGGCGACCCAATGGAAACAAGTGCATCTGCAATCTTCTTCACCTTCATGTGGTAGTCATTGATGCTCATATTTTCTCTTTTCACATTGTGCAACTCTTGCTTGAGCTGCATTTTCCTGGCTTGTGTATTTGTGCTATACATTTTTGACAGAGTATCCCATGCCTCCTTTGGCGTACTTGCATCTTGAATATGCACAATCATAGAGTCTAAAATGCTGATAAACAGCCAGTACATAACTTTCCTGGCTCTCTCATGCCATCCTTTAAATGCCTGCATTTGCTGTTGATTGGGAACATCAGGAAGAACTGGTTCTTCTTCATTTCCTGCAACAAATTCCCAATATCCTTTTCCCATAAGGAAATTCGTCATTCTAAACTTCCATGCTTGGAAGTTGTTCTTGTCAAGCTTTTCAGTGACAATCTGTGAAAGAGAATCAGACGCCATTACAGAACACTGCAAAAAATTCTGTCACTGCAAAAAAACACAGCTTCAGCCTCACAAGGGCAAATCTGCAAAACTGACGAAAGTGGTATTTGACCACACAGTCACTTCCTAGTGACGATTTTACATCAACAGGCAACAAGGATGATTTTGTAACTCCAAATGTCTCTGCACACAGGCATACGATGCAATTTCTACAGAAACTTTTCACTGACATGTAGACCAGTGGTCGCACAGCAAAAAACAGGGCCTTTTCATGAGTGCGTGCCAAATGGTTATTGGGCTGAAGTAGTGATGACTGTTGTCTAACTGAGCCACGAACTGAGCCACAAACTAGAGTAGATAAGGATAGATGTCATCTAGCTATTATTCATGGGCGGTGTACCAACCGCATCTTCAGCTAACAAGTCGGTGACATGAATGCACAACGATCACCCTGGCATATCACGAGTGAAGCTCGATATCTCAACACTCCCCCTCGAGCTCAATTCCAATTCCTACACACCAAGCAGGTCTCTAAACTTGTGCAAATTCTCTACGCCAAATGCCTTCGTGAATATGTCAGCTACCTGATCCTCTGTGCTGACATAAACTAGATCAATAAGACCTAGTAAAACCCTCTCTCGCACATAGTGATAATGCACCTCAATGTGCTTTGTTCTAGCATGATAGACTGGGTTATTTGCCAAGTGTATACTGCTCATGTTGTCACAATAAATGACAACTGGCCCATCTGTAGGTTGATGCATATCATAAAGTAGCTTATGCAACCAAGCTACCTCACATGCGGCCATTGCTGCACCCCTGTACTCAGCCTCTGTGCTCGACAAGGCAACTGTAGGCTATTTCTTGCTGCTCCAAGTGACTGCAGCACTCCCAAAAGAGAACACATATCCATTGGTAGATCTTCTATCAGAAATACTACCAGCCCAATCAGCATCAGTGTATCTATGCAACTGTATCTGAACCCCAGTCCCATAAAATAGTCCATACTGCAATGTGGACTTCACATACCTGAGTATGCGTCTAGCCGCATCAGCTCAAATCTCACATGGCAATAGTCATATAAATCAAACTTCCTACTATGCGTCTGTACATAGTAGGGTCTTCGAGAAGCTCACCTGCATCTGCACTCAGCTTCACATTCTGCTCCAAAGGAACTGAAATAGGCTTACAGTCTGTCATCCCATATTTGAACAGCATGTCAAATCCATACTGCCTCTGCAAGATCCGTATCCCACTTGGTGATCTACTCACCTCAATGCCCAAGAAATAACGCAGCTCTCCCAAATCCTTCATCTCAAACTTCTGCTTCAATAGCATTTTCACATGAAGGATATCTTCATCACTATCACCTGTCATAATCAAATCATCAACATAAATGACAAGTAGCATAATACCTTTCTCTGTTTTTCTCACATAAAGTGAGAAATCTGCCTTGGAAATCTGAAAGCCAATAGTGACAAGATACTGTCATATCTTGTCAAACCATGCTCTAGGTGCTTGCTTCAAGCCATTCAAGCCATTGTTCAACCTGCAAACAAACTCAGGATGAACAACATGCACATAACCTAGTGGCTGCTCCATATAGACCTCTTCTTGCAAATCACCATGCAAGAAGGCATTCTTTACATCCATCTGATGTAAACACCATCCCTTTGATGCAGCCATAGCAATGACTACTCTTAGGTTGCCATCCTTGCAACCGGACTAAATGTTTCTTCATAATCAATGCCATATGTTTGTGCATACCCCTTGACTACTAATCTTGCCTTGTATCTATTCACAGAACCATCTACATTGTGCTTCACCTTATAAACCCACTTACAACCAATTGCATTCTTATCTTTAGGCAAAGGTACCAATTCCCATGTAGCATTTGCTTCCAAGGCATCCATTTATTCATCCATGGCTTTCTCCCATGTTTCTTTCCCCATGGCTTTCTCAAAAGAAGTGGGTTCTGGTTCATGTATCACTTTGACCATATAGGCATAGTGAATGACTGTAAATCCATCATATTTCAGCCTATCCACAAGATACCTAGCTCTGGTAGACCTGCACATAGTAGGTTCACTCCCAGGTGCTCTCAAAACATCCCTGGTCTTCCTTACTCTAGGTGTAACAATAGAAGGAATACCCAACTCATCATCCATGCTCTGTTCTGAGCCACTGGATTCACCATCCACATAAGAGTGACCTGCATTCACATCAAACATGGGCTGATCTACCCTCTCTTTTCCTTTTCGTGAAACCTGCATACCACTATCTGCATTGCTTTGAGAAGATTCTCCTGATCTCAATCTTCCTGTCCATGGCGAAGAATGTGAACCACTGCTAGAGGACACTCCAGGTCCACTAATATCTTGTGACTGCTGCTGTGAATTCTGTGCAGCATTACCATTTTGTGCATCTACATTATCAATCACATTTACTGGTTTATACCAGCTACTCATCTCATAAAAAACATCTCTGCTCACTGTAAACTTATGAGATTAGAAGGGTTATAGCATCTATACCCTTTCTGCTGTGCAAAGAGTAACCAATAAAGATGCACTTCTCAGCTCTTGGATCCAACTTGGATCTCAACTCATCTGGCATATGAATATAGGCAATGCAACCAAAAATCTTCAAATGAGAAATATCTGGTTTCCTACCAGTATACCTCTCCTCTAGAGTCATCCCATGTATTGCTACAGTGGGAGTCTTGTTCATTATGTAGACTGTTGTAGTAACTGCTTCAGCCCAGTAAAAATCTGGCAAGTCTTTTTCGTTGAGCATGGCACGAGATATCTCTCCAATATGCCTATTTTTCCTTTCTGCAATTCCATTTTGTTGTGGGGTATGACTGCATGAATATTGTTGCTTTATGCCATGCTCCTGCAAGAACCTTGCAAACTCATTTGAGAGGTACTCTCCCCCTCCATCTAACCTTAGTCATTTTATTTGCAGGCATGTTTCTTTTTCAACCATAGCTTTAAGAGTTTTGAAATGCCCAAAGACTTCACTTTTCTTTTTCATAAAATACACCCAAACTTTTCTGCTATAGTCATCAATAAAAGTGACAAAATAATGATAGCCTCCAATAGATGCAGCTTTAGTAGTCCACACATCAGAGTGGACTAATTCCAATGGCTTCCTACTCTCTTGAATATGTCTAGGAAATGGTTTCCTTGCCTGTTTTCCAAATTGACAGGCTTCACATACCTTATGTATTTCTGCAACCTTGAATTTAGGCAATCCTGCCACAATATTTTGGGCTTGCATTGATTTAAGTCGCTGTACATTAACATGACCAATGTGTTTATGCCAGATATTAATATCTGCAACTACGCCGGTCCCATGTGCAAACATTGCTGCACTCAATTCAGGCATGTCTGCATCCAACGTAAACACTCTGCCCTTCTTCTTTCCTTTTGCTATAAAGCGACCTTTATTTTTCATATCCTCAATAAAGCATCCATGAGAATTAAATCTGACCTGCAAGCCCTGCTCAACCATTTGACCAACAGAAACCAGGTTCTTGGTGATATTCGTGACATGAAATACATTCGACAAGTATTTCTTTTTCCCATCCTGCATAGATAAAGGAAATTTTTCAATCTGCACAATAGGATGTGCAGTATCATCACCAGTCTCCACAAATCCTGGTTTTTCCATTTTTCTTGCATCCTGCATCCATTCTGCATGACCTGCCATGTGGTTTGATGCACCTGAGTCAACATACCACACATTGTTGCTTTCTTCTGCACTTGTCACAGAATTGGTCATGTGCTGTACCATAAACAAATGCTCATTTCTGTCATCACCCTGTCTACTAGAAGATGCATAATTCCCTTGTTGCAATTTTCCATTCATGATATCATTCTGCTTTTTATAGCAGTCTTTAGCTATATGACCCATTTTACCACAGTAGTAGCATTCAACATTGTTGTTTGCATTTTGGCATCTTTGCTATCCACCATGACCTCTTTGGCTCCCCCTGCCTCTTCAGTTACCACGTCCTCCTCCATAGAACTGGTTTTCTTGAGTTTGCTGCATATTCTGATTTCTACGAGGGCCTCCAGATCAGCCTCCTCTACCTCTGCCTCTACCTCTTCCAGCATTTGAATAGAAGACAACTTCTTTTGAAGTTTCTCCTAAAGAAGATGCACCACCATTTCTATGCTCCTCAGAAATTAGAAGAGCAATCAACTCCTCAAAATCAAGAAATCTTTCACGGATGGAAATGGATGTCCGGAACTGTGCATAATCCTTTCCTAGACCATTCAAGGTCACAGAAACTAAATCATCATCTTTCACTGGTGACCCAATGGAAGCAAGTGCATCTGCAATCTTCTTCACCTTCATGTGGTAGTCATTGATACTCATACTTTCTCTTTGCACATTATGCAACTGTTTCTTGAGCTGCATTTTCCTGGCTTGCGTATTTGTGCTATACATTTTTGACAAAGTATCCCATGCCTCCTTTGGCATACTTGCATCCTGAATATGCACAATCATAGAGTCTGAAATACTGATAGATAGCAAGTACATAACTTTTCTGGCTCTCTCATGCCATCCTTTAAATGCCTACATTTGCTGTTGATTGGGGACATCATGAAGAACTAGTTCTTCTTCATTTCTTGCAACAAATTCCCAATATCCTTTTCCCATAAGGAAATTCGTCATTCTAAACTTCCATGCTTGGAAGTTGTTCTTGTCAAGCTTTTCAGTGACAATCTGTGAAAGAGAATTAGACGCCATTACAGAACACTGCAAATAATTCTGTCACTGCAAAAAAACACAGCTTCAGCCTCACAAGGGCAAATCTACAAAACTGACGAAAGTGGTATTTGACCACACAATCACTTCCTGGTGACGATTTTGCATCAGGCAACAAGGATGATTCTGTAACTCCCAATGTCTCTGCGCACAGGCATACAATGCAATTTCTATGGAAACTTTTCACCGACCTGTAGACCAGTGGTCGCACAGCAAAAAATAGGGCATTTTCCTGAGTGCATGTGAAAAACTTCCGCCTCCAAAACAGGCCCCGAAATGGCCTCGAATCAAAGAAACAGGGCAACCCAAGGGCTAAAGCCTTTATCTGCAGCATATACTGCCCTCTTGCTACACCGCCAAGGGCGTCTCAACCTGAGACAATGCACTCTTGCACTTTCCGGCTGTGCTACCTGCAGAGACTTGCTCCCAAAACTCGCAAAATGAAAGCAACACTGGTTCTCTTACCAGAACGCCGCGAACTTGGTTTGCTTTCTTGAGCTCCTTACCACAAACCTGGCTCTGATACCATGTCAAGATTATGGGAGAGAAGGAAGGAGTCTCACTTGTAGCTTTCTTACTTACACAATGGGGGAATACACACAAAGGTGGAGGCTGAAAACAGTTTTCCTCTTCTTAGTTGTGTAAGCCAAAAAGAACTCTAGTACAGAGAAATATAAGAATCCTATATATGGGTCTCAAACCAAACTCAACTAACTAAGGTGCCATACTAACTGAGCCACAAACTAGAGTAGATAAGGATAGCTGTCATCTAGCTATTATTCATGGGTGGTGTACCAATCGCATCTGGAGCTAACAAGTCGGTGACGTAAATGCACAACGGTCACCCTGGCATATCACGAGTGGAGCTCGATATCTCAACAAGGACATGTTACAGAAATATGGTATGGCTGATTGCAAGCCTATGGATACACCTTTAGAGCAGAATGTCAAGCTACAGATTGATGTTGGGATAGAGATTGAGAATGTTACCATGTACAGACAGATGGTAGGCAGCTTGATCTATCTCACGATCACTAGACCTGACTTGAGTTATGCTGTGGGGCTGATCAGTCAGTTCATGCAGAAGCCTCGCAAACCACACTTGGATGCAGTCAAGAGAATTCTGAGATATGTAAAGAGTACCACAGATCATGGGCTATTTTATGCATATGGAAAATCCGTTGACTTGATGGGGTATACTGATGCTGACTGGGCTGGTTGCACTTATGATAGGAGGTCAACCAGTGGCTATGCATTTGGATTGGGTAGTAGCATGATCAGTTGGCAAAGTAAGAAACAGCCTACAGTTGCACTGTCCAGTACGGAAGCAGAGTATCGTGGTGTGGCCTTAGCGGCATGTGAAGCTATGTGGTTACAGAAGTTGCTGAATGACTTGGGAGTACACTTGGACAGCAAAGTAAGACTGTACTGTGACAATTTAAGTAGTATCATGTTAGCAAGAAATCCTGTTTATCATGCAAGATCGAAACACATTGAGGTTCACTACCATTTCATCAGGGAAATGGTTTTAGCAGATCAGATTGACTTGGAGCATGTGAAGACTGAAGACCAGGTAGCATACATCTTTACCAAATCACTTGGTAAAGATAAGTTCATTCACTTTAGACAGCTACTTGGAGTGATGCAGATGATTTGAGTTTTGTTTTGAGTTTGAGGGGGAGTGTTGGAAGTCAAGCTCACTTTAGTCCGTCTTTATGAGTGACCGACATCTGTGACAGCTAGTGTGTGTGTACAGCTATCTCCATGTGACTACATTGAATAAGTCGGGTGTGTGTTAGTCAGTGACCTGACTAGAGTTAGTCAGTTAGGTCTACACCTAGTCTAGTTTAATTTTACACTGTATTGTGTACTTCTCAGTTAGTTCTTGAATAATGAAGGAAACACAATGAGAGCTTGAAGGCTCATGGATATGGAGTATTCCCTGTCTCTCTCTCCCATCTTTGAACAATCAATACATGACCATTCATACAACCATAGACACTCTCTCTTCAAGAAGCAATGTCATGGACTGCATTTCCTACTTGTAATCAGCCAAGACACTTTCAAGGCATTTGTTTTTAGCTTTAGAATTCAGTTTTTACAACACCATATTGGGGAATATGGCAATTTCTCATAAGTTTGAGACACATGGTCAAATCTTTGAATTTGTCATTACTTGAACACTATAACTTCAAATCGAGCGCTCTATAGCTCAATAGATTCTATTTTTCAAGAGCTTTCCAACGATAGGTCACATCATATGGATTTGAGAAACTTATGGGTATGTTATCTGGGTGCCACCTTTTTAGTATTCAAAAAATGAAAATTGGGAGATTCCCAAACTCACTACTAATATTGTGTTTAGCATTCAATGCTTTTCTTAATGCTCCAAAAATTCCTAGACATATCCCAAGCCATACATTTGATAGGGACCAAACAATGTCATGTAGTGCTTTAGGCAAAGACCATGTTTGTTGTCCACAGTTTTATGAAAATTTTTAGCCTATAATTTTAGGTTTGTAAATGCATTCCAAAATTGAATTTTTAATCCTTTTAATCATGCCCAAGTGTACACGAGTATTGCCCACACATTCACCCAGCATTCTAACTAGTTGTAACCATCATTCCAAGGCATTTATGGATCAAACGGTGCCTTGTATTAGTGCTCAAAATTCCAAGATAGATTTCAGCATGTTAAATACTTCCAGATATGAGTACTTTTATCAACAAACTCCAGTTCCAAGAATTAAGAGCATATGTCCTTATTGCATATCCCTATGCTTCAATGATGCTTTCTGAGCATGACATAGAGCTCCAAGATCATGTCAAGGTAGCATACATGTTGTGTATTCTCTGTTACCAACAGTTCAAGACTGATTTTTAAATATGTACATTCGTGTGTCAGCTCATAACTAAGCCCTCTCCAGATTATTTGCATATAATAGACTTCAAGCACCTTCAAAGAGTATGCAAGTTGTAGTTTACTTGAGCAATGACTACTTTACTGATTTGCAGTCATAAGGAGCAGTTTGGATAGTAGGCACAATCACATTGAATGGTCCAGAGGTTGCTACTACTACTCATGTAATTAATGATGACAAATGCACCCTTACAAGTGCTCAAAGAAGCCTTAGCAAGCTCCCAAACAAGCTAGAAACACTACTTGAGCAATGGCAAACTCAATGTCTCAATACATACCTTTCAAGAAACAATGTTAGCCTATCTGTCTTCAAAGAATCCTAGATCTTCACTCTCTTCAGATCTTCTTCACTTGTTGAGCTGCAGAGAGCCCATCCAACAGGGCTCTAATACCATGTTAGAAGACAAAGAGAGATAGTGTTGGAGCAACTAAGAGGAGCTGTATGTTCTCACTCTCCATTATGTTCATATTCCATAATCCATATATCTAAAAGTGAATATAACACTCTAAGGTCTGTAAGACCATTCACACATATCCTTAATCCACCGATTTATTTAATGTCCCATACTTGTTGATACAACTCGACACAAATAAGACTCTATTGGTCAAACACACGAGCTTGAAGTCTCAACACTTATCAAATGTTCGTTGTGAGGAACTAGGCGCATTGCATAACCCAAAGGCCATCAAATGATATGCAAAGGTATCGAAGACAATGATAAAAATTGTTTTCAATTTGCCTTCCTCTACAATAGCCATTTGGTTATATCCAGTAAAGCAATCCATAAACAAATAAATTTCCCCACCCAAAATCTGATCAATGAATGATAATGAATAATAATCCTTAACAATCTACTTATTAAGCTCTCTAAAGTCTGCGCAAAGCCGAATCAGGTTATTCTTCTTCTTTCTGATAACAACTGGTGAATACCACTCTATGTGTTGAATTGAAAATATCAACCCAAATTTTCATAGTTTTGTTAGTTCTTCGAATAGCCCACCCCTTAATTTGAAAGGCATACGCCTAAAATTTTGAGGTATAGGGTTGGTATCTTCCTTTCACGAGATAGTATATGTACAACCAAGCTAGGAGGGATGCCTCTCAGCTCATCATAACTCCAAGCAAAGATGTTGCAAAATTCCTAAATTTAGGACACATAGTCCTTCCTTTCTTCTAGAAAAGTGAGCATGGATCCTAATTTTATTGGCCGTGAATCATTCAATGTACCAAGGTCTAACTCAATTACATCGGCATCCCTTATTCTCTCTTGAGCTTCTATTGGCTCATTCAAAGTTACCTGATAGATATCCTTTGTAGTGGACCCCTCATTGGATTCGTTCACTAGATGACATCTCACTAGTAGATGGAGCATCTAATGTGTCTAACTTTGATGAGGATAAAGAAACTCTCTCACTTTGGGGAGAGTCATGATAGATATCTACTACTACACATCTGGCACCTCTGCCAAAGATCAACCGACCAGTGGGGGTATATCAGTTTGATAGTTTACTTGTAAAATCCATGACTTGCCTAGTAGTACTTGATAGCTAGGTCCTCTTGCAAACCCGATAATCCTAAAGTCTAGAATACATTTCACATTTTCCATGGTCACATGAACTTTAGTAATGAAACCTTCGGGCTGTCTTAAACTATCATCAGCCATTTGAAGGATCGTGGAGGCATTTTTTTTAATTTCTAATCGCAACCTCTCCATCAATTCTAAACTCATAATGTTGACAGAGGATCCTATGTCCACAATAGCATGGTCCACTAATATTCCATCAACATATGATGTTACCCTTGGGCGATTCTTTTTAGCTTGTTCAAACCAATCATCTCCTACTCGCACTATTCCCAAGGGCTCAATAATATACCTAGTGCAAAGAATCTTCTTAAATTCTTTAAGTACTCATGAAGACAACTTAATCAATTGTAGGAGGTTTACATATGCCTTAACTTTGCAAAGAGAACTTGCTAAATCAAATTCTTGATAGCTAGCAAGAGCTCGCTTTTCTCACCGACCATTCTCTCCTTTGGTTTTTGAACTAGCTTTGGTGCCTCTTTTTAACTTTTTCCTTCTTCTTTAGCAACTCCTTATCCTTCTTGGGGTTGTCTTTACCATCTATGGCCTTAAGAGGTTCACCTTCCATATCGAGATCAAGGACTTGTGCCCCTTTATCTGCTTAGGGTTTTCCTTGAAAGGTTTTACCTTGTCTTTGCCATCTTATTTATCCTTTCGACCTCTCATAATAACCCATAGATTAGAAGCTTTAGTGCCATATTGACACAAACAACTTCTATAAGACTAACTCCATTGCCACTGGGCATCTCCTCTACCATAGTGTAGAGATGAATTAATCGCCAAGACCCACAGACATCTTAGTGTTCACAAGCGTTCCAAGCCAAGCATTAATGGCTACCTCTCACATAGCCGACGTGCTATCCATCTCTACGAGTGTAGTGAGCTTACCTCCATGCTCGACCGTGTTGCCTCCTCTCCCAAGCACTCAGATAGCTCCATGATCTAAGTGCAAGCTTCAAACGATCTCCATCCTCAAGCCCCACACTCCAAGCTCCATTGCTGCGAGCAAGAGAAGAGAAGGGAAGAGAAGAGAAGAGAAGAGAAGATAAGATAAGATGGAGAGCTTCTCCACCACGGTCCCTCATCCTCACACACTCACTCCCTCACACTCTCACATTCCCTCTCTCAAGCACCAGCTCAAGCAACCAAGAAGAAGAAGAAGAAGAGAGCTACTTTTGGCCACACACAAGAATGAGGTTCTCATTCTCTTTTCAACTTTATATACAAAACCGTACATTGGGCGGTCATCCCCTTATCCCCTTTTTTACATGGTCGGCCGTAGCCCCTTATCCCCTTTTTTACATGGGAAAAAGGACCGTGGCCTAGGCCCTTTTTCCCACTGTCCTCCTATCTTCCTAACCTCTTTTCTACCACCCATCTACCTTTACAAATCGCACAGGTGAGAGCTTGGCGCTCTTAAAATAAATCATGGTGTGCCTTGTGCTCTTTTACAAAAGTATTGACATGTGCTTTTCTTGTGCACCTTTCTCCTTGATTTAGGACTTTTCTGCACTTCTTATGTTTCCAGATTTTTCTTGGCATGCCTTCTTTTTCTGTTTTACTTTTTCCTTGGTCTTGTGTTTTGCTTTGGATTTTCCAAATTCTCCACCTTGTCGTCTAAGGGTTAACATTACCCCCCCTCCTAGATGCCAAGTGCTAGTCCCATGGCACTCATCGTCGTAGGTAGCAAGCTAAGAGGTGGGTGGAAGGGACATTTGTGGTTTGCTATGGAGGAGTTTTGGTGGTAGTGCAGATGAAGGTCATTGGGAGCACGTTGTTGGCCTAATTGGCGGGTGATAGGGTTGTTGAAGTTGGCGATATGATTGGTTTTTGTTGAGAGTTGCACTCATGGGTTGGCACAGGTGTTGATGTTCTAGGGATTCTGTAGGCGACGATTCTTTGGTGGGCTTACAGGATGATAAAGGATAAGAATTCAGATTTGAATGGTAATGAAGAGTAGACGATACTTTTGTTGGAGTCTTCAATACTTGCAATTGAAAAACCTCTCATATGTGGTCTCTCCTCGGGGGTAGTGATAGTCTTCTTATCATGTACAAGACGTAGTTTGATTAGTTTGGGAGATAGGTTTAGGCGAGGAGATGAGAGACTAATTCCCTACACTTGAGGACCCATACTGTGTATAGATTGTGGTGCAAATATTATGTGTATACTTAGATATTACGTAGAAGTTTGTGGGTCCAATTCCTCGTAGCAATGGATGGATGAAGTAAGGGCTCAATGGGGTGGAGAAAATTGTTGATGCCAAGGAGAAGTACACTTGAAGGCTTCTTGAGACATCATTTGTGATTTTGACAATACAATGTAGCATAATTGAGCTCATTGATGCCTAATATTTTGGTAGCTAGTGGTTACATGTATTGTTTGAAGAGCACATTGTACTTTCCATGGTATTTTGTGCGTTGCTCACCACTATTGATTGCAATGGTACTGAGATGGAGTGTGAAAAAGAATCGTGCAAATGGGCTAGGATGATAGCTTTAACTATAAGGGAGAGACAGTATGTCGTGCCCTTGATGTACCTTGAACAATTGTGGGGGATGTGTAAAGGGCTAGGGGACTAGGGACAGAGCTAGTCGACCAAGGTCACTGGATATACCTAATTTGAGGACCCCTAGGTACTGTGCTGTGATCATGAATGCATTTTTTCTTTTCTTTTCTTATCTTTTCTTTTTTCCTTTTTTTTATTTTTTTCCTCTTTTTTTGGGATAAAATAAATAGAACCAATGCAATATAATGAGGCTATCAGCCTTTCATTTGGATTGAGAAATGTCAAGATCCAAAGGCTATGAAATGGATATTACAAAGATGATTGTGTTACGAGCCTCAATGCTAGAGGAACAATTGTTGAGATAGAGAGATATACTTGAGATTTTGCAAACCTCTTTGTAACATATTGAGATAGAGAGATACACTTGAGATTTTGCAAACCTCTTTGTAACATATTGAGATAGAGAGATACACTTGAGATTTTGCAAACCTCTTTGTAACATGTGAGACATCGGTAAAATTGAGGTAGCAACTGGAGTGAGCTATGCATGGACAAGGAACAGAGCATCTGGCAAATTGAATCCTGGTTGATGAAGTAACATTTGTCATTATTGAAAGCATGGCTCCTACCCTGATGTAGAGTTTGGCCAAGAAAGAGAGAGTAACTGATGACTATGCTTTGGGCCATGCTCAAATGCAATGTGTGCTTTTTTCAGGGGTGATCTTCTGTTCCAGTGGGGATTTTTTCATGGCTCTTTGTTCTTGGAATTTCCGTCGCTTTCTCCATAATGGTTCTTTGTGGGGTTGGTGGTATTTGGTGACTTGGACTTTGAACGCTTTCGTACATAGACATGTGTCATCCTGCATTCACTTGGCAACTCATGGCAGCCTACTCAATAACAATAGATATTTTGCAACATCGAGAAGCATGGTACCTTGTCCGAGTCTATTGGCAACATGTAGCTCCTCCTCAGTGAGAATTTTATCAATTAGAGAGTTCTCTTGGCTAGCTCGGCTAAGTCCATATCCCGAATGGCAGTTAGTACTTGAAAGGAAGTTGGTGCCACATAGGTTGGATCTCTTTTGAGACCCCCATTTGGCCCATCACTCCTCTAAGACTAGGGCTCCAAGTTTAGCCATTATAGCGCGGTTTTCAAACCAACATTTTTCAAATTGACTTCAACCCTCTGATTGTTGCTTTATTTGCTCTATCTCTAAGAGATTTGGTTGGCAAAGTGCTTCATTGAATGTCACAGTTAAGTGTAGTTTGTTGGCCTCCTCGTCAGAGATGAGTTGCATGAGTTCATATAGGAGCTTGTCATAGTGCTTGTTAAGATATTCTTGCTCTTCCTAGGATAGTGGATATGGCAAGTATTCCTCAAAACTCCATATTTGGGGTTTTGGGTGAAAATTTCATTAATTTGGAACTTGGTGCAATTGAACATATTACTGCTTATGTTTGTTTCCAAGAGATTGAAAAAAACTCCAAAAGGTGGTGTTAGTAAACACCTTAGTTTTAATATCCTTGAAAATATTCAGTCGATGGATTCTTGTAGACTTTCTTTGGCCTTCAATACAACCTTTAGGGGAATTTTAGAATTTTAGGGAGATTTTGTACCTTTCTTCATCCAAGAGATGACAATGCTATCTATTGTTTCCCATTGTTCAAGATCTTTTTTGTTGCACATCCAATATTTATCCTAACAATTAAAATACACCTTTGCATCTGTAGCATTTTGACAACTACAAATTGTGCCCAATATTGTATACTTAACTTGTTGAAGTTTTAGGAATTTCTATTTGTATCGATCTCACTTTGTTCAATGCCAAGCCATATTGGATACATTGAAACTGAAGGTCTAACAAGCACAAAGTCATCTTTCTTAACATCAAGCATTGGTTCAAATGCATATTCAAGTTGTTTGCTCAGAGGACCACAATAGTGATCATTCAACTCTTCCAATCCAATAAAGTCATCTGCATTATCTACATCTATGTCGGTTACGGCACTTTGTGTCCTTCGACAAAAATCTATGAAAAATAAATCTTCTTGGACATTTGGAGTTTGAAGAGCGTAGATCATATGTTTCCAATAATCAATCACTGGTGTTATAAACTTTGTGAACTCTACTTCAGGTCCTTGTACATTTGACCATCTTTCCCAATACTTCAAATAATCTTTAACTCCACTTACTACTTGATGATTCTTAATGTACTCAAACATGGGCAACAACATTGGAACACCCTTTGGAAGAGTAGGCTTTCCTGCAAGGTCTCTCTTCCATAATTCAATACCACCTTCTCTTGGTAACCATTCTAGGGACTTTGGATGCAATTTGTATTGCATGATAGGTGTATCTCCTTGCATATAAAACCAAAATTGAAGAGGTCTTGAGTGACCAACAAGTGTATATTTGGAATCACACAAGTATCCCTCAATGTATCTCTTAAAGTTAGGCACATGTGTCAATAAGAAAGGTGTAGGACTTGTCATCTGGCATGATTGAAAATGTTGCATAGGATGAGGAAAAGTGAAGGTCATGCTCATCCTTAGTTTCTCTTAAAACTTTCTGAACATTGCATTGAGGTCTTCATGTGTATGACCCACCATGAGAAACCCAAGCTGGATCATCTTGAATGTTCCTCATGCAACAAGCAATGATAGATATGCAAAGAGATAGCGATTTTTGTTTTTTTTGATCCACATTTATCAAGTTGAAGTAGTAAGTTCTCTGGCAATTGTTTGAAATGATGATGGTTATCGCGTGGTGTATTATCTTCCATGCATGATTTACTTTGTGCAACTTGATGGTGGTCTAGTATTTTTTTCGAGTTGAGGGCATTTAGTAGCACAGAGGTTGATCTTGACATTCCATCTACTTGTAGATCACCATTTGCATGCCTATGTAGTCACTCCAAGTTCCTAAAGCACAATGACAATGAGGCAATTGTGAGATTAGGATCATGGGGCCATAGATTGAGTGAGAAATGTCCATATCTACCTTCTCCATGTCCATGTGTAATCATGCCTGTTAAAGAAGCTGGTAGTTGAGTAGATCTTTCAATCTCTTTTGATCAAAGCCTTAACCTAGGGATAGCTGTCTTTTGCTTGTCCATTTTATCATGTATGATGCACAATTTTTTATCTGGATCTAATGCTGAGGCCAAGTGCCAACTATAGTATATGTTTCGATAACTTTGTTGTTGTAGCATGTGACATTGACGCTTCTTTAGACGCACATTTCATTCTTGAAGACACTTTGTTGCTGCAAATTGCTCTTTGATCTCTCAGCAAATACTACATTTAGAGAGCTCACTTGCCTTTGCTAAGGTTACATGCTTGAACTCTGTGTTCCAAATACAATTGAAGGTGGACAAGGAGATTTGCTTACATCCAATACCACTCAATGTTGTATTTACTTCTGCCCATATATCTACCTACTTGTAAAAATTTGGAATGAGCAATTGTGTCCCCTTGATCCATCTTCCATTGTTCTACTCTTATGTGGCATTTTCTCTGCATTCTTCTTAACAAAGTCTCTAAGGATGGCTCTTCCCATCTCTATGTGATCCCAAGCTGCTCTTATTACCCCCTTATTTTCATGTATTGCCCTCCTCATGCCATGCTCAAATTGTGTTTTGTACATGTAAAAAGATGTCTTCGGGACTCCATGAATCTCATACCATGCCCTTCCACATACCACTTGTGCCTTGAAGTTGAAGCTCTACTTCCGTGTTCCCAAGTAATCAATCCTGCATGATGATTCAAACTTGTCATAAACATAGTTTGTGTGGTCTTAAAATTGCAATCCCCAAAATTATCTACATAATTGTTGCATTGCTTCTCTATCAGCAAATTGACAACACTTTTCTTGGCAACAATCAATCATGGAAACCTGTGAAATGGAGCCCATAAAAGCTCTCAAGTTTGCACCTTTAGGGGCAATAATTTGAGGCTTTCTATTGACCATACAATATGATCTCTTCTGAACAAAATTTGATTTTTTTGCAGAAACACAATCTTCATTGGTATCTTCCATGCTTTTGGCACAAGCATATGTAGAGATAAATTTCATGTATGATTGTTGTTGTAGCAACGATGGTCCATCATCAAACGTGACTTGTTTAATAGGCCATCTTTCCAAAGTGACACAGTGGAGGTTGTCATCTATGTATGTTCATGTGGTTTGATCAAGGGCTTTATCTACCACCACACCAACATCCTTTTCTCCTAGTAATTCAAAAGTTATCACATCATATGGAAAATCCAATAATATAACCCCTGTCCCAACACACACTGTGTTGCCTTCTGTCCATAGCATCACTCTACGTTCTCTCCAACTTTCACGAATGCTAAGCACATCAATATCCTCACAAGGTAGGACATGGTTTGATTTGTAATCATATCCTCCGTCATGAATTGTTATTGAGTTTGAAACAACCACCACATCTTTCTTTCCCCATTTTGCAAAACCACCTACAGCTTCATAAACCTTCATTGTGTCAATAATTGGGAATGACAAATATGTTGCTACATTTAAACATTTATCAATAGCTATTGAAATATATCCATCTTCAATTATTTCTCCATGGCATGTCTCATTTGGATGTATTGCATACACTCGCCCAAGTGCAACAATCTCATGATCAACTAGCAAATTCACAGTTTCTCCAAAATAAAATTTGTTATTCATGATACCTGTACAAGTGAGAAAATGGAGATTTTATCATTTGTATGTTGTCACCTCTCAGAAAGAAGAAAATAGTAATGAAATTGCTAAATACAATGAAGTATCAAATTTCATTGAAATGAAAAAAGCACTTAAACATTAGATAGAATGAGTCCAACTTTCATAATAGAAAGTATTAATGGAAACATCGTACAAAAAGGGGATAGATTTAACCATATGGCCCAAAAAAAACTTTCTCATGAACTATGCCACTCTAAAGTAAATAAGAAAATCTTATTTTATTATTTTTAGTTGAAATTGATTTTACTTTATTTTATTAGCTACTCTTTGAGTAAGCAAAAATTTCCTTGTGTGTTTTCATTGGGAAAAGATAAAGCAGATGTTCAAACTTGTACTATATCTATTCAACACAAGAACAATGATTAAAATTATTTATAATGTGTATAGGAAAAGATTTAGCCACCTGGTCAAGAATCTATTGTACTATGTATTCTATACCATAGCAAATATAAAAATTATTCATGATCCCCATATGAGAAAACATAGTCAAATGATTGAAACCTTTGTTGTATGTATTTCACATGACAAAAATGATAAAAGTTCATTGTCGTCTCTATAGAAAAATATTTAGCTAGATGGTCAAAACCTCAAGCAAAATACATACAACAAGGATAAAAGTTCATTGTGATCTTTATGGAAAAAGATTTAGTCAGAGGGTCAAAATCTCTATTGCAACTATTTTACACAAGACTTAGGATTAAAATTCTTTATGATGTCTACAAGAAAAGGTTTAGCCATATGGTCAAAACATGTATTATATGTAACCTAGATGATAACAAGGATAATAATTGTTTGTGATGTCCATAGAACAAGATTTAGCCAAATGGTCAAAGCCTTTATTGTATATCAACAAGGATAAATAATCTATTTGATCTCCATTAGAAAAGATTTGATCAAATGATCAAAACCTTCATGTATTCCACATGACAACAAGGATAAATATATTTTATGAGAAACTTTGACCTTGTGCTTAAATGTTGAAACCACAATGACCTCTAAACAATAGAAGATTTCATTCCCTATGACACAAAGTTATAAAGATTGAGAAAATTTTATCATCAATTAGAATCTATTTGAAAAGGAAAGATAAATTTTATCATGGTTAAATATTTATAAATCTTATACTACCTACTTGTTGATAATGGTAAAATGTATCATATTACATTTTATTTTTAAGTTATACTATTTAAGTCTAAATCATGTTATATTAGTATATCGTACTATGTGCATATTATAAAATATATTATCAAAATATATCTTTAAAATATATATATATATAATTAATTTAATAATAATTAATAAATATAATTTAAATATATAAAATTATATTTTGCAAGATTATGTATATTTAATGGATCTAATATGTAATGTGTAATATCATTGAGGATTTTCAAGCCACCTTAGTGATAATTCGAGAGTAGAATCTCTAGTAGGGTAGGATAGAGAGTATGTATGTAAAATCTCTAGTTGTGGAAATCGAGGCAATATCCCAATGGTGGGTTCTTAAGGAGGGGTGAGGGGGAAGGAGCAGGTCTAGGAGAAATGCCCCTAGTGAGAGTTTGAGGGCAATGTACTCCTCTTCGAGGAGGTTTGGGAGCAATGTCCCCATTCGAGGTTTGGGGATAACATCCCTTGTAGGGATTTGGGGGTAATGCTCTTGCTCCAAGGCTTCAACAATTCAAAAGGGCAATGAATGATTGCCACTCCACAACGTGTCTAATCAACTTCATGGGTGATTTTTGTTACATTGGCACACATTACTGACTTTTACTAATTACAACAGGTTTTCAACTCTTCCCTACTTCATTTCTCATTTTGAGTTAAACTACATTAATTTTGATCATTTCAATCCATACAATTACTACAAATCACACTACTACTCTTTTGTATGATTAATATTGAATAATATTAAGATCAAACACCAAAAGCATTTTCTAAATAAGAATCATGTATGAAAATTAAATGCAATCTTTATTTCTGTAGTAATGAGATTAAGCACTTACTCTTGAGAATTCAATGTCTTCTTCTTCTTCTCAATTGCTTGATTGATCTCTTGGAGCACCTGTCTTTTTTGTTGTCCAACCACTACCTTGCAAATGATAGCTTCTTTGCTGTGAATATGAAAAACATGATTTCTTGCACTGTTGAAAATACTCTTTTTGTTGTGAATATGAAATATATGATTTGTGTAATGTTGAAAAAATTCTCTTAGATGTGAATATGGAATAAATGGTTTGTGCAATGCTTTTATCAATGAGTGATTTCAAAATACTAACCTTTCTCTCTATTCTATGATGACGCTATATACCTTAAGGTTTTCCCTCAAGGCTAAATCTAGCCTTATATTTCTTATGTCCTTCAATAATATTATTTCTTGTATCCTTCAATAATATTAGAGCATTTTATCAAGTTCTTATACATCATATTATACTTTATTATATAGAGCTTTTCATTATACTATATTTTCATAGTAAAAGCATTACCATCAGATTTTATGGTTACATTCTTTATAATTTTGGAATAAGCATATGGCTATACAATACTTACAAATACTCAATATGATTTTTCCATAGGATGTAATTTGATCTTCTAACAACACATATCACGATCTTTCATCAATATATAGATTAGACCCAAAAAATTTCTTGCAATATAAGAAGCACTTTTTGTTATTTTATTCAATACCATCTGAGATTTGGCCATGAGGTCAAATATTTTCTTATAATATAAGATGCAATCTATGTTATTTTTTCCAATATATTGTGATTTTTTGCCATGCGGTCAAGTCTTCTCCTTAAAGTATATCTTCGACAAAATAAGGACTCTTGTAGTATCACAATATCTTGCAACAAATCAACCACTTTGTTCATTTTACTACAAGAATGACATTTCACAATTTGGTCAAATGCTTTCTTATATCATCAACACTTACTTACTTCAAAAGGAAATGCTAGTTTCTACTTAGAAATCCTTACTTTCTGTAATGCGGCCATGTGGTCAAATCTTGTCTTGCAACAAACAAACCACTTTTTTGGAAATTGATCCTGAAAATTTAAGACTAAATCTATGGTGGGTTTGATCACACAAATTTTGGGTATGCTAGATTTGATTGTATGGCAAAATTTTGTAAGAAAAACATATTCTATATTATCTCCAAAAAGAAAGACCATATTCTACTTGGAACTCCTTGATTACCTACTATATTCATAGGAAGTTTTGCCATGTGGTCAAACCTTGTCGTGCAACAAACAAACCACTTTGTTTTCATAAACCATTTCTTTCATTTCAATTTTTCATAACTTCCTATCTATATGTTCATATATAAATATCATATCGTTTTTCCATAAATTAGCCACTTTTTCCATTCCACTACAAAATAAAAACTGGCCATATGGTCAAATCTTTCATTTTGTTATCAATGCTAGCATCCAAGAATCCCCCATTCTTATTTCGTTCTGCCATATGATCAAATCTAATCTCATACATCTTGCAAACCATGAGACCACTTTCTCATTCCACTATAAAACAACATTTGGCTATATAGTCAAATCCAATTTCACAACATGTTGCAACAAATGAATCACTTTCTTCATATGGTTATGAAACTAGATTTGTCCATATGGTTAAAACCAGTTTATAGAAATCGTCTTATCTTGTAGGTTTCACCATGAGGTCAAATCTCCACCTTTCAAGTGTTTTTCACATTACCTTATATTGATATCTATGGGATTTACTACATAGCCATATGTGTTTATATGTGAATCTCATATCACAATAAACCACATCCTCTCTTTAACTAGCCTTTAAAAACCCTATGGTAAAAAAACATGGCATTAAAGTTTCTAATCTTATAGATAAGTCTTATGACTAAATAGGATTTGACCACATGGCTAAAACCAATGACAATGTTTCTACAATATAGCTCCTTTTAAGGGAAACTTACATGTGCACTAATTAAAATGTTAACTTTGGGCCAAATGGAATCGTGAGATTGCTACATAACCACATTGATATATGGGTGGATCTCATATTGGACTAGATCTCATTCTTTGATTACATAGGATTTGACCACATGGCCAAAAATCTTAGCAAAGCTCTTAGAGTATGATCCTTGCATAGGAAACTTACATGAAGAAGAAATCCAATGTTAACTTAGGGACAAAATCATCCATTACATTTTTTACATAACCACAATGATTTTTCACTATATCTCATACCACACTCACACTCAACATTTCATTATCACTTGACCATTTGGTTAAGCCCATGGTCAAGTCTCACTATTAATAGAATTTGATATTCTCACCAAAGTCCATGGCAAAGTTTTTACTATATGATTCTTGCAAGAGAAACATAATTAATGCTAACTTAGGGCCGAAATAATCTATGAGATTTGATACATAAGCACATATATTTATGGTTGGATCTCATACCACACTTAATCTCAAATTTCAATATTTCATTTTATGGAAGAGTCCCTTTGGAGTACATTTGTCTTGTATTTCATAAAATCTTGTATTATTGTGTTTTCAATTTTCAACCTAGAAATCTTTTACATTTATTTGGGTTTTGTGAATTTTGAATATTTTTAAATCCACTTTTGTCTGACAACTTTTTCTCTTTGTAGAACTACTCAATGGCAAAGAAAGATAGCACATCCAAAAAGGAGACCCAAACCATTAATGGAGTTAGTGGTGATTTTGTGTATCCATGGTATGTGGATGTTTATGATAGTCAAGGAAAAAGGGCTCACAATGTTCTCTTATTTACTTTAAAGAGTGATATTGCATTTTTTCAACAAGATGGTGTCATAGAGAAGATAACAGATGGATGTGCTGGGAAAGAGGGAATACCATGTAATCTTGTTAAGATCAAGGGGAAAAATGTAGTATAAAAATTTGATCCTTTGTCATTTCACTTTGTCTGTATTAAAGAGGACGAAGAATACTCTTTGAAAAACAATGGGATGGACCTTATTTGAGGAGGTAAAGGGCACAAAAGACATTATATTAGCATTCCAAGCTATCCAAAATAGTGAGCTACTGTCACTATAAAGAAAAGGTGATCACCCCTACAAAATAATGAAGCTCTAGATTAAAAAATAGACTTGAGATCTTCACCTTCTCCTCAAGAAAATAATTCACCGAATCCCACAAGCTCAAAGTCAAAATCACCTCAACAAAGTTCCTTGTCACAAGCTCTGTTGTTAGTATGGCTACTAACACTACTGAGAATGATGCCACTTTACCTTCCATGCTAGAAGTTACACTTGCAAAACCAATAATTTCTCTTCAGGTCAAGGGAATAGAAAAAACATTCGATTTTCCTAAGATAGTTAAGAAGAAGGGAAAGAGTGAAGAATCAAGATTTCACATGTTTGAAAAATTCTTTCCATTTGGTTCAACAACACAATTTCCTATTCTCGTTGATAGGTGTTATGAGGCACCTCCTTTGAATGCTTATAGGTCACTATGTTGGGATTATGTAGAGAAGCTAACCACGTCTTTCATAAAGAATCCCATGAATCTAGTAACACTAGCATATCTTATGCCTTTTGTACAAGACAACAATGAGAAGAGACCCATCCATCGTGATGAGGTGGATGCTAATAAGTTGGACACTTATAGCTATTGGATTATATCGGGGTTTCACTCAATTCATGTAGCAAATATATATATTCAAAGTAATACTACATGTTGTCTAGCAACCAAGCATTTATACACCACGAGAAATGCTAGAATATTAGTTGATTGTCTTGCGAAAATGTGCATTGAGCTTTCATGAATGAAAAATATGGAATCACATAATGTTATGAAGAATGCCCCTTATGTTGAGCAACTTCAACAATTAAGAGATCAATGGCTAGCATTTGGTTCTCCACCAAAACCACAACAAGGGCTTTCTAAGACAAGCTCTCAAAGAGTACCATGGCAGGTAATCGCATATAAGCTTACCTTCTCTTTTTGTGAAGAGTAGTGTGATGCTCTTTCTTTTGTTCTATGCTCACTATTTTGATCTTTTTTTGGCATAGATTTGTGGCATACTTTGGAGAAAATTGTGCATCTAGAGATTTCCATATGATTGTTAGCTCCCAAGAAATATTTGATAGTTGGATCAAAATCATGAAGAGATACTCTAGAGGTGAGCTTATATCCCAAGAGGGAAGGAAACCTTCTCCTATTACATTTCGTTGCCTTATGAGTTTGAAGGATGGAGACATCCTTACACTACAAGAGGAGATCAATGAAGGTCATATCATTTTTCTTAAAAACAAATGGGATAAGGAAGATATGATTGGCATGGAAACAAGGGCTAAGCAAATCAAGCAAGGTAGGGTCATAAAGGAGGAATTAGTTACTCTTTTCAATGCTTCAATTCTAGAAAGTAGTGTTGTGATGAAGACTTGGGAAGAGCTTGTTGATGATTATGATATCAATGATGAAGTCTACACAAAGATTTTAGGTATTCGCAATGATTGGGTATCAAAGAAGCTCACACGTGGAGCTGATGCTGGGTCCCTACCAAATGGAGAAAAAGATATTGTGAACTTCCTAATTGGAAAAAATTAAAATCCTCTTCAATCCTCTACTACTTTATAATTTACATAATTTTTATCTTATACATAATTTTTACAAAGATCCAATTACCATTGGGGTTGTTGTTCTAGATGCAGCACATGGGGTTGAGGGAATGAAATGGGACTTTATAAAGCTTGGAAAGGTTGTATCCACTCTACTACAAATGACATGTGAATCTAAATAATTCATGTTGTTATCATTTCTTGATTCAAAGCAAATGGCAGCTTTGGAAAATGTTCTTGAAAGCATTTCTTGCAAGTATCGCATGCTAGTTGGTAGTGTTGACTTCCTACCAATGGATAGATGTTTGCTTTTGGATCTATAGATTCTTTTGTGCTTTTGACATTAGTTACCATGGAGAAAAGCTTCATCAATTTTGAGTGATATATAAACAATGTCAATAAGCCTTCCATTTTGGACTTTGAAGGCTTGGACAAGGAGTGCAATGATGAAGATCTTGAAGAAGAACAAAGGATTGCAAAGGCTGTTTTGAGAAAGAAAATGAAAGTTATGGAAACTACAATCAAAGCATTCAATGATGCTCATGAGGTTATATTTGATGTACATGCAAGTGGACTTGCATCGATAGTGGCATTCCTAAATCATATGGATACTATTGCAGTGGTTTGCAATACTCAAGAGCAAAGAGAGGTTGAAGCATAGTTGTGGAGGGTCCATGAGAGTGCCAAACAAAATTCAAACTCCCAAGAGGTTCCTCCTACTGAAGTTCAAGTTCTTGAAGTACCATGTGTAATCGCCCCGAACAACGTAGTATGCTTAACAGTTATGATATTCGCTTGTTTTTGAGATTTAATATAAAAGAGAATGAACACTTAAAGCTGAAAATGAAAATTACTCACAAAATTACAGCCATGAAAATGTAAAAGTAATGGAGACAAGATTGAGGGTTGAAGATGGGCAACCCCCCCCCCCCCCCCCCCGAAGGAATGTATTTCTGCTCAACCCAAGTCCCTTAGGGAAGAGCTCAGTTACAATCAACTTGAGAGTGAGAAGAAGTAATTCTCACTCTCACAAGATCATGCAAAGATGTACAAACACACATGCATTATCTATTATGCAATGATAAGAAGTGATTTCTTTATAGTATGAGAGAAGAAAAAGGGAAAATCAGCCTTCTCCATCGTTGAACAGTAGTACATGGATAGGGCTTGCTTCTTGTTGCTAAAATGGAAGAAAGAGCTTGAAAAGGAGGTGCTGTAATGAATTTACAGGCTTGCTTTCATGTAAAACAACAGTGATAGAAGAGGGAATATGGAGGAATTTGATAATGGAGAAGTGGGGGATGATGATGGGGATGGATGGGCCCAGTTTCTGGCTATCTGTGGGTGCTGTACATGAGTTTACAGCAAAGAAAAATGATGCTGAATGAACAAAAACGAGCTTTTATTTATAGGAGAGGGAAGAGCTAGTACAAAAGGGGAAAGTGGAGTAGCACAAGACAAGGGTCCAGCCACATGTCATGAGATGTGACAAGTGGTGGGACACTTGGAAACTTGTGTGACAAGTGTCTTGACACTTGTCTCTTCTCTATGGCCTTGCTTTTTGGGTTGAATACTGTCAAGAATAGAAACAACCAAATTTAGTAAGCACAGTCAGAGTACAAAACTTACTATTTTTAGAATGACATCCCTATTTTTTAGGACTAGCATTTTTAGGCTAATTTGAGGCTCCTAAAATTAAGGGACCTCCTAAAATTTAGGGATCTCCTAAAATTTAGGGACCCCCCAATATGGGTGTCATATGAAAGCTTTTTCCATGTACATCGCAAAAATGGTATCCGAATGTTCATGTGACTTTCCGATGCAAAGAAATGTGCATTTCAAGCTTTCAGCCCACACATGCACATTATACAAGCATTTCATGATCATGCCATCTTCTTGATTGTAACTGTCTGTTCTGGTGGATCTAGCCCACACTTCAAGGCATCAATCCTTTCTGTGTGCGAGTCTAACCCTGATATGCATGAGTTCTAGTCACAGGCGCCCAATCGGGCCATATAGGTGGAAGTGTGAACTATCTTTTCTCTAACCCACCGCGTGGGTCCACCATAACCTATGAAGACCACTCATCAGTGGCCAGCTCCAATGCACTTTTCTTTATATCTAATTAGTGCAAAGGAAATAAATTTAATAAATCATTATATAGACAAATTAATGAAAAAGGATACAAATTCTGTTTCTATAGAGTTGTGACAGCCCTCTAGCTTTTATTCAGCTGTCCTCAGCTGAAAAGCTTCTTGATATTGCCGTAGAATATTTGGGTAATCCTTCACGAATTTTTCGTCTACCCATTGTGCATCTATTGTGGGTAGATTCTTGAATTTAAGTAAGAATTTTCGTGTCAGAAGGCCACTTCTCGTGGTTCGATCCTTGAGAAACAAAATCTTTTCAGGTTCCAAGAGTTACTCTATTTCTTCAACTTCTGGGGGATCTTCAGTAATGGGTTCCTTTGGTTCTGGTCCTATGTAAGGTTTTAGCAAACTTACATGAAAATCATTGTGTATTTTCCAATGAGTAGGAAGCTCAAGTCGATAAGAAACTTCATTTATTTTCTCAATCACTTTGAAGGGTCCAAAGTATCTATTGGAGAGCTTTGGAAAAGATGAATTTTGACCAGAACCTTGTTTGAGAGTGCTTTTATCAAACTTTAGCAAGACATATTGACCTTTTTCAAAAGCCAAAGGTCTTCTTCGTTTATCTGCTTGCTTCTTTTTTCGCTCTTGGGAAACTTTGATAGTGGCTCGAACTTGATCCATTGTGGTTTTTAAATCTCAAGCAAACTCATCAGCAGCAAAAATCTTATCTTTAGTGCGAATAATTGGAGGAGGAATCACTTTACCCTGTACTATTTCATTTGGAGCTTTCCCTGTGGATGAGTGCACTGTATTATTGTAAGAAAACTCCAATAATGGAAGATATTTCTCCCATTGTGACTTATGTTCACTAATATAAGCTTTCAACATATCCAAAAGAGTGAGATTCATCACCTCTGTTTGGCCGTCAGTTTGAGGATGAAAAGCTGAGGAGAACTTTAAAGTGGTTCCCAAATTCTCAAATAAAGCACGCCAAAAGTTACTTGTGAATTTGGAGTCTCTATCTAAAATGATCTCAGAAGGCATACCATGTAATCTGAAGATATGTTGAATGAAAAGTCTTGCAACTTGTGCGGATTTCAATGTTTTATGACATGGAATAAAATGTGATTGTTTGCTGAATCTATCAATTATGACCCAAATCATATCATGACCTTGAGGTGTTCTTGGAATACCTTAGATGAAATCCATTGTGATAGATTCCCATGGATCTTTGGGCATTGGAAGAGGTTGCAACAATCCTGGAATCTTCTGCCTATCATATTTGGAATTTTGGCATACCAGACAAGCCTCAATGAAGTTATGTCTATCTCTTCGTAATGTTGGCCAATAAAAGTAGCGCTCAATTGCACTTAGAGTGGCTGCCCTCCCTCTATCCCCTGCATAAGGGGGTTCATGACTTTCTTTAAGCACCTTTTGTCGAATAGGAAGAGTGACACAAAGGCGATTGTTCATGAGAAGGTAACCGTCTTTGATGGAATAATCTGGATGAAAACCTCCTTGCTGTAAATTTGACCAAATTGCTGCAAAATCAGTATCTTCATCATAAGTATTCTTCATCGTTTGAAAATCTTCATGATGAGCCATTGTAATAGTTGCAAGGCACTCTAGAAAGTGCATCAGCAACTACATTTTGTTTCCTTGGAGTGTACATAATTTGAAAATGAAACATAGACAAGAAATTTTCCCATCTTGCATGTTTCTCCTGCAAATGCTTTTGAGTCTTGAAATACTTCAAGCTTTGATTATCAGTTTTAATAAGGAATTCATTGCCTAAAAGATAATATTTCCATATCTTTAAAGCGTGAACCACTGCTAAGAGCTCCTTTTCATAAATGTCATACCTTTTCTCCACATCATTTAGACGGCGGCTTTCAAAGGCTACGGAATGACCTTCTTGATTTAGCACTACACCAATACAATCACCGCAAGCATCTGCTTCCACCACAAATGGTTTTACCAGATCTGGAATGATAAGAACAGGTCCAGAAGTAAGAGCTGTTTTCAGCCTTGTGAAGGATGCCTTCTCTTTTTCCTTCCATTGGAAAGAGATCTTCTTCTTTGTAAGGTCATGAAGTGGAGAAGCCATATGTGCAAAATGCTTGATGAAGCGGCGGTAATAAGAGCATAAGCCAAGAAACGATCGCACCTCATGTACATCATGAAGATGAGGCCATTCTTGGATTATCCTGATCTTTTTAGGATCCATTTGAATCCCTTCAGAAGAGATGACATGCCCAAGGTAATTTATTTTATGCATGAAAAATTCACTCTTTTTACCATTTACCAAGAGTTGATTTTGTTGAAGTAATTGTAGAACAATTTCCAAGTGTTGATGATGCTCCTCTTCATTCTTGCTAAAGACAAGAATATCATCAAAGAAAGTATCGACATATTGTCGATGCTCTCTAAAGATGCGCTCCATCATTCGATTAAAAGGTGGCTGGTGCATTGGTTAATCCGAAAGGAACCACCAAGAATTCATAAAGACCGTATGAAGTGCGGAAAGTAGTTTTGTGTACATCTTGTGGTATTACCCTAATTTGATGATAACCACTCTTTAGATCAATGCGGCTGAAAACCTTTGAGCCTCCTAGACGATCCAAAATGTCGTCAATTCTGGGAATAGGAAACCGATTCTTCACAGTGATTTTGTTGAGGGCTCGATAATCAATGCACATCCTAAATGTGCCATCTTTCTTTTGAACAAGAAGAACCGGTGAACAAAATGGTGAGCTACTTGGCCTAATTAGCCCACGGTTGAGTAGGTCTTTGACTTGCTTTCTGATTTCTTCTTGTTGAGGACGGCTCACACGGTATGGTGCTATATTAGGAGGATAACTGCCTGGGATAATATCAATATGATGGTCTTCTCGCCTTTCTGGGGGAAGCTGATAAGGAAGATCTTCGGAAAAACAATCTTTATACTTTTCCAAGAGCTGAAGTCACTCTTGGTTTTCAGCATTCATATTATCTTTTACATCAGTGACATAAAGCAAACAACATTGAATAAAATCCTTAATTGCTCTAGAGACTTGTATATGGCTTACCATAGGTATGGTGTCTCCAGAAACTCAGCTTGGATCTCGTACTTCTTGCCTTTGTTCGTGAGTTCTACCTTCTTTTTCTGAGAGAAGATGGTTGAATCTACTCTATGATTCCAGGGCATGCCAAGAATCACATCGCAACCATCAAGGTCTCCGATACAGAAGGTATCTTCATCACTGTAGCCTTGAATTTGAAACTTGAGCTTGCCAATGTAGGGTGTCACAGTCTTCACTCTGTCACCTTCATCAGCATTTAAAGCTTGGCGAACTTCTGTCGGAGTGTCCATCTCTTCATTCTTTAATCCAAGCTCTTTAGCTAATTGCAAGGAAATGATATTTTCATTCGCCCCAAGATCTATCAAGAATAGTGCTTGCTTACCTTGCAACTGTCCCTAAGCTTTTAATAATTTGCGTGTCTCTGGAGTGTGAGTTGTGTTTGCAACTACATCACTGATAGCATTGATTTTCACTGGCGACTTAGGCTTGTTGTCAGAAACCTTGCTTTGTCCCTTGTTTGGACATTGCTTCGCTATGTGGCTTGTTTGTCCACATTTAAAGCACTTCCCTTCTTTCATGAAGCATTGCTTTTCTTCTTTGGAAAGTTGCTTTGCTTGTGGGTATAGATTGGAGCGAAATTGAGGAGCATTAGTAGGAGGTGCATAGGGCTTCATCTTCTTTTGATTTGATGGCTGCTTTTGCCACTGTCTTTGTCCTTCATTTGGGGCTGAATACTCCTCATCATCAGCTACTCTCTTCTTATCATTCTTTTGGAATGATTTGTTGCCATTGTGCTCCATTTCCCATGTCTCAGCATGGTCAATGAGTTCCCTGAGACTAGAACGATGATAATGATTAAGAGCAGTACGAAGTTTAAAATGCAAACCTCCTTGAAACTTCCTAAGCTTTTCCGAACTGCTGATCTTCTTGAAATGTTGGACCTTCAAAAGTAGCTCCCAAAATCTCTTGGTATAGTCACCAAGTGACTCATTTTTCCTTTGCCAAAGCCGATCCCATTTCATTTTTACATCTCTTTTGAAATGAATAGGAAGAAATTGGCTTTGTATCATGCGAACAAAGGACCGCCATGATTTTGGGGCGGCATGATCATATTCCAACCCCATCCACCAAGTATGGGCTAAGTCGGTTAAATGTAAAGCTGCAAACTTAATCTTTTCTTTTTCTTTATGCTTGTCACGACCATACAAAATTTGAAATTGACGAATAAACTTCAGAAGAAGATCAGGATTTTGGGAACCATCATACATATTGAACTTGATCTTCTTTTCAAGTTGAGATAGTGACTTAGTCTTCTTCTTCTTCTTATGCCTTCGTCCATGCCCGGATCTTGAGGTTGAAGATGATGAAGTGCTTGATGGGGATGAAGATGGAGAGGAGGGTGAAGAATGTCGACGCCTTTGACGATGATAAGGTCTTCCACGAGAAGGGTGTGACTCTTCATTACTAGAAGAGGATCCATCAGAATAGGTGCCAGATGACTTTGAAGAAGAGGATGAGCTTCGACGCGATCTCTTTCTTTGTCTTGAAGTAGAATGGGACTGCCTCTTAGAAGTAGTTGGACTTCTTGATCGGCTCCTTTCATTGGTATGGCTTTGTCTCCTTGAAGTAGATGGGCTTCTTTCCTTGAATTCTTTGGGATTCTCAACTTTTTCTAGTTTGAGAAGTTGCTCATGAATTTGTTGATTCTCCTCTCTAAGACTTTGAATGGCTTGAAGGATAGCACTCGACTGATCCATTGAGACTCTTAAGAAAAAAAATATGCTAAAGCACTCAATGCAAGGGCTGAAAACAAACAAACTTATAATTGTAAGCACTACCAGTGTTGGGGTGAGGACCAAGCCAAAGCTCTGATACCACTGTAATCGCCCCGAACAACGTAGTATGCTTAACAATTATGATATTTGCTTGTTTTCGAGATTTCATATAAAAGAGAATGAACACTTAAAGCTGAAAATGAAAATTACTCACAAAATTACAGCCATGAAAATGTAAAAGTAATGGAGACAAGATTGAGGGTTGAAGATGGGCAACCCCTCCCTGAAGGAATGTATTTCTGCTCAACCCAAGTCCCTTAGGGAAGAGCTCAGTTACAATCAACCTGAGAGTGAGAAGAAGTAATTCTCACTCTCACAAGATCATGCAAAGATGTACAAACACACATGCATTATCTATTATGCAATGATAAGAAGTGATTTCTTTACAGTATGAGAGAAGAAAAAGGGGAAATCAGCCTTCTCCATCGTTGAACAGTAGTACATGGATAGAGCTTGCTTCTTGTTGCTAAAATGGAAGAAAGAGCTTGAAAAGGAGGTGCTGTAATGAATTTACAGGCTTGCTGTCATGTAAAACAACAGTGATAGAAGAGGAAATATGGAGGAATTTGATAATGGAGAAGTAGGGGATGATGATGGGGATGGATGGGCCCAGTTTCTGGCTATCTGTGGGTGCTGTACATGAGTTTACAGCAAAGAAAAATGATGCTGAATGAACAAAAACGAGCTCTTATTTATAGGAGAGGGAAGAGCTAGTACAAAAGGGGAAAGTGGAGTAGCACAAGACAAGGGTCCAGCCACATGTCATGAGATGTAACAAGTGGTGGGACACTTGGAAACTTGTGTGACAAGTGTCTTGATACTTGTCTCTTCTCTATGGCCTTCCTTTTTGGGTTGAATACTGTCAAGAATAGAAACAACCAAATTTAGTAAGCACAGTCAGAGTACATAACTTACTATTTTTAGAATGACATCCCTATTTTTTAGGACTAGCATTTTTAGGCTAATTTGAGGCTCCTAAAATTAAGGGACCTCCTAAAATTTAGGGATCTCCTAAAATTTAGGGACCCCCCAATATGGGTGTCATATGAAAGCTTTTTCCATGTACATCACAAAAATGGTATCCGAATCTTCATGTGACTTTCCGATGCAAAGAAATGTGCATTTCAAGCTTTCAGCCCACACATGCACATTATACAAGCATTTCATGATCATGCCATCTTCTTGATTGTAACTGTCTGTTTTGGTGGATCTAGCCCACACTTCAAGGCATCAATCCTTTCTGTGTGCGAGTCTAACCCTGATATGCGTGAGTTCTAGTCACAAGCGCCCAATCGGGCCATATAGGTGGAAGTGTGAACTATCTTTTCTCTAACCCACCACGTGGGTCCATCATAACCTGTGACCACTCATCAGTGGCCAGCTCCAATGCACTTTTCTTTATATCTAATTAGTGCAAAGGAAATAAATTTAATAAATCATTATATAGACAAATTAATGAAAAAGGATACAAATTCTGTTTCTATAGAGTTGTGACACCATGCGAGGGCATAGAAGAATCAAGCCAAAATATAGAAAGCCTAATTATGAAAGAGAAATTAAAGGCTACTTCAGGTGTTTAAACTACATTGCTTCTCCTTTCATCAAGAAAGACACATTGATGTAATTTTGATTTTTTTCCTTGAGAAGTTACTTTCATTAGCATTTGTAGTATTTTATTTCTTTGGTGGTATTACTTAAAGAGACTATGTCTTTAGTTTTTTAATGTTTTACAAAAGGTACCAAGCATGTTTGGTTTTAAAAATCCATTTAAGTAAATATTTTTTCAAAATAGTATTAAAGAGCTCATTAATATTTATCATCCTTTGTAAGGATAACTCTTAGGATAAGAGAGCCCAAAATATATTGCACACCCCAAAAAAGATTCATTGCACCTCCCAAATGTGTTTTATCTCAGTAGCAAATATTGCAACAAAGATTTTACTCCAATGTATCTTTTGAGATGTGTTTATTGCAATAAAGATCTCACTCCAATGTATCTTTTGAGATGTGTATATGGAATATTAAGCTAAAATCCTTGTTACAATTCATGAGTTTAAATATCCATGGGATATAACTAGTTGAAAAATAGAATGGTTAGTCCTTAAGAAGAAACTATGAGAACTTATCCAAATAGAGTATAACTTATCTCAATTAAATTGTCATGTATCACTTATATGTGACATAGTTTTTGTCACATGGTCAAAAGTATCATGTTTAAATTTTCTTTTAATAATTAGGACTAATAAACACCTTATTTTTACATGCCATTTTGAAGGCCTTTTCAGAAATTGAGTATGTTTAATATTATAATGATAATATAATTTTTGCAACTAACTACAAGAATCTATTGTTAGTATCTCAAGTATACTTATAATTAGTGATGAAAAGTAGGTATGGAAAAATGACTTTATTAGAATAGATTTTACTTCAAAGAAATCATCATATATTTTTTTTTCACCTCATGATATTACTCTTGGTTAGATTTGTCCACATAGTCAAATGTCTCTTTTCTTAAGATAACATTTATTAAGTAGTACCTATGTATGTATTTGTCAATGTGAAGTTAAATTGCTTTAGTATTCTATGTCAGTTTATAGCTCAAACATTAAGTAGAATGATGAGGAAGTAAATGAATCTAATGTATGTGCTTCTTTTTCTTATTTGTAACTTCAACTAAGACATTTATGGTTGGATATCTAACAAATTTAACAATAGTAGAGCACGATGATGTGTTTTATATGTCCTTGATAAGAAATGCAACACAATTATGTATAATAGTTGATCTCAATGGTCTTCTTTTACAATGATACTTTACTAAGTCTAAAAGGGTTCAAAGCTTTCAAATGGGAAAGCAATGGCTTGTTCTTCAACTAGGATGTATGGAGTTTCTTGAAGCCTTATTTGCAAGATTCCAAGTGGGAGTTTGGTCAACATCTTTACATAAGAATGCCATGGTAATTATTAAGTGCTTGGAGATCCATGCAAAAAGGAAGTATCCTTTCTTCATGATTTGGGGCCAAGAACAATGTCATAGACATCGACTCAAAATCATATATAGGCCAAATAAGATGGGAGTAGAAGCAATGTTCAAGTCTTTGAAGTATGTATGGGATCAATATGGAGATGTTTGTCAGCATACCAAGATTATTCTCATAGATGGCAGTCCTTACAAAGGATGCCCAAATCTTGTTGAGAATTGCATTTATCCAAAAACATTTGATATTGATCATGAAGACTCTATCTTGATCAAAGAACTTCTACCATGCTTGACTCACTTAAGAAAATACCATGATGCACGAGAAGTCATCAAGTTTGATCGATATGGACACGATCCAGTTCAATATGGACATGAATTGTATGCTCAATTCAAGGTTTTCATTGATGAATGGACTAGAGCATATGATGATGGTATTTCATCTTCATCATCAACACTACACGAGACCATGATTGATAAAGATGGTATATATGTTCAACCTTCAATTACCTCTTACTTCAAGAGACCATCTATTATACAAACATCCTCAACAAATGCCTCATGTCATTCATCTCTTACATTGAGCAGCTTACAATTATCCATATTGTAGCAAACTCCTTTACTCTCTACTTTGAAAGATATGGAAGCAATGCAACTTGCTCATGAGTTAGTATATCACAAACATTTCATAAATGGTAGTACAACTATCTATAAAAGTTGTATTTTTTCAATATACATGATGCAACAAGGCAATGACTCTATATGGACTAATTGTGACTTCCATAGTAAATATATCCCTTACATTAAGGGCTTTTGCATGGCTATGAAATATATGCTTGTTATAAATTTAAAGTGTTTTATGTAGTTACCTTGGTGTTTTTAAACGCCACCAATATCAATGAGAGAATCTACTTAATGTTTTTTATTCTTTCAATTCGTTAATTGTGTTGAAATTTCTTATAAAGTGGTTTAAGTCTAATTTTGTATTTTATGTCTTAGCTAACAAATAGGTCTTAATTAATAATAAATTTATGTCTATTTCTTTGCAAAACACAAATCATTGGTCAAAGGTTAAATATTTGGTCTTAGAAAAATCATAAACTTCTAGCTTAGTATATAAATCTTCATTTTATGATATGAAAGTTCATTTAGCTAGTGAAAGTGTGAAGCTAGTTGATTTTGACCAAAGACAATATCTATCTTGTCATTGGTTTACACAAAAAAAAAGAACCATCACATCATAGGTTATCCAAACTTATTACTATATGGTATTAGATCAAGTTATTAAATCACACCTAGTTAGTCGTGAGCACAACCATATAACATCATACTTTGATAGTATGCTGACGAAGGAAATTCGGTATGGCAGCCTCTATACTATGCCAAACTCCCTTCTGCCACAAAGTGAATGAGGTAAGGGCACCACCTAGTCATGGAAGAGCGGACTAGGACGCTATGTAAGAGGGAGAGGAGATTGTGAGGGAGAAGAGATGAAAACTAAGAGAGGGAGAGAGAGAGAGAGTGAGTGAGAGAGAGAGAAATACAAAAAAATAAATGAATCAATAGACTTAAGAGATGGAGAACCCTCGGGACATAACCAATATACACAATATGGACACCAATATCATGGGCATATTACATTGTAGAGTATACATAAGCTATAGTAAGACAAGGAATTTCATAAGCTCATGAGGGAGAATGGGGAAGGCTCAATAGGGCTGAAGGAGGCCTCTTTTCTCTCTCTCTTCTTACAAATTACAAAGAAGAAGGCCTCTTTATATAGGCCTTAAGGGTGTTTAGGGAGGAGGTTAAGATATAATAGGAATTAATAACACCAAAGCTGCATTAAGGCGGTTCCACTAATGTGGAAGCTCCATCTAGATGTTTTGTTGACCAATTTATACTTAATCAAGCTCCATCATAGGTGAGTTGTCTCCATTCTCCTCCCCATAGCTTGAGTCCAAGAGCTCTCCTATAAAAAAATATAGAGAATCTTCATAAAATAAGATCATATCTAGCAATAATAGAGAGAGAGTAATGAGAGTTCATACATTACTACTACAATTAAGGATAATTTGAGGGTGATTTAGGAGGGGAATTCTAATGGTTTATTAGCTTGAGAGAGAGGAGAAGAGAGGGGAAAGGGTTGGGGGTCTAATGAATGATGTTTTATGGAAGTGTTAAGTGTGGGGAAGAAAGTATGGATGTGTATAAAATTGAGAGGTGGTCTCCACTGCAGTTGGAAAAAGTTGGCATCCACCATTTTGGCCATATCTCCTGACTCGTAGCTCCAAAAAATTATAAAAAAATACTAGCCAAAACTTCAGCTCATGCGCTACAACTTTCATGTTGAAAAGGTTTTTTGGATCGGAGTGAAAGTATTTTTAAAAAATCTTACAAAATCATGTGCCTGATTTTTCTTCCACTAATGCTTCCAAGAAGGGTCCTATTTGGTTGAATTGTCATAAGGCTCCAAAGTCATGACATTATGAGCCTCACATGCCCTTTGGATGGATCCAAATCCATTTCATATTTTTCCTTTTCACATTATACATTTTCCCTTCACCTTCCTCCATTGATCTTTACTCTTTACCCCCCCTTGGTAAACCGGTCCATGAAATATTTTCATCCAGTGATTTCTTGGATTTCCCAAGAGGTTGTTCCCACCCTCTTCTTTATTTCAAAGCTCCAAATGTACAAAAAAATCAACAAAGTGTTAGACAAATATTTTTTTGTGATTTTCTCGGATCATATAGCCCCCCCAACCTGGCTAGAGGTATTTATGCCTCTAGACACTCTTTGGTATCTTGAGCTAACAGCACCCTGATGTGATAGGGTTTTAAGTGCCATCCATTTACCTTGGTCTTGTGAACTTTTCCCTCAATGTCTTGAAGTTTGTAGGAGCCATTGTTGAATTTTTTTGTGACCCAAAACGGTCCCTCCCACCGGTAGAGAAACTTGCCATCCTTTCTTTTATCAAAGCGATTGTCATATCGAAGCACTAAAGATCCCTCCTTGATGTTTTTATCTATTAGCTTCTTGTTGAAATTTTCTCTACGCTTCTCAACTTCCTGGGAATAGTGGTTGATGGCTTCTTCACGATCCAATTGTAGCCTCTCTAGGTCCAGTAATCTTTGATGTAACTTCTCCTTTTGAGAGCTTACTGTGCCACCTAATACCCGAAGGCTAGCTAATTTCACCTCAATAGGCAAAAGAGCCTCTTGTCCATAAACTAGATGAAAAGGTGTGAACCCTAACATGGTTTTGAAGGAGGTTCTGTAAGCCCATAGAGCTCCACTAAGGTGCTTGTCCCAATCCCGGGGCCTTGAATGTACCTGTTTGCTGATGATTTTACAAATCATTCCATTTACCTTTTCCACCAATCCATTGCATTGATGGTAGTAAGGGGTAGAGTGTCGTCGTTGAATATTTAGCTTTTGCATGAGTTCACCCACCACATTAGCTCAAAACCCTGGTCCTCTATCTGATAGTATTTCAAAAGGGGTACCAAACCTACAACAAATGTGGTCAAAGATGAATTTACTCACTTCCTTAGCAGTGATTATTCTAGTTGGCATAGCCTCGGCCCATCTAGTCATGTAATCTACCCCCATGATAATATACTCTTTTCCTGATGGAGTGCGTGGTAGAGGCCCTATGACATCAATTCCCCACTTCTCAAAGGGTCCATAGACCTTGATTGGGGTTTGGGGTTCTGCTATGAGCCGTCGTGGTCCTGATTTCTGACATTCTTCACATGTTTGACACCAATATTTGACATCTCGGTGTAGAGTGGGCCAAGTAAAGCCGGCTTGTAGAACCTTTCTACTTGTGATGTCGTGTGCAAAGTGGCCTCCGCACACATTATCATGGCAAGCTTTTAAGATTTCTTCAATTTCTCATTTTGACGGCACTTTCCTAAGCACACCATCCTTACCAAGACAATACAAACTGTCATTTACTATGCGATATCTTGTAGCCTTCCGAGCTAGCCACTGTCTTTCTCCCTTAGTCAGGTGTTTGGGAGCTTCTCCTTGTTCTAAGAGATGTAGAATATCTTCTAAGTCTTCCTTGCCTTATCGAAGTGGGAGTTTGATAGCCACTGCTCCCACCATTGACTCATTCAGCTTTGATGATGCTAGATGGTCAGCATCTTTGTTCTGGTCTCTTGGCACATGATGTACTTGTGCCTCCCTAAATCTTGTCATAAGAGATTTGGCCTCTCTCATTTTACTAGAGAGGTTTGTATTTTTGCATGCCCATGTACCTTGCATCTGCCTTACCAATAGCATGGAGTCTCCAAAAGCATTCAATCTCTCGATGGAATTACTAAGACACCAACAAAAACCATGAATTAAAGCTTGATATTCTGCCTCATTGTTAGAGTGGACACCTTCCAAGATGATTCCTTCACAATAGATTTTCTCTCCTAAAGGAGAGAAAACAACGATGCCTGTGGCTGCCTTATCCTTAGTTCTCTTGTATGCACCATCAAAGTAGAGGCTATAAGCATCTACAAGAGTTTTTATGGATGGGGGTGGTGGAAGGTTCTTTCTTTTCACCATGAGATTTTTCTCATAGCACCTATTTGTCAAAATATCAGCCAAGCATGCCCGAGTTGTTTTTTCAACCTGCACTGTATAGTCAAACTCTTGAAGTCGGACCACCCACTTTGCTATTTTGTCAGAGATTTCCATATGTTGTAGTGCATAGGGAAACATATCCTCCACAGTGATGATCACAAACCTCTTTGGAAGTAAATATGGTCGAAATTTGGTTACTGCAAACATGAGGGCCAACACTAGTTGTTCCATGGAGGTGTAAGCCTTCTCTGAGGCTTTCATGAGGTGGCTGGAAAAATACACAGGCCTCATGAATGATATTTTTGGATCTTTTTGTAGGAGAGCAGCACCAATGGCCTCTTCTCCCACACTAGGGTTTACAAAGAATGTTTCTTCCCAACAAGGCTGGAGGATTATAGGAAGTGACCCCAACATTTTCTTTATCTCCTTAAAATGTCCTTCACTTTGGTCACTCCATACAAGTGTTTCTTGGTGTGTCAATTGCTACAGGGGATATATGGCTTGAGAGAGTAAGTGTATAAATCTACCCAAATATCTTATCTTTTGTAAAAAGGAGACCAATTGTTTGATGGAGGTTGGGGAAGGTAGAGCTAGCAATGTTTCTACCTTATTTGGATCTACCTCAATTCCTTCAATTGACACTATATGCCCAAGTAGTGTAACCTTGCTTTCCCCAATGTGACATTTATCCTTATTTAGTTGTCCACCCAACCTAGCTAAGCGAGTAAATCCTCCTTCATCAACCTTGCGTTGTCAAAGGATTTCGAAAGCAAAGTCGCGACCACAGAGGACCTTGACTAATTTCAGGATAGAAGATCAATCAAGCGAGATCACAATTCAATTTAAAAGAATGTTTATTACATCTGGATTTGAAGCTTCTGATACAACCTGTAAAGTATCATCGATAAAAGGGTAGTAGAAGATTCTCGAGCTTGATATCACCATGCATGACATTCTGTTTGTGAAGGTACTTAAGTCTTTCAACAACATCTCTAAAATATCACTAGGCGTAGCTTCTTCAATTCCTCCAGAAGCTTTTGTCAGAATTCTGCCACTTAGAAGTGCAGATAGCTCTTTGATTTACAGAAGTAAGAATAACAAGCATAGAAAGGATTTCCTCTTGAGAGTTGAGACATTATGGGCAATTTTTTTATTTTTTTTTCCTCTCAAAAAGCTCTTAATACACATGAAATACACCATTATCTCCTTTTGCAATTTATCATGTTCTTCTGAGGAGCCGCAGGCCTTCAACTCTCTCTTTGTTTCAGTAAATTGCTTGTTGATGGCGGATGAGATGGTTGAAGAGGGATGGAGCGAGCATGCGGATTCCAAGGACTTGCAGCATCAGATTAAAGCCCTTGACTCTCTCACCGACCATGTCGAGGACAAGCAACTGGACTCTAACAGAGTCCAATAGGCAATGGCTGACATCTATTGTGATGTAGTAGCAAATAGGATAACACAACGGTTGGCATCTGTCAAGATCAACGCTTCAGAGGTGGAAGTGTGAGCAATGAATTGGAGCTTTGTCGTCGTTCCCTTCGCCTTCTTCTCGTCTGGCTCTTTTGCTTTGGCCATTAGAAGATTGCTAGAGAGAATATAAGATTCCTGCAACCAGCAACGTACTTAGTCACCTTCACCTCTTTTGACACCGGTCTTCTCCTTCGCCATCTTCAGTAGGACGGTCCTTCCTCTTCTTCTTTGTTTGCTTTTTCAGCTTCGTCTTTTCAGAGAAGGTGATCACCAAATCGTATTCTCGTCCACGCCTTCGTCACCCATTGAGAGCAGCATCCGTCAACGAACTTATGTTAGCCGTCTTCGTTCTTCGTTCAGCAGCAGCTTCATCCTCACATTCCCGTCCTTTGTTCAGTAGCTTTGTTGCCCCTCCAACGTTAATTGTAGGTTTTTCTTCATCGTATCCTGCTCGTCTCGCGGAGGTGGCAAAAACTGGGTGACAATGATCAAGGAATTGGTAGGGCATGGTACTGGTGGGAAAGTCGTCGAGATGGCGGCTTGATGTTGCAGGCACTAGTAGTGATCGTCAACTGGCGGGCAGCCCTTGGAGAGGTTAGGCTTCCTTTTTCCCCGGTTTAATCCTCCATCTTCCTCTTTCTTCCCTCCCTCAGCCTTTGTCTATCTTTTTTTTTATCGTCCAGCTGCAGAGTACCGTATCTCTTCCGCGATTCTCTTCTGCCGGTGTCCCCTTCCGAGCAGCCCCGACGTCTATTTTTCTCCTTTCCCCCCAAAATAGGCTCCTCCCTGTGCTATTCTTCACGTCCAAATTGCCACCCCAGCGCTCCGTCATTATTCTCCCCTCAAAGCACGGCTCTTTTTCCCACTTTTTCTCTTCAACTAACTTCCGAAAATTCCCAAAAACACCAGCATACCTGAGTCTATGCTCACCTGCAGCCTTTGGCAGAGATAGTAGAGATGGAAGCTTAGAAGCACTAGCTTTAGTAACTACCTAACAAGTTGAACATTCTGATCAGATGGCTGCCCAGGAAGGCATTGGGCTAAAACTGAGTTTCCTGAACCAGCTTCCAAATCTTATTTGCTTTCTCAATAACAATGCTCTCTTTCTCTCTCAACATATAGGGACTAGACATGTGATGCATTTGACTGAAATGGCTAAATACCTCCAAAACTGCTTTCAAAGTCCACAATATGCCCAGTATAACAACCCCATCAACAGCAAAAGTCACCAGTTCTGAGGAGATTATAGGTGGCACCAGATTCCTTGCAACCTTTGCTGTTCGCTTAGATATGCCTCTTATACAACTGGTTACAACTTGCCAAACAAAATCAAGCTTATACTCTTCCTCATCTTCTTCATTTGTCTCTTCATAAAAAGTGCATTTAACTCTCTGTTGGCCAGACCTTGTCCCTGCATCTTGAGGTTAGTCGGAGAAGAACATGCCAACTTAACGGCGTGGCCAAAGCCCAATTGATGGTATGCATGAGAAGCGCCTGCCAAGCTTGCAGCTGCCCATGGCTGCTGGGGATGGTGCACCCTCCATGTCATCTTCTCTCCTTGACCCAGTTCAACATAGATTGAATACGCAGAGCATAAATGTAATCATAAAAACTAAGTGTGCATAAAGTATGAAATCGCACACACTACTTTCGGGTGGTTTTCACATCTCGAATGCGCAGCAATACGACATCCACCCCCTCTAATCCTGCGCATCCTCCGGATGGGCCAACTTACCCATGATCATTATCATCAAGATCCACAAACAAATCAATCTCTTCGTTATGAATTTCCGGTAGATCAACAAGATTTTCAGTCATATCATCTGTCCCTTCCAATTCTGTCAGCTCATATGTTGCATTATCAAAGACATGTCTGACTATGTACGGCCCAAACCATTTTTTCATCATCTTCCAAAAAATCTGCAATAACTTCCTCATTTTCCGCATGGTTCTAGTGTGGCCCTCATCCCAAAATAGTTTCTGCCCCTTTTGAAATAGCTGATAAAAACAATCTGCAATGTGTGCAAAATGAGGTATCCAAATCATGTAAAACACACAAGCTCCAATAAATCTCTGTATCTCTGAAGTGGTAGAACAATACTCCATAATCTTGCCTATAAAATCCACCTTCTTATCCACAGTCTTGTATTTCGTGTCAACCCTGGCTTCATTATGCTCTTCTGCATTACATAAACCTTGCTGTAAATCAGCAATTCTGCACTCCAATGGCTGAATATTCTCAGCCCTCTGCTCTATGGACTGCATAGAAACAGCCCCAAACTCTGAATGCTGAAATATTTCAGCAGTAAACTCTGTTGGCTGAAAATTTTCAGCCCTCTGTCTCTCTGAAAGCTGATCATAACCAGCTGGAAACTCTGTTTGCTGAATTTCTTCAGCACTCAATACTCTTTGCTGAGTTTCCTCAGCCTCTGACTCAATTTGTGACATAAAATCTGCAATTTCATGAAACATGTCCAGGGACTGCACTAATACATTACCATGACAATTCAGCATATCAGTTTTCAGCATTTCTCCCATCTCTGCCATCGTATCTGCACAAATCACACTGTCATACATACCATCTATGTGCTCATCATCCTCCAAAATTCCTGCATTTTTCAAATTTTTCTCCTTCCTGCATATATACTGCCTGGCAGCTCTAGACAATCTAGAAGTCCTCTGATAGCTCATTGAACTGTTTGCTGAAATCCCAACATAACCAGAGGAGAAAACATTGCTGCTGCCAGGAGGCGAGAACTCCAATTTCCTCTCCTCTGTACCACCGTCGTCTCGCGAAACGGCGGTACCTAGTGAAAACCCGAATCCCTCACAGTGGGTAAGGGTGCATCTCTGAGAGTATCTCTGTTTCTAACATGATTCACACATACAGTCATAAACTGAACTGCTCTCATACCATCTTTACTGCGAATCCGTGCATAAGCAGATCCATCATTCATGACCTTTGTCTCCATGCGCATCTCTGTAATGAATGGCTGACCAAGAATTATGGGATACGAGCATGAATCCTGCACAAAGAAGTGAAAATCCTCCTCTACATCACCAATAGAAACCCTGACACTAGGGCAAGCAGCATATAAATCACCTGCAGTGTTATTGGCGGCTCTCATACGCCACCCATGCTCTACATCCATAGGCCATCTGTTACTCTCATAAACTCCACGAACAATGAGATTAATCTCTGAACCATGATCAACCAATGCAACATAAGGCACCTGTTTCTCTCCAACCTTTACCATCGTCTCTGTAGTTGCCCTAGCCCAATGGCTCCGCGAAAAGTGACTACGCGGTATCAAAACAGGCTCATCAATTTCAGCATAATGCATAGGCTGAACCCTCTTCTCTACCTGCGGCAAAACAGAAGCATTTTCAACCATAACCTCATCATCATCATCATCATCATCCAACTCTCCAATCAAAACTCCCTGTGTATCAGTGGTAGCCAATGCATGTCTTTTCCTCTTCAGGACCTCCTGAAACTGATCCTGAAACTCTCTTTTTGAGATACCCAAAATCTCAGAAATAGTGAAAGTCACCTCACTGCCAAGTATCTTATCATTAAAGATTTTCTTCATGTCTGTAGATGTCTCAATATCGGACATCAATCTGAATCCTGGCTGTTTTCTCTCTCTAGGCTCTTGCCTCTTTTCTCTCTTTTGAGCATCCTCCATCTGTCGATCTGGCCCTGATCGTGAAGACGGTCCTGCAGTAGGTGGAGTAACAAACTCACCCCCTCTAGTCTTCTTAGCTGCACTTGGATTTTCTTCATCCCTCTTACGCTTCTCCTCAACAAATACATCTGCACCATGAGATTTAGCCAAATAAGCATAAATAGAATACCTGTCAACAGGCGAGTCCCATCCTGTCTCTGATCTGATGCTAGAGCCTGCGCTAGTCAAAACAGTTTGCTGAATTTTCCCCTTGTTTGCAGTCTCCAAAGCATAAGTCCATAGTGCGGACTGAGTCTCCGATCCCTTCTCAATCTGTACTCCATATGCAGGAGCATCACCTCTAGCCGTCACATAAGAAGTACGCGCAGCCATGTCCTCCACTAACTTCTTCATTCCACCTTTACCAAAATTGGTAGCAAGTGGAGCTCCTGTCTCAGTCAACCAAATCTTACCATCTTGCCCCCAATATACCAAATTCTGCCTCCTTGCATCCTGAAAAGAGTCACAATCCCTGCAATGCTGATGCTCCGTACTATCACACCAAATACATCTCCAATCTCTCCTAGGAGCACTAGGAGCACTCCTAGGTGCAGTAGGAACACTGGAAGAAATAGTAGGCACAGTCGAAGCAAATTGCTTCAACTTACCCACCAACTCTGCTTTGACTGACTCAAGTGTCAAATCTGTGATACCTTTGATTATATCATCAATAGAGGTAGGCACCGATGGAACAGATGGGTTTGGAGCAGAAGGTGTAGGCATCGGTCGTGGAATAGGAGGAATAGGTGGAGTAGAAACAGTAGGCACTGGCATAGGCCAAGAAACTGGCTGAGGAGGAGAAGAAATAACAGGGATAGAAGTAGGCATAGGAGCTGATAATGATGTAGGTGTCATGGAACCATTTTGTAGACGAGTCTTCCATATCCTCCTCTTGGTCAATGTCGAAACTGCATCCTGAGCATCCTGCCAATCAGTTTTAAGACCCATAGGCTTCATACGATCTTCAAGAAGCTCACCCAATTCTTCTTGAAGAGCAGGATCTGCAGCTTGCAAGAAAAGTTCAACTTTTTCAACATCCAATGCTCTTTGTTCAATAGCATCAAGCTGACTATACCTTTCTTCGAATTCTCGAATCAACTCCGAAGCAGCAAGACCTTTGTTTGGCATGTAGACCCACTCTCGGAATGACCGTCGAGTAGCCATACCAAAGTCCTCAAGGAAGTATTCTTCTTTTAGTGCCTTCTTAAAATCTTGCCAATGTGTATTTTGAATATATAAATCAGTCACCTTTGTCCTCAAAGCAGGTGTGACAAGTCGAAGGAAGTACTTACTCATAAGTCCAGCAGGAACTCCAAAGAACCCCATCTTGATCTCATATGTCTTCAAATATGCTGAAACATTACGCCCGTCAAATAGCTTCTTCTCACTCTCAACTGCTTCAATAGCCTTAGTCGCGCTGTTTGCATTCTCCTGCTCCGAATAGAGTTGCCTTTGTTGAGACAACTGTTGTTGATGCAATTGTTGTTGCTGCTGCATATACATTTGTGTTTGCTGATTTTGGAGCTGCATATACATAGACATATTCTGCAAAATCTGTTTTAGATCCTCCGTTGAAGTACTTGACGCAGCAGTCATAGATGGAGCTGAAGTAGACGCAGCTGGAGTTGAAGAGGAAGCTGAAATAGAGGCTGAAGTGTCTCCCATCCTGAAATTTCTGCGACGCTTTCACGTCGGGTTCACCAAAGATGTCAAAGGATTTCGAAAGCAAAGTCGCGACCACAGAGGACCTTGACTAATTTCAGGATAGAAGATCAATCAAGCGAGATCACAATTCAATTTAAAAGAATGTTTATTACATCTGGATTTGAAGCTTCTGATACAACCTGTAAAGTATCATCGATAAAAGGGTAGTAGAAGATTCTCGAGCTTGATATCACCATGCATGACATTCTGTTTGTGAAGGTACTTAAGTCTTTCAACAACATCTCTAAAATATCACTGGGCGTAGCTTCTTCAATTCCTCCAGAAGCTTTTGTCAGAATTCTGCCACTTAGAAGTGCAGATAGCTCTTTGATTTACAGAAGTAAGAATAACAAGCATAGAAAGGATTTCCTCTTGAGAGTTGAGACATTATGGGCAATTTTTTTTTTTTTCCTCTCAAAAAGCTCTTAATACACATGAAATACACCATTATCTCCTTTTGCAATTTATCATGTTCTTCTGAGGAGCCGCAGGCCTTCAACTCTCTCTTTGTTTCAGTAAATTGCTTGTTGATGGCGGATGAGATGGTTGAAGAGGGATGGAGCAAGCATGCGGATTCCAAGGACTTGCAGCATCAGATTAAAGCCCTTGACTCTCTCACCGACCATGTCGAGGACAAGCAACTGGACTCTAACAGAGTCCAATAGGCAATGGCTGACATCTATTGTGATGTAGTAGCAAATAGGATAACACAACGGTTGGCATCTGTCAAGATCAACGCTTCAGAGGTGGAAGTGTGAGCAATGAATTGGAGCTTTGTCGTTGTTCCCTTCGCCTTCTTCTCGTCTGGCTCTTTTGCTTTGGCCATTAGAAGATTGCTAGAGAGAATATAAGATTCCTGCAACCAGCAACGTACTTAGTCACCTTCACCTCTTTTGACACCGGTCTTCTCCTTCGCCATCTTCAGTAGGACGGTCCTTCCTCTTCTTCTTTGTTTGCTTTTTCAGCTTCGTCTTTTCAGAGAAGGTGATCACCAAATCGTATTCTCGTCCACGCCTTCATCACCCATTGAGAGCAGCATCCGTCAACGAACTTATGTTAGCCGTCTTCGTTCTTCGTTCAGCAGCAGCTTCATCCTCACATTCCCGTCCTTTGTTCAGTAGCTTTGTTGCCCCTCCAACGTTAATTGTAGGTTTTTCTTCATCGTATCCTGCTCGTCTCGCGGAGGTGGCAAAAACTGGGTGACAATGATCAAGGAATTGGTAGGGCATGGTACTGGTGGGAAAGTCGTCGAGATGGCGGCTTGATGTTGCAGGCACTAGTAGTGATCGTCAACTGGCGGGCAGCCCTTGGAGAGGTTAGGCTTCCTTTTTCCCCGGTTTAATCCTCCATCTTCCTCTTTCTTCCCTCCCTCAGCCTTTGTCTATCTTTCTTTTTTATCGTCCAGCTGCAGAGTACCGTATCTCTTCCGCGATTCTCTTCTGCCGGTGTCCCCTTCCGAGCAGCCCCGACGTCTATTTTTCTCCTTTCCCCCCAAAATAGGCTCCTCCCTGTGCTATTCTTCACGTCCAAATTGCCACCCCAGCGCTCCGTCATTATTCTCCCCTCAAAGCACGGCTCTTTTTCCCACTTTTTCTCTTCAACTAACTTCCGAAAATTCCCAAAAACACCAGCATACCTGAGTCTATGCTCACCTGCAGCCTTTGGCAGAGATAGTAGAGATGGAAGCTTAGAAGCACTAGCTTTAGTAACTACCTAACAAGTTGAACATTCTGATCAGATGGCTGCCCAGGAAGGCATTGGGCTAAAACTGAGTTTCCTGAACCAGCTTCCAAATCTTATTTGCTTTCTCAATAACAATGCTCTCTTTCTCTCTCAACATATAGGGACTAGACATGTGATGCATTTGACTGAAATGGCTAAATACCTCCAAAACTGCTTTCAAAGTCCACAATATGCCCAGTATAACAACCCCATCAACAGCAAAAGTCACCAGTTCTGAGGAGATTATAGGTGGCACCAGATTCCTTGCAACCTTTGCTGTTCGCTTAGATATGCCTCTTATACAACTGGTTACAACTTGCCAAACAAAATCAAGCTTATACTCTTCCTCATCTTCTTCATTTGTCTCTTCATAAAAAGTGCATTTAACTCTCTGTTGGCCAGACCTTGTCCCTGCATCTTGAGGTTAGTCGGAGAAGAACATGCCAACTTAACGGCGTGGCCAAAGCCCAATTGATGGTATGCATGAGAAGCGCCTGCCAAGCTTGCAGCTGCCCATGGCTGCTGGGGATGGTGCACCCTCCATGTCATCTTCTCTCCTTGACCCAGTTCAACATAGATTGAATACGCAGAGCATAAATGTAATCATAAAAACTAAGTGTGCATAAAGTATGAAATCGCACACACTACTTTCGGGTGGTTTTCACATCTCGAATGCGCAGCAATACGACAGCGTAGATGTATGTTCCTTGAGCTGTAAATACAAAAGTAATCTATGAAAACCCTTATGGACTTACCAAAGTAAGGTTGGAAAACCATATTCATGAATCGTTGAAAGGTTGCTGGGGCATTTGTGAGACCAAAGGGCATGACCCGAAAGGCAAAACAGCCCCATGGTGTGATGAAAGTGGTCTTCTTTTGATCCTCCTCTGAATGCAAATCTGGAAGTAGCCAAAGTAGCCATCACACACCGTATACTGCTCATGTCCCGCTACTTCATTCAAGATTTCATCCTGAAATGGGAGAGGGAAGTGGTCCCTCTTTGTTGCAGCATTTAGTGGCTTGTAATCTATGCATACTCGCCACTTACCATTTTTCTTTGGCCTCACTACTACTGGGAAAACCCATTTTGAATCTTCCACTGGGTATATGAATCCTGCATTCAAGAGTCTCTTCACCTCCATCAACAGTGCATCCTGTTGCACAACTCCCAGTCTTCTCAATCTTTGTACTACAGGTTTACTTCCTTCTTTGAGTTGGATGTGATGCTTCACTGCAGTGACACCTGTAATGTGAGTATAATCAGAAATAAACAATGATGCATGCTTCTTGAGAACATTCACATAACCCTCACTTTCTTCATCCTTTATATCCTTGGATATCATCTTCTCTAAGCTAGCATCCCACACATCTTCTCGTTGGATTCTTGGGTTGTCTTCTGATGAGGTAGGTTCCTTTAAGGTGACGCCCATAGCTTCGAGAGTGCTATCACTCTCTCTACTTGAACTCTCTTCCTCTTCTACCGATGAGGAACATCCACTTGAGCTCCACTCATGGGCAGACATTTCTAGTTCAAGGTTCTCTTGACGCTCACTCTTCAAGTTGTAAACCACCTTTTGATCGTGGCCACCCACCTTACGTGGCCTCAACTCCAGATCTCCTGTTGCCCAATCTTGCCTAGCTCCGATGCCCATAAGCCAAGGTCTCCCTAGGATGAGGGGATATCCTTCCCCCTTTACTGGCATCACATAAACATCCACTGTTGCAGTGATTCCAAAAACAAAAACTCTCAAAGCTTTCACTACACCCACACATGTGACCGCATCATTGTTGGCCATCTTTGCCCTGAAGGTTGAGGATTCCATTACTTCTAAACCTAATTGATGCATAAGTTTTTCTGTCATGACACAAACCTCTGCTCCACTATCAATGTATGTTTTTTGAATCCGTTGACCTTTAATTTGAGCCTCCACTATAGGCACTATATCTTTGACTCCATATGCCTTGATTGCACTAACCATTTTACCTTGCCTTGCCCTTGTGCTTACCATTTTCTACCATTGTCGTCGTAGCTTTGGAGAGGCATGAAGTAGTTGTGGCCAAGTAATTTTTGGCCCTTGAGAGCTCATATCTGCTACCAAATCATAAGGTTGTGTCCGAGAACCCAAAGGGAAGTCGGAGATATCAATTTTAGACCTAGCTCGAGTTTTTCTCTTCTTCCCTTCATCTCTAGGTGCCCGTGATGTACTTGCCTCATTGGTTGCTTCCTTGCTTTCCTCAGTTTGGACACGTATCCGCTTGATAGGCATGGTCTCTACTACATCTATCTTCATCTTACCTCTTGCTATTTCTTCTTGGAGCCTTCTATCCCTGACCACCTCCTCTATTTTTATGACATTAATATTTGGTTGAACAGTAGGGGTTTCAGCATGAACATAAGGTGGTTGTAAAATTGCAGGTCATGACTGCTCTTGCTCTTGAGTCCTAGCACGAGGAGGGCTTACTTGTTGTCGAGGACCTCTGGTAGGGTGATCATATCTTCTAGGGTGAGGACAATTGTACATGCCATGTCCATTTTCTCCACAGTTGTAACACAACATCTCCCTTGCTTGTCGCCGCATTTGTGGTCGATTCCCACCATTCCCTTCGATAGGTCTTCTTGCACCTTGCACAAGATTCACTCTCAAACCCTCTAGTTGATTAGTAAGATTGTTTATTTGTTGGATCATGTCTTCTTGACCTCTAACAAGGCCTGGTGCATTAGATACATTTGGGGGAACTTGAGAGGCCTCCATAGTTGTGATGTTGTTTCCCAAAACTGCTTGGCTAGCTTGGGCTTGGTACAGAATCTTTCGATTCTTTTCCCTAGTGATTCTCAAAGCATCTTCAAAAGTGTTTGGAAATTTCACATTTACCTTCTCCCTGAGCAAGGGATACAAACCTGAAATAAATCGATCCTTTTGAAGGCAGTTTGGAGCTCTCTCCAGGGTTCAATGAGTCTGACCACTGCCCCCAAAGCTTCAAAAACCCTTCCTCATAAGTTGCATAACCATAAGGATCACTTTGATGGAGGGCCAAAAGCCGTTGTCATAACTCTTCAGCTGAGTTAGTTTGTTGAAATCTCTGCAAGAAAGCTGCCTTCAATCCTTCCCATTCAGCTCTTTGGGCCGGATTTAGAGTTTGGAACCACATTCTAGCTTCTTCCTTGAGCACCAAAGGAAAAGCCCTCAACTTTAATGCTTCATCATCCCTCCCAGAGACAAGGAAGGCCATCTCAAGGTTGTCCAAAAAATCCATTGCATTTTCTCCATTGCGCCCAAAGAAGCTTGGAAATGCCATGTTGCCTTAGTAGAGTACAAAGATGAACACGTCTAGACCTAAGTTGTATTTTATGAGGGGAAGGATGAATGGGTTTACAGATGCATTGATTTTAGCAAGACGTCTAGGCCCCAGTATGCTTCTAATAATGCCTTGGAATCTAAGCTTTGTGCTGGCTACAATATGCACAGTTTGCATAGCAAGTGGACGGATAGGTCCATACAACTCGTTGTGATTCATGAGAAACTATTATAATAGGATAAAGACATGTACATTGAAGGATGCATTGTAGTCTAGCATTGGTGCTGTTTTGCCAATGAGATTCTATGCTTGTGTAGAGCCATTACTACACTAGGACCTTATTTGGAGGACCTGTCACGACACACATTTTCTCTCTAGCCTACTTGGGGGAGGTGCGGAGGAAGCTCCCTCTACGAGGGTCTAGGGGGGCATAGTCCCCCCCAGCCTGCAGGGCAGTTATGCTAAACACCATGCATAATTTGAAGGACCATTCGTAGCCAAGTTTTGAACTACTTGCTCTAGATTTCAACTCGGTGATAGATCTATGATGTGCTTTCGGCTCTATATGGTCTTTGGGCCAGTTTCAAGGCTTAGATGTGTCAAATCTATATTCTATTCACCTATTTGATTTTGACAGTTTTTTGTCCCATTCTTAGAGGTCAAATTCTCAAGAGTCCGATTATCAGAATTGTATATCCAATTCTGGGTTGGTCCAATTGGCCAATCCAATAGCCCAATGGTTCAATTCTCAGGAGTTTGATTATTAGAATCAGACGTTCGATTTTGGGTTGGGTAAAATTATGGGTTGGTCCAATTTTTGTGTGTCTGATTTTTGTGCGTCCGATTTTCGTGCATCCGATTCTGGGAATTGGATGTGCGATTTGATGGGTGTCTAATTTTGAAGTGTTCGATTCTGGATGGTCTGATTTTTGTGTGTTTGATTTTCGTGTGTCTAATTCTAGGAGTTAGATTTTTGGGAATCGGATGTCCAATTTTTGTGCATCCAATTTTCAAAATCGGACAGCCAATCGGATAGGATGGGTTGGTTCGAGTCCTATTCTGGGAATCAGACTCTGGTAAGAGTGTTCGATTCCAGCGGACCAATTTCAAGGGATGAAAAAAATCACTCGATTCTAATGATTTTGGCTATGAGGGGTCACACAAACTTCTAGAATGTAAGAATAGACCCTAATGAAAGATTGTGTATACCTGGAATAGCAAATAAACTTCAAAGTACAAATCGGCAAGCAAATCCAACCCTCTTGCCATGTTATGACAACAGAAACCTTAATGCCTCTTTTTCTTTTTTTCCTTTGTTTTCTCCTACGCTAATGCATCCAAATCAAAAAGCAAACACCTACACTACTCCAACTTACGTTTCCAAATCCAAAAAACCAAAAATTTACTTGCTAAGGAGATTGAATACCTCTTCAAACTCCTCGCGTCCTACCTATCTACCTCAAGTATCGGTTCGGAAAAACCCTACTTTAATGCTCAATTGAGGACATGCAAGCATTCAAGGCTTGAATCTGTTGGTCTGGGCAATGAAACCAAAATGTAGAGGCAAGCATCGCCAAGACCCACAGACCACTTATTGTTCAACGTTCCAAGCCGAACACTAATGGCTACCTCTCACATAGCCGATGCACTATCCATCTCTAGGAGTGTAGTGAGCTTACCTCTATGCCTGATCAAGTTGCCTCCTCTTTCGAGAGCTCCGATAGTTCCACAATCCAAGTGCAAGCTTAAAGTGAGCTCCATCCTCAAGCCCCATGCTCCAAGCTCAATTGTCGCGAGCAAGAGAAGAGAAGAGAAGAGAAGAGAAGAGAAGAGAAGAGAAGAAGAGAGGAGAAGATGGAGAGCTTCTCCACCACGGTCCCTCACCCTCACACACTCACTCCCTCACACTCTCACACTCCCTCTCTCAAGCACCAACTCAGCAAGAAAGCAAGCAAGAAGAAGAAGAAGAAGAAGAAGAAGAAGAAGAAGAAGAGAGCTATTTTTGGCCACACAAAAGAATGAGCTTCTCATTCTCTTTTCAACTTTATATACAAAACCCTAAATCCCTTTTGGGCGGTCATCCCCTTATCCCCTTTTTTACATGGCCCTTTTTCCCATTGTCCTGCTATCTTCCTAGCTTCCTTCCTACCGCCCATCTACCTTTACAATTTGCATGGGTGATAGCCTGTCGCTCTTAAAATAAATCATGGTTCGCCTTGCGCTCTTTTACAAAAGTATTGACATTCGCTTTTTCTTGTGTGCCTTTCTCCTTGATTTAGGACTTTTCTGCACTTGTTGTGCTTGCCAATTCTTCTTGGCACACCTTTCTCTTCCATTTCACTTTTGCTTTGGCCTTGTCTTTTTCTTTAGATTTTCCGGATTCTTCACCTTATTTGTCCAAGGATTAACACATAGCTTTCCCTCTTTGTAGTATTTGCTTTGGTCCCTCATGTTACTGGACATTATTTCCTTGTGCTTGATGATTAATTTGACCTAGCTGTTTACTTCCTTGTTGAAGAGAACTAATCTTACTCCAACAGGTACTAGCTAAATGGCCAAACTTTTCACATATGTCACATTTAACATTTGGACAATTCCTAGGGAAATGTTGACTGTCGCACCACTTATAGTTAAATCTTGAGGGGCCACACTCTTCAGAGCATCGACTCCTTATCAAATTCTGCTACTTCTTAAGGAAATTGACATCAATGGATACTTTCCTATATTGTTTAATGATCATGTTAGTATAGTGCTTCATCATATCCTTAACTTTGCCAAGGACATTCAAGGCACTAGACTCATAGCCGCAATTGTCTACTTGTCATTCCATTGGTCTCACCAATTGATTGAGAATTGAATGTTGATTTCTTGAAACAATGGTAGGATTTATCATTGGCTTCTAACATTTGGTGGAGCCATTTGACTAGCCATAAGCATGGTCACACTGGGAGGAGCTGGCAACATGGGCACATTTTGAATCATGCTTCATCTCCCATTGGGAGGGCTCATGGGCATCCCTTGACCCTCATTTGTTAGCGTTAAAGTAAATTTTCCAAATCCTAAACTCGGATTCCAATTTTCCCTAGAGGTATAAGCCACTTGCAATTGCAATTCTACCTCTTCTGCTTGTGTAATAGTCGTATCAATGTTGGCAAGAGCCACACTGCTCAACTGTACTTGAATGTTAAAGTCTAACCCATTCAAAAAGTATTGCAACTAAGCAGTACCTGGAATAGAAATATAGGTTTGCAACTTACGGAATACTTCATTTAGTTTGTTGGCATACCCAACGAACATTTTCATGAGATTCTTGATGTGTTACATTGAGGACACATAGCTAATGTTGACCTTTCCTTTTAGGGGCAAACTCTCTTTGAAAGGCCACAAAGAAAAAGTTAATTGTAGTTATGGTTCCAACTTTTAGGCTGTGATACCATAATGTAGCTCATCCTTTCAAAGTCATATTAAAGAACATCATCAAGTGTCCTTCATCTTGAATTTGACATTTAAGCATTAACTTTTGAAATTCATTGATATGAAGTTCTACATCTTCCTCGGCTAACCCATTAAAAATGGGTAGAGAAGACCCTAAAGCTGGTAAGTGCGACATCCCTATTGGGATTGTGCAATGGGTTTCTCCATGGTAACAACCAGATTTGCTAAAGAAGTTTGAATGATTGGAACTATTACTCCACTCGAAGCAGATGGACTTACTGAAAAGGGAAAAGTGCTAGAACTTCCTCCTCCAAACAGACTATGCATCGAGCTAGGGTTACTAAGACATTGCCCTTGTAGGGATATTGGAACTCTCCTTTGCAAGGAATATCTTCTAATGATTTCAACCCGCCTCTAGCCATTTTAGCTCTTTCTTGCTTCTAAAGTTCGGCTTGATAGTTTTTTATATCTATCTCACTACCTCTTGGCATACATTAACAAAGTGGTCCCTATTGAATGAGATTCAAGAAACACCACTTATTGGCAGCTCTTGAAAAATGCACCACCTGTCTAGACCTAAAACGGGCCCACTAGCCTGAGTAGTAAACCATTAAATCTCAATTTAGGTCTCTTTTCACTCCCACATCATCGCACGATCAAAAACGACCATCTCAGTAGCCCATCCCCCTCTCTTTTACATTGATCCATAAGAATAAACCACAAGAGAAGTGAGAAAGATTAAAATGAGATGTTTTTACTTTGTGCATCATTTTTTATCATTCTGCAGTGATAAAGGGCAAAGAATTAATGCATCTTGCTGCTAAGAGTTGGCCTCTAATGGTGCTCTGCCAAAAAATTATTTAAAAATAGAAATTTGGGGGTGCCGAAAAAAACCACCCCCATGTTTTGAGAAGTCGTGTTCTTTCATTCATAAAGCTTATTTAAGCTTTAAGCTTAAGCTTAAAATAAGATGGTTCAAAATTTTAAGTTCACACTTTGGCCAAAGTGGTATGTTTGCTTTTGGAGGGGAGGGGCAAATGAACTCAGATTTTAGATCCGTCTAGATAGCTAGCTTCTCTATAAATGTAGCCACCATCATGCACTTTCTAGCTCTCGGATCATGTACCTACTTCATAATGCAAAACCTTGTGGGGATTAAATGGGGGGTCAAACAAACTCTGATCAACAAACCGAGACTTGTGTTGGGTTCTCGACATTAAACTCCATCTAGGAAAACTCCAACTCATCGATCCACAACCGTTTCATCTTCCTTGAAAATTTGGTCTTTTGCGGCCTCTCGAGCTCTTTTCTTCTTCAAAAATGACCTTTACAATCCACTCTCACATCTTGATAAAACTATTCAACTTTGTAGCCTGATAAAGTTACGAGTCTCACATTTGTTCTGTAATATATATCAAATATATATTCGCCTCCTCACGCGGCAGCACGTCGAGCTGGAAGGGGGATGGGGGTAGGGAGCCAGCAAGCTCCTCGCAGAAGCTTGGTCAGGCCCCTCGCCATGCAGGCGGACACATCAAGGGGGGGAGGATTCCCTCCCCTCCCCTATATAAAGAGGGAGGGCCGCAGGGTTTTGGAGGGAGGGAGGAAGGACAGAAGGAGATAACGTTGCCCTGCCTTCGAATGCTGCCGCCTGACGTCGTGTGGTAAGGAGGATAGAGCTGAGCCGCCGCCACCTCTGCAGACTACCCCGTCGTCGCCATCTCCAAATTCCTACCTGTCGTCAACAGTTTTTCAGAAGCCTTGGAAGCTTCTTAGAAGCTTCCAAGGATTGGGCCTCCTAAGCCCCCTTTTCTGTGGCTTAGGACTACCCCCACGAATTTCCCTTCTAAAGGGGACCACCTCAAGCCTCCCTTCCTATACCCATATCCCTTCTACTCTTTCATTTCACCCCCGGGTTTTTAAAACCCTCAAGCCCTTCCTGTACTTTACCATTTTCACCCCCTTCCCAATTTTCTTAAAACCCTTTCACCCCCTCCCGGTTTTACCCCATTTGGAATCCTTTTACCCCGCCCCGATCGTAAGGCCTTAACCCCTTCCCGAGGGCCGTTAAACCCCCACAACCCTTGGCCTCATTAACCCAAAAATGCCTTTTCCGTGCCTAAATTTTGTAAAGTCCCTTTCTATACCTTTTACCCCAAGCCCAAAGTTCTCCAAAGGTTCATGTGGTTGCAAAGCCACACTCACCCATAACCTTTTTGCCGTGTATATACCCTATAGGGCCTTCTTAGGCTTTATAAATCTTTCCCTCTCCGAAGAAGCTAAGAACCTAAAGGTCTTATTATTCCTTCCCGTGGTCAATCATTTAAATGGCTCCTTACCTCGAAAGAGAGACGGTGGAAATCCGAAAGAAAGAGTAAAAGTTGCCTTCACATTTGAACTGCGATGCCGCCTAAGAAAGTCCAAGGAGTAGCTGCGGGAGGGTCATCTCCCGGTATCCATGTGGATATCTCACCCAAAAACCAAGTTTTTTCTTCTTGGTTTTATATCGGTTTTAAGTCAATCATGCAAAGATGAATTGTTAGGGATAAGATATATTTTTTTCGAGTTATTTACGATGAAGGAGTTTAGTTTAATTGAACAAATGATATTGTATAGAACATAGTTTCCTTCGAATAGCATCATGCATTAAAACGAATTACGAGCAAGATTTTCTACTTACTATAATAGTATATTTCAGTTAAATCTTGAAGGTATAAAAAACTACATCTTGCACCATTAACCTCTATTCTATTTTTTTGCAACGAATCATCATAGAATATGAAATTCATGAAAGGTTTCGTACGTTGATTGAACTCTAGGAAGTTATCATTGCTAACTGCATATCTTAGCAAGGAAAAGATTGTTATTTGGCATGAGTTTTGTTTGCAAGGAAAAAGGAGGATTAATTGAATTTACCTAACCTCAAAGCATTAAAGTTTAGGACTCAAAAATCAATTGTCGTAAGGATAACAAATCGCATCGAGGTGATCTCAATATTACCTTCTAAAAGATAACTGAATTAATGTAAACTTAGAAATACCTATGCTGCGAAATATGCCGTGGGAATGATTTAAAGGCCAAGAAACGTTTATACCTTAAACACTTGACTATCTTCCCTGATTGTAGGGTCAATAAACTCGTAAATGTAAAAGAACTAGGGTTTGTCCCTGAGGTTCTTAAAAAGAGACCCTAGGCTTAAAGAAACTAAAACGGATTATCTCATCACAGGACTTGCGCAGTATGAACGAAGTCATATAGTCTTGTGATTGATTCACAAGAAGAAAGGGTAAATACCCTCAACAAGGATGGCGGATCCTTACCCAAGTTATCTTGTAAAAGGATGTATTCTTTGATATCCTTCTAAATAAGGAAAGTTTTGACCAAGTTGGGTTAATAAGGTACGCCCTAACCCAGAATATAAGAGATCTTGCCAAGTTGCAAGACACCTTGGAACGAGTGCTGATGCATTCGAAAGAAAAGAATCATTCCTAAGGAGTTTGCCAATAACAAGATTGGTTAATGAAAGTGTTTGTGCTTGCTAGAGAATTTAGAGCACTGTTTGATTTATTAATTACAAATTAAATGAATATCTACGCTTCAGGTTGAAGGCCTGAAGGGAGAGGCAGTTTCAGTTACCCCCGACTGCCTACCTGACCCTAACCAAGGGGGTTGTTGACCGCGTTGGGAACGTGGGCTGAACCTGTCGCGAGAGGTCTCTCCGTTGAGCTCTACTTGGAGCAGGAGGACGCTTGGGTGCTAGGGGGGGATCTGGCCGTAAATCCCTCGCCTTCCGGGTCCTGCACAAGAGGCTAACGTGACTCGAGATTGGATCTCGAGGCCCACATACTAGTTTACGGGCCAAAACTTGGAACAGTGATCCCTTTGGATTACTGGATAGCCTTCGGGCGGATTATGGACAAGCCTACGGGCGGAACTCCTTGTATTTCAAAGATAAAAATGATGATATGTTAATAAAGAACTTGTTTGATATTGTTTTTCTATGTCACGTGATAAGATTACGTGAAGAAACCAGTGCTTAACGGATTAATTAAAGAAGCTGATTGTTACATGTCAAATTAATGTGTTAGATAATTAGATAACTAAAACAAACTGAGGAAAGTGCGGAGGATGGGCCATGGGTCCGTCCTACGGTTGGGTGGTACCGGTTAGCCGGGAACTTTTCTCAAAATCTCGAAAAACAGTGGGATCATTGTCAAAGGAAACGAATAACGAAAGCAATGACCTAGAGTTATGTCTTAACCGATTTACGTTGTTTTAGGGGAACGGAATGGGACTATGCCTTATGGCAGAGAGGTTGAGCTTTGCATCCTCTCATTTCCCATTCTCCTTGAACCAAGTGCAGTGTGAATCCGCTTCGGACCTAGCATTTCTGCGTAAAGTAGTTCGCTTGGGTCCGACGCTAGTTGCTGTTAGGTAATGACCAATCAAAAAAACCCTAATTTCGATCGATCCTAAGTGGGAACGGCCAGGATACTTCCGCTACGTGGAAAACGCGGAAAGACCTAGATCGCAAATCCCGTAACATTCCATGGGAGTGCCGGGCGGATAGAAGATGAAATTCATGAAAGGTTTCGTACGTTGATTGAACTCTAGGAAGTTATCATTACTAACTGCATATCTTAGCAAGGAAAAGATTGTTATTTGGCATGAGTTTTGTTTGCAAGGAAAAAGGAGGATTAATTGAATTTACCTAACCTCAAAGCATTAAAGTTTAGGACTGAAAAATCAATTGTCATAAGGATAACAAATCGCATCAAGGTGATCTCAATATTACCTTCTAAAAGATAACCAAAATTAATGTAAACTTAGAAATACCTATGCTGCGAAATATGCCTTGGGAATGATTTAAAGGCCAAGAAAGGTTTATACCTTAAACACTTGACTATCTTCCCTGATTGTAGGGTCAATAAACTCGTAAATGTAAAAGAACTAGGGTTTATCCCTGAGGTTCTTAAAAAGAGACCCTAGGTCTGACAAACGTCAGCTTAAAGAAACTAAAATGGATTATTTCATCACAGGACTTGCGCAGCAAGTACGAAGTCATATAGTCTTGTGATTGATTCACAAGAAGAAAGGGTAAATACCCTCAACAAGGATGGCAGATCCTTATGCAAGTTATCTTGCAAAAGGATGTATTCTTTGATATCCTTCTAAATAAGAAAAGTTAAAAAATGGAAACTAAAGTATCCAATGAACTTTAGGGTTGACCAAGTTGGGTTAATAAGGTACGCCCTAACCCAGAATATAAGAGATCTTGCCAAGTTGCAAGACACCTTGGAACGACTGCTGATGCATTCGAAAGGAAATAATAATTCCTAAGCAGTTTGCCAATAACAAGATCGGTTAATGAAAGTGTTTGTGCCTGACCCTAACCAAGGGGGTTGTTGACCGTGCTGGGAACGTGGGCCGAACCCGCCGCGAGAGGTCTCTCCGTTGAGCTCTACTTGGAGCAGGAGGATGCTTGGGTGCCAGGGGGGGCTCTAGCCGTAAATCCCTCGCCTTCCGGGTCCTGCACAAGAGGCTAACGTGACTCGGGATTGGATCTTGAGGCCCGCATACTAGTTTACGGGCGGAAACTTGGAACAGTGATCCCTTTGGATTACTGGATAGCCTTCGGGTGGATTATGGACAAGCCTACGGGCGGAACTCCTTGTATTTCAAAGATAAAAATGATGATATGTTAATAAAGAACTTGTTTGATATTTTTTTTCTATGTCAGGTGATAAGATTATGTGAAGGAACCAGTGCTTAACGGATTAATTAAAGAAGCTGATTGTTACATGTCAAATTAATGTGTTAGATAATTACATAACTAAAACAAACCGAGGAAAGTGCGGAGGATGGGCCATGGGTCCGTCCTACAGTTGGGCGGTCCCAGTTAGCTAGGAACTTTTCTCAAAATCTCGAAGAACAGCAAGATGATCATCAAAGGAAACGAATAACGAAAGCAATGACCTAGAGTTATGTCTCAACCGATTTACGTTGTTTTAGGGGAACGGAATGGGACTATGCTTATGGCAGAGAGGTTGAGCTTTGCATCCCTCTCATTTCCCATTCTCCTTGAACCAAGTGCAGCGTGAATCCGCTTCGAATCTGGCATTTCTGCGTAAAGTAGTTCGCTTGGGTCCGACGCTAGTTGCTGTTAGGTAATGACCAATCAAGAAAACCCTAATTCCGGTGGATCCTAAGTGGGAACGGCCAGGATACTTCCGCTACATGGCAGACGCGGAAAGACCTAGATCGCAAATCCTGTAACATTCCATGGGAGTGCCGGGCGGAGCTTTCTAGACATTCTTTCCAATGGACTCCTAAGACGTGTCTTGGATGATACTAGTGGACACGTTACATGTTCCTTTTTGTGGACAATGAGCCACTCTCTGGTCCTCTTCCTTTCTAAACCACTTTTTGGTCCTCTTCCTTTGTGAACCACTTTCTGGTCCTCTTTCTTTGTGTCCTTTGTCACACTAGTTGACAGTTCTCGAATAGTGACCAAATTCTTCACTGTAGTAGCTATCAAATAGTCCCTTAAAATCTTCATACTTTCTTCCACCGTAAGACTATCCAACAAAAACTCGTATCTACATTGTTTTTTTTATAGCACTAGTCTTGTACCTTTTTGAACAAAACTTATCATAAGCATGTATAGCTCCTTCTATGTCATACACATCAAGTTTTTGTGCTGTCAATAAATGTTTCAATGCACTTGATTCATACAGAATCTAGGAAACAAGCCTCTTCAAAATATTTACTCTAGATCCTTGGGTATTAGAAATATAGTTTTTCAAATCCATATTCCTGGATTGGACTAACACATCCCTCTTTGTATTCACATCCTAATTAGAGAGTTCACAAGGCTTTCTCTGTTCCAATTCAGTAACATCAAAACAATCAAAGTTTAGAGTATCTTGCTGCCACTAGTTTAAGTTTCTAAATGTTGTGAAACTTTATCAACAACCATGGTTTGTGATGCAAGAGATGCCTCAGCAAGAGTGTTACTCACATGATTTTAATCCTTATCATGTGCCACAAGGAAATATTGACTTTGAAGTGTCTTATAGGAGGCAAGTGGCATCGTGTAGTAATATTGTGAGCATCATAAGAGCAATGGAACTCATCAAGTCAATTGCTCACATGCTTTGCACTTATGGATTTTGATACAACCATGATGGCAGTTGATGTGTTAGATGTTGTCCGGATAGAATGAGCACTTGTCAAACATTTGACATCTCATATGGATCACTTGGTACATCCATGAATTTTGAAAGCTATCATCAATATTTATGGTAATTTTTTTTTGCAAGAGGGTTTAGCATATGTACATGACAAGTATATGTTGGTTGTATCAATTGCTATGGCTAATGCAATAGCTCAATAAGACTTATTGCAATCATTGCTAAATATATACAGCAATGATATAGCCAATCACTCTCTCATGGACACCAAAACATATATGGATAGCAAAATGACCATGGGCAGCATTTATTTACTTCTTAGCCATATGCTTCTGATGAGTACCATGGACAACATAATGATTATCCTATTGTTGATCTATATAGTGATGATGTTGGCAACATTGTATCTAAAACCCATAAAGCTCTATATTTAACTAGTGATCACATTACAGAGTGCATGCTCAAGGGTTATGTTATAGATGTGCTAAACGGATGTATTTTAATCACAAAGATGTGTGCAGAGCAAAGAATGCAAGGATAATTGTGGTACTTGAATATTCAAATGAAGAGGATAAAGACATTCATGCTAAAGATAATTTCAATGATGATCAAGAGGAAGATAAAGGGTTTACAATTGTAGCCTATGAAGCTTCTAATGAGGAAGACCATGAACATGGGCTTCTATTTGATTCAATTGCTCATGCTTTTGTGGATTCATTTGTACATGCATATTATTTCATGAGTAATGATATCTCTGATTTTGAGGTCATGATGCATGGATAGGATGTTACTTTTCCATTTGACCTAGGAGCCTTAAGGGGGGACTGGACTTAACTCTCTGCACATGGACTAGCATTGCTTTGGGAATGATGTCCTTACCTTCAAGAATTTTGAGACAAATATCATGCTCACTAGTGCGCTTTGTTTCACTACAAAAAAAATCTCTATTTTGCACAAGATTTATTGTTGAATTAATGACAGATTCTCACCACAATTGCAGCATTCAAACAAAGTTGAATTTTGAATTCTAGACCAAAAGTTATAGCCATTTGAAGTGTTGTCTAATGTGTAGAAATTTTCACAAGTGACCTATGCATGAGTGCAAAAGGGATGCATTTTTTCTTTTTTGGACTTCAATTCATAAAATTATGGATAGTCTCAAATTCGAGTTAAATCTTTCAAAAAGCACCCAAATACATTTTCTTCTATTTGCATTCAATCTCTTCAAAAAGCACACTCTATTTAGCATTTGTCAAGCCTAAGACAAGCCTCCCTTTCTATCTATATAAATAGCCCATGGGTAGCCTCAAAGACACACCACTCTTTTAGATGAGACACCACTCTAGAGGCACAAACAAATCTAGAGAGTCTCTCTCTCTCTCTCTCTCTCTCTCTCTCTCTCTCTCTCTCTCTCTCTCTCTCTCTCTCTCTCTCTCTCTCTCTCTCTCTCTCTCTCTCTCTCTCTCTCTCTCTCTCTCTCTCTCTCTCTCTCTCTCTCTCTCTCTCTCTCTCTCTCTAATTTTTCTCTGTCTTCAACAATTGCACAAAGGCTCTATTGAAATCCACCGAGCTTCTCTCCTTCTCCATACCTACATGGAAGGTCTTTCAAAATCCATCGAGCTTTTCTCATTTTATCCACACACATGTAGAAGATCTATTGAAATCATTAGATTCTCTCCTCTTCTACACACATGTGCAAAATCTCTATCAAAATCCATCAAGATTTTTCTCACTTCTTGCCAATCGCATAGAAGCTCTACCAAGATACACCAAGCTTTTTCTCTCTCCTCTAAATTCATATGGAAACTCTAATAAAATCTACTTAGCTTTTTCTCTATTTTCCACAATTATGCAAAACCTCTATCAAATTTAGTCTAGAGACTAAGAGACATTATGAAGGAAAGGAGGTTATTAGAGAAGGCACATCTCAAAGGACTTGAGAAAATCATTTCAATACAGAACTTAGATTATGGTATTGAGGATGTAGACCATACATATTGAGTCGTGATAATTAGGTTTGAGTTATTTTTTTTATATTTACTTATTTTTATTTGAGTTAAAATTATTATTTTAGTTTATTTTATTTTTAAGAGAATATTATATTTCTTATATTTGCATTATGATTGTGAAACAATGAGTAGATTTAAGAGGATATGTGGTTGTTGATCCATGGGACCAACAAAGATATTAGCAATAGTTAGACTCACCCCAAGGTCCAATGAGAATGCTAGAGTATATGAGATCAACTCAAAAGGACACTCCTCGATATCCAAGGTCAAGAGATGTGTCAAGAAAGGCCAAGCATGTTATTGCTACATCACGTAAGGTAAAGGAGCTTACATGGTCTTAGAGCTAGTAAATCCCTTAACGGCCGATGATAAGGATTTAGAGCTTCATGATCCCCATCTCACCGATTAGGGATGGACGAGCTCAAATATTAATTAAGAGATGTAATGACCTTGAGGAGTTGGGAGTCCTTATGGGGATTGAGATAGCTTCACAAAAGTTAGAATCCTTGCGAGGATCTTAATAAAGGAATTGAACCCTAATAAAAAGTGTAAGATTTTAGGAACTTAAAATTTTGAGAACATGAGAGGTAATTTTTTAATTCTTAATTGTAAGTTGAATATTTATTTAACTTGCTTGGGCAAACTTCATCCTACTCATTTCTAAGAGGGTTCAATTGAGAAGTGAAATTGATGTGACTTTGTGTGAGGAAGGGATTTCCTAAATTATGGAAAATAAAGGGGTGGACTAATTGAAAATGATTTGGTAAAGTGAATCTAAGTGTTGGGATTGAGAGTATATATGGATAAGTAATTTATTTATTGAGCTTGATGGAATATTTTCTTGAGAATTTAAGAAAAAAATTTGTGACCTTAGAAATGTTAAGACATGAACATAGGTGAACTTCAAAGAAAAAATTATTCTCAAGTAGATAAAAGTGCCAAACTTCATTGGTGAGGGTACTAAAGCCAAAGTGGATGCAAATCTTTGGATTGATAGTATGGATGACTGTTTCTTTATTTTTGAAACTAGGGAAGCAAATAGATCTATAGTAGCATATTTACACCCAACTGTTATGAAGACAAATTGTGGTGGAAATAATGGTCCCTTGATAATATGGTGTCCAAAGAATCAAGGACTTGGAATGTGATAAACGTTGCTATAAGAGAGATATCTTCTGCTCTCTTGGAAATCTTAAAGATGAATGAATTCTTTACTCTCCAACAACTTGAGCTAACCCTGAAGAATTATTGATCAAACTTTGTTACCCTTGAAAAGTATGCTCCACAAATGCCCACTACCCAACAAATTGCAAGGTTTCCAAGGATTTAATTTTTTATTAATCACCATCTTGAATGGACGAAGCCACTCACTTTAGAAGATGTGCTAAATGCTAGCCAAGCCATTGCTTTAAGAGATTAGTAAAGATTATAAGATCACTTACATTCCAAGAGTGAATGCATTTCATTGTGGTGTAAGATCTACCTCACTAGATACTTACGTTTACATGGTAACAAAAACTCAAGGAATTACTGATATTACATTTGTCATGAATTGGATCATTTAAGGAAAAATGCCCAAAAAAAACTGTTAGAATTACAATGAGCTGAATCACTTTAGGTTTGAATAATGAGATAGGTTGAAAACTTTTTCTTCTTCTTCCACACAAAAGTACTAAGTCTACGACATGATAAAGGACCAATATGAAAGTACCACAATGTATGTACATGCAATCACCAAGTGTAAACCCACTAGGAAAGAAGAGGTAGCACAATAAACATACCATAACCAAGGATAGACGACTAGGTGTAGTCCATCTATAGAATCACTCGTGTATCCTCATGTCCATCACTTAACACACCAGTGAATAATATCATGCCACATCACCAAGGCATGTTTTGGATGTGAGTTCATGTTGTGACAACTGAACACTCCCCCTTGAGCTCAGCATGAGCTTGTGAACTCCAAGCATAGTCCTGAAGAATTGAAGCTTCTCAACTCCCAAGGCCTTGGTGAAAATGTTGGTAGCTTGATCCTTTGTGTTGACATAAACCAAGCCAATATCACTTGCTAGAACTTGCTTTTTGAGAATGAAATGATAATGGACCCCAATGTGCTTGGTTCATGCATGATACATTGGATTCCTGGCCATTTGAATGCTACTAAGGTTATCGCAGTAGATGATAACCTTATATCCACCTACATCCCTAGATCACCAAGTAGCTGTGTAACCAAGCTACCTCCCATGTTGCAGTTATAGTACCTCTACAGTTAGCCTCTATACTAGAAAAGGAAACTATTAGCTATTTCTTATTCCTACAAGTAATAGCAGCACTCTAAAAGGAAAACATAAAACCACTATTAGACCTTCTAATCTGAAATACTACAAGCTCAATCTACATCTATGTAACCATGCAAATACAATGGTATACCTACACCATAGAAAAAGGCATAGTTTAATGTGAACTTGGCATAGTGCAATGTACACTGCACTACATCCAAATGTGACTCTTGTGAAAGCTATATAAAATTACTCTCCAAATCAACTATGTAATTTAGGTTTGACGGCCTCGTGATCATCAAATAGATAAGGGTGCCACAATTTTCCAATACATATTGACATCCTCAACCAGGTCACCCTCATGTGCACTAAGCTTCACAATAACATCCAAAGGTATAGAAATAGGCTTGCAATTAGCCATACCATACTTCTTCAACATATCCAACACATACTATCTCTATGACAACCATATACCCTTTGGAGTCCTAATTATCTCTATGTCAAGAAAGTAGCGTAGCTCTCCTAAATCCTTCATCTCAAATTCAACCTTGAGAAGACCCTTCACATTTTCCGATCTCTATCTCAGTATCACCCACAATGATCAAATCATCCACATATATAGTAATGAAAACAATACATGGATCACTTTCACATACATAGAGTGAGTGATTAGTCTATGCTATGCGAAATCCAATGCTAACAAGGTATTCTTCAATCTTGTCGTGCCATGTCCTAGGTACTTGCTTTAGCTCTCATACAAGGCCTTACAAAGCTTGTGTACATAATTTGGATGCTTCTCATTCATATAACTAGGTGCATGCTTCACATAAACTTCCTTTTGCAACTTTCCCTACAAGAAGGCATTCTTAATATCCATTTGATGCATGATCCAACCTTTTGATGTGGCCACTAGTTTGACAATCCTTATAGTGGTCACTTTAGTCATTGGAACAAATGTTTCCTCATAATCAATACCATGAGTTTGCACATACCCTTTGGCAACCAATCATACCTTATAGGGCTCAATAGATCTATCTGACCTTGTAAACCCATTTGTAGCCTGTAGCTTTCTTTCCTTCAAGTAAGGCACTAACTCCCATGTGTCATTAACCATAAGTGTGGTCATTTCTTTATCCATAGTATAATCTCGATACTCATTATCCACTTTATCCTCAAAATAAGTGAGTTTCACATCCTACACAACCTTAGCTATGTATGCACACTGCTAAGCTACATAGCTATCATATGTCAATCATTGCATTGGCTTTCTCACTCTACTTGACCTACATGGACCTGGATCACTACTAGGTGCTTTAGCATCCTCTTATGCCTTCTGCACACCATGTGTCTTAATAGATGGAATCCCAAACTCATCATCCAAGCTCTACTTATCACAAAGCCATCTGAATCAGCATCAGCATGAGAGAAACCTGATGATACATCTTCTCTTTACCTTTTCTTGATATATGTGATGTACTTGGTGGATTAACCTACTCAATCTACCACTTCGAGGTCTATCAATAGAAACATGACTATGAGACTCTTATGGTCCACTCAATGTCTATGACTTCTTTGTTTTCTACACAACCACACTCTCATGCTCATTAACCACATTGTATTCTATATATTACTATACTAGCTATTCATTTCATAAAAAACAATATCCATACTAACTCTCAACTCATGTATAACATGGTTATAACTTCTATATTCCTTTTGCTCAAGAGAATATCCAATAAATACACATGTTTCTACTTTAGGATCCAATTTACTGTGCAACTCATCAAGAATATGCACATAAGCAATATATCTAAATACTTTCATATAGGACATATTTGGATTTTTACCCATAAACTTCTCTTCTCATATCATGTTATGCACAAAAACAGTGGGTTTCATGTTCATAATGTATACAGTAGTAGCAACTACTTCAGCTCTCTCAATAATAATAAGTCAAGTTTCTTTTTGACATCAATGCAGGAGCCACCTCTACGATATGCCTGTTTTTTCACTCCATCAACTCCATTTTTTTGTGGAGTATATCTACATGTATATTGTCTCTGTATACCATTTTTCTACAAAAAATTAAAAAAATCATTTGAGAGATATTCTTCCCCTCTATCGACCTTAGGCATTTAACATGGAATCCTATCTCCTTCTCAACCAAAGCCTTAAAGCTTCTTAAGTGAGTGAACACCTTACTTTTCTCATGCATATTAAAGTAAAATCATACTTTACAAGTATGATCATTAATGAAGGAAACATAATACCTGTAACCACTCAAAGTTATAGTCTTTATAGGACCCCTGCACACACCAAAATGTATCAATTCAATTGGCTTCTTGCATACATGTTTTTCATGTGCAAATGCATGCCTTGCTTGCTTTCCAAATTGACTCATGCTTCACATATTTTATGCATCCTATTAGCTATGGACTCACACTTCATACATTATGTTTATCCTTCGTATGGTTAGTATCTTAGTCATATTAGTTCTATGTGTGGGGCCACCCTTAAATACGTCATGAAGTTGTATGCCTCATGAAGTGCAGTTTATAAGAAGCTGTAAAAACATGACCTAAAGAGGCAACTAGTGTCATTTTGATTTTTGGATCATGTCTAATGTTCACGACTTGTGTATGGTGGATTTCTATTATCATATATCATATGTGATAGTTGGTGCCATCATTCATTATGTTTCTGCTCTATTTCTAGCATGTTCCTTATGTTCTATTTCTGATTCTCTGAGTATTAGTGATGAAGTATGTGTACCTATATTTCTATATGGTTATATCTGTGTTTCCTATGAGTTTCTTAATATAGGGATAGGCATTTTCCTGTATGAAGCAGTTTAGTCCTATTATGCATTCGGTATAGATTTGGGGTAGAAACACATCCCATCAATCCTAAACTTAGACAAGCCATCCACAATCTATTTTGATTGCATGTCTCTCTGTTGTTGCACATTTATATGACCAATTCTCTTATGCCAAATGTCAATACCAGCCACAACACCTGAACCTTGTGCAAACATGGAAACATCCATCTCATGTAGACTTGCATCAAGAGTAAACAATCTACTAGTATGTTTCCCTTTTGCAATCCACTTCCAATCATTTTTGACAACTTTAACATAACAACCATCAAATGTGAACCAAACCTACAATCCCTGTTCTACCAATTGACTAATAGAAACTAAGTTTTTTGTATATTTGGTACATGCAATACATAAGGCAAGTACTTAATTTTGGTTCCGTCCTACATAATCTCTGTGATGTCATTATTCTTCACAATTGTTGTTTAATCCTTAAGCAACAATTCATGTATAGAGAGAGAGAGAGAGAGAGAGTATCTGACTGTGTGAGATGAACTAAGAAAATAAGTGATAGAGTGATAGAGAGTACATTTGGGCAGAAGATAAGATGATGTTTTTGTTCCTCACTATCGAAGATTTTGTTTAAATGTATTTAATAATCTTTGACCAATTCTTGTTGTGTGTGTGTGTGTGTGTGAGAGAGAGAGAGAGAGAGAGAGAGAATAGTTTGGATAGAATAGAAGATAAGATTAGAGCCTAAAAGGAAGCTGACTCCAATATAAGACTAGAGGCTAACTAGGGGTTGATTAGGGTCTATCATGACTAAAATTAAGTGAAAGAGTCAAGATCCAATTGGGTAAAAGAATACAAATGTAGTGAATCAAAGGGGTATAATTATGTGATTTGAATGTTAATCCAAAGTTAAAATTATCATACATTTTTCTTTGCAGAACGGAGGTATAGGACATACTAAGAAAAAGAGAGATATTCACTTTCAATTGGAGGATGGATAGCACCACTGTTCAAAAGAACTATGGAAAGGCATGATGCAATAAGATATGGGATGCAACAAGAAAGAAATACAAGGAAAAAAATGTGGATCTTTAGGTTGATGGTCACATTTATCCACCTAATTTGCTAACTCAAAGGCCACCACAATTTAATGGGCTTACATCATTTGTAAAGTTTGTTTGTGAAGGCAATTAAGAATTTATGGATACACATATATACTTGTGACACAAGGATCAATAGGGGTTCATCAATCCTTAACAAATGTGCATAGAAGATTAGAAGGATGTGTGCAGTCTTTGATGGAAACATATAAAATTTTGGCTGAGAAGGATAGGGAGAATCACAGCCTACAACAAGCAATGTTTTTCATTGAAGATGCTATGCATGCTACATAGCTATAGAATATTGAGTTATAGAAGTCTAAAATTATAGAGTTGGAGAAGGAAAACAAAAAATTAAAGAGGAAGCTCATAAAAACTTTGGAGATTGGGCCCACTTTAAAAACTAAAGAAGCACTCCAACGCATCCGATTAGCTAAACCAATTCACCAATTAACCAAAGGAAGTAGACAATATCATAGAGATGGATATATGCTCAATCTGCTACAATGAGAAATATGTTTGTTCATGTAGAGAATGACACTATTGGTAAAGGCCTTAGCAAGGATATGGAATTAAAGATACATACTTCAGTTTTGTGTGCAACTTGACCCATAGGCCCTTGAGGGCATAAGGACCCACATCCTCAAATTTGCAGATTCAGGTCCCCTAGATGCAAGCCTGCAGACAGGGCTCCTACAGGGGTGTGAATCCTAGTCAAATTTGAGGATGTGAATGCTTATGTCTGCAGATTCTGGCCCCCAGATGGTGAGCCTATGGACAAGGCTCCTATAGGGATCCAATCCCTGTCAAATTTGAGGATTTGGGTCCTTAAGCCCTGGAGGCCCTATGGATCAAGTTGGATTGAAAACCAAAAACATTACCTTCTCCGCGTCATCTATTTGCCATTGTAATGGAGCATCCAAGTCTACTCTTGCAACCGGGCCGCCCTCATCTCTCTCCTAGAAAGGTATCATATAGTCGGCGGGTCGAGGACCAAAAAGGCTTTCCTATAAGTGCTCAAAATCCTAGTCGGAGATGTCATAATCTGGCACTGCAACCTTAATTTTCTTTTGGATGCTCACAATGGCAAAGATGTCATTAACACTCATGCCATCATATTGAGCTACCTCTTCCACATATGGTGGTGCATCCTCTACATCAAAATCTATAAAATCATCTGGTGCATCGCACACCATGATTTAGTATAGTTCTTATTCTCATATCTCCAAAATCTCCAACACATCTTGCATGAATAGGTATTCGACCCCCTGAAAGGTGACAGCATGGAGAGAAGCAAGGGGTGGCTCATTCCTCAGCATTTAGCAAGGCACGGAAGTGTGTGTACAATAGCTAAAATCTGTGCTACCTCCTCACTTAGATGGAGAGCGATTTCCACAAGCTCCCTCTCGAAATACTATAGCTATGGCAACTAAGAGGGTGTATTGATATCTTCCTCACTGTCCTCTTGCACATCAGTGCACAAAATATAGATGGCAAAGGATACATCACACTCGATGAGATCCATCGTGATGTGGTCTTGGGATAAGATGGGTACAGCTCTAGCGTGGAGTTGTTGCCCCACATGCCCAGAGCTCGATTTATTACCTTTGCATGACTCAATATAGCACACAAACTATACAAAAAATCTATCAGAATCCACCTAAGAGTAGAGTTCGGGATGGAGCAAGTGAGAGGGTTCGTCTCATCACGAAATGATGCCAATATGCTAGATCTTGGATCTACCATGAAAAGTGAGCTCTCTAGATTCAAGGTCATGCAAAACCTCAGGTAAATTTGGTTCCCTATAGGTGCCCATGTGACGAAGGCAGGAGTAATAGCCATGGCACAAAGAAACAGAGAACGAAGGAGAGCACATATATAGAGAAGTAAAGGATGAAAGTGAAAATTAGTTTGGAGATCTAACTTTTATGTATCAAGGGTTTTTAATAAAGATTCTTATAAAAATTTTAACCCTAAAGTTTCAAATGAAAACCTAACCATAGATACTTTGTTTCAATAATTGAAAGCCACCATCAAAATGTCAGAGAGAGAACTAGGGAGAGAGAAAGAGGAGAGAGAAGACTTTAGAAGAGAGAGAAAGACTGCATGATGGACCTAAAAACGGGCCGGCACTGGCTTATGCACTAGCCGGACCTCGTCACTACGCACAAGACAACCCCTCGGCCTCGCGGCCAGGAGCGTCTATCAAAATCTCTGCCTTCCTAAACATTGCGTTTGTAATACGTTGTAGTCCAACTGATCCTAACCCAATATTGCTCCTCAGAGGGAGTCCCTTTCACATAGCCAAAAGGCTCGAATCACACACACATGGGGTTCCTCCTACGGCTGAATGCCGTCAACCCTCTGCGACTCTCCTACACCTTGGGGATTGGCCCCTCGATGCGTCGCTCAACATTTAGACATTACGCACAAAAGTCGCTCAAGGTACCAAATGAACGTATCCAGGAATGTACCATTGTCCTTACTTGATTTCTCCTTTAGGATCCCACGACTAGCCTACAGCATAGGAACCTCACGCTCTCAACGGTGGGTCAAAGGCCTATTGAAAACAATTGCTATGCATATCCAGGAGCTGACTCTGATACTTTTAATTTCCTCTAAATGATCATGCAAAGAGGTGGATGCCTAGTGCTCAAACATTTTAAAAAAAACCAGCAGCGTGCAAGTGCAAAACATCTCTTTCATGCTTTTCTTTCTAACCGCTTTGTGCTTCGCTGCAACACCTAGCACCGAAGTGATCTTCGTGCTACTAGGTGTTAATTCTTATCATTATTATTCCGTCCTAGATGCGATGCATATAAAATCAGCAAATTATTCCTCATGCTCAGCGGCATTTAACCATTTTTTCCACAACTCTACCCTTCCCCGTTGATAGGGCATCATTGCATTCATTTCTTTTAGGGTTTCCTTGTCATTTTATGTGGAGAAAGGAAGGAAACACGCACTAAAACATATAAACAAGGCTGAACTGAAGCATAACTTCATGCCCCAGCCTTGTTATACATCAACAAACATAAATCCTATTTTTCTATATTTTTCGCAGCCCCAAATGTATTTTTCCCCTATTTTTCATGGTTTTTTTATCATTTTCCCACCATTTTCTTCATTTTCTTGTATTTTTTAAATTGCTGAAAATGAAAACCAGTTTGTGGGCTGTGGCCCTTAGTTCATTTGCAACAAAATTGAAAGATTAGTTGATGTGTATCGACGGTTTTCCCCATTTATATGCCCAAAACCCTTGTTTTTCCCCATTTTTCATGCGTTTTCGGGTTTCTTGACATTATTTCGAGCCATGAAATGCATGTTTTTCATAATTTCTGGTTATAAGCAGTAAGAACTCAGAAGAATCAGCAGCATAATCAAATCTTAGTCCATATGAACGGCATTCCATCAATCAAAAGCATAAAACACTAAATTTTCTTTGTAATTTTTTAGTTTACCGCTTAAACGCGTGTTTCGGGTTTTTTTTCCATGGCTGTAGATTTGGAAAACAGCAACACTTCATGTCCAGCAACATCACAAATCACCATTCTCAGCCCGTGGAGCAATCCTGTCCATGCCGGACAAGCCTCCATCATTCTTTCTTCATTGCTCCTTCCCACACATGAACTGCCTCTTAGAAGAGAGAGAGGGAGGAGAGAGAAAGACTAGAATCAGAAATTTCAAACCAGGCCATCATTCGACGGGCGAAGGGCGGTGATATGATCAGCATACGGAGTGTAGGCAAGGGCCATTGTCAGATGGGGGGGTTGTGTGCGGCTGAAGATTGCCTCCTCCTCTCTCTAGCACATTTTTCGGCGCAGTCTGATGGCGCCTTCTTCTCCCTCATCCCACGTTTTTTTTTTCATGCATCTCTTGTCAATTGGCATAAAATGTTGGGCTCCCAAGAGTCACTTACTCATTTGGGCCAAATTTTGTCCACCTCTTCGTATCTTGACCGGTTTCTTGGCCATTTCCCCGTCCGGACTCGGAATCGAGCTCTGAAAAATCCTGGGCGTCCGGCTTAGCATCCCGCATTGGCCAGTAGCTTGTGTCAACCCGCACGACTGTCTGAAAAATTATGAAAAATCAACAAGTGTCACTCGGGCGCCTTTAAAGCACTTTGACGCTTAAAATCGTCCTAGATCGAGCCGCCGCCTTTGACAGTGAATATTTTTCCCTTGATCTTCATAATTTTTAGCTATTTTTAAGCACTTCCTGTCACCTAAATTCCGCTCTCACTGCAGGAAGAGAGAGAAGAAGAGTGACGAGGAGAGAGAAAGACTAGAACTAGGGAGAGAGAAAGAGGAGAGAGAAGACTGCAGAAGTGAGAGAAAGACTGCAGGAAGAGAGAGAAGAAGAGTGATGAGGAGAGAGAAATACTAGATTTAGAGAGAGAAAGACAGGAAAGAAGGGGAAGCCATAAAAGTTGTAAGCAAGAAGGGAGAGAAAGTCTGTAATTGTATTATTGTGTCAAAAAGATGTGTAAAATTACATGTCCTCTCCTTTTATACCAATGTCAGTGTGACATGGCATAATATCAATATTATTTACACTATTCCTTATTCTCAGCTTCTTACAATCCATCCCCACTCAAAATGAAGTTTTTATCCTCAAAAACAAAGATTGGACTTATTGGTATAGCCAAGTAGTGGACTGCAGAGTACTACTCTGTACAGCATTACAAGTGGTAAAAGGAAAGATTACCTAATATTCAATAGTAGTACTAGTCTATGCAAAGGGTCGAAACCAGCCTATAGCCACCCGGATCAAAAGGGAAAGTGGTATCGTTGCCATGCATTGGATCAACTTTCATAAGGTCAAAGTCAAGTACAACTGAAAGCATGATCATCATGATGGTATTCACTAACTCTTCCATAAGCCTCTCAGGTGTCACCATGCTCTGTATGACTGAAGCATATGAGGCTGAAGTCACCATTGCATGAACTGCATCAACCCCTAAGTGCTGTATAATCATGGACCCTGCATTCTTAGTAATTTCCAAGCATTTAAACTGCAGGTCTGTGGACTGACGGGGCTCCCGCATGGCGTCATGATCATCCAAATCCACATGCTGCCCATGATCTACTTTCTTGAACAGAGCTTCTTGTTGTGAACCCATACCAAAATGGTCTTCAACAAGATCTTCTCCATCCTTTGCATCATAATATTCAAATACCAAAAATATTTTGGCAGTCTTTGCCCTACATGTGGCTTGGTGATTACAAGATAGTGGCTTAGCACATCGATAGCATAAGCCCGCAGCATGCAATTCCCGTATCGTATCACCAGTAAGGTGTCTAACGCGTTTAGCCTTAGATAGCAATTTACACACCTACTCATCACCATTGGTCAGCTCTATAATAGTTCTGACATGCTGCTCATAGTCATCTTGCTGCTGATGTACAACAGATGGCTGTCCATGCTCATGACCATAATGCTCATGCTGTCCATACTGCATATGGTGATAATAGCCCTGCTGCGCATTAGAGGGACAGTTTGGTTGAGCATATGCATTTTCTTCCACTGATGTTTGCTGCTCATGTACATAAGCATGCTGCCTTTGATCAATGATCCCACAGCATTGGTCACACTGTCCATAATCTCTATGAGAATGCATGTCACAAAATGTTCATGCTGCTGTCCAAATATATCTATTTGATGTTGCCTACTACCAAAACTTTGGTCATATTGTTACCCATAAACATGCTGTCCAAGATTGCATGATGACTATCCAACATGATTACAATGATGTTCTTGTATCCTAGGCTATCCATAAGCATGGTAATTGGCAAGTCCATGAGCATAGGTATTGGCATGATGTTGGTCATAATTACTTGCTTGCTGTTGATCAAAGCTAGAAGGGTACTGATAAGCATAACCATTTCTGTCACATCCATAAGAACTGGGCTGGTCAACCAAGAGAGCCTCACAAGTTCACTAGAGCTGGAGCTATTGATCTTAGGCCATTGTAGTCAAATTGATGTGTTGGTGAATTTTAGGACCTCTATCCACACTGATTGATTTGCAATTGTATCAAGCTTGCATTTGGTAAGACCTTTTGAAGTCTGAAAGGTTTAGCTACAGATTTCAGGACATAGCTTGCAAGTATGAGAGCATCATCATCAAGTGTGGAAGAACTGTTTATGTGTCTTCTTTAGTTATGCTACCACTATGAACATGTGCTCCCAATCTATAACCCTGCAATGCATGAACCAACCACAACAATTGACCTCTCTCAAGAAAATCAGCAAAAGCCAAGCCTTCAGTTGCAAAGTAACTTGCAACCAATGAAATGGAAAATCTGTAATTCTCTCTGCTTCACAAACATTTGCAAACAACACTGATCAGTGAACAACATCTGCTGACATCTGTCAGTCCCAACTCTGTCAGTCCCAACTTTGTCAGTCCCAACTTGTAATGCCTACAAAGTAGACTTCCCTATCCTCTATATCTCGAACACTTGCTTGTCGGACAGATCGCCCAAGGAGTTCACCTGTTCAGAATTGTAATGCCAAGGACAAGCGTACATGAGTTGATTCAGGTGGATCTGTTAGAGCAGCTAGCAAAGGGGTGTCTGCCACACATTCTCAGGTAGACCATGTACTAGGAGTCCTTGTGCAAGCCTCTCCTTTGTTGGAATCTGCACCTGTTTTCCCCCTAGTGCTGTAAAGGCCCCAAATCTCTATATACAGGATTGCATTACTGGCATGACAATAAAAAAGATCATAAGTTGTAGAATGTTGTAAAGGCCCCAAATCTCTGTATACATGACTGCATTACAGTCACATCATATTTTACACAAAGATGTATATACAATTGCATTCACTGAACTAGCAGGTTCTACACTGTATCATCCATAGGTATGTTCCAAGTTTCAATAGTCAGAAGTACGGCATCCCAGGTTTTTTATATATTTGCATTTACTGCATTTTCAAGAAATATCCATAACATGTCTCCTTTTTTTCAGCAGTCCCATGGCTGGATACACTAAGCAATCCATCGACCAGAGCATCACATGATGATGTTCAGGCGTCCCTTGAATTATCAGCAGAACCAGCAGCAAGCACAAGGGCAAGAGGATGAATTGTTCTCATGGTTGCAACACTCCTTAGATGAAAATCTTGACAAGTCTTATGCAGATGTTTTGATTGATCCATCCAGTCCAAACTTCCCAGTTAAAACTTTTGAACCTGTGCATCATACGGTTCAACATGATGATCCTATGTACTCCATGAATTCAGAACTTTCCACTTGGCCTGGTAGGCCGCTGATGGCTTTGCTACTCTGCAACATCTCTCACTCTCTTAGTCCCTCCCAGTAACTGATGTTTTGCTCCAGAGCATTCGGAAATTGGAAGGCCTACAGTCAATTAGGCTTGATGGATGTGATGTTGGTGCAATTGACTTGTCATTGCTTGGAGGAGGTTGCAAAGCATTGAAAAAAAAAATTTTTGAGCCTAAGAAAATGCAAAGATGTCACAAATACTGGCTTATCTGTTGTCCTTGCTGGCTGCCAAGTGCTTCGGAAACTTGATCTTACTTGCCGTCAGGAGCTGACAGATTCTGCTTTGTCTTCCCTTGCAATGTCTGCCTCAGAATTGGTCAGTCTAAAGATGGAGTCATGCCGACGTATTTCAAAAGCTGAGTTTTCTAGCCTGGAGAATGCCTGTCCTAAGCTAGAAGAGCTCGATTTGACTGATACCAACTTGAATGATTCTAATCTGATGTCAGCTGCCTGTGTACTACCTTTTAAACTCTAAGATGCTAACACCTGTACATCTGTTTGACTGTCATTTTTTAATGTAATCAGAAGAAGGAAGATCTGCTAGCATAAAGCACCCTTGCAAATCATTGACATCATCTCAGGAGTTTGGTTCAGGGAAGCTTCCATCTTTCACATGAACCAACAGACGGATTTTTGTGGACTTGCTTGGCTTGGCAGGGACATGATTGTCTTCTAAGGCTCCATTACCCTCTGAAAAGCCACTCTAGCCTTCCTGCAATGTGTGACTGCTAGACAAGGGTTTGCATGAGACCTTCTTCTTTAAAGACAAGTCTGAAAATGTGGCTGCACGGTGATCACCAACACCCGCAGCATCTAATATTGTGGGATGCTCGTTCTGGAAATGATCAACCTATAAAGGTCTAGAAAGCACATGAAGTAGACCTTCATTGTGTCGATTGGAGTTCACTTAATGACAATCTTCTACTGACAAGCTCAAGTGATAACTCCATTCAAATGTTTGATCGCCGAAAGAAATTTGCAAGTGGCCAAGGGATTCTTGTGCATAGGCTTCAGGGTCACTCCTCAATGGTATTGTGTGCACAATGGTGCCCTGAACGGAAGTCAGTGTTTGGCAATGCTGCAAAAGATGGATTTGTAAACTTATGGGACTTTGAGAAGGAAAACATGCTGCATTGAAGGCTTACTATCTCCCAGGTGAAATCAAGCTCATTACGCCCAAAATGACCATATGCAGCAATCTTTTGGTACCGCTTGTTACCTCCCCTCCTCAAGTCATTATTAATAGCAATCATCCCTGACCGGAAATCAAAATTCTTCTTAATAATTTCCAAAATCTCAGCATCAGGGATCTTTCCAGTTTTGTATGTATCCACAAATATAGATAGTGGCTCGGGCACACCAATGGCATATGAAACCTGCACAATGCACCGGCAGGCAAGTCCAGATGCAACAACACTTTTAGCAGCTTGCCTCACAATGTATGCCCCACAGCGATCTACTTTCGTGGAATCTTTGCCAGAGAAAGCCCCACCTCCATGGGCTGGAACTCCAATCATCAGCCATCTGGATCATTGAGACATCATTCACCCTTGTGCAGCTTATGGAGGCCGTTTGCAAATGCCATGAGTTAGTAGACAATGCTATTGAGCTCCTTATGATGAAAACAATGCTTTGTGTTGTAACTTCCGTTCCATTGAGAGTTCATGGGGACAGTCTCTTAAAAGCTGTTCGCGCATGCTGCGATATCTACCTTGGCAGCAAAGTTGTCGTTAATCAGACAACAGCCAAAGCATCTCTGATCCAAATGCTTGTTATTGTGTTCAGAGAAATGGAAGCAGACTCTTCAATGTGCCTGTTCAGCCAATTACGGCAACAGATCACCTCTGTACATGCTGTGAATCCAACGATGGCAATATGGGAAGCACAACAACAGGTCACGTTGGGAGAGAGATCAGTAATGATCGAAATGGAAAATCTATTCAAGTGCAAGAAGTTTCTCCTGCAGACCTTAAGGGAGACTGCCAGGACAATGCAAGCTCTGAGGATCTTGCAGGTTGCTCACGTGGCCTGAAACTTGCCAAAATGGTGCTATACGTCCTGTATATGACGTCTGGGATCCCTTACACAAGCCATTGCTCCAGGAAGATGAAGATCTTGAAGGCAAAAGAATGAAGTTGCTGGCATAGGTCTACCATGGAAGCTTGAAAGAGAGCTTGAGAAGAGGAAAGAAAAGGCCTCTCTTCAAAAGTAACCCTGACTTAAGCCTTCCCTAATTGCTGTTACCACTCTTTTACCAAAATACCTTCAAAATTGGCCTAAGCTTGCAAAACGAGCTGCCATCTTTGTTTGTCTGCCTCCATTTTTGGTCCAAGCTCCATTTAAGACTCCAAGAAAGGCTGCCATGGTCTGTATGGTCTTCAAGAAAGCTGCCATGTCTAGTACTTCTTGACTGCTGTGGTTCTTCAATGATGTACCTGTGCACAGTAAGGTTTCCTGAAACTAACAAGAAACTAAATGTAAAGAAGGAGAGAGAAAGGAAGGCTCTGATACCACTTGTCAGAGAGAGAACTAGGGAGAGAGAAAGAGGAGAGAGAAGACTACAGAAGAGAGAGAAAGACTGTAGGAAGAGAGAGAAGAAGAGTGACGAGGAGAGAGAAAGACTAAATCTAGAGAGAGAAAGACATGAAAGAAGGGAAAGCCATAAAAGGTGTAAGAAAGAAGGGAGAGAAAGTCTGTAATTGTATTATTGTGTCAAAAAGATGTGTAAAATTACATGTCCTCTCCTTTTATACCAATGTCAGTGTGACATGGCATAATATCAATATTATTTACACTATTCCTTATTCTCAGCTTCTTACACAAAATTACTCAAATAGACAAATGCTTAATTACACTCCATTATATCCTCAAATATGTTTGGATTGTTGAGTATGATCAAATCTAACTAGAGAAAATATTGGATATTTTTAAGAAAAAAATCTAAAAGCCCTTCAAACACAACAACTAGAAATCTAAATACTTTCAACACTTATTTTGATTCCTTCTAACAACAAAGCGAGTGATCAAAAAATGAGTAGAAGAGATGAGCTGCAATATATCATTATATGCAAAGAAAATACTCAAAAGGCTACAAAACTCCAACTTGCAATTTAATTGTGATTTTAACTAGTGCGATTAACTAATTAAAACATATATATACATATGCTTGGATCATAGTAAACCAAAATTATCAAGTATACAAAAGTTTAAAAAAACTTTGTATTCGCTCTTTATAAGAATTTTTACAAGGATTTCGCTATCTTAAATATATGTGGAGAAGCACATTGCTTACTTACATGGATTGTTTACTATGAGTCTTGACATTTGTATTATCTAACTTGAAATAGAAATTGCACACGAGCTCATTGGAAATTAATTGGATTTTTTATCTCAGAAAAGAAATGGGCCAAGGACTCTCTACCTTGACCACAAAAGGATTATGACCATTCCACAAGATAACCACATCTATGAGCGTTCTATGTGTCTCATCTCAGGTATCTTGATCCAAGCTGATCCATTCCCCTCACAAAAGTCGCCATCTTCTATATCAAAAGTGAATGCATAGTTTGTCTAGCGATGAAATACATGTACTTAAAAATATTAATTAATTAATATATAATTAATTATATAAATTTATTAATAAATATAATATATATAAAATTAATATATAATTATATCTTATGTATTATTATTATTAAATATAATATTAATAATAATTAATATAGATAATAAATAAAAGATAATTTTACATAATAATTAATTAATGTATATGAAGCAAAAGCGAGATCAATTTTTAAACTATATCTCCAATGAAACCTTATGACCATTTCTCAAAGTTTCTAAAAAACAAACACATTTAATGATGATTTCTATTCACATTGAGCCTATCATGGTATGCATATTATCCTCATATACACTAAGCCAATAACATCACATTAATTTGACAACTCATAAACTATATGCAGAATAACTTCTTCTCTCTCTCTCTCTCTCTCTCTCTCTCTCTCTCTCTCTCTCTCTCTCTCTCTCTCTCTCTCTCATAATTAATAATTAATAGTATATGTATATAATTATATATGGATAATACGTTAATTCAAATATAATCATATAGCATTTATTAAGAATTAATTTATGTATTAATAACTAATGATTAATATTCAATCAATTACATGAAATTAATCATTATAGTATGTATATTACAACCATTATTAATACAAATAATACATGAAATATAAGTAGATGTAATAAGTATTATTTAACATTATAATATATTAATGAATAGTATAGATTATAGTTATATATTATGTGGGTGTGTGTGTGTGTTATGTGTTATGCATATTTTACTAATTATTAATTATTATATTAATATTTATTAACTAATATATAATAAATTATATGAATATATTATTAAAGTAATATACATTTATATCATATATATTAGTTTTATTTATTTATGTATATTAAATATAATTATATATATAATAATAATATATTATAATTATAATTAACTTAGATGATAGATGATAATTATACATAATAATTAATTAATGTATATGGAGCAAAAGAGAGATCAAGCCTAAACTATATCTCCGATAAAATCTTATGACCATTTCTTAAAGTTTCTTTAAAAAAAACACATTTAATGATGATTTCTATTTACATTGAGCCTATCATGGCATGCATACTATCTTCATACATAGTGAGCTAATAACATCACATTAATCTGACAACTCATAAATTATATGGAGAATTACTTCCTCTCTCTCTCTCTCTCTCTCTCTCTCTCTCTCTCTCTCTCTCTCTCTCTCTCTCTCTCTATTGATAATTAATAACATTTGTAGATAATTATATATGAATAATACATTAATTGAAATATAATCATACAATATTTATTAATAATTAATCTATGTATTAATAACTAATGATAAATATCCAATCAACTACATGAAATTATTAATCATTATAGTATGTATATTACAATTATTATTATTACAAATAATACACGAGAGATAAGTAGATGTAATGAGTATCATTTAAAATGATAATAAATTTAAGAATAGTGTAGATTATAGTTATATATTAATATATATACATAACACATGATACATACATATATAAATATACTTATTTATTCATTATTAAATACATATATATTATGTATATTTATTAATTAATATGTAATAAATTATATAAAAATTAATAAATACAATTTATTTATTTTTATATTTTACATATGATTATTATCTATTTATTTATACTAAATATAAATATAATTATAATTAAATACACATAATAAATAAAAGATAATTATACGTAATACTTAATCGTTAATATATAATATCAATATTAGTAATGTGTGTGTGTGCATGTGTGTTGATTGTAAATTAAGGATAATTTATATAATATTAATTGATAGTTAATGATTAATGCATAATCAATGTGTGTGTGTGGCACATACACACACACACACACACACACACATGCATACATGTGCATTTGTATGTATGTATGTATGTATACATGTGTTTAATACATGTGTGTCTATGTGTGTGGTCTCGTAAATATATGTCCTCTCTCTTCCTGTTATCATTTTTATTTTCTCTTTTTTCTTATTCTATCTCATCTTTCTTCACCTCAAATGTGTGCATATGTACACATGTTTATGTGTGTGTGTGTGTGTGTGTGTGTGTGTGTGTGTGTGTGTGTGTGTGTGTGTGTGTGTGTGCACTCGCATGCATTGGATGTATATGTATATGCATATGTATATGTGTATGTCTGCATAAGTGCATATGTAAGTGCATGATTTATAACTGTATATATCGACTCTCTCTCTCTCTCTCTCTCTCTCTCTCTCTCTCTCTCTCTCTCATATTTATGTGTGTATAAGCATGTATACATATATGCTTATATGTGTGTATGTGTTTGCACATGAGTATGTACATATATATGTGTATGTGTGTGTATATCTTGTTCATGTCTTATATTCTACGTGCACTTGTGTAGTTTTAGAGTATGAATACATTTCATGAACACATTCAACCATTGAAGTTGTTATCTCATCCCATAATGCTCAAGTTCTTAAAAAATCAACTCTTTTTTATAGTGCATGTGTGTTTGTGGGTGTTTTTAGAGTATATACACATTGCGTGCACATGTTCAATCATTAAAATATCATATCATTTCATGTGTCAAATTGAAAAAGAAATTCATCTCTCTAAAGAGAGAGAGCCACATAAAATTTTTCAAAGACTCACCTTTCCCCTTTCCATGATCATGTCCTATATTCAATTAAAAAAGAGAAACAAAAAGAGAGTATGTGGGTGTACTTGTGCTTAATTGGGTGGGGGAGATGATAGAAAATAAATGTAGACCCCACCTCACCCTTCAAGAAAAAACTATATTTATTTCTTGAAAACAAACTCCTTCTCCTTGTGCCACATAGGCTTGGAAACCTTCCGGTAGGTTTGGGATCCCCAAGACAAAGCTCTCAATAATATATAGAATAGACTAGTATGCTTCAAGAGTAATAACATTTCAAACTATTAAATACCATGCTATTATTAACAAAAATGTAAAATGATATCATAACATTCCGGTAGATTTGGGATCCCCAAGACAAAGCTCTTAATAATATATAGAATGGACTAGTATGCTTCAAGAGTAATAACATTTTGAAGTATTAAATACCATGCTATTATTAACAAAAATGTAAAATGATATCATACAATCATAGAGTTCATCACCACAATCGCAAGCATTTAATGAATTTGAATTTTGAGTTTCGGATCAAAAGTTATGGTCATCTTAAGTTCTATCCACATATGCAAGATTTTTTATGTGAGAGTTATGGCTGAGTACAAAAGAGCTGCATTTTAACCTTTTTGGGACTCCTAAATTTGTAAAAACAAGGATAATCCCAAATTCTCAAATTTGAGTTAAATCTCTCAAAAACCACTCAACTTAACTTTCTTCTATTTATGTTCAATCTCTGAAAAATAAAACCATTGTATTTAGTCTTTTTCAAGCTTCAGGCAAGTCCCCCCTCTCCGTTTATACATGGATAGCCTCAAAGACACAAAACTCTCTTAAAGGAGACACCACTTTGCAGTAGGCACGGGCAAAGCTAGAGGAAAACTCTCTCTCTCTCTCTCTCTCTCTCTCTCTCTCTCTCTCTCTCTCTCTCTCTCTCTCTCTCTCTCTCTCTCTCTCTCTCTCTCTCTCTCTCTCTCTCTCTCTCTCTCTCTCTCTCTCTCTCTCTCTCTCTCTCTCTCTCTCTCTCTCTCTCTCTCTTTGTTTTTTTCTTCTCCTCTATCATCGCATAGAAGCTCTTCTAGAATCTATCAAGCTTCTCTTCTCTTCTCCACATATACACAAAAGATTTTCCAAAGTCCATGGATCTTCTCTACTCTATCTCCATACACATGTGGAAGCTCTACCATAATCCCTCAAGCTTCTCTCATCTTCTCCACATGTGTGTGGAGGCTCTATCGTGCCAAAACCCAACAATCCTTTTCTATTCTTCTCTAAAATCACATGCAAACTCTGCTCAAATCTACCTAGCTTTTTCTCTCTTTTCTACAATTGTGTGGAAACTCTATCAAATTTACTCTAAACAATAGCTTGTAACAAATGTTGTGAAGGAGAGAAGGCACTTCTCAAGAATTACAAAAACACTCTAGCAAAGGGATTAGAAGATGCCACATGAAGGATGTAGACCATATCATCCCAAGTCACAATAATTGGGTTAGAGTTTTTATTTTACATTTACCTATTTTCATTAAATTTAACAATTTTATTTTAGTTTATCATATTTATTGATTAGAAAAGATTTTGTTCCTTGTATTAATATATTTGCATTATTATTATGCTTTTGAATTAATTAGACAATTTAAGAGGACATGTGGTTGTTGGATCCCCGGGATCAATAAAAAGAGAATACATGCCTATTGGATCCGAGGAACTAATAGAGCCCTTAGTAGTTGAAGGTCCAATAGGAATGCCAAAGTCATTCAAATAAACCCAAAAGGGCTTTGGTTGGTATTCAAGGCCAAGAGCTAAGTGGTGAGAAAGGCATGGTGCATTGTTGCTACATCACCTTAAGCGAAGGAGCTTAGAGGGGCTCCGAGCTAGTGAATCCCTCACTAACCTATGAGAGAGATGTAGAGTTTGATGTTCCCCATCACCAGTTAGGGATGGATGACCTCAAACGCTAGTTAAGATAGAATAAACTTGAGGGTTTGGGAATCCTTGTGGGAACTGATATGGCTTTGTAGAAGTTGGGATCCTTGTGGAGATCGTAATAAAGGAATTGAATCTTAATTAAAAGGAATTGCTTTCATTATTGGTTGTATGTCTTATACCTTAATTACACATAATAAACCTTATATAAACAGATAATAAAAAGTTGATTTTATATGCTCTCACAATATGGCAACATGTTTTGCTACTTAGATAACCAAATCAAACTTATCCAAGAAAGTGGAAGGTCTCGGTCCTGAGGCCAAGAGTTTATGGTTGGGTGGACTCGATCAGCTAGATACCTTTCCTAAATGTTAGATAGAGCTATTAAAATGGGACCTCATTATTGAAAGGTGAGAAGGATCGAAGCTTGCACGCGAGCTATGGCGGGAGAGCAAGAGCAAGAAAGAGAGAGACAAGAAATGGGAACTCCAACGGTCACAATGTGTGACCGGGCCTTCCTTTATTCAAACTGTCACTAAAAGAATAAAGAATAAAGTGACGTGACGGGCGCCCGCCACCTGCAGTGTGCAGTGGCGGGTACTGTCAGTGTAGTAATACACGGGGCGGCACGGCGGAGGCGCCTTTACCCCCAACAACCTCCCACTTAAAGGCGAATCTACCCTAGTGAGAGAGAAAAGAAAAAAGAAAAGACAGTACAAATGTACATAGGTACAAGGGATGAGGAAAGGTGACATCTCATCCAACGCCCATCAACCTCCTGAGGAAGGCAAAGCGCTCAGTAGTGAGGCTCTTCGTGAGCAAATCTGCAGGATTCTCGTCAGTGGAGATCTTGACAAGGTCAACAGACCTGTCCTCCACGACACCACGTATGAAGTGATACCTCACCTCAATGTGTTTCGTCTTCGCATGGAAGACCGGATTCTTAGCCAACTGAATGGCACTCATAGAATCCGAATGCAGTGTAGGTGTAGCATCAATCCCAAGGTCAGCAACTAGACGGCCTAACCATATGGCCTCCTTGCAAGCCTCAGTGGCTGCAACATACTCGGCCTCAGTGGTAGACAAAGCCGTACACTTCTGAACCCTGGACATCCAAGAGATAGCCCCTCCAGCATAGGTGAATACATAGCCAGAAGTGGACTTCCTACTATCTGCATGTCCTGCATAATCGGAGTCAGTGTACCCCACGACCCCTGTATCCTGGCTGCCATAGCAAATACACATATCTGCTCTGCCCTTCAGGTACCTCATGATACCCTTCACGGCATCCCAATGTCTGCTGCCAGGTGTAGCCATATAGCCTGCCACAACACCAACTGCATGTGCAATATCTGGACGAGTGGCTATCATGGCATACATCAAACTGCCCACGGCTGATGCATAAGGGATCTTGGCCATCTCGGCCCTCTGCTCATCTGTCTGCGGACAATCGGCCTGTGATACCTTCACATAAGAAGGTAATGGACAGCCAATAGGCTTTACGTCCTGCATGCGGAAGCGCTCAAGGACTTTATGAATGTAATCCCGCTGTGAGAGATACAAAAGTCCCTGATGCCTATCGCGCTTAATGCGCATCCCAAGTATATGTGAGGCCTGTCCCAAATCCTTCATCTCAAAGCTCTTCTTTAGCTGAGATTTAAGAGCATCTAGCTCATCATGAGCTTTCCCTACTATCAGCATATCATCAACATAGAGTACCAAGATAAGCAAACTGCCATCACGGGCTTTCTTCGTGTAAAGACACAGATCCATAGCACTCCTGCTGTAGCCCTGTGACTGCATAAAGGCATCAAACTTATGATACCATTCCCTAGGTGCCTGCTTCAAGCCATACAAGCTCTTCTTCAACTTGCACACTAGGTGCTCCCTGCCAGGTTCTGCAAAGCCCTTAGGCTGATCCATATAGATCTCATCATGCAAGTCCCCATGTAGAAAAGCCATCTTGACATCCATCTGATATAGATCTAAGTCAAGCTGTGCAACCAAAGCCAAGACTAAGCGCAGGGTGGTCATCTTAACCACAGGAGAGAAGACCTCATCAAAGTCCACACCATGTTCCTGCTTAAAACCCTTTGCTACCAATCTAGCCTTGTATGCCGGCTTGGGGTGTCCAGGGGTACTTTTCAGCTTGTACACCCACTTGCATGGCAAAGCCTTCTTGCCCTTAGGCAAGGCAACCAAATCCCAAGTCTCATTCTTATGCAGGGAGTCTATCTCAGACTGCATAGCCCTCTCCCAGGAGTGACTGTCACCCCTGCACATAGCCTCATCATAAGTGAAAGGCTCTCCTGCATCTGTAACCAAAACATAATGCGTAGAGGGCTGAAATCTGTCAGGTGGACGTCTGTCTCTAGCAGACCGTCTCACCGCAGGCTCTGCTGCCTGTCTAACTGCCTGTCCAACACCCTGGCCCTGTGGAGAAACTGCTGCAGGCTGTATTACTGGCTGTGCTGGAGCTCTAGGCTCCTCCTGAAAGATCACTCTGCGGATCTCAACCACCTTCTCAGGCTGCCTGTGCATCTTGTCTTCATGGAAGACGACATCATGGCTGCGTACTATTTTCCGCGCCTGTGGATCCCATAGGCGATAGCCCATCTCTCCTGACTCACCATAGCCAAGGAATATGCATTTAATGCTCTTTGGATCCAATTTACTCCTCTTGTCCTTGGGCACATAGCAGAATGCCTCACATCCAAAGACACGGAGATGCGCATAAGAGGGTGGCTTACCAGCCCAAACTTCCTCTGCAACCTGGAAATCCAATCCACTGGAAGGCGATCGGTTTATGACATGCACTGCCGTACTAACTGCCTCAGCCCAAAAACTCTGGGGTAGGCCTGCATGGCTAAGCATAGAGCGCACACGCTCCTAAATAGTCCTGTTCATGCGCTCAGCCAAACCATTCTGGGATGGGGTGTAAGGGGCGGTCAACTGACGCTTAATACCCCTGTCATCACAAAACTGCTCAAAAGCATGCGAGACATATTCTCCCCCATTATCTGTCCTAAGGCATTTCAGCCTATACCCAGTCTGGTTCTCAACAAGAGCAAGCCATCTCTGAAAAACTGCCAAGACATCGGACTTCTGCTTTATGGGATAAGCCCACACTTTCCTAGAAAAATCATCAATGAAGGTAACGAAGTACTTCGCGCCACCCATAGACATGCAAGGCATAGGCCCACAAACATCGGAATGCACCAATGCCAAGGGCTCACTCATGCGTGGCCTACCCGATTTCTTATGCGTAGACCTATTCTGCTTACCATAAAGACAATGATCACACAAGTCAAAACATGCATAATCCAAAGGCGGAAGATACTGCAAACCAGATAACATTTTCATTCCTTTCAAAGACATATGCCCCAAACGGGCATGCCAAAGTGATACATGTGGGATAGAGCCCACTGCCAAAACATGGTCTACAGAAGACCCAGATACAACAAGAGGATAGAGGCTGCCAGCCTTGGCGCCTCTAGCAAGCACAAGTCTGCCTTTGGTAATCTTCCAGGTAGAATCCCCAAAACAGACATGAAATCCTGCATCATCCAACTGTCCTGCAGACATAAGACTACGCGTAAGCGCAGGTACGTGACGTACATCCCTGAGCAAAAAGGAACTGCCAGTGGAAAACTGCAACTGAATATCTCCACAGCCCACAATATCAAGAGACCTGTCATCTCCAAGTTTGACTGATCCAGATACAGTACGGTAAGAGTGAAACCACTCACGGTAAGGCGTCACATGGAAGGACGCACCTGAATCCAATAACCAGCACTGTGCATACATACTAGGTGTCTCAGTCAAGTGTGAAGCATCAGAAGAACTAGCTGCAAGTATAAACTCATCACCACCATCGGACTCTTCAGTCTGCGTGACATTAATTTCCTCAATCTTGACGTTGGACTTCGCAGGTACTATGCTGCGATCAGAGGACTTCTCCTGCACTTTATCTTTCCCCTTATCCTTGCGCTTCTCATTGCGCAACTCATGACACTGTGGTCTAATATGGCCCTTTTTCCCACAATGATGACAAGTGACATTTGCATTGCGTCCACGCGACTTACTACGCGACTTGCCACCACGAGATTTAGACCGACCCTTCTGCGAGTCACGGCCTCGGCCATTACCACGGTCATACCTGTCATTCCTGCCTCTAACTGTCAAAGCATGACTACCACGAGAGGCATCCAAGTTTTTGCGATTCACCTCTTCCTGAAGAAGAGCACTCTCAACATCTGCCAATTTTAGAGTAGCACTAGAGGCACAAAGAGCAGTGCGGAATACATCCCATGACTCATTCAGAGTTCCAAGCAAGAAAAGAGGAGTTACTTCCTCTCCAAAGGTAATATCCTGCGAAGTCAGGTTCTTCAGTATAGCATGGAACTGGCTCAAGTGAGCAGACATAGTCGCATTATCCTTCATGCGCAGATCCATAAGCTGCTTCAACCAGTACATCTGACTCGCCGGACTTTTCTTATCATAAAGATTCTTGATCTTATTCCATAGGTCCCATGCACTCTGTGCTTCCTCAAATACATTATAATGTACCTGTTCAGTGAGAGACAATACAATCGTGGACTTGCATAGCTCATCAAGTTCAAGCCAGTCGTCAATGTCCATAGTTTCAGGCTGCTCCCCACTCAACCGAAGTGGCTTAATCTGAGATTTCTGCACCAAAACCTGCCATATTTGACTCTTCCAGTAAGAGTAGTTGGTACCATCCAACTTTGTAATGTTAAAGATGGCACTATCATGCGAAGATGACGCCATTATGCAGGTTGGAAATGCCCAAACAGTCCAAAACTGCTTGCTGTTTTACTGCAGAAACTGCCCAAAAATGACCAAAACGGGGTCCAAAGGGTGAGCAAAGTGTGCCAAAAGTTGCTGCCCACTTAGTACTAGGTGCGGTACACCAAATCAGGATATTTCAGCATGAAAAGTACACCTCAGTCCACCAATAACTGCTTGCTGTAATAAATTGCAGGTATGCAGTCTAGAGAGCAAACTGTCCCAAAATAGGATCCAATGTCAAGCAAACAATGCTAGGTCCAAAGCCGGCATGAAACGGACATAAGCAAGGCCAATGACAGTGAAAAGAACATGAGCTCAACACCAAGCATGTCAAAATAACATCTGCCAGTGAAAGGCACACCCCCAGACACTCTAGGCAAAGTGTTCCTGTAACTGCCAAAACCTGACACAAATAGGTATCTGCTCAAAGAGAAAGATCCAAATATGAGACTCAGCTCATAAGCATCCTGTGAACCAAGAGTACATCAATGCATATCCATAAAGATCGGAGTATGATCCCAAAGTCTCAATGTGTATGTAGCTGCTCAAGACATAAACTGCTTCAAATACATGTAAGTGCTCCAATAGCATGCAACTGTCAAAGGTCAAGAAAGCATGTAAAATGCTCCCACTGGCACAAAAGGCGTACAAAGCGAGCTCAGAAGCTCAAATAACCCAAGAGAAAGCACCAGTGATAAGTGACCCTGTCAATGCATCAAGCGCATCCGAGAGAGCATGACATACATGAAGCACCGGTCGTATTAACCATGAAGCAATACATAAGCCCAAATAAGCTCTCGGTCAACTCAATGACATCCAAATAGCAACCAAGATCAGTGATCAAGTAAGCCGGGAATGCTCAAATACATCCAAGTCCAAGCTCCAAATGTCGGTATGGCATACACGAACCAAATAGCATATGTCACGAACCAAAGCATGTAATGCAAAAGCCTAACTGTCAAGCAGAGACATGAGGCATAGGCGGTCCACGAGCATGCCGAGTCGGTCCAAATGCCAGTGAAGACGGAGCTAATGCAAAGCTCAAAAGCATCCCATAATCTCATACATATGCTCCAAGTCGTCCCCAAATGTCAGAGATATCATGCCAAAGCTCAAAGCATACATCCGGTATCGGTAGGTAAGTGCCAAAGCATGTAAAGTACCTTCAGCCCACTGTTATTCCAGCATGTATTTACTATTCTAAACAGTAGATTTCAGCCCCAAATTCAAGCCAAAATCATGGTCAAACCAAATGCATACATCCCCAATACATCCGGGTAGGAAGTAGACCGCATACGGGCATCAAACAAGGTAACCGAAGTAGAGTATAAGCATTAAATGCCAATGCCAAGTGTGGCTGCCCTGTTTCCAGCACTGTATAACAGTAAATAACAGTCCCAAATCAGCCAATATTTCAAGCCAAAATCATGGCATAATCATGTGCATACATTCCCAAGGCACTAGGCATCATGTAGACCGCATACGGGCATCAAATAGCACAACCGGAATGGAGTATAAGCAACAAATGCTAATGCCAATGGTGCTGCCCTGTTTTCAGCCTGTTATGACAGTTTATGACAGTCCCAAATCTGAAGAAATCAGCCCCGAAAGATCAAGACCAATACCCAAAGCTTGAATGACATCAAACATGAAGTCTATAGCCCTCTTGATCAAGGTAGAGAGCAAGAAGCAATGGCCAAGTGTGGAGCTGAAGTAGATGAGTGCTCACAGCCTGGAAAAAAATGATGCAATCTGCCCTGTTGGTGCTGAACTTGCTGTTGCTCCACATGGGCTGAAAAGGGGGTAATGGGGGGCTCAATGATGGCCCAAGGTAGGCACATACCAAGCCATGAAGGCCCAATGCAAAGGGGAGGGAAGATATGAGCTATGGAGCTCAAGAAGAGTGGCTGCCCTTTGTTCCTGCCCTGTTTCAATCTGAGAATACACTCAAATGCCTGCAAATGCTGAAGCAATACCTCAAGGGCAAGGCCCTGATGAAGCTCAAGAAGGTCAGGATGGAGCTCGGGAAGCCGGGGCGAGTCGGGAGCTCAAGAGGTCGGCTATGGCTGCCGGGATGGAGACCCAAATGCGTGAAGCGAGTCGATGCGAAGGTCGGGAAGCACCGAGTCGAGCTCGAGCAAGAGAATGCCAAGCTCTGATACCAGTTGAAAGGTGAGAAGGATCGAAGCTTGCACGCGAGCTATGGCGGGAGAGCAAGAGCAAGAAAGAGAGAGACAAGAAATGGGAACTCCAACGGTCACAATGTGTGACCGGGCCTTCCTTTATTCAAACTGTCACTAAAAGAATAAAGAATAAAGTGACGTGACGGGCGCCCGCCACCTGCAGTGTGCAGTGGCGGGTACTGTCAGTGTAGTAATACACGGGGCGGCACGGCGGAGGCGCCTTTACCCCCAACAATTATTCATTATCAACATATCATTATTTTAGGGGACTTGACCACATGCCCTAATGGCCATGGAAGTCCAAAAGATAACTCTTCTCTTTTTGAATCAAGTGTGGTTTTAGCCCACTCTTACCCTTGATCCATTCACAAAGTGATCCTTCTTATGTGGGCATTAGATTTTCATCCAGGAAATCCTCATAGTTTAAGAACCCTCAAGTCTATCTAGCATGAGGTTGAGCCCTTGAAGATTCCCTATGAGGGACTCACAAACTACTTGACTAGCTAAGTTTGTGCATCCAAATTGGGTCCATATCCTTATACCACACCCTTAGGTCTTGTTCCAATCAATATAATACATTTCTCATTCTATAAATTTAATTTTCTTAATCGAGCATCTCTAACCCTAGTCATTAGGCCTATCATACCTCCTCTTTGAGGAATCTAAGCAAGAATACACATTTCACGTGCATTGGGAAGACTAGCCACTTCTTATGAGTGACCAAGGCTAGTTACACATGAATACTATTCATCTTGATCACATGTAAGAAAAGTTTCCTTAAAATGAAGATATATGAGTAGCCTTGTGCAATAAGTTGAGCCTTGTACTTTTCAAAAGAAGCATTTGATTTGTATTTTGTCTTTCAAATCCATAATGTATTATCACTTTTTGAAGGGGATTTTATTTTTGCAAGCTTTTGTTTCGTTCTTTTGCAATCAATCCTTTTTTTAAAAGCTTTTTCATGCAATGTGCTGATTCTACAAATAAATATCTCTATACAACATACCCCCACATGGCACTATCCTAGGTCATATATGATTTGCATGCATACATTCATAGCATGATTACCAATTCATAGTCATACAAAAACTATAGACGAAGTGACACAAAAAGAAAATAGCAATTCTTCACTATTACTAAAAGAGTATGACCCTTTGCATTTACATGAACACACATCAAGAAAGAGAAAATCAACATGGCATATTCTCAACATAACCAACTAAATCAAATATCCTAATGCATGCAATATCTTAGGTAGAGTTTCCTTTGTGTACGAAACATATTTCAATATGATATATCAATCACCCTCTCTTAGGCTTCTGAAATGAACTCACGTATATGCTTTGGAAGCACATAGTGACCAAGAATCTCGAGTTGCTCAAATACTCGTAGGCAAGATCCATGCAACACATAACTAGACACTTTGAGAATTTGTTCCACTTGGGAACAATCATACCCTCTAGAAGAAACATTATAGTCATGAGATATGAGAAGTGATTTTGATGTAAACCTTGTATGAGAGAAAAAGTAATCTACCCAATGGGGTCAAGCTACCTCTTGACATTGAGCTCCATCTTTGCCATAAAGTTGCGTCTTTTGTATTGCAAAAACATTGTTCATGCTATTCAAGAAACAACACATAGTCATTGATGCTAAGTAAAAAACGATACAATGCTACATGCAACATGTAAATTGATGTCCTTCCAATATGTGATTGTCATCTTTACATATTGAGGGAAAATCTATCAATTTGACTCACATCCATTAGCAAAGCATCAACATATATTTGATACTGGAACCCTGTAACAATTATTTCAAATAATATATTTTTAGTAATAATACATACAAGTCTTCATCATGGGCAACAAAAAATCACATGAATCTCAAGCTAATATAAGACAACTCACCTACTAAACAAGTCATAGGTCACCTCTCCTAACTCTCTTAGCAAAGAGATGACTTTGCAACAAAGGAGATGGTGGATGCCATAGAGGACTTTGACACATTTTTTCTCTATCGACAAACATTTGCCTCCCATGCCATCAATTTCCTCTCACGTAATGCTGAAGAATACATAGTATTCTTGCCATGGATATCAATCCACTCTCTTGTGAAATCCCGTCAATCTCTTCTCTTCTATAGATTTTACTATCCACCTGCAACATTATCGATACAAATGATGCAAGTAAATGCATGCAATCTCCTTTAAAATTTTGGATAGAGTCTCCTTGGTCAAGAGACCAATTTCTAAATATTAAACCAACCACCCAACCTTGGGCTTTGAAGTGGAGTTTAAGGTAGAGAAATCAATAACATGAATAGGCTTTTGCTCACCATTCCATCAATGTTTCATAATGACCAAAGCACTTACCATGAGATCAAACGAATGCATGAGTATCATAATAAATCAAGCACCCTCAGTTGGGCTTCCACTTGAAATTTAAGGTGAAGAGTTTAGAATAAATGCTCCTTTCATCAAAGTCGGTGTTTTAAAGTTCAAACTTGAGAAGTAGTTTAGATACAAGCCTGTAAATCACATGTTTGGTTGAAAACACAAGCTCTGTCATCTTTTCTACAATATCTAAATACATCATCCCATCCAAGATATGTACAAAATTCTATACATTTTACAAACACCTAACAATGGCACATACACATCTTAAGAAAACATTAAAGTACTTGTAGCCCTTATCTTTGAGGTGCTCCTCTTCCACTCTGTTAGGGGTAAAGGCGCCTCTGCCTAGCCACCCGTGTATTACTACACTGACAGTCACCGCCACTGCACACTGCAGGTGGCAGGCGCCCGTCACCGTCACTTTATTCTTTATTCTTTTAGTGACAATTTGAATAAAGGAAGGCTTGGTCACACATTGTGACTGTTGGAGTTCCCATTTCTAGTCTCTCCCTTTCTTGCTCTTGCTCTCCCGCCATAGCTCTCGAGTCTAACCTTCGATCCATCACTCCCTTTCAACTGGTATCAGAGCTTTGCTTTCCGACTCTTGAGCTTGGTTTGTGGCATTCTCACCATCCCATCGACTCTCTACTTGCATTTGGTCTCCTTCCTGGCAGCCATATCCGACTCCTTCGAGCTCCCGTCACTCCCCGGCTTCCCGAGCACTTTCTCGGCATTGTTGGGCACCTTCAGGGCATTACATCAGAGGTATTTGATCATTTTCTTCAGGGTTTACTTCAGTTCTCAAGTCTCATAGGCTGTAAACAAGTTGTAGGTAGCCATAGCTCACACCTCTTGGAGCTTCCTTCACCTAGATCTTGCTTGCAGCCTATCAAGGCTTGCTGAGGCTTGGTGTAGGCCTTCTTTGGCCCTCATTTGTGCCTCCTTTGGGCCCCATTGTTGACACATGGGATAGTAGACCCCCCCAGCCAGCTCACATTTTTTTTGTGCCTCTTTCAAAATCTAGCCCAAAAATCACTCTTTTTGTCATATCTCGGGCATTCGGAACCCAATTCAGGCAAGTTAAGAGTCTAAGTTGGGATTTTGGCATTGTCTGGACACGATGGTGATGTCGGATTTGCCAAGTTCTGATGAAAAAGTCTTCTGCAATAGATTTTAGGTCTGAGAGAGCATGTATTTGTATGCCTATGCTTGTTTGGACATGACTACATTACCGGTTTGATGCCTATTGCATCCCGATTGATTGGGGGATTGAAGCTACATGTAATGCTATGAATTTGGCCTGATTTTGGGGCTGGAAATACATAGTTTATAACAGTAAATGCATGCTAAATACTCTTCGGATGAAGCTATCTTTCATGCTTTGACATATGCCTATTGGTTCCGGATGTATGTCTTGGACTATGCTTTGACGTATTGAGCATCGAGGGACGACTTTGAGCTTGTCATTGAATCTGGATGCTTTTGGAAGCTTGAGCTTATTTCACCCCGCACTTATTGACATTGGTATATGCTTTGACAGTGATGCTTCTTGGGTTTATGCATACCCGTTGCCTACGGCTTGATGCTCATGTCACGGCTGATTACCCTATGCATACGTTGAGCTTGAGTACTCATTGAAGCTCCACCTTGGATGCATTTTAAATTATCTGGAGTAGTCTTAGATATTATTTGGCTTATCAAAGTTTGGATTGGGATGTATTTGATGTCTTACATGCTTAAAGATGCTACATACGGATGCTCTACCGCCTACATTTTCGGGATGTACTATTGATGTATTGTCTTGGACTTATGTCATTGGCACTATGTCTTGCCTTGGCTTGAGCTCTTGAGCTCGTACATACGGCTTTTGTGCTAGTGGGAGCATTCTTGAATGCTTATCATACATTGAGCATGTGGTACTTTTATGCATTGAGCCGTTACATGCCATTGAGCAATTACAGACACTTGAGACTTTGGGACTTCTTAACCTTTGGGATGATACATCATATGTCTTGGTTCACTGTATGATTATGAGCTAAGTCTCAGTTTTGGATCCGTATCTTTGTGAACTGACACCTACTTGTGTCAAGTTTTGCTCTCCACGGTCGTACTATTGTTGCCAATCGTACAGTTCGTGATCAACCCTGTGAGCATAGGGCTTTTGAAGCTCACCATGCAAGCCTACTCCCGATGCAATATCTTGGGCAATGGTCAACTCGTTGAGCTACACAAACTGAAAGAACAGTCAGCTGTCTGAAACCCTAAAGGAAGCCATATCCAGAAATTTGAAAAGCTTGGCAACCTTGTTCCTTTTCTCATTACCATCATCAACAGTGATTTTAATCACTGAGGAATACTCTCTGAAGTTCATGTGGATGATATGCTAATAGCAGGGAAAGCTCATGATGAGCTAGATGCTCTTAAGGCTCAGCTCAAGAAGAGCTTTGAGATGAAAGATCTGGGACAGGCCGCTCACATACTTGGTATGTGCATTAGACGCGACAGGCATCAGGGACTCCTCTACTTGTCACAGAGAGAGTACATTCATAAAGTCCTTGAGCGCTTCAGCATGCAAGATATAAAGCCTATTCGCTATCCATTGTCTTCTTATTTGAAGGTATCACAGGCTGATTGTCCGCAGATAGATGAGCAGAGGGCCGAGATGGCCAAGATTCCCTATGCATCCGCAGTGGGCAGTCTTATGTATGCCATGATAGCCACTCATCCAGATATAACACAATATTAGTGAGTTTGGGAATCTCCCAATTCCCATTTTTTGAATACTAAAAAGGTGGCACCTAGATAACATGCCCATAAGTTTCTCAAAGCCATATGATGTGACCTATCATTGGAAAGCGCTTGAAAAATGGAATCTATTGAGCTATAGAGTGCTCGATTTGGACTTATATTGTTCAAGTTATGACAAATCCAAATATTTGACCACGTATCCCAAACTTATGGAAAATTCCCATATTTCCCAATATGGTGTTATATTGCCTTTGCAGTTGGTGTTGTGGCACGCTATATGGCTACACCTGGCAAGAAGCATTGAGATGCCGTGAAGGGTATCATGAGGTACCTGAAGGGCACTACAGATATGTGCATATGCTATGGCAGCCAGGATACAAGAATCGTGGGGTACACTGACTTTGATTATGCAGGACATGCAGATAGTAGGAAGTCCACTTCCGGCTATGTATTCACCTATGCTGGAGGTGCTATTTCTTGGATGTCCAGGGTGCAGAAATGCATGGCCCTTTCTACTACAGAGGCGGAGTATGTTGCAGCCACTGAGGCTTGCAAGGAGGCCATTTGGTTGGGTCGTTTAGTTGCTGACATTGGTATTGATGCTATTCCTACACTGCATTCGGATTATATGAGTGCTATTCAATTAGCCAAAAATCCGAGCCAAGAATCCGGTCTTCCATGCAAAGAGGAAACACATTGAGGTGAGGTATCACTTCATATGTGGGGTCGTTGAGGACAAGTCTGTTGATCTTGTCAAGATCTCGACTGACCAGAATCCTGTAGATCTGCTCCGAAAAACCTCTCTACAGAGTGTTTTGCCTTCCTCAGGAGGTTGATGGGCGTGGGATGAGATGACGTCTTTCCTCATCCTGTTGTACATGTGTACATGTTGTACTATATTTTTTCTTTTTCTTTTCATGCCTCACTGGGGCAGATTCGCCTTTAAGTGGGAGGTTGTTGGGGGTAAAAGTGCCTCTGCCTAGCCGCCCATGTATTACTACACTGACAGTCACCGCCACTGCACACTGCAGGTGGAGGGCGCTCGTCACTGTCACTTTATTCTTTATTCTTTTAGTGACAGTTTGAATAAAGGAAGGCCCAGTCACACATTGTAACTGTTGGAGTTTCCATTTCTAGTCTCTCCCTTTCTTGCTCTTGCTCTCCCGCCATAGGTCTCGAGTCCAACCTTCGATCCATCACTCCCTTTCACACTCTTGTAGAATTCTCTACATGTTTTTTCCTCTTTGCCTCATCTAGACCAATAGCCTCAAGCTTCACAATTTCTTTTGAGATGAAGGCATGCAATTCATCCTATCATTTCAAAACAAAAACTATAGCTAATGATAGAAAAGCACCTTCCATACAAGAGAATTAGAGATAGAAAAGCACCTTCTATAAAAGTTGAGATATTACAACATGGAGCTGACCATGATAATACCTTGCCCATATACTCATCTCAACCTCATCCCACTTCCTCATGTCTAGATTGAATCTACCTAGAATGGATTCTTTGTTTGCATTACCAAAATTTTGGAACATATACACCTCATATGCAATATTTGGAGTAACATGCACTCTAGCAATACTATTGGGAAAAAACATAGGCATAACATGAGAATGTAAGCATAAAATTTTCCCATGAGGAGCATTTTTGAATGAACAAGATTTACAAGAGATTTACGCATTGGTGGTATCCAGTGTGAGTAGCAAATTTACTTCCTTTGCCTTTGGCACCTCAATGAATTGACATTGTCGACTAATATGGTAATCATCATTATCAAAGTACTGTAGAATTGAGAACCAGCTAACATAAGAATGGGATACAAACATTTAATGCTTGCATGTATAATGGACAAAGTATAAATTATTACTTACTTCCATTCCAAACCAAAATCTTCTTGCTACTCTCTCCCAAAAGCCATCATAAACTACTCCTTTCTTTGATGTCAAATAAGACACTAGTCATCTAGATTGTTGTTTCTCATAGGCATGGTCTCCCATCTAGGACCTACAACTAATACAAGGAAGTGTCCTATAATCTCAAGATAAATTATGGAATCAAAGGAAGAAATAAACCACTAGGCATCATCTATGGTAGATTTGACAACCTCATAAGCCACCAATCTACTGAGGGCTGAAATGATGAATGGGTTGCCTCTCACCCATCCAAACTCCAATCCTCACTAAGAGAACTAAAGAGGGGCACCACCTAGCCAAAGGGAGGATGGGCTAGGACATCCCTTTTCTCAAAGAGAATCAAAAGAACCAAGACACAAATTTACAAGAGAGAATATATGTACTAGACACCATATTAGAATATGAGAGAGAGAGAGAGATGAGAGAAGAGGGAGACAAGAGGAGAAGAGGTAGACGAAGCTTGCCATTATGTATTCATGGAATGAGAAAATGAGAAGAGAGGGAGACAAGAGGAGAAGAGGTAGAGGAAGCTTGCCATTATGTTACATAATAAAAGAACTCACTCATAGCTTACCTCAAAGAGATGGACTAGCATGAGGGTATTCTAGAGTGCTCTCATATGCTTGTCATTCTCCTTCTCCCCCCTTTTCCATTCTCCATGGGCTCTTTATATAGCCTCCACGAGGGATTAGATTAAGATAATCTTCTTGATTAACATAATCCTAGATGATGTATGGAATCTTTGAAAATGTGGAGAATAGTGGATGGGACAAGTCCCCACCTTGTTCATCATGCAAGAAGCCAAGGGTGGTGGTAGACAAAATAGAGAAAGGGAGCTAGATTACAAGAGGTGGGTGCCCAAAGCACATTATTATAATATATTTACAAGAAGGATAGAATGGAAAGTTGGTGTGGTGAAAGAGAGAAGAAAATTGCATGTAGCCAGTAGTCTGCGCCTTCGTAACTTCAAATCCGTGAAGAATCTGAAAAAAGTTTCTTCTGCAACATTGTAGACCAGGCCGAAATCGATTGGGCATGGTGGGAATTTTCTTGAAATTCGCGTTTCCTTGGGAGTTATTGAGATTATAAAAAACGGCTTCCAAAAGCTGCTTTGACTTTAGTCTCCCATATATATATAAATACATATAAGCATGTGACAGAAGGGGTTCATGCTTGTAAGCTTTTGTGTAAGATCCAAATGACACCATGATGTGGATATTGACTTGTGTGCTAGGGTGAGGTGTCCTCTAATGGTGATGATAGATTCCAAATCTTAGTGATGCAAGCGGAATCCATGTGTAGTTGGAGGCTAGTCCTTTGAAAAATCTATGCACTCACTCAACTCCTAGGTGTAATCCATTTCCATCTTCACTAATATAACCATCCCTTTTACCATTTACATTGACATATCTCCTAAGAACTTGTTCCCCCCATTTGCTAGAGTTATCATAATCGAGAAGCAATGTAGCATACCTAGTGCTTGAAGAGTAAACCCAAAGTGATATGTTAAAGCTCTTGATAGGGGCTTTGGCCAAATTTTGTGGTAGAAATCCGGTTTGTAAAAAACTCGAATCATTAGCCCTCCCCTTAGGCTAGAGGCATGCATGCCTCTAGCTTGCTAATGATGGTCCAATAGAGCAAGGAGGACTTCACCCCCTCATTGGTGGCTCTTCATTGAATGATTGCTCCAAAGTGTTCATATTTTTTTGAAAATAAGGCTTTAGTCGCCATCCATTTACCCTTGTCTTGTGAACTCTCACATCCATGTCACCTAGCTGATAGCTGCCATTTGGATATTTTTTTATGACCATGAATGGCCCTTCCCACTTGAACACAAGTTTAGCATCCTTTCTATTATCAAAGCGGTTATCAGAGCGTAGCACAAGTGATCCTTCCCTTATGTGTTTGCTAGCTAGCTTCTTGTTAAATGTCTTCCTCCTCTCTTCAGCCTGCATGGAATAGTGTTAGACTGTTGCTTCTCTATCTAACTGCAGCCTCTCTAGATCCAAGATCCTTTCCTCTAACTTCTTATCTTGATTTTTCTCTTGACTGATTACTAAAACATGAAAACTGGCCAGTTCCACCTCTATAGGAAGTAAAGACTCTTGGCCATAGACGAGGTGAAATGGAGTATAGCCAAGTGAGGGTCTGAATGAAGTCCTATAGGCCCAAAGAGCTGCACTCAATTTTTTATCCTAGTTCTTGGGGTGCATGTGTACCTGCTTGGTAATTATCTTACAAATCAGTCCATTCACTTTTTCGACCAAACCATTACACTGTGGGTAGTAGGGAGTAGAATGCCTGTGCTTGATTTTTAGCCTTTCCATTAGCTCCCCTACTAGATTGGCCCTAGAACTAGGACCTCGATCAGAGATAATTTCCAAGGGTGTGCCAAACCTGCAACAAATATTTTCAAACACAAAATTTTCCACTTCTTGGGCTATGATCCTATTAGTTGCTGAAGCCTCTTCCCACCTCGTCATGTAGTCCACACCCATTATGATGTATTCCTTGCCAGACTAAGTTTGTGGGAGTGGCCATATTGCATCAATCCCCCATTTCTCAAATGGGCCATATGTGGTTATGTGATTTTGTTCCTCATGCACTAGCTTCCTTGGTCTAGCCTTTTGGCAATCATCACAAGTGCGGCACCAATGTTGCACATCTCGATGTAGACTAGGCCACACAAAATCAACCTGGAGAATCTTTCTGCTAGTTATTTCTTGAGCAAAATGTCCGCCACAAACCCCCTCATGGCAGCTCTTAATCACATCCGTAATCTCCTTTGATGTTGGCACCCTTCTAAGCACTGTATCCTTTCCTTTGCAATACAACACATCATTTGTCAAGCGGTATTTAGTGGCCTTCGTAGCCAGCCACCTTTTCTCAGTCTTACTCATATGTGTAGGTGCCTCACCATACTCAAGAAAATAAAGCACATCTTGTAGTTGAAACTTACCCTGAAACAAGGGAAGCTTTACTGCAATGCTGCCCACCATTACCTCTTTCAAATTTTCAGCTGCTAGAGCATCTGCGTCGCCATTTGTGCGCCTTGGAACAAAATAGATTTGGGCTTTCTGTAGCTTCCTCATGAGAGTTTTAGCTTCTCTCATTTTCACTGCTAAGTTATCATTTTTACAAGCCTAGATTCCTTTCATTTGCTTAAAAATTAGCATAGAATCTCCAAAAACATTAAGTCGAGTGACACCATGTGAGAGACACCACCTTAAATCTAAAAGCAAGGCTTGATATTCTGCCTCATTGTTAGAATGGACATCCTCCAAGCTGATACCTTCTCCATAAAGTTTATCACCTTCAGGACTGAACACCACTATTCCTGCTGCCGCTCTGTCTTTAATATGCTTGTAGGCCCTATCGAAGTAGAGGGCATGGGCATTCTCCACCCGTGGTGGCTCCTCAAAAGAAGGTGTCTCCTATTTTACCTTTCCCTTCTCTTTCTCCTTCTTTTGATGGCATCTATGGATCAACAAATCAGCTAGGCAAGCTCGAGTAGAATCCTCCACCTAGTCAAACTCTTGGAGTTGTATCACCCACTTAGTGATTCTGGCTGAAACATCCATGTTCTATAAGGCATAGGGAAAATGCGCTTCTGTCATGATCACTGTGAATGGCCTAGGGAGAAGATAAGGACGAAACTTTCTTACAGCAAATATTAGAGACAAAACCATCATCTCCACCATCTTGTACCCTCGTTCTGATGATGTCATTACTCTACTAGAAAGGTAAACTGGCCTCGTCAGGCCAGTTTTAGCATCCTTTTGTATTAGTGCGGCCCCTAGATAATCTTCCCCAAAACTCGGGTTGACAAAAAACTCTTGATCCCATCAAGGTTGTAAAATTATAGGAAGGGTACTAAGAGCCTTCTTCACCTCGTGAAAGCACCTTTCGCTTTCGTCACTCCATAGGAGCTTCTCAGAGTGGGTTAACTATTGTAGTGGAAATACTAATTGGGAGAGGAGATGAATGAACCGTCCCATATATCGCACATTCTAAATGAAAGAGGTTAGTTGCTTCACAGAAGATGGTGATGGCACCGCCAATAGGGCCTTAACTTTGTTTGGATCAGCTTCAATGCCCCTCTCGCTTACGACATGCCCTAACAAAGTTACACTGCTTTCGCCAATGCGACACTTCTCATGGTTTAACTGCCCTCCCATTTGTGCGAGGCGATTGAAAGCTTCATCCACCTTCCCTAGATGTAGAGCCTTAGAACTATAAATACAAAAATCATCAATAAAGACCTTGATGGATTTCCCAAAATATGGTTGGAAGATATAATTCATGAATCGTTGGAAGGTAGCTGGGGCATTTGTTAATCCAAATGGCATTACTTTGTAAGCAAAACACCCCCACGACGTAATGAAGGTGGTCTTCTGTTGATCCTCCTCAGCTATTCGGATCTCAAAATAACCTGAATACCCATCATAAATAGTGTATCTCTCATGCCCGGCCACCTCATTGAGTATTTCATCCTGAAAGGGAAGAGGAAAGTGATCTCTCTTTGTTGCAGAATTTAGTGGCTTGTAATCCACACAAATCCTCAATTTTCCATTGTTCTTGGGTATCACCACCACAGGTGAAACCCACTCTGAGTCCCCTATTGGATAGATGAAACCTGCCTTCAAAAGTCACTGCACCTCAACGAGTAGAGCGTTTTGTTGAACTACTTCCAACCGTCGTAGTCGCTACACCACTGGCCTTGCTCCCTCTTTTAGATTAATGTGATGTTGTACTGCTGTCACACTTGTGATGTGTTCATAATCAGAAATAAAAAGTGTAGAGTGTTTTATCACCACTTCCATGTAGGCTGCCTTCTCCTCAACTAATAGATCCTTAGCCAACATTTTTTCTAACCCCTCCTTCTCGACCTTTGGAAGCTGCTGCGGAATTTCACTACTAGAAGGCCTTTTTAATGTAATCCCCATCACTTCTAGAGAGCTTTCTTCCTCCTCATTAGAAGACTCTCCCTTTGTCATAGATGACCAACCCTCGTTGGAACTCCATTCATCAGCGGTAGTCTCTAATACAAGATCCTCCTATCGGCCCTCCTTCATGTTGTAGATAGTGCTCTTCCATTTTTTCTGCAGCCCCTTTTGTGGCCTTAGCTCTAAAGCTCGTGTCTCCCAATCTTGTTTGGCTTTCATTCCCATTAGCCATGGTCGTCCGAGAATGAGCAGATAGCCGTCTCCCTTCACTGGCATCACATACATGTCAAGCTCCATTTGCACTCCATACACCTTTACCTTGACTTTCTTTATAACTCCTAAACAATTTACTACTACATTGTTAGCCATTTTGGCCCCAAATTTAGTAGTTTCATTTACCTCTAATCCCAAACAATGCATCAACTTTTCCATCATGACACAAATCTGTGCACCTCCATCCACATATATCTTTGGCACTCTCTGCCCATTGATTTCGGCTTCCACTAGAGGCACAATATCTTTCATCTTTCTAGCCTGGATTGCATTCACATGCCTATTCTTCATGGGTCTAATGCTTACCATCTTTGACCATTGTCACCGCACTGTTGGAGATAGATGTAGTAATTGTGGCCATGAAATTTTTGGCCCTTGATCCCTCACATCAGCAAGCAAATCATAAGCTCTAGTACCTTTACCCAGGGAAAAATCATCTGGCTCAACGTGTCGGCGTGAGTGAGTCCTCCTCTTTTTAATACTGTATGTCTTTGCAGCCTTTGAAGACTCTGCCTCCTTTTCCATATTTTCAACCTCCTTTGGTGGTGTAGGCTCCATTCTCTCAATTCTACGGGCTTTCTTCATCGGCATTGTTTCAACTCTACTACTTTGGCATTTCCTTTGATACCACTCTCATCCAAACTAATCATCCTGACACCACGAATCTTTGGCAGCTGGACAGGCAAGGGCGGCACCTCTGCAAGTGGTCGAGGATGCTGGAGAACTTGAACCGGCGATGATGGAGGCCCTAGATTCGGTGGAACAAGCCTCTCCCTAGGTGGTGTCACTTGTTGTCCCCTCCTTGGTTGGAACCCATTTCCTGGAAAGCGCCTGGGATAGGGCAAAAGTACATACCATGGCCAGTCTCCCCACAATTATAGCAAACATACTCTCTTTCTTGTCTCCTTGGACCTCGATTGCCTTCATTCATGAGGGGAGGGGGCCGTACTCCTTGCACCAAATTTAACGAAAGGCCTTCAAGTTGATTAGTAATGCGTTGTAGGAGCTCTTGCTGTGGCATCTCCGGTTCAGGTGGGGCCTCTGCTATTTCTCTAGGCCTTGACATGGTTGGTAAAACATGTATGGGCTCAACTCTCCCCTTCAACTAGGCTTGATACTTCAAATTTCTATCTTTCTCCTTGGCATAAGTGACTGATTCTTCATAGGAAGTGGAAAACTTTCCTTTGACCTTCTTCCTTAGTAGAGGGTGGAGTCCGGCTAGAAAACAATATTTCTTAAGGCAATCAGGTACTCTTTCTCCCTCGGCTAAGGAGGCTATCCATTTATTCCACAATTTTATAAACATGCCTTCATAGGCTTGGTACTCCCCTGGTAAGGTTTGGCAAAGATCTAAGAGCTGTCTCCAAATATCTTCAGGTGGCTTTGTATCTTGGTACTTGTGCATGAATGCGGTCTTGAGATCCTCCCAATTACCCCTTGTAGCCTCCGGGAGAGCTTGATACCACACTTGAGCATCACCCTTTAGAACTAAAGAAAAGGCCCGTACTTTGGTTGCTTCATCATCCCGGCCTGTGACTAGGAAGGCCATTTCTAAGTCATCCAAAAAGTCTAGAGCTTTCTCCCCTTTGTGCCCAAAAAATCTTGAAAATGCCATGATAGAAAGCTGTTGATCTAGCTCAATACAAAATAAAGATGAACACGTCTAGGCCCAAGTCATATCTTATTAAGGGTAGAATAAATGGATTCACAGATGCATTAATCTCAGCAAGACGACGAGGGCCTAATAAGCCCCTTATAATATTTTAAAACTTGAGCTTTGTGCTAACGATATACACGGTTTGTCTAGCAAGTGGACGGATAACTCCCCCTCCAAAGACTTGTTAATCCCCGAATTTGAAAGCGCTTTCACCACTTGAAGACGAAGCTCCTTAGGGAGTATCTTTACACTAGACACCAAGCACTCAACACAATGCCTTGACCTAGAGACTTGATGAGAGAAAGATTTCTCTTGAAGCAAAGAAGGGTGTGCGTAATTAACTTGCTTTACCCGCATACATGCCGTTTGTCGATAAAGATCATTATTCTCTTGAGCTTCTTTTGGAGACCATAGTGGTACTCTTGAGTAGTGAATCCCTTGAATAGGGTTTGATGAAGATTTCTCCTTAATGATTCCTTGACAAACACTCATTGAAGAAGAGGACAACTCCTTAGATGTCTCTTTCTTCATAGAAGTTGTAGAGCGTAGCTTGAGAATTCCTCAGCGGGGGCACCAAAAATGAGGGTTGAAATGATGAATGGGTTGCCTCTAACCCATCCAACCTCCAATCCTCACTAAGAGAACTAAAGAGGGGCACTACCTAGCCAAAGGGAGGATGGGCTAGGACATCCCTTTTCTCAAAGAAAATCAAAAGAACCAAGACACAAATTTACAAGAGAGAATATATGTACTAGACACCATATTAGGATATGAGAGAGAGAGATGAGAGGAGAGGGAGACAAGAGGAGAAGAGGTAGATGAAGCTTGCCATTATGTATTCATGGAAAGAGAAGATGAGAAGAGAGGGAGATAAGAGGAGAAGAGGTAGAGGAAGCTTCCCCTTATGCTACATAATAAAAGAACTCACTCATAGCTTACCTCAAAGAGATGGACTAGCATGAGGGTATTCTAGAGTGCTCTCATATGCTTGTCATTCTCCTTCTCCCCCCTTTTCCATTCTCCATGGGCTCTTTATATAGCCTCCACGAGGGATTAGATTAAGCTAATCTTCTTGATTAACATAATCCTAGATGATGTATGGAATCTTTGAAAATGTGGAGAATAGTGGATGGGACAAGTCCCCACCTTGGTCATCATGCAAGAAGCCAAGGGTGGTGGTAGACAAAATAGAGAAAGGGAGCTAGATTACAAGAGGTGGGTGCCCAAAGCACATTATTATAATATATTTACAAGAAGGATAGAATGGAAAGTTGGTGTGGTGAAAGAGAGAAGAAAATTGCATGTAGCCAGTAGTCTGCGCCTTCGTAACTTCAAATCCGTGAAGAATCTGAAAAAAGTTTCTTCTGCAACATTGTAGACCAGGCCGAAACCGATTGGGCATGGTGGGAATTTTCTTGAAATTCGTGTTTCCTTGGGAGTTATTGAGATTATAAAAAACGGCTTCCAAAAGCTGCTTTGACTTTAGTCTCCCATATATATATAAATACATATAAGCATGTGACAGAAGGGGTCCATGCTTGTAAGCTTTTGTGTAAGATCCAAATGACACCATGATGTGGATATTGACTTGTGTGCTAGGGTGAGGTGTCCTCTAATTGTGATGATAGATTTCAAATCTCAGTGATGCAAGCGGAATCCATGTGTAGTTGGAGGCTAGTCTTTTGAAAAATCTATGCACTCACTCAACTCCTAGGTGTAATCCATTTCCATCTTCACTAATATAACCATCCCTTTTACCCTTTACATTGACATATCTCCTAAGAACTTGTTCCCCCCATTTGCTAGAGTTATCATACTCAAGAAGCAATGTAGCATACCTAGTGCTTGAAGAGTAAACCCAAAGTGATATGTTAAAGCTCTTGATAGGGGTTTTGTCCAAATTTTGTGGTAGAAATCCGATTTGTAAAAAACCCGGATCACTACAAAGAGGCATAGGAGGAGGCCTTCTTTTCCAACCTCATCCTCCCCTTGACCACTATCACCGCTCACCTCTTCATTATCATCTAGCCTCTCATGGTGGACATTAGTCTCTATAAACGCGAATGTTACTAAATAATAATGAAAAATAGAAAAATTAAAGCAATCACATATAAATGAATAATAATAAATAAATAATCATGTATAAATGAAATGAATATATAAGCAACTACCTATGTGCTCAACAACTTTGTGAATAGTATTGGAGTCCTCAGCAACTTTGTGAATAGTATTGGAGTCCTTCTTGTCTATGATCTGCCTATGAACACATCATGAACGTAGCTTCATGCTCACTTTATGGCTACTATGAGGTGCAATAATATGCAATCAAAGCACAAAGCACATAAAAATTTAAGCCCATTATTTTACTACTCTATCAAGGTTTAAATAGGTTTTGAGATTTTGTTTCATATATATAATGGATATAGCAATATGGTTTGTGCCAATTATGGTGGTAAAGCAAGAACAAACAATTGAAAGTTTGTGTCAACTTAAAAGTTCAATGCTAAATATCTTCCCTTTACCCACAAGTATCAAATTTACCCTTTCTAGATGGATTAGTGCCTATGATTAGATTCAAAGGGCTTAAAAGTATTTTTCTAAATTTTATTAACTTATGTTGGTCAAAACTTGTCAAAATTTTATTAGTAACTTGCACTACAATTAACTTGAGAGTGCCATGATTAATTTTCTTTAACCCATCTTTCTTCACCCTTTTAAATTTCCAAAAATCTTTTTTATGAGCCATTTCATAACATCCATGAATTCCTTAAGGGAAATAGATTCACATCATCTCAAGGTTGGATGGTTTGCAAGAACATTTTCTTCCTTTGGATTGCGCAGCATTTGGCTTCACCCCAATCGATTCTTGGCATACAATACTCAAAATATAATTTTCTCATATCTACCTTAGATAGAGCCTCCAATTCGAGATTAATACATAAGAAAACTCCTCCATAATTGCAAAAAACTTCTATTTTGTGAATCCCTTTGATTGAAGTGGGTGAGAACTTACCACCATATTCTTTCAATTAGCCACTAGTATATATTATTCTTGATCCCATCATGTTTGCTACAAGCTTGATGTGGCTAGGTTCTACCTAGAAGCTCTAGATCATATCCATGTCTCATGTCTAAAACCACTAGTAATCCATCACAAAAAATGTGTATGATTTTTAAAAAACACTACAAGTCATACCTAGCACATTAACTCAGTATCGATCGAATTTAATCTTCATTAAAAAATGAATATGGGGACAAAAAGGGGGAGCAGTCCCCCATCATTCATGAAAACGTGGATGCCGTGCAGGCTCCATTTGGAGCATTAGGCATCATTAGAGCCCTTTTCCCTATTTTAAGGGAAAAAAAGGGGGGTAGAGCCCCCCATGATCCGCGTGGACATGGACGATGGGGGGGCTCTATAGGTATTAGAGCACTCTACCTTATTTTGGGGCCAAAAAGGGGGGGAAAGTCCCCCCCCCCCCATCATTCATGCAAATGTGGATGCCATGCAGGCTCCATTTGGAGCATTAGGCATCATTAGAGACCTTTTTCCTATTTCAAGAGGAAAAAAAGGGGGGTCAAAGCCCTCCCATTATCCGCATGGATCCAGACGATGGGGGTGCTTTGTCCCCCCTTTTTTGCCCCTAAAATAGGATAGAATGTGGCGCAGGTGGTGAATGTGGCACACGTGGGCCGTGATGGAGACCAAGCCGAAGCCCATGTAATCATTGAGAGATCCACAGCTCAATCCCCTCTATGTGGGCCGTAATGGAGACGAGACCATGGCGCAGGTGGGCCATGATGGAGACCATGATGGAGACTGGACCGTGGCACAGGTGGAGAATGTGGTGCAGATGGTGAATGTGGCGCATTATTTTGTTAATATCAATCCCCTCCTTAGCATGCAATAGCCCTTCTCGTCATGCTATTAGCCTCATCCTTCACAAGATGTCTCGTCAAATGAGCTTGTTAGCCTAGTTGCAGACAATCACGACCCTCGAATATTTAGCATCTCCTACTATAGTATCCCTACTGTCCAAGCCACCCCTCATCCATTCGTCTCTCACGTCTCCTCTAACACCTTTAAAGGAAGCTCCAATTGTCCCGTTGTCCCTGATCATGTTGATTCAACTATCATGCCTCCTACTACTGCAGTTGCTCCCTCCTGTATATACAATGCCCTAAACCTATAATAATTGGCCTTCCTTATGCCTTCCATGTCATTTTAGATGGGTGGCGCCGACGATAGCCCTGACCAGTGCCATGCTCACACCTATGTTGTAGCCAAAGAGTAGCTCCTTAGTCCTATCATTGAGCTCACCCATACCCAGCCGCTCAACCCTCCCCCTACATCCTCTTGATACTCCTCCTCCCCTATGTGATACTCTTTTGTCTCATTATAATACATTAACATGTATAGCTCATCAATAGAGCCCACATAGGCTCTTCCTTTAAATGAACCTTGTACTTGATAACTTGTATCATACATCTTAAATTGCAAGATTGCCTATCTAAAAAAATTTATTTGAATTTGGGAGTATATTGTTGTCAATCGAACTTTACTTTATTGCTATATCTAACATACAACCAAGTGATCACAATATTTTTATTTTCCTAATGCAATAAAGAAAGGACTTGTGGTAGGTGGTAATAAGCAAAATATAGCTTTGAACTACCAAGTGAGGTTAGGCACTACTCATGTTCTAGTCATCAAAGGGGAGATTCATGAATTCATATTCATGCAATGGTTTTGTCGAAAAGAGAGCCAACTTCATTTTTCTAGAGCTATTTTTCAATATCTCCATGTTTGAAGGAAAAAAAATCATACAAAAAATGCTTAGATTTTTAGGAAACATTTATACATATGAATGGGTAGAGGCTTTCTTATCAATTGGCTTGCTAGAAACCTCGAACATGAAATAATAAATTTGTTATGATAGTGGAACTACTGTAATGGAGACCGTTTCTTTTTTAGCTAAATAACATCTTTAAAGAAACTCACTACTGGTTTTATTCTATGTTAACCTTGTGATCTTATTAGAAATGCATGAAAATTATCCATGTTTGCGATTATTAGCATGCCAATTGACGAAAAATGCAACAAAAAATTTAATACTTTTATTGATTCAATATGCATCGAGACTTAGCAAGCAAAATTTAAGCAATTCAATATGTAAGTTTTAGTATGGTGATCTAGTATGCCCCAAAAAGTATCATGAAAGCCATAGATGCATAAGTTCTTGAGGTCTATGAGCTAAACCCAACCCAAGGCAAGTGGCTATATGGCCCTCTTTTATAAATTCAACAAAAACAATACCAAATTTAAGATTCTAAACATGCTTGGTGCAAGATTATAACCACTGATATACCCTAGGATCGCTCTTCTACAAAATGGAGGTTTTGGAGACATAGTCATTATAGAGTCAAGAGAGATAGCTAGCTTTCCATGAGATAATGATCTAGATAAACTATTGTCGATATATGTACATGGAGAGAGAGAGAGAGAGAGAGAGAGATTTATTTCCAATGTATCTTTCTTGCACTGGATGGTGGAAGTAGGACCTTCTCCCTTGATGATAGCAAGGAACCACCCATGTTAGTCATTCCTTTATTCTCAATGTATAGTATGTTATTGTTTCCTCATTGAGTGGAAGAAGATAGATAGACATATAGAGACACACATGCACACGTACATGCACACATTCTCTCTCTCTCTCTCTCTCTCTCTCTCTCTCTCTCTCTCTCTCTCTCTCTCTCTCTCTCTCTCTCTCTCTCTCTCTCTCTCTCTCTCTCTCTCTCTCTCGTTGTGGGATTCACAAAACCTTAGGCGGTAATTTCCTTTTAAATTTGTGGAAGTTAGACTAGATTCTTTTCACATTCTTTCCTTCATAGAGTTTCAAATGAGCTAGTACTCTTCAAATACATCAATGGTGGTGGCTCTAATGGATCTAATCTAGCTACACGTATACTTTAGAAAAAGGTTGATAAAGGAACATTATGCAAGGATCCTAATACAAATTACCCTTGGATTCTCACCACAAAGGTGTCACAAGTGTATTTGAAGTGGGCCGTGTGCCGTGTCATTGTGGAGCGGGGTTTTTTGGGGAAGGGGGGGGGACACGGTTCGGTGGAGCCCGGGGCGTGCCATGTCGTGGGGGGGGGGGGGGGGGGGGGGTTGGGTGGTGCCATGTCATGGGAGGGGGTTATGTGCAATGGGGCATGTGCCCTGTCGTTGTGGAGCGCGGTTTTTTGGGGAAGGGGGGGGGGACGGTTTGGTGGAGCGCGGGGTGTGCCATGTCGTGGGGGGGAAGGGAATGGCTTGGGTGGAGCAGGGTTTGATGAGGGGGGTGTGCCATGTCATTGGGGCAGGCGGGTAAGGTGGAGCGGGGTTTTTTTAGGGGGGGTGCGTCGTGTCGTGGGGGGGTGAGGGGGGTGGTTGAGTGGGGTTTTTTGAGGTGGCGTGGGAGGGGGGGTGCGCCGTGTCGTGGGGGTTGCGGTGGGGTGGGGTGGGGTGGGGGTGCCATGTCATGGGGCGGGGGGTGTGTCATGTCGTGGGGGGGTGAGGTGAGGTGGGGTGGGTTGAGGGGGGTTTTTTGAGGTGCGGTGCGGTGGTGTGGATGGAGCGAGGTTTTTTGAGAAGGGTTGCCATGTCATTGGGGAGGGGGATGGGGGGGGACGCTTGGGTGGAGTGGGGTTTTTGGAGGGGGGGAGGGGGAGGGGGATTGTACCATGTCATGAGGGGGCGGGGGGCTTGGGTGAAGTGGGGTTTTTTTAGGAGGGATGCGTCGTGTCGTGGGGGGTGAGGTGGGATAGGGGGTGTGCCATGTCGTGGGGTGGGTTGAGTGGGGCTTTTTGAGGTGTGGTGGGGTGGTGTGGATGGAGCAGGGTTTTTTTGAGGGGGGTTGCCATGTCCTTGGGGCGGGGTGTGTGTGTCGTGTCGTGCGGGGGTGGGGGTGACGGGGTGGGTTGAGCGGGGTTTTTTGAGGTGCGGTGGGATGGGGTGGAAGGAGCGGGGTTTTTTTTTAGGGGGATTGCCATGTTGTGGGGGACGGGGGGACTTGGGTGGAGTGGGGTTTTTTTGAGGGGGATTGCCATGTCGTCGGGGCCGGGGGGGGCGGGGGGGGGGGGGGGGGGGGGGTTGTGCCATGTCGTGGGGGGCGGGGGGTTGGGTGAAGCAGGGTTTTTTTAGGGGGGGCTAACCATGTCATCATGGAGGGGTGAGGTGGGGTGGGTTGAGCAGGGTTTTTTTGTCGTGGGGGGGGGACTTGGGTGGAGTGGTGTTTTTTGAGGGGGGGATTGTGCCATGTCGTGGGACATGCGGGGGTTGGGTGGAGCGGGGTTTTTTTAGGAGGGGTACGCCGTGTCATGGGGGGTGAGGTGGGATGGGTTGAGCGGGGTTTTTCGAGGTGCGATGGGTTGAGCGGGGTTTTTTGTGGTGAGGTGCGAGGGGGTGTGCTTGTCATGGCTAGGGGGTTGAGGTGGGGTGGGTTGAGCAGGGTTTTTTGAGGTGCGGTGGGGTGGCATGGATGGAGCGGTGTTTTTTGAGGGGGGCTGCCATGGCGTGGGGGGTGAGGTGAGCTGAGGTGGGGTGGGGTGGGGTGGGGTGGGGTGGGGGGGAGGGTGGAGTGGGGTTTTTTGGGGGGTTGAGGTGGGGTGGGTTGAGCGGGCTTTTTTGAGGTGAGGTGAGGTGGGATGGGGGGTTTTTTGAGAGGCGGGGGGGGGATGAGAGTGTGCCGTGTTGGGGGGGGTGAGGTGGGTTGAGTGGGGTTTTTTGAGGTGAGGTGGGGTGGGATGGATGGAGCAGGGTTTTTTAAGTCTCTTTCAACTAATTAGTAAAATATGAAAGTCCAATCCCTCTTAACAACATCATCCAAACACAATAAAAGGGGAGGTTCTAGTCTAATATCACACGACTACCTTGAGGGTCTTACACCTGTGATAGAAAGGTGGAATAATGGCAATACTACCATGAGTGAATGCCTCAAGGGCCTCAAAAAAGGGTAGGTAGAGTGCTTCTAATAGGAGAGTTCAAGCAATGGCCTCAAGGGGGAAAGGAATAAGATATATGCCTCAAGAGCTTATAACAAAACAACATAAATGGAAAAAAATAAAGGATAAAACAATGTAATCAACACAACAATAACAAAAAATAGATATAAATAGATGTGATAGGAGTATCCTCTAAGATATGAATGGTTGTGGCTCTTATATTTTGATGAGTGTGCTCATTCATTGTTTAATCATCTCAACTTCTTGTAATGATAATTACTATAGCTTTTAGGCTATTCAAACCCTCTTGGGACTTCATCTAGCCCTCCCTTTTTCCTCTACATAGTCCTCAAACTATAAGCTTTTTTCTTGTCTTCATCAGATACACACTATGAGCCATATATAGAGTTGCCTTCTCTTCATGATTTCATGAAATACTAACCCTACAGAAAGCACAACATATCACGTTTTTCCATTTTTAGTTGGAGAATAGCCAATGATTGCATAGAGCACAAGGTTTGATTCAGAAATGGAGAGGTTCTTCTGAGTGGATACTACCTACACAATCTATTGCTTCCAACACAAAAATTCCAGGGGTTGCAAGCCACCATAGAGAATGAAGTTGGACCAAACAAGGTCAATGTGTCTCTAAGATGGGATCACAAAGGGCATGCACACTACCTCATTGATATTACATTATGGACTAGCTACTCTATCATGCACTCAAATGACTATGTGGATGTGTTTGATAGTATTGAATCAATAGAATATGAGATTGATTATACTCCTAGTTGTAGCAAATCAACTCTAGTGTGTCTTGACATACTCTCAGATGTTAGTAAGAATGCTGATGATGTGACGATTTCAATGGACACATACAATGATAGAGGTGTCCATATGGAGCTACATGACACAAATATTGAGGAGGAGCTCAATGAAGGAAACTCCAAGATAACATGTCACTGTTCTCAAAACGTTGTTAGTTAGACAACCATCTACATATGAATAATCTATTATCTATTGCCACTAGATCCTACAATGACACATTTGGTGATCCTAGCTAGGAGCATTCTCACAATGTTTAACATGGAACCAAAAGAGAAACCCTTGAAAATATCCAGATTCTTGTTAGCACAATCCTAAAGATAAAAAAGGGGGGCCCACAAAAAGTATACATGCTAGTTGCTCGACAAATGGTGTTTGAATCTTTGACAAAAGAAGACAAGTCAGAGGTGAGTGAGGTGGATCCTAATCATTTCCTGAAAGAAATGATGTCATTTGTGCAAAATAAAGGTTAAGAGTGTGTACTATTATTTTCTACTAATGTTGTGTTTCTTGCATTTGAAATAACCATTTAATAAATTCACATGTTCAAAGGTATCATTTCACAAGAGAGAGCTAAACAAGGTCCATTGGCAATTAGTATGACAACATACTTCTATTGCAAAAATGTTATATCTTCCCATTTTTCCATGCAAGCAGTTTTCTTGGACAGGGTGATACCAAGGAGAAGTGCTACTTTTTTAAAATGTCTAGCATTAGGGATGGTCTCATTAAATTGTGCAAGGTGAATAGGGACTAAGGATCTAAGAATTGAATGGAGACCCTTTGATCACACCCATAGGATTGATGGATGGGCAACTATGTCTTGTTCAGTTTATGATCATGTATATGACAGGGACATGAATATACATTTGTGTTAGGGCAATCACGTAAGATATGCCCTCTCATGTGGAAAGCCCAAAAACAAGCACAACTCGTTCATTGTTTTGGCCCACTTGTCATCATGCTCACATGTACATGTCTTGGAACATTTTGGGAGTAGCAAGCTTGGAAAATTTCTCAATTCTAAATAGTACACGTCTTGTTGCAAGCTTGAAAAATCAATTTCAATTACAAAAGAATGAAATCGAAAGCTCGCAAAAATAACACCCTCCTTTTTGAAAGGCAGAGCAAAAAGGGAAGCACAAGAAAAAGTAGGAGGGAAGCAAGAGCTATGAAGGTTGAAGAGCTATGAAGCTTGAAGCAATTGAACGTATTACTGCTTATGTTTATTTCCAAGAGATTGAAAAAAACTGGTGGTGTTAATAAACACCTTAGTTTTAATATCCTTGAAAATATTCAGTCGATGGATTCTTGTAGACTTTCTTTGACCTTCAATTCAACCTTTGGGGGAATTTTAAAATTTTAGGGAGATTTTGTACCTTTCTTCATCCAAGAGATGACAGTGCTATCTATTGTTTCCCATCATTCAAGATCTTTTTTTTTTGCACATCCAATATTTATCCCAACAATTAAAATACACCTCTACATCTGTAGCATTTTGACGACTACAAATTGGTGCCCAATATTGTACATGTAACTTGTTGAAGTTTTTGGAATTTCTATTTGTATCGACCTCACTTTGTGCAACACGAAGCCATATTGGATATACTGGAACTGAAGGTCTAACAAGCACAAAGTCATCTTTCTTAACATCAAGCATTGGTTTAAATGCATGTTTAGGTAGTTTGCTCGGAGGATCACAATAGTAATCATTCAACTCTTCCAATCCATTATCTACATCTATATTGGTTACGTCACTTTGTGTCCTTGGACAAAAATCTATGAAAAATAAATCTTATTGGACATTTGGAGTTTGAAGAGCATAGATCATATGTTTCCAATAATCAATCACTGGTTGTTGAGATATCGAGCTCCACTCGTGATATGCTAGGGTGACCGTTGTGCATTTATATCACCGACTTATCAGTTGTTGCAAATGCGGTTGGTACACCGCCCATGAATAATAGCTAGATGACAGCTATCCTTATCTACTCTAGTTCGTGGCTCAATTAGTATGCCACCTTAGTTAGTTGAGTTTGGTTTGAGACCCATATATAGAGTTCTTCTATTTCTATGTACTTGAGTTCTTTTGGCTTACACAACTAAGAAGAGGAAAACTGTTTTCAGCCTCCACCTGTGTGTGTATTTCCCCCATTGTGCAAGCAAGGAAGCTACAAGTGAGACTCATTCCTTCTCTCCCACAATCTTGACATGGTATCAGAGCCTTGTTCATGGTAAGGAACTCAAGAAAGCAAACCAAGTTCGCGGTGTTCTGGTAAGAGGACCAGTGTTGCTTTCATTTTTCTGTTTTGGGAGCAAGTCTCTGCAAGTAGCACAGCCGGAAAGTGCATGAGTGCATTGTCTCAGGTTGAGACGCCCTTCGCGGTGAAGCAAGAGGGCAGTATATGCTGCGGACAAGGGCTTTAGCCCTTGGTGACCCTGTTTTTTTTATTTGAGGCCATTTCGGGGCCTGTTTTGGAGGCGAAAGTTTTGTGCACGCACTCAGGAAAAGGCCCAGTTTTATGCTGTGCGACCACTATTCTACAGATTGATGAAAAGTTACTGTAGAAATTGCATCGTATGCCTGTGCGCAGAGACATTGGGAGTTACAGAATCATCCTTATTGCCTGTTGATGCAAAATCATCACTAGGAAGTGACTGTGTGGTCAAATACCACTTTTGTCAGTTTTGCAGATTTGCCCTTGTGAGGCTGAAGCTGTGTTCTTTGTAGTGACACAATTTTTTGCAGTGTTCTGTAATGGCGTCTGATTCTCTTTCACAGATTGTCACTGAAAAGCTTGACAAGAACAACTTCTAAGCATGGAAGTTTAGAATGACGAATTTCCTTATGGGAAAAGGATATTGGGAATTTATTGCAAGAAATGAAGAAGAACCAGTTCTTCTTGATGTTCCCAATCAACAGCAAATGCAGGCATTTAAAGCATGGCATGAGAGAGCCAGGAAAGTTATGTACTGGCTGTCTATCAGCATTTTAGACTCTATGATTGTGCATATTCAAGATGCAAGTACGCCAAAGGAGGCATGGGATACTCTGTCAAAAATGTATAGCACAAATACACAAGCCAGGAAAATGCAGCTCAAGCAAGAGTTGCACAATGTGCAAAGAGAAAATATGAGCATCAATGACTACCACATGAAGGTGAAGAAGATTGCAGATGCACTTGCTTCCATTGGGTCGCCAATGGAAGATGATGATTTAGTTTCTGTGACCTTGAATGGTCTAGGAAAGGATTATGCACAGTTTCGAACATCCATTTTCGTCCGTGAAAGATTTCCTGATTTTGAGGAGTTGATTGCTCTTCTAATTTCTGAGTAGCAAAGAAATGGTAGTGCATCTTCTTCAGGAGGAACTTCAAAAGAAGCTGTCTTCTACTCAAATGCTGGAAGAGGTAGAGGCAGAGGTAGAGGAGGCCGATCTGGAGGCCGTGGTAGAAATCAGAATATGCAGCAAACTCAAGAAAACCAGTCTTATGGAGGAGGACGTGGTAACTCTAGAGGCAGGGGGAGCCAAAGAGGTCATGGTGGATGGCAAAGAGGCTAAAATGCAAACAGTAACGTTGAATGCTACTACTGTGGTAAAATGGGTCATATGGCTAAAGACTACTATAAAAAGCAGAATGACATCATGAATGGAAAACTGCAACAAGGGAATTATGCATCTTCTAGTAGACAAGGTGATCACAGAAATGAGCATTTGTTTATGGTGCAGCACATGAACAATTCTGTGACAAGTGTAGAAGAAAGCAATGATGTCTGGTATGTTGACTCAGGTGCATCAAACCACATGACAGGTCATGCAGAATGGATGGAGGATGCAAGGAAAATGGAAAAACCCAGATTTGTGGAGACTGGTGATGATACTGCACATCCTATTGTGCAGATTGGAAAAATTCCTTTGTCTATGCAGGATGGGAAAAAGAAATACATGTCTGATGTATTTCATGTCCCGAATATCACCAAGAATCTGGTTTCTGTTGGTCAAATGGTTGAGCAGGGCTTGCAGGTCAGATTTAATCCTCATGGATGCTTTGTTGAGGATATGAAAAATAAAGGTCGCTTGATAGCAAAAGGAAAGAAGAAGGGCAGAATGTTTACGTTGGATGCAGACATGCCTGAATTGAGTGCAGCAATATTTGCACGTGGGACCGGTGTAGTTGCAGATATTGATATCTAGCATAAACGCATTGGTCATGTTAATGTACAGCGACTTAAATCAATGCAGGCCCAAAATATTATTGCAGGATTGCCTAAATTCAAGGTTGCAGAAATGCATAAGGTATGTCAGTTTGGAAAACAGGCAAGGAAACCATTTCCTAGACATGTTCAAGAGAGTAAGAAGCCATTGGAATTAATCCACTCTGATGTGTGGACTACAAAAGCTGCATCTCTTGGAGGCTGTCATTATTTTGTCACTTTTATTGATGACTATAGCAGAAAAGTTTGGGTGTATTTTATGAAAAAGAAAAGTGAAGTTTTTGGGCATTTCAAAACTCTTAAAGCTGTGGCTCAAAAAGAAACAGGCCTGCAAATAAAATGCCTAAGGTCAGATGGAGGGGGAGAGTACCTCTCAAATGAGTTTGCAAGGTTCTTGCAGGAGTATGGCATAAAGCAGCAATATTCATGCAGTCATACCCTATAGCAAAATGGAATTGCAGAAAGAAAAAATAGGCATATTGGAGAGGTATCTTGTGCTATGCTCAATGAAAAAGACCTACCAGACTTTTACTGGGCTGAGGCAGTTGCTACAGCAGTCTACATAATGAACAGGACTCCCACTGCAGCAATACATGGAATGACTCCAGAGGAGAGGTATACTGGTAGGAAACCAGATATTTCTCATTTGAAAATTTTTGGTTGCATTGCCTATGTTCATGTGCCAGATGAGTTGAGATCCAAGTTGGATCCAAAAGCTGAAAAGTGCATCTTTATTGGTTATTCTCTGCAGCAAAAAGGGTATAGATGCTATAACCCTTCTACTCGTAAGTTTATAGTGAGCAGAGATGTTGTTTTTTATGAGATGAGTAGCTGGTATAAACCAGTAAATGTGATTGATAATGTAGATGCACAAAATGGTAATGTTGCACAGAATTCACAGCAGCAGTCACAAGATATTAGTGGACCTGGAGCGTCCTCTAGTAGTGATTCACATTCTTCGCCATGGACAAGCAGATTGAGATCAGGAGAATCTTCTCAAAGCAATGCAGATAGTGGTATGCATGTATCACGAAAAGGAAAAGAGAAGGTAGATCAGCCCATATTTGATGTGAATGCAGGTCACTCTTATGTGGATGGTAAATCCAGTGGCTCAGAACAGAGCATTGATGATGAGTTGGGTATTCCTTCTATTGTTACACCTGGAGTAAGGAAGACCAGGGATGTTTTGAGAGCACCTGGGAGTGAACCTACTTTGCGCAGATCTACCAGAGTTAGGTATCCTCTGGATAGGCTGAAATATGATGGATTTACAACCATTCATTATGCATATATGGTCAAAGTGATACAGGAACCAGAACCCGCTTCTTTTGAGCAAGCCATGGAAAAAGAAAAATGGGAGAAAGCCATGGATGAAGAAATGGATGCCTTGGAAGAAAATGCTACATGGGAATTGGTACCTTTGCCTAAAGATAAGAATGCAATTGGCTGTAAGTGGGTTTATAAGGTGAAGCACAATGCAGATGGTTCTATGAATAGATACAAGGAAAGATTAGTAGTCAAGGGGTATGCACAAACATATGGCATTGACTATGAAGAAACATTCAGTCTGGTTGTAAGGATGGCAACCGTAAGAGCAGTCATTGCTGTGGCTACATCAAAGGGATGGTCTTTACATCAGATGGATGTAAAGAATACCTTCTTGCATGGTGATTTGCAAGAAGAGGTCTATATGGAGCAGCCATCAAGTTATGTGCATGCTGTTCATCCTGAGTTTGTTTGCAGGTTGAAGAAAGCCTTGTATGGCTTGAAGCAAGCACCTAGAGCATGATCTGACAAGATAGGACAGTATCTTGTCACTATTGGCTTTCAGATTTCCAAGGCAGATTTCTCACTTTATGTGAGAAAAACAGAGAAATGTATTATGCTGCTTGTCATTTATGTTTATGATTTGATTATCACGGGTGACAGTGATGAAGATATCCTTCATGTGAAAATGCTATTGAAGCAGAATTTTGAGATGAAGGATTTGGGAGAGCTGCGTTATTTATTGGGCATTGAGGTGATTAGATCACCAAGTGGGATACGGCTCTTGCAGAGGCAGTATGGATTGGACATGCTGTCCAAATAGGGGATGATAGGCTGTAAGCCTATTTCAGTTCCTTTGGAGCAGAATGTGAAGCTGAGCGCAGATGCAGGTGAGCTTCTGGAAGACCCTACTATGTACAGACGCATAGTAGGAAGCTTGATTTATATGACTATTACCAGGCCAGATTTGAGCTATGCTGTTGGATTGGTAAGTCAGTTTATGCAAGCTCCAAGGAAACCACATTTGGATGCGGCTAGATGCATACTCAGGTATGTGAAGTCCACATTGCAGTATGGACTATTTTATGAGACTAGGGTTCAAATACAGTTGCATGGATACACTGATGCTGATTGGGCTGGTAGTATTTCTGATAGACGATCTACCAGTGGATATGTGTTCTCTTTTGGGAGTGTTGCAGTCACTTGGAGCAGCAAGAAACAGCCTACAGTTGCCTTGTCGAGCACAGAGGCTGAGTACAGGGGTGCAGCAATGGCTGCATGTGAGGTAGCTTGGTTGCATAAGCTACTTTATGATATGCATCAGTCTACAGATGGGCCAGTTGTCATTTATTGTGACAACATGAGTAGTATACACTTGACAAATAACCCAGTCTATCATGCTAGAACAAAGCACATTGAGGTGCATTATCACTATGTGCGGGAGAGGGTTTTACTAGGTCTTATTGATCTAGTTTATATCAGCACAGAGGATCAGGTAGCTGACATATTTACAAAGGCATTGGGCGCGCAGAGAAGCTGCGCAAGTTCAGAGAACTGCTTTGTGTGCAGGAATTGGGATTGAGCTCGAGGAGGAGTGTTGAGATATCAAGCTCCACTCGTGATATGCCAGGGTGACCGTTGTGCATTTATATCACCGACTTGTCAGCTGCAGATGCGGTTGGTACACCGCCCATGAATAATAGCTAGATGACAGCTATCCTTATCTACTCTAGTTCGTGGCTCAGTTAGTATGCCACCTTAGTTAGTTAAGTTTGGTTTGAGACCCATATATAGGGTTCTTCTATTTCTATGTACTTGAGTTCTTTTGGCTTACACAACTAAGAAGAGGAAAACTGTTTTCAGCCTCCACCTATGTGTGTATTTCCCCCATTGTGCAAGCAAGGAAGCTACAAGTGAGACTCCTTCCTTCTCTCCCACAATCTTGACACTGGTGTTATAAACTTTGTGAACTCTACTTTAGGTCCTTGTATATTTGACTATCTTTCCCAATAATTCAAATGATCTTCAACTCCGCTTACTACTTCTTGATGATCCTTAATGTACTCAAACATGGGCAGCAACATTGGAACACCCTTTGGAAGAGTAGGCTTTCCTGCAAGGTCTCTCTTCCATAATTCAATGCCACCTTCTCTTGGTAACTAGGCTGGGGACTTTGGATGCATCTTGTTTTGCATGATAGGTGTATCTCCTTGCATATAAAACCAAAATTGAAGAGGATTTGAGTGACCAACAAGTGCATCTTTGGAATCACACAAGTATCCCTCAATGTGAAGCTTAAAGTCAGGCACATGTCTCAATAAGAAAGGTATAGGACTTGTCATCTGGCATGAATGAAAATGTTGCATAGGATGAGGAAAAGTGAAGGTCATGCTCATCCTTAGTTTCTATGAAAATTTGTTGAACATTGCATTGATGTCTTCATGTGTATGACCCACCATGAGAAACCCAAGCTGGATCATCTTGAATGTTCCTCATGCAACAAGCAATGATAGATATGCAAAGAAATAGCGATTTTTGTTTTCTGGTCCACAATTATCAAGTTGAAGTAGTAAGTTCTCTGGCAATCGTTTGAAATGATGATGGTTATCCTATGGTGTATTATCTTCCATGCATGATTTACTTTCTACAACACCTTGATGGTGGTCTAGTGCTTTTTTCGAGTTGAGGGCATTTAGTAGCATAGAGGTTGATCTTGACATTCCATCTACTTGTAGATCACCATTTGCATGCTTGTGCAGTCGCTCCAAGTTCCTAAAGCACAATGACAATGAGGCAATTGTGAAGTTAGGATCTTGGGGCCATAGATCGAGTGAGAAATGTCCATATCTACCTTCTCCATGTCCATGTGTAATCATGCCTGCTAAAGAAGCTGGTAATTGAGTAGATCTTTCAATCTCTTTTGATCGAAGTCTTAACCTAGGGATAGCTGTCTTTTGCTTGTCCATTTTATCATGTATGATGCACAAGTTTTTATCTGGATCTAATGCTGAGGCCAAGCGCCAATTGTAGTATATGTTTTGACAACTTTGTTGTTGTAGCATGTGACATTGACACTTCTTTAGAAGCACATTTCACTCTTGAAGACACTTTGTTGCTACAAGTTGCTCTTTGATCTCTAAGAAAATACTACATTTAGAGAGCTCACTTTCCTTTGCTAAGGTTACATGCTTGATCTCTTTGTTCCAAATACGATTGAAGGTGAACAAGGACATTTGCTTACATCCAGTACCACTCAATGTTGTATTTACTTGTGCCCATATATCTACCTGCTTGTAAAAATTTGGGATGACCAATTGTGTCTTCCTTGATCCATCTTGCATTGTTCTACTCTTATGTGGCATTTTCTTTGCATTCTTCTTAACAAAGTCTCTAAGGATGGCTCTTCCCATCTCTATGTGATCCCAAGCTGCTCTTATTATCCCCTTGTTTCCATGCATTGCCCTCCTCATGCCATGATCAAATTGTGTTTGCACATGTAAAATGATGTCTTTGGGATTCCATGAATCTCATACCATGCCCTTCCACATACCACTTGTGCATTGAAGATGAAGTTGTACTTCCTTGTTCCCAAGTAATCAATCTTGCATGATGATTCAATCTTGTCATAAACATAGTTTGTGTGGTCTTCAAATTGCAATCCCCAAAAGTATTTACGTAATTGTTGCATTGCTTCTCTATTAGTAAATTGGCAACACTTTTCTTGGCAACAATCAATCATGGAAAACTGTGAAATGGAGTCCATAGAAGTCCTCAAGTTTGCACCTTTAGGGGAAATAATTTGAGGCTTTCTATTGACCATACAATATGATCTCTTCTGAACAAAAATTGATTTTTTTGCAGAAACATAATCTTCATTGGTATCTTCCATGTTTTTGGCACAAGCATATGTAGAGATAAATTGCATGTATGGTTGTTGTTGTAGCAATGATGGTCCATCATCAAAGGTGACTTGTTTAATAGGTCATCTTTCCAAAGTGACACAATGGAGGCTGTCATCTATGTATGTTCATGTGGTTTGATCAAGGGCTTTATCTGCGACCACATCAACATCCTCTTCTCCTAGTAATTCAAAGTTTATCACATCATATGGAAAAGCCAATTATATAGCCCATGTCCCAACACACACAGTGTTGCCTTCTGTCCATAGCATCACTCTACATTCTCTCCAACTTTCACGAATGCTAAGCACATCAATATCCTCAGAAGGTAGGACATGGTTTGATTTGTAATCATCTCCTCCGTCATGAATTGTTATTAAGTTTGAAACAACCAACACATCTTTCTTTCCCCATTTTGCAAAACCACCTACAGCTTCATGAACCTTCATTGTGTCAATAATTGGGAATGAAAAATATGCTGCTACATTTAAACAGTTATCAATAGCCACTGAAATATATCCATCTTCAAGTGTTTCTCCATGGCATGCCTCATTTGGATGTATTGCATGCACTCTCCCAAGTGCAAAAATCTCATAATCAACTAGAAAATTCACAATTTCTCCAAAATAAAATTTGTTATTCATAATACCTGTACAAGTGAGAAAATGGAGATTTTATCATTTGTATGTTGTCACCTCTCAAAAATAAGGAAATAGTAACGAAATTGCTAAATACAATGAAGTATCAAATTTCATTGAAACGAAAAAAGTACTTAAACATTAGATAGAATGAGTCCAACTTCCATAATAGAAAGTATTAATGGAAACATCGTACAAAAAGGGGATAGATTTGACCATATGGCCAAAAAAATACTTTCTCATGAACTATACCACTCCAAAGTAAATAAGAAAAGTTTATTCTATTATTTTTAGTTGCCATTGATTTTACTTTATTTTATTAGCTACTCTTTCAGTAAGCCAAAACTTCCTTGTGTGTTCGCATTGGGAAAAGATATAGCAGATGTTCAAAACTTGTACTATATATGTTCAATACGAGAACAATGATTAAAATTATTTATAATGTGTATAGGAAAATATTTAGCCACTTGGTGAAGAATCTATTGTACTATGTATTCTATACCATAGCAAATATAAAAATTATTTGTGATCCCCATATGAGAAAACATAGTCAAATGATTGAAACCTTTCTTGTATGTATTTTACATGATAAAAATGATAAAAGTTCATTGTGGTCTCCATAGAAAAATATTTAGCCAAATGGTCAAAACCTCAAGCAAAATACATACAACAAGGATAAAAGTTCATTGTGATCTTTAGGGAAAAAGATTTAGCCAGAGGGTCAAAACCTCTATTGCAACTATTTTACACAATACTTAGGATTAAAATTCTTTATGATGTCTACAAGAAAAGATTTAGCCATATGGTCAAAACATATATTGTATGTAACATAGATGATAACAAGGATAATAATTGTTTGTGATGTCCATAGAACAAGATTTAGCCAAATGGTCAAATACTTTATTGTATGTCAATAAGGATAAATAATCTCTTAGATCTCCATTAGAAAATATTTGATCAAATGATCAAAACCTTTATTTCATGTATTTCACATGACAACAAGGATAAAGATATTTTATGAGAAACTTTGACCTCATGCTTAAATGTTAAAACCACAATGACCTCTAAAGAATAGGAGATTTCATTCCCTATGACACAAAGTTATAAAGATTGAGGAAATTTTAGCATCAATTAGAAGCTATTTGAAAAGGAAAGATAATTTTTATCATGGTTAAATATTTATAAATCTTATACTACCTACTTGTTGATAATAGTAAAATGTATCATATTACATTTTATTTTTAAGTTATACTATCTAAGTCTAAATCATGTTATATTAGTATATTATACTATGTGCATATTATAGAATATATTATCAAAATATATTTTAAAAATATATATATTAAATTAATTTAGTAATAATTAATAAATATATTAAATCATATTTTGCAAGATTATGTATATTTAATGTATCTAATATGTAATGTGTAATATCATTGAGGATTTTGAAGCCACCTTAGTGATAGTTCGAGAGAAGAATCTCTAGCCAGGTAGGATAGAGAGTATGTAGGCAAAATCTCTAGTTGTGGAAATAGGGGCAATATTCCAATGGTGGGTTCTTAAGGAGGGGTGAGGGGGAAGGAGCGAGTCTAGGAGAAATGCCCCTGGTGAGATTTTGAGGGCAATGTCCTCCTCTTGGTGGAGGTTTGGGAGCAATGTCCCCAGTCGAGTTTGGGGATAGCATCCCTTGTAGGGATTTGGGGGAAATGCTCTTGCTCCAAGGCTTCAACAATTTAAAAGGGCAGTGAATGATTGCCACTCCACAACGTGTCTACTTTACTTCATGGGTGATTTTTGTTACGTTGGCACGCATTACTAACTTCTACTAATTACAACAGGTTCTCAACACTTCTCTACTTCATTTCTGATTTTGAGTTAAACTTTATTAATTTTGATCATTTCAATCCATACAATTACTACAAATCACACTAGTACTCTTTTATATGATTAATATTGAATAATATTAAGATCAAACACCAAAAGCATTTTCTAAATAAGAATCATATATGAAAATTAAATGCAATCTTTATTTCTGTAGTAATGAGATTAAGCACTCACTCTTGAGAATTCAATGTCTTCTTCTTCTTCTTCTTGATTGCTTGATTGATCTCCTGGAGCACCTGTATTTTTTGTTGTCCAACCACTACCTTGCAAATGATAGCCTCTTTTCTGTGAATATGAAAAACATGATTTCTTGCACTGTTGAAAATACTCTTTTTGTTGTGAATATGAAATATATGATTTGTGCAATGTTGAAAAAACTCTCTTAGATGTGAATATGGAATAAATGGTTTGTGCAGTGCTTTTATCAATGAGTGATTTCAAAATACTAACCGTTCTTTATATTCTATGATGACGCTATATCCCTTAAGGTTTTGCCTCAAGGCTAAATCTAGCCTTATATTTCTTATATCCTTCAATAATATTATTTCTTGTATCCTTTAGTAATATTAGAGCATTTTATCAAGTTCTTATACATCATATTATACTTTATTATATAGAGCTTTCCATTATACTATATTTTCATAGTAAAAGCATTACCATCAGATTTTATGGTTGCATTCTTTATAATTTTGCAATAAGCATATGGCTATACAATACTTACAAATACTCAATATGATTTTTGCCATAGGATGTAATTTGATCTTCTAACAACACATATCATGATCTTTCATCAATATATAGATTAGACCCAAAAAAATTTATTGCAATATAATAAGTACTTTTTATTAATTTATTCAATACAATCTGAGATTTGTCCATGAGATCAAATATTTTCTTATAATATAAGATGTAATTTATGTTATTTTTTCCAATATACTGTGATTTTTCGCCATGCGACCAAATCTTTTCCTTAAGCTATCTCTTCGACAAAATAAGGACTCTTGTAGTATCACAATATCTTCCAACAAATCAACCACTTTGTTCATTTTACTACAAGAATGACATTTTACCATTTGGTCAAATGCTTTCTTATATCATCAACCCTTACTTCCAAAAGGTAAGGCTATTTTCTACTTAGAAATCCTTACTTTCTATAATTTGGCCATGTGGTCAAATCTTGTCTTGCAACAAACAAACCACATTTTTGGAAATTTGATCCTGAAAATTTAAGACTAAATCTATGGTGGGTTCGATCACACAAATTTTGGGTATGCTAGATTTGGTTGTATGGCAAATTTTTCTAAGAAAAACATATTCTATATTATCTCCAAAAAGGAAGACCATGTTCTACTTCGAACTACCTACTATATTTATAGGAAGTTTCACCATGTGGTCAAAACTTATCGTGCAACAAACAAACCACTTTGTTTCCATAAACCATTTCTTTCATTTCAATTTTTCATAACTTCCTATCTATATGTTCATATATAAATATCATATCATTTTGCCACAAATTAGCCACTTTTTCCATTCCACTATAAAATAAAAATTGGCCATATGGTCAAATCTTTCATTTTGTTATCAATGCTAGCATCCAAGAATCCCCCATTCTTGTTTTATTCGGCCATATGATCAAATCTAATCTCATACATCTTGCAAACCATGAGACCACTTTTTCATTCCACTATAAAACAATTTTTGACTATATAGTCAAATCCAATTTCACAACATGTTGTAACAAATGAATCACTTTCTTCATATAGTTATGAAACTAGATTTGGCCATATGGTTAAAACCAGTTTATAGAAATCGTCTTATCTTGTTGGTTTCACCATGAGGTCAAATCTCCACCTTTCAAGTGTTTTTCATATTACCTTATATTGATATCTATGGGATTTGCTATATAGCCATATTTGTTTATATGTGAATCTCATATCACAATAAACCGCATCCTATCTTTAACTAGCCTTTAAAAACCCTATGGTAAAAAACCGTGGCAAAGTTTCTAATCTTATAGATAAGTCTTATGACTAAATGACAAGGTTTCTACAATATAACTCCTTTTAAGGGAAACTTACATGTGCACTAATTAAAATGTTAACTTTGGGCCAAATGGAATCGTGAGATTGCTACATAACCACATTGATATATGGGTGGATCTCATATTGGACTAGATCTCATTCTTTGATTAAATAGGATTTGACCACATGGCCAAAAATCTTAGCAAAGCTCCTAGAGGATGATCCTTGCATAGGAAACTTACATGGAGAAGAGATCCAATGTTAACTTAGGGACAAAATCATTCATTACATTTTTTACATAACCACAATGATTTTTCACTATATCTTATACCACACTCACACTCAACATTTCATTACCACTTGACAATTTGGTTAAGCCGATGGTCAAGTCTCACTATTAATAGAATTTGATCTTCTCACCAAAGTCCATGGCAAAGTTTTTACTATATGATTCTTGCAAGAGAAACATAATTAATGCTAACTTAGGGCCGAAATAATCTATGAGATTTGATACATAAGCACATATATTTATGGTTGGATCTCATACCACACTTAATCTCAAATTTCAATATTTCATTTTATGGAAGAGTCCCTTTGGAGTACATTTGTCTTGTATTTCATAAAATCTTGTATTATTGTGTTTTCAATTTTCAACCTAGAAATCTTTTACATTTATTTGGGTTTTGTGAATTTTGAATATTTTTAAATCCACTTTTGTCTGACAACTTTTTCTCTTTGTAGAACTACTCAATGGCAAAGAAAGATAGCACATCCAAAAAGGAGACCCAATCCATTGAGATTTAATCCATGAGATTTAATACATAAGCACGTATATTTATGGTCGGATCTCATACCACACTTAATCTCAAATTTCAATATTTCATTTTATGAAAGAGTCCCTTTGGAGTATATTTGTCTTGTATTTTGTAAAATCTTGTGTTGTGTTTTCAATTTTCAACCTAGAAATATTTTACATTTATTTGGGTTTTGTGAGTTTTGAATATTTTTAAATCCACTTTTGTTTGACAACTTTTTCTCTTTGTAGAACTATTCAATGGCAAAGAAAGATAGCACATCCAAAAAGGAGACCCAATCCATTGATGGAGTTAGTGGTGATTTTGTGTATCCATGGTATGTGGATGTTTATAATAGTCAAGGAAAAAGGGCTAACAATGTTCTCTTATTTACTTTAAAGAGTGATATTGCATTTTTTCAACAAGATGGTGTCATAGAGAAGATAACAGATGGATGTGTTGGGAAAGAGGGAATACCATGTAATCTTGTTAAGATCAAGGGGAAAAATGTAGTATACAAACTTGATCATTTGTCATTTCACTTTGTCCGTATTAAAGAGGACGAAGAATACTCTTTGAAAACAATGGGATGGACCTTATTTAAGGAGATAAAGGGCATAGAAGACATTATATTAGCATTCCAAGCTGTCCAAAATAGTGAGCTACTTTCACTATCAAGAAAAGGTGATCACCCCAACAAAAGAATGAAGATCCAAATAAACAAATAGACTTGCGATCTTCACCGTCTCCTCAAGAAGAAAATAATTCACCGAATCCCACAAGCTCAAAGTCAAAATCACCTCAACAAATTTCCTTGTAATAAGCTCTTGTTGTTAGTATGGCTACTAACACTACTGAGAATGATGCCACTTTACCTTCCATGCTAGAAGTTATACTTGCAAAGCCAATAATTTCTCTTGAGGTCAAGGGAATAGAAAGAACATTCGATTTTCCTAAGATAGTTAAGAAGAAGGGAAAGAAGGAAGAATCAGGATTTCACATGTTTGAAAAATTCTTTCCATTTGGTTCAATAACACAATTTTCTATTCTCGTTGATAAGTGTTATGAGGCACCTCCTTTGAATGCTTATAGATCACTATGTTGGGATTATGTAGAGAAACTAACCATGTCTTTCATAAAGAATCCCATAAATCCAGTAACAGTAGCATATCTTATGCCTTTTGTACAAGACAACAATGAGAAGAGACCCATGCATCGTGATGAGGTGGATGCTAATAAGTTGGACACTTATAGTTATTGGATTATATTGGGGCTTCACTCAATTCATGTAGCAAAGTTATATACTTATCATAATGAAAAGTTTGAGCTAGCTATGCAAGACTTACTTAAGTCTATTTTAGATCTTATTTCAATTAAACTCTTATATGTGTTGTGTAATGATCTTGTCATGTTAGTTTTGGTTAGATTTGTCCACATGGTCAAATCTCTTATCTCTTATAGCCTCTTTTACTACATCACTAGTGTATGTATATGCATGTATCTTAGGATAAGAGAGCCAACAATATATTGCACACCCCAAAAACGATTCATTGCACCTCCAAAATGCATTTTGCCTTAGTAGTAAATATTGCAACAAAGATTTCACTCCAATGTATATTTTGAGATGTGTATATGGAATATTAAGGTAAAATCTCGCAGAGGGGGGGTCACTCATAAATATATGTATATATAACGTGAGTTCAAAATAAGGGGTTTTTAAAACACCATTTTTATATGTTTTTTACATACAAAAGGGTGTCATATAAAGGGGTTCCTTACAAATTGAATAGAAAAGGGTCGTATTTTATTCAAGAAAAATTCACAGATTATGATATTTATAAATAAGCCATGAACGCATGTTATATAGAGGATACATATATAGTGAATCCCTTGAGAGTAAAATCCTTATTACAATTCATGAGTTTAAATATCTATGGGATATAACTAGTTCAAAAATAGAATGGTTAGTCCTTAAGAAGAAACTATGAAAACTTATCCAAATAGAGTATAACTTATCTCAATTAAATTATCATCTGTCACTTAGATGTGACATAGTTTTAGTCACATGATCAAAAGTATCATGTTTAAATTTTTTTAAAATAATTAGGACTAATAAACACCTTATTTGTACATGCTATTTTAAAATGTCCTTTTAGAAACTGAGTATGTTTAATATTATAATGATAATATAAATTTTACAACTAATTACAAGAATCTATTGTTAGTATCTCAAGTATACTTATAATTAGCGATAAAAAGTAGGTATGGAAAAATGACTTTATTAGAATAGCTCTTAATTCAAAGAAATCATCATATATATTTTTTTCACCTCATGATATTACTCTTGGTTAGATTTGTCCACATGGTCAAATGTCTCTTTTCTTAAGATATCATTTATAAGTAGTACCTATATATGCATTTGTCAACGTAAAGTTAAATTCCTTTAGTGTTCTATGCTAGTTTATAGCTCAAACATTAAGTAAAATGACGAGGAAGTAAATGAATCTAATGTGTGTGCTTCTTTTTCTTATTTGTAACTTTAACTAAGACATCTATGGTCGAATATCTAGCAGATTCAACAATAGTAGAGCACGATGATGTGATTGATGTGTCCTTGATAAGAAATGTAACAGAATTATGTGCAATACTTAATCTCAATGGTCTTCTTTTACAACGATGCTTTGCTAAGTCTAAAAGGTTTCAAAGCTTTCAAATGGAAAAGCAATGGCTTGTTCTTTGACCAGGATGTATGGAGTTTCTTGAGGCCTTATTTGCAAGATTCCAAGTGGGAGTTTGGTCAATATCTTTACATAAGAATGCCATAGCAATTATTAAGTGCTTGGAGATCCATGCAAAAAGAAAGTATCCTTTCTTCATGATTTGAGGCCAAGAACAATGCCATAGACATCAACTCAAAATCATATATAGTCCAAATAAGATGAGAGTAGAAGCAATGTTCAAGCCTTTGAAGTATGTATGGGATCAATATGGAGATGTTTGTCAGCATACCAAGACTATTCTCATAGATGGCAGTCCTTACAAGTCCAAATCCTATTAAGAATTGCATTTATCCAAAAACATTTGATATTGATCGTGAAGACTCTATCTTGATCAAAGAACTTCTACCATACTTGACTCGCTTAAGCAAATACCATGATACACACGAAGTCATCAAGTTTGATCGATATGGACACGATCTAGTTCAATATGGACATGAATTGTATGCTCAATTCAAGGTTGTCATTGATGAATGGACTAGAGCAGAGAATGATGGTATTTCATCATCATCAGCACCGCACGAGACCATGATTGATAAAGATGGTATATATGTTCAACCTTCAATTACCTCTTGCTTCAAGAGACCATCTATTATACAAACATCCTCAACAAATGCCTCACATCATCCATCTCTTACATTGAGCAGCTTACAATTATCCATGTTGTAGTAGACTCCTTTACTCTCTACTTTGAAAGATATGGAAGCAATGCAACTTTCTCACCAATTAGGATATCACAAACATTTCATAAATGGTAGTGCAGCTAAACGTTTTATACAAAATCTACAAAATTTGTATTTTTCCAATATACATGATGTAACAAGGTGGTGACTCTATATGGAATAATTTTGACTTTCATAATAAATATATCCTTACATTAAAGTCTTTTGCATGGCTATGAAATATATTCTTGTTAGAAATTTAAAGTGTTTTATGTTGTTACCTTGGTGTTTCTAAACACCACCAATATCAATGAGAGAATCTACTTCATGTTTTTTATTCTTTCAATAGCATTAGTTAATTATGTTGAAATTTCTTATAAAGTGGTTTAAATCCTATTTTGTACTTTATGACTATCTATTATACAAGCATACTCAACAAATGCTTCATGTCGTCTGTCACTTACATTGAACATACTCAACAAATGCTTCATATCGTCTGTCACTTACATTGAACAACTCACAATTATCCAACTTGAAGCAGGCTCCTTTAGTCTCTACTTTGAAAGATATGGAAACAATGCAACTTGCTCATGAGTTAGGATATCACAAACAATTCATAAATGGTAGTGCAACTATCTACAAAAGTTGTATTTTTTCAATATACATGATGCAGCAAGGCATTGACTCTATATTGACTAATTTTGACTTTCATAGTAAATATATCCCTTACATCAAGGGCTTTTGCATGGCTATGAAATATATACTTCTTAGAAATTTAGAGTGTTTTATGTAGTTACCTTGGTGTTTTTAAACACCACAAATATCAATGAGAGAATCTACTTCATATTTTTTATTCTTTCAATAGTATTAGTTAATTGTGTTGAAATTTCTTATAAAGTGGTTTAAATCCTATTCTATACTTTATGACCATCTATTATACAAACATACTCAACAAATGCCTCACATTGTCTGTCACTTACATTGAACAACTCACAATTATCCAAGTTGAAGCAGACTCCTTTAGTCTCTACTTTGAAAGATATGGAAGCAATGAAACTTGCTCATGAGCTAGGATATCACAAACATTTGATAAATGGTAGTGCAGCTATTTACAAAAGTTGAATTTTTCCAATATACATGATGCAACAAGGCAGTGACTCTATATGGACTTATTTTGACTTCCATAGTAAATATATCCCTTACATTAAGGGCTTTTACATGGCTATGAAATATATGCTTTAAAGTGTTTTATGTAGTTACCTTGGTGTTTTTAAACGCCACCAATATCAATGAGAGAATTTACTTAATGTTTTTTATTCTTTGAATAACATTAGTTAATTGTGTTGAAATTTCTTATAAAGTGGTTTAAATTCAATTTTGTACTTTATGTCTTAGCTAACAAATAAGTCTTAATTAATAATAAATTTTATGTCTATTTCTTTGGAAACACAAATCATTGGTCAAAGGTTAAATATTTGGTCTTAGAAAAATCATAAAATTCTAGCTTGGTATATAAATCTTAATTTTATGATATGAAAGTTCATTAAGCTAGTTAAAGTGTGAAGCTAGTTGATTTTGACCAAAGACAATATTTATCTTGTCCATATATTATCAATATAGATAGAAAATTTGAATAAAAGATATTTATATATCATGCATATACATACCAAATTTAACGTACTTGTGTCTATTAGTTTACACAAAAAAAAGAACCATCACATCATAGGTTATCTAAACTTATTACTATATGGTATTAGATCAAGTTATTAAACCACACCTAGTTAGTGGTGACTCTTTTAAGGTCCTAGTTCATGAAACTTATAAACGCCACTTTAAATGCTGCTATATCTAAAAGAAAAAACTCATATTATAAAATCTTCAAATCCATAACATTATAAATTTTGGCCATGATAACATATTTTCATATAATGTTTAAGGCTCTTGTATTCTAAATTCTCTCTCCACTCCTTCAAACCTTTGTATTCTTACATTAAACTTGGAAATTTCCTAGGTATATACTAGTTAAGCCTCCTTGATATTTCCACCACCATACAACATCATACTTTGATAGAAAAGATAGAGGTGAAATCCAAATCTCCTAATAGCCACATAGCTTACATTCATCATTTAAGCTCTCAAGATGTGTGATATCATATTTGTAACATACAAAGTGCCCTTTAAAGATAAACATAAACATAGTGCTCTCTTTCATTCACAAAAGTAAGACATTCATTAAAAGTGGGACTTGGAAATTTCCCAAAATCTCTAATATGGTGTTTCAAGCTGCTCCCAAGAAAATGTGCCCATGTCTGCAAGGATGTAAGCATGTGTGAATAATTTAAGTTTAGCCTCCAACTTGATCAAGAACTCTATTACACTTCTATATTCTATGAAGCCTTGTTGGGTTGCTATCTCATGCAAGGTTGTAGGAGTTTCCCTAGGCTTTAGCATAGCTGGGGGACTCATGCCTAGATGAGCAAGATTGGTCAATGCTAGGATTTCTTATGTCCTCAGGGTTTTCATGTTTCTCCTGAGGCTTTGCTGTTATTGTGTCATGGTTCTCCTTGGATGTGACTGGTATAGTTTTTTCAACCTGTTGTGACAGTGTCATATCCATTCTTGATTGGTCAATGCAAGTTCTGTTTTGTTGGTGGATTGAGTGTTGCAAGTAACCATTGATGATAATAGTTGCTTTGACTTATCAAAACACGCAGGCATGTCTAAGGTTTCACCGTTGCTAGAAGAGATAGAAATGGGCTTATTTGTGGGTGGACTCGATCCTTCATTTCTCAGTTCTTCAGCACCCTTGGTCTCAATCTTCTTGGCATCTACAGCCACTTGCAACTATTGTTGTTTTCGTTGTTTTCTCCTCTTTTTCTTGGGAAATCGAGGTGTATCCCTTGAAGACTCTGGACCTTGAACTAGGTCAGTCATTGATGTGCTCGGTTGGGCCTCAACATTCTCTTTCTCTAGTGTGTCCTCATGGGACATAGCTGTGGCATGCTAAATAACCTTGCAAGGTTGTGACGGAATAACTACCTCTATTTTTGGAGAGTCTAGCTCTTCAACCAATTACCCCTCATTCAGCTCCTCATCCATTTCCATTGGCAGTTGCTCCTGGTTGGGCATTTTCTCTAGACTCTTGTCCTTATCCATTCGAACATGCCTCCAGTGCTTCTTATTAGAGTGGGTGTTGTCTTTAGAGCTCTTTTTCTCTTGCTTTAGAGGTTCATGTGACTCTAGTGTAGAAGCAAGAGACGGTTTAGGGTTGTTGTCATGTAGGCTTGGACGGAGCCAGCTGAAGAAGTTAGGGTTGTATTGATGGAAAGCATAGAGATCTAGGATTGTAGGGTCTTAAGTGAGGCAAAAGAAATATGCGCTAACATCAAGTACCATGCTCCCTACTTCTAGCCTACTAGCCACGTGTAGATCTTATTCTAAAAGCAGTTTATCGTACAAGGGATGTTTTTGGACACAAACAGAAATTTGGACCTCATGGACCACTACCAACACTTGTAATGAGGTTGAGGGAATGGACATGGATGGGATCATGTATTGAAGCCCAAAGGGCTTTCCTTTACTCAACGAGCGTCATTATTCAATCGTCAATTTTGGCTGCCAAACTTTGGTTGGAGTACCATTTTTGCACAATCTCACCTTGTCCTTTCCCTTTTTGTTTGATTGCTTCGAGCATTTCCTTGTTTGTCTCACATTGAACAGTATAGAGTGAGGGTATCAAGCTCAATTCTCTAGGTGTGGCCTTTGGGATGTCCTTTATGACTCCCTCAACAATAGCTATATAGCGGGAGAAAACATGTTGTTGCTCGTCCCAAGTCAGGGGTTTGGCTATGAGCTTTGTGTGCTCTAGTGTTAGCCTTCTGATATCCACATGGGCATACGCACATGTGATGGCTGTCAGCTTGTGATCAAGCTTCATCAAGCACTTTATCTCTGCTTCATTGGTCAGATGGGCCATCTCCTTGGTCAAATCTTCGAGAGATTTCTCTTCAATCCTAGGCTTTAGGTGCTTCAGAAGTGCTAGAGGTGTCAAGGATGTTGGTTGTGACACCTCTTTCACAAGTGAATTGCTAATGATATATTCCACAAGGGGTGTCATCACGGCCAAAGGCTATGACTACTGTGATTCTTGATTGGAAGTAGTAGTGGCTAGTTCAGTGGACTTGCCACTATTGGTCGACTGCGGTTTTAAGTCCTTAAGAAGATCAGAAGTGGTTGTGTCTTTTGTTGCCCTTTGCGCATTCACTTGTGTAGATCGAGCATCAGTTGAGCTAGCCACGATGGATTGCACATGCATCTCCTTAGGCTAAGACCTAAGGGTAGTGTCATGTCCCACACCTTTGTCATTTGGAAGCTTAGATAGAGATGGAGATTGGGATTGAGCAACTGCACTTGACGGCTATTGTTGTGTTTCCCGTGTCCGTTTAGGGAAAGAGGGTGTAGGATATTTGGGACTCCTACTTGGACTTGGTATTGGCCGAAAGATTTTCTCGTGGCTATTAGATGATTCTGCTATTTTCTTTGTTGAGCAATCAACTTTATCATGAGCAGCATTGTGCATGTGGTGCTCCTTATCCTCTTGGGAAGTCAAAGGCTCCTTGGGCACTAGTGGTCTTTGTGCACACTTGATGATTACGTCTGATATTTTCTTGTTAAGCATGCTAGGCTGAGGATCTACCTTTTAAATAGTCATGTTTGGTTTCTTGATTTTAATCACGAGGGGATCAGTCACTCCAATGTTATTGACTAAAGACTTGGATTTTCATTTAGATTTCCTCCTGTGCTTCTTTGCTTTTGATATGACCTGGTCTTCAACTGATAGAGATGGTTTAGCAGGGGGTTTTGGTACCCAAATCCATCGGTTACCAGCATAATACCCTTGAGCACATAGCAACACTTTGGATATCCAGCACAGCATTGTGTTGGCTCTCCATCGATACCTTTGTCTATAAGGCTGGGGCTTCTTTTGTTGTCTTCTATGATATTTGTAAGCCCAAAGCCTATCCTTGGCATTGTCTCCTAACCTTCTTGTTTCAAGCATGGCCTCACTTACTGATTCTCTTTGTTCAACATGCACTTGTATCAACTCTTTCAACAAGTCCTTACTCTTGTTATTAGGCTTGCTTGGTATGGTAGGATGTTCCTTGTCTTTCCCTTGAGGTTTGATGAGGTCACCCTTACTAAAGGTTGTGAATATCCTCATACCCGATAGTGTCAAGTATATCCTTTGTGCTACATAATCGGCCTCACACTTCGTCGCCCTTTTGAAGGGTCTTCCTATAAGGGTTTCCTTACCACAATTAGCACTATTTGAAGGAACATGGAATAGGATAGACAAGCTTTCCGTTTCAATAGTTACAAGGATTTTGCACTTCCCTATAAGTGCTTGTGGATGTCCCCCGTAAGGACTAAGAGTTGCATTAGCCGGTTTGAGCTCTGGTTGGCCTAGTAGGGTCCATGCTTCATAGATCAAGATATTAAAATCAGCTCCTTCATTGATGAGAGCATTGACATTATGCTCTCTTTTTGCAGTGAGTTTGACCCTAAGGTAAGCAAGAGGTTCTATGTCTTCATCTTTCGAGTCTTGTCTTATAAATTCAAGCCTTTTGTTACATGCCTTTGAGTCCCCAACTACACAGCTAGATTTGGATTCTCTACCAATGTCTTGGGTCGTCTGTGTAGTGCCATTCAAGGTGCATCCATTGTTAGGACTTTCATGTCCAGTCATCCTCGTATTTATAGCTTGATGTTGTTGCATTCCACTTTGACTAGATGCAATCCAAATCCAGCCTATACATGTTTTTGTGGTGTGGTCTCTTTGCCTTTGTTGGCTAGATTGGCCCATTGAGGTTATAGGGTCTCTGTTTGTCCTTTTTCAAGTATGGGATTTTGGTTGATGTTTTGCAAGTGAGATTATATGCTTGTGCAGAGCCATTACTACACTAGGACCTAATTTAGAAGACCGATCGTGACACACCTACTTGGGGGAGGTGCAGAGGGATCAAAGCCCCCTCTACGGGGGTCCAGGGGGGCATAGTCCCCCCCAGCCCGAAGGGTCGTTATGCTAAACACCATGCATAATTTGAAGGACTGTTCATAGCTAATTTTTGAACTACTTGCTCTAGATTTCAACTTGGTGATAGATCTATGATGTGCTTTCGACTCTATATCGTCTTTGGGAGGGTTTCAAGGCTTAGATGTGTAAAATCTATATTGTATTCACATATCTAATTTTGACTGTTTTCTGTCTGATTCTTAGAGGTCTGATTCTCAAGAGTCCAATTATCAGAATAATATGTTTGATTCTGGGTTTGTCCAATTGGCCGATCCGATAGCCCAGTGGTTCAATTCTCAAGAGTATGATTATCAGAATCGGATGTTCGATTTTGGGTTGGTCCGATCCGCCAATCTGATGCCCCAATGGTCCAATTATGGGTTGGTCCAATTTTTGTGTGTTCGATTTTTGTGTGTCCGATTTTTGTATATCCAATTTTGGGAATCGGACGTGCGACGTCGAAGGGGTTTTTGTTGAAAGGTCAAATCCACTGGGGATCAGAAGTAGAAGGAAGTAGAGATAGGAGATGGAAGAGAAGATAGAGAATACCCAAGTGGTAAACACTACAAAGATAAAGCACAATGAATTGAATCAATAAGTATTGAAAGAACCTGGAATCTTCGCACTACTCAAAAGCAATCTCTAGGCATTAGATCTCCTGGAGCTTCTTCATAGAACAAAACGTGCAAAAAAATTACAACTCTTTCACTGCTGCTTAGAACCCAAATCTGATGGCCTTGTTGGCTCTAAAAGGGGGGTAAAACTCTTGGACACTTGGTCACGGATCTCCTAGATCGCTCCTTCTTCTTCTTTTCGTTCAATCTGTAATTTTCAGCTTGTTTTCAGCGAGATCGCGATGCTGCGCACGATTTCGTCAATCTGTCCCTCTTGTGAAAATCTCCTAATTGGCTGAAAAAGTAACTAGCTTTTTTGCATTCCATCCTAATCTAGAAGTTTTTTTCTAACTTTTTCAGATTTTTACAATAAATAATATAAAAAATAGGCTAAAATTATCCAAAAATCTAGTATTTTTGGATAATCCATGCAACTCACACTAGTACTAATGGCTCAGATCACATTGACTCTCTAGATCAATAAAGAAGTCGAATGATGATGCATTCCATACTTTTTCACACTGTGTCCTCATAACATCACGACAACGATTTGATGGGTGTCCGATTTTGGAGTGTTCAATTCTGGATGGTCCGATTTCTGTGTGTCTGATTTTCATATGTCTGATTCTAGGAATTAGATTTTGGGAATCAGATGTCTAATTATGGGTTGTCGGATTTTTGTGCGTCCGATTTTCAAAATAGGACAGGGTATGTCCAATTGGACAGAATGGGTTGGTCCGAGTCCAATTCTGGGAATCAGACTCTGGTAAGAGTGTCCGATTCCAGCGGGGACGATTTTCCAAGGATGACAAAAATCACTCAGTTCTAACGATTTTGGCTATGAGGGGTCACACAAACTTCCAAAATGTAAGAATAGACCCTAATGAAGGATTGTGTATACCTGGAATAGCAAATAAACTCCAAAATACAAATCGGCAAGCAAATCCAACCCTCTTGCCATGTTATAACAACAAAAACCTTAACGCATGTTTTTCTTTTTTTTTCTTTGTTTTTTCCTACGGTAATGCATCCAAATCACAAAGCAAACACCTACACTACTCCAACTTACCTTTCCAAATCCAAAAAACCAAAAACTTACTTGCTAAGGAGATCAAATACCTCTTCAAACTCCTCGCTTCCTACCTATCTACCTCAAGCATTGGTTCAGAAAACCCTACTTTAATGCTCAATTCGGAGCGTGCAAGCATTCAAGGCTTGAATCCGTTGGTCTGGGCAATGAAACCAAAATGTAGAGGCAAGCACCGCCAAGACCCACAGACCACTTATTGTTCAATATTTCAAGCCGAGCACTAATGGCTACCTCTCACATAGCCAATGCACTATCCATCTCTAGGATTGTAGTGAGCTTATCTCTATGCCCGATCGAGTTGCCTCCTCTTTCAAGAACTCCGATAGCTCCACGATCCAAGTGCAAGCTTTAAGTGAGCTCCATCCTCAAGCCCCACGCTCCAAGCTCCATTGTCACGAGCAAGAGAAGAGAAGAGAAGAGAAGAGAAGAGAAGAGAATATAAGAGAAGAAGAGAGGAGAAGATGGAGAGCTTCTCCACCATGGTCCCTCACCCTCACACACTCACTCCCTCACACTCTCACACTCCCTCTCTCAAGCACTAGCTCAAGCAAGCAAGAAGAAGAAGAAGAAGAAGAAGAAGAGGAAGAGAGCTATTTTTTGCCACACACAAGAATGAGCTTCTCATTCTTTTTTCAAATTTATATACGAAACCCTAAATCCCTTTTGGGCGGTCATCCCCTTTTTTACTTGGCTAGGCCTTTTTTCCCATTTTCCTCCTATCTTCCTAGCTTCCTTCCTACCACCTATCTACCTTTACAATTTGCACAGGTGAGAGCCCGTCGCTCTTAAAATAAATCATGGTGCACCTTGCGCTCTTTTACAAAAGTATTGACATGTGCTTTTTCCTGTGTGTCTTTCTCCTTGATTTAGGACTTTTTTGCACTTGTTGTGCTTGCTGATTCTTCTTGGCACACCTTCCTCTTCCATTTTACTTTTGCTTTGGTCTTGTCTTTTGCTTTAGATTTTTCGGATTCTTCACCTTATTTGTCCAAGGGTTAACACATAGCTTTCCCTCTTTGTAGTATTTGCTTTGGTCCCTCATCTTACTAGACATTATTTCCTTGTGCTCGATGATTAATTGGACCTAGCTGCTTACTTCCTTGTTGAAGAGAACTAATATTACTCCAACAGGTACTAGCTAAATCGCCAAACTTTTCACATATGTCACATTTAACATTTGGACAATTCCTAGGGAAATGTTGACCGCCGTACCAGTTATAGCTAAATCTTGAGGGACCACACTCTTCAGGGCATCGACTCCCTTTCAAATTCTGCTGCTTCTTAAGGAAATTGATCTCAATGAATATTTTCCCATATTGTTTAGTGATCATGTCAGTATATGCTTCATCATATCCTTAACTTTGCCAAGGACATTTAAGGCACTAGACTCATAGCCGCGATTGTCTACCTGTCATTCCATTGGTCTCACCAATTGATTGAGAATTGAATGTTTATTTCTTGAAACAATGGTGGGATTTATCATTTGGCTTCCAACATTTGGTGGAGCCATTTGACTAGCCATAGGCATGGTCACACTGGGAGGAGCTGGCACATGGGCACATCTTGAATCACACTTCCTCCCCCATTGGGAGGGCTCATGGGCATCCCTTGACATTCATTTGTTAGCGCTAAAGTAAATTTTCCAAATCCTAAACTCGGATTCCAATTTTCCCTAGAGGTATAAGCCACTTGCAATTGTAATTCTACCTCTTCTGCTCGTGTAATAGTCGTATCAATGTTGGCAAGAGCCACACTGCTCAACTATACTTGAATGTTAAAGTCTAACCCATTCAAAAAGTATTGCAACTAAGCAGTACTTGGAATAGAAATATAGGTTCGCAACTTACGGGATACTTCCTTTAGTTTGTTGGCATACCCAACAAACATTTTCATGAGATTCTTGATGTGTTACATTGAGGACACATAGCTAATGTTGACCTTTCCTTTTAGGGGCAAACTCTCTTTGAAAGGCCACAAAGAAAATGTTAATTGTAGTTATGGCTCCAACTTTTAGGTTGTGATACCATAATATAGCTCATCCTTTCAAAGTCATATTAAAGAACATCATCAAGTGTCCTTCATCTTGAATTTGGCAATTAAGCATTAACTTTTGAAATTCATTGATATGAAGTTCCACATCTTTCTCGGCTAACCCATTAAAAATGGGTAGAGAAAACCCTAAAGCTGGGAAGTGCGGCATCCCTATTGGGATTGCGCAATGGGTTTCTCCATGGTAACAACCAAATTTGCTAAAGAAGTTTGAATGATTAGAACTATTACTCCACTCGAAGTGGTCAGACTTATTGGAAAAGGAAAAAGTGCTAGAACTTCCTCCTCCTAACAGACTATGGATCGAGCTAGGGTTACTAAGACACTGCCCTTGTAGGGATATTATACCTCTCCTTTGCAAGGAATATCTTCTAATGATTTCAGCTCGCCTCTAGTCCTTTTAGCTTTTTCTTGCTTCTAAAGTTCGGCTTGATAGTTTTTTACATCTATCTCGCTACCTTTTGGCATACATTAACAAATTCGTCCCTATTGAATGAGATTCAAAAACCACCACTTATTGGTAGCTCTCGAAAAATGCACCACTTGTCGAGACCTAAAACGGGCCCACTAGTCTGGCCTTTACTACTCACCTAAAACTACCCCACATGGCCTCATAGCCAAGAGCGTCTAAGAACTTTGCGCTTATATGATTTTATAGTCCAACGAATGATTCTTTTTCCACTTCTCAAAGGGAGTCTCTAAACATGCTAGTTCTATACACACGTGGCACACACAAAGGGAGCACTCCTCGATTGATCACTGGGGCTCCACCATTACTCTCCTACACCTCAGGGATTGGTCCCAACATGTTCCATGAACATACAACACATTTGAAACAAAACTCTACTCTTTCGATTAAATGATCCATGAGATAGTTGATCAACCTCACCAAATAACCCCAAAGGAACTTAATATCTAGCTCTACGGCTTGGGATACGTCACACTCTCAGCATCGGCCCCCATCACTTATACAAATAGGTGCTATGCATCCAATATATGATACCATATGGTGCATCAATGCAAGTGTGTATATGACCATCGTGCTCAAACACATTTATTTTTTGAAAATCAACAAGGTGAAATTGTGAATACAGTTCTTTTCATGATTTTTTTAATGATACTGCTTCGTTTCTCAAGGCTAATACCAAGCTTCCTCGTGCTACTAGTCCCTTTTAATTTTAAAAAACTACAAACTCTATATGATATACATCATGAAACATCAAAATTTAATGTACTTTATCCACTCAACAAGCCCCTACTCCCTACTGTTTAAAATTTTACATGTGTTGATAGGTTTAAGGCGTGTTTTTTAATGTATTTTTTTTATTGAAAGTGATAAAAGCTCACTCTAGTAATGAGATAGGGCTAAACTGAGGCTAAACCTCATGCTTCAGCTCTATCATATGTTTACAAACATAAATCTTATTTTTTCTTATTTGTATGATGCAAAAATTTGAGTTTTTTTCTTATTATTTTTGAGTTATTTATAGAAAATTACTGATTTTTTTATTTAAACTGATTTCTCTCATTGAAAATGATTTTTGTGAGCATGTTTCAACCCTTGAATATTAGGCCAATTTATTTTAGTCCATGCAAAGTACTCTGCCCCTTTCCACCACTTGGCAATTTGTAATAAGTCTTATTTTGTTTTTTAGGACAAAAACATCTAAGTGGGGATGGAATGTAAAGAAATGAATTAGGGTTATATAAAAGGGCAAAGGACACATGTATAGGTAAGCAATTTTTACGCAATAATACAACTTTGTCCTTCTTCTCTCTCTAGCTCCTCGTATTCTTTCATACCTTCTAGCCATCTCTCTTCTTCTTTTCAGTCTCTCCTATTCTAGTTTTTCCCTCATCACTCTCTTTCTCTCACTTCTACACTTCTTCATCTCTCTCTTTTGCAGTCTTCTCTCTCCTCTTTCTCTCTCTCTAGTTCTCTTCTTGACATTTGTTCCTTTGGGGGGGACAATATAAAAGATCAAAAATGCGTATGCCATAACATACTTGGACATATACACATTAAGTTGTGCAAATGGTGGTTGTAATATACCCACCTTGGTATCTTATTTGTTATGTAAATTTTAGTGATAAAAGCGATCAAGGATGTTGTATATTTTTTATACGTGAATAAGCTTCAAGATTAATACTATTTGGGAGTATTAAAGACCTTACTTTTATTGGGTTTTTTGAGATATTGGTGGGTGTGATAAGAAAAAATAGAGATTGAATTTTGAACTTTTTCAAACTTCTCCAAAATGTAAACTGAAGTATTAGAATCCTAGATATTCTCACCACAATTGTAACATTCAAACAAAGCTGAATTTTGAATTCTAGATCAAAAGTTATAGCCATTTGAAGTGTTGTCTAATGTGTAGAAATTTTCACAAGTGAGCTATGCATGAGTGCAAAAGGGATGTATTTTTTCTTTTTTGGACTTCAATTCGTAAAATTATGGATAGTCTCAAATTCGAGTTAAATCTTTCAAAAAGCACTCAAATTCATTTTCTTCTCTTTGCATTCAATCTCTTCAAAAATCACACTCTATTTAGCACTTGTCAACAAGCCTAAGGCAAGCCTCCCTTTCTATCTATATAAATAGCCCATGGGTAGCCTCAAAGACACACCACTCTCTTAGATGAGACACCACTCTAGAGGCAAAAAAAAGCTAGAGAGACTCTCTCTCTCTCTCTCTCTCTATATATATATATATATATATATATATATATATATATCTATATATCTATATATATATATATATATATATATAAGCTTTTTCCCTCTCTTCAACAATTGCACAAAGGCTCTATTGAAATCCACCGAGCTTCTCTCCTTCTCCATACCTGCATGGAAGTCCTTTCAAAATCCACCAAGCTTTTCTCCTTTTCTCCACACACATGTAGAAGATCTATTGAAATCCATTAGATTCTCTCCTCTTCTACACACATGTGCAAAAGCTCTATCAAAATCCATTAAGATTTTTTTCGCTTCTTGCCAATCGCATAGAAGCTCTACCAAGATACACCAAGATTTTTCTCTCATGTTTAAATTCATGTGGAAAATCTAATAAAATCTACCTAGTTTTTTCTCTATTTTCCACATTTATGCAAAACCTCTATCAAATTTAGTCTAGAGACTAAGAGAGATTATGAAGGAAAGGAGGTTATTAGAGAAGGCGCATCTCAAAGGACTTGAGAAAGACATTTCAATAAAGAACTTAGATTATGGTATTGAGGATGTAGACCATACATATTGAGTCATGATAATTAGGTTTGAGTTATTTGTTTGATATTTACTCATTTTTATTTGAGTTAAAATTATTATTTTAATTTATTTTATTTTTAAGAGAATATTATATTTCTTATATTTGCATTATGATTGTGAATTAATGAGTAGATTTAAGAGGATATGTGGTTGTTGATCCATGGGACCAACAAAGCTATTAGCAATAGTTAGACTCACCCCAAGGTCCAATGAGAATGCCAGAGTATATGAGATCAACTCGAAAGGACACTCCTCGATATCCAGGGCCAAGAGCTGTGTCAAGAAAGGCCAAGCATGTTATTGCTACATCATGTAAGGTAAAGGAGCTTACATCGTCTTTGAGCTAGTAAATCCCTTGATGGCCGATGATAAGGATTTAGAGCTTCATGATCCCCATCTCACTGATTAGGGATGGATGACCTCAAATATAAAATAAGAGATGGAATGACCTTGAAGAGTTGGGAGTCCTTATGGGGATTGAGATAGCTTCACAAAAGTTAGAATCCTTGTGAGGATCTTAATAAAGGAATTGAACCCTAATTAAAAGTGTAAGATTTTAGGAACTTAAAATTTTGAGAACATGAGAGGTAATTTTTTCATTCTTAATTGTAAGTTGAATATTTATTTAACTTGCTTGGGCAAACTTCATCCTACTCATTTCTAAGAGGGTTCAATTGAGAAGTGAAATTGATGTGACTTTGTGTGAGGAAGGGATTTCCTAAATTATGGGAAATAAAGGAGTGGACTAATTAAAAATGATTTGGTAAAGTGAATCTAAGTGTTGGGATTGAGAGTATATATGGATAAGTACTTTATTTATTGAGCTTGATGGAATATTTTCTTGAGAATCTAAGAAAAAATTTGTGACCTTAGGAATGTTAAGACATGAACATAGGTGAACTTCAAAGAAAAAAATTATTCTCAAGTAGATAAAAGTGCCAAACTTCATTGGTGAGGATACTAAATCCAAAGTGGATGCAAAATTTTGGAGTGATAGTATGGATGATTGTTTCTTTATTTTTGAAAATAGGGAAGCAAATAGATCTATAGTAGCATATTTACACTCAACTGTTATGAAGACAAATTGTGGTGGAAATAATGGTCCCTTGATAATGTGGTGTCCAAAGAATCAAGGACTTGGAATGTGATAAATGTTGCTATAAGAGAGATATCTTCTGCTTTCTTGGGAATCTTAAAGATGAATGAATTCTTTACTCTCCAACAACTTGGCCTTACCCTAAAGAATTATTAATCAAACTTTGTTACCCTTCAAAAGTATGCTCCACAAATGCCCACTACCCAACAAATTGCAAGGTTTTCAAGGATTTAATTTTTTATTAATCACCATCTTGAATGGATGAAGCCAGTCACTTTAGAAGATGTGCTAAATGCTAGCCAAGCCCTTGCTTTAAGAGATTATCACTTACATTCCAAGAGTGAATGCATTTCATTGTGGTGTAAGATCTACCTCACTAGATACTTATGTTTACATGGTAACAAAAACTCAAGGAATTGTTGATATTACATTTGTCATGAATTGGATCATTTAAGGAAAAATGCCCAAAAAAAGTGTTAGAATTACAATGAGCTCAATCGCTTTAGGTTTGAATAATGAGATAGGGTTGAAAACTTATTCTTCTTCTTCCACACAAAAGAACTAAGTCTACAACATGATAAAGGACTAATATGAAAGTACCACAATGTATGTACATGCAATCACCAAGTGTAAACCCACTAGAAAAGAAGAGGTAGCACAATAAACATACCATAACCAAGGATAGACTACTGAGTGTAGTCCATCTATAGAATCACTCGTGTATCCTCATGTCCATCACTTAACACACCAGTGAATAATATCATGCCACATCACCAAGGCATGTTTTGATGTGAGTTCATGTTGTGACATCTGAACACTCCCCCCTTGAGCTCAGCACGAGCTCGTGAACTCCAAGCATAGTCCTGAAGCATTGAAGCTTCTCAGCTCCTAAGGCCTTGGTGAAAATGTTGGTAGCTTGATCCTTTGTGTTGACATAAACCAAGTCAATATCACTTGCTAGAACCTGCTCTTGAGAATGAAATGATAATGGACCCCAATGTGCTTGGTTCGTGCATGATACATTGGATTCCTGGCCATTTGAATGCTACTAAGGTTATTGCAGAAGATGATTACCTTATTATCCACCTACATCCCTAAATCACCAAGTAGCTTGCGTAACCAAGCTACCTCCCATGCTGCAGTTGTAGTACCTCTACAGTTAGCCTCTATACTAGAAAAGGAAACTATCAACTGTTTTTTATTCCTGCAAGTAATAGCAGCACTCTAAAAGGAAAAAATAAAACCACTATTAGACCTCCTATCTGAAATACTACCAGCTCAATCTACATCTATGTAACCATGCAAATACAATGGTATACATATACCGTAGAAAAAGGCATAGTCCAATGTGACCTTGGCATAGTGCAATGTACACTGCCCTACATCCAAATGTGACTCTTGTGAAAGGTATATAAAATTACTCTCCAAATCAACTATGTAATTGAGGTTTGGCGGCCTCGTGATCATCGAATAGATAAGGGTGCCACAATTTTCTAGTACATAGTGACGTCCTCAACCAGGTCACCCTCATGTGCACTAAGCTTCACATTAACATACAAAGGTATAGAAATAGGCTTGCAATTAGCCATACCATACTTCTTCAACATATCCAACACATACTATCTCTATGACAATCATATACCCTTTGGAGTCCTAATTATCTCTATGTCAAGAAAGTAGCATAGCTCTCCTAAATCCTTCATCTCAAATTCAGCCTTGAGAAGACCCTTCACATTTTCCAATATTTATCTCAATATCACTCACAATGATCAAATCATCCACATATATAGTAATGACAACAATACATGGATCACTCTCACATACATAGAGTGAGTGATTAGTCTATGCTTTGCAAAATCCAATGCTAACAAGGTATTCTTCAATCTCATCATGCCATGCCCTAAGTACTTGCTTTAGCTCTCATACAAGGCCTTAGAAAGCCTATGTACATAATTTGGATGCTTCTCATTCACATAACCAGGTGGATGCTTCACATAAACTTCTTTTTCCAACTCTCCCTACAAGAAGGCATTCTTAGTATCCATTTGATGCATGATCCAACCTTTTGATGTGGCCACTAGTTAGACAATCCTTATAGTGGTCATTTTAGTCATTGGAACAAATTTCTCCTCATAATCAATACCATGAGTCTACACATACCCTTTGGCAACCAATCATACCTTATAGGGCTCAATAGATCTATTTGACCTTGTAAACCCATTTGTAGCATGTAGTTTTCTTGCCTTCAAGTAAGGCACTAACTCCCATGTGTCATTATCCATAAGTGTGGTCATTTCTTTATCCATAGCATAATCTCGATACTCATTATCCACTTTATCCTCAAAATAAGTAAGTTTCACATCCTACACAACCTTAGCTATGTATGCATACTAGTGAGCTACATAGCTATCATATATCAATCATTGCATTGGCTTTCTCACTCTACTTGACCTACATGGACCTGGATCACTACTAGGTGCTTTAGCATCCTCTTATGCCTTCCGCACACCATGTGTCTTAAAAGATGGAATCTCAAACTCATCATCCAAGCTCTACTTATCACAAGGCCATCTGAATCAGCATTAACATGAGAGAAACCTGATGATACATCTTCTCTTTACCTTTTCTTGATATATGTGATGTACTTGGCGGATTAACCAACTCAATCTACCACTCCGAGGTCTATCAGTAGAAACATGACTACGGGACTCTTGTGGTCCACTCGATGTCTATGACTTCTTTGTTTTCTACACAACCACACTCTCATGCTCATTAACCTGCACATTGTATTCTGTATATTACTATACTAGCTACTCATTTCATCAAAAACAATATACATACTAACTCTCAACTCATGCATAACACGGTTATAACTTCTATATTCCTTTTGCTCAAGAGAATATCCAATAAATACACATGTTTCTACTTTAGGATCCAATTTACTATGCAACTCATCAAGAATATGCACATAAGCAATCTATCTAAATACTTTCATATAGGACATATTTGGCTTTTTTACCCATAAACATCTCTTCTCGTATCATGCTATGCACAAGAATAGTGGGTGTCATGTTCATAATGTATACAGTAGTAGCAACTACTTCAGCTCTTTCAATAATAATGAGTCAAGTTTCTTTTTGACATCAATGCAAGAGCCACCTCTGCAATATGCCTGTTTTTTCACTCTATCAACTCCATTTTGTTGTGGAGTATATCTACATGTATATTGCCTCTATATACCATTTTTCTACAAGAAATAAAAAAATTCATTGGAGAGATATTCTTCCCCTCCATTTGACCTTAGGCATTTAACATGGAATCCCCATCTCCTTCTCAGCCAAAGCCTTAAAGCTTATTAAGTGAGTGAACACCTTACTTTTCTCACGCATATTAAAGTAAAATCATACTTTGTAAGTATGATCATTAATGAAGGAAACATAATACCTGTAACCACTCAAAGTTATAGTCTTTATAGGACCCCTGCACACATCAAAATGTATCAATTCAAGTGGCTTCTTGCATACATCTTTTTCATGTGCAAATGCATACCTTGCTTGCTTTCCAAATTGACTCATGCTTCACATATTTTATGCATCCTATTAGCTATGGATTCACACTTCATACATTATGTTTGTCCTTCATATGGTTAGTATCTTAGTCATATTAGTTCTATGTGTGGGGCTGCCCTTTAATACCTCATGAAGTTGTATGCCTCATGAAGTGCAGTTTATAAGCAGTTGTAAAAACATGACCTGAAGAGGAAACTAGTGTCATTCTGATTTTTGGATTATGTCTAATGTTCACGACTTGTGTATGGTGGATTTCTATTATCATATATCATATGTGATAGTTGGTGCCATCATTCATTATGTTTCTGCTCTATTTCGAGCATGTTCCTTATATTCTATTTCTGATTCTCTGAGTATTAGTGATGAAGTATGTGTTCCTGTATTTCTATGTGGTTATTTCTTAGTTTCCTATGAGTTGCTTGATATAGGGATAGGTATTTTCCTGTATGAGGCAGTTTAGTCCTATTATGCATTCGGTATAGATTTGGGGCTGAAACACATCCCATCAATCCTAAACTTAGACAAGCCATCCACAATCTATTTTGATTGCATGTCTCTCTGTTTTTGCACATTAGCATGACCAATTCTCTTATGCCAAACGTCAATACCAGCCACAACACCTGAACCTTATGCAAACATGGAAACATCCATTTCATGTAGACTTGCATCAAGAGTAAACAATCTGCTAGTATGTTTTCCTTTTGCAATCAACTTCCAATCATTTTTGAGATCTTTTACATAACAACCATCAAATGTGAACCAAACCTACATTCCCTGTTCTACCAAAACTGACTCTTAGAAACTAAGTTTTTTGTATATTTGGTAAATGCAATACATAAGCCAAGTACTTAATTTTGGTGCCATCCTACATAATCTCTGTGATGTCATTATTCTTCACAATTGTTGTTTAATCCTTAAGCAACAATTCGTGTGTGTGTGTGTGTGTGTGTGTGTGTGTGTGTGTGTGTGTGTGTGTGTGTGTGTGTGTGTGTGTGTGTGTGTGTGTGTGTGTGTGTGTGTGTGTGTGTGTGTGTGTGTGTGTGTGTGTGTGTGTGTGTGTGTGTAGAGAGAGAGAGACTATCTAACTGTGTGAGAGATGAACTGAGAAAATAAGTGATAGAGTGATAAAGAGTACATTTGGGCAGAAGATAAGATTATATTATTGTTCCTCACTATCAAAGATTTTTTTTAGATGTGTTTAATAATCTTTGACCAATTCTTGTTGAGAGAGAGAGAGAGAGAGAGAGAGAGAATATTTTGGATAGAACAGAAGATAAGATTAGAGCCTAAAGAGATGTTGACTCCAAGATAAGATTAGAGGCTAACTAGGGGTTGATTAGGGTCTATCATTAATAAAATTAAGTGAAAGAGTCAAGATCCAATTGGGTAAAAAATAATACAAATATAGTGAATCAAAGGGGTATAATTATGTGATTTGAACTTTAATCCAAATTTAAAATTATCATACATCTTTCTTTGCATAACGGAGGTATAGGACGTACTAAGAAAAAGAGAGATATTCACTTTCAATTGGAGGATGGATATGCACCACTGTTCAAACGAACTATGGAAAGGGATGATGCAATAAGATATGGGATGCAACAAGAAAGAAATACAAGGAAAAAAATGTGGATCTTTGGGTTGATGGTTATATTTATCCACCTGATTTGCTAACTCAAAGGCCACCACAATTTAATGGGCTTACATCATTTGTAAAGTTTGTTTGTGAAGGCAATTAAGTATTTATACATACACATATATACTTGTGACACAATGATCAATAGGGGTTCATCAAGCCTTAAAAAATATGCAAAGAAGATTAAAAGGATGTGTGCAATCTTTGATGGAAAAATATAATTTTTTGCCTGAGAAGGATAGGGAGAATTAGAGCCTACAACAAGAAATGTTTGTCATTGAAGATGCTATGCATGCTACATAGCTATAGAATATTGAGTTATAGTAGTTTAAAATTATAGAGTTGGAGAAGGAGAACAAAAACTTAAAGAGGAAACTCATAAAAACTTTGGAGATTGGGCCTACTTCAAAAACCAAAGAAGCATGTCAATGCATCCAATGAGTTAAACCAATTCACTAATTAACCAAAGGAAGTAGACAATATCATAGAGATGGATATATGCTCAATTTGCTACAATGAGAAATATGTTTACTCATACAGAGAATGACACTATTGGTAAAGGCCTTAGCAAGGATATGGCTAAAAATGCATTGGAAAATCATAAATTTAGGCATATTGTGAATGATGTCGCAAGTAAATGTCTTAGGGATGTAAGCAACTTATTTACTGCTACATATGCTCATAGATTATTCGACAAGGTGGGACTGAGTTTTGAGTCATACAGTATGCTCTATCAATGATTGGATACAGGTTTTAAGCACATCTTCAAAACTAAGGGAGCAGTGCCTCTGCAACCAAAACCATTTCACGTGAAGAAGGCTCGACAACAACTAAATGAGAAAGATTTAGAACTGACTGATGAGCCTACACATCCAGAACACACACATACTGAAGTATGGTTCCAAAGAAGTTACCTTTATATTGAATGCATACGACAACTTTGTGTTGGATATATGTAGGGTGCGTGTGGATATGGTCAAGTCTTTGGAAGAATGTAGAGGCAAGTTTAAGTTTGTCCTCAAACTTGACGAGAGTGAGATTATATAGGTGCAAAAACTTGAACGTGTGAGTATAACACTCAAAGTTTTTTTAAACCTCACTAATACACCCAGTATTATTCAATAACAAAATAATAGAGCAACTTTACATGTAGCTGAAGGATTTGGAAACTATCAAGTTGAATGGCATCTTGCAAGTGATTTAAAAACAATGAAGTGTATGTTTGGTTTATTGAATGCAGCAAATGAAAATTTTCCGTGCATATATTGTATGAAAACTAGGAAGAGAGGGAAAGATGGAAAGAAAGAATGGCTTTCCAAGATAAGACAACAAGGTGCTCCAATACGTGATCAGAATATCATGAGAAATGGAGTGCTAGTCCCAATGGATCCAAATTGGCACTCTATTTTGGGAATACCATTGACAAGGGTTCACTTTTGCACATTGCATTGTTTTTTTAGAATAATTGAGAAGCTAGTATATGAATATGTATGCTTTGCATACAAGATGTAGATTGTGTAAGAAGCTAATGCTACATGTAGGAAGGTAGAACAAGTCCTCTCTAAAGTTAGATTGCACAAGGGCCAAGTAGAAATAAAAAAGGATTTTTAAAAAATCAAGCAAGAGTGGAAATATTCCTTGCAAATCATGCTTTGGTGGACCCAAGGCTAGGAAGTTGGTATCTCCACCTTGAGATGAGGAAGGCAATATATTTGTGAAACAACCAAAGAAGTATGAAGCATGGAAAAAGTTGCATCTTGTTGTTCCAAATCGAAGCAATGGGGGAAGAATGAGGATTGCAAAGGTAGAAGTGTGGATACACCTAGATAGATTAGTAGCTCTCTTACAAAAGTTGAGGTTTAGGGATGGTGATGCCAATACATAAAAAGACAGTTGCCAAATTTCACAACTCTATGGTGGAGGTATGGACTTCAAATGGCATAACACACTACATGGTCAGTATGGTCACCATTACAAAAATATATCATCATTGTGAATTCGTTTGTGTTTCTAATCTCTCTTTCTTATGCATCATATACTTGAGGCACATGGTCCATACTTTGCATATCAAGGGATTTTAGCAGTACGGTCAACTCAAGGCATGGAATGATCTCACTAGAAAGCTTGTTGTGCTTTTCAAAAGGCAACTAATCATGGAGGTGGCATAAATGATTCCAATTCTATGAGGTAATTATTCCAATGGTGGTATAGGAGATTAGAGATACGATATGAGGAAAAGAGGAAGAAGTCCAAAACCTCTCAAAGAAGAATCTATAAGTAGGGCAATATATGAAGTGAGGAAAGCAAGATATGAAAACAACACAACTAGACAACACCATGCAGAATGGTTGGCAACCCAAGAGAGAGATGGTAAGAAATGGAGACCAAGATAAAAAGTACAATTTTGATGCATTTGAAATCAAAGAGAGAGTACGGGTACTAAGGATATGACTCATCAATACTTCTATCTTAAACATGAGATGCATTTAAGACTTCTATCTTAAGCTTTAGATAGTTTGTATATTTGAATTTGGCTAGAAGAGCATTTTGTAAATTTTGTTTTAAATTTCAAAGGTTTGAACTATGTTTTTCAAAGTTTTGATATTGATTGCTCCATCTTTTGGGTCTATTAATCTTAAACCACACTTCTTGGGAGAAGGGACAATGTAACAATTCCTATCTTAGAGAGTGAAGTTTAAGGTTATCTCTACTTGAGTCCTTTATTTGATTATACATACAGGATATTGTTAGAAATTTCAAAAAATCAAATTTAAATTATGAAAATTTGATTTTAAAATAATAATATAAAGATTTGAGAATTCCAAACCTTGGAAGATTCACTAGCCTAGAGAGAGAAGGACATGAGGGGGGTGGCAGGAGATAGAGAGGGAGGGATGGGGTGGGGTGGGGAGAGAGAGACACACACACATAAAGTTCATTTATGCTATAGTAATTTAAAAACAAAATTAATACTAAATTTATTTTAAATCTCATTTATACTACAATAAGTTTAAAAGTTTCTTATTTAAGTCAAGTCTCTCATTTTATTTTTTTCCATTACTCTTCACTCTACCCTCCACTTCTCTATCCTATGTCACCACAACCATGGCACGTTCCAAGCTTCCTATTAAGAGGGTGCATGCAAGAGAAAGAGTTCAACACTCTTCTGAATCTAGTGAGCATACTAGGAGTGATAATAGGCCCCTAGTGGCCAATAAAAGTTGCCCTACTATAGCTTCTAATAAGGCTGGTACTATTGTGACCAACAATGGTGGCCCTACTGTGGTCAATAATGATGATCTGCCTATTGAGAATAATGGTCCACTATTGTTCAAAAATGGTGGTCCACGTGCTCCAGTTGCTCCACCTCCCACTATTGCTCTAGCTGGTAATACACATCCTTCCACACATAAGAAGGGAAGATGGAGACCAAGCGCAACTGCTCTACGTGAGATAAGGAAATTCGAGAACACTACCAACTTATTTATCCTAAGGCACCATTCTCTAGGTTGGTGTGAGAAATATTACAAGATCTATAGTCAGGGCATCATCACAAGTTCTTTTCAAGGAACCACGCAAGGAATGTGGGGCGATGGTTAAGCCAAGCCTTGCTTGCTCTTCAAGGAGGTAGCTGAAAACTACTTGATTAATCTCATGGGTGATGGTCAACTTCTAGCCATTCACGCCCGACGTATCACTATTAGGCCCATAGATTTGATTCTTGTTTGTAAGATTCGCAACAACAAGGATGCATTTCATCTTAATGTCAACAACATGCTTTGAGAAGCTACCTTGTAATGGATCTATGTTTAGCTCAGGTCTTGTTGTATATTTAATGGAGCTTAGTTTTTGGTTATCCTTCTGGAAGACCTTCAAATATTTAATTGCAATGGCCTTCAAAATGGAGCTAAATTTTGCCTAGCTCTAGTTATACTTGGTGCGATGTACTATCTATTATGTATTTTGTGGTTTTGTAATGGTATATCTAATATGTGATATTCTATTTTGCCCATGACTTGTATTATGTGAATTTTTAAGTTTCCAATTTTGCTAGTTTTATTGAGGATAAATTTTATGTGCAATCACACACACGTCGCTGAACAATTGTACTTGGGCCAATGCACTATATCTTTACTATATTTTATGGTTTGTCAATACTATATCTGATATATGATATTCTATTTTGCCCATGATTTGTATTTTGTGAATTTTTAAGTGGCTAATGTCACACGTAGTTTGGTCAAGAATACATTTAATATGCAAGTATACACAATCACTGAATTTTTTTTGTTCGTAGTGAAGTACAATCTAGTTAATGCATTTCCAAAAAAAGATTAAATTGTCATATTTACAAATCTGAATCTAGTGAAGCTTCACCCATTTGTCAGGAATCATAAGAACTCATGAAAACTAAAAAATTGTCCCCATCAGAAGCCTTTGGGACACTGGCCGGAGACTTGCATGTGGAGCCTTGATTTCCCAGATTCAAGGCCCCGCACATGAGTCTCTAAGCAAATGTCCTGGATGCTTTTGATGGGGCCAAATTTTCTTGGGTGGTTGATGTGTCCTAGAAGAGTCCACAGGTAAGATTTCAAGTCAATATTATCACTAATCATATTTTTTCCGAAATCTAGATACATTAATTCAAGTTTATGGATTTTTAAAAAGTTTGGCCATAAGTTGAAAGTTTCATCTCATTTTATCCATTTGAGTTCTGTGTTTCAAGTTCTAACTCCTAGAAGTCATGGCACGCACCAAGCAAGTGGCTTGGAGATTCTCCCCAAGAACTCCCACGTAGAGGCAACCTCCCCTTGCTCCACCACGACCACCACGACCACCATGCCACCATCGCAAGCGTTGACGAAGGAAGCTAGGCATGGTGATCCTCCGAGAGATTTTCCATTATCAGAAGACCACGCACCTCTTGATACCAAATACCGCATTCCAAAAGGTGGTGCGACAGACAATGCAAAACATACTGATTAGAAATAGAAAGGGGGCACTTTCTTGATAGTTCAAGTGTGGATCGACATGATCTGTGGACTGCCCATGCTTTCCTTGCATTATAGGAAGCTGTTGAAGCCTTCCGAATTGACTTGTTCGAAGACTCGGTCTATGCAGCAATGCATGCAAGGAGGGTCATGCTTTCCTTGCATTATAGGAAGCTGTTGAAGCCTTCCGAATTGACTTGTTTAAAGACTCATTCTATGCAGCAATGCATGCAAGGAGGGTCATCGTCACTAAGCAAGGATCTAAAAATAGTGAGATTTTTTTGCTGATGGAGGGGCAGTCTTGGTGGAGAGCAACAACAATAAGGGTCTACATCTATGGAAGCTAGCTTCTAAAACAATTTTGTAAAATCCTACTTATATCAAATCCTCTATAAATTTTTATGAATATAAATACAATTTTTTGGTGCATCTTATTTTTATTTAGTTGCTTGTTATTTGTTTTATTTATTTATTTAAGCTATCCTTACACGTCTTTGGATAAATAAATGTTACGCACGAATTTGATAAAGTGTTGTGTATTAAATTTAAATGATGAATCATGTTGCATATAAATATTACATTCAAATACAAATAGTAATAAATGACACATATCATAAACTACATTGCACGAAATCCAACAACATCAATTTTTATTAATAAAAGAGAAGATTAAAAATTGTGTTACATTGCAAAAGAAACATCATTAGGTAATAAGTATATCTAATCTATTCTAGGCTTCAGGCAGCATGATTCGGTATATTTCTAGAAATCATCTGGTGCATCAGGCAGCATGATTTGGTATATTTCTTGTTCTTATATCTCCAAAATCTCCAACACATCTTCTTATAGGAATAGGTATTCGAGCCCCTCAATGGTGACAACATGGAGAGAAGCAAGGGGTGGCTCATTGCTCAGCATCTTAGCACGGCATGGAGGTGGGTGTATAATAGCTAAACTCTGTGCTGCCTCCTCACTTAGATTGAGAGTGATTTCCCCAAGCTCCCTCTCGAAATACTATAGCTATAGTAGCTAAGAGGGTGCATTGATATCTTCCTCACTGTCCTCTTACACATCAGTGCACAAAATATAGATGGCAAAGGCTACATCACACTCAATGAGATCCATCGTGATGTGGTCGTGGGATATGATGGGTACAGCTCTAGCGTGGATTTGTTGCCCCACATGCACCAGAGCTTGATTTATTACCTTTGCATGACTCGATCTGGCACATAGACTATACAAAAAATCTATCAGAATCCACCTAAGAGTAGAGTTTGGGATGGAGCAAGTGAGAGGGTTCGCCTCATCACAAAATGATGCCAATATGCTAGAGCTTGGATCTACCATGAAAAGTGAGCTCTCTAGATTCAAGGTCATGCAAAACCTCAGGTAAATCTGGTTCCCTATAGGTGCCCATGCGATGAAGGCACGAGTAGTAGCCACGACACAGAGAAAGAGAGAACGAAGGAGAGCACATGTATAGAGAAGTAAAGGATGAAAGTGAAAATCAGTTTGGAGATCTAACTTTTATGTATCAAGGGTTTCTTATAAAGATTCTTATAAAATTTTTAACCCTAAAGTTTCAAATGAAAACCCTAACCATAGATACTTTATTTCAATAATTGAAAGCCACCATCAAAATTACTCAAATAGACAAATGCTTCATTACACTCCATTATATCCTCAAATATGTTTGGATTGTTGAGTATGATCAAATCTAACTAGAGAAAATATTGGATATTTTTAAGAAAAAAATCTAAAAGTCCTTCAAACACAACAACCAGAAATCTAAATACTTTCAACACTTATTTTTATTCCTTGTAACAACAAAGTGAGTGATCAAAAAATGAGTAGAAGAGATGAGCTCGAATATACCATTATATGCAAAGAAAATATTCAAAAGGCTACAAAACTCTAGCTTGCAATTTAATTATGATTTTAACTAGTGCGATTACCTAATTAAAACATATATATTCATATGCTTGGATCACAGTAAACCAAAATTATCAAGTACATAGAAGTTTTTAAAAAGTTTGTATTCACTCTTTATAAGAATTTTTACAAGGATTTCACTATCTTAAAGATATATGGAGAAGCACATTGCTTACATACAAGGATTGTTCATTATGAATCCTGACCTTTCTATTATCTAACTTGAAATAGAAGTTGCACACGAGCTCATTGGACATTAATTGGATTTTTTGTCTCAGAAAAGAAATGGGCCACAAAAAATAGAAGTTGACTACAAAAGGATTATAACCATTCCACAAGATAACCACATCTATGAGAGTTCTATGTGTCTCATCTCAAGTATCTTGATCCAAGCTGATCCATTCCCCTCACAAAAGTCGTCGTCTTCTATATCAAAAGTGAATGTATAGTTTGTCTAGTGCTGAAATACCTATACTTAAAAATATTAATATTCATTAATTAATATATAATAAATTATATAAATTTAATAATAAATATAGTATATATAATGAATATATAGTTATATCTTATGTATTATTATTATTATTAAATATAACAATAATAATAACTAATGTAGATAACAAATAAAAGATAATTACACATAATAATTAAATAATATATATGAAGCAAAAGAGAGATCAATTTTTAAACTATATCTCCAATGAAACCTTATGACCATTTCTCAAAGTTTCTAAAAAACAAACACATTTAATGATGATTTCTATTCACATTGAGCCTATCATGGTATGCATATTATCCTCATATATACTAAGCCAATAACATCACATTAATTTGACAACTCATAAACTATATGGAGAATTACTTCTTCTTATTCTCTCTCTCTCTCTCTCTCTCTCTCTCTCTCTCTCTCTCTCTCTCTCTCTCTCTCTCTCTCTCATAATTAATAATTAATAGTATATGCATATAATTATATATGGATAATATGTTAATTCATATACAATCATATAGCATTTATTAAGAATTAATTTATGTATTAATAACTAATGATTAATATCCAATCAATTACATGAAATTAATCATTATATTATGTATATTATAACCATTATTAATACAAATAATACATAAAATATAAGTGGATGTAGTAAGTATTATTTAACATTATAATATATTAATGAATAGTATAGATTATAATTATATATTTTGTGTGTGTGTGTGTGTGTGTGTTATGTGTTATGCATATATATTAATATATAATAAATTATATGAATATATTATTAAATTAATATACATTTATATCATATATATTAGTTTTTTTATTTATTTATATTAAATATAATTATATCTATAATAATATATATTATAATTATAATTAACGTAGATGATATATAAATGATAATTATACATAATAATTAATTAATGTATATGGAGCAAAAGAGAGATCAAGCCTAAACTGTATCTTTGATAAAATCTTATGACCATTTCTTAATATTTCTAAAAAACAAGCACATTTAATGATGATTTCTATTTACATTGAGCCTATCATGGCATGCATATTATCTTCATACATAGTGAGCTAATAACATCACATTAATTTGACAACTCATAAACTATATGGAGAATTACTTCCTCTCTCTCTCTCTCTCTCTCTCTCTCTCTCTCTCTCTCTCTCTCTCTATATATATATATATATATATATATAACATATGTAGATAATTATATATGAATAGTATATTAATTGAAATATAATCATACAATATTTATTAAAAATTAATCTATGTATTAATAACTAATGATAAATATCCAATCAACTACATGAAATTATTAATCGTTATAGTATGTATATTACAATTATTATTATTACAAATAATACACAAGAGATAAGTAGATGTAATGAGTATAATTTAAAATGATAATATATTGATGAATAGTGTAGATTATAGTTATATATTAATATATATACATAACGCATAATACATACATACATAAATATACTTATTTATTCGTTATAAAATACATATATGTTATGTATATTTATTAATTAATATGTAATAAATTATATAAATATATTAATAAATATAATTAATTTATTTTTATATTTTTTACATATTATTATTATCTATTTATTTATACTAAATAAAATTATAAATATAATTATAATTTTGATTAATTACACATAATAAATAAAAGACAATTAGACGTAATAATTAATCATTATAATATAATATCAATATTAGTTATGTGTGTGTGTGCGTGTGTGTTGATTGTAAATTGAGGATAATTTATATAATATTAATTAATAGTAATGATTAATGCATAATCAATGTGTATGTGTGTGTGACACACACGCACACACACACACACACACACACATATGCATACATGTGCATTTCACACACATATATATATGCATACATGTGCATTTGTATGTATGTATACATGTGTGTCTATGTGTGTGGTGTCGTAAATATATGTCCTCTCTCTTCTTGTTATCATTTTTATTTTCTCTTTTTTCTTATTCTATCTCATCTTTCTTCACCTCAAATGTGTCCATATGTACACATGTTTATATGTGTGTGTGTGTGTGTGTCTGTGTGCACGTGCGCACGCACACACACTTGCATGCATTGGATGTATATGTATATGTATATGTATATGTCTGCATAAGTGCATATGTGCATATTTGTAAGTGCATGATTTATAACTGTATATATCATCTCTCTCTCTCTCTCTCTCTCTCTCTCTCTCTCTCTCTCTCTCTCTCTCTCTCTCTCTCTCTCTCTCTCTCTCTCTCTCTCTCTCTCTCTCTCTCTCTCTCTCTCTCTCTCATATTTATGTGTGTATAAGCACGTATACATATATGCATACATGTGTGTATGTGTTTGCACATGAGTATGTACATATATATGTGTATGTGTGTGTATATCTTGTTCATGTCTTATATTCTACGTGCACTTGTGTAGTTTTAGAGTATGAATACATTTCATGAACACGTTCAACCATTGGAGCTGTTATCTCATCCCATAATGCTCAAGTTCTTTTTACATAAAATCCTCTCAAATTAGCTGAAAGCTACATGCTTTCTTTTACATGTCATCCTAATCTAGAAGTTGTCTATAGTTTTATGGATTTTTACAAGAGATAATATGTAGAATATCATAAATTGGCTAAAACTTGTCCAAAAATCTAATATTTTTGAACCATGGACACTAACACTAATGTCTAAAATGGCATTAGATCTCTAAATCAATAAGAAAGCCACACTCTAGATTTTTTTACATGGTGTGCACGTAGTGGCACAACATCCACCCCCTCCTAACCTGCACATCCTCTGGCATGTATCAAAGTCTTATGGATCTGCAGTGTCAGAAGTGCCATGTCAATGTCTTCATCTTCTGCGTCTCCTTCTTCCCTATGTCTTCATGCTCTTGAATTATATCCAAGTCTTCTAACTCATATGTTGAACTTTCTCTTCATTTGAAGAGCTTGATTCTTTTTCGAGCTATGGGTAACTTCATGCTTGTTCCATCCAATTCAGGAAATGAATATGTGGCATTATCAGGAATGACCTTTATCCATACGGGCCAAACGAACGCTTTACCATCTTCCTAGAAGCACTGTATTGATTGTCTAGGCTGCTGTCATAGACAAGCACCCAGTCATTTTCTTGAATTGCTCTTGGACGAAGTCGATGTTGCTTATCAGATCTTCTTTTGTTCTTTAGTATTGTTGTCTTTAGCTTCTCAATAGGTGCTTGAACGTCTTCAGGCCTTCTTTCTAGCTGCCATATGCACAAAGTCAGCAACTCTTCTCTACTGATGCCTTCCTCCCAAGGTAGAAGAATCCATGTGAGAATAGATTCTTCAATTTTCATAATTGATTGTTGTCCATGCATAAGTTCAGCTAGCATATAGCCAGTCACTGTACTGTGAGTAGTCCGGTCAGCCCATAAATTTGCAAAAGGTAGCATTTTAGGCCATTCTTTGATCTTTCCTCTACAAGACTTTGCTAGAGCTTTGAGAATAGCCTGGTGCCCTCTCTCACTTTTCCCATTGCCTTCAGGGTTGTAGGCTAACCCAATTGAGCAAAGATGTTACATGCCTCATCAACATCCAACTCTCCTGTATCTACAGTTACTTTACCCACACAACCATATCTACAAAACACTTCCTCAAGCAAAAAATGACAAACAGCTTGAGCGGCCTTGGTTGTTAAGGCTTTGCCTTCAACTTGATTGGTTATATCCTCTCTTGCAAGCACTAAATATTGCATATTACATATTCCTATAGGCATAGTTATAAGATCAATAACCCATCTATAGTGTATAATAGACAAAGGATAAGTTGGTTGTAACCCATCTTAATGCTTGACCATAGACTACATCTGACACACATAGTAGGTTTCAACAAAACTTTCTATGTCGGGATACATGTTTTGCCACCAATATTTTTCTTTGACTTTACTAAAGGTTCCCCATATGCCTTTATGGCCAGTCAACAGGCTTTCAAGAAATTCCTTCATTACTTGTTGCAATCTTTTGTTACCTAAAACTTGAACAGGCACTCCTTTCTTCTTCTTTGCTTCCATAGATGCCCTTCTTTAAGAAAAATGTGATAAGCTTTCCTCTTAATATGCTTGAACTCTTCATCAATCCAAGACTCCTCCTTCTTCATTGTGCTCAAATATTGGCCAATCTTCAGCCAATCTTCTTCATAATCTTCTTCAAGGAAATGAACTAGAACTTGAGCAATGCAATGAGCATGTTGGCTACTAGTTAACCACCCTTCTTTCATAGATAAATATTTGATCTTTGTTGCTATATACTGATTTACAATAGTACATTTTCATGTTCTTACTGTACTTAATGCTATATCATTAAAAAGATCAACTTCACCTACAAGATTCATCTTTGGGTTTGTATGTGCAGCAACTGAAAAGGTACTTTCAACAGCCATGGAATAAAATTTACCAAGTATAGATTCTTCACCTTCATCTTCTTCCATTAGCTCTTCTTCATTGTCATATCTTGCACGTGATAGCATGTCAGCAAACTAGATTCACCTTTCCTGCAATGTGCTTTAATTCGGTTGAGAGATTTAATATATGCAATCTATCTTAGCATAGCAATGTCGGGTGTAAAGCAGTTTGAAATCATGCGTAAGAGTGGAAGACAATCAGTTTCTACCACTACTACGGAAACACCTATAAAGTATTCATGATCATATTTTAATGTTGTTACAACTCCCCACAATTCCCTTTTTACTTGTGCATACATTCTTTGACATTCATCAAGAACGTTTGCTCCAAAACCAATTGCATACCAGTTACCTTCAAGGTCTTCTTGGCCAACAGCCCATCCTATCCCAATGGGACTTGTATCCATAGTAAGGATGATGGGTTGACCATTTGAATAATCAGCCCTTTTGAGAGTGGGGGCTGAAATTAACAACTTCTTTAGTTTTTGTACAATGTGAGTATGCTCTTCCCCCATCTCCAATTATTCGATCCTTGTCTTTTTCTTCCCAGCTCGTTGAACGTCTTCCTCCTTATATTTTATATACCATATTCTAGTGCAAGCCTGGTCCACTTCATAAGCCCTTGAAATACATCACAAGTTCTTCTATAAACTAAATCCTCTTGATGAATAAATCGGTTCAACTCCCCCAGTGTCTTCAATGGCTGATATATTTTTTATATGTGCCTCCCTTTGCTCATGCAAAGTGCCCTAGTACAAAATATGTTATGAAATAGAACTTCATGCTCATCCACACATGATTTGAGAAAATATGCGAAGTCAGATCATGGTATGCAACCAATCAATCGATGCTACACAGAATAATAATGGATGCACTTGAAAAAATTTGTGCCTAACCTATCTAAATGTGCCAGTGCATCATGCATAATGCAGACATAATTCCTTGATTAATTTAAAAATTCATTATCCTCACCTCTCAACTCTCATCAATAAAATATCAATCTCCGCTCCACCCATCCAAAATCTCTCAATCTCTCAAGAAAATGATGGTCCTCAAGATGTTGACCAGATAAGAACAACCCATCTCACAATTGACGGCGTCCTTCACGACCCTCTAAACTCACCCAACCTCCTTACACACTCAACCAGAGATTCCTAACTTGGTGAGGAAAATCCCAAATATCGTGCATGCAAGAAATGTGCGTGCTCAATGACAGTGCTCTCTCATGTGTGTATGCATCTAAGATTTGCTGCATATAGTTGTAGCGGACCTCATGCCGTGAAAGTACTCAACGATGGTGCAAAACATGCATAATCCTAACCCATGGCATGGAATTATTTGATAAGAACAGGAGAGACCCCTAAGTGCAGTGCATCAACAAGTGCAACGTGAAGTGCTTGCGAACCCATAATCCCTATGATGTGCAAGAGTCTCAATAAGAATATAAACCTTGTTCCACAATGTTCGGTAGCTAATAGCAAACTCCAGCATCAACCTGTCCAAAAAAATACCAAGCTCGACCAAGGCTATCAAGTTTCACACTCAACAAATAAAAAAAAATGACAGAAAAAAATCCTAAACTAGATAAACACAAGAAATCCAATTACGAAACAACAAAACAAACTGTCACGCAAACAACTAAGCTAGCAAAAATCAAACCTAACTACAATTTGACTAGGGGTTTTCAGTTTTCACAAAAACGTTTGACAATGTGTTAACAGTCATGTGTGTCTTGTGTGGCCATCTCCTACTTGTGAGCCTCAATGTGAGTAAGATGAGGATATTAAGAGCTCTAACATTGTATCTATTTGTCATTTTATGTGTTATAGACACTTTAGATGAAGGGCACATTAGTGCATTTCTTTTTATACACTTTTGGCAATTTTTTAGGGGTTTGACCACATTTAGGATTTTTTCTCACTTTTGCCTATATATAGATGGCCTACCCCCCACTTTTATTATCCATCATTGATCCTTCGTGATTAGCCAGCGCTCTTCATTTTCTCATCCTCCTACTACCATCTGGCATCCACACTGACATGTAGAGCTATATTGGGGCTGACAGTTGCAGCCTTGTACCTTCACCCATTGCAGTCACATTGTTCCTTCTCTCACCTATGTTATATATGTCTCCTTCTTTGCATGTTCACAATTTCTCTTTCCATTGCGCACTCTCACATGGTATCAAATTCATGCATGGGAGCCGAAGATCTTGAAGAGGAGTGTGATGTGATGCGTGACAAAACTTGCGAGGCATCATCCCCAAGTGTTGTAGACCATGCGCTTGGAGTCAAACAGGGTAGGACAACCTATTCCCATTCCTTTTTTCAAGCTACATCTACTAGGGCATTTTCATCTTGCTCCTAGGTAGCCTGTACTAGGCTGTGATGAGGAATACCGTTACTACACGCAAGTGGCATGAAATAGGTTGGGTGGTCTGGCTGAGCAATATCGAAAAAAAACCTATATTTTCTACACATAATCACCAACACACATGCTACAAAACCAACTTTTGCATTACCTATTTTTTTGTGCACGAACCCTCTATATTTGTGCATTTTGTGCATGCACATCATCGATCCTCCTAGGTGACTTATTTGTATACTAGGCTACACCTCTTTGTTAGGTAGTATGTTTACAAATAGAAAGATTTCTTTCTTTGTTGCATTCACATAATGGCTAGTTTTTGTTGACTAGGATGACTTCTTTTTTGTGCTATAAAGAGCAGCCTTCATTGCAGGCCCACATTAGGGTAGATTTATGTTTATTGCCCCTCTTTTCAACAAGTTCCATCTCATCCCCCACCATTTCCTCTGGTGGTTTCCTCATACCTCCCATCCCTTTCAGAGGGGAACAATATTTCTGATGCAATTATGGTTTTCCTAGCCCTTTGTGTTTCAGAGAGGGCTTCCCAAGACCGTAAGGAGTTACTTTCAAGATTTCCAGTCTACTTTGGGCCTTTTTTAATGTGGCTACCCCTTTTTTTCATCATCAAGCTACCATTCCCAGCCACTTGGCCCTTGGTCCTTGTTGTTTTTATGTAGCTTATGGTGCATTTGATAGTTCCTCGTTATCATCTCGTCATTGGATTAGAGACTTAGCTCACCTATACTCGCTTGGATTTTTCAAGAGTACTCCATTCGAGGCCTCTCCATTTCCATTTCCCTTTGGTGGCCTTTAGTTTGATTGTATTTTTATATAGAGAGGGGGCCTTGCTCTTTGGTTTTCTTTTTTCATTGATGGACTATATTGGCATTGGTGCTCTTCCTGTCACCCTCGGATCTGCCTCTCCTTTGTCCTTTTGCCACATCCACGATTGAGAGGGGATGTTAGCAGTCATGTGTGTCTTGTATGGTCATCTCCTTCCTGCTTGTGAGCCTCAATCTGAGTTAGATGAGGACATCAAGAGCTTCGACATTGTATTTTTTTGTCATTTTATGTGTTTTAGACACTTTAGATTGAGGGCACATTGGTGCCTTTTTAGTGCACTTTTGGCTTTTTTTTAGGGATTTGACCACATTTAGGGTGTTTTCACTTTTTCACCTATGTATAGGTAGTCTGCCCTTCGAGGGCTAGCTAATCACGAAGGATCAATTATGGCATTTTTTCATCCCCTTGCTACCATCTACTGTCTACACTGATGTGTAGAGGTACATGTTGGGGCTGAATGTTACAAACTTGTACCTTCAACCCATTATAGTCACATTGTTTATTCTCTCTCTTGTGTTCCCTCTCTTTATCTCCTCTTCTCTCCATGCTTACTTTCCTCTTTCCATTATCCAGTCTCACAGAGACACAAAACCATATCATGCTTACTTTCCTCTTTATCTCCTTCTTCTCTCCATGCTTACTTTCCTCTTTCCATTATCCGCTCTCACAGAGACACAAATCCATATCACTATATGTATATCCTTGTGAATGCATAAAAGTATCAAAGTTGTGGTACCATTCCCTAAATGCCTACTTAAGGCCATAAAGGCTCTTTCTCAACTTGCACACTAGGTATTCCTTGCCTTTTTTCTCGAAGCCCTTAGATTGCTGCATATAAATCTCATCATGCAGGTCCCCATGTAAGAAACCGTCTTTACATCCATTTGATAAAGGTCCAAATCTAACTAAGCAACCAAAGCCAATACCAATCGTGGAGTAGTCATCTTAACCACAAGAGAGAAGATCTCATTAAAGTCAACATTGTGCTCCTACTTAAAACCCTTTGCAACTAGTTTAGCCTTATATGATGGCTCGAGGTGTCTGAGGGTACTCTTTAACTTATACACCCACTTGTGTGGCAAAGCAGGCTTTTCAATAGGAAAAGGAACCAAATCTTATGTATGATTTTTTTGTAATGAGTCATCCTCTAAGTACATGGCCCTCTCCCAAGAGTGACTATCATATATGTGTATGGCCTCATCATAGGTAAGAGGCTCACCAGTATCTATCATTATAACATAGTCCATGGATAGTGTAAATCAATCAAGCTAACATCTATCTCTAGTAAACCATCGTAAAATAGACTATGGGATGACTTGTGCATTCTGTCCAACATCATGATCATGAGCCACTCCAACATCAATTGCTAGTTGTCTAGCTAGCTATACGATAATATGAGAGTCCTACTAAAATATTACTCTGTGTACCTCAATTACTTGCTCAAGCTGCTTATGCATCTTCTCCTCATGGAAAACAACATCATGGCTACAGATAACCTTCCTAGCTTGCAAATCCCATAGAAAATAGTCCATCTCACCTACATTCCCATAACTAAGAAAGTATATTTTACTACTTTAGAATCCAATTTATTGCATTTGTTCTTGGAAACATGGTCCAAAACCTCACATCCAAAAACACACAAATGAGCATATGATGGAGATTTTTTAGTCCATACGTCCTTTGTAACCTAACAACCAATAGTAGTGCATGGGAATCTATTTATCATGTGTACGGCAATAGTAATTACCTCAACCCAAAAATATTGTGGTAATCCTGCTTGGCTAAGCATACTATGGGCTCTCTCTTGAATCGTCCTATTCATGCATTTTCCAACACCATTCCGAGTTAGGATATAAGGGGCGATCAACTGATGTCTAATATCACGCTCGTCACAAAACTGCTCAAATGCTTTAGAGACATATTCACCCCCATTATCTAGCCTTAGGCATTTTACCATATATCTAAACTGGTTCTCAACAAGAGCAAGCCAACACTGAAAGGTAGCCAATACATCTGATTTCTACTTTATGGAATATACCCAGATCTTATGTGAATAATCATCAATAAAAGTCACAAAGTATTTCACGCCACCTAGTAATTGATAGGCCATGGAGCCACATATATCAGAATGAACAAGAGCCAAAGGTTCACCCATGTATGTAATATTATGACTTCTTATGAGAACTACGTATTTCTCTATTATAAAGACAACGATCACATGGATCAAAATATTTGTAGTCACAAGATGAAAGACATTATAAACGAGAAAACATTTTTAGTCCTTTTAAAGGGCATGTACCCAAGGCAACGATGCCATAAAGATACATGTGGTATGTTAACCACAGTCAAAACATGGTCAATAGAGTCAAATACAAGCAAGAGATAGAAGCTGCTAGCCTTGGCACCTTGAGCAAAGACAAGATTCCCATGGATAATCTTCAAGGTGGAATCACCAAAAGATACATGATACCTTACATCATCCAACTGTCTATCTAGTGGAGTATAGACTTTTTATCAAAGCCAAAACATGGTGTACATCATGCAAAACAAAAGTGCTACTTGAAGCAAAGTGTAGTCTGTCATCACCAATGTCAACAATATTCATGCCAACTTATTTTCTAGTCTCACAAAACCTATCACATTGTGATAGGAATTAAGTTAATCTTTATATTGGGTAACATAAAAAGAAGCCCTCAAATCAACCAGCCAACATTGAGAAAAAGTGGACAAGGCATCATCCAACTAACTAGCATAAAGAGAATAAGCTGCCAAGATGTAATCATCATCAAACTCTAGGTGTCCAAGGCATTTATATCCTCAATTCTTATACTAGACTTACTAGGAACAATGATACGATCATCAAACTTATCCTGATGAACCTTGCTCTTACCTTTCTCCTTCCACTTATCATCGTGTATCTTATGGCACTGTGGCCTAATATGACCCTACTTCCTACAATAATGATATGTAAGAGGCCTTACAACCATGGGACTTATTGCAAAACTGTCCACGAGACTGAGATCTTACGAGTCTCTACTATGGTAGTCATTATCACTATTACCATCATGTCTGCTCCTAACAATCAATGTATGAGAAGTACAGGCTGCATCCACATTCTTTCTGTTTATCTCCTCTGTGACTAAGACGCCCTCAACGTCTTGGAGTTTCAAATTATCCTTAGACATATTAGCACACATAGTAGTATGGAAAATGTCCCATGACTCAAGAAGTGTCACAAGTAAGAACAAGAGATGAAGATTATCCTTAAACTCAATGTCTTGTGGAGTGAACTACTTGAAAATCAAATGAAACTTGCTCAAACGCGCGGACACACTGGTCCCTTCCTTCATATGAAGGTACATGAGCTATTTCAACCAATACATCTATAAAGCAACTTCACTTATCATGAAGATTACAAATATTTTTCAAAAACTGCCAAGCATTATTCTCAAGTGCCATAACGTTGAAATAAATATATTTTAACAATGACAATATAATAGTGGATTTGTGTAGCTTATCCAACTCATCCCAAGTATCCTAATCAATGCCTTCGGGCTTAACACTCTTGGCTTTTAATTTCCTAACCTACTTCTTTCGAACCAATACCTACCATATTTACGTCTTCCAATAGGTGAAGTTTGTACCATCAAGCTTTTCAATATTAAAATTAGCACTATCATTCGAAAAACCGACCATAATGATAGTATACCAATGTAAAATCCAAGAGAATGAATTGTTGTAAATGATTGTAAATCAATCCCAAAACTCAACCAAAACAAAGGCAAAATAAGAGAGAATACCAAAGTATAGAGCAGTCCACCAACTACAAGCAATAGACCATCAAAGTATAATGTTTACTCTCTAAGACAATGTTAAAAACTATCATTACAATAATACTAAAATAAAGACAATCATATATATCAATCCAATTGTGGGTAAATAGCCAAGAAAGCAAGCTCCTACTGCCAAGGATATCCGAGTAGCAAGCAAGATACAAAGAATAAAACTAGCAATAACCAAGCATAGACCATCGATACCAAAGACAATCGCAAATCCAAATTTCCAATAAACCATACATTCCATAAGCATATACATCATTGATAAACTGCTGACAGAGATAAATGTCAGTGTCCAAAGCATACAAAATTAAATCAGTCCACATACGGAGATAACGGTGTCCAATAACATGGCATATAAGAGAGCATATCCATGAACCAAGAGCCCCACTATCTCAAAGAACCAAGCTTTGCCAAGTACATTCATCAACCAAGAGTCCTATCTCAAATAATATGACATATAAAATAGCATATTCATGAGCCAAGAGTCCTGCTATCTCAAAGAATCAAGCTCTCCCAAGTACAAGTGTCTCCCAATGGAAGCAAATCTAGAATGCAAAGTTAAGCAAAGCTTAAGACACATACATCAAAATATCTAAAAAACCTAAGCGCATCACAAATATATCCAAGAGCATAAGTATCAAATAAAGCTTCAATATTCGTAAGTGAACATAAAAGCTCAAAGCAACTTATCAAAGTCCAAGTACATCAAATATAGCTCAAATCCAAGTGACAAAGCATGTTATAACCATATCTAAGCTCATACATCAATGCTAGACATCACCATAGACATGTAACATACCCAAAATACCATGTAGATACAATAGACATTCAAAGCATGAAACTCACAATTATATGCTTGTTGTTCAAATTGTTATAATAGCAATAAACCTCTGCAAAATTAAGCTAGTCAAGCTCTAAAAAATCCAAGAAACATCCCAAAAGCATAAGTATACCATCCGAGCACCAAAATAGCATCCCTAAAGTATTAAACATGCATTATAAAATTTACTATTTGCTATCCAAATCAAAACTATTCTATTATATGTAAAACGGAGATAGAAAACTACATAGAATTAACTCTTTGAGTACCCAAATCTATAGCTCTCATCGTGTTCATTTCTAGCTATAAAATGCCTAAATTCGATATTGTATACAAAAGTTATAGTGAAAATATAACAATGCTGCCAAGCTACTATCGTTATCCATGACTTCTACAACATGCTCTATATCCACTCAAAATGGATAGAATAACTGCCCCTCGGCTCAATATATGCTCAACAAGGCTCAACTAAGTCGTAGCAAGCTCCTTGACAAGCCGAGAGCAAGTTAAAACAAGTCGAAATAAGGAAGATTCAATGCACACCTCAAGAGAGAGAGACAATGACTACTATGAAACCTTGAGTTGAAGCTTTGAATCCGAACTGAGGCAAAGGATGAAGAAGCTCCTTGAATAGTTGGCTCTAATACCAATTAAAAGGTAAAGCTCAAGTGAAAGTACACAAGCGAAAGCAAGGGCAAACTAAGAGCAATTGCAAATGGAACAAGAGAGCAAGAGAGAGAGACTGTATGTGAAAACTTCAACAGTCACAATGTGTAACCAACCTTCCATTATTCAATATTCATTAAAAGAATAAAGAATAATGTGACAATGATGGGCGACCACCACCTACAATGTACAGGTGTGCGGTCATAGTGTGTGAAGTAAATATAGGGCAACACAAGCATAAGGACCTTTTCCTCCACCACAGTGATCAGTATGACTCAGCCTAATTATCTTGTTGACCTCAGTTTGTAGCCATTTTATACAAACATGATTATAGACATCCCACACTCCAAAAGAGAATATCTTAAACTTGGGCTGCGAAATATAGCAGACTAGACAGCTGCAGAAATGGTAGGGGATTATATCACTTCAAACTGGACAAGAATGGACTTGCCTTCAAAGCCCAACCTAGTTCCAAGGTAGCGATCTGCTATTGACAGACTTTCAGTAGGTCCAGCTATTCCGAACTCCAGTAAGGGGGCTTATTTTACTTTCAAAACAAAAGATTCCATCCCCTAACAATACATAAGAATCCGGTCTTGCAAGGACCCATATGCTCAGACCCTGCAACAGTTAAATTGTGCAATGTCTTGCATGTTGCACAGGGTTGTCTAGTCATTTAAGTAATACTTCATCTGATTGACACGTAATATTCTCTACACCATTTGTTATCATAAGACACCTAGAACAGAACAAGTGTAAGCAAAAAGGCAGCACATAAAAGAGAAAACTGGATTTGCTGCATTAACTATGGATCTCTGTTTATTACTCTTTACTGAGCATAAAACAGCCATCTACCACACTAACTGATTCAGTTTGCCTGTTCTCAATAGTGTGGCATAATCAATTCAAACGGTACACCAAATCACTTTGAATGGTAGCCCAAATGGTCTCAAGCAGTTGCACAAACCCCAACAGTCTCCAAACACAGACTTATATTCTCAAAAATGTGTAACTCCAGTATCTAGCAGAATGACTGCTGAGGGTAAATATGTGAGATCCATTGAAACAATATGTATAGTTGCCTTTCTGAGAAATTTTATATTGGCCCACTACCTCCATTATCTCATTGTGGATGTTAACATCCAGGTCATATCAGATATAGGAAAGTATCACATATGGGAAAGTATCATACTTGTGATGTCCTGTGGACTGCATACTCGGTACTTCCCTTTATCCGGAGAGAGATAAAGTAAAGATATCTACTAGCAACAGTCTATCAACAGTGTCAATGCTTGGTTTTCCACTCCCATAGCTTCAAACTTAGCCACATCCTCTTGCCTGCCACCAGCTGAACAGATATTACTCATCCAAATGTAAGCAGCAGCTTTCTTCTCATCCAGATGCACAGCATGCTGAAATGCCACTCTTCCAAGCTTCATGTTTCCCAATTTCTGACAAGCACCTAACAATGTAAGCCACACTGTATGGTCAGCAGAAAATGGCATCATTTTTATCATCGTAACTGCCTTGCCTAGGTGCCCTGCACGGGCAAATATATCAACCATACAAGTGTGGTGCTCTAAAGTTGGATCCAACTCATAACTTGTAGCCATGGTCTCAAAGAACATCTGACTTTTCTCCAGTAAACCACTATGACTGCACGCATTCAGTGCGACGGTAAAAGTGATTGGATTCGGCTTTACTCCCTCTTCTACCATTTTGTCAAACAAGTAAAAGACATGTTCTGCATTTCCGAACAGGGCATATCCTGCCATCAATGCACTCCATGATACCACATCTCGAACTTGAAGAGTGTCAAACACTTCTTGTGCTTTTGAAAGCAGACCACATTTGACATACATGTCTACTAGTGCATTGCCAAGAGCTTTATCTCTCTTCAGCAAACCCTTTCTAGTAATCTGAGCATGTATTTCTTTGCCCTTATCTGCAGCCCCTATGGTCCCACAAGCTTTCAAGGTGCAGATGTAGGTCACTGCATCTGCAGAAACCCCCTCTCGCTCCATTTGATCATAACATTTTATTGCTTGTTCACCAAATCCATGTTTGGCATATCCTGCCATAAGAGTACTCCAAGATACTACATTTTGAACAGGAAGCTGGTCAAACACCTCCTGTGCTTTGGCAAGCAGGCCACACTTGGCATACATGTCTACTAATGCATTGCCAAGAACAGTATCCTTTGTGAACAATCCCTGTCTGATAATCTCCATATGTACTTCTTTGCCCTTATCTGCACCTCCCATAATGCCACAGGCCTTCAAGACACAAACATAGGTGACTGCATCAGGAGAGAAGCCCTTCAGCTGCATCTGTTCAAAACATGTCACTACTTGCTCACCATGCCCATGCTGGGCATATCCTGTCATTAGTGCATTCCATGAGACTACATCCTGAACTGGTAGGTTGTCAAACACTTCCTGAGCTCTTTCTAGCATGCCACATTTGGCATACATGTCTACCAAGGCATTACCGACGACAACATCAGTGTCCACCAATCCCACGCTTGCAACCTTAGCATGCAGTTCCTTGCCTTTCTCTACATCTCCAGCGGAGCCACAGGCCTTCAGGATGCAAACATAAGTGATCGCATCTGCAGCGAGCCCCTCGAGCAGCATTTGCTGGAAGCATTTCAATGCGTGCTCGCCACGCCCTTGCTGGACATACCCTGCAATCAACACGCTCCATGTGACGACGTCGCGATCTGACAGCGCATCGAAAGCTTCTTGAGCTTTTGCAAGGGATCCGCATTTGGCATACAGATTGACGATACTGCTGCCAAGGTAGACGTTCTTCTCCAGCCGGCCCGAAGCGATGATATCAGCGTGTATTCTGATGCCTGTCTGCAGGTCCTTTTGTTTGGTACAAGCCTTGAGCAAGGCCACAAGCGTGTGGGGATCAGTACTGCGCATGCATGTCCGGGGCGGGCAAGAAATGCCTGCCTAGAATTCTCTCACAGAGTCACCTTAACCATGGTTGTGTTTGGAGTCTCTCACACAGTCCTCTTAACCATGGTTGTGTTTGGAGTATCCATATTTTAATCTTAATTTGATACTAACTAGTGATCCCCGCTGGGACCCAGGTAAGCTCGAGTGAGGGCACCTATAAAGCAATGGGTGTTTTCCCACCCCCACTTACGCTTTCACCCTTCCACTATTTAGTGCATATGCAATATGCAATAAGCACCTTCAAACATCCAATTTCTCTAAAATGTCAAGCTTTAATCCTTCCCCTCTTTAAAACATTCATTACTTTCAATATGGACCTTAAAAGATTTGGAAAACCCTTCTAGTCTTTAATGCATATGTAATAGGCACTTTTAAAATGATTAAAGGAAAAATATTTTGTGTCAGATTCGAGAGATAAGAATATAGGAGAGGTCATTGAGCATAAATGCAAGCTCATCAATGCATTAATGGATGATATTCTCCCTAATTCAAAATAATGTGCCCTAAAATTTGCTATTAATATATTACCTATTATAAATCAAAAGTTGTAAGTTCAACTTGGGTTGGATGCTTGAAACTATACTTATTTCTCATGGTTATAGCATGAGCTTTTTTAGCTTCTTTGGGATCTATCCATGATATCCCTTAACAGAGTGAGCTCAATCAATAAAATGGCTATGAAGAAAGGTAGGGCAGAAGTGATCTAATGTGGGAATGTGGCTTTTTCAGATTTAATTAGCTAAATCAATACAATGGTCAAAATGAAAGATGGGCCATTTGTGGAAGTCTCAAGCATTCAAAGTTGAAATTACAATATGTTTGGGGGCATCTCTTTTTACATGTATACATGCTCATCATTGCATGTGTAGTTATCATATCGATGAAGATGAATATCAACACAGCTGCAACAATCACCTCTCATGGACCACTTTATAAGCTACTCTTGAATAATTCACATAGGAGGTGCATAGACTTATGAAAAAGGTAGTTGGCTGCCACTACAAAATGCCATTCAATGGGTGTTCTCGTGTAGCTTGGTGGATGTGCAGCTACAAAGAAACTCATTTATTGGCTTTGTTCCCAAGCATATTGGCAATTGCTTCTAGAACCTCATCACAGTGGAGTTGGAGATTCTTGAAGAACAGGTGGCCCTAGCCCCTGGTGTTTTTGAGCATCATGGTCTGCATCCATAGACTCTAGGCACACCTACATAAGGTGGAGATCCATCTTGACATAGGCTAGGAGAGGGTCTCTAGCATACTTATAGAATTCAACTATGAGAGGAGGAAACTTAGCCAATAATGTTCCGCATGAGAGAGAGAGGCATGTCATCAATCATTCTAACATGAGAGTGATTGAGAGAAAGTTCATGTGCTCAATGCCATGAATGATCCACGAGAGAGAGAGAGAGAGAGAGAGAGAGAGAGAGAGAGAGAGAGAGAGAGAGAGAGAGAGAGAGAGAGAGAGAGAGAGAGAGAGCGAGTGTGTGTGTGTGTTAGTGGGAATCAATGGATTAGGTGCAGAGGTCTGGGGGGTTCTGAACGACTACCATGTAGGATTAGTGTTAGCTTAAGTAGATTCATCTTAATAGAATGGATGCACCACCCTCTCTCATTATTTTCTCACAACAACATAATGTGTGCTTGTGAAAGAATAGGTAAAACATTGAACTTTTGATTGTGATTGTCCACACATAAACCCAATAAGAAAAGAAAATATAAAAGTATCATTTAGTCTTCAAACAGGATTTTGCTATAAGCATTATAATCAATAGCGCTATATGCTAGGTCCCACAAGTAGGGATACTTGGATGCCTATCTAGCATGGATGTGCAACCCCCCCTCCCTAGCCAGTTATTGAACATGATGTTACAGGACATGGAGCTTGATGTATCATGCAACCTCATATACGCCCAGACACATGCTTTCTTGTCTCCCTCTCCCTTGTGAATCTATTTCAATCAAGGCATACAATATCCTATGGAGTACTTAAAGGCTCTCCACCCTGTATATCTGTTCTAAAGATTTTATTCACTCTATTGTTTCTTCTTTTTTTGGCTAATAAAATACTTTGAGCAAATCACTACTATAATGTTTGGTTATTGTCCACCATATTTATGAGTCCATATTGCATTTCAATGCCAAATCTAAGTTGCTTACCCAAAATTCTTTTGAAAGCACATAAAAGATACAACTTATTCAACTCATACATGCTAGACCACATGGCATACATGCATAATGTATGATTGTCACATGAAGGGAGTGAGCCCAGAGTGGAAGCCCATAAAGTGAAAGAAGAGCTATGGTGGAAGGAGCAAGAGAGCAAGAGCAAGAGACACCTGATCTGGGAACTTCAATAGTCACAATGTATGCTAGCCTTCCCTTATTCAAATGTCACTTTAAGAATAAAGAATGAAGTGAAAATGATGGGCACGTGCCACCTATAGTGTATAGGTATGTGGGTCTTGTTAGTGTAACTAATACATAAGCGGCTAGGCATAAGTTCATTTACCCCCAACAACCTCCCACTTAAAGGCGAGTGTGCGTGGAGTGAGGAGAGAACAAGAAAAGAGTGAAAAATTGCAACTGTATATAAAATACAATAGGATAAGGAAAAATCTCATATCATCTAACACCCTTCGACGTCCTAAGAGAGGCAAAACACTTCATTGAGTGACTTTTAGTGAGCAGATCTATAGGATTTTGGTTAGTTTGGATCTTGACAAGCTCAATGGACTTGTCCACAATGACCTCTCTGATAAAGTGGTAACGCACCTCAATGTGCTTTACCTTCGCATGGAAGACCGAATTTTTGGCCATGGATTCTTGGCCAACTAAATAGCACTCATAAAATTTGAATGTAGTGTAAGGACCACATCAGTAATACCATGGTGTCCTAACCAGAGAGTCTCTTTGCATACCTCAGTGGTTGCAACATTCTCTACCTCTGTAGTAGTAGATAGAGCCATGCATTTCTGCACCTTGGACATCCAAGAAACAACACCTCGAGCAAAAGTGAAGGCATAGCTAGAGGTGGACTTCCTATTATCTTTAAGTCCTACATAATCAGAGTCAATGTACCCCATGACTCTTGTATCCTAGCCACCATGATATATGCACATATCTGTTGTGTCCTTTGGGTACCTCATGCTACCCTTCATGGCATACCAATGTCACCTACCAAGTGTAGCCATATAAGCACCATAACTCCCATTGCAAATGCTATGCTTTTGCTCACAAGCTTCCACTCAGGGCTCACTCCCTTCAACTGGTATTTCTTGAGAAATAGACAAATGATGTATGCTCGAGTAAGAGATGCCATGAATCCCATATGCACAGTGAGGAGAGTGGAACAACCCAACTTCTATAAAGCATTGTACTTGACTACCAATTTCATAATGATGAATACAATATCATGATGCTTTCCTCTTTCAGTTAAGTGCCATTGTTAGTCCAATACACAAGATTTTCTTTATGAGTCCAAGCTTCCATCTTGGAACCTAATTCACTTGTGTAACAATTGTCTACTCATTGTCCATGTCAACATGAATTTAGTCTTCATCTTCTAACCTCCATAGCTCCTGCCATGCTCTAGATCCAACATTTTAACATGGTATCAAAGCTCATCTTAGCATGGTCAGCTCCTCACTCTCTGCTTCCTTAGTTCCCTTTCACTTCTACCCAGATTGGTATAAGCTCAAGACTTCATTTCCTACTCTAGCTTCACCTTCACCTTCACCAGAGCTTTCATGGCTGCCATGGATAGTAGTACCCTGTTTGCTTGCAGCACCTAGATCTCTCTCCACAATCAACATCTCCATCCTATCACTTCACACATCGACATTGCGTACTGCAGAAGCTGGCATTATCAAAATTCTTCCTCACTATCCTAAACTGCACCCCTGCTAGTCGTATGGCTGTCATCATCCCCATGTTGTGTGATCTATGTTGCCACCATAGGGCTTTGGTAGCCCCCCAAGTGGACTGACCTCACCCTAGAGGGTTCCCCAAAATACTCTATTTGTTGATCACAATTTGAGAAACCCCAACTGTCATCTTTGTGGGCAGCCATAGTCATTGACCTTCAAGGTCATGAAACCTTTCATTTTCATACTTCTCTCAGTCCACTGAAGACTCTATCACTCTGGTCTTACTGAGCACTTAATTTCCAACAAAGCATCACACTAAATCAGCAAGCAAGAAGAAGATCAAGCATCAACATCCAACATTGAGCTCCAAGATAGTATTTTTTAAATACTCATGCAATGTTATTAAACATTAATCATCTTGTGTCTCTTGAAACATCGAAGTACAACTCTTTTGTTGGATGATTTGCTGCTAACAAAAAATGGCAGAGCTCGAACAAATAGCAAAGTTCAATGGAGAAGGCTTCCATGCTTGGAAGGAAAAGATCTCTTTGAAGATGATGAAGTTGATGTAGATGGTGGGAAAGAAGATTCAGAAAGTAGGATCCTTACAATAGCTCCACCAAAAACCAAAGAATGGAAGAAGATGAATAACAAAGCACTAGGTATCATTGCATGGGGACTAAGTTCATTGCTTGAGGACTAAGTGATGATGTGCTACATAATATCTATGGCATCTAAGATGCTAGAACTGCTTTGGGGGAACTTGGTAGGATCTTTGGTACCCAAGCAAAGATCTCAAAGGTAAAATTGCTCATGCAGTTTTATAAATTGGATATAAAAGATAGTACTTCCATGACCATAGACATTAACAAGTTCAAGAGCCTAAAAACCCAGCTTGCAACTCTTAAGAAGAATATTGATGAAGATGAAGCAATAGTTGTACTGCTTACAATTGTAAATAAGGATCCATATGAGAATATTTTGTCCACCCTAAGTAATGTTCCAAGTCTCTCACTTAAATATATTGAGCACTTACTACTTGATGGAGAAAGAAAAGTTAAAAGCAAGGATGCAAAGAAACACACTACCAGCAATAGTCTCTTGTACACCAAGGGCACTTATGGAGCAAGAGGCCATGGTCAAGGACTCAGCACCAACAACAACAAGGATCCGATTATATGACATTACTATGGCAAGACTGGCCATACAACGAGTGAATGTTTCCACAAGAAAAGAGCACAACAGATGCAGAATGATCACCACTAGAACCAGTTCATGAATGAAGAAGAAGATGCTTCTGCTACCATCAACAACTCTGATAGATTGTTCTAAAGATTTTTTCATTGTATCTTTCATTCTTTTTTTTCCCTTAGTGTATTTGCTTTATAAAAACCCTTGCCAAAGATGTAAAGTTTCAAGCTTTAACTTGACTAGGCTACCTATGAACTAGTCTCCTGGGCCATGTCACCATGTAGGGGGGGAAAAAGCCAACAAGTGTAGGGACTCATCATTTGAGGGGGAGTGTTGAGAAATAGACAAATGATGTATGCTCCAGGAAGAGATGTCCTAAATCCCATATGCACAGTGAGGAGAGTGAAACAACCCAACTTCTATAAAGCATTGTACTTGACTATCACTTTCCTAATGATAAATACAATATCATGATGCTTTTCTCTTTCAATTAGTGTCTTTGTCAGTCCAATACACAAGATTGACTTTATGAGTCCAAGCTTCCATCTTGGAACCTAATTCACTTATGTAATAGTTGTCTACTCATTGTCCATGTCAACATGAATTTAGTCTTCATCTTCCAACCTCCATAGCTCTTGCCATGCTCTAGATCTGACATTTTAATAGTATCAAAGCTAAGATTAAGGAGCTCTTCCCTTCAATTTACTTCAACCTGAGACAAAGCTTCAGCTTGAAGGTTACATGGAAATTCAATCCTCTTCTTCCCAAGGTATGAATCTTGCTCTTGCTTTTTCCTTGATTGTTCCCACACAATGAGGATTGCTCCAACGGTCAGAGACACTTTGTTTAGCATTGGCTAGGGCTCAATGAGGAGCAGCAAGAGACTAGCATCCACATCAGCATACTCAGCATGATTTAATGCTAGTTTTCCAACTCCTATCCTTAGTACTACTACAAGCATTGCCAGCTCCTGTGGCAATTGACCAAGCTTTGGCACCTCTCCCACCAGCATTGATTGGGCTCTATTGGAGCATCCTTTTCAAGTGCATATCGAAACCATTGTCTATACAGTTAGGACACTTTACTGTAATACAAACAAGGATAGCCATTACTTCATTGTATGAGCTTCATTGATGCTCATACACCTATGCATTAAAGCTAAGATGCTTGCTACATGCCTTGAGATACTTCTTGGATAGGCTTGAACTTCCTTTGGTCAATTTGAAGTAGGATTCTTTGCTACATACATAGTATTGAGAGGTATGCAATCACACCCATATGTGCCTCTTTGTATGGATCAACTAGGCAAGGAACATGCAACTCAATCTAGGAAGAGTTGCCTTTATCCCATAGGCACAGTGGAGGAAAGTGGTACCATCCTACAACTATAAAAGAGTGTGCTTGAAAATCATATGAATGCAAGGCCATTGTACTTTGTACTTTCAATCTTGTCCATGTCTACTCAAGATTGTGTTTATGAGTCCAAGCTAGTCTATCTTGTTACTTAATTCACTTGAGAAAGAGTATTGTCTAGTTATTTCTCCCATATCTAACCTTGCTCAAGATCCTATTTCTCAACATGGTATCAGAGCTATGGTGAGCTCAACTTAGCTTAGTCTACTCTCCTCTAGCTTAGGTTTAGTATATAACTTCATCTCCTCACTCTGTCTTCAATTACCCTTCTTGGTTGTTACCATAGCAAGCAGCACCCACCTTTAGCAAAGGACTTGTATATTTATTTCCAGGTAGTATTTGCTCATGAAGTTAATTGAAGAACTCTTCCTTTGCTCCTGACGCTTTAGGCTAGCACCTCATTGTTCGATGTTGATGCCTATTTGGTCCATCATTGTGCCTGCTTCAACTCGCTATCTAGATCTAGCTGCCACAATCAAGTACAACTTATTTCCTGGTTTTATCTCAGTTTCTTGGTGCTAATTCTTAGTCATGGGAATGACCAACATGAATATTTTCATATGGATGTCTTCCATGAAGAGTAAAACAACTCCTCTTGCTCATTACTACACAGAAAGATTGTTACTTGTAGGAAGTAATAAAGTTGCCTACATCTAAGTGTAATCAATTATTTTATTTGAAGATTTTTTAGCCACCATGGTCATCACGAAAAACCCAAAGCTTGTGATCTCTTTACTTGAGGGGGACCAGAAGATAAATGAAAAAGAAGAAGCAAAAAAAGTAGAGGACATCAAAGTGAAGAAGGACAAGGAAAAGACGATATGCTATGATGAAATAAAATAAAAAAAAGCTTAAATTGTCAGATTTGAAGATGAAGACCACAAGGGCCTATTGGTCCTTGTCTACAAATTTTACTAGAAATTTTTCGCGCCTTGTATGTACTTGCATTGATGCTCTAATCATAAGCCTTGTAATCCTCATGTAACCTATGTAGCATTACAGCCTCTACACACTTAGTGAGGCCTTGTAACAATATGTGGATGCTTACCATGTCTTTGGTGTACCCACAATTGGTAGGATGTTTTGTTTCCCTACAATAGCCTTTGGATGTTTCACCTTGTTTGTGGTATGCCCACACTTAGCAAGGTTCTACTCATAACAGTCTATGTATACTCAATGCTTTTCATGGTTATGATTGAGGAGGGGTGTTGAGAAATATGCAATCACACCTGTATGTGCCTCTTTGTATGGAACAACTAGGCAAGGAACAAGCAGCTCAATCTAGGAGGAGTTGTCTTTATCCCATAGGTGCAGTGGAGGAAAGTGGTACCATCTTGCAACTATAAAAGAGTGTACTTGACAATCATTTGAATGCAATGCTATTGTACTTTCAACTTTCAATATTTTCCATGTCTACTCAAGATTGTGTTTATGAGTCCAAGCTAATCTATCTTGGAATCTAATTCACTTGAGTAAGAGTCTTATCCAGTCATTTCTCATCGTGCTTCTTGTCACTGACTTCCAACCTCCATAGCTAACCTTCCTCAAGATCTGTGTTTCTCAACACATAATGGGCATCAAGTATTTAACTTCAAAGCCTTATGCATTGAAGGCTTACATGCTTCTCAAGTATGACATATGCTTATGTGCATACTTGCCACTGATGTATGGCCTTGGACATGTCTATGGTGATATTTGAGGCTCCATTTTGAGCTACATTGGATGGTTTGGCTCTTTGGTCTTATGCTTCATATACCTTCGTCATTTACCTTATGGGCTTGAAGAATATATTGGGTTTTATGCTCTTGATTTATGCTTCATGTATCATGGATGATTGGATGTCATGTACTTAAAGTCTTGAGCTTGCATTGCTAATTTGGCACTTGACTTTTATTCTAATGGGAGCCGCTACTTGACACTTGGATGCTAAATAGAGTACTCAATATTTATAGTTGAGCTTGAGTGTATTATAGTGAGACAATGGGACTCATTGTGACATGTATATGCTCTCTTGATACGTATTGAATGTAGCTACCCTATTGTGGGTTGACTTGATCTTTTGACTTCGACATGGCACTTACATCTATTAGGGTGTTATCAGTGGCACTTATATGATTATGGGTTATGTATTTAGCTTTGCTAAGTGGGTTACGCATCTAGTAGCTCTCTTCATTTACCCTTGAGAGCTACCCTATGCTCGATGTCTATGCCTATTGCATGTATGGTTACTGACACATTGTAGTTGTGACAGTCTTCAGTGCTGATTATTCCTAGCTTCTTCATCTTGATTGGTCATAGTGGGTTGTTGATCTATTGATATAGTTTGTTACACTAGCCTATCATTTCTAATCTATGTATTCTTTATGAGGACAATCACTTATACCTGATAGTTTCTTGATTGCAGTTTGTGAATAGCTCATTACCTTGGCAATGTTTCTTGTTTACAACTTGATTTGGTAGTGGTTTTGGGGCTAATTTGCAAGAAATTACAACATCTTGTTTTGCCCTTTTATGCACTTTCTTGGTCTCATTATGCTTGGTGTTTCTCATGATAGTGCTATCTTCAATATTGAAAAACTCAATGGGACCAACTACATTTGCTGGAGGACATAGATTTGGCATGTTTTATTGTAGGAATTGTAGGTTAGACCTGGTGTGCAAATCGGATGCTATATGCGTACATAGTGAACGTCGGAAGGTCCCCAAGAACAAAGAACTCTACTTTTTGCTCAAAAACCAAGAGAGAAATTTTGCACGACATGAAGCAAGAAGACTCATTGGGTACAATCTCCCCCCATGCCTTGTGTGAGCGCTCCACAAAGTATGTATTTAACATATTATTCATCTCCAAGCTCAAAAATAGCCCAAATTTACACGGGTTGTGCCCAAATACAATGTCCAATAACAAATATTTAAATCGTGCGCCCATGCGCATACAAAATAATAAATATATATCAAGTGCTTTAATAAATAAGTACGTCAAAATAAATATTGGTGCCACGCCTAAGATGCGCGCCCATAAAAAATGATAATTTTTTCTAAATAACTTAAATACACGATATCGCCCAGTGCTTCCCAGCGCCACCTGCTCTACACATCAACTGAAGCATTCACAATTGTTAGAAAATAATAAAATTAAATTGACAAAAGTGAATACCTAGCAGTCTTCAGCTACAAAATAAATAAATTGGTTAGAACTCAGTCCTAACCTTAATTTATTACGAGTGCGCACTCTAAACTCATAAACATCCATTAATTTAAATATGTATTTTACGGAATCACCCGCTATGGAATCACCCACTTGCACATTAAATTAACGAGATGCCCGAAAAGGACATGCGTCCCCATCGACTTTTCGCACAAGGAATCCACCTTGTGTATGAGCCCCGGCAATAAATATAATTTTACAGAACTCCTTGCAAAACCTCACGAAATCCACTGTGGAATATGCCTCCTGGCATCATACCCCCAGGGTGGGATAGAAATTATCCTCAATTGCTATTAGCTTAATGTGGAGCGAGCAGTGAGGGATAAGCGCTCATGTCATGAGGGTGTATCCATTGGGCCTCTTCAACAGGATGATTTTTATTTTTTTTTCTTATTTTTTGTTGTTGTTGTAGTAGTGGTAGTAACAGTAGTTTTTTTTTCTTTTCTTGTTTGTAGTAGTAGTAGTAGTAGTAGTATAGTTTTGTTGTTGTTGTAGTAGTAGTGGTAGTAACAGTAGTTTTTTTTTCTTTTCTTGTTTGTAGTAGTAGTAGTAGTAGTAGTATAGTTTTCTTTTCTTTTCTTGTTAGTAGTAGTGGTAGTGGTAGTGGTAGTGGTAGTGGTAGTGGTAGTGGTAGTGGTTGTGGTTGTGGTTGTGGTTGTGGTTGTGGTTGTGGTTGTGGTTGTTGTTGTTGTTGTTGTTGTTGTAGTAGTGGTAGTGGTAGTGGTAGTGGTAGTGGTAGTGGTAGTGGTAGTGGTAGTGGTTGTGGTTGTGATAGTGGTAGTGGTAGTGGTAGTAGTGTTTTGTTAAAGAAAATGAGAGAGGGGGAGGAAGAGAAAAAGAAAGAAGGAACGAGAGAGAGAGGGAATAAACATACATCATAATAAAGAAAGAGAAAAAGAGAGAGAGATGGAAGGAGAGGAGATAATGAATGGATAAAAAACAAAGAGAGAGTGGTGGCGAGGTCCGGTGCAATACCACAAGACGGAAAATACTCCAACATAAGTTAAATTGTGGGTGGGTGGGTGGAGACTTTACATACGTTAATTTTTGCTGAGTTACAAGAGAAGAAATCCCTTCTCAAACAATTTAAAAAAGAAAAAAAGAATGATTAAAAAAAATTGTTTGTCATAATGTAGACAAAATGGAAAACGATGAAGGTCTTGATGTTCAAGATTGCGAGACGTATCTTAATCAGCGTGTCCCATGTCCTTGCTCTCAATGTAAGATAGCAATTAGATGAAAACATCGATTGTCTATAGAACACGTACGACACTTCGGCAAGTTTCAATCTGAGATCATTGATAAGGCAATCTTGGATTTTCAGCAAACGGTAAGAAAAGTTAATATCAATGATGCATTGTACTCGCAAGCTAATTGAATACCATATACAAAAAGATTGGGTGTGGTTGGCAAATTTTCTATCTAGGGAGGTGACGTCTCGTTCCAATGAGGAGTGCACCCTTTGTGGCCAATTAGAGGAGTTCGTGGGCGTGCGATGGATGGAGTGCCTGAGCCAATCCACCACTTGGAAGGTACTACCCAATCTATACCATCAATACCAGAGGAGACAGACAGCCTTCGAGACTTACCTACAATCTTGGAGCTTGAGATGGAGGCAATGATTGATGCATTGATTCCCATGCATATTTCACAATGGCTACCAACAGTGGATCCAGACAACAATATGCTATGGTCGTTAAAGGACGATGATAGACTGACTGGAGATATGGTGGTTGGAAATGGGGTAGAAAAAAGAATGGATGCTGTAATGGAGGAGAAAGTGAATCACTTTTGTATATTGCACCATGCCTCTATGGAGATGTGGCTGGCCAGGTACTAGCAAGCTAGGTAAGATTGAGAGGAAGTGCGATCTGAATTTTGACGTAGTATGTGCCATCAACCGATTCGATATCCCAAGGGCATGGAGGAGATGCCACGGTTTATGTCAACGCGATGGTTGCATGGAGCTTTGACCGCAGCGTCTCGCGAAGAGGTAGAGGTCTCAATCGAGGAGTGGGAATTCTGGAGGGGATGTAGTCCAAAGGAGATGACATATTTAGGGTTTGTCGTATCTATATTTTATATGCGACAACTAATTGAGTGTTTCAATGTATAGTATAAAATATATAGTGTAGCGTGGTCGCGCGGATGGCATTTCGCATGGAGTGTATTAACAAAATGTGCTTTACAACAGACTGTGGTATCATGGCAAGGTTCAAGCAAGAGAGTCGATGACGAGCAACGGATCCAAACACGGTTATAGATGAGATAGAGTATTTTGGGAACTTGCAAAGTATTGTTACGGTGGATTATCGTAGCTTCTCCATGATAGTATTTGATGTGTAGTGGTTCAAAGTGGTACTTGAAGGAGCTGGAGTAATAGTTCGACGAGGTCCATCTGGATTTCTTGAAATAGATTCCGAAAAAAAATGGACGGATTTGCGCGACACCTTTGTGTTGTCGGCCCATTGTGAACAGGTGTATGAACTCATTTGTTTGTTAATTGTATTACGACATGGTACATGTCACAATAGTTAAATCTCTCTTGTACGTGTTTGTGAACAGGTAATCTTCTATCCAAACCCCCGACAACCTCGATGGTGGTATGTTATACCTTCAGCTCCCCAAAGTGTGAGAGTATATGATCAAAGCGATGTTTTGAGCATAGATGAGGACAATATGCAAATAGAGGGGTCGATATTGCAAGGGGTGGAGGCCACCAAAAGCTTGGCGCATGTAGAGGAGCCAGCATTGGGTAACAATGATGAAAATATAGGAGTCCGAGAATTCTTTGAGAATGAGGTGGACTCATCCTTTTGTGGTGACATATCTATCGACCTTCCATTTTATGCCGAGTTGTGTCAGGAGATTGACATGGGACCATAGGATACTTCATATTGGAGCATCAACTTACTCAATTCGTTAACTAATCACTTATAAGTGTACATAAGATATGGAATTTAAGTAAGATCATTTTTTAAATATTTATATTACCAAGCTTTGTATGATTTAAATTGATTATGCTAACATCATTTTTTATCTGTGCAGGTGACCTTTGTGGATACTTAGATCATCAGGATGAGTCGAGGGATGAGCAATGATGAGTTGCAGGATATCTTCACGCGTATGTCTCCAAATCAGATGGCGAGATTCAGAGACATGGCGGATCAGGAGCTGTCTCCGACATCGTCAGGCCGCTTTATTAGATCTACTTCGGCGCGATCAGATGCTTTAGTTTTGAGTAGACAAGATTGACACTCCAGACTTGGGCCAGACGGAGGGAGTGCTTTAGGGTCAGGGGGATGATATAGAGATATGGATGCAGTGAGCCCGCGATTGGCTCGGGATACAGGTGCTACTCCCCTCGCTCTCGTGGCAGTTCTAGAGAGCGTGGCTCAGGTGGTTGCTGTGGAGGCACGGATGCGGTGTCTCCGTTGTCTCGTCGTTCTGTTGGAGTTGTGTCACCTCCGCCATTTGTCACACCTATGGGGACGTCTACTCCAGTCACTTCGACTTTTGCTTAGCCATTTGCAAGTGGCACCCCTATGGGTGCTACTCTGATAGATACTACCCCGGTCGGTACACCAGATGTATAGGGGTCTCCTGGATATGCCCAGGAGCGTGGTCGCAGGTGGGAGAGAGGACCCATCTTAGGTATACCCCAGAGGGATATGCCTACCTTGTAGATGATAGGCCAGGAGCCATCATCATGAATGATGAGGGGAGGAGGGTGATGGCTCGCATGAGAGAGTTGTGCCAACAAGTTTTTCGGCACAACGTCTTGGATCATTGGAAAAACATATCGGAGGGGAGCAAGGACTACACAGTAGCATTCTTGCATGAGGAGTTTTCGGTACGGCCATCCGCAGCAGATAGGTTTTCTATGGGATGGATGATGGAGTGAATGCATGCATATATGTCACAGATACGATCAGACGTACGCAATGCACTCAAGAGTGGGGCTGCAAAGCGCGAGTGGCTAGACGCGGACGACTAGCACCGACTGAGAGAGGAGGCTACAGATTCTCCAGGACATTGGAGACAGTAGTGCAAGGTGGCGAGGGCGTGACTAGAGGCCGGAGTGGTCCATCATCTTGGGAGTGGCGGCCACAAGAGATATCTAGAGGACTTTGTAAGTTTTTCTTTTGTTTTACTTGCTTATTTTTTTGCAATATCCTTTGTACTGGCAATCGTGTTTCTAACAGTTAGTATTTTGTTTCCTTTGTAGCACTCCATTACAAATCGCGACCGGCCTTGAGACTCGATATGCAGAGAGGCACTGTCTCACTACATTGATCGACCGATTGTATGGACGCAGTGGCCCTGTAAGTCACTCATCTTTCTTGTCCGTAGTTACCATGTTTAATTAGAATGCATTATTGTATGGTGGACTGATGTGTAGTTGTTTCTTTTTTTGTAGAGTCCATTCAATCCCCCTTTGCGGTGGGATGAGCTTTCAGATGGCGATGATCTATAGCTCGCCCTTGGATCCCTGGAGCTCACACACCCTTCTTTTTTGGTCATGTGATATGTGTAGACATTTTCTATGTAGTAGTGATATCTTGCCATGATTGTACCAGTCACTTTAATTATGTGACCATGTATTTATTTCATGTATCTGTGTTATGATTTAAGTACACTTTGTCTTTATTTACACAAGCATTGTATATAGTGCAGAAACTATTTTGTATAGCCCAAATAAAGCACATAGCTGCCCTGCCACAAATTTTTTTCCCCTGTTACCGTTGCTATTAGTATTGTAAATTTACAGCATGCGTCGTTATTGGCGTCATTATTAGCATCGCAAAGCGTCGTATCAACGTCGTTATTTGTGTCGGTATCAGCATCGCAAATGCAACATTGATACCAACGCAAATAGCGACGCTAATAACGATGCTAATATCAACTGTTCTATGGCATCGCCAATAACGACACTTTTTGCGACGATGGGGGCAAATTTCTTTATTTACATTTTCGTTGCTTTTAATATCGGTATAAGGCCTATATCTTGTAGTGTGTCACATCGATTGTATGTCGTATAATATCTTCAGATTGCGGTCCATCTTGGTTGGTAGTAGATCATTGCAGACTGGCCAATTGAGCTTGCAAAGTTTGATGTGCTCTTCCTTCCTCTTGAAGCTGCATCATAATTAGGTCCAATTTGGATGCTTGACAAACATTGAGTAGGTGGTTTATGCTATTAAGCTTTGAGTCTTCTAAGACTGGGATCTGCTCCATCGTTGGTTCCAGTAAATCACCTTCGGCCATAAAATCTTCCATATTTTGATTGGTCATCCTGCAAAATTTCAAACAACCTCACACACTCGAAATCTTGTTAGCTGGATGAGCATAGCTCAAGTTCGGGATTACAAGACTTGCTTTTATAAAAAAAGTGGCTTTTGATGATCTTTCTTCTTCACGGTTATGGGAATTAATGTCGGCCTTCTTCCAAAAGAATATGTCGTCCTTGTAGACTGCGTATAGTAATCTGTGTGCTGAAACTAGACTCTGTTAGACCGCAGGTGCATATGGGGGCTTACACAAAAGTCGAGAACCCATTCAAGAGTTGTTGTGTATGAACTTCCGCTATGGGAGAGATTGAAACTTGATGGTTTGTAACCTTAGTAGCTTTAGGAAATAGTTAAGCTTTAATAAAGAGCTTTGATTAACTAATCGTTGATGACCAGGACAAGAGGATATTGTCGACAGATTCGGCGGCGATCAGAACATACTGCCGCCCTAGTCGACGATTTTTAAAATTGCTAAGCTTTCTTTAAGGTTTTTCAAGCTTAATGAAGTTTTAAACTTATAGCACTTTTTCTTTGTCTGAAAACTTTAAAAAAAAACGTGTTGATAAGAGAGCTTCCCAGGTGGTCCTCCGCCTGTAGAGGTTGGTCCTTCGTGATCTGAGTGCGTAGCAGGGGGTTCTTCACCACCATGAACACGCTGATATTGACGGATTGTCGTGAGACGGACTATAGAGCTCGATCGTTCCAGAAGCTTCGCCTTCACATGAGATGGTAAGCGATTGAAAGCCCTCGATCTCAACTTCGCTCTAATACCACTGGTGAGCAAATCGGATGCTGTATGCATATGTAGTGAACACCAGAAGGTTCCCAAGAACAAAGAACTCTACTTTTTGCTAAAAAACCAAGAGAGAAATTTCGCACGACATGAAGCAAGAAGACTCATTGGGTACAATCTCCCTCCATGCCTTGTGTGAGCGCTCCACAAAGCATGTATTTAATATATTATCCATCTCCAAGCTCAAAAATAGCCCAAATTTACAATTAGCATGCTTTAGCTTTTGTGTTTGCTTTTGTCCAAATAAAGAATAAAGCGGTTGGGCGCCCAAAGAGTCGGGCTGTGTCCGAATACAATGTCCAATAGCAAATATTTAAATCGTGCGCCCATGCGTATACAAAATAATAAATATATGTCAAGCGCTTTAATAAATAAGCCTGGCAAAATACATTTGGCGCCACACTTAAGATGCTTGTCCATCAAAAATGATAATTTCTTCTAAATAACTTGAATACACGCTATCGCCCAGTGCTTCCCAGCGCCACCTGCTCTACACATCAACTAAAGCATTCACAGTTGTTAGAAAATAATAAAATTAAACCAACAAAAGTGAATACCTAGCAGTCTTCAGTTACAAAATAAATAAATTGGTTAGAACTCAGTCCTAATCTTAATTTATTACGAGTGTGCACTCTAAACTCATAAACATCCATTAATTTAAATATGTATTTTACGGAATCACCCGCTATGGAATCACCCACTTGCACATTAACTTAACGAGATGCTCGAAAAGGACAAGCGTCTCCATCGACTTTTCGCACAACGAATCCACCTTGTGTATGAGCCCCGACAATATATATAATTTTACGGAATCCACCGCAAAACCTCACGAAATCCACCGTGGAATATGCCTCCTAGCATCAAGACCACTAAAAAAATAAGGGTGCCAAACGTGAAAACATTGATGCCAACGTAAACTAGATTATCTATGCAAGTCCACAATCATTTTGTCACTCTCTAAGTAGGCCCACTACAATGCTGTGACTGACAATCAGATTGCATATCAGCTTTGGATACATATTAAGAATCTTTATGACAAGCAGAGTCTTGCATCTCAAATATATGGCTGAATAGTTGATGGACCTTCACATGAAGGAAGGGACTTCTATGTTTACACATTTTAATGAGTTTCACTCCATCATTAGTCATCTAGCTTCACAAGAGATTGAGTTCAAGGGTACTTTGTATCCTTTATTTTTGGTTGGTACACTACTTGAGTTGTGGGACACTTTCTATATAGAGCAAGAGAGCAAGACCAAGACACACCAGATGTGGAAACTCCAACAGTTCACAATGCATGATCGGCCTTCCCTTATTCAAATTTCAAAAAGAATAAAGAATGAAGTGATAATGATGGGCGCCCACCACCTATAGTACGTGTATAAGTGTGCGGGTACTATCAGTGTAACTAATACATGGGTGGCTGTAGGCATATGCGCCTTTACCCCCAACATCATGAGGATGTGAAATTCTAATACTTTGCTTAGTATTTGATTAAAGAGTTAATCAAATGTGTAGATGTGACTTGCATTTGTGAGTTGTAGGTTACTTATTCCACAATGTGGAACTTGGGACCTCGAGATATTAGTTGGTGCCAAAGGAAAATGTTGTAATAATTTATATTGAATATGTATTAGGTAGTACCTAGTGTTAGAATTCGGCCTAGACCATTTAATTATCCCTAAGTGTTAGTGATGACACTAAAGAATTTGATTAATTAATTAATTAATGCTGATTCTAGACTAATGAGTGCTTACGATCACCTGGGTGATAAATTAGCCTAGCCAATTTAATTGTTGGCCAATGTGTTTTTTAAAAGTTAAAAATAAAATTTAATTAATATTTTAAAAATTAACTTAACAAAGTTCAGTAATAGCAAAATTTGTTTTGGAAGGTTGCCACTTGGTAAAACTTGTCCATGGCAGCTTCCATGGTTGTCTAAATTGGGCAACAATTGACTTTCTCCTATTTCTCATGAAAAGTCAAAATATTCTCTCTTCTCAACATTCTCTCTCATCCTCCAATCTATTTCCATTCTTCCTCAGTAATTTCTAGCAAGATCGTCCATTTGAGATAGAGAATTTGACTAAGCTTTGATGTAAACCCTAATTTATATCAAAAGTTAGGGTTTAACAACCACCTTGAGAAGCGTGCCTAGAAGTAAGACCTAGAGACTTAAATTTCAATCACTAAAATTAGGGCAATTTCAAGATATTCAAGTGGCCATTCAGCCAACAAACATTTGGGGTTGAATTTTTCACCCAAGGAATCATGATTGAAGAGGCCAATCCCCAAGTAAACCAAGGGGCAAATATTTTGAAAGGCTTATTGGCTATTCTTGATAGAAAGAGGAAACTGGAGAGCGAAAGAGATTCAAGTAATCTCAATGTATTCTAGCTAGATTATAATACAACTTCAACAAATGCTGCAAGGGACACCAATTTTGGGACTGTCCATTGTCCAAGATTAAGTGTTAAAATTGTGCATTTCAATTTTATGTAATTAATTCCTTTATGTGATTTTGGGTTAATTAGGTCATTACCGCCCTCTTTGAGAAGGAAGGTTTCTTTCATAGTTCCATTGCTAGGATACTATTAAATCACTTGGCTTGGTGGGCCTAAGGCACTTAATTGAAGGTCAGGGACTTTGCTCTAATGATAAAATTGTGTCCAGTTGAGCATTTACAACAAGATTGTTTTTCTACATTGAGATGGGATAAAATAGTGGTGATGCATCTCATTCTAAAAATTCACATAATGAAGGGGAAAATGCAATGCGTAATGTTGGGATGGGCTTATAGTATGGATGCCAATGAGAAAATGTAGTTGCTAACTAAGAAGCAGGTGCTTCTAGGCCACTAGATGCTAGTGACTAGTAAGAAGGTGAATAATTGATTACTAGTTTAAGGCTCGATTGAAGGCAATAGTTGACATCTTTGTTCAATTGGCCAAAGATCCAAAGTTTGAGAGAGTTTTGAATTCTCCCAAATTGACAACAAGGGTAAGGAGAAGATGTAATCTTCAAAGGCTTTTGGCCAGCAAGAACCTCTCAAAGGATAGCCATCGCAACCTAAAGATGCACCAAAGATTGGTGATGAGCAAAAGCAAATACTAGAGATGCACCAAAGATTGGTGATGAGCAAAAGAAAATGTTACTATTTAGTGGGATTAGATATGCAAATGCAAGAGCCAATAAGGAATGGGAACCTCTGGATTTTACCCTTTTGCATATTCCACTCAATCATCTTACTAAAAAGGATTTGTAGCTATTATAGATATTCAAGGGGCTAGGGAGCACCCCTATCTCATAGATCTAAATCCATTGATCCCCACCTTGCCTATGGCATTTGAAAAGGAAGTCTTTACCCATCTTGTAGAACTAACTTCCAAAACCTATCTTGACATGATAGCTGTTACAAGAGGAGAGAGAGACAGGGTTGAGCACTAACTGAACCATTCAGGTTCCACACACCTTCTTCTCATTATACCATAATAGAGTAAAACACACATACAAGAGTAACATAGAGTAAGTGACCCGCTGACTAGACAGACTAACCATAGTCAGGTCACCGACTAGCTAACCAACTTATTTAATGTAGTCACAAGCAGGAGACAGCTATACACTAGCTGTCATGTCGGTAGTACATAAAGACAGTCACACACTACACGGGGAGCTTGACTTCTAACACGCCCCCTCAAGCTCAAGACAGCATCTGCACACCAAGTAGCTGTCTAAAACTACAAAACTTATCTTTACCCAGAGACTTGGTAAAGATATCTGCTACCTGCTCATCAGTCCTCACATGCATAAGATCAACCTTTCCTGCAAGGACCATCTCACGAATAAAGTGGTAGTGTACCTCTATGTGTTTTGTCATGGCATGGTAAACTGGATTCATGGCCAGGAGTACACTACTCAGATTATCACATAACAATTTCACTGGAGCATCAACCTGGATATCCAAGTCAGCCATAAGCTTGAGCAACCAAGCAATCTCACATGCTGCCAATGCAGCCCCCCTGTACTCTGCCTCAGTACTAGATAAAGCAACCGTAGGCTGCTTCTTACTGCTCCAACTGATCATGCCGCTACCAAAGCCAAAGGCATAGCCACTCGTAGATCGTCTGTCAGTTGAGCATCCTGCCCAATCTGCATCTGTGTACCCAATCAGTGTCAAGGGCTTATCTCTGACATAGAACAGCCCATAGTCTACAGTGGACTTAACATACCTCATGATGCGTCTAACTGCATCCAAGTGCGGCTTTCTCGGCTTCTGCATAAACTGACTTATCAGTCCTACTGCATAGCTCAAGTCAGGCCTAGTGATAGTCAAGTAAATCAAACTGCCGACCATCTGCCTGTACATAGTCACATCTTCTACTTCAGCCCCAGTGTTCATGTCTAGCTTTACATTCTGGTCCAGAGGTGTATCCAGTGGTTTGCATTCAGCCATACCATACTTCTTAAGCATTTCCATGGCATAGTGCTTCTGCATCAGCCATAAACCATTTTCAGCTGGTACAACCTCAATACCCAAGAAATACTTCAGATCTCCCAGATCTTTCATGTCAAATTCAGATTTCAGCATCTTCATAGCATGCTGAATTTCCATGTCATTATCTCCAGTGATTATCAGGTCATCAACATATATGACCAGCACTACCAAGCCACTGTCAGTCTTCTTTGTAAACAGGCTGTGATCAGCCCTGCCAACAAGAAATCCAAGACTCTGCAAGTAACTGCTGATCCTAGCATGCCAGGCTCTCAGAGCCTGTTTCAGCCCGTATAATGCCTTTTTCAGCCTGCATACATAATGCTGAAAATCAGGGTGCACATACCCTTCCGGCTGAACCATATAGACATCCTCTGCTAGGTCACCATTAAGAAATGCATTCTTAACATCCATCTGCTGTAATTTCCAGCCTTTAGCAGCAGCCAAGGCAATAACAGTTCGTATGGTTGCCATTTTTGCAACCGGGCTGAATGTTTCATCATAATCCAAGCCATACTGCTGAGCATATCCTTTAGCGACCAGCCTTGCTTTGTACCTTTCCACACTGCCATCAGACTTACATTTGATTTTATAAACCCATTTGCAGCCAACAGGCTTTTTCCCTTCAGGCAGTGGTACCAAATCCCAAGTCTGATTTTCAGCCAAGGCTTTCATTTCTTCGTCCATAGCCATGCACCAATTTTCATCCTTTGCTGCTTCAGCATAAGTACCTGGTTCTTTGATCTCCATCACTTTTGTCATGTATGCATAATGCTTTGCAGAATAACCAGAGTACGTCAACCTGTCAACAGGGTATCTGACCCTCTGCGATCGTCTAGGCTGTGGTGCACTACTCGATTCACCTCTCTCATGAGGCGGAATGTACCTGTTCTGCCTCGTGCCAGGCGTATAGACAGTCGGAATACCAAGTTCGCTGTCTAAAGTATCACTAGACTCATAGCCCGAAGTCATTCTGCCAGGTGTCATCATACCATCCTCACTAACTTTCTCTTTTCCTTTGCTGTCCAAGACATCATGTCTCCCCCTCACTGACATACCCGTGTCAGTGGACGGTGAGCTCCTCAATCTCCCTGTCCATGGGGATACTGTCTGACTGATAGGTCCTGTCATAGCAGTGCTCTGCTGCATATCAACTGTAGAGACATGAGTGGAAGGCAAATCGGATGGCACTGCAACTGGTGAGACATACCAAGAGCCCAGCTCATCAAAGATGACATCCATGCTTACCAAAGTCTCCCTGGTAGAGGGATCATAACATTTGTATGCCTTCTTCTCTTGCGAGTATCCAATGAACACACTCTTATGCGCTTTGGGATCCAACTTTTTCCTTTTCTCATCTGGAATGTGCACATAAGCAAGGCAGCCAAAGACCTTCATGTGTCTTACATCCGGCTTATAGCCATAGAGCCTCTCAAACGGTGTCATGTCATGAATGCCTGCAGTGGGAGTCCTGTTCAGAATATATGCGGCTGTCACAACAGCCTCTGCCCAATAGTAAAGCGGCATATGCTTCTCATTCATCATGGCCCTAGCAGCTTCCATCAGAACCCTGTTCTTCCTTTCAGCTACTCCATTTTGCTGCGGAGTGTAGCTGCAGGTTAGCTGCCTACGAATGCCATTTTCAGCCAAAAAATCAGCAAATTCATTGGAGACATACTCCCCATCGCTATCAGATCTCAAGCAAGAGATGTAACACTCAAATTCCTTCTCAACCTGTGCCTTAAATTTCTGAAAAACAGCAAAGACCTCATCTTTTGTTTTCAATATGTAAAGCCAGGTATATCGACTGTAGTCATCAATGAAGGATACATAGTATCTGGAACCCCCCATAGATGCATTATGAGCTGGTCCCCAAACATCAGAGTGCACTAACTGCAGTGGTCGTGTACTCTGTCTTACATGCCTGAGAAACGGCAATCGTGACTGCTTACCAAACTGGCAAGCCTCGCAGACATGACCAATATCTGAATATTGGAATCTAGGTAGCCCTGTTACCAGCTGCTTCTTCTGCATGGTCTGCAGCCTCTGCAAATTGACATGCCCCACTCTCTTGTGCCAAATCTCTAAGTCCCTGATAGTGCCAGAACCCTGAGCAAACATAGCGGAATTCAGCTCTGGCAGTGTAGCATCAAGAGTGAACATTCTTCCATTTCTGTGGCCTTTCGCGATCAACTTGCATCCATTGCCAAACTCTTCAATAAAGCAGGCATGCTTATTGAAGCGAACCTGCAAGTTCTGCTCTGTCATTTGGCCCACAGACAATAGGTTCTTCGTAATCGAAGGAACATGCAAAACATCATGAAGATTCTTCTTCCTGCCATCATGTACAACCAGAGGCACTTTGCCTTTATGCTCAATGCTATGTTGCGTGTCATCACCTGTGCATACATAGCCATGCTTTTCAGCCACCATGTCCGTGAACCAATCACCATGAGGGGTCATGTGATTCGACGCCCCCGAGTCAATGTACCACACTACATCATCAGATGATTTTTCAGCAGCCTTATCTTTGACATATTGCATGGCAAACAGTCTATCACCAGAGTCATCTGCCTGACTGGACGTAGCATAATGTCCATGCTGCTTGCCCTTCTGATTTCCCTGCTTCTTCCAGCAATCCTTTGCAATATGCCCATACTTTCCGCAGTAGTGACAATCCTTGTCCTTATTTGGATTGTCTGACTGACGCTGCTGCTGCCATGAGCCTCTGCCACGGGAGTTCGCTCTCCCCCTGCCTCGAAAGTTGCCACTACCTCTTGCATTTGATGACTGCTGATTGCTATTACTATAGGATGCATTCTGCCGGCCTCCTCTGCCAGATCCATAGCCTCTACCACGGCTACCACGACCACGCTGATTCGAATAAAAAACCGCATCCTTATTCTTAGAGCTGCTTGACCCTGTAGCTAAGCCAAGCTTCACCTCTTCATGAATCAATAATGCAACCAGCTCATTAAAATCAGGCATCTCAGCCCGCACAGATACTGAAGTGTCAAAAGACTTATACTCCGGACCCAAGCCATTTAAGGTCACTGCAACCATATCCTCATCTTCTACCTGTGAGCCAACAGATGCGAGCTGATCTGCTAAGGTTTTAATCTTCGTGACATAGTCCTGTATGGATCTGTTCCTCCTCTCTATGTTGTTGAATTTTTGCTTCAGTTGTATCTTCCTGGCACTCGTAGTTGTGCCATAGTACCTGACCAATATATTCCATGCATCTGCTGGGTATTTACAGTTCATGATCTGCATCACCATAGCATCCGAGATACATAATGACAGCCAATGTAAAACTCTGCGAGCTCTTTCCGTCCAAGCTCGATGCGCTCGTCTTTGATCAGCTGTAGGATTCCTATCTGGAACTTCAGGTTCAGCCTCAACACCTATCACTAAGTCCCAGTATCCTTTGCCTATCAGAAAGTTCTCCATGCGGAACTTCCATATTGCATAATTGTTGCTATCAAGCTTTTCTCCCACAATCTGGGTTACATTATCAGTTCTATCAGCATTTGCCATGTTGCAGACCTTGCCTGACTACCTGCAAACCAAGATTTTCTTAACAGTTCAACTTCAGCCTGAACTGTTTATGACAGTTTTCTGCAATTAATTGCAGGAAAAAAACCAGTAAATTTCAGTCAAATATCAGCCCAAACAACGTCCCAATCGGTTGATCCAACTCATAAGGACAATTGCCAATACATATGCCTGATGTTCGGTTCAGATTTAACTCCTGCAGATCCACTGCCAGGTTCCAAAAGCATGCAGTCCAAACCTGTAAACTGCAATTACAGCAGCCTTTCCAAAGTCAAACTCCCACTGGATACATGTAATGCATGTTCCAAAGCTGCTAAATTGACTCCTGGTACATATGCCACTTCAGACATAAGCATAGAGACATCAGCCAGTGTATTCTTAACAAGTGCCAATGCTAACAGTTTATGTAAATATTGCAGTCAATAAACCAGCATAACCCGCTTCAACTAGCTCAAAAAAGTCCTTAAATTAGACCATACATTTGTTTCAGTATGTCACCGTCAGTACATGACTATGTAGTGACAATACCCTGTCTATATCTGACAAGCAAGTCAACCAAAAATGTCTGCAATTTATATTCATCCCAAGAAGACAAGATTTCTTTTATTTCAGCTGCAAACTTCCAGTATTCAGTGGCTTTTGATGCTCCTCTCAACCCAAGACAATTCTAACATGCATATGACAGTATATATGTCTTTCAGATGTCTGCATCTGTCACTCTGTGCTTCAGTAGAAAGCAAAATGCTTACTGCCCACAATCCAAGACAGTTTCCAGCCACAAAAGAAGCTTCAGATCTGTGTATTTCAGCCACCAAACTCAGCTTGCAATTGATCAGGACAAGTACATGTAGCCTCCAGCATGTACCTATACTTCACAGGTGCTTCTGGGCATACTCAAGAGCTTCCAATGCTCTTCAAAGTGTTGTAGACTCCATGTATGCTGTGTATACAGCAGTGCAGACAATTTACACAGTTCTGCCCACTCTGTTTCAGCTCATATCAGAGCTCAACCACAAGTAGTTACTCCATGTACTTCACAAGGACCTTTTTCAATAGCCATACATGCTTCTCATGACCCATTTATGGTCACCAGTGATTGCAGTAGACAGTGTAGGCCTTCAGCCCAAACAGGCGCAATCACGCTGATTGCAGACCTCTGTTTCGAGTTCCTGCTGATGAAGATGATGATGATGATGTTGATGCCACACCCAAATGCACTCTAACCAGCCTCCTCAGGGCTCTCAAGAAGCCACAAGCTCTGATCTTGACCCTGGAGTGTGTAATGAACAAATGCCTACCTGCAGTCCACAATGGCAGCCTGTCTGCACAAAGGAAAAAATGAGTCTTCACTTCCTGGAAGTAGATCTTCACTCTCTCCAGCTCTCAGAGATCCACCAAGTCCTGCTCTGATACCATGTTACAAGAGGAGAGAGATACAGGGTTGAGCACTAACTGAACCATTCAGGTTCCACACACCTTCTTCTCATTATACCATAATAGAGTAAAACACACATACAAGAGTAACATAGAGTAAGTGACCCGCTGACTAGACAGACTAACCATAGTCAGGTCACCGACTAGCTAACCAACTTATTTAATGTAGTCACAAGCAGGAGACAGCTATACACTAGCTGTCATGTCGGTAGTACATAAAGACAGTCACACACTACACGGGGAGCTTGACTTCTAACAATAGCAACAATGATTTTGTCATAAGACTTATCCAAGCCCATGCTCAATAGAGCAAAATCAACCTTTCCTTTCAACTTCATATTCTATTTAAAAAATATCAAATTTGGAATGGTTTCTTGTAGTTTTGAGCCATGGAGAAACTCGTATCATGCAATATTTAAGGTAGCTTCCACTAATTAGACACATTAGGGCAAAAAAAAACTTCAAAAAATGCACTTTTGTTAATCACAAGATTAAGGAAGGGACAAAGAGACTTTGCCACATGTGCAAGAATATGCTATTCTTGTCTCCTACTTTTTGGAGATAGTAGAGTCCACTTCGTGATTCTCTCCTCTCTTTTAGCCAAAATCTCCAAACTTTGACATGTTTTAGTAGTCCCAAAGTCCTTATTTACTTATAAAATCTGACAAAACCAGTTATGATAAAGATGTTGTGAAGTAAATACTGACTTTTTTGAAGGTCGGGAGCTTCTGGCACCCCCAAACTATTTTATTAGTATTTTTAGTATTTCTTCTTTGTTCATTCGACTTTCTTAGTGAGCTTCTTTCTTTGCTCATTTCCTTTCTCAGTAAGCACTTTTCTCTGCAAATTCAATCTAAGTATGGCATCCAAAAGGTGCCTGTCTCATTTAATAAACTCTTGCACTGTCTATAGCCAAGGAGAATACGGAAATTGGGAACCCAAAACCTTTTGCATAAACGATTAGGTGACCATGTTGCCCTCTTGCAAAGGCTCTCTCAAGGTCAAAATAAGAAAAAGAGAGGAGCGTATCATTGCTTTCAAAATTACGCATGAAGGGTGGTTAGTCAAAGTGCAACATGTTTACATGGCCAAGGATATGCACTTGTCTCCTAACAATTGTGTTTGCCAGTAGACACATTGTAAGTCTTAAGTTGATAACATATGTGATATTTTTTCTCATTTAAGTAAGTATTAATATCGAATTCTTGGTTCTAGATATATTTCCATCAACAAGTACTGAATGGCAACTTATGGAGAGTTTGAGTGGAACTTTCAATGCAATTTTACATATTATGCACAATATTTGGTTCCGTCTAAAGAGGGTACCTATGGACATATTGAGGATTTGCCATTGCCAAGTCTCTCATCTCTAATTTGGGAGGTTCGGGATAAGGCAACCATGCACAGTTTTAAAATCAAAATATGTCAAGATATTAAAAAGTCCATGACAGCTAGAAGGATCTCAAGAAGAATACACATGTCATGGTTTATCCCCTTACATATCTTTGTGGGCTGCTTCAAAATAACAAACTTATAAATACCAAAAGTATATTGGATTAGAATACATTTTGTAGAAGCAGAGCTGGATAACATTATAGCAAAGCTTTGGAAATCTAGAGAGGTTAACCATAAGGGCGACACCATGAGGTGTATTGTATGCCCCCAATCCTTGTCTTTGTGTTATAATATAGCATGACAAACTCTTGCTTTGGGCTTTGATTATAGGAGACACAAACTTAAACTAGCCATCTAGATTCCCTTGGATTCTGATACAGATTGCATGCCCTTCAAACTTAAGGTGCAAGTATAAAAAAGGAGGTAAATATCACTTCCAATTGGAATCTGAAAGATGTAAGGGATACCTTGGAGATGCTAGACTGTACATCCCTAGAATATAAGTTCAAAGTAAACAGTAAAATAGTTGTAAAAAGAGTTGAATGCTCTTTCTCTTGTATGAGTTGCTTGCCTCCCACAATTGTAAGCTTCGAGCCATAAATATGAAAACATTGATGACATTTACATTTGTTAAAAATCTTTTCATTGAATGAAGAGGTACAAAATTGAAGTGTAAATGTACAAGGATCTTGCTTCATTTGCATCTATTTGTCTTCTTTCAGCTTTGTAACTTCTTCATCACTTTTTGAATGAAAAGATTTCTAATCTCCTTACAATGGATTTTTTCTTTGGTTGGTTGAAGAATTTGACTTGGACAAGGGGCCTCTTCTCTTCAGAGGGCTGATGAGGAGATGGATGAGAAAGTATTGGCATTTCTGTCTTTTTGGAGCTTACCTTATTTGTTTTTCCAGATGACTTGCCTTTTGCCTTACTCTTACTCTTAGTTAAGGATTTAGGTGGAGGATAGTCAGGGTTGACTGGTGTGATTCCACTATCCAAAATTAACTCAATACATCTCTCTCTTATCCACCATGTGTATGAATTAGGGTAATCTTGACATTGCAAGGAAAATTGTAATAAGTTGGAAATTGTACCCAACATGTATCTTAAAAGGTCATACTTGTAGGGAGTTTTTTTAAAAAAATGGAATGATTATAAAATTTGATGATAATGCAACAATTGTGAAAACTTAAAGACATGTTGCTTAAAAAAGAATGTGAAAGATACTTACATTAACCCCATCTATCTTGAGAATCTTTGAATCTATTGTCCTATAAACATTTGAAATCACTCTCCATCCACAAGAATGTGCATCATTTTGCAAGGGCACTTCTTGTAAGAGAAAGATATATGGTTTTTTAGGATAAGCAAGATCCTCACATGTGGTGTCCAAAAAGGTAAGCACCAACCTGCCAACACTGTAAATGGAAACATGTTACTAAAAAAAGACAATAAAATAAAATAAAAAATAAACCAAAAGGTGAGGTATTGTATTCAATGCACATTTTTTCTTGACCATGGATCCAAGGAGAGAGTTCATAAGGATAAATTTTCTAGTGAGAATATCAATATATATTAAGCTCCAATGTCCTTTGCAAAGTAAAATGTTAGTAAGAAATGCATACTATAAAGAAGTATACATTAAACCCTTTGCAAAATTGCATACCTTTCAACATAAGGAAAAAAAGTTATGGTAGTTTCTGATTGGATTGAATGTTTTGAAAAATAATTCTATGTTTAAATGAGATCTTGAAAACAATTCCACTGATAATAGTGGATCAACGATAAATATAGGTTTAGAGATTTTTTCGCTAAGAGAATCAATCAAAGCCCTAAAACCAATCATAAAAACAAAGGAATCTCAGTTGCAATGAACAACACTATCATTCCATTTTTTTAAAAAATTGAGTCAAAAAGCCTTACCTTATGCAGTAGAAGACTACATAATCTGACGATTGAATATCTTTCTTAACAAGAATGGATTTGTCCTCAGGGAAAATACTAAGGTAGTCTTCTTCTAAAGAAGTGCAAGTGACATTCACAACCATTTGGCTGTATATGTCCCCCATTCTCTTCAAATCGGCAGGACTAAGGACAATGATTTTACTCTTGCAAACTTCATCCTGTGACTCTATAATCTCTTGTGGACATTCTTCTTGGGCAGACACTTGTTCGGGGGCGAAGTTTGTAGGGTATAAATGTGTCACCTCCTCAATCACTGGACGTTTTGCTCTCCTAGACAATTTTGGAGGAACATTAAGGATTTGTGATCAGTAGTGGGCAAGGGACTAAATACCTTATCGAACCTATACCTGATTCTGTTGACCATACTAAAGTCTTTGTTCATCAAAGTCACTCTATGCGCATGGGTAGCAGCAATGTAAGAATCATTCATAAAATCAATAATGAAGTCTTTAGCAGCCTCTTGAAGGCAAAGAATGGTTGCAAGCTGCCATTTTTTTTGCATGCCAACTTCACTAGACATCTATGATAATCTATAAGAAATATCTTTGACAATTATGATAAATGATGTCTTTGGAATCACATGCTGTGTTGCTCTTTGTGCCTTTCTTATCTCACTAAAATATTATTGAACCCAATAAAATCTAGACCTTCTCTTTCTCTTGGACTTGGAAGGGTCTTCTTCTCCATGGGTATAAGAGGGTCCAGGTTACTCTATTTGTTGAATAGGGGCTCTAAGGGAAGTTGGAAACTTGGGAGTTGTAGGGGAGGACTATACATGATGGGCAGGAGAAGACACTATCTCTGCACTGGATTGCTTAGATTCCATGGTAGAAGACTAAGGGCAACCAGGGGTAGGAGGGATCTCATGTGGGAAAGATTGAGGAGCTGATGGCCTTGTCTCCTCCTCACTATCTTTGCTATCTATATACACCTTCCTTGCAGTCTGCTTTGTCCTAGCCATGACTTGCTGGAAAATGAGACAAGGTTAGAACATTTTAAAACCATAACTAAGAAACCTTAAACCCCAAACATAAGCAAAAAATAATGCACAAAAGGAGTGAAGCATAGGATCAAAATCAAGCTATTCGCACCATATTTGCAAATGACTGATATGGCGCGATAGGAGTAAACCGCGGGATCGAAATCAAGGTACTTGCACTGTATTTGTAGACCATTGATATGGTGCGATATGATTGAAGCGCAGGTTCCAAATAAAGGTTTTCGTGCTGCATTTATAGACCATCAATACAGTGCAATATTGGTGAAGCACGGGTTTGAAATAAAGGTACTCGCACCATAATTGCACATCATTGATATGGCACGATATGGGTGAAGCGTGCATTCAAAATGAAGGTACTCGCGTCATTATTGCATATCACCGATACGGTGCGATATGGGTGAAGTGAGGCTTTGGTTTGGAACTCTACATGGAAGTTGAATTTGGTTCATATTTTGATGCGTTCAAAATGAAGGTACTCGCGCTGTTATTGCAGATCACCGATACGGTGCGATATGGGTGAAGTGAGGTTTTGGTTTGGAACTCTACATGGAAGTTGAATTTGGTTCATATTTTGATGCTTGTTATTTGTGCAAGGAGCCAAGTCATTTTACTTGGGACTATCCTAAAAGAACAATTTTGAAGTGCACTCTATTGATACTGCACCCCATGATCATGCAGACATGATGGTGCAGGTTGTACTAGCGGTGTAAGAGGACGCTACTTCTTAGAAGGTCATGCAAAGGCCTCTACATGAAGTCTAGTCTCCCTAGTCACCAACACGTTTGTTGGACTATCTAACCTTATTTCCTCAAAGAGAGTGCCCTTCAAGGCCATGTAGAAAAAGGAGTAGCAAAAACAACAATGAAACAAGAAGATACTTGTAGCACCCACTTGCTCTAATTGCACATGTGAGGCTAAGGAGAACATGCTCCCATCCTAAAAAGGAGAACATGAGGCTAAGGAGAACATGTTTTGGCATCAATTGTAGGTGTAGCTAATGAAGGTACTCGCGTGCCGTATTTGCACATCACTGATATGACGCGATATGGGTGAAGCACTGGTTTGGAATCAAGCTACTCACGTTGTATTTGTAGATGACCGATACGGCGCAAAAGGAGTGAAGTGGATGTTCCAAATCAACCTACTCGTGCCATATTTGTAGATGACTGATATGGTGTGAATGTAGTGAAGTGTAGGTTCAAAAATCACCTACTTACACCGTATTTGTAGAAGACCGATACAGAGCAATGCAACAATCATTGAACTTGACATTGTTGTGTATTCGCGCTCGTGGATTTGAAAGTGAGCCACATAATCTGGCATCATCAAGTAAGTGTTTTGGATTTTTGAAGTTTGAATGAGTTGGTTTGATTAGCATTAGTGTTTTCTTGTGATTTGTAGGGATTTGAAGGCATTTAGGTAGGAAAAAATAGGGGAAGAAAAATAAAACCACAATACGGTTTTGTGTAACAATAGGCCTAAATCGAAGGAAATCGAGTTGTAATCTGGAAAAGAAGAGGAAAAGACATTCAAGGAGTGTTGAAGAGGGAGTCTTAAACCTTGAGGAAGGGGAAAGTGAGCTCATTTTCAGTTTTTGAGCTTTGAGAGAGAGAGAGAGAGAGAGAGAGAGAGAGAGAGAGAGAGAGAGAGAGAGAGAGAGAGAGAGAGAGAGAGAGAGAGAGAGAGAGAGAGAGAGAGAGAGAGAGAGAGAGAGAGAGAGAGAGAGAGAGAGAATATGTGTGTGCGTGTGTTAGAGTTCTAGGGTAAAGAAGAGATCAAGCACACTAATTCAGAGAAATTTGGCTATTCCAAGTATACACAAGCCTTTCTCTGCATCTAATCGTTGATTTTGGAAGTTTCTAACACTTGGTATCAACCACAAAGGTTAGATGAATTGAAATTGTGCCTTGCGGGCAATTTACACTGCCCAAATCAAACACCCCTCTTGTAGAGTCTAATTCCTAGAGTCGAATGCTCAGACTTAGATAGTCTGAGTTGCTCCACTCGGACATCACAATACTATGTCAGATAGGACACTGTTAGCCAGTTTGAGTCAAATGGACCCAGACTCGGATGTTCGATTTTTGTAGTCGCACATGCCCAAAATATTGGATAGTTTGAGTTTAGGAATCAGAACTCTGAGAATTGAACTCACGAACTAGAAGCTAAAAATTGACTATCCCAACACATCCCAGGCCAGGTAACTCAAAGTAAGGCAACACCCCTATAGGCATCTAGATACTTCGGATGGCTCATGGTGCCTTTAGACTTCAAGATCCCGACTTAACTGCCTATAAAGAGACCTCAAACAAGCCGCTAGACCACTCATTTGATATGTTTCAAAGGATCCAACCAAACTAGTCAGAGTGACCACTTGAGGGAGCATAGAAAAGTGCATTGCATCACATTGTTTTTGTCATAGTCACGCATTGCTTGAACAATCACTCAAAGCGCACTCAAAAATTAGAAATTTTGATTTTGCATTGCACAAAAAGAAGCACCCCACGGATACTTGAGTGCACTTAAATTTGAGGACTAGATGAACTAATAAGGAACTCACACGCAAGATAAGCGACTCGAACAAAACCACTAATAGGAGAAGATCCTCAAACGGCAAAAGAGCAAGAAGACTGACATGATTAGGGATTCAATCTTACCTCAGTCATGATCAAGCTCCAGCCATGATAGTGACTAGTTGGACTTGGGAGAGTTCCCAGTCGATATTCAACAAATGATCAATCGTTATTTTAACTTATAGAACAAGATGGAGCATCAAGACAGACCAGTGGAGGATATTATAGTTGACCTTGAGGAAGAGTGGAGATTGGCCAAGAGAGCGCTATAGGGATTAGATAATTATAACCAGGAGCATTGAGCTCAAAGGCTGAGGTAGGAAATAGAAATGCAAGAGGTCCTGTGTGTTTTAGCACTTGCCAATCGGAATAGGATAGGACCCGATGCGGAGAGCGAAAGAGCACTAGAAGCCGACCTCACATTGAGCGAGCTTCTCACTAAGTGACTCATAGACAACACGGCTGTAGAGTAGAGCGGAATGGCCCTAGTAACTTTGTTGCTAGCGAGGCTAGGAATCATGCCAAATTCGAGGAGCCAACCTAAGATACCCGTAGTTGCTAAGCAGCTCGACAAGTACGAGCTCAAAAACGACCCATTGTCGTATTGCTATGCATTTGAGGTGTGAAAACCACCCAAAAGTTGTGTGTGTAGGATTTGATACTTTGTACATATTTAGTTGTTGTGTTTATACTTTTGTTCTACGTGGAAGAGGGTTTGAAGCAAGAGGAATTAATCAATAATGCTTTGGTTGACGTGTATGTAAAATCTGGTATGCTTGGAAAAGCCCAAGAAGTATTTGACAATATGTCAGATCAAGATGTCGTATCCTGAACGACACTTATGACAGGATATGCTGAACATGGCTGTGATAGAGGAGTATTGGAATTCCTTGATGAGATGACACTCAAAAGCATCGGTCAGGATGCTATTACTTATGTGTGTGGCTTGAAAGCTTGTGGCTATGGGAAGACATATCAGCATGGAAATTCAAATAGAGAGTCTAGTTCTTATATTTCCATAAAATCTGGAAGACTCTTTTGGTAATCAACTGATTGTTGTGATGCGTACTGCAATGTTGAAATCATTGAAATAGTCAAAGAGTATATTCTTGGAGGATTGCAAAAAGCTGCATTGGTCACATAAAGAGAATATGGAAATTCCAAACTAGCATCTACTAGTGAAGGCACAGATACCTATGAGGAAATAGTGTACTTGGGAATGCATTGGTGGATATATATGTTAAATGTGGACCACAGCTAGGAAGCAAATTCAGAGTTTGCCAGGGGCCGCTTTTCTGATGGGGAGAAAAGTTAATTTGAAGCCGCTTTTCTGGTCCGAAAGGGGGACGTGAGAAAGAAAAAGAAACAAAAGAACTATTTTTGAAAAGGAGTTTTTGGGAGGCAAAAAGGGAATCTTCGTCTGGTCTTAAAAAAAAAGACGTGCATTGGACAGGGATCATGTTGGAAGGATGGGGGGAGAATTGGTCCATCGCCAGGAGCTATCGCAGTCATCTATGAAGAGCCCAGAGAACGGCAGATCTGGAGTTCAGTCCAAGAGTGCTTCTAAGGACACAAGCTTCTAACGCTAGATATAGAGGAGGCACTCCGTATAGTTAGAAGTAGCAAACATGAAGGGGAAATCAGTCGACTGATATAGCAGCACAGAGGCCCATGCGCTATAGGGAGAATCAACAAAGCTTGTCACCTTCTTGGCGAGCTTTACAACGGAAGGAGAAGGTGAATAACATGGTCTTATTTGATCAGGCGACATATGACAAGATTCTGTCGGAGCTCATCACCTCATCGGTCTTGTTAGATTGATTGCGGATAAATAGATCACTTGCAAGAGTCAGTTGTGGACAGAGCTTGAGGGTGTAGAAACTCTTAATAGTGTGTTTGTTTTGCTGCTACGAATCGATCAGAATTGCTCAATGCAACCTTGCTTTGTTCTGGGCACTTGGATCGGCTTCTTTTGTGCGACTTACCTACAGTAAAAGAACGTTTTGAGATATTGAAAATCTTTACAAAGCAGCTGCCCATAGCTGAGGAAATTGATCTCTATTGGGTGACATCACAGACATAAAATTACCGTGGTACAGATATGCAAGTGATCCTGATTGATTCTCAAATGAAGGCAGTCGCAACTGTTGAGATGATGCAAGCATTTAAGGGCACAGAATTTGTCATCTGCAGATGTTCAGCTGTTAGAAGTACCTAACTTTTGCACACAGAGAGCCACCGAAATCCTTGATGAGTAATATTCAAACCTTTGGATGTTGCAGGATGATTAAGAGATGTCTGAAGGGGTTGTTGACTTCCCTCTTGTGTGGGTCAAACTACATCACTCAACCCATACATTTCATTGGGTTACAAAAGTTTTACTGGTCAGTCTGGAAAAGATTGCAGATGTACAAGCTCTACGCCTACATAATGCGGAGAAGACAAAAATGTTCCATGATCATAATGGATTCAGGAAATTTCTGATTGTTTTGACAAAGGCATGCTTTTACTATGCCACCCTATGAGTTAAAGTCTGCTCTGCTGGTGGATCTTTCTTATAAAAAATAACACAAAACATGCCAATAGCTTCCATTATATTTAATGCTGGGAATGTTCTGTGGAGTTGTCAGTGTTATCTTCACTTGGCTGGTAGAATGGTTCACTAGTGTCTTTAGCTTTATTAAAGAACGAGTTGGTATTCCTTCAACTGTCACTCCAGCTTTGGGTGGCTTGGGAGTAGGATTGATTGCATTAAAGTACCCTGGAATCCTGTATTGGGCTTTACAAATGGTGAAGAGATTTTGCATTCTCAAAAGACTGCATCTATGCCTGGAAAAGGGCTGCTAGCTCAACTGATCACTGTTAAAATAGTGACAATAGCTTTGTGCAAAAAGGTTCTGGACTGAATGCCAGAATCAGAGGACGATGTCTGATTATCAATAACAGAAAATTTTTGACAGTATGCATGCATATTTTTTTTTCAATCGAATTTAGTACAATTCTATGGATCAATTTCCTTGCTACCTTGATCCAAACACAAAGCTTGAAGACAGATGGATTATGCATATGTTCGACTCCTATGAACTGAAAGCAACCAGACATTGAAGGATGAATTCTATGCTTAGCTGAAACTTGCTTTTGATCTTATCATTGCTGCATAGATGAGGTCTCGTTGAAAGCTTGGCGGATCTATTACTGCACACAGATCCTCTCATCTTGCTTATTCGTATGATTGATTTTCTATCCTGAAATTAATCAAGGTCCTCTATGGTCGCGACTTTGCTTTCGAAACCCTTCGACACCGTATAGCTTCATAGAGCAGTTTGAGCAGGTGTTTGAGGCAAGCGGCCTAATGGACACTGCTCAACATGCGCAAGCCTTTGATCTTTGTGTCTTAGAGATAAAGGAAGGATGTGGTACACTAGTCTAGATGACACCGAATGCAATACTTTCAGTACTCTCTCAAGAGTCTCTTTGTCAAGCGATTCTTCAAGGCGGGGTATTCAGACAACCTCATTGTTCGATGACTAAGGAGGACATTAGAGATTATGTCACCCAAGCATGGAGTCTCTTTAAGAGAATCCCAGCCACCATAGAGCGACTTAGAGAGCAAGAAGTCTCCACCATGTTCATAAATGGAATTAGGAGCAAAGAGCTCTACAAGGCCTTGGTAGGAAACTTGCACCTGCAAAGGGATGTGCTAAGTAGGGTCTTTGAGGAAGCCATATGTGTAGAAAATGTGCTCAAGGAGAGGAGCTCTAGAGCCACGAGCCAAGATAGTGTAGCCTCCAGAACCTCAGAGAGAGCTACCACTACTATAGCGAGAGATTCAGCCCCAGGGTAACCAAGAGAAAAGGAGGAGTGTTGATCTGAGCCAAGAATTGACAGACGTAAAGTTGGAGTTGGCTAAGCTCCCAAAAATGATTAGAAGACTTGCATGAACTCACGTGGAATGTGTCCATTGTGGAGGGGACAATCTCGCGGCTGAGTGCACACATCCTAGATCCAGACCTTGTGCCACTGTAGTAGGTTTGGTCATGATGCTATGCATTGCTGATTACCAAAGCAATTACCACATTCATAGCTTTACAACCAGCCATACCACTTGGAGAATAGACCATTGCAATTCGGAAGAGGAGCCCCTTTACATCTCCCAACACCTAATGATGCCAGGTCGACTGTCCCTAGAATGGACATCAACGTTACATGCATACCTAGACCACCTGGATCCTTCATGGCCCGTCCACCAAAGTAATGCTCTAATACATTACATGGAGGAGACGAATGAGGAAGAGGCACATGTAAATCCTTACCTCACGTGCATTGATGAGGGAAACCTCATCTTAATGGACTTTAGACTTGTACTGGTGATGACATTAGGTTGAGGAAGGGGTAGAGGCCTAGGAGGGAAAAGAGCCAGAACCAAATCTCATGTTGGACTTGTGGCCACCTAGGGCATATCTCATCTCATTGCTCCGAATGAGAGTAAGAGAACTAGGAAAAGGCCAATTTGAGATGCCCTGAGTGTGGAATCACTGACTTATTTGTTGAATGTCTCCCTTGAAAAAACCATCTACTAGCTTAGTCGCCATCATACCTTCAGTGCCCTTGGGGCTATTTGGATTCAAAACAATGGATGGTGAGGCCACTCCCATCTTGTTGAATGGCATGACTAGGGCACAAATGAAGCAGACCTGCATTTCATTGCCACCATGATCTAGCAATCTAGATGTAGCCTTGTTAAGAAAGAAGACCCACGGAAGGAAGAAGAAGAGGGCTGACACCAAATTAGTACTAAAAATGGATAGCGCAGCCACACTAATGAGAGGAAAGCAAGTGATGGATACAAAGACTGTGACTTTAGCACCGAAAACCATAGAGAAGGGGAGTGCCACGGTTCGGGAATACCCTGACCCAAAGTGCCAATCGAAAATCATTGACAAGGTTAAGGAGTGGGTGAGAGAATCCCAAGAGCATCTAAAGGGCACAGAGCCCATCCTAGAAGATGAGATCCACAAGTTCTTCAGTGTGAGCATGCCCGTTGCACTGACACACATGAACTTATGAGATGCATCTACACCTTACATAGAATCATGGAGACAAGGCTTGGAAGCCACAATGGTAGGAAAGCTACTCAAGACCAGTGGCAAATGAGTGTAGGGAAAAATGAGAGACAAGCAGCCAATGGCCTGCTTACGACATTGCTATCGGCTCTTATAACATTGCCGATGGGGAATCTGCTTAGGCAAAGCCCTTCATTATGGAGAGAATTAAAGCAATGGGTAGAGGGAACTAATGGGCTAGAAGTAGTTGACTTGCATGAGAATGACACAGGCATAAAAATACCCAACCTCACATTGAACTTAATGCCTAAGTCCTTGCATGTGAATGCTTTCTAGGAAGGCACGGAGATGTATGCAGGTGTCCAGGTCTCGGGTGGTTAACTTCATTGTTATGAAGGGAGTAGACTATGACATCTTGCCATGCCGGTCATGGATGAGGAACAAGCGAGTGATCAAGGATTGGGAAAATGGCCTCATATTCCTAGGCAACAGATTGAAGGTAGTGAGAGTTGAGATGGACACCTAGACAACCACGCCGATTGACTTAGATTCTATCTCCTCTATCTTGAAAGAAGACACCCAAGTCGGCCAGGAATTTAGGTGGACCATTGATGAAGTACATTCCTTGCCCCGAAGACGAGTGGGATTGGATGCATGTACTAGAAAACATCGGCCTACCATTTTTGGATGATGAAGAAGATTATAAGCATGGTGCAAGAAAATCTAGTGAGTCCCATAATGCCACCACACCTCAAACTCCAAAGGGTAAGACTCTACTAATACATTACCGCTATGTATGATGGCTACAAACCCTAGTGGGCAAAAAATACCTACCCATTTCCATGCCCCATCTAACATAAACTCTAAGGAAGTCTTGAGTATCTAACAAGGGGCAGTTAATGGTCAACCAACAGCCAATATCAAGCCACTCCAAGATCTCATGGATGAACCAAAATGGTGATGGACCAAAGTGCATGACCTAAACCTTAAGTATAATTGGGCATTGATCACGCAAGTCAAGAATAGAGACCTAGATGATGATGAGCAGTCAATAAGCAATAATTTAGACAAAAATACAAGAATTGCCATTCCTCAACTAGAAGTAGTGAAGAAGAGGCTGAGATGATAGAGTACAACACTGATAGCCAAATGATCAAACAAATAAAAGTAGACTCCAAGACATAGAGAGCCAATGCAATGATAACTGAGAGAGGAGTCCTCAGAGCCAAGTGTGATTGCACCTGGCTAGGTCACCTAGGTGTGATAGACTACGAATAAGCAAGGCTAGTCCAGCCAAGTGTCACCCCTCTCTTTAGGATGGAGTCGACCTTAGAGTTGCAACCACCGGGGGAAACTCTATCCTCTAGCGAGGGTTGTGAGTTCAACTTAGAATTGGAGGTAAGCTTAGAGAGGGATCCAAAGATACCCTGACCACCTAAAACTAGATGCACCAAAGGGGACTTACCCATCCACCTAAGGGACAGATGCACCAAAGGAGACTTGCCCATCCACCTAAGACTATTGAAGGAGGGAGAGGGAGGACAACCAAAAGGGATGGAAGTTGAACATCAAAAGAAACCCCAAGACCTACCAAAGTGTTTCACTAAATTAAAAAAAGGGGATAGGGTAGTGATCTTGTTGGGCGCAAAAAGACAAGGACATATGAGTGGACGGATATAGAAGGACCTGCCAAAGTCAAGGAAGTCGACTTGGCTAGGGAAGGGGAGAAGCCTTGACCTGTGTCTATAGTTGACAACCTGACTGAGCAAGAAGAGGCAAATCTTATTGCTCTCTTGTGAGAGTACATAGACGTGTTCACTTGGTCCTTAGATGAACTTAAAGGAGTTGATTCGAGGGTCGTAATACATAACATCCCAATGACTCCTAACACAATTGCAGTAAAGCAACGACCTTACCCCATGAATCCAAAGCATGCTCATGCCATAAATGAGGAGATTGATAGGCTATTAAAGGAATGATTCATCTACGAGGTTGAACACATAGACTAGATGTCACTCATTATAATCGTCTTGAAGAAGAAGGAAAAATTTGAGTGCATGAACTATAAGAAAGTCAACACCGCAACCAAGAGAGATAATTATCTGTTACCTTACACGGAGCACATGCTTGAGAGAGTAGCAAGAAAGGAGGCCTATAGTTTCTTGGATGGCTTCTCAGGTTACAACCCAGTCCAAGTACACCCCAATGACATGTTAAATACGGGGATCTAGAGCATGGTAGGAGCTATGGAGGATGGAAGATGAAGACAATAATCATGTTGACATAAACAAGGAGAGACCAATTGTTACACGAGTGAATTAGGTTCCAAGATGGAAGCTTGGACTCATAAACACAATCTTGTGAAGGACTGACAAGGACAAGATACTTAACTGAAAGTACAAAGCATCATGACATTGCATTCATTCTATATGAAAAGTGGTAGTCAAGTACAATGCTTTATAGTTGTTGGACGGCTATAGTTTTCCTCTCTGTGCATATAGAATTCAGTCTTTTTGCATGTCCTAAGCCCAGAATTGCCTCATACAAAGAGGCTACAATAGGTGTGATTGCAAATATCTCAACACCCCTACTTAATCACAACTAGAAAGTACAAAGTGTGTAGAGGCTTTAGTGAAAGTAACACCTGCAAAGTGTGGGCACACCATAAACATGGCAAAACACTAGAGGCTCGTAGAAAAGGCTAAGTGTGGGTACCACAAACATGATGGTAATCCAGAGGCTGTAGTAGGGGCCTTATAGAGGCTGTAGTACAAGGCTATATGAGGAGTTTACAAGCTTATGATAAAGACATTTGGGCTAGGCAATACAAGGCTAAAAAAGTCAGTAAAAAATAGGATGAAGGATTGTGAGACCCTTGCGGTTTTTAGCATTTCTTTTGACATAGATCATTGATTCATTGTAGTTCTTCTTGTCTAGCTTCCTGTCTAGCTTCCTGTACTTGTACTTCACTTTGTTTACCATTTCAAAGTCTTCATGATTTTTATGCTTCTTCTTCTTATTCTTTTTCTCTTTGATCTTTTGGTCCTCTTGATCTGCTTCTTCATTGACTTTGCTTGCACCAGTTGTATGAGTCTTTGTGTCCATGCCCCCCTCAAGCAAAGGTATCATCATCTTTGAGGCAGCAGAAATATCTTCAAAATCTTCAAATAAATTCATCGATTACTCTTTAAAACAAGTAAATCCATCCATCCCTACAAGAGGAATAAACAAGTCTTCCATGTAGTTGAATTGAGCAACAAGAGTAATGTTACTCTTCATGAGAAGCATCTTCATAAAAGACTTGATTTTGGTCATTCGCATGATGGAAATCAACTTCAAACAACGAAGAATAACCAACAATGAGTTGATCTTTGTATGTGTCAAAAGACACAAGCAATGGCAGTGAAGTATCAAAAGATACTAGTTTGAAATTTGATGTTTGTTGCTTGAGTTTGACTTGATGATATTCAAAAATCTACATAGATTCCCCTCCTTACTGATTTGATGGTTGAATACTTGCTTAAAATTTTTTATTAGAGTAATCTTGGCTTGGTTTAAGTGGTAGGGGAGAGAAAAGAAAGGAAAAATGAGCTTGAAGGTAAGTGGCTATGGTTGTCTTGTCAAAATAAGGACCAACGACTAGTAAATGAGCTTCCACGAGCTCCACAGGTCAAATCAGCTCAAACCCTTTAAGATTGAGGACCCTCACTAATGGATCTAACTCCCCCTAAGAGGGTTTGTACTCATTTTGCACAAGTTGAGAGATCTAAGCCTTCAAAGTGGTCACTGTCAAAACTTTGCCTAAATTTGGAAAAATGTAAATTTCGGCATGGTGTGCATCAATGTCCTTGATTTTTGTGCCAAGAAGTTGTGCCTTGACTTGAAAAACAACTCTCGAGAAGATAAATTGAAGAGATATGGCTTGGTTGATGAGATATGGCTGCTCCAATAGAGGTAGGTAGGTGTTGTCCATAGACACAGTTATGGCAGCAACTCTAAAAAGAACAAATGCTAAAGCTATAGTTGCCCAACCTTAATGATTGAGGTGCCATGGAGGAGTTTTGGAAGTAGAAAAAAACTTCTCCAGAAGGAAGTTGAGAGAGATTTGGCCTGTGGAGAGAGATATGAAAGCTTCAAGCTGACAGGGTGCTGCTGGCTATGGCTGCCATGGAAGCTTCATTGAAGGGAGGAATGCAAATGAAGATGGAGATAGGGTCCAGTACTCAAATTGAGCTGAGCAAAGATGGAAAGGATCTGAGAGGAGTGAAAGGAGAGTGGGACAATGCTTAGCTAAGCTCTAATACCATGCTAGATACACGAATCTAGAGCATGGCAGGAGCTATGGAGGATGAAAGATGAAGACAAGAATCATGTTGACATAGACAAGGAGAGACCAACTATTACACAAGTGAATTAGGTTCCAAGATGGAAGCTTGGACTCATAAGCACAGTCTTGTGTAGGACTGACAAGGACAATACACTTAACTGAAAGTATAAAGCATCATGACATTATATTCATTCTATATGAAAAGTGGTAGTCAAGTACAATGCTTTATAGTTGTTGGATGGCTACAGTTTTCCTCTCTGTGCATATGGGATTCAGTCTTTTTGCATGTCCTAAGCCGAGAAATACCTCATACAAAGAGGCTACAATATGTGTGATTGCAAATATCTCAACACCCCTCCTCAATCACAACTAGAAAGTACAAAGTGTGTAGAGGCTTTAGTGAAAGTAACACCTGCAAAGTGTGGGCACACCATAAACATGGAAAAACACTAGAGGCTCACAGAAAAGGCTAAGTGTGGGTACCACAAACATGATGGTCATCCAGAGGCTGTAGCAAGGGCCTTAGAGAGGCTGTACTTCAAGGCTACATGAGGAGTTTACAAGCTTATGATAAAGACATTTGGGCTAGGAAATACAAGACTAAAAAAGTTAGTGAAAAATAGGATGAAGGATCGTGAGGCCGTTGCAGTTTTTAGCATTTCTTTTGACATAGATCTTTGATTCATTGCAGTCCTTGTTGTCTAGCTTCCTGTCTAGCTTCCTGTACTTGTACTTCACTTTGTTTACCATTTCAAAGTCTTCATGATTTTTATGCTTCTTCTTCTTATTCTTTTTCTCTTTGATTTTTTGGTCCTCTTGATCTGCTTCTTCATTGACTTTGCTTGCACCAGTTGTATGAGTCTTTGTGTCCATGTCCCCCTCAAGCAAAGGTATCATCATCTTTGAGGTAGCAGAAATGTCTTCAAAATCTTCAAATAAATTCATCGATTGCTCTTCAAAACAAGTAAATCCATCCATCCCTGCAAGCGGAATAAACAAGTCTTCCATGTAGTTGAATTGAGCAATAAGAGTAATGTTACTCTTCATGAGAAACACCTTCATAAAAGACTTGATTTTGGTCATTCGCATGATGAAAATCATCTGCAAACAATTGAGAATAACCAGCAATGAGTTGATCTTTGTATGTGTCAAAAAAAGCAATGGCAATGAAGTATTAAAAGATACTAGTTTGAAATTTGATGTTTGCTGCTTGAGTTTGACTTGATGATCTTCAAAAACTCTTCATAGCTTCCCCTCCTTGCTGATTTGATGGCTGAGTACTTGCTAAAAACTTTAGATTAGAGTTTTCTTGGCTTGGTTTAAGTGGTAGGGGAGAGAAAATGAAGAAAAAATGAGCTTGAAGGTAAGTGGCTATGGGGGCTGTCTTGTCAAAATAGGGACCAATTACTAGTAAATGAGCTTCCACGAGCTCCACAGGTCAAATCGGCTCAAACCCTTTAAGATTGAGAACCCTCACTAATGGATCTAACTCCCTCAAAGAGGGTTTCTACTCATTTTGCACAAGTTGAGATATCTAAGCCTTCAAAGTGGTCACTGTCAAAACTGTGCCTAGATTTGGAAAAATGCAAATGACGGGCAGGGTGTGCATCAATCTCCTTGATTTTTGTACCAAGAAGTTGCATCTTGACCTAAAGAACAACTCTCAAGATGAAAGATTGAAGAGATATGGTCTGATTGATGAGACATGGCTGCTCCAATAGAGGTAGGTAGGTGCTGCCCATAGACACAACTATGGCAACGACTCTGAAAAGAGGCAATGCTGAAGCTATAGTTGCCCAATCTCAATGATTGAGGTGCCAGCGAGGAGCTCTCGAAGTAGAGAAAAACTCTCTAGAAGCAAATTGAGAGAGATTAGGCCTGTGGAGAGAGATATGAAAGCTTCAAGCTGACATGGTGCTGCTGGCTATGGCTGCCATGGAAGCTTCATTGAAGGGAGGAATGCAAATGAAGTTGGAGATAGGGTCGAGTACTCAAACTGAGCTGAGTAGAGATGGAAAGGAGCTGAGAGGAGTGAAAGAAGAGTTGGGCGATGCTCAGATGAGCTTTGATACCATACTAAATACGTGAATCTTCAGCATGGCAGAAGCTATGGAGGATGGAAGATGAAGACAAGAATCATGTTGACATAGACAAGGAGAGACCAACTGTTACATAAGTGAATTAGGTTCCAAGATGGAAGCTTGGACTCATAAACATAATCTTGTGTAGGACTAACAAGGACAAGTGAGAGCGGAATCTAGGTGCTGAGAAGTGCTTAAAAATAGCTAAAAATTATGAATATCAAGGGAAAAATATCCAATGTCAAAGGCGGCGGCTCGATCTAGGACGATTTTAAGCGCCAAAGTGCTTTAAAGGCGCCCGAGCGACGCTTGTTGATTTTTCATAATTTTTCAGACTGCCTTGCGGGTTGACAAGAGTTACCGGCCAATGTGGGATGCCAAGTCGGACGCCCAGGATTTTTTAGAGCTCAATTCAGAGTCCGGACGGGGAAATGGCCACAAAATGGTCAAGATATGAAAAGGTGGACACTTGGGAGGCCAAATTTGAGCATGCCTTTTGAGTTTGGACCCCCCCCGCCCCCCCCCCCCCCCCCCCCCCCCCCCCCTTTAAAAATTTTATGCACCTTATGAAGCAAAAAACGTGGAGAGAGAATGAAGAGGGATGAAAAAATGTGGAGGAAGATGGCGCCCGAAAAATGCACCATGGAGGATGGAGAGGCAACTTGCCTGCTGCAAACAACCCCCCCAATGGATTATGGGGCTTCATTCCCTCCTGAATGCTGACTCTATCGCCGTCCTTCGCTCCTCAATTGATGGCCTGAATGCTGAGATGGAAATCTAGTCTTTCTCTCTCCTCCCTCTCTCTCTTCTAAGGGGGGATTCATGTGGGAAGAAGAAGGAAGAAGAAAGAATGATGGAGGCTTGTCCGGCATGGATCGGATTGCTCCACGGGCTGGAAATGGTGATTTGTGATCGTGCTGACATGAAGTGCTGCTGATTTTCAGATTTGCAGCCATGGACATGAAACCCGAAACACGCAAATAAGCGGTAATTCAATTTTTTCAAAGGAAATTTGAGATTTCATGGCTTTTGATTGATGAAATGTTGTTCATGTGGGCTAAAAATTGTTTATGTTGCTGTTTTCCATGAGTACTTGTTGATCATAATCAAAAAATCAGAAAAATATGCATCTTGTGGCTCAAAATAATACACTAAAACACGTAAAATATGGAAAATCAAGGGAAAATGATGTTTTTGGGCATAAAAGTGGAGGAATGGATAGGAACACCAACTAAATTTTCATTTTTGTTGCAAGAAGGAACTAAGGGCCATAGCCCATAACCTATTTTGAATTTTCAGTAATAAAATAATGCAAAAAATAAGAAAAAATACAAGGAAAATAAAGAAAAACCACTAAAAATAGGGGAAAAATGCAATTTGGGTGCGGGAAATTTATAATAATTAAGAACAATGTTTGTGAATGTTTGTGGGGACTGAAGCATGAGGATTTGCCTCGGTTCAACCCCACCTTCTTGTTCTAGTGTCTTTTTCCGCTTTTTACACATAAAATGATGGCAAAATGCCTTATAAATCTATACAACAATGCAACATTTGATCGATGGGAGTGTAGAGTGGTTAAAATGTGTCTAAATGTGGAGTCAAATGATGAAGAGATTGCTATTTTTTTGTTTGCATGCCATATAGGTCGGTGAATAATTATAAAATAAGAGCCTAGTAGCACGAGGGTTTCCTCGGTGCTAGGTATGTGCAACGCCGCATAAGAACGGTAGTTGAAAATCATTGAAAGGATGTTTGGCACATGTGCACAATATTGATTTCATAACTGTTTGAGCACTTAGCATCCACAATATGCATAAATCATGGAAACATTTAAAGGTATCAGAAATCCTGGATGCACAGCAATTGTTTTCATTAGGATCTTGACCCACGTTGAGTGAGAGACAGGACACCCTAAGCCATAGGCTAGTTGTGGGGTCTAGGGAAAAGAGAAGTAAGGACAATGGTATATTCCTGTATACGATTAAATGGTACCTTGAGTGGATTTTGTGCGAAATGTTTATATGTTGAGCGACGCATCGAGGGGCCAATCCCCAAGGTGTAGGAGAGTCGCAGAGGGGTGGCGGCACTCAGCCTTTGGAGGACCCCCTATGTCTGTGCTTCGTGCCATTAGGCAATGTGTAAGAGACTCCCTCTGAGGAGTAGTGGGTGAGAGAAGAGTGGACTACAAACGACGTAATACAAATGCAAGATGTTTAGGAAGGCAATGTATGTGTCATCAACGCTCCTGGCCGCGAGGCCGTGGGGTTGTTGAGCGTGTGAGATAGAGGTCCGGCTAGTGTACGAGCCAGTGCCGGCCCGTTCTAGGTTCCATCAGTGGTGCGTCTGCCAGGAGCTGCCAATAAGTGGCGGTCTTCGAATCTGGGTCTCATAAGGGACCTGCTAGCTTTATTGTATTGGTCGATAGCCGCCTTGAAGCGGTGGATATCAAGTTAGTCTGATAAAAACTTTGGTAATTAGTATGACGGTCAATCCAAGAAATTCCCAACACCCAAAGGATACTTTGTCTATCTTGAACAGTCTAGTGGGATCTTTGACACGTTGGGTGATTGACTATTTTACCCTTTGCCCTGAAAGTGATACCATGCTTGAGTTTGGGTCCCTATGGGAAAATACCCATGGAGCTACCTCTAAGATTAATAGCCCATGGAGATTAGAGAAAAGGGAAAGTGAAAGTAGTGCTAAGATGACATAGTCATCTATGATAATTCATGATGATAATGTCATAGAAAAGACTGTGACAATGATGGTTAATATGCACATAGGAGGACATGATGATTATGATCTAAAGATACATCCGATGCTAGTGCCCGACGCAGTTGGGTACCGTAGTGTGATTGCCAAGATCCATAAAGCATTGGATGATGTCCATGTGTGTGGAAAACCATTGTTAGTAAGGAAGATTTCATTAGTACCTATCCTAAGTTCTAGCAAAGTGGTGGTAGATGAGAATAGGCTTACTAGAACACCACTAGCAGATGATGGGATAGATTCGCTATTGCATAGTGTTGGACTCCCTAAACCACTTTGTGAGTTGGCGGAAAGGGAAGTTCATGGAATTAGTGACTCTTCCACACCAGTAAAGGTGGAAATGGAAGAGGTTAAAGACCCTAATACACTGGTATTAGGTCAAGAGGAGTACGAAGATTTTAATGACCCAGCCTTGATCCCAAAAGGGAGGACTAAATGTCCTCCTCTTTATAGGGATCTCCCAGTGTTTTATGGGTTGCCAAATGAGGATCCGATGATTCATTTAAGAGAATACGACCTAACTTGTATTGCAAGTGGGTTTGACGATATACATCGGATGCTTGTATTCCCAAGTACCCTAAAGGGGGAGTCAAGGAAATGGTACTGGAACCTCTCAAGAGGGTCGATCAAATCATTTGAGGAGTCTTGTGATAGATTTCTAGATGAGTATGAAAAGAAGCTCCCTATGATTTAGGTCTTAGGGCAGCTTGTGCAGTTTAGACAGGAGTCTTATCCTTCTGTTAAAGAGTATGCTAGAGCCTTTGATAGTATTCTTAGGCTTTGGCCAAGAAGAGCCAGTGCACTACCAGATGATGTGCTATGTGAGCTCTTTCTGAATGGCTTAGAGATTAATACGCAAATCCAAGTGGGACTACGGAATCCTAAGTCATTAAGGAAAGCAAAAATGCATGCCATTGATTATAAGGGTCATATTCAGAGATGTTGGGAAAACTTTTGGAGTTTTTCCCGCTCAATACACGTGCATCCTAGCTTCCAACCATTTCTGCAAGAAGACAGCTCACTTGTTGATACCAAGGTAGCCTATAAGGGGAACCTTGGTGGCCAAAATTTCAAAGCAGAAAATGGCCATCCTATGAGTAGTAATGACATGCCTCTCAGTGAACATGTTCCAAGCCATGTAAGTCCCAGTAGGGCTTGCAACACTTCCACGAGAGATAGTTGTGATGGAAATATGGATCGCACCAATGGGCCTATGAGTGTTGATAAGAATTCTGTGTGTGGTTCTAATTTTGTTGCTAGTAAGGCTCTTGAGAGACCTTTGGTATTGGAATCATGCTTCCGGGTGGATGTTGTTCCTTCCAGTGAAAGCATGGTTCTTATGGAAGAAAATTTGCAGTACGGACGTAAACAAGTAAAGACATATTTTGTAAAGAGGATGCAAAATGCTAAAAGTCCACCTGTGCTTCACAAAGGTCATAAGGATGTGAGGCCATTTTGCCATAGGGATAAGTTTGCATTGAGTTCGTTAGACCAGTGTAACAAATTGAGGGAGTGCAAGAATATTAAGGGAAATGTGAGATGGGTTTGGAGACCAAAAATCTCCAAAAGTGTGGCAGGAATGTCGGATGCAAGGCCAAGGATCCCATCTGGATATATTCTGTTGAACCCCCAAGAGGATAAGATTGGATATACATCTGACCATATACACTACCTTGGGATACACCCATGTGATGTGCCTAGGCTTGAAGCTCTACCTAGTTTGGGTCGCAGCACTGATTTATGTGAAAACTCAAATAGAGGAGGTTCGAATGAGTACAAAGCTATGATTATTTCTCCCAAAGGAGCCACTCAGCCGCTTGAACGACCAGTTTATTCAGATTACAGTAAATGTGGGACATGCGAGCCCACTAAGGTTGTTCATTCAGCTCATAGTGCCCAAGAAGGGATCGGTCTTATTGATGAGTTATTTGTGGAACGGCTTGGACTTGTAGCTCTACAAGAAGAAAACCATAAGATTAAAAAGAAAAAAAAGAAAAAAAAAGGAAAAAAAATACAAGATCAAGCTTTTAGCTAACTTGCATGAGTAGCATGGGGCTAGTCGACCTATGATATGCTATCTTTGGCACCTTGGGTAGTCTGAGAGGGTGTGATGTATATGCCAAGGACATCAGTATTACATGGACTAAAATGACCTATCTAGTTTTAAGCTAGGAAGGCTAGCTGCTTTGGATATTACGTCCAGATCTCGTAAGGCCAAGAGGGCCAGTGCTGCGAGGTTCTGAATGTTGTATTTCGTAAGGCCAAGAGGGCTAGTCATCTGTTTAGTACAAGTGCGGTTAATGGTTTCTTGTTTTAGTTCTGTGCTAGACAGGTTCGGAAGAAGAGCTTGGAAGGAGCCTTTTGTTGTGCGGAAGCTTCTCGTGGCCCTATCCAGGTGATATCTATCCTTTATGAGCACCGTGGTTGTTTGTTATATGTGTTTGAGTACTTGTTAAGGGTTTTTTCGTTTCTTATTGGGGACCGGCGTCCAAGGCATGAAGTCCCGAGGTTTCGGTTTAGTATGTTTGAGGGAGGTCGGAGTAGTCATTGCCTCCTGTAAAGACATTGCTAAGCATCAAAAGACCTGTTTTAGAAGGGAGTTCTAGTGACCTTGTTTTGCTAGCCTGCTAGGCAGTCGTTCTAGGAGTTCTTGTTAGTTGTGAGGCCGTTAGAGAAGCCTGCCAGAAGAAAAATAATGATGATAAAGGGAAAAAAAAACCCTGAATATCTGACAAGAAAATAAATAAATACGAAGGTGTGTAAAAAGGGGTTCTAACCCCTATCAAAGGAAAAAAAAAAGAAAATATATAAGCAGTTGATCATTGCCTTGCGAAGGCCTGGTAGGTTCCTGGGGACGAGTCAGACCCGGGGCCGATACCTTGTCTTCCTAGGGGTGGCTTCTTGCTGGAAAAAAAAAATGACAAAACAAGGAAGGTTGGAGCGAAAATAAAAGTGAGCGTTAGAAAAGGATTAAGTGTTGCCTTGCAAGGGCTTGGTAGGTTCTTGGGTGCCGAGATAGGTCCTGAGACCGATGCTCTGTTCTCCTTGGGTCACTACGCTCAGCTCCCTCCTTTTTACATGCCCAAGTATGTTCATAAAATAAAAATCCTAAAAGAAGAAATGTACTGAAAGAAAATACTCCTTGATCAGGCTATAGGAGTCCTCGCCTTGTAGGAGCTCCTAATTGTGTTGTCTTTAGTTGGTAAGTAGTTCAGACTACCACTTAGGGCAACCTCTTTGATAGGTTTTTTAGTTTGGCTGTGTTGGAGCAGTTGGTTAGTGACTCGCTTCGGATCTTCTATTAGATGATGCTAGGCCTACTCCTTGTGGATGTCATGCCTTGGTTCTGTCCAGGGGTAGGGGGAGCATTGTGCTGAGTTTTATCGTATATTTGTTTTGTATTAGCTTGATGCTTCTTTGGTTGTTTATGTGCAGATATGTTCGTGGATTCGACGGGCTGAGTCGCCCTATCCCGTGGTCGCCAATGAGAGTGGAATTTAGGTGCTGAGAAGTGCTTAAAAATAGCTAAAAATTATGAATATCAAGGGAAAAATATCCAATGTCAAAGGCGGCGGCTCGATCTAGGACGATTTTAAGCGCCAAAGTGCTTTAAAGGCGCCCGAGCGACGCTTGTTGATTTTTCATAATTTTTCAGACTGCCTTGCGGGTTGACAAGAGTTACCGGCCAATGCGGGATGCCAAGTCGGACGCCCAGGATTTTTTAGAGCTCAATTCAGAGTCCGGACGGGGAAATGGCCACAAAATGGTCAAGATATGAAAAGGTGGACACTTGGGAGGCCAAATTTGAGCATGCCTTTTGAGTTTGGACCCCTCCCCCCCCCAAAAATTTTATGCACCTTATGAAGCAAAAAACATGGAGAGAGAATGAAGAGGGATGAAAAAACGTGGAGGAAGATGGCGCCCGAAAAATGCGCCATGGAGGATGGAGAGGCAACTTGCCTGCTGCAAACAACCCCCCCAATGGATTATGGGGCTTCATTCCCTCCTGAATGCTGACTCTATCGCCGTCCTTCACTCCTCAATTGATGGCTTGAATGCTGAGATGGAAATCTAGTCTTTCTCTTTCCTCCCTCTCTCTCTTCTAAGGGGGGATTCATGTGGGAAGAAGAAGGAAGAAGAAAGAATGATGGAGGCTTGTCCAGCATGGATCGGATTGCTCCACGAGCTGAAAATGGTGATTTGTGATCGTGCTGAGCATGAAGTGCTGCTGATTTTTAGATTTGCAGCCATAGACATGAAACCCAAAACACGCAAATAAGCGGTAATTCAATTTTTTCAAAGGAAATTTGAGATTTCATGGCTTTTGATTGATGAAATGTTGTTCATGTGGGCTAAAAATTGTTTATGTTGCTGTTTTCCATGAGTACTTGTTGATCATAATTAGAAAATTAGAAAAATATGCATCTTGTGGCTCAAAATAATACACCAAAACACGTAAAATATGGAAAATCAAGGAAAAATGATGTTTTTGGGCATAAAAGTGGAGGAATGGATAGGAACACCAACTAAATTTTCGTTTTTGCTACAAGAAGGAACTAAGGGCCACAGCCCATAACCTATTTTGAATTTTTAGTAATAAAATAATGCAAAAAATAAGAAAAAATACAAGGAAAATAGAGAAAAACTACTAAAAATAGGGAAAAAATGCATTTTGGATGTGGAAAATTAATGATAATTAAGAACAATGTTTGTGAATGTTTGTGGGGACTGAAGCATGAGGATTTGCCTCAGTTCAACCCCACCTTCTTGTTCTAGCGTCTTTTTCCGCTTTTTACACATAAAATGATGGCAAAATGCCTTATAAATCTATACAACAATGTAACATTTGATTGATGGGAGGGTAGAGTGGTTAAAATGTGTCTAAATGTGGAGTCAAATGATGAAGAGATTGCTGTTTTTTTGTTTGCATGCCATATAGGTCGGTGAATAATTATAAAATAAGAGCCTAGTAGCACGAGGGTTTCCTCGGTGCTAGGTATGTGTAACGCCGCATAAGAACGGTAGTTGAAAATCATTGAAAGGATGTTTGGCACATGTGCACAATATTGATTTCATAACTGTTTGAGCACTTAGCATCCACAATATGCATAAATTATGAAAACATTTAAAGGTATCAGAAATCCTGGATGCACAGCAATTGTTTTCATTAGGATCTTGACCCACGTTGAGTGAGAGACAGGACACCCTAAGCCATAGGCTAGTTGTGGGGTCTAGGGAAAAGAGAAGTAAGGACAATGGTACATTCCTGTATACGATTAAATGGTACCTTGAGTGGATTTTGTGCGAAATGTTTATATGTTGAGCGACGCATCGAGGGGCCAATCCCCAAGGTGTAGGAGAGTTGTAGAGGGGTGGCGACACTCAGTCGTTGGAGGACCCCCTATGACTGTGCTTCGTGCCATTAGGCAATGTGTAAGGGACTCTCTCTGAGGAGTAGTGGGTGAGAGAAGAGTGGACTACAAATGACGTAATACAAATGCAAGATGTCTAGGAAGGCAATGTATGTGTCATCAACGCTCCTGGCCGCGAGGCCGTGGGGTTGTTGAGCGCGTGAGATAGAGGTCCAGCTAGTGCACAAGCCAGTGCCAGCCCGTTCTAGGTTCCATCAACAAGACACTTAACTGAAAGTACAAAGCATCATGACATTGTATTCATTCTATATGAAAAGTGGTAATCAAGTACAATGCTTTATAGTTGTTGGATGGCTACAATTTTCCTCTCTGTGCATATGGAATTCAGTCTTTTTGCATGTCCTAAGCCCAGAACTGCCCCATACAAAGAGGCTAAAATAGGTGTGATTGCAAATATCTCAACACCCCTCCTCAATCAAAACTAGAAAGTACAAAGTGTGTAGAGGCTTTAGTGAAAGTAACACCTGCAAAGTGTGGGCACACCATAGACACGGCAAACACCAGAGGCTCGCAGAAAAGGCTAAGTGTGGGTACCACAAACATGATGGTCATCCAGAGGCTGTAGCAAGGGCCTTACACAGGCTGTAGTACAAGGCTACATGAGGAGTTTACAAGCTTATGATAAAGACATTTGGGCTAGGCAATACAAGGCTAAAAAAGTTAGTAAAAAATAGGATGAAGGATCGTGAGGACCTCGCGGTTTTTAGCATTTCTTTTGACATAGGTCTTTGATTCATTGCAATTCTTCTTGTCTAGCTTCCTATCCTTGTACTTCACTTTGTTTATCATTTCAAAGTCTTCATGATTTTCTTTCTTCTTCTTCTTCTTCTTTTTCTCTTTGATCTTTTGGTCCTCTTGATCTACTTCTTCATTGACTTTGCTTGCACCAGTTGTATGAGTCTTTGTGTCCATGTCCCCCTCAAACAAAGGTATCATCATCTTTGAGGTAGCAGTAATGTCTTCAAAATCTTCAAATAAATTCATCGATTGCTCTTCCAAACAAGTAAATCCATCCATCCCTACAAGCGGAATAAACAAGTCTTCCATGTAGTTGAATTGAGCAACAAGAGTAATGTTACTCTTCATGAGAAGTATCTCCATAAAAGACTTGATTTTGGTCATTTGCATGATGGAAATCAGCTTCAAACAACTGAGAATAACCAACAATGAGTTGATCTTTGTATGTGTCAAAAGATACAAGCAATGGTAGTGAAGTATTAAAAGATACTAGTTTGAAATTTGATGTTTGTTGCTTGAATTTGACTTGATGATCTTCAAAAACTCTTCATAGCTTCCCCTTCTTGCTGATTTGATGGTCGAATACTTGCTGAAAACCTCGTATTAGAGTGGTCTTGGCTTGGTTTAAGTGGCAGGAGAGAGAAAATGAAGGAAAAATGAGCTTGAAGGTAAGTGGCTATGGTTGTGCTGTCAAAACAGGGACTAGCGACTAGTAAATGAGCTTCCACGAGCTCCACAAGTCAAATCAGCTTAAACCCTTTAAGATTGAGGACCCTCACTAATGGGTCTAACTCCCCGTAAGAGGGTTTGCTCTTTTTGGCACAAGTTGAGAGATCTAAGCCTTCAAAGTGATCACTATCAAAACTATGCCTAGATTTGAAAAAATGCAAACTTCGGGGATGGCGTGCATCAATCTCCTTGATTTTTGTGCCAAGAAGTTGCGCCTTGACTTGAGAAACAACTCTCGAGAAGATAGATTGAAGAGATATGGCCTGGTTGATGAGATATGGCTGCTCCAATAGAGGTAGGTAGGTGTTGTCCATAGACACAGTTATGGTAGTGACTCTGAAAAGAGGCAATACTGAAGCTATAGTTGCCCAATATCAATGATTTAGGTACCAAGGAGGAGCTTTGGAAGTAGAAAAAAACTTCTCCAGAAGGAATTTGAGAGAGATTTGTCCTGTGGAGAGAGATATGAAAGCTTCAAGCTGACAGGGTGCTGCTGGCTATGGCTGCCATAGAAGCTTCATTGAAGGGAGGAATGCAAATGAAGTTGGAGATAGGGTCCAATACTCAAATTGAGCTGAGAACAAATGGAAAGGAACTAAGAGGAGTGAAAGGAGAGTTGGGCCATGCTCATCTGAGCTCTAATACCATGCTAAATACGCAAATGGAGGATGGAAGATGAAGATAAGAATCATGTTGACATAGACAAGGAGAGACCAACTATTACACAAGTGAATTAGGTTCCCAGATGGAAGCTTGGACTCATAAACACAATCTTGTGTATGACTGACAAGGAAAAGACACTTAACTGAAAGTACAAAGCATCATGACATTGTATTCATTCTATATGAAAAGTGGTAGTCAAGTACAATGCTTTATAGTTGTTGGATGGCTATAGTTTTCCTCTCTGTGCATATGGGATTCAGTCTTTTTGCATGTCCTAAGCCAAGAACTGCCTCATAAAAAGAGGCTACAATAGGTGTGATTGCAAATATCTCAACATGACATGCATAAGACAACGATTGCCATGAATTGGGGTGTATTCACATACATATTCATGCCATTTGGACTGATGAACACTCCTACTATCTTTCAGTGTCTAATGTGCACCATCTTCAAGGATATGCTTAGGCAAGAGCTAGAAGTATTTTTCAACGATCTATGTGTACACTCTAGCCAAAAAGAGCACCTGGATAAGTTTCGCACAATCTTTGGATGATGTAGGCTCTAGGGTCTCTCTTTGAACCCCCTAAAGAACCAATTTTGGATGAAACACAGATGCATATTAGGACACGTGATATCCAAGAATGGCATTGCCACCGACTTCTCATAGATGTTGACTTGCCACCACCAACCAACTATAAGGGAGTTCAGTGCTTTCTAGGATAGAAAGGTTACTATCAATGCTTCGTTTTGAACTATGCATTGATTGCTAGACTACTCTATAAGTTTTTGATTGTATTTGAGTGGATCGAGGAGTGCCAATGTGCTTATGAGGAGTTGAGAAAGGCTTTCACTACCGCAGCAATTTTATGAGCCCCAAATTGGAACATAACATTCCACGTGCATATTGATGCGTCAAAGTTTACCGTTGGAGCTATTTTATGCTATCATGGCGAACATAACTTGGACTCTCCAGCAAACTTTGCTAGTAGAAAACTCATGGATATGGCGATGAACTACTCCACAATGGAGAGGGAAGATTTGGCTATGGTATTTTCTATAAAGAAGTTTCAGCTTGATCTTTTGGCCATGCCCTTTACCTTCTTTGTTAACCATCAAGCCTTGCTTTATCTTGTCAACAAATCTTGCGCTATTGGATGCATATCTTGATGGTTGCTTCTAGTTTTAGATTTTGACTTTTCTTTGGTTGTACACAAGTGTAAGCAACATTACATTGCAAATCACATGTCATCCCTCATACCCATAGGAGAGACTGCTGGACAAGGTATTATAGATAACCTACCCGATGCACACCTTTTTAGTGTGTCTAGTGAGAAGGATTTATTCAGAGTTCACTTGATGCCTTATTGGGCTGATGGCATAGTCCAAATCCTAGAGCACGGACTACCAGAGATACCTATTGAGAAGGCTAGGCTAAGGCACCTTATCCTCAATATTCAACCCTATCAATTGATCACCAGCCAACTCCATAGGTTAGGACAAGATGACCTATTATAGAGATGCATATGTGAGTATAAAATACATGATGTGCTAAATGGAAGTGCATGGTGGAATTGCTGGAGGACACTTACGTGGAGATGCTACAGCCTGCAAGGTGCTACAATCTCTCTTTTGTGATGTTGCTAAATTTGTAAAGCATTTTGATGAGTGTCAAAGGACTAAGGTTCCTATTTGTAAGGAAAAAATGGAATTAACTCCAATCATAGTACGCCAATCATTCAAAAATGGAGCATTGACTTCATTGGGCTAATTAGTCCCACAACACTGTACTCCCAATCCAAATACATCATTGTGGTGACAGACTACCTTACGTAATGGGCCGAAGCTCGAGCCATGAGAAAGAATCATTAGGGGAGTTTTGAGGTCTTGAAAATGCCTTTTAGGAGATAGGAAGAGAGTGCTCTAGACCAATAGGAGCAAAGCCTCCGTAACGAAACTTCTATTTAAAAAAAGGCAAACAATTATTTTACAAAAAGATACATATATAATAATATTATGAATTTGTATTATCAATATCTATTTTTAGCCTTTATATTCGTGATTATGACATTCTTTGCATTAATGATATATAGTCCCGGCCTCTTTTATTTAATGATATGTATGAATTAATGATAATGACATGTTTACTCTAAATTCTAATTAGTAAAAAGCTTGGCACATATTGTTTTCCCTCCTTTCTTTTGTCCCTCTCGTGGTAGCCTAGTCTTCTCTCTCTCTCTCTCTCTCTCTCTCTCTCTCTCTCTCTATGCTATGGATATAGAAATTTGACCTTCAACAAGGCATCTAAGCTCCCAAACCATATCCATATCAGTATTTAACTCATTCCAAAAAGATGGAAGATGGATTTCTACAATTATTAGCAAAGGCAGTTGGATCACCATGTAACATGCAAAACATGGGAAAAGGTGAAGATATGAGAGCTCATTCATCTCTGCTTGAAAGGGTAGAATTGGAGATTTCAAGCTTGGAGTAAATAACAATAGCATAAAAGAGGTTTTGGTGCAACATGTGTTTATGCATAGAGAGCTATATTTGGAACCTGGAAGTTCAAATCTTCCAATGCATAAACCAAATTCTAAGGATTCAATTCTCAAAGTCTTTCTTTTCTTGAACTTGGTTTAAGGTTTTCCATAATAACATTTGTTCATTTGTCTTGTAGATGTCTATCCCTTTGATTTGAGGAATGGCTTAAAGTCTTTGTTTTCTTGAACTTGGTTTAAGGTTTTCCATTATAACATTTGCTCATTTTTCTTGCAGATGTCTTTCCCTCTAATCTTGAGGAATGGCAATTGGTCGAGTCTATTGTTGATGTGATTGATGTGATGCATGGATTGATTGGAAAGAGATGTACAAAGGTAGAAAGAAGACAGCTTGCAGAGAATGGAATATTCTTCTATGATCATTCTTATATTGTCCCCATGCAGCGTAGCCAATGGGGATCAATATCCTCCCTTCCTTTGCCCCTTTTTTCAAGCTTTGAGTGGCCTTTGCCAAGTCCAACTACTAGTGAGGGATATAGACGTTAAATATTTTCTGAGATACAGAGAGCATTAAAACCTAGTATCTCAAGTAGGCTAAGCAAAGTTACTTTGTTCATGCCTATTAATATATTTTTTGACTTCTTTTCTAATGATGAGATAATATAATCAAAGGCTATGCTTTCAGTGAAGAGACTAACACATGATCATGTTATACAATTTTTTGATGAGGGGTGGGACACTAGGACAGAAGGGAAAATTATATATAAGATAGATCAAGACTCTAAACCTTGTAAATATATGATTGCTACTCAAAATTTCATCCTTAGCTTTTATTACAGTAGATGGCATTATGTTGGCAGGAGTCTGGTTGCTTTAGACCAAAATCTTGATAATTTTAGCAAAGATCCTATAGTGGATCTTGATGTTTGGTACAATGAGGACATTATTGCAACCCTAAAGGTTAGATCATCATGTACGCTACATCAAGTAAGGATGGATTTACAGAATGAAGATATTGAACTACCATACTCATTTGTGTTCCAACTTAATAACAAATAAGTAAGTTTTTAATTTATATTATATTCATTTAGGTGTATATCTGATTTCACTTCTTGATTAATAAACATTTGTAACATTTTTTTATACAGATACCAACGGAGGAGAGAGAAGAATATAAAATGCAAGGATATTGAAGAAACGATCTCTTTACTATCAATATAAAATACATGTACAAATTTTTGTCAGCCATCTCCATGACTTATACACAAGGACTTACAATCTGAGGCAAAGCTACTTTTTTTGAGAAGGAACATCCTTTCTAGGAGTCATTTTGCCTATCTTTGATGCTTTGGTTGTTGAAGACATAGCTTCACCTGTTGTGCTACATGCACCTCCTCTCCTTTAATGTCCAAGCCCCCACTTCTTATCGGTTGTATACAATTGGTAATTATGTACTTCAAGAGCTTTGCTCTTATATATCAAATGTGATCACTTGTATAGCAATCCCTTGTAAATTGTCATACATTTGTAAAAAAAATATTTTTAGTTCATTGTTATTTTTTACAATGGACTATTTTGCAATAAAAATCTATCTTAAAGTTTAGTATGTTTCACATTACCTTTATAAGTTTATCATCATTGAGATAAGTAAATTGAACCAATCTTCTGGCATTTACAATTACTCTCCAGCCACAAGAGTAACTATCATCTTGATGAGGACATTGCAATCAACAAGAGTAACTTGTTTATGATAGTTTTTAGAATAAATTTTCTTAGTATGTTCCAACCATATTAATCAAGAACTTACTACAACTTGTCTATATTGCATTGTTGCAAGTAAGTCAGAGGAGGAATGGGAGGTCTTTTCTCTAGCACTTCAATCAATCTTTTGCAAACTCTGTACCAAAAAGGCAATACAATTTAGAGTTATTACAAAAGAAAGATCAAAATATTTAGATTATGTGCAATAAAAAGATCAAAATATCAAGGAGACCCTAGATTATATAACTTACAACTTGGCATTTCCATGGCTTTCTTTTATAGAATTGATGAGGAAACATTGCCTCTCCACACAATCTATTCCAATTAGGCTCCAATGAGAACTGAAAACAAAAATATTTCAATATTAATCTAGCAAAAAAAGATCTCATAAAATCTTAAAAAATATCAAATTACTTACTTTTCATTGTATAAAATTAGAAGAAGCTCCAAAGATTCAAAGTCAATTGAATTGAACCAATGGTCAAAAGCACTGGCAGCAAGCTCACTCCTCATATAGTATGAGATGGATGGATCAAGAACCTCAATCTTTTGTTGTATATCAAAGGGGAGCTCATGCATTACACACCTAGCAAAGGAATGGAGATAGTACACATCAACATGAAAGTCTATTGTTAGAAAAATATGGTGAGTTTAAACAAATTTTGGTAAACTAAACCTTATCCCAACAAGAAGAATCGAGTCATTTACTTCTCTCACTTTATTTTTGAGAATTTGAACATAATCAGAGTCCAAAAATATCATATCAGATCTCTTGTTAATATCAGTAGTAGGTAAAAAGCAAGAAACATTGAAGCCCTTTCAAGAAGGGTAGATAACTCCTCTTTAAAAGGTGGGAGTTTTTCTACTTCCTTTTCTTCTTTCTTCTTTCTTTTAAACTCCCTCCATTATTGTGACCTTTTCCTCTTTCTCATGCTATCTTGTGTCATTTTCATGCGTAACACCTTCAACCTTCAGAACAATATCATTTTTCTTCTTTCTATATGGAGGCACATTTAAAATATTCAAAGCCTTAACATCAGAAAGAGGGACTAGCTCAAGGACCTTTGAAAATCTATATCTCAATCTCCTGAGAATAATAATGTCTTTATCCATAAGCATAAGCATATGTGCAGGAGCCGCACAGATATAAGAATCTTGGAAAAACTCAATCAAAAAATCCTTTGTAGCCTTCTAAATATAGTTGAGACCTGTCACCCTAGTCCATCTAAAACTCTGTAGACTATGCTTGTCACAGATTTCTCTGACAAGCCTATGAAAAGATAGCTTTGGAATTGCATAATTCAGAGCCTTCATTGCACTTCTAATCTCCTTAAGGAACCTCACATGATGTGAAAACCTTCTTCTTGGCTTTGATGTCCTTGAAAGACTTGGAGGATTGATGTATCTTTGAAGCAAGACCTCTAGGATAAACTTTTTGTTTCCTTGCAATGGACTTAGTTCTAGCCATATGAAACATCCAAAAAAACAAATAATACTAACAAATTAGGAAAAAAATCTCCTAATCTCTCATATCAATATATCTACAATCACAAAGCAGTAGGAAAACAATAATCACAAAGTCTAAATACAATCTCAATAAAACAATACAAAGACGTATGAAACGTGAGTAGGCCTTGAAGATAGAGGGAACTCAACATCATATCGCATTTCATACAGCACAAGGGAAACAATGCAGGCTCAAGTAGGATGAAACACGATATGGCCTTACTCTGAAAAAAGAACATAACACTCTTCGCGTTTCATGCGTCACATGATAAACATGGCAATCCTAGTCGTGTTCAACTCATCTATTCTACGAGGTATCTTCACCTTTAACCTTTTAGGAGAATCAACTCATCCTTTAGACTATTTTTTGAGAAAAATTATTTACCCTAAACATCTTTATCCTTCTTGATTGATATTTTTTAAAAATTTCAACTTTGTAGTATATGTTTTTCCACCAAACACACATGCGTTTGAAAGATTAAAAGAGATTATTTTATTTCAACTTAGTTATTTACTTGAAGCTTGAAGTTCTATAATTTATGAAACTTAAAAGAGATTCAAAGTTCTATAACCTGCATCAAGTTAAATGCATGAAATGCGAGTATGGCTTAAATGGAAAAAAGAAACCTAGCACACACGTCACAATAGAAACTTGTAGGCCTTAGTTGTATGAAACATGAGGAGGCCTCATGTGGACAAGAGAAACCTAGCACCCATCACATTTCATACGTTTGGCATTTTTGGGGATGATTTAGTAGGAGTGTTCAAGTGATTCAGAACTTACTAATATTTTAGAAAAAAACTTACATTCTTGAGTGTTGAGTGCATATGCTGTCGATGAAACCTTCTTTGGTACCCTTGCACAGAAGAATAATTTTGTATTGCAATCATATTAGCATTGTGTTGGTGTGGTTGAGCATAGAGAGGGTTTTGTCTTTGAAAAAACTCTTTTGCGGTTCAAAAATGGGTTTATAACAATGTTGTTTTACACGTGTGGCTGCTGTAATGCATAGTTAATTTCACACGTGCGACTGAAGACTATTTTTCTTGGAAAGTTGTGCCACGTGTCACTTACTTTTTTGGCATGATAGCGCTTTTATAGCTCCAATTTTTAAGTTTTTTTCTTTTTCTTTTTCAATTTAAGTGCACGTCCTCCGAATTAGTGCAACGTACTTTTTGATCAAATGTGCGGTGATCGTAGGCATATATATATATATATATATATATATATATATATATATATATATATATATATATATATATATATATATATATATATATATATATACATATACATATATATATATATAAACTCATGTTTAGATCTTGGTTACTATTTCTTTCACGTATCTTGTCTTGTCTTCGACCAGCTTTTTATCTCGTAAGCATCATAAGCCAAACCAAGAATATGCTTACAAGAAACCATTTATTCTCAAGAGTAGGGCGTGTAAATATGAGATATCACACTTTTCTTAATATTTTTCTCTGCAATCTTGAATTTTGAGGCATTGAAGATGTTAGTTGGTTTAAAAGGAGAAAGATACATGAGGGACTTAGAAATTTTGTATTGGTTTTACTTTGTTTTTCTAGCAATATTGGTTTAGTAAACATGTAAAACGATGGGGTTTTGATGTTCTTGAGGCATTGTTTTGTTCAAAATTTTTAGATGTATAAAACACGAATTTGTTAAGTTTTTTTTATAAGTTATGTGTGAAACACGATTTTGTGAACTGTGAGGCGGTTTGAATCATTGTTTTCGTGTTTCATGAGTTGAAAATATTAAACAAAGTTTGATCGATGAGACTTGGGAAATTTCATGCTTTCTCTGTTGCATAGATTTTTAATTCATTTATTTCATCTCGGTCTGGTAAACATGTAAAACAATGAGGTTTTGATGTTCTTGAGGTATTTTTTTGTTCAATTTTTTTGGATGTATAAAACGCGAATTCGTTAAGTTTTTTTAATAAGTGACATGTGAAACGCAATTTTGTGAATTGTGAGGTGGTCTGAATCATTGTTTTTGTGTTTCATGAGTCGAAAATGTTAAACAAAGTTTGATCGATGAGACTTGGAATTGCATGCTTTCTCTACTGCATAAAGTTTTAATCCATTTCTTTCATCTTGTATTTCCCTAATTTTCTTTGCAATCTTTCTTTAATCTACTACATATGAGCAAATGTGGATTTGTATATTATGATTCTTATTTTTGTTTTCTGGATTTTCTTTTGTGAGTAATCAGGATGACTAAAAGGAAGTTTTCATTAGAGGGAATGAAGGAGGAGGATCTGGAGGTCACTTGTGATGAAAAGTTATTTGATTTTCTTCATCCAACTAGAAATTCATCTAGATTTATTTACATCAGAGATATGCTCAATGTTCCCTTTGCTTTGCAAGGATCTTGAAGATAAACTAAAGAATTTTAAGGTGTTTTATGATAGACATGTGGTAGGCCTAGAGATTGAGGGATTTGTCCATTATGGCGATGTAATGGAAGCTTCTAATACTGCTAGAACAACTTTGCAAACAAGGTTTAGCCTTATTGATGAAGAATTAAAGAAGTGGAAAGCAGATTGCCCTTTCCATTAGAATCATCAACAATGTCTTCTTGTACAGAAGGATGTTGGATTTCTTGTATATCTTCAATATATGGATAGTTGTTTTTCAGATACAATACAAGAGAAGAAGATGGAGGATATTGCATGTAAAGACAAAGAAGTTGAAGAGAAGGGTGAAATGCTTCAGGAGGATATTGAGAACTAGTTAGTGAAGGGATTTGATGTTGCTTTGTTTAAAAGTAAGAACATTAAAAAAGTGGAAGAAAAGGAGATAGAGTTGAGTGCAGAGATTGAAACACGTCCTCTTGAATGTGTCCAAACATTTCCCAGTTATCTCATCAATAAAAAGAGATATGTATTGCTAAATGATATTCAACACCTTTTTGATCTTAGAGAAGATTACTGCTTGGCAATCCTTGCTGCATGGGGTCAAAATGATAAGAATTTTATAGGTTATGAAGAGAAATTGCTAGCAACTCTTGATGTTGAGGGAGAGAATTTTCAGGAAAATTTTTAGCCTTGCATTCTTGTATTAATCAAATTTTGGAATATAAAAAGGGGGGGATACCTTTAGAGGAAGAGTACTTACAAATTCAACAGAGACTTGGTATTGATAACATGGGGTATGAAGAGAAACTGAAGTCTCCATTAGAGGAGAAACCAAAAAGTTCAATAAATCTTTATGATGATAGTCTTCTTGAAGATGATGAGAACCCTAAGGTATGAAAGATAATTCTAAGATATCCATTGTGATTTATATTAGAGTATGTTATGCATTATACACAAATATTTTTGGATATTTATCTACTGACATCTTATACTATTGTGGTTTATTATGCAGATAGAAATTGAAGATGCAGAAAACTTTCTTAGAAGAGCCAAGGGCTCAATGCAATTGAAGCTTGGCAAAAGTCAAGGCCTTGGTTATTATATTGGAAGCTTAAATAGTCAAAGACTTGTAATTTATCATAGCAGGTTGTCAAGCTCTCCAAGCTTACCAATAATGGATTTGAAAGCTATCTCCAAGGTGATTGGATCCCAAGCTTTCAATAGAGGTTCAGACAAGATAATTTTGGTGGAGAAGGAAGAAGCTATAAGAGTTTTTGGCTTCATGCATGGATACAGTGGATCTAGGACAAGATATTTTGGAGTTTTTGCCTCTTATTTGTTCTCCCATGTAGGAGATGCCAAGAATTTGAAGCTCCTTCTAGGCTATAGGAAACAAGAGTTCCTGAAATGTAGAGGTCTCATCGAGTGGGATGAAACAAAAGATTCCCTTGGAGGACCCAGTGAATTCCCTGAAACTAGAGACTCTTCTACAATAGAGTCAGACTAAAAGATGTTAAGGGTTTCTTGAAACCCATCTTTTTTCATCTCTTTGTCTAGTTTGTAACCATTTAGAATATATTTGCTTTGTACAAGAGTTTAAATATCTCTCTTTTCTTCTTTGGGTAATAGTGGATATAGACCTTGCCAAAGATGATGTATTACATGATGCGATTGTGTCTTAGAGCTTGAATTTGTGCCAAATTTGTCTGTAGAACCATTGAAAGACCTCTAATAAACTGTTTGCTTTGTATCTTCCACCTCTATGTCTTGTGTGTCTAAAGTATTTTGCTCTTGCTTGATAATGTGATTTTTCCATACCTTGGGTTGACCAAATAGATAGAGATCCATATTTCATGATAAAATATGGAGCATGGTTGTATAAAATATGCTGCATAGTTAAAAAATAAAGAAATTCAATTAGAAAACCCTATATGAGTTAGAAAATAAAGAGACATACATATGCAAACTTCTTACCATATAGTGAGTGAAGTGTTGATTATCCCAAGCTTCTGTCATTGCCTTTTTAAAAAGGTTTAATTGGTTTTTGAAGTCTTTGAGATCATCACCATTCCACTCTATTTTATCACAATAAAAGAATACTTTGTCTAGTGTTTTTCAAACATTGGCTTTTCTATTCCGAGCTCGTCTATTATCAGCATGATCCTTAGCTGCATTATGTAGGCATTTCCATTGATTGTATCTAATAGTTGAGCCACCATTCCTAGAGTTTATCTTACCAAGTCTCCCATGAAAGCCTAGAAACTTTCTAGCCTTCACTCCACCAATAGATGAATTTTTGGGGACACAATTGCCATCCTTAGAATTTTGAAGATCTGGTTCAATAACAACATTACCACCATGCAAACCAATTGCAGATGAGATTTTTTCAATATTTTTTATAGCATCTGTTCTAGCTAATAATGGCTTCAGCTTCCATGCAAATCCTATATAAAGATGAAAAAGCTTTTCAATTATCCTACAAAGCGCATGAAGTATACAGATATGGGCATTCACTAAAGGAATATCTAGGACTGGCTTAAGTTGTGGATCCTTGTTGTGCCTAGAGGGAGCTCTATTCCAATTACTTGAGTTCAAATCTCTGGTTGGGGACATGAAATATAGATAAGGAGATCTAGAGTTGGCTCCCTTTGATACATTGTACATACATTTAAGTGTCTTTAAGTCACCAGCTATATGCCACTAAATCTTATAGTTCACAAATCCTTCAACAAATAGCTCTTCTCCTGCTTGTTATCTCTTAATAACATCAGGTATTGGTGTTCGATGAAAAACCCAATACAATATATCAAAATCCTTTGTATCTACTTCGAATGCTCCTAGCCACTAGATGTTGTGTTCCAATTGAACACTGAATGACATTGAGTGATTGTAATGATCTAATGAAAGTGCTCTATTCATCAAGGTAATAGAGACTCTCTCTAGTTTTGTACGTTTTAGAATCTCACTTTCATCAAGCTTAACCACAAATCTAGTCACTCCTTGTGCCTCTTCTAGTGACAAGTCATAGAATCTTATCATTAAGCATTGTAGGGTGGAAAATTCAAGGAAAATATTGTTAAATTCATTGAATACAACTTACTTTTTCTTGCCCTTGAAGCTAGCCTTGATATGGAAAGGCTCACCTAGAATCTCCTTTACCTTGTTATTCACTCTCTGTCTAATAGTTCTAATCACAGATGGCCTTGGAAGTATGCAATTACATACTTGTCCTTGCTTCATATTTGATGGTAAAAGTTGGAAACGTTGTATATAAGCATCTCGATTGATACCAATATTATCTATTGTCTTCTGCACTAACTCAGTATCCAAAGAGAGATCCTTTATAAATGACTCCAAGCATTGTTTCTTTGCCTTTTTAAATTTCTTCTTCTCCAAAATATCTTTTGAAACTACTGAAGGAAGAAGATGATAATAAAACTGAGATGCTTTGAAAGAATCTCTTTTACTTGCATTCGGTTAAAGAAGAGACCTTAAAAAAATCAACATTACAAATCAATACAATTAATTATAAACAAAGTCATATTTCATATTTTTAAAGTGGAAGAAAAATGTACCTTGCTGCTTACAACCACCTCCTCCTGGTCTGAGACTCTCAATATTTCTAAGAGCCTTTTGTCAATTTCGAAGTCCTAAAATAGTATGCTTTCGTTGATAAGATTTGATGCGTTTCTCCAACAAATGAATCCTCTATTGATAGCCTTCTAGCTTCTGCAGTAACTCATTGTTATGTTTTGATAAAAGATGGTTCTCCAATTTGAGGACATCCTTTTCTGCAACCAAGTTAAGTGTATAGCCTAGAAACCCATTATAACCATCACCAATGAACCTCAACAATGAAGAGCTATTATAGAAAGGCGGAGTGCTATTTTTGCTAGGATCTTTGGGATATAGCCTGCCATCTAACCAAAGATCAAGATTCTTCTTTCCTTTAAACTTGAATATGTTTCATAGACTCTATAACAGTAATGGGTTTTGTTCTCTTCATTATTAGTTCATACTCACTATCCAACTCAATATGAAGATGATAGAGAGGCCTTTTACTAGAGCTACAGAGATCATTGGATGAATGATCCATAGGTAAGGATGTGATTAGAAGATTGGATTGAAAAAGTATGTGAATTAGAAACAAGTAGGAAAGCGAAGAAGAAACTAGTAAGGATGGGAAAGAAAGAAGAGAGTGAGAATAGAGGGAAGTAATCAAACGCCAAACAAAATTCAAATTGAATATTAGTTTTCACTTTAATGAGGATGAGTAAGATCTTGATTATGACAATCTTTGTCACCTTTATGGCAGCCTAGATTTCTAGGTTTGATGTGACCACGAGAATATCGCGACAATGACTTATTAACAATTTTTGATATATTTACTTACCAAAATATAAAAGTTTTTAAAAATTACAAAAATTATTTTATTTCCTAAAATATTTTCTCTCTCTAGGATTGCTTACAAGGCATTTTCGAGACCTCAAAACTCCCCTAATGGATGCTAGCATCATGACTAAGTTCCTTTGGAGCAAGTGATCTCATGATTTGGTTTCCCCATTGAACTAGTTAACAACCAAGGCACTCATTTCATTAATGAGGTGATTACCCACTTACTTTCAACCTTCTTGATCATCCATGGAAAGTCATCACCCTACTATCCTCAAGGTGACGATGTCGCAGCGCTTGGGGTTGAAGGTCACCACAGGGGTTTGGCAAGAGAAGAATGTATGGGGGTTCAAGAGCTTTTACTTTGGAGATGGTAGAGATAAGAGAAGGGTTGAAGGTTTCAAGCCAAGTTCTTGAAGATAAGAGACAGCAGGGTGAAGGTAGACTTAGGGAGAGGAGTAGACAGAAGAGAAGGGGTTCAAAGAGATTGAAGATGTAGAAGAATAATCCAAAAAGAATTAGAAAATATAAAAGAATACTAACAGAGATGAAGCGTGTAAGTTTCTTTCAGTATTATGAGAAAATATAACTCTAATAGACAAAAACGTGTACAAAATAATACCTTCCTCTATGCTGCTCAGATCCCCAATCTAATGCCTCCATTAGCTCTGAAAGGGGGGTAAAATACTAGGACACCTAGCCAAAATTCAGCCAGGTCACTCCTTCTTCATCTCCCACTTCGGAGTGCTGTTCACTGCCTGAAAACAGTGATCGTGCGTCGCACGATTTTGTCAATCTCTCTTTTTACATAAAATCCTCTCAAATTGGCTAAAAGCTACATGCTCTCTTTTACATGTCATCCTAATCTAGAAGTTGTCTATATTTTTATGGATTTTTTTACAAGAGATAATATCCAGAATATCAAAAATTGACTAAAAACTTGTCCAAAAAAATCTAATATTTTGAACCATGGACACTAACACTAATGCCTGAAGTGGCATTGGCTCTCTAAATCTAAAAGGAAGCCACACTTTAGATTTTTTTACACAGTGTGCATGTAGTGGCACGACATCCACCCCCTCCTAACTTGCACATCCTCTGGATGTGCCAATGTCTTACAGATTTGCAGTGTCAGAAGAAGTATCTTCTACCATGTCAATGTCTTCATCTTCTGCCTCTTCTTCTTCCTATATGTCTTCATGCTCTTAAATTATATTCAAGTCTTCTAGTTCATATGTTGAACTTTCTCTTCGTTTGAAGAGCTTGATTCTTTTTCCAGCTATGGGTATCTTCATGCTTGTTCCATCCAATTCAGCCAATGAATATGTGGCATTGTCATGAATGACATTTACCACATATGGGCCAAACCAATGCTTTACTATCTTCCTAGAAGCACTGTATTGATTGTCTAGGCTATTGTCATAGACAAGCACCCAGTCATTTTCTTGAATTGCTCTTGGCCGAAGTTAATGTCGCTTATCAAATCTTCTTTTGTTATTTAGTCTTGCTATCTTTAGCTTCTCAATAGCTGCTTGAATATCTTGAGGCCTTCTTTCTAGCTGCCATATGTGCAAAGTCAGAAACTCTTCTCTATTGATGCCTTCCTCACAAGTTAGAAGACTCCATGTGAGAATAGATTCTTCAATTGGCATAATTGCTTGTTGTCCATGCATAAGTTCAGTTGGCATATAGCCACTCACTGTACTGTGAGTAGTCCGGTCAGCCCATAATGCAAAAGATAGCATTTTAGGCCATTCTTTGATCTTTCCTCTACAAGACTTTGCTAGAGCTTTGAGAATAGGCTGGTGCCCTCTCTCACTTTTCCCATTGCCTTCAAGGTTGTAGGCTGATGTTAAAGCCAACTTAATACCCAATTGAGCAAAGAAGTTGCATGCCTCATCAACATCCAACTCTCCTCTATCTGCGGTTACTTTACCCACACAACCATATCTAGAAAACACTTCTTCAAGAAAAAAATGACAAACAGCTTGAGTGGATTTGATTGTTAAGGATTTTCCCTCAACTTGATTGGTTAGATCCTCTCTTGCAAGCACTAAATATCACATATTCCATATTCTTATAGGCATGGTTACAAGATCAATAACCCATCTATAATGTATAGACAAGGGATAAGTCGATTGTAATCCATCTCGATGCTTGACCATAGAATACATCTGACACACATAACATGTTTCAACAAAATGTACTATGTCCCGATACATGTTTTGCCACCAATATTTTTCTTTGACTTTAATAAAGGTTCCCCATATGTCTCTATATCTTGTCCACAAGCTTTCATGAAATTCCTTTATTATCTGTTGTTGCAACCTTTTGTTACCTACAACTTGGACATGTCACAACTCTATCGAAACAGAATTTGTATCCTTTTTCATTAATTTGTCTATATAATGATTTATTAAATTTATTTCCTTTGCATTAATTAGATATAAAGAAAAGTGCATTGGAGCTGGCCACTGATGAGTGGTCACAGGTTATGGTGGACCCACGCGGTGGGTTAGAGAAAAGATAGTTCACACTTCCACCTATATGACCCGATTGGGCGCCTGTGACTAGAACAGAGGGCTGTCACAACTCTATCGAAACAGAATTTGTATCCTTTTTCATTAATTTGTCTATAATATGATTTATTAAATTTATTTCCTTTGCATTAATTAGATATAAAGAAAAGTGCATTGGAGCTGGCCACTGATGAGTGGTCACAGGTTATGGTGGACCCACGCGGTGGGTTAGAGAAAAGATAGTTCACACTTCCACCTATATGACCCGATTGGGCGCTTGTGACTAGAACTCACGCATATCAGGGTTAGACTCGCACACAGAAAGGATTGATGCCTTGAAGTGTGGGCTAGATCCACCAGAACAAACAGTTACAATCAACAAGATGGCATGATCATGAAATGCTTGTATAATGTGCATGTGTGGGCTGAAAGCTTGAAATGCACATTTCTTTGCATAGGAAAGTCACATGAAGATTCGGATACCATTTTTGCGATGTACACGGAAAAAGCTTTCATATGACACCCATATTGGGGGGTCCCTAAATTTTAGGAGATCCCTAAATTTTAGGAGGTCCCTAAAATTTAGGAGCCTCGAATTAGCCTAAAAATGCTAGTCCTAAAAAATAGAGATGTCATTCTAAAAATAGTAAGTTCTGTACTCTGACTGTGCTTACTAAATTTGGTTGTTTCTATTCTTGACAGTATTCAACCCAAAAAGGAAGGCCATAGAGAAGAGACAAGTGTCAAGACACTTGTCACACAAGTTTCCAAGTGTCCCACCACTTGTCACATCTCATGACATGTGGCTGGACACTTGTCTTGTGCTACTCCACTTTCCCCTTTTGTACTAGCTCTCCCCTCTCCTATAAATAAGAGCTCGTTTTTCTTCATTCAGCATCATTTTTCTTTGCTGCAAACTCATGTACAGCACCCACAGATAGCCAGAAACTGGCCCCATCCATCCCCATCATCATCCCCCACTTCTCCATTATCAAATTCCTCCATATTCCCTCTTCTATCACTGTTTTTTTTACAAGACAGCAAGCCTGTAAATTCATTACAGCACCTCCTTCTCGAGCTCTTTCTTCCATTTTAGCTACAAGAAGCAAGCCCTATCCATGTACTGCTGATCAACGATGGAGAAAGGCTGAATTCCCCTTTTTCTTCTCTCATACTGTAAAGAAATCAGTTCTTATCATTGCATAATAGATAATGCATGTGTGTTTGTACATCTTTGCATGATCTTGTGAGAGTGAGAATTACTTCTTCTCACTCTCAGGTTGATTGTAACTGAGCTCTTCCCTAAGGGACTTGGGTTGAGCAGAAATACATTCCTTCGGGGGGGGGGGGGGGGGGGGGGGGTTGCCCATCTTCAACCCTCAATCTTGTCTCCATTATTTTTACATTTTCATGGCTGAAATTTTGTGAGTAATTTTCATTTTCAGCTTTAAGTGTTCAGTCTCTTTTATATTAAATCTTGAAAACAAGCGAATATCATAATTGTTAAGCATACTACGTTGTTCGGGGCGTTTACAGGACAGGTGCTCCTTGCTTCCATAGATGTCATTCTTTAAGAAAAAAACCTTAAGCTTTCCTCTTGATATGCTTGAACTCCTCATCAGTCCAAGTCTCCTTCTTCTTCATTGTGCTCAAATATTGGCTGATCTTCAGCCAAACTTCTTCATAATCTTCTTCAAGGAAATGAACTAGAACTTGAGCAATGCAATGAGCATGTTGGCTTCTAGTTGACCACCTTATTGTTTTCAGCTTTGGACCAGTATATGCTGTAATTGAAAAGGTATTTTCAACAGCCATGGGATGAAATTCAGCAAGTATAGATTATTCAGCTTCATCTTCTTCCATCAGCTCTTCTTCATTGTCATATCTTGCACATGATAGCATGCCAGTAACTGGATTTGCCTTTCCTACAATATGCTTTAATTTGGGATTGAGAGATTTAATATATGCAATCCATCGTAGCATAGCAATGTCGGGTGTAGAGCGGTTGGCAATCATGCCCAAGAGTGGAAGACAATCAGTTTCTACCACTACGGAAGCACCTATAAAGTATTCATGATCACACTTTAATACTGTTACAACTCCCCACAATTCCCTATTTACTTGTGCATACCTTCTTTGACGTTCATTGAGAACTTCTGCTCCAAAACAAATTGCATACATGTTACCTTCAAGATCCTCTTGGCCAACAACCCATCCTATCCCAATGGGACTTATATCCACAATAAGGATGATGGGTTGACCATTTGAATAATCAGCCCTTTTGAGAGTGGAAGCTGAAATTAATATCTTCTTTAATTTACGCATAGTGAGAGTATGCTCATTACCCCAAGAGAATGTTTGGCCTTTTCTTAATAATTGATAAATATTTTTGGCTACGTGAGCAAAATGTGGTATCCATATGAGATAGAATACGCATGTGCCAAGAAATCTTCTTACTTCTAAAGCATTTGTGCATTTTTTTTGCATTCTGCTGATGGCATCTATCTTGATTGGCGAAGGTTTTTGTCCAAAGGGGCCACATAGATGACCGACCACTAGGACTTCTTCTAATCCAAAAATTGACTTAGCTCCAAAAAGGGTAAAATGTATCTTTTCTAGCCTTGTCAAAATCCTGTCACAATCATGAATATGGTTAACTACAAATTTCTTGCAACTATCTTCGTCAAGCTCCTCATTCTTTTCATTGACTTCACATCCCTTGATAGGTACATCATCAAGAAATGGAAGAGTAAGTTGTGGAATAAAGTCCCTTAAAACTTTGTGCATGACATTCATCATATGGGCTACAAAGTTTGTTGCACCTTGTGGTAGAGTGCATATGTGGACCAATCCAAGAGGTATCTTCATTGTGATAATGTCTTGGCTTTCTAATGAAAGCTGAAATTGGTCATATCCTGAATATAGATCGCCCATAGAATAAATTGCTCTACCTACAAAAGCTTCAGCAAACTCATCAACAATTGGACCCAAACCAACATTTCGGATTATGACACAATTGACAGGCTGTAGATCTTGAATGAATCATAAAGATCCATTTTTCTTAGGCATAGTAAACCATCAGTTTGAGTAAGGTGCTGAAGAGGGTTCCAAAATCTTCATTCTGATCTTTTCATTTAGAAGTTCCAGTAATTTGGGCAAATGCGCCCTTGGAACAGGAATAGGTTTGAGGTTCCAAGGTACATGTGGAACTGTAAAAATGACCATAGGAGCTACAACATTTGGATCCACACAACCTATTTCACTTACCTGAAATGCAAAAGCTTTTCTATTTTTCATTAGCATTTTCATAAAAGAGTGTTTTTCAACAGGTGAAAGAAAATAATTCTCACCTATTTTGAGCTCTTTTATACTTTCAGATGTGAACTTGTGACCAATGTTGGAAGGATCACGAAGACTTGGCTGATTTGCTGTCCTATTAGCCAACCCTTTACTTTCAGGAGGCAATGGGACTGCCACAGAGTTGACTTTCTTATCCACCATCTTGTATTTTGTCTCCACTTGCGCTTCAACCTTGTTGAGTAAACCAATGTCTTCCTGCTCAACAAATTCTTGAATTGTTTGATGAAAATCCAATGTACATACTTCTATGGACTGATTTTCAACCTCATTTTTTGTATGGGTAGCTGCATATATTTTAGCCAATGTGTCAGTAGTAATCAGTCCAAAAAAAATGCTCGAAATATCTTCATTTTCAGCCATCATGTCATAATTTTTTAGCTCCCTTTTTACATGACATAAGTATTTTCTTTTAGCTTTATTAATGTGTAACGTGTCTATCTGTTATCTTCAGGACACGTCTTAGCAGTCCATCGGAAAGTATATCTAGAAGGCTCTGCCCAACACTCCCATGGAATGTTACGGGGTTTCCGATCTAGGACTCTCTGCGTCTGCCACGTAGCGGAAGTATTCCGGCCGTTCCCACTTAGGACCGACCTGAATTAGGGTTTTCCTTATTGGTCATTTCCTAATGGCAACTAGCGTCAAACCCGAGCGAACTACTTTATGCAGAAACACAGGTTTGAAGCGGATTCACGCTGCACTTGGTTCAAGGAGAATGGAAAACGAGAGGGATGCAAAGCTCAACCTCTCTGCCATAAGGCATAGTCCCATTCCGTTCCCCTAAAACATCATAAATCGGGATCAATCATAACTCTAGGTCAACGCTTTTGTTGTTCGTGTTCTTTGACGATCTTCCTACTGTCCATCGTGATTTTGAGAAAAGTTCTCGGCCAACCGAGACCACCCATCCGTAGGATGGACCTATGGCCACATCCACCGCACTTTCCTTGGGTTGTTTTAGTTATTTAATCACCTAACACATTTAATTGGACATGTATCAATCAGCTTCCTTAATTAGCCCATTAGGCACTGGTTCTTTCACGTAACCATAGCACTTGACATAGAAAGCAACATCAAACAAGTTCCTTTTTTAACAACTTATCATATTTATCTTTGAAATACAAAAAGTCCAGCCCGTAGGCTTATCTACCATCCGCCCAGCCGCGGACCTACCGTCCACCTAAGACATTGACGGTTAAGGGAGGAACAATGGAAGCTACCTAAAGAAACACAAATAGAAGAACAACGAAAGCGGCAATCCATAGGGATTACCAATCCAAGTTTCCGCCTGTAGACTAGTATGCGGGCCTCGAGATCCAATCCCGAGTCACGTTAACCTCTTGTGCAGGGCCCGGAAGGCGAGGGATTTACGGCCAAAGCCCCCCTGGCACCCAAGCGTCCTCTTGCTCCAAGTAGCGCTCAACGGAGAGACCTCTCGCAGCGAGTTCGGTCCACTTTCCCGGCACGGTTAACAACCCCCTTGGTTAGGGTCAGGCAGGCAGTGGGGGGTAACTGAAGATGCCTCTCCCTTCACGCCTTCAACCTGAAGTATTAGATATCCATTTATCTTTTAATTCATTGATCAAACAAAGCTAAACAATGCTCTTAAATCTGTAGCAAGCACAAACATTTCCATTGGTCGTTTTTGTTGGCAAACTGCTAAGGAATAAATCCTTCCTTTTGAATGCGTCCAGCACTCGATCAGGGATGACTTGCGACTTGGCAAGATCCCCTATATCTTGGGTTAGGGCGAACCCTATTTACCCGACTTGGTCAAACCTTAAGTTCATAAATTATTCCAATTTATCGGCTGGTCTTTTGCTTCCAAGCAATTTTTCTTTACTCAAGAAAGATACTATATTAGGATGATTATTCATCCTCTTGCAAGATAACTTGCGTAAGGACCTGCCAACCTCATTGCGAGAATTGGCCATTCCCCTATGGTCCAAACACAAGATCATACGACTCCGCACTTGTTGCACAAGTGTCGCATTGACTATGAGACTATTCTACTCATCAAATGGAGTCACGAAACAATCTGTTCCTGATTACATTAGGTTGACGTCGTCAGTCCTAGGGTTCTAAGTTCCATCTTTTTAGCGTAAGATTATTAGGGACAAACCCTAGATCATTTCCTAAATATGTTCCACTGTCCCTACATTCGGTGAATGTGGGCAAGTATTTAGGGTATAGGAGTTTCAGTTTTAGCAATACGTGCGACTAGGTCACGTATTAAATCCTAGTGAGTTCTTTGGAATTGAATTAACTCTTTCTAAATCGAGTATTCTGCGGGTTTAGGTGTTTAGGTTTATGCCAATTTGTTTAATTCTTGACGATAATTACGCTATCATTTACATAAACACATGACTCATTGTCTATGCGTAAATTGTTTTTCAACCCTAACTTATCGATTTTAAGATCAAGGTTAGGTTATAACCTAATTCCAACTAATCATCCTATAACTTGCGAACAAGATTTATGCTAAACAAGCAACCTTTTACTAGTAATTATGCAATTGAAAAATGATAATTGACTAGAGTTATGCAACGTAAGAGTCATTTCATGCCTTGCAATTCCCTATGGGTTATTAGCACTTCCCATGATGACTTATTGCGAAGAAGATATGGCCTAATAATATGACATGCAATTTTATACTTCCATGCCTAAACGGAGTGTGCTATCTTAATTCCATTTTTGTAAATATGGACTAAATGCATATCAATTTTCTAAAACATTTAAGATGAAAAATGCATCCTTATTTCCAACAACTATCCTTGCACGATTGATATATAACAATACCAAATAAAAATTAGGAAGGAAAACCTGGACTTGGGGTGAGATGTCCATGTGGATGCTAGGAGACGATCCTCCTCCGGTTGCGCCTTGGGCTTTCTTAGGAGGCATCGCAAATGCAGCCTTTCCGTCATGGATGCAGCTTTGCGAATTCCCTTCTGAAATACCACTGTCCTTTATGAGTCTTCTGTTCTTTCCTTTCGTAGCAACTCTTCGAAGGGATACTTGTGGAGAAGGGAAGAAACCACGAAAAGGGTTCCAAATGGGGAAGGGGGTGTTTCAAAGTCTTTCGCGAATAAGGCCCATTACAGCCATGGGAAAGGCTTAATGGCCTTATAAAGACTCACACGAATGGGGAATAAAAGGTATAAAATCCCTTACGAGGGCTTTTGTATGGGGGAAGAAAAGTGTCAAAAGACCCTTAACACCCTCTTTTCTTTTTGTAAAGGGGTAAAACAAAAGGGTATATAAGGGTCCTTAGGGAGGAAATTTCGTGGATGGGGTGTTATATGCAAGGCACATGAAGGCTTTGGAATTCCCGGGGGGGGGGGGGGGGGGGGGGGTGGGGTAGGGGGTGTTTTGACAATCCCTCACGAACCACAGCTAGGAGGGAAAAGAAAAAGGGCTTATGGAGGTCTAAGAGGGAATTTAGGGGGGGTAGTCTTAAGGCTATAGGAAAGGGGCCTAAGGGGGATTTAAAACATGGGGGAGAAAAAGGCCTTTTGTTGTAAAACCTTTTATAGGGGGGGAAAGGGGGCTTATAGAGCCCCCCTCTTAGAAGCTTTGGAAGCTTCTAGAAGCTGTGGGTGGAGGGGGGGTACAGTCGACGGACGGCTGTCATGGAATGGCGTATGACGGCAGGGCGATCTCCTTGGAGCGACCAATCTTCCGTCGCTACTGCAGTTCACGTCTCCATCCTCAGCAACGGCACATGGCAGTGACCTCTTTAACCTCTCCCTCCCTCACGATTCCTACCACAGAGCCTCCTCTCTCCCACTCGTAGTATGACGGCGTACAACGTTGTCCTTCTGATCTCTGGCGGCCACCTTGGTTTAAATAGGGGAGGGGAGGGGGATCCTGCCTCCCCTGCGTGTCAGCAGGCATGGCTACTAGCCTAGGCAAGCTCCAGCAAGGAGCTTGCCTACCATACTATTCCCCTCTTCCTCCAGCTCGACAGTCGGCTGGAGGAGATGGAAAATAATTAATAAAATTTACTTTTATCAACTAAATTATGCAAATCCATTTTATTGAGGCAGTTCACGCGTGCCTTTGGGATATTACATTATCTCCCCCTTGGAGGAATCGAGATGTCCTCATCTCGAGATAAACTGGGGATATTGATGGTTGAGAGTGCCTTCATCTATCCAAGTGGCATCCTCTTCGGGATAATCTTTCCACTGGATGAGGCATTCTCTCAAGGTTCTGGATCTCAGTTGTCTCTCCCTAACATCTAAGATCCTGTCAAGCCTTAGTTCAAGGACTCCTTGACTAGGCATTACAACTTGTTGGTCATCAAGTACATGGTTAGGATTAGGTACATACTTCTTCAATAGGCTGATATGGAATACATTGTGAACCTTTAGGTTCTTAGGGAGTTGCAGTTTATAAGCATTAGGTCCTAGGCATTTAAGGATCTTGTACGGTCCACAATACCTTGGAATTAGCTTCTTGCAATCTCCTAAGGATAGGGAACTCTTCTTTGGGTGTACACGAATGAAGACCATGTCTCCTTCTTCGAAGACTCTATCTTGACGCTTCAAATCCGCGTAGGCCTTCTATCTATCCTTGGCAGCTTGGATGTCTTGTCTTATTGAATTTATTTGGTCATCCATCTCTTCCAACATCTGCCTTGAAGCTTCAACCCTCAAGCTTGGATCTGAGAAGTTTAGGGGACTTCGACAATCATGACTATACAATGCTTGGAAAGGGGTCATCTGAATGCTTTGTTGGTAAGAAGCATTGTAGGCAAATTCAACCAAAGGTAAGTATTGAATCCACCTTTTTGGCTCACGAAAACAGTATGCCCTAAGTGTATCCTCGATCATTTGATTGACTCGCTCTATTTGGCCATCCATTTGGGGATCGTAAGCTGTGCTAAAACAGAATTGAGTTCCAATGGCTTCAAAGATGGCTCTCCAGAAGTGTGATGTGAAGAGAGAATCATGATCACTAACGATTCTTCTTGGTAGCCCATGTAGCTTGAATATCTCCTTGATAAACAATCTTGCAATGTATGAGGCTTTATAGTTTGTCTTTATTGGAATAAGGTGTGCAACCTTAGTTAGCATGTCAACCACAACCATGATGGAGTTGTGTCCTCCCTGAACTTGGGGTAGGCCAACAACAAAGTCCATACTGATGAATTCCCATTTCATTTGGGGGATGCCAAGCGGTTGCAGCTTCCCTGGCATCTTGACATGTTTGGCTTTGATACGTTGACAAGACAAATACTCGGTGACATACTTGAGAACATCACCTTTGAGCCTCTCCCAATGGTAGCTCTTCCTAACTGCATTGAGAGTCTTGGCATAGCCAGGATGTCCTGCGAAAGGGGAATCATGAGCTTCCCACAATATCTTCTGCTTAAGTGACTGGCTTGCTGGTGTACACAGCCTTGTTCTATAGTAGACAAGTCTACTATTAATAGAGAATTCATGATACTTAGCCTGCAGCTTTTGGTTTTGATCCTTGATAGAGATATCCCTTAGCATCGTTTGATAGGCTGGATCATGGCATGCTTCCTCTCTAGCTAACTCAAGTATTGGATTGTTTGGCATAGATACTTTTGTAGCTAGGGATCTAGCTGTTGATGGATTCTGCAAGATTAGGGAATTAAGTAATGCCTTGCGACTAAGTGTATCGGCAACTACATTTTCTTTTCCTGGTCGGTACTTGATTTCAAAGTCATACTCCTCCAGTACTTCAATCCACCGACGTTGCCTCATGTTGAGTTCATTCTGGGTAAAGATCCACTTGAGACTCTTATGGTCAGCTACTAGTGTAAACTTGTTATTCAATAGGTAGTGTCTCCAAAGCATTAGAGCATGGATGACAGCTAGCAATTCCAGATCATGCGTAGCATAATTCTTCTCATGACTCTTCAATTTCCTTGAAGGGTAGGCTATAGGATGACCTTCCTGTATGAGCACACATCCCAAGGCAAGTGTGCTAGCATCAGTTACTACCTCGAACTCCTTATTGAGGTCTGGAAGTTTTAGGATAGGTGCTGATACCAAACTTTGCTTCAATCTATCGAAGCTATTTTGTTTGGGAGTTGACCATGCAATGCCTGTTTGCTTCTTCAGTAAGTCCATCAGAGGTGCTACAATCAAAGCATAGTTTTTGATGAAGACCCTATACCATCCTGTCAATCCAAGAAAGCTGCGTATTTCTTTGACAGATGTTGGTATTGGCCATTCTAGCACATCTCTGACCTTCGCTGGGTCCACTGAGATTCCTTCCACTGATACGATGAATCCCAGATATTCAATCTAATGCTTGAAGAATGCAGACTTCTTCATCTTAGCATACAGCTTATGCACCCTCATTGTCTCAAGGACAATCCGAAGTTGGGGTTCATGATCTTCTTCCTTTTTGGAATAGATTAAAGTGTCATCGAAGAAGACAAGCATGAAATCATCAAGATATGGCCTAAAGATATCCTGCATTAACCTGTTGAAGGTGGTAGGGGCATTCGTAAGCCCGAATGACATAACTAGAAACTCAAAGTGCCCATATCTTGTATTGAAGGCCGTCTTGGGGATATCTTCTTCCTTGATCCTTATCTAATAGTAACCTGATCTGAGGTCAATCTTGGAGAAGATCTTTGCACCCTGAAGATGATCAAGAAGGTCATCTATTCTAGGAATAGGGTACTTGTTCTTGACCGTTGATTGATACAGTCCTTTGTAATCAATACATAGTCGAAGTGTTCCATCTTTCTTTTTCTGGAATAGTACTGGAGCTCCCCATGGTGAACTGCTAGGACGGATGTAGCCATGTTCTAGTAGTTGCTTGATTTGTTCCTTCAGCTCAATTGCTTTTGGTATGGACATTCTATAAGGTCTCTTTGCAATTGGCGTAGCTCATGGTACTAGCTTAATCTCATGATCCACTTCTCTTTGAGATGGGAGTTCTGTCAACTCTTCAGGGAATACGTCCGTGTATTCCTTTAGCCAAGAAGGTCCTTCACTAGACTCTTGCTTTTGATCTAACTTTTTGAGCTTAATTAAGTAGACAGCTAATCCTTTTCTGACTCCTTTTATGATCCGAGATGCTTTAGCCAATCGAATTTTTGGCACTCCAGCCTCACCTTGAGTTGTGACTAATTCCCTTTCAGAGTTTCGAAAGGAAACTTGGCCCTTTCCACAATGAATGTGGGCATCATTAGGCTTAAGCCAATCCATTCCGAGTAGGCACTCATAGATACCTAAATTCATGACTCTGAATTTGACCGAAGTCGTTTTTCCTCCCAGAAAGAATTCCACCTTAGCAGTTTGCCTGGTACACGTAACCTCACGATCATTTGCCAATTCCACAAGCAAGGTAGGTGCTTCTACTGTGGTTATTCCTAATCTTTTTGCACAAGCTGGTGAGATAAAGGAATGTGTACTGCCACAATCAATCAAGGTCTTGAGACTTTTACCTTGATAGTTCGACGGTGTCTGAATCACCGAGAACTGGCGATTCGGGCCTTTCTTGTGTAGAGCGGCATGGAGTGTCACCCTTTCAAACTCTGCTTCCATGGTCGGATCTTTTTCTTCTTCGCACATTTGCCTATTGGCAATGCATGCGGTTCTTCCTCTGCCTCGAGTAGCGGCTCCTTGACCACGGCCCATTCCTTGGAAAGGTGCTTGGCGATGTCCTCCTCCAAGTTTGGGACATTGCCTCTTGAAGTGACCGAGCTCGTTGCAGTGGAAACAATGGAGGTTTCGGCCATTGCTTTGAGTAGGAACAAAGTTGTTGACGTTATTAGTCCTTGTTTTCTTTCTTTGTCCCTGATTTTGACCTTGAACTCTCTTCATCTGAGGTTTGAATGCTCCTCTGTTCGCGTCATTATAAGACCAGGTTTTGTTACCCCTTGGTCTAGACTGCACCTCCTGAATTATAGGCGCAGCTCAAATGAGTGCGTCCTGAAGATTTGATGGACGCATAGATTCGAGACGGGTATTTACTGGTGGATTTAAACCAGCACAAAATTTGGACACCTGCTGTGTCATGTCCATATGTGGCGCATACTTTAAAAGTGAGACGAATTTAGAGTAGTATGCGTCAAGAGTGAGCCCCAGCTATTTTAGCTCGTAGAACTCATTCATTTTCTATGTGCGATATGCAGGTGGTACGTATCTTCCCTGCATGGCTTTCTTTAGCTTCTCCCAGGTAATGGATCCCTTCGCGATCCCTTGATCCCTGCACCTTTGCTTCTACCAAAGCCTGGCTTCGCCCGTGAGCTTCAGCTTGACGAGCATAGCCTGATTGGCGGGTGCAGTACTGGCTGCTTTGAAGTAATCCTCCATGGATTCAATCCAAATTTCAGCATCTGCTTGAACGGACCTGCCTCTCCCGTCAAATTCGGGTGGCTTAATCTGCTCCAGAAGAAACTTCTTCTCCTGGATTACAATAGTACTTGATGTAGGAGGCGAACTAGGAACCTGTACCTGGGGTTGTGCCTAGATAAAGGTTTCTTAATGTTATTACATGATAATCGTTATTGATTTATATTACATCTCCAATTCCGCTATCAACCAAGCAATCTAACCACTTAACTTTTTATCAATTCTAATGCACAATCAGACATTGATAAAAATAAGTCTTATTTGTATTTATATGGGCATAGCCCTTTTGGAATAGAACATTTCTTGCGATGATAAGCCAACTATTACATTTAGTTTGGGGAGAATAATGTTGTATTACATTTATCTGTAGGAACTGTATAATAGTATGGTTTCGGGTCATGGATCTTCAGGAATCGGTAAGTCATTGGAAGTTCAGGGTATCCTTTCCTTTGGAACCCATTCTTTTCATGGTGCCCCAACACTTTAATGCTGTCGACGGGGATTACACGAGTCACTTCCTCATATACATTAGAGTTCAGTTCAACCCTCTGACCTCGAATATGTAAAGTTGAATTTACGTGAGCTTCCACAAAAATGAACAGCTTCACGACTTTTAGATCTTCCAACCACTTGATCCTCTTTAGATTGGTCTGTAGGTAAGCAAATCGGTGGGCAGCTATATAGTTCCTGCTGTCCATTGTTCTTGTTCTTTGACGATCTTCCTGCTGTCCATTGAGGAAGATCGTCCTATGGCCACATCCACCACACTTTCCTCGGGTTATTTTAGTTATTTAATTACCTAACACATTTAATTGGACATGTATCAATCAGCTTCCTTAATTAGCCTATTAGGCACTGGTTCTTTCACGTAACCATAGCACTTGACATAGAAAGCAACATCAAACAAGTTCTTTTTAACAACTTATCATATTTATCTTTGAAATACAAAAAGTACAGCCTGTAGGCTTATCCACAATCCGCCTGAAGGCTATCCAGCAATCCACAGGGATTACCAATCCAAGTTTCCACCCGTAGACTAGTATGCGGGCCTTGAGATCCAATCCCGAGTCACGTTAGCCTCTTGTGCAGGGCCCGGAAGGCGAGGGATTTACGACCAGAGCCCCCCGTGGCACCCAAGCGTCCTCCTACCTCAAGTAGCGCTCAACGGAGAGACCTCTCGTGGTGGGTTCGGTCCACTTTCCTGGCACAGTTAACAATCCCCTTGATTAGGGTCAGGCAGGCAGTCGGGGGTAACTGAAGCTGCCTCTCCCTTCAAGCCTTCAACCCAAAGTATTAGATATCCATTTATCTTTTAATTCATTGATCAAACAAAGCCAAACAGTGCTCTTAAATCTGTAGCAAGCACAAACATTTCCATTACGCGTTTTTGTTGGCAAACTACTAAGGAATGAATCCTTCCTTTCAATTGCGTTTAGCACTCGATCAGGGATGACTTGCAACTTGGCAAGATCCCCTATATCCTGGGTTCGGGCGTACCCTATTAACCCGACTTGGTTAAACCTTAAGTTCATAAATTATTCCAATTTATCGGCTGGTCTTTTGCTTCCAAGCAATTTTTCTTTACTCAAGAAAGATACTATATTAGGATGATTATTCATCCTCTTGCAAGATAACTTGTGTAAGGACTTGCCAACCTCATTGCGAGAATTGGCCATTCCCTTGTGGTCCAAACACAAGATCATACGACTCCGCACTTGTTGCACAAGTGTCGCATCGACTATGAGACTATTCTACTCATCAAATGGAGTCACGAAACAATCTGTTCTTGATTACATTAGGCTGACGTCGTCAGTCCTAGGGTTCCAAGTTCCATCTTTTTAGCGTAAGATTCTTAGGGACAAACCCTAGATCACTTCCTAAGTATGTTCCATTGTCCCTACATTCGGTGAATGTGGGCAAGTATTTAGGGTATAGGAGTTACGTGCGACTAGGTCACGTATTAAATCCTAGTGAGTTCTTTGGAATTGAATTAACTCTTTCTAAATCGAGTACTCCACGGGTTTAGGTGTTTAGGTTTATGCCAATTTGTTTTATTCTTGACAATAATTACGCTATCATTTCCATAAACACATGACTCATTGTCTATACGTAAATTGTTTTTCAACCGTAACTTATAGATTTTAAGATCAAGGTTAGGTTATAACCTAATTCCAACTAATCATCCTATAACTTGCGAACAAGATTTACGCTAAACAAGCAACCTTTTACTAGTAATTATGCAGTTGAAAAACGATAATTGACTAGATTTATGCAACGTAAGAGTCATTTCATGCCTTGCAATTCCCTATGGGTTATTAGCACTTCCCATGATGACTTATTGCGAAGAAGATATGGCCTAATAATATGACATGAAATTTTATACTTCCATGCCTAAACGGAGTGTGCTATCTTAATTCCATTTTTGTAAATATGGACTAAATGCATATCAATTTTCTAAAACATTTAAGACAAAAAATGCATCCTTATTTCCAACAACTATCCTCGCACGATTGAATTATAACAATACCAAATAAAAATTAGGAAGGAAAATCCGGACTTGGGGTGAGATGTCCACGTGGATGCTAGGAGACGATCCTCCTGCGGTTGTGCCTTGGGCTTTCTTAGGAGGCATCGCAAATGCAGCCTTTCCGTCGTGGATGCAGCTTTGCAAATTCCCTTCTGAAATACCAATGTCCTTTATGAGTCTTCTGTTCTTTCCTTTCATAGCAGCTCTTCGAAGGGATACTTGTGGAGGAGGGAAGAAACCACGAAAAGGGTTCCAAATGGGGAAGGGGGTGTTTCAAAGTCTTTCGCAAATAAGGCCCATTACAGCCATGGGAAAGGCTTAATGGCCTTATAAAGACTCACACGAATGGGGAATAAAAGGTGTAAAAACCCTTACGAGGGCTTTTGTATGGGGAAAGAAAAGTGTCAAAAGACCCTTAACACCCTCTTTTCTTTTTGTAAAGGGGTAAAACAAAAGGGTATATAAGGGTCCTTAGGGAGGAAATTTCGTGGATGGGGTGTTATATGCAAGGCACATGAAGGCTTTGGAATTCCTGGGGGGGAGGGGGGGGGGACAGGGGGTGTTTTGACAATCCCTCATGAACCATGGCTAGGAGGGAAAAGAAAAAGGGCTTATGGAGGTCTTAGGAGGGAATTCAAGGGGGGGGGGGGGGTAGTCTTAAGGCTATAGGAAAGGGGCGTAAGGGGGATTTAAAACACGGGGGAGGAAAAGGCCCTTTGGGGTGAAACCTTTTATGGGGGGGGGAAAGGGGGCTTATAGAGCCCCCCTCTTAGAAGCTTTGGAAGCTTCTAGAAGCTGTGGGAGAGTTACAGTCGATGGAGGCCGTCATGGAATGGCGTATGATGGTAGGGTGATCTCCTTGGAGCGACCAATCTTCCGCTGCTACTGCAGCTCACATCTCCATCCTCAGCAACCCGGCAAAGGGCGGTGACCTCTTTAACCTCTCCCTCCCTCACGATTCCTACCACAGAGCCTCCTCTCTCCCACTCACAGTATGATGGCATACAACGTCATCCTCCTGATCTCTGGCGGCCACCTTAGTTTAAATAGGGGAGGGGAGGGGGATCCTCCCTTCCCTGCGTGTCAGCGGGCATGGCTACTAGCCTAGGCAAGCTCCAACAATGAGCTTGCCTACCATACTATTCTGCTCTTCCTCCAGCTTGACAGTTGGCTGGAGGAGAGGGGAAATAATTAAAAAAATTTACTTTTATCAACTAAATTATCGAAATCCATTTTATTGAGGCAGTTCACGCGTGCCTTTGGGATATTACATCATGGTTGGAAGAGACTTATAACAACCCATATTATTGGCTGTACATACATACAAATTTGCTAGAGAGACAATTTCTATAGGATAAGGAGGTTCAATATTTTTACATGGCACACTACCATAGCCTCCTTTTATAGTAGTGCAGCCCGAAAACCCTTAAATCTCAGGCATTAGAAGACACAGGATAATCACATAGTTGATCACTGTTTCGATGATGGTTAACACACATAGTAAGAAATTGGACAGCTCGTTCATTATCCTTGCTTTGGATTCGAGCATAGAAAAAACCATCATTGACAGCTTTTGTTTCCAAGCGGGCTTTAGAAATGTAAGGTTGCCCAAGAATGATAGGGTAACTACAAGAGTCTTGAACAAAAAAGTGAAAATTGTCTTTTATGTCTCCAATAGTTACCTGCACATTAGGACATGCAGCATATAACTGTCCAGAAGAGTTTTTTGCAGCTCTCATTCGCCATCCTAGATCAACATCTATGGGCTATCCACCACTTTCATAGAGACTCCTTGCCATGACATTTATCTCCGAGCCATGGTCTAAGAGTGCAATACATGGTGTTTCTTTTTCTTCAATTTTGATGACTATCTCCATTGTTGCTCTTGCCCAATGCGTACGGGAGTAGTGACTGCTTGGAATGAACTGAGCCTCTTCTTCCTCATGCATATGTTGTAAATTGCATTCTTTTAAAGAGGTGGACTGCCCAATTGGTTTGGACCAGTCGACCATTACATTTTCAGCTTTCACTTTTTTAATTTTTGCATTCATGCTTTCTTTATCTTCAACTTCAATTGGTGCAATTAATTCTTTAACTGCTTCAAGATGAATTCCTTGTGAAGTCAGCTTCTCCTCATCCTGCACAAAAGCTCAAAGAACTTGCAAATAAGCATGCATTGTTTCTTCAGCTTCATCACCAACATATTGTCTTTTCCTTTTGATTACATTAATAATTACATCATGGAATTCACATTCGGCAATTCCAAGAATTTTGCCTAAGGTGAATTCAATTTTACTTCCTAGAATTTGTTCTTCTAGGACTCGTTTTTGAGTTTGGTTGCAGATTCTATGTCAGACTGTAATTTGTAGCCTAGCTGCTTGTCTTTCTTCTTTCCTTCAGTCTTCTTTGTTTGTGGCGCATCTTCCATCTCTTGATCTAGGGTTATATTTTCAGCAATCTTCGATTGTTCAGGCTTTCTTCTAGTTACCCATTTTGGAGGGCCAAAAGAGGAAGGCCCTGGTTCATCTTCTTTGCTTCTCTTTTCTTCAATCAAAACTTCTTTATGATTGATGTCAGCGAAATGTGCAAAGGTGGAAAAAGAATCTACCGGTCCTTTCCAACCAGTTATTCCTCAAATGCATTGATTGGCATTAGCCAAATCTTCTTTGACTGCTTTAGCACATTTCATTTGATCTGGTGCCTGCATCCATACTTTAGATTGTGCATTAGCTTTACATGCTTTCAAACTTGATTTAATTGGCTTAATTTGCAGCCCATAGGTAGCTGCATCCATTGCTGCATAGGCATTCTTTACCGCTAAATCTTTTAATCTTTTCTTCATTCCACCATTGCCAAAATTTGGCTCTAGTGGAAGACCAGTTTTAGTTGCATGAATTTTTCCGTCTTTCCAAAAGATGAGCTTCTGTGCTTTAGTCTCACAGAAGGAAGAACACTCCCTCTTGTCATGTTGTTGGTTTTGTCGCACCAAATACAATGCCTCTTAAAGCCTTCTCTCATGGGTCTTTGAGTTCATGATCGTCCTTGCTCTTCAACTTTGACTTCTAGCTTCTCCATCTTGAAACTAATTTTTGTAAGATTTAGATGAAGGTCACACATGCTTTTAATGAGTTCATCCATGACATCATTTTTAGAAGGAACAAAAAAAGACAGAGTTGGTTGATTAGTCATAGGAATAGGGGATTTTGAAGGTGGAACAAGCTCCATCAATGGAGTTGTTGAAGTTGAAGTAAAGCCCAATCTTAGTCGCATCCGCTCTCTTCTAGCAATCATGTTAACTGCATTAGTAACATCTGTCCATGCAATCTAGACTCCTGATTCGAAGGTAGCATCTTCTAGGCGATCAGCAAGCTTCTCTTGTAGAATGGGATCTGTAGCCTTAAGGAATAATTCAATCTTTTGACCTTCCATACTTTGTTGGTCTTCAGCATTAAGTTGTCCAAATTTACTTTCAAACTCATGGTATAAAGCGGTTGCAGCTAAACCTTTGTTGGGTTTCTCAACCCAATCAGTGAAACTTTTCTTTGCCATTAGGCCAGATTCTTCTAATAAGAAATTGCATAAGGCTTTTTTGAATGCAACCCGATCTGCATCTTGCTGAAAAAGACCATGGATTCTTTCTTGAAGACCATGCTTGGCTGGTCTGGCAAAATAACAGCTCCATGCATGTTGTGGTACACCAAAGAAGAGCATTTTTTCAACATATAAGCAAATGAAAACAGAGACATTTTGACCATTAAATTGTTTTAATTCACGCCTATCTTTCTCTAGGGCCTTGCTAGCTGTGGAATCAATATTCTCTTCATCTTGCCTTTGTTGTTGTTGTTGTAACATTTGGATTTGTTGTTGCTGAGTCTCTTGCAGTATGCACACCAATTGTTGTAGAGTATCTCCTAAAGAATCCCCCATCTTGGAATTCTCTTACATCGACCTTCAGGTCGGGTTCACCAATGTCATAGTGCATAGGGTTGAAGGTCACCATAGGGGTTTGGCAAGAGATGAATGTATGGGGGTTCAAGAGCTTTTACTCCAGAGATGGTAGAGATAAGAGAAGGGTTGAAGGTTTCGAGCTAAGTTCTTGAAGATAAGAGACAGTAGGGTGAAGGTCGATTTAGGGAGAGGAGTAGACGTAAGAGAAGGGGTTCAAAGAGATTGAAGATGCAGAAGAATACTCCCAAAAAGAATTAGAAAATATAGAAGAATACTAACAGAGATGAAGTGTGTCAGTTTCTTTCATCATTATGAGAAAATATAACTCTAATAGACAAAAACATGTACAAAATAATACCTTCCTCTATGCTGCACAGATTGCCAATTTGATGCCTCCATTAGCTCTGAAAGAAGGGTTAAATACCAAGACACTTGGCCAAAATTCAGCCAGATCACTCCTTCATCTCCCACTTCGGAGTGCTATTCACTGCCTGAAAACAGCGATCACGCATTGCATGATTTCGTCAATCTCTCTTTTTACATTAAATTCTCTCAAATTGGATGAAAGCTACATGCTTTCTTTTACATGTCATCCTAATCTAGAAGTTTTCTATAATTTTATGGATTTTTTTTTGCAAGAGATAATATCTAGAATATCAAAAATTGACTAAAAACTTGTCCAAAAAAATCTAATATTTTGAACCATGGACACTAACACTAATGCCTAAAGTGGCATTGGCTCTCTGAATCTAAAAGGAAACCACACTCTAGATTTTTTTTACATGGTGTGCGCGTAGCAGCACGACAACGGTCAGGTGGAGTCCTTAAACAAGCTCCTAGTGAATATCTTGACTAAGATAGTCTCGTCCTCGTGCAACAACAATGACTAAGATAATAAAATCATGGTAGCACTATGGGCCTATAGGACAACCTATAAGATGGCAATTGGTCAGACACCCTTCAAACTAACCTACCAAACCAAAGCAATTCTGCTAGTGGAGTTTCTTGTCTAGTACAAGAGCAATGGGAAGGGAAAGAAGCATGAATCAAACGCTTTAGTAGAGATGAAGTGTCTATCAGAGACATGAATCCTAGCTACACTGATAGTCACCGCCACTGCACATTGCAGGTGGTAGGCGCCGGTCATCATCACTTTATTCTTTATTCTTTTAGTGACAATTTGAACAAAGGAAGGCCTGGTCACACATTGTGACTGTTGGAGTTCCCATTTCTAGTCTCTCCCTTTCTTGCTCTTGCTCTCCCGCCATAGCTCTCGAGTCCAACCTTCGATCTGTCCCTCCCTTTCAACTGCTATCAGAGCTTTGCTTTCCGATTCTTGAGCTTGGTTCGTGGCATTCTCAGCATCCCATCAACGACTCCTACTTGCATTGGGTCTCCTTCCTGGTAGCCATATTCGACTCCTTTGAGCTCCCGTCACTCCTCGGCTTCCCGAGCACCTTCCTGGCATTGTTGGGCACCTTTAGGGCATTACATCAGAGGTATTGAACATTTTCTTTAGGGTTTACTTTAGTTCTCAGGTCTCACAGGCTGTAAACAAGATTGGGACAGCCACCATTGAAGCTCCCTTGCTTCACATCTCACTTGCCTTTGAATAAGACTTGCTGGAGCTTGTTTGAGGCCTTCCTTGGCTTTAATCGGACCCCTCCGAAGCTTGGCCACCATTTTTTGCAGTCCCAGGACCAGCATTTACAATTGGCAGAATCATGTAGCCCTCCCATATATATCTTCAGCATTGATAGTCACAACAACAGCTCTCCCCCTCCATTGGCACTTGGAAAGGCTCCATTTCGAGCATATGAACATGCTTTGATGCTTGGTTTTGATGGTTGATGTGTTGGCATAGCATTTGGACTCATTTAACACTATTTTGGGACTGTCATAATAGTCCACGGGCAGTTTATGACAGTGTTACACTGATATTTGATGCTACAACTTGTTTGGCATTGTCATTTGATGCCCGGTTCGTCTCATTTGATGACTGGATGTTAGGGGAATGTATGCCTATTATTTGGAAACCATTTGGAGCTGATTTTGGTGCTGGAATTCTCAGTTTTAAACATAAATCACTATTGTACACAGTTGGGCTGAAGTCATTTTACTCATGTATGCTTATGCCTATGCTTTTCGGGCTATGTTTCAGGCATATATGGTGATGTATTGACACTTGGGGCTCGACATAGAGCTTGGTTTTGATTTGGGATCATTGGTTGAGCTTGCGATCGCTTTGCAAAGCATTTGGATGCTCCATCTTGGTTGTACTTATGGCATGTATGTTGCTTATGTCTGACCGGTCTTGACATGCTTAGCCTATGCCATTACTACATGCTAGTTACATTGTTTGGAGCCTATTGCTACTCGAGCTCAGTCTTGGCTTGACCTTGGATTCCTGGAGCTTACTTGAGCTATTTATTGGCTTGCCAAAGTTGTATCTTGGGATGTACTTGATGTCTTACATGCTTATGGATGCTACATACGGATGCTCTACCGCCTCTCCATGTTCGGGATGTACTATTGATGTATTGTCTTGGACTTATGTCGTTGGCACTGTGTCTTGCCTTGGTTTGAGCTCTTGAGCTCGTACATATGGATTTTTTGCTAGTGGGAGCATTCTTGAATGCTTATCAGACATTGAGTAGGCGGTGCCTTTCTGTATTGAGCAGTTACATGCTATTGCGCAGTTACAGACACTTGAGACTTTGGGATTTCTTACCATTTGGGATGAAACATCATATGTCTTGGTTCACTATATGCTTATGAGCTAAGTCTCAGTTTTGTATCTGTATCTTTGTGAATTGACACCTACTTGTGTCAAGTTTTGGTAGTGGCAGGAACACTTTGCCCCGTTGCCTGGGGTGTGTGCCTACTCACTGGTAGATGTTTGTATGATATACTTGGATGTTGGATTCATACTTATCGACTTTCATATGCTTATCCTATGTCCGCATATGCCGGCTTTGGTCTTGGCAGTATCTGATTGCCTTGGGATCCGATTTTGGCAATGTTAGCTCTCTTTTACTGAAATTTGAAATTTATTACAGCAAGCATATATGTATGGATTGATATGGATTTTTCACGCTGAAACACTCTGAAATGATGTACTTTCACTAATAATTGGTGGGCAGTAGCTTTGGTTCCACTTTCTTTGCCATTTTTCCTTGATTTTGGTGATTTTTTGGTCATTTTCTACAGTAAACATCAAGCAATTTTGAACTGTCTATAGTCTTCCAGCCTACATTATGGCAAGTTCGTCCACTGATCATGCTATTTTCAACATCACTAAGCTTGATGGTACGAATTACTCTTATTGGAAGAGCCAGATTTGGCAAGTGTTGGTACAGAAATCACAGATCAAACCTTTGAGGTTAAGCGGGCATCCGCCTGCAACTATGCCAGATGAGGAATGGCTTGAGCTTGATGAGTTATGCAAGTCCACTATTGTATTGTCTCTCATAGAACAGGTTCACTATAATGTCTTTGAGGAAGAACAGAGTGCATCAATTGTGGGAAAAGATAAAAAATCTCTATGACAAGAAAAGTCCAGCGAGTCAGATGTATTGGCTAAAGCAGCTTATGGATCTGCGCGCATGAAGGAGAATGTGACTATGTCTGCTCACTTGAGCTAGTTCCATGCTATACTCAAGAACTTGACTTCGCAGGACATCACTTTTGCAGAGGATGTCACTCCTCTTTTCTTGCTTGGAACTCTTAATGAGTCATGGGATGTATTCCGCACTGCATTATGTGCCTCTACTGCTACCTTGAAATTATCTGATGTTGAGAGTGCTCTTCTGTAGGAAGAGGTTAACCGTAAGAATTTGGATGCCTCTCATGTGTCTCATGCTATGACAGTTAGAGGCAGGAATGATGGATATGGAAATCATGACAGTGGTAGTGGCCGTGGACGGGATTCTCAGAAATCTCGGTCCAAGTCTCGTGGGAAGTCACGTAGCAAATCCCGTGGCAGGAATGTATATGTTACTTGTCACCATTGTGGGAAAAAGGGCCATATTAGGCCACAATGCCATAAATTGCGCAATGAAAGGTGCAAAGATAAGGGGAAAGACAAAGTGCAGGATAAGTATTCTAATTGCAGCATAGTACCTGCAAAGTCCAGTGTTAAAATTGAAGAATCAATGTTATGCAGCCTGAGAATGTTGATGATGATGATTATATCCTAGCAGCTTCTTCTAGTGCTTCATAGATGACAGAGATACACTCTATGTATGCACAGTGTTGGCTCTTGGACTTAGGTGCACCCCTTCATGTGACACCTTGTGAAGAGTGGTTTCATTCATACCATACTGTTTCGGGTTCTGTGTGCTTGGATGATGACAGCTCTCTTGATATTGTGGGCATTGGTGATGTTAGATTGCAATTTCCTTCTGGCAGCAGTTTTGTTATGTGGGATGTACATCATGTTCCTACTTTGACAGGCAGTCTCATGTCAGCTGGATAGCTTGATGACGTAGGATATCATGTATGTTTTGGAGACTCTGCATGGAAGATCACTCGTGGTAGACTTGTGATTGCGAGAGGTGCCAAGGCTGGTAGTCTCTACCCCTTGATTCTATCGGCTTCTTCCCTTGATCATATTTTGTCTGTGGGTTCTATCCCACATGTATCTCTTTGGCATGCCCGTTTGGGCCATATGTCTTTGAAGGGAATGAAAATGCTTTCTGGTTTGCAGTACTTACCGCCCCTTGATTATGCATGTTTTGATTCATGTGAGCTTTGTCCTTATGGCAGGCATACTAGGTCTACACATAAGAAGTCTGGTAGGCCACGCATGAGTGAACCCTTGGCATTGGTACATTCGGATGTCTGTGGATCCATGCCTTGTCAATCTATGGGTGGTGCAAAGTATTTTGTTATGTTCATAGATGATTTTTCATGAAAAGTTTGGGCTTATCCCATTAAGCTGAAATCCGATGTCTTAGCTGTGTTTCAAAGATGGCTTGCATTGGTTGAGAACCAGTCTGGGTATAGGCTAAAATTCTTAAGGACAAATAATGGGGGTGAGTATGTCTCACGTGCTTTTGAGTAGTTATGTGATGAGAGGGGTATTAAGTGTCAGTTGACCGCCCCCTACACCCCCCCAGAATGGTTTGGCTGAGCAGATGAATAGAACCATCCAGGAGCGTGTACACAGAATGCTTAGCCATGCAGGCCTACCACAAAGCTTTTGGGCTGAGGCAGTTAGTATAGCTATGCATGTCATAAATAGATCACCCTCTAGTGGTTTGGATTTCCAAGTTGTAGAGGAGATATAGACTGGAAAATCTCCCTCTTATGCGTATCTCTGTGTCTTTGGATGTGAGGCATTTTGCCATGTGCCCAGGGATAAGAGAAGTAAGCTGGATCCCAAGAGTGTCCAATGCATTTTCCTTAGTTATGGGGATGCAGGCAAGATGGGTTACCATCTCTGGGATCCGCAGGAGCGGAAAGTCATCTGCAGTCATGATGTAGTCTTCCATGAAGACAAAATGCATAGGCAGCCTAAGAGACTTGTTGAGATCCGCAGGGTCATATTTCAGGAGGAGCCGAGAGCTCCCACACAGCTAGTTGGACAGCCTACAGCTGCAGCATATGCTCATGGTAAGGGTGTTGGAGAGGCAGTTGGGCAGGTAGTAGAGCCTACCGTGAGGTGGTCTACTAGAGACAGATGTCCACCTGATAGATTTCAGCCCTTGATGCATTATGTCTTGGTTACAGATGCAAGAGAGCCTTTCACCTATGATGAGGCTATGTGCAGGGGTAACAGTCACTTCTGGGAGAGGGCTATGTAGTCTGAGATAGACTCCCTGCATAAGAATGACACTTGGGATTTTGTTTCCTTGCCTACAGGCAAGAAGGCTTTGCCATGCAAGTGGGTGTACAAGCTAAAAAGTACCCCTGGACACCCCAAGCCAGCATACAAGGCTAGATTTGTAGCAAAGGGTTTTAATCAGAAGCATGGTGTGGACTTTGATGAGGTCTTTTCTCATGTGGTTAAGATGACCACCCTATGCTTAGTCTTGGCTTTGGTTGCTCAGCTTGACTTGGATTTATACCAGATGGATGTCAAGACAGCTTTCTTACATGGGGACTTGCATGATGAGATTTATATGGAGCAGCCTAAGGGCTTTACAGAACCTCGCAGGGAGCACCTAGTGTGCAAATTGAAGAAAAGTCTTTATGGCTTGAAACAGGCACCTAGGGAGTGGTATCATAAGTTTGATGCCTTTATGCAATCACAGGGCTACAGCAGGAGTGCTATGGATATGTGTCTTTACACGAAGAAAGCCCATGATGGTTCTTTATTGATTTTGGTCCTCTATGTTGATGATATGCTGATAGCAGGGAAAGCTCATGATGAGCTAGATGCTCTTAAGGCTCAGCTCAAGAAGAGCTTTGAGATGAAAGATCTGGGATAGGCCGCTCATATACTTGGTATGCGCATTAGACACGACATGCATCAAGGACTCCTCTACTTGTCATAGAGGGAGTATATTCATAAAGTCCTTGAGCGCTTCCGCATGTAGGACGTAAAGCCTATTGGCTGTCCATTGCCTTCTTATGTGAAGGTATCATAGGATGATTGTCCCACAGATAGATAAGCAGGGGGTTGAGATGGCCAAGATCCCCTATGCATCCGCAGTGGGTAGTCTTATGTATGCCATGATAGCCACTCGTCCAGATATTGCCTTTGCAGTTGGTGTTGTGGCACGCTATATGGCTACACCTGGCAAGAAGCATTGGGATGCCGTGAAGGGTATCATGAGGTACCTGAAGGGCATTGTAGATATGTCCATATGCTATGGCAACCAGGATATAAGAGTCATGGGGTACACTGACTCTGATTATGCAGGACATGCAGATAGTAGGAAGTCCACTTCTGGCTATTTCACATATGTTGGAGGTGCTGTTTCTTGGATGTCTCGGGTGCAGAAATGCACGGCCCTTTCTACTATAGAGGCTGAGTATGTTGCATCCACTGAGGCTTGCAAGGAGGCCATTTGGTTGGGTTGTTTGGTTGATGACCTTGGTATTGATTCTATCCCCACATTGCATTCGGATTCAATGAGTGCTATTCAGTTAGCCAAGAACCGGTCTTCCATGCAAAGATGAAACACATTGAGGTCAGGTATCACTTCATACATGGGGTCGTTGAGGACAAGTCTGTTGATCTTGTCAAGATCTCGACTAACCAGAATCCTACAAATCTGCTCACAAAAAGCCTCTCTACAGAGCGCTTTGCCTTCCTAAGGAGGTTGATGGGCGTGGGATGAGATGACATCTTTCCTCATCCTATTGTACATGTGTACATGTTGTACTATCTTTTTTCTTTTTCTTTTCACTCCTCACTAGGGTAGATTCGCCTTTAAGTGGGAGGTTGTTGGGGGTAAAGGCACCTCCACCTAGTTGCTCTTGTGTATTACTACACTGACAGTCACCGCCATTGCACACTGCAGGTGGTGGGCGCCCATCTCACCGTCACTTTATTCTTTATTATTTATTCTTTTAGTGACAGTTTGAATAAAGGAAGGCCTGGTCACACATTGTGACTGTTGAAGTTCCCGTTTCTAGTCTCTTCATTTCTTGCTCTTGCTCTCCCGCCATAGCTCTCGAGTCCAACCTTCAATCTGTCGCTCCCTTTCATGCCAAAACAGTGCAACTTTAAGAAAGAGGACCTAGAATTTCTATACTATGAAAGGCCATAAGAAAATGATGAAATTCAAGGGATTAGGGCCTTTCAAATTCCACAATATTAGTTGAATAGGGAATGGCAAGTTCAAAACTTTAGAGGGAGAGGGCATAGGTTTATTTAACGATAGTTGTTTCTCAAGAAGTACTATAGTCCAACCCATCCATTTTACGAGCCACCCATGCTGCACATGCACCTGTCAATGTGAGAGTAGACACCATCAAAGAAATCAAGGAGACGAATGAGGAAGCAATAGAACCTACTTCTGTAGGAATCACAATCTCGTTGCTCAAAAGACATGTATTTGGATGTGCTCATTGATGAGGGAGATGACTTCAACATTATTTTTTATGAGCATTAGACTCTCATTGGTTAGTCCTAGCTATAGCCCACAAATGCTAAACTCAATCCATTTGGGAGATAGTCCTACCCTTTGCTAGGAAAATGCAAAGTAGCAGTCTCTATCGAGTCTGAAAGTCTCTATCGAGACTGAAAGCTTGCCCATGATTTTCTACCAAAATTGAAGGTAAGGAATAATTTCTAGGATATGCTTTCAAGAAGAAAGCACATTGCAATGTCAACTATGACTCCTAGTGCATTCATCTTGCTATTGGCACTATGAGGATAGTAATTATTTCAACAAGGGTATTGTGGCTCCACTCAAGCCTGTAGTGCCACTCATAATATTATCTAACATGAAGTCTAAGGAGGGAAGTCATAACTTGTCCCGCCCTACCAAGACCGACTACCCACAACCCAAGGGAACTGCAACCAAAATTGCTAAGAAACAACTAAAATGGGTATCTACATGCCAAATAACACCATCCAAGAACTCACCCATAAGGTCCCATTACTTCCCAACATCACATCCTAAACATAGGGGACATAGTTGGAGCTCTAGAACCCACCAAATATTCCAGCCGTGATGGGCACCTACCATCCTATTGCACACACAAGGTTCTTATGAAGGCAATATCTAGATTTGGGTGCCTAAGACCAAGATTAGAACATGCACCCCTCAACCATATGCTACTAGCCCATCTCTAAAGACTGATGAGCCACCTAGACCTACTAAACCGCTCGAGTCAAAGTCCAAACCCATCGAACTTCAACATTTCTATCGACCAAAACCACGACCAATTGTCCGTAAATTGACCCAACCTAATGCTACTAGTGCCCCAACAACTTCATAACCAGCACGTAACACAACATCAGTGCCTCAAACCAAGCCCCTCACACAAGTGGCTAGCCCACACCCTAAGGATCAATTGAAGCAGTAGACACCACTTGCTAAACTATCTAGCGTAGTCAAACTCTAAGCTCTTGAAGGCCTTAAAACCTCTTATGAGCAGAGATCTATTCTTATATTGGCCTCAAATCTAGTTGTGAACACGGGGGATGACTTAGTCACATGCATTAGATGCTTGGATGCTACCTTCACAATCCTCACTAAAAGCTATGAATGGTTGAACTTGGGTCTCCTAGACGACTCTTTAGCAATTGATGTATGCACAATGCCATGTACTTGGGAAGAATTGGAGTTCATGTTCATTAACGTCCCCATGATAATCGAGGAATTGACTGGCTTTGAGATTTCTTGTGAGAAAGCTCATAGACAAAGGCTAATCACCCTCTATAGCAAGAGTAAAGTCTCAACCATAGACCAAGAGCTAGAAGAACTTAAAAGGCTGGCTTCACGGACTCCTCCTTCCTGTGCAAATGGTATGCTCTCTGTCTTAAATGGGAACAAGAGGGTTGTCCATTTATGAACAATGCCAAGTAGAGATGTGCCATTAAAACCTCTGAGTATGACCCTATTGATGTAGTTCCTACATCCTTTAGAGTATTGGCCATTACTCGCAATTGACCCTTAGAGGATTGTAGTCCTTATTGAGGAAGAGCTACACATTGCTAGTAGGATCAAATCTGGTGACTTCCTCGCTGATGTCCTAACCTACATCACCCATGTAGGCATTGAACATCATGACATGGACAATCATTCTCACTTGGAATATAATCCACATTTCTACGCTTGGCTAATGTAATAGTAAACCATTGCAAACCTGTGCTTAATGCCCTTAGCCCTTTTTTCTCCAATATTAGGAAGGATTCATATCCTTCCCGAGAGGGGAGGGGGTAAGGTGGAAAGTAAAACATGTCTGAAACCTCAACCAATGTTTAAAGGATAAAACTCAACTTATAATTGAAGAAAAGTATCATAATTTCTTTTGGACTGCGTGGGTTGCTTGAAGCCAAAGCTTTTTCTGTATTTAAGTATTTTGCTTCTCCATAGCTTATTGTCATTATCTTCTTATTATTTTGCAAGAGTTATCTCAAGAAAAATAATGGTAAGTTGTGGTATGGTGACATGAATCTATGATGGTAGGCCAAGACAAAGGCAAGCTTCCATTCACAGAAGAAGAACATGCAAAGTACGGCCTAATGGTAGAGATCAAGGCCTTTAATTGATTCAAGTTCAGAAACATCATGAACATGGATGACTTGTTCATGAAAGAACCGGCCATGAAGTGGCCCGTCAACCACTGCAACCTCAACAAGTACATGGATAAAGTTGGATAGGCTATAGACTAAAGCATGTGCACAGAGTTCTTATGGACCTTTGATGCCAAATAGGAACCATGGCAGCATTACATCACGACAAGGAGAAGAGCCCACAGCAGAGTCAAGGTGGAGTTGAGCCCGGAAGTGGTGGAAAAAGCATGGGGCCTAGTCAATAAGGCTGAGGAGACCAAGAGGGACATCTATGACATGCTAGGGATGGGTAAACCCTAGTCCACACCACTGATGGCATCAACCTAGCTAACATCCCAGATCCCAAAGTCAAGTTGCAGGCAAAGGTGATCCACACCCTGTTCTCTAGCCAAAGGTACAACTCCCTTGATGAGCAGAATTGGAGTGCCCCTACTAGAGAGCCTTGTAGCTAAGTCCTTAGATGAGGTGAACTAGAATGGATAAATGCAAAAAAAAAATCAAATCTTTGGCAAAGGCACTAGCCACAGGGATAACACTAGTGGGGCAAGGAGTCTCTGGCTTCCATAGTGGGGACAACAAGAAAGAAGTCGTTATCAAAAGCATTCATCATAGGGTTTGGCGGGGCATTGACTGCCATAATCCAAGAGGCTGTGGGGGAGGAAGAAGGTGAAGAGGAATCGGGGGAGACACTTGAAAGGTCTCCAACTCAGGAGTAGGAGAAATCAAGAAAGAGGATGGTAAGCAAGGGTAGAGAACCAAAAGTACCATCTAGCTAATGAGGGCCTAGGAGGCCAAAGCAGATGACCCCTTGAAAGTAGCAGGATGAGACTAGGGAAATAATAACAAAGGAAGAAAAGGCTGAGTTACAGAGGGTGCAGGCAAAGTTGAAGAGGCTTGAAGAAGAAAGAAGGAGGAAAGCAGAGGCAAAGGAAAAAGAGATATAAGGAAGGAGGAAGGAGATTTAGCTTGAGCCATCTACATGTTGGTGGAAAAACCCTCGAGGGAGGAGGAGCTAGTTGTGATGAGTCTATTAAGGGATGAATGCCCAATCACCAGCACCAAAGTGGCAAATATCAAACCATTGCGGATGGTAGAAGGCAAGGGAAAGGGCATGCTCTATCCACTCTACTTGCTCTAGTGTCCCAACCTGCAACTCCCACAACCACCCAAGGCGCCACCCCTAGCACAGTGGATGCAAGCAACCTTATGGCCTAGGTGCAATATCTCATGAACAAGGTGCAAGAAATAGCCCCAGAATTGAGTGGCGGAGCTCCCATGACTGGGACAAAGAGATCGGCAAGAGTGTCGAATCCAGAAAAGATCCCAAGAGGCAAATAATAGATGCATCTACAAATACATGCCGATAGCACCGCCGCCATCCATGGGCTACGACAAATATGTCAAAGAGCTTCTCGCACAACTGGATAGGGAAAATGCAGAAAAGAAAACAATGGTAGCTAAACTGGAAGTTGAAAGAGAAGCAATGGCAGCCTTTCACTTGGAAAGGACTCGCGACATGGCTAGATATCAAAGAGAGAACTATGAGGAGCTGAAGGAGGAACTCAAGGCTAGAAACAAAGAAGAAGATAATCAGCAAGGAAGGCTGGAAGGAGAGTGACAGGAACTCATAGGGATGCAAAAGTACAAGCTCATTCTTGTGCAATATGAAGAGTTGAGAGAGTAGCTGAAGAGGATAGAGAAGGCAATAGAGGAACTTGAGATAGCAGATGTAGAAAAAGCCCAGACAGAGGAATAGCTTCGAAGAGACATGGGAAAAATGGAGTATAGATCATTGGCGGAGCTGGAAGAGCAAGGAAGGCTAGAGAGCGAAATTGAGCATATGGAAAAGGAAAAAGAAGAAGCAACCTAGAGGTGGAGAGAGCTAGAACCAAGAATGGTGGCTTTAACACAAATGAAGAATGAAAATTTGGAGAAAATGAAGTGAAGAGCAGAAGAATGGATCACCAAAAGAAAGGGGAGAGTGAGGGAACTAGCAGGTCGTGCAGCCCATGCTAAAGGGAATAGGGTGTTGGCAGAGAGTAGGGCAGAGGCTGTAAAGATGAGCATGGAAGCCCATCAACGTGCCTTCTGTAACACCATCTTAGATATGACACATCCAAAAGAGGAGGAGATCATTGAAACCCTACAGAAGAAGCCGGAAATTACTCATAGGGCCATAAGGCATGGCTTGTGTGTTCAAGCTCACAAAGCAAAAACAAACCTAAGCCTATGAGAGAAAAGGGGGTACCTGCTAATAAGGGCATGAATAACATTTTGAGAAATGGAATGGCTAGGGTATGCAGAGGATCATGGACCACAACAGACAGTCGGTGGAGAGAAGAAGAGCAGCAAGTATTGCTACCATTAGAAGAGGGGCATGGTTTTGAATTGAGGCAATGAGATGAGGAATAAGTCCCCCAACCACCCTCTCCAAGACCGAAAGCTCAACAAGAAGTGCCACTTGAGGATACAACGACTGGAAGAAAAGAGGAGATCAGGAAGAAGGAAGAAGATGTTGGGTCAAGCACGATGAAGACTAAGGGCATGACCCCTAGCAATCCTGGAAGCCGGTTGAGGGAAACCCTAAGCAAGGGGATAAGGGGCCGCAAGTCCAGAATTCTAGCATAGAAGGGGGACCGCTAAAGCCGGTTGACCGGTTGACATGAAAGGCGACCCTAAGAAGAATGAGGAAGTGCCAAGAAAGAAGGCGAGAGCTAAGAAAGAAGCACCAAAACCGGTCCAAAGACCAAAAGAGAGGATGGTTTGGTGGGAAAAGAGAGCTTTGGCTACTTATCATGACTTTGATTTAGCAAGTTCTCTTTGTGAAGTTAAACCAGATGTGAACCTCTTGCAATTGATCCAGGAGTACGCAAGAATTTAAGAAGATCCTGTGTATTGGGTATATTGTGGAACCTCTAGGCATAGCACGAGTAGGTGAAGATTGGTTTGACCATGCTGAAAAGAACTGCCCTAGGGTTCCAGCTTATATGGATAGAATATTAGTGGAACATGCCATTGTAGACACTGGATCCTCCGTCAATATCATGAGTTCAGAGTTGATAGAGAGGTTGGGTCTAGGCATCCAGAAAGACAGCTCCACCCTTCTGAGAATGGCTGATGATAGTCTAAGACAACCAGAAGGTTGCGTTACTAAGGTCCATGTTATAGTTGCGAGTGTAGAATGTTTCTTGGACTTTAGGGTGATAAGATTTTCAGGACGTCCTAGCTATCGAGTTTTGTTAGGTAGGCCTTGGATCTTACAAACAGACTGTCAAGTCGATATACCCGCCGGTCGAGTGGTTCTAGGTCGAGGTGCTAATCGAGTAATATTCGATGCTTATCCTGAGTCTCCTCAGAGTGAGAGAGCTCCTTTATCTTCTAGTGAATTAGAGACAGCAGATGATCCATCTGGTAGTGAGACATCATCCAGTGACGAATCTAAAGAGGGGTCCACTACAGAGGATATCTATCAAATAACTCTAAATGAGCCGATAGAGCCTCAAGATAGGATAAGAGATGCGGATGTGATTGAGTTGGACCTTGGCACGCCGAATGATTCGCGGCCAATTAAATTAGGTTCCATACTCAGTTCAGCAGAAAGGGAGGACTATGTGTCCTTGATTCAAGAATTCCGCGATATCTTTGCTTAGAGTTATGATGAGCTGAGAGGCATTCCTCTCAGCTTGGCTATTCATACTATTCCTGTAAAAGGAGGCAGTCGTCCTATGCGTCAAAAGGTAAGGCGTATGCCTTTTGAATTGAGGGACGGGCTATTTGAGGAGTTGCAGAAGTTAAGGAAAGCTAGTTTAATCTTTCCTGTACAACACACAGAATGGTGCTCACCAGTTGTTATTAGGAAGAAGAAAAATAACCAAATCTGATTATGTGTAGATTTTAGAGAGGTGAATAAGCAGACAGTTAAGGATTACTACCTGTTGCTGTTTATTGACCAGATTTTGGATCAATTAGCGGGTAGGGAGATATATTCGTTCATGGATTGCTTTGCAGGATATAACCAGATGGCAATTGCAGAGGAAGACAAGTTGAAAACAACTTTTATTACTTTCTTGGGAACTTTTGTGTACCATGTGATGGCCTTTGGTTTATGGAATGCACCTGGATCGTGGCAATGAACAGCAGACAAGACCTTTGGTGACATCTCCCTAGATGAGTTGAAAGTATTTATTGATGACTTGGGGGCAGCCACTGTAAGGGAAAGGATGTTGATTATTTTAAGAAAATTCTTTGAGCGTTGCAGACAATGTTGTATCGCTCTTAACCCACGGAAGTGTGTCTTTGGAGTACCTTATGGGCTATTGCTAGGCCATGTGGTCAGTTCAGTAGGGATAGCAACTGACCCTGAAAAGATCAAGGTCATAGTTGGTATGAGTCCACCATGCACTTCGAAAGAGGTTCATAGCTTTCTGTCATTGGTACTATCGGAGGTTTATAAATGCCTTGGCAGAAAGAACGTTGCCATTAACGAATTTATTATCCTTTAGCTGTTCATTTGACTAGAGCGACCCTTGTAAGGTAGCTTTCAAGGATGTGAAACATGAGCTAGTAAAAGCGCCAGTTTTAAAAGCACCTAAAAGAGGGGAGGTGTTCTATATATTTTCAGCAGCCACCATGCATAGTATTAGCTGCTGTTTAGCCCAAATTTGGGAGGAAAAATGGTATCATTCGATAGCTTTTGCTAGTCAAAAACTGGGCATTTTAGAGATCAATTATACCTACATGGAGAAGTTGTGTCTTATGATGGTCTTTGGGACTAAGAAATTCAGGCACTACATCCTCTATGAAAAGATAGTGTTCTATACGAAGGCAGAAGGACTGAGATTGCTTATGAACAAGTTACAGCCGCCTGATCGTTTGGCAAAGTGGTTAATCACTTTGCAGGAGTTCGATTATGATATCAAGAGTAAGCCACCGAGGTTGCAGGGTATTGTGGAATGCCTTGTGGATTTCGGGGAGCTAAAAGAGACTTTGGCTGAAGGAAGTGATATTGAGGAAATGTTTAAAATTGATACAGCTTCTATTCCATCTTGGTATGCTGCTATTACACATTATCTATCAACAGGAGAGACGGGAGCTGGTTTGTCAAAGTCTGAAAAGAGAAAAATCAAACAACAGGTTTTGAAGTTTTCCTTGATTGCAGGGACGCTATATCGGCAAGGTGTTGATGATATCTATCGCCGATGTGTGATGCCTAACAAGGTTCCTTTCATCTTGGAGGAGTGTCATGACTCTGCATGTGGAGGGCACTTCGCGGGACGGTTGACAGCGCAGAAAGAGTTAAGAGCTGGATATTGGTGGCCGTCTATCTTCCAAGATTCTTTTGAGTATGTAAAGAGATGTGATATCTATCAAAGACATGACAGTAGAGAGAATAGGAAACGCCCACTTACACCTATCATGGCTATCCTTCCATTTGAGAAGTGGGGCATTGATTTTGTGGGTCCTATTACCCCGTCATCTACTACCCAGAAGAGGTATATTATAGTAGCCACTGATTATTTTACAAAATGGTCAGAAGTGTGGGTGACGAGGCGATGCAAAAGAGACTGCAAGTTTCCTTTTAGAGCAGATTATCTGCCGCTTTGGACCACCGAAAGAATTAGTGTCAGACCATGGAACCCATTTCCTGAATAAGGTGATCAAAAGCTTGACAGAAGCTTGGCAGATCAAGCATAATAAAATGACTCCTTATAATTTGCAAGCAAATGGGCAGGTGGAAAGTACTAATAAACAGCTTGTGAGGATCTTGTCTAAGATAGTCTCTGAGAAGAAACGAGACTGGGACAGGAAGTTGTATGTGGCAGTATGGGCGTATAATACAACGTTCAAGCGAGCTACCGGCCATACTCCATTTAAATTAGCTTATGGGGAAGAGTGTGTGTTACCCCTTGAAATCGAGTTGCCAACCATACATTTTGCAATTAACCACTCTTTGGGAGATAAGGATTCCCTTTTTGAACGGTTCACGACCATAGCCCACCTGGATGAACTGAAGTTGCAGAGCTTACTACACCAGGAGGTGGCAAAACGTCAGATGAAGCAGTTGCACGACCTTAGAGCAAAGAAATATACCTTTAAAAAAGGGCAATTAGTCCTATATTACGATGCGCATAGGGACTTGTTTCCCGGGAAGCTGGAACCTAAATGGGACGGCCCCTACAAGATTGTCAGGTTAGGGAAGAATAGGTCTACGGCCCTATTAGCTGATCTACGAGGAGTAGAGTTTAAAAATAAGGTGAATCTTAATAAGATTAAGCCTTATTATTTCTAAGTATGCTAATACAAAGAAAATGCATTGTAGGTCCATGCTGGGGATGATTTGAGACCTGCAAAAGAGCTTAAAAGCTGGTTGATGGGTCGGTTAATCCCTTATTTGGACTACCCATATCTGGAGTAGAGATACCATCAGGGGAAGCTTATCTGGTGGAGCAAAGGATACAAAGTGATTGAGCAAGAAGACGAAACCTTTGTGTGGGAGATTAAAGTCTTCTACCATCACTGCTTACGACTGTTGACGAGTATCCCTGTTGAGTTCAATGAAGAAGGTGGGATGGAGCCATCAGTTCATCCTCTCAACATGCTAAACTTTGATTACCATAATTACGAATAGAGGAGTTCGAGATGGCAAGCTGTGTAAACCCATTGTGGATGTATACATTGTATTTTCATGGAGCGTCCAGGGCCCTAATAAAAAAGGAAGTGTTGGAGGAGTAATCCGAGATCCCCGACTTAGAGTTACAATGAAGTTAGCTGCTTATCTTGGGGTAGGATTTACTAACAATATGGCGGAGTATAAAGCCTTGATTATGGGACTGCATATTGCCAAACAAGGTGGTATTCATCGATTGTTAGTAAAAGGGGATTCCTAGTTGATCCTGAATCAACTAGATGGGACATACACAGTGCGGAATCCCATTCTTTGTATGTATCATCGGACTGCGATGACCCTACTTGAAGAGTTTGAGAGAGTGTCTTTTCAGCTGATTCCATGTTACTGGAATTAGTTTGCGGATTCATTGGAAAATCTTGCTTATGAGGAAGACCTCTTCTTTAATTGTGGTCCTAGTTTGGATATTGTTATTAATGATGAAACAGGACCCGGTTGCTTGTGGGGAATGTTATCAGAGCATGCGATATATGGCAGACGATGGTTGATATGGGTGATGCAAAGAGTAGCCAAGACCAATCTACCGTTATTATCCTGGACCCATAGGTTAATTAGACAACATGTTATGCATACGCCTCTTGCTATCTATGCAGGAGGGATGGGTCACAACCTTATGCATTTAGTTTAGGGCTACGAGCCTGTTTTTCCTCCTTGGGAAGGAGCTTATTATTATATATCTGTACTATTCCAAGGAAGGATGCGTAGGTGTTATTCTGTTTGATCTCATTAGGCCAAGAGGGCCCGTATTGCAAGGTTTTGAATGTTTTATTTCGTTAGGCCAAGAGGGCCGATCCTTTTTTGTGGTGAAGTGCTTTATGTCATTAGGCCAAGAGGGCCAGTTGTCTGCTACAAGTTATTTCCTTCCGCTCTATGATTCACCAGGCCCGGTTGTTTACTCCCTTGTTGGAAGGAACTAATCTTACTCCAACAGGTAGCAGCTAGATGGCCTGACTTCCCACAAATGTCACATTTCACATTTGGACAGTTTCTGGGGAAGTGCTGTCCACCACACCATTTACAACTAAATCTAGAGGGTCCACCCTCTTCAAGGCATCTATTCCCTATCAAATTTTGTTGCTTCTTCAAGAAATTAACGTCGACAGCTATTTTTCGATATTGCTCGGAGATCATATCGGTATAATGCTTCATTAACTTCGCCAAGGACATTAGATGCACTCGACTCGTAGCCTCGATCGTCAACTCATCGTTCCATTGGCCTAACAATCTGATTTGGCATTGGCTGTTGACCCACAGGAACAACATTCGAATTTGAAACTTGGCCTCCAACATTTGATGGAGCCAACTCACTTGCCATAGGCATAGTCACACTGGGAGGAGCCGCTAGTAAAGGTACATTTGAAACCACACTCCCTCTCCCAATAGGGTTAGTCATAGGCATCCCTTGACTTCCATTCATCAATGATGGATTGCCACTAGGTGCTAAACCCCCATTAACATTCATTCGAGAGGAGTAGGCTGTTTGTAATCGTGCTTCCACTCCCTCTGCCTGCGTAATAGCGGTGTCTATATCTGCTAAGGTCACACTGCTCAATTATACTTGGATATTAAAATCCAACCCATGCAAAAAGTATTGCAATTGGGCAGCTGGTGGAATGGGAATGTAAGTTTGTAACTTATGGAATACTTCTTTCAACTTCGTAGCATATGCTTTTACATTCTCATGAGGATCTTGACGCGTTACATTCAAGACCCGCAACCAATATTGGCCACCTCTTTTAGGGGCATATTCCGCTCGGAAAGCTGCATAGAATTGATCAATGGTGGTTATGGTTCCAGACACTATACTGTGATACCATACCGCAGCCCTTCCTTTTAACATCATATTGAAGAACATCATGAGATGTCCCTCGTCTTGGATGCGATAATTGAACATCAATCTCTGAAATTCACATATGTGAAATTCTGCATCCTCTTCCGCTAACCCATTAAAAATGGGCAAGGGAACTCCTAAGGCTGGTAAATCCGACGTCCCTGCAGGAATCGCAATAGGTTGTGCTATGGTGACAATCAGATTAGCAGTAGGAGCTTGAAGTGATGGATTCACACCCCCACTTGAAGTGGGTAGACTTGGTGGACGAGAGGAAGATCTTACACTTCCTCCTGCACCTAATGGAATAGGTGGAGTAGTTAAATGACTAAGACCACTGCTTCATATACGTACTGGACTACTCCTTTGAGGAGAATAACGGCTTACGATCTCTAACCGCCATCTAGCCCTCTCAGCACGTTCAGCTTTTTGGATTTCGGCTTGACGGTCCTTGTCAGAGGACATAAACCAACTTTCTTTTGGTCCCTAGAAACCCTAGATCCAAAAACCACCACTTATAAGTGGCTCCCGGCAGACGCACCATTGATGGGACCTGAAATGGGGCACTGGCTATAGCACCAGCCGGACCTCATGCTCATGACACAAAAACACCCTCACGGCCTCGCAGACCAGGAGCGTCAATATAAGGCTAAAGGACAAACCGCCCTAAAGCTTAATCCATGCGTTTATAGTTCATAGTCCAACATTTCCCTAAAACTCCTCAGAGGGAGATCCCAAAGTACTTAGGCATAACGCCTCGTCACACACATATAGGAGGCACTCCACCGACTAGTAGTCGGAGCCCCACTGCAGCTCTCCTACATCTTAGGGATTGACCCTTTGATGCGCTGCTAAACATATAACACAAACGAGCACAAACTCCTCTCTTTTATATTTCTCGTATTTCCAGGAGATATACCATGCTTCCTCACTTCACAGTCCCTTAGGAAATCGACCCTCTACCCTACGGCAAGGGATAACCTCACACTCTCAATCGTGGGTCAAAGTCCTAAGAAAACAATTGCTATGCAGTCTAGAAGATTTTCCTTTCAATACCATGAACCATGCATAGTGCATAATGTGAATGGTTTAGTGCAAAAGCAATAGAAAATCAGTCATTGTGTATCGTGCGCAACCAATCTTTTCATGATTTCCATGCTAACGTTTATGTATTGAAATGAGGAGAGACATCGAGCCTTACGCTCATGTTGCCTTTTCCTTTATTTTAAAACAACGTCCTATGGCCATGATGCAACACATATATCAGATTTAAGAGTGTACTTTAACGCTCAAACTCTCCTCTCACCCTACCGTTTAATGTTTTGCAATCGTTGATAGGTGTAAGAGTCATTTTATGTGTATTTCTCTGTAGAGAAAGCAATAAATACGGACAAAAACATAGAAATGAGGGTAAACCGAGGCTAGCCTCGTGCTCTACCTTCATTATACATTGCACAAACACTTATGTAATTTTTTGGAATTTTCTTTTTATCGTTTCCTAAATTTTCCCCATTTAAAATCCATTTTCCAATATTTTTTGGTATTTTTTCTCTATTTTCCAATAAAAAATGACTAGAAATTGAAATTGATTATGGGTTGTGACCCTTAGGTTCTTTCACAGTAAAAGTTCAGGTCTTATTGATGTTATATCTCATGTTTCCCCTTTATTTTGCAAAAAACCCCCATTTTGCCTCTTAAACACGTGTTTTACGGGTTTCATACCATTAATTTCAATCATAACACTTATGATTTTCTGATTTTCTGAGCATAAACTGATCAAACTCATAGCAAACAACAACATAATGCATAATCAGCCCATGGGAACAAATATTCATGAAGCAAATTGCATAAAACATCAATTCCCTTTGTAAAAATAAAATTACCGTTCTTTGCAGGTTGCGGGTTTTTATTTGCCATGTCTCGGGACTGATTTCCAGAAACCATTAATGTCCATGATAGTCCGGAATCAGCAATCTACCCTCCTCTTGCATCACGGAGGAATCCCATCTCGGTTGGACAAGCATCCGTCGATCCTTCTTCTTCCCACATGAATCTGCCTCTAGAAGAGAGAGAGAGAGAGATGAGAGAGAAAGATTGAAATCAGAGATTTTCATAGAGACCACCATTGCGCGAGTGAAGCACGGTGAAATGACCAGCATCTAGAGGGAAATGAAGCCCCATAGTCATTATGTATGGTTGTTCACAAGCAGGAGGATAGAGAGAGAGAAGAGAGGGTGCAATTTGCGCCAGCGTGCTGTCGCCATATCTCTTCATCTTCTCCACGATTTTTCATGTTGCATTTCATGTGACATTTAAATTTGGGGCTCCCAAAGGTTACTTGCCCATTTGACCACTCTAATGTCCACCTCTTCAAATCTTGACCGGTTTCTTGGCCATTTCCTCGTCCGGACTTCGAATTGAGCTCTGAAAAATCCTAGGCGTCTGGCTTGACATCCCGCATTGGCCGGTAACTCTTGACAACCCGCAGGGCAGTCTGAAAAATTATCAAAAATCACCAAGTGTCTCTCGGGCGCCTTTAAAGCACTTTGACACTTAAAATCGTCCTAGGTCGAGCAGTCGCCTTCGACGTTGAATATTTTTCCCTTGATATTTGTAATTTTTAGCTATATTTAAGCGCTTCTCGACATCAAAATTCCACACTCACGCATGGATATAATTTTGCAGGACCCTATCCTATGAAAGAAATGACCTGGCACACATGCCACATCCAATAAGGGTAGGCATGGACTTTAACCCCAACATCCATAGTCATTACAATTTCCCTAAAATCTATAATGTAAATGCTACTAAGGTGGAGGAAGCCCTTGTATTCTTCGAAAAAATGTAGAACCCTCCATCTCCCACTTCCTTAGCAAATTCTCTTCCTGCCCCGATCTTGCTTTTATCACAACCGATAACTACCTTAGGCTACTTAGGGTTTTGCTTAAGCAATAGCCTACATCTCACAAATACTACCTACCAAACCTAATTTTTGATTTGAATGCCAACATAGATAGCTGCGCTATGGCCAGGTTCATGATGAGAGCCAACCTCCTCCCATCCTTTTGCACGGCCTTACTAGAAGACATGAACAACAACCAATTCACTAGGTGTAGTCACCCATTTTTGTCAACAACCCCTCTGAATGTACATATGAACCTAAAGGACTAAATGCAGGGTAGAAACTTCCTTAGTAAATCACTTAAGCCCCTAGTCTCCTCCTCTCAAGACCATGAATCCGAGGATTAGTTCCTTGTGCACATTTTAAAAAAAGTAAAAAATAGAGAAAAAGTAAGAAAATAAAGAAAAAGGAAACAATCAAAAGAAAAAGAGAAAGAAAAAAAAGAAAAAAGAGTAAGGAAAGAAAATGAAATCAAACAAAAAGCAAGAAATACTTATCACTTAATGAATGCCACAATCACTGCACCTAGGGGTCCTCAAGTTAGGCACATCGAGTGGCCTTAGTTAGCTGGCTCCATTCCTAATCCGCTAGCCCTTTTTCCCCCACTTCACACTTTGGGCACATCAAGGGAAGGACACACCTAGGGAGGTCACACTCACTTAAGGTTAGACTTATCTCCCTAAGCTACACTCACTGCACTTTTCCCATACATGAAATGGGTCCTCAAGTGTGGGACAATACCCCAGGCTTACTTGCAGTTCGGTCGAGCTACCAGTTCCACTAACACAAACACATGCACAACATGGCGAGGTAGGCACACCCCACGTAGTGCACTCTCTTTTCTTTTTTAGGTGAATCTGACAACCCGTCCCTAATCACTCACTTCACAGGTCCCCGTCACCCACTTAACATACCCTCAATCTCCACAACCTCAACCATTTCAACATGCGTCTCTCCAATGTCTAATCCCCACAAAGGCCCCATTATTAACTCACATAACCGCCCTTTAATCATCCCAGCCCTCATCACCAAAGTCCCGCAAGTGCTATGGGACTGGCACTTAACTAGGAGGGGGTAATGTAAGCCCTAGTGCAAGATAGAGAAAAAGGAGAAAAAAGAAAATTCAAAGATGTGGAGCAAATAAAAAAAAGGTGGCTTGACAAAAGGATAAGAGGAGAAAAGGCCAAAAGCATAAGGGGGGAAACCTTCAAAGTCAAGGCAAAGGCAAAGGCACATTTTAAAATGTAAATGTGCCTCCACATTTTTGTAAAAGAGTACATTGGCAAGATGGCTCCCTCCTCTACAAGTTATAAAGAGTAGATGGGCATAGGTGAAGGCATAATGTAAATGGAAGGAAATAGGAAAAGAGGACCTTGGCAAGATGGCCGGTGATGTAAAAAAGGGGATGGGTTCCCAAAGGAATGATGGCATATATAAAAGCCAAAAAGTGAATAGAGAAGCTCATTCTTGATGTGTGGAAAAAGTGGTTCTTCTTCTTCTTCTTATTCTTATTCTTCTTCTTCTTCTTCTTCTTGCTTTCTTACTTGTGCTTGAGATTGAGAGAGAGAGAGAGAGAGTGTGTGTGTGTGTGTGTGTGTGCGTGTGTGTGAGGGAGTGTGTGTATAAGGGTGAGGGACTGCGGTGGAGAGACTCTCCATCTTCTCCTCTTTTCTTTTCTTCTCTTGTCTTCTATTCTCTTCTCTTGCATGCAACTATGGAGGACGGAGCTTAAAGGTAGAGCATTGAGCTTGCTTGAGCTTGCATCACAGATCGTGGAGCTACCAGTGTGTGTGAGAGAAGAGGGTGCTCGATTAGGCATAAAGGTAAGCTCACTATACTCGTAGGCTTAAGAGCACGTATGGCTATGTGAGAGGTAGCCATTAGCATTCGACTTGAAATGCTTCAGCAATAAGTGCTTCATTCACTCTCAAGTTCTTGTGTTAATCTCTATTTGTTCATTGTGTTTGTGTCTATGCTTTATCTTTTCACCCTTTTGTTCATGTTAACCCCAAGTCGAGATGGTGGAAAAATAAAGGAAAAAGCAAAAGGAAGATGGAAAAAGAGCAAAGACACGCAGCGGCCTCTAAAGATGAACCGAGGTAAAAAGTGCAACTTTAAATGAAAAGGCGCCTCAAAAAACTCAGAAAACTCTTGTAAAAGAGTGCCAGGCTCCCTCCTGTGCCGATTGTAAATATTAGATGGGCATAGGCTAGAGGCATAAGACTAGAAGATGGAAATTGAAAAAGGACCTTGCCACAATGGCCAGTCATGTCCTTGCCACAATGGCCAGTCATGTAAAAAAGGGATGGGTGCCCATGGGATTTTAGGGTTTGTATGTATAAAGTTCAAAAAGTGAATAAGAGCTCATTCTTTGGTGTGTGGCAACAAGAGTCTTCTTCTTCTTCTCTTCTTTTCATCTTCTTGCTTGTGTGTGCTCTTGAGAGAGGGAGTGTGAGAGTGTGAGGGAGTGAGTGTGTGAGAGTGAGGGATCAAGAGGGTGAAGCTCTTCACCATCTCCTGTTCTCTTCTTCTCTTCTCTTCTCTCTTCTTGCGCGCACGGCTATGGAGGATGGAGCTTGGAGGTGGAGGAGGATTGAGGATGCTTGAGCTTTGCATCTAGAATTGTGGAGCTACTGGCTTGTGTGAGAGAGGAGACAACTCATATCAGCACTAAGGTAAGCTCACTACACTCATAGGATCGACGACGCTTCGGCTAGGTGAGAGATAGCCATTAGAGCTCGCTTGGAATGCTTGAAACAATTAGCAGTCCGTGGGTCTTAGTGGTAGAGCAAAATCTCCCACATTTTGGTTCCATTGCCAGGACCAATGGATTCAAGCTTGAGCACTTGCGCGCCTCATATTGAGCATCGAAGTAAGGGATTCATCCCCGAAACGGAGCTTGAGATAGGTAGGAAGTTTGGATGTTTTTGATCTTCAAAACAAGTAAGTATTTTGGGTTATTTTGGTTGTTTGATGATTGGGAAACATGGAGAAATCATTTCAGTGTTTTGCTTTCGATTCTTGTTGCATTTAGAGTAGGTTAGGATTAGGAAATCGCATTGGAGAAGGGTAGGGTTTACTGTTGCAAAACAGGGCAAAAATTGTGCAAAAAATGGCAAAAAGCTCGCTTGTGATGCCTAAGATCAGAAAGTGAGTGATTGGGGGTACCAACACCATACCTAGGAAGGGGTATAAGAGCCAAGAGGCCAGGGGAGAACTCATTTGCAACCATGTAAGAGAGAGAGAGAGAGAGAGAGAGAGAGAGAGAGAGCTATTGCTCGATTCGATTCGATCACACCAACGACAAGCCCACCACTCTATCCAGGTATATGAATCCCTTCCCTTACCCCCTTAGGTAGGATCTAGAGGTTTGTGCCTGATACGATTGAGTAAATCACAAGGAATGATCGAAATCAAACTTGTGCTGTTGACGTGCCCGCGCTCGGCCCGTCCGAATGGTCACTTCTAGGCCGAGTCCCAGAATCAGCCCTCGGCCCCTTACCATTCGGCCCACTCGGCCCAAACCCTAATCGTCCCACTCGGCCCAAACCTACTTGACCCGTCCGAGTCTACCATTCGGACTGTGGACCAATTCAGCCCTCTGCCACGTGTCAAACTCGACCCTCGGTCCAATTGCCTCGGCCCGTCCGAGCGACGTCGTCCGAATTGACCACTCGGCCCATCCGAGCCAATCTGTCTGAGCAACTTCGTCTGAGTCTGCTCCTCGGCCTGTCCGAGCCCACCCTGTCTAAGTCCCAAATTCGGCCCGGCTTATGGCCTCGGCCCATCCGAGTGACCCACTCGGACCTTGCAATTCGGACCAGTTGGGCTGAGTGTAGATTTTTACCAAATTTTCAGAAATTTGACCTGACCCGGCTAGAACTTAGCAGCACAAACTATCGAAAGCCCTTAGGACACTCAGAACTTGATTTTGGCACACAGAATAGGCAAGACCGTAGGGCGCAGCTGCTTAGCAGCTAGAAGTAGGCAGTTGCTAGACCTAGAGACCTAGACGAAAACCGTTGAGTTGTAAAGCCTGATTGGAAAAAAAACAAACGAGGCAACATATTAGGGAAACCCTAAACCCTGCCAAGACGGCTAGAAAATTGACCAACAAGCCTATTAGGCCTGAAACAACGCGAGAGTGCATAAGATGCCTAGAAATTGGTTGCTGCACTCACCCTGAATTTCTGCACTTGAAGTACAATTAAGGAAACTGAGAGCCTGCTTGAGCACAAGTGCACAGGAAAAGACACACACATTGAGTGGCCATAAATTGAGAATTGTATTCAATAACTGAAGGAACTCACACAGATAAACCACTCAAAACCCACCAGTAGGAAAGAATCCAAGACATAGACAAACCATCAACGCACAAAAGTAGGACCAAGCAAGGGGCGCTAACAAAGTGGATTTGACAAGTCTACCAAACCTGATCGATAGCTTGGTGGAGCACGATAACTTGACAATGGCAGAAGAAAGTTCAGACCGCAGAGCTAACGAGGAATTCGACTTAGGAGTCTTTCCACATGCTATTCAGCAGAGCTAGTCAGCAGTTACAACGCTCATGCCCGGTATGAGCACTGCGGCAGGACAACAGACGCTATCATCGCAGACCTAGAAGAGGAGAGAAAGCTGGCCCACAAAGCATTGCAAAGCATGGCTGAATACAATAGGGATCAGCAGGCTAGGAGCCAAAGGCAAAGCATGGAGTTGCGAGAGGTGCAGCGGGTGCTGAACCTGGCTGGCAGAAATTGAACGGACCATGAGAGAGCACTAGAAGGAGACTTAATGCTGAGTGAGCTTCTCATGAAGCGGCTGCTCGATAACACGGCTATAGAGCAAAGTGCCACGGCTCTAGTGACATCACTGCTCGCAGGATTAGGAGCAAACCAGGGCTCAAAGAGCTAGTATAAAATCCCTATTGTTGCCAAGCAACTCGATAAGTACCAACCCCATGACGATCCATATAGCTTTGTTGAGCAGTTTGAGCAAGTCTGCGAAGCCAACGGCCTCAACGACCTAACTCAACGCTCTCAAGCGTTTGGGCTTTGCTTGGGCGACAAGGGTAGGATGTGGTATACGAGCTTAGACACCGCAGAGCGAGCCAACTTCGATGGCCTCAAGGATCTCTTCATTAAGAGATTTGCCGAGCCCGGATACTCCGATAATCTACTAGTACGCTTGATGAACGTCAAGCAGAAAGAGAAGGAGGACATTCGCGATTACGTGACCCATGTGCGGAGTCTCTTCAAGAGAATCCCTACTGGAGAGCGGCCGACTGAAAGAGCAGTATCAATTGTATTCATCAGCGGGATTCAAAATGAGGAACTATATAACGCTTTGGTAGGCAACTCGAGCTTGTAGCGAGATGCGCTAGCTAGGGTCTTTGAGGAAGCCATCCAAGTTGACGATCAATTGAAGGAGCAGAGCTCCAAAAGCGCAAACCTAGAAGAGACAAACTCGCAAAGCTTAGAGAGAGCGTCAGCCTCGAGTGAGCGATCAGCCCCATCACCCCAGGATAAGGGGAAAACCACCGAGACGAACCAAGACTTGGCTGACGTTAAGATGGAACTAGCCAAGTTGCAAGACATGTTGAGACGACCAACGCGTCCACGCATCCAATGTGTGTACTGTGGCGGAAACAACTTGCCAGCCAAGTGTTAAGGCCCTAGGTCAAGACCTTGCGCTAACTGTGGTAGGTTTGGTCATGACGTTGTCGTATTGCTGCGCATCCGAGGTGTGAAATCCACCCAGATGTTGTGTGTGTGACATTTGTTACTTTGTACATACTTAGTCGTTGTGTTTACATTTATTTTCTGCATGTGAGTATAGTGGAGAGAAGTTTGGAGGCATAGTGATGGGCATGTATGGGAAGTTTGGAAATATTATGGATGTGGAGACCGTGTTTTGTGAACATGCTGAGCACAATGTTGTATTACGAACTTTATAAAAAGTCTGAGTCTTTATGGCGAGAATGCTACAGTTGAACAAGTTCAGGAACTTTGGGCTATCTTGCACCAGAGTATGCACTATGGGGCAAGGTCTCAGAAAGTTGTGATGTATACAGTTTTGGCATTTTATTGCTAGAACTAGTTAGTGGTAGGAAACCAATTGAGAAGCTTGGATCTGGACAGAGGCGCACTATAATAGAATGGGCAGTGACCAAAGGACGACTTATGGAGCTCTTAGACCCAAAATTGTGTAGGATATGTGATGAATCGGATTTAAGGAGGGTGGTTCAAACTGCAACTATGTGTGCTCAGAATAGTCCAGAAAAGATGTTGCCACCGATAATTTTAGTAATGAGAATAAGATGGAAAGGCTGAAGAGGGAGCGGACTGGATTGCTTTTTTGCAAAACAAAAGGTCGCTTTTGGAGGGCCTATTGAGGAAGGACTATTTTTGAAAAGAGGAGTTTTGGGGGCAAAAGGCAATCGGACGAGGAGAACAGGGGAAAGAAAAGCTTTTGGGGGGAAAGACGCACGCAGGTGGATATATGCAGGATGGTTGTGGGTGTGCTTTCGAAAGAAGTGCTGATTGAGCGGGACAGCTAGCGTTGTCATCATCATCAAGGGGAGCACGTGTTTTCAGGTCATGGATTGTCGGGGCTGTGACTACAGCGCCATGATTTTCATGGAGTTGGTTTGCGTACTATAATTGGAGGGCTCTCTTTGACCTGCGGCAACTGATGAATGGAGTATTGAAGAATTCCTTGATATTGGAGAGGACGAGGCAATTGGGGGGAAAATGAAATTCAGCGGAAGTCAATCAGAGAGGAGCTACGGAGACCAAAAGGAGATGAATTGAAATCGAAGTAGCTCTGTGACTTGCTAAAAGGAAGGCCAGGACGAGGCATGAGCTCTGCTAGTGACGAAGGATGAGAAGACGATTAAGGGAAAGAATAAACAGAATAGGGGAGTTTAGGACGGAGGAGAGAAGAACGAGGAGAATAAGGAAGAGGAAGCTCTAAAGATGAGGACGAAGCAAAGACGGAGAGTCCACGCAAAAGAGGGGAAAATATCGACAACGACGAAGTCACGGCAGGTGACAAAACCATCAACGAGAATGAGGAAGGGGACGAATGATTTGGACAGCTACTCTAAGCTAAGACCGGTTATGATTGGAGTTTCTCTACACATCATTGCGACTAGCGGCCTTCCCACCATAGTTTGAGCAACCCTGGGACTTTATTGAATTGATCACCAGTCAAAGCACCTGTAAACATTCTGTGCGCTTGTTTATTCTGCTAAGCAATGGTATCGATGGATGAGCCATCCTTAATGCAAAACGGCACATTCACCAATCCCTATCCGAGTTTGTTATATGCTTTAGTGAGATCATAGAGGGCAGCCATGATCTGGGCGAGAATACAATTGTTGTGAAACTGTGGCCATTACAGCTCTGCACTCGTGAAAAGGTCGTCAGTAGCAAAGAATGTAGTACCAATCTGTGGAATCAAGGAGGAAACAGAGAATAATGCTTCTTCTTCATCCAATGAATATGGAGTTCTACACAGAATTGATGATGTCTTTGATAACTGGGGGTTTAAACCAGACTTGTGGCTAGTTCTATATATTTATGGTATTATCAACTGCACTTTTCAATAAACTAGCCTTCAGAAACCTTATATGCAATGGTCAAGTTCTTGCTGAGAATGGGAAGGTGTCCTTTTACAACTTGTAAGCTCAGGCTTTCCAGAGAGTGACCATGAATTGCAAAATCCTTTTGTGAACCAGACTTTTCAGCATGCTGCTTTTATCCAGAACTACTGAAGCTGCAAAATTAACAGAAGCAAGCTTTCAAATCCTGTAATGGATACAAATTACTAACTGTGGCAAATTGCTCGAGAATACATCTCTGCTGCTGTGATTTTCAGGACAGAGGGATCAACAATGAGAAACTGATTTAGTTTCGCCTTGAACTTGGATTTCATAATGTTGGGGAGAATTTATTTTGAGACCTTGTACTTCTCAACTGTGCACGGCTTTGAATAAAAAATATCTAACATAGGATGATCCATTGATCCATCTATTATCACCGATATTTCTTGCTATAGAATTGATCTTCTATCTTGAAATTTGTCAAGGTCTTTTGAAGACGCGACTTTGCTTTCGAAAAACCCTTCAACATACTTGGTGAACCCGATGTGAAAGCGTCGCAAAAATTTCAGGATGGGAGATACTTTAGCATCCATTTTAGCCTCTTCTACAATTTCTGATGTGTCCTCTACTTCAGCTCCATCATTGACTGCTACGTCAAGTACTTCAACGGATGATCTAAAGTAGATTTTGCAGAATATGTCTATGTATATGCAACTTTAGAATCAGCAGACACAATTGTATATGCAACAGCAGCAGCAATTGCATCAACAACAGTTGTCTTAGCAAAGGCAACTATATTCGGAGCAGGAGAATGCAATCAGCGCAACTAAGGCGATTGAAGCAGTTGAGAATGAGAAGAAGCTATTTGATGGCCGTAATGTTTCCACTTATTTGAAGACATATGAGATCAAGATGGGGTTTTTTGGAGTTCTAGCTGGACTTATGAGTAAGTATTTCCTTCGTCTTGTCACACCCGCCTTGAGGGCAAAAGTGACTGATCTTTTTATTCAAAATTCGCATTGGCAATATTTTAAGAAGGCCTTGAAAGAAGAGTATTTCCTTGAGGACTTTGGGATGGCTACACGGCGGTCATTCCGAGAGTGGGTCTACATGCCAAACAAAGGTTTGGCTGCTTCAGAGTTGATTCGAGAATTTGAAGAGAGGTATAGTCAGCTTGATGCCATTGAACAAAGAGCATTGGATATTGAGAAAGTTGAGCTTTTCTTGCAAGCTACAGATCCTGCTCTTCAGGAAGAATTGGGAGAGCTTCTTGAGGATCGCACAAAGCCTATGGGTCTTAAAACAGATTGGCAAGATGCTCAGGATGCAGTCTCGACATTGACCAAGAGGAGGATATGGAAGACCCGCCTACAAAATGGATCTATGACACCGACGCCGTCTTCTGCTCCTATGCCTGCTTCTATCCCTGTTATTTCTTCTCTTCCTCAGCCAGTTTCTTGGCCTATGCCAGTGCCTACTGTTTCTACTCCTCCTATTCCTCCTACTCCAAGACCGATGTCGGCTCCTTCTGCTCCAAAACCATCCACTCCGTCGGTGCCTTCCTCTCTTGATGATATAATCAAAGGCATAACGGATTTGACACTAGAGTCAGTTAAAGCGGAGTTGGTGGGAAAATTGAAAGAGCAGTTTGCTTCGACTGTACCTACTATTTCTTCTAGTGCTCCTACTGCACCTAGGATTGCTCCTAGTGCACCTAGGAGAGATCGAAGATGTATTTGGTGTGATAGTACGGACCATCAGCATTGCAGGGATTGTGAATCTTTTTAGGATGCAAGGAGGAATAATTTGGTATTTTGAGGACAAGATGGTAAGATTTGGTTGACTGAAACAGGAGCTCCGCTTGCTACCAACTTTGGGAAAGGCAGAATGAAGAAGTTAGTGGATGACATGGCTGCGCGTACTTCTTATGTGGCAGCTAGAGGAGATGCTTCTGCATATGGAGTCCAGATTGAAAAAGGATCAGAGAATCAGTCAGCATTATGGACTTATGCTATGGAGACCGCAAACAAGGGAAAAATTTAGCAAACTGTTTTGACTAGTGCAGGCTCTAGCATCAGATTTGAGACAGGTTGGGATTCGCCTGTTGACAGGTACACTATTTATGCCTACTTGGCTAAGTCTCAAGGAGCAGATGTACATGTTGAGGAGAAGCATAAGAGGGATGAAGAAAATCCAAGTGCAGCTAAAAAGACTAGAGGGGGTGAGTTTGTTACTCCACCTACTGCAGGACCGTCTTTGAGACCAGGGCCAGAACGACAGATGGAAGATGCTCAAAAGAGAGAAAAAAGGCAAGAGCCTAGAGAGAGAAAGCAGCCAAGGTTTAGATTGATGTCCGATATTGAGACATCTATGGACATAAAGAAAATCTTTAATGAAAAGATACTTGGCAGTGAGGTGACTTTTACTATTTCTGAGGTTTTGGGCATCTCGAAAAGAAAGTTTCAAGATCAGTTTCAAGAAGTCTTGAAGAGGAAAAGACATGCATTGCCTACTACTGATACACAGGGAGTTTTGATTGGGGAGTTGGATGAAGATGAGGATGAGGTTATGGTTGAGAATACTTCTGTTTTTCCACAGATAGAGAAGAGGGTTCAGCCTATGCATTATGCTGAAACTGATGAGCCTGTCTTGATACCGTGTAGTCACTTTTCGCGGAGTCATTGGGCTAGGGCAACTATAGAGACAATTGTAAAAATTGGAGAGAAATAGGTGCCTTATGTTTCTTTGGTGGATCATGGTTCAGAGATTAATCTCATAGTTTGTGGAGTTTATGAAAGTAACAGATGGCCTATGGATGTAGAGCATGGGTGGTGTATGAGAGCCGCCAACAACACTGCAGGTGATTTGTATGCTGCCTGTCCCAGTGTCAGGGTTTCTATTGGAGATGTAGAGGAGGATTTCCATTTCTTTGTGCAGGATTCATGCTCTTATCCCATAATTCTTGGACATCCATTCATCTCATAGAGATGCTTATGGAGATAAAGGTAATGGATGATGGATCTTCTTATGCACGGATTCGCAGTAAAGATGGCATGAGAGCAGTTCAGTTTATGACTGTGTGTGTGAACCATGTTAGAAACTGTTGAGAATCTGCCAATCACACCCTATCTATGCCCCTTTGTATGGAACAACTAGGATAGGAAGATGCAATTCATTCTAGGAAGAGAGACAGATCCCATAGGCACAGTGATGAAATGTGCTACCAAGCAATCCTATATAATGATGTACTTGACTATCACTTTAAAATGATGATAATGCAATAGTACTTGTCTCTTTCTGTCAAGTCTCTGTGTCATTGTCAGTCCTACACAAGATTGTGTTTATGAGTTCAAGTCTCAATCTTGAAACCTAATTCACTTGTCTTCTTTGTCAATGTCAACATGAGTAGTATCTTCATCTTCTATCCTCCATAGCTTCCGTCTTTGCCATGCTCTAGATCCCGCATTTCTCACATGGTATCAGAGCCCAGTTGGGCATGGCATTGCTTCTCCAGCCTCTCTTGATTCCTCTCAACCTCTATCCAGCTCACATCCAACTCAATGTCAGCTCATGACTCCATTTTTAAACTTGACCTTCATCTTCAACTGTGTCTGCCATAGCCAGGACTGCACCCTGCCTCCTTGGAGCTTCTTGATCTCCTTCCACACTCAATATTTTGACCCGCTTTCTTCTGGAGATATCTTGCCTAGGTCAGGGCGCAGCCTCCTGATACATCACAGTCCAACATTGCTCATTATACCACACTCACACTCAACATTTCATTACCACTTGACAATTTGGTTAAGCCGATGGTCAAGTCTCACTATTAATAGAATTTGATCTTCTCACCAAAGTCCATGGCAAAGTTTTTACTATATGATTCTTGTAAGAGAAACATAATTAATGTTAACTTAGGGCCAAAATAATCCATGAGATTTAATACATAAGCACGTATATTTATGGTCGGATCTCATACCACACTTAATCTCAAATTTCAATATTTCATTTTATGAAAGAGTCCCTTTGGAGTATATTTGTCTTGTATTTTGTAAAATCTTGTGTTGTGTTTTCAATTTTCAACCTAGAAATATTTTACATTTATTTGGGTTTTGTGAGTACCAACATTGTGTGAATTCGAGATCGCTGTTAAATCTGCGCCTCTGCCCGGTCGTACATGCCATGGAGCCCGTCTGTACTGCGCCTTGTCCTGCAACCATAGGGCTTTGTAAGCCCATGACCTAAGCTACCTCCAGCTCGAGTTTGATGCCGGATGATTGGGTTTGTGGGCTGATGTAGTAGAAAAACCAGTCAAGCTGAAAACCCTAACTGTGGGACTCCATAGCTATTTTCTTTCAAGCTTTCATTTCACTTGATTTTCCTCATTGTCTTGAGTCAAGCTAAACTCTGCCACTTTGATTCACTAATTTGATTAGTCTCCAACAACATTTGTCCATCTAAAGTTTTTTCCAGTTACCTTGGCCATCATGAAGAATGAGATGTCTTTGCTTGAGGGGGACAAAGACATGGACATGAAGACTAAAGCTGCAAGCAAAGTCCATGGGGAACTAGACCAAGAAGACCATAAGATCAAAGAGCAAAGGAAGAAGGACAATAAGAAGATCAGCCATGAAGACCAAAAGACCACATCATTCAAAGCTGAAGAACCAAAGATGAAAGACAAGAAGATTTTCCATGCTAACAAAGAGAAATCATATGCTGAAAAAGACCACAAGGGCCTATCGGTCCTTGTCTCTCATTTTCTGTTTTAAAAGCATTGTACCTGCCTTAATGTTCCTTTCATAAGCTTTGTAAACTCCTCATGTAGCCTTGTACTACAGCCTCTGTACACTTTGTGAGGCCCCTGTTACAGCCTCTGGATGTTCACCATGTTTATGGTACCCACACTTAGCCTTTTCTGCGACAGCCTCTAGTGTTTTGCCATGTTTGTGGTATGCCCACACTTTGCAAGTGCTGCTCTCACTAAAGCCTCTACACACTTTGTACTTTCAGGTTGTGATTGAGGAGGGGTGTTGAGAATCTGCCAATCACACCCTATCTATGCCCCTTTGTATGGAACAACTAGGCTAGGAAGATGCAGTTCATTCTAGGAAGAGAGACAGATCCCATAGGCACAGTGATGAAATGTGCTACCAAGAAATCCTATATAATGATGTACTTGACTATCACTTTAAAATGATGATAATGCAATAGTACTTGTCTCTTTCTGTCAAGTCTCTGTGTCATTGTCAGTCCTACACAAGATTGTGTTTATGAGTTCAAGTCTCAATCTTGAAACCTAATTCACTTGTGTAACAGTTGTCTTCTTTGTCAATGTCAACATGAGTAGTATCTTCATCTTCCATCCTCATAGCTTCCGTCTTTGCCATGCTCTAGATCCCGCATTTCTCACAGAAACAGGGATACTCTTAGAGATGCACCTTTGCCCACTGTGAGGGATTCGGGTTTTCATTAGGTACCGTCGTTTTGCGAGACGACGGTGGTACAGAGCAGAGGAGATTGGAGTTTTCGCCTCCTGGCAGCAGTGTTTTCTCCTCCGGTTTTGTTGGGATTTCAGCAAACAGTTCGATGAGCTATCAGAAGACTTCTAAGTTACCTAGAGCTCCCAGGCAATACATATGCAGGAAGGAGAAAAATTTGAAAAATGCAAGAATTTTAGAGGATGATGAGCACATAGATGGGATGTATGATAGTATGATTTGTGCGGATACAATGACAGAGATGGAAAATATGCTGAAAGCTGATATGTAGAGTTGTCACAGTAATGTAGTAGTGCAATCCCTGGACATGTTTCATGAAATTGCAGATTTTGTGTTACAGATTGAGTCAGAGGCTGAGGTGGCTCAGCAAAAAGTGTTGAGTGCTGAAGAAATTCAGCAAACAGAGTTTCCGGCTGATTATGATCAGCTTACAGAGACACAAAGGGCTGAAAACTTTCAGCCAATAGAGTTTACTGCTGAAATATTTCAACGCCCAGAGTTTAGGGCTGTTCCTATGTACTCCATAAAGCAGAGGCTGAGGATATTCAGTCATTGGAGTGCAGAATTGCTGATTTACAGCAAGATTTGAGTAATGCAGAGGATCATAATGAAGCCAGGGTTGACACGAAATACAAGACTGTGGATAAGAAGGTGAAGCCGATAGCTGTACCGCTTCCACCTGACAGTAATCAACAAATAGAGAGGGCTGACAAATAGCCAATTTTGAGGAATCCGGAGCATATAGGCCATAAATTTTCAGCAGAGACTCTTGCTGAATTGAAAATTGGAAATGGTGATTTCTTGCTACCTACAGAGAAGCAATGCTTTCAGGAGATGCTTGAGCGACATGTAAGGGGGTTTGCTTTTTTCCCGCATGAGATTGGATGTGTGAATCCGGATATTGTTGCTCCTATGGTCATCTTTACTATTCCTCATATTCCATGGAACCTCCGACCTATTCCAGTGCCTAAGGCACACCTGCCAAAGTTGATTGATTTGTTGAATGAGAAAATCAGGATGGGAATTCTTGAGCCTTCATCTGTACCATACTCAAATAGGTGGTTTACGGTTCCAAAGAAGAATGGTACTCTCCGATTTATACAAGACATGCAGCCAATAAACAGAGTTACTATCAGGAATGTTAGTATAGGTCTAGTTGTGGATGAGTTTGCAGAAGCATTTGCTGGATGTGCCATCTATTCTTTAGGTGATTTGTATTCGGGATATGATCAGTTTCAGTTGGCTTTGGAAAGCAGGGACATAACCACTATGAGAACTCCTATTGGGCTTGTCAGGATTTGTACCTTGCCTCAAGATGCCACTAATTCTGTTGCACATATGATGAATGCCATGCATAAGGTTCTTCGTGATTACATACCTCAGCTTACCATGCCTTTCTTGGATGATGTGCCCATTAAGAGGTGTGTAGAAGAAGAGAAGAATGAGAGTTTAAATGAGCAGGGATGCAGATACTTTGTGGCTGATCATATTTCAGCTTGTGAGAAGATTTTGGCCAGGTTAGAAGAAGTAAACTTGACACTATCAGGGAAAAAATCTATTTTTGGAGTAAATGAGGTTGTTATTGTTGGACATATGTGTGGGTATTATGGCAGGAAACCCTCACCTGAGAAGGTGGATGCTATAGGCAAGATTACGGAGTATTGTTCTACCACTTCAGAGGTACGGAGGTTCATTGGAGCTTGTGTGTTTTATATGATTTGGATACCTCATTTTGCACACATAGTAGATTGTTTATATCAGTTGCTTCGAAAGGGGCAGAAATTCTATTGGGATGAGAGCCACATTAGAGCCATGCGGAAATTGAAGAAGCTATTGCAGATTGCTCCTACTCTCAAGAAAGCGGATTATAATTGCGGAAGGCCTATTGTATTGACAGTTGACGCTAGTCCAATTGGCATAGGTTGGGCTGTGGGTCAAGATGATGCAGTTGGAAACAGGTATGCTATTTGCTTTGGGGCAAAAGTCCTAAACGAGAGACAGAGGAGATATCCACAAATCAAGAGGGAGTTACTAGGGATTGTTACGGCTCTCAAATGTGACAAGGAGTACTTTATTGGAGCTTCAGTTGTGGTAGAGACAGATTGCTTGCCATTGATAGGTATGATTACGAGTTGCTCTACTCCGGATATAGCTATGCTGAGATGGATTGCATACATCAAGTCATTAAATCCAGAATTTAAACACATAGCTGGGAAGGATAATCCAGTGGCAGATATGCTGTCTAGAGCCAGATATGATGATGAGGAAATACTACTTGCAGAAGAGGATGATGCAAAAATTTCAGCTGCTATGGTTGATCATGTTTGTCATGTCTATGATATTGTGGCTTTCATAGAAGAACTCTATGTTGGAGATTGGTTGCAGATTGGCAAGTACCTTAGTACACTAAGAAAAAGAGATGAATGGACAGATGAAGAGTTCAAGAAGATCAGAAGAAAAGCCTATGGTTATTTTCTCAAGGACGGATTTCTTTGGAAGCATCCGAAGAAAAGAGGCGGATTACCTTTGCGGGTTGTCTGCGATAGAGAGACACAGTTACAGGTGATGAGGGAGTTTCATGAGAGTCCTTGGGCTGGTCATAGAGGAGTGTGGGCTACTTATGAGAAAATCAAGGAGAAATATTGGTGGAAAGGCATGTATAGAGATGTTTCTCACTTTGTAGAGACTTGCAAAGATTGCCAGATGTATTCGGTAGTGCGTCATCGAGATGAGCTTCATCCGACCTATCCGCTATGCATTCATTATAAGTGGGTAGTTGACTTGGTTACTATGCCTATGGGTCTATGGCAGATGAGGTATATTGTTTTGGCTAGAGAGGATCTTACCAATCATGTTGAGGGCAGACCTTTGAGAACGAAGACCACTAGTACAGTGTGTAAGTTCTTATTGGAAGAAATTTTCTGTAGGTATGGCTGTGTGGGTAAGATCACTGCGGATCGCAGTGAATTGGATGCAGATGAAGCTAGGGAGTTTTTCTCTCAACTAGGAATCAAGTTGGCTCTAACCACAGCATACAATCCAGAGGGAAATGGGAAGAGTGAAAGAGGGCATTCGCCGATAGTGAAAGCATTAGCTAAAGCATGCAAAGTACGGATTGGAGAATGGCCGAGACTTCTACCATTTGCTTTGTGGGCTGATCGTATGACTCACAGTGTTACCACAGGATATATGTCCGCAGAGTTGATGTATGGTCAGAAACCGGTTATGCCGATTGAGACTTGTGCTTTGACTTGGTCAGTTTTACCTTGACAGGAGGATTTGACGAGAGAGGAGCTCTTAGCTCTTCGGATTCGACAATTGGAGAGAAGACCAGAGGATATTCAGCTAGCTATTGACAGGTTGAAGGTTGCTAGACTAAGAAATAAGGACAGGTTTGACAGCAGGCATCACTTGTGGCCTAGAGCAATAGAAGAGGGAGACTGAGTATTAGTCTTTGATAGCAGCCTTGAAAATCAGCATACTGCACTTTGAAAGATGGTGAAAAAAAGGTTTGGGCCGTACATAGTCAGACATGTCTTTGATAATGCAACATATGAGTTGACAGAATTGGATGGAACAGTGCTTAGAGTGCCTATTGCAAGAAAAAGAATCAAGATTTTCAAGAAAAGAGATGATGAAGATTATGCATTGGAAGAATTTGCAAGAGAAGAGCAATGAGAAAAAACTCCAATGGAAGAGACAGATGATATGACAGATAATCTTGTTGATATACCGGAAATGTACAATGAAGAGATTGATCTGTTTGTGGATCTTGATGATAATGATCATGGGTAGTTGGCCCATCCGGAGGATGCGTAGGATTAGAGGGGGTGGATGTCGTATTGCTGCGCATCCGAGGTGTGAAATCCACCCAGATGTTGTGTGTGTGACATTTGTTACTTTGTACATACTTAGTCATTGTGTTTACATTTACTTTCTGCGTGTGAGTATAGTGGAGAGAAGTTTGGAGGCATAGTGATGGGCATGTATGGGAAGTTTGGAAATATTATGGATGTGGAGATCGTGTTTTGTGAACATGCTGAGCACAATGTTGTATTACGGACTTTATAAAAAGTCTGAGTCTTTATGGCGAGAATGCTACAATTGAACAAGTTCAGGAACTTTGGGCTATCTTGCACCAGAGTATGCACTATGGGGCAAGGTCTCAGAAAGTTGTGATGTATATAGTTTTGGCATTTTATTGCTAGAACTAGTTAGTGGTAGGAAACCAATTGAGAAGCTTGGATCTGGACAGAAGCGCACTATAGTAGAATGGGTAGTGGCCGAAGGATATAGTAGAATGGGTAGTGGCCGAAGGACGACTTATGGAGCTCTTAGACCCAAAATTGTGTAGGATATGTGATGAATCGGATTTAAGGAGGGTGGTTCAAACTGCAACTATGTGTGCTCAGAATAGTCCAAAAAAGATGCTGCCACCGATAATTTTAGTAATGAGAATAAGCTGGAAAGGCTGAAGAGGGAGCGGATTGGATTGCTTTTCTGCAAAACAAAAGGTCGCTTTTGGAGAGCCTATTGAGGAAGGACTATTTTTGAAAAGAGGAGTTTTGGGGGCAAAAGGAAATCGGATGAGGAGAACAGGGGAAAGAGAAGCTTTTGGGGGGAAAGACGCAGGTAGGTGGATATATGCAGGATGGTTGTGGGTGTGCTTTCGGAAGAAGTGCTGATTGAGCAGGACAGCTAGCGTTGTCATCATCATCAAGGGGAGCACGTGTTTTCAGGTTGTGGATTGTCGGGGCTGTGACTACAGTGCCATGATTTTCATGGAGTTGGTTTGCGTACTATAATTGGAGGGCTCTCTTTGACCTGCAGTAACTGATGAATGGAGTATTGAAGAACTCCTTGATATTGGAGAGGACGAGGCAACTGGGGGAAAGACGGAATTCAGCGGAAGTCAATCAGAGAGGAGCTACGGAGACCAAAAGGAGATGAATTGAAATCGAAGTAGCTCTGCAACTTGCTAAAAGGAAGGCTAGGACGAGGCATGAGCTCTGCTAGTGACGAAGGATGAGAAGACGATTAAGGGAAAGAATAAACAGAACAGGGGAGTTCAGGACGGAGGAGAGAAGAACGAGGAGAATAAGGAAGAGGAAGCTCTAAAGATGAGGATGAAGTGAAGACGGAGAGTCCACGCAAAAGAGGGGAAAATATCGAACGAAGATGAAGTCACAGGAGGTGACAAAACCATCAACGAGAACGAGGAAGGGGATGAAGGATATGGACAGCTACTCTAAGCTAAGACCGGTTATGATTGGAGTTTCTCTACACATCATTGCGACTAGCGGCCTTCCCATCATAGTTTGAGCAACCCTGGGACTTTATTGAATTGATCACTAGTCAACAGCACCTGTAAACATTCTGTGTGCTTGTTTATTCTGCTAAGAAATGGTACCGATGGATGAGCCATCCTTAATGCAAAACGGCACATTCACTAATCCCTATCCAAGTTTGTTATATGCTTTAGTGAGATCATAGAGGGCAGCCATGATCTGGGCGAGAATACAATTGTTGTGACACTGTGGCCATTACAGCTCTGCACTTGTGAAAAGGTCATCAGTAACAAAGAATGTAGTACCAATCTGTGGAATCAAGGAGGAAACAGAGAATAATGCTTCTTCTTCATCCAATGAATATGGAGTTCTACACAGAATTGATGATGTCTTTGATAATTGGGGGTTTAAACCAGACTTGTGGCTGGTTCTATATATTTATGGTATTATCAACTGCACTTTTCAATAAACTAGCCTTCAGAAACCTTATATGCAATGGTCTAGTTCTTGCTGAGAATGGGAAGGTGTCCTTTTACAACTTGTAAGCTCAGGCTTTCCAGAGAGTGACTATGAATTGCAAAATCCTTTTGTGAACTAGACTTTTCAGCGTGCTGCTTTTATCCAGAACTACTGAAGCTGCAAAATTAACAGAAGCAAGCTTTCAAATCCTGTAATGGATACAAATTACTAACTGTGGAAAATTGCTCGAGAATACATCTCTGCTGCTGTGATTTTTAGGACAGAGGGATCAACAATGAGGAACTGATTTAGTTTCACCTTGAACTTGGATTTCATAATGTTGGGGAGAATTTATTTTGAGACCTTGTACTTCTCAACTGTGCACGGCTTTGAATAAAAAATATCTAACATAGGATGATCCATTGATCCATCTATTATCACCGATATTTCTTGCTATAGAATTGATCTTCTATCTTGAAATTTGTCAAGGTCTTCTGAAGACGCGACTTTGCTTTCAAAAAACCCTTTGACAACGTCGTGCATTGTAGATTGCCAAGAAGACTTCCATATTCACAAGCATACGGCCGGCCTTACCTAGCGAACAGGCTGTAGCCATTTTTTGGAAGGGGAGCCCCATTGGCCCTCCCTGCGGCTAACGACATTAAGCCGGGTGTTCCTAGGATGGAAATAAATCCTACAGGCATTCCTAGACTGCGTGGTCCTTACGTAACCCATCCACTGAGTGACACTCCTGTCCACTATTTGGAAGAACCAAACGAGGAAGAAGCTTACGTATGCCCTTACGTCTTGCATGACGATGAGGGCAACGATGTCCTCATGGATTATCTCCCTGTACCGGTGATGGCGGTAGGAAGAGGACGAGGTAAAGGCCTAGGAGGGCAGACGCAGGATCCAATCACCTGTTGGACTTGTGGTCATCCAGGTCATGTCTCATCATGCTGCCCTGAAAGGGAGCAGCAAAACAGAGACAAGGCTGACCAAATATGTGCAGAGTGTAGAATCACTCATCTTTTCGTTGATTGCCCAAAGCGGAAGCCATCTTCGAGTTTAGCCAATGTGCCATCTATCCCATTGGGGTTGTTTGGTGTCAAGAACCTCGATGGGGAGGCCACTCCTATCCCATTGCGGGTCATGACCCGTGCCCAAACGAAGTAGACTGGCATCTCTCTGCCAGGACCAAACAATCTCTGCCAGGACCACTCCTATCCCATTGCGGGTCATGACCCTTGCCCAAACAAAGCAGGCCAACATCTCTCTACCAGGACCTAGCAATCTCTCTATAGCCTCGATAGGGAAGAAGAGCCATAGACGGAGGAGGAAGAGGTCCTTGTATCTCTCTGCCAGGACGTAGCAATCTCGATGCAGCCTCGATAGAGAAGAAGATCCGTAGATGGAGGAGGAAGAGGTCCGAAGCTAAAATCGCACTAAAAACGGAGAGTGTTACAACTCTGCCTGTTGGAAAGAAGGTCTCTGATGCAGAGGCAGAGACGTCAACCCCTAAGATGGCCGAAAAGGGAAGTGCTAAGGTAGCGGAATACCCGCATCCGAAGTGACAATTAGAGGCCATAGAAAAGGTGAAGGAATGGGTAAAGGAAGTCCAAGAGCATCTAAAAGACGCTGAGCCCATCATAGAGGACGAGATCGATGATCTCTCCAGTATAAGTACGCCAACCTCACCTCCACAACCAAAGTCGAGAGAAGCAACTGCACCACAAGCAGTGCTGCTAAGGCCAAACCTCGGCGCTACAGGGCCGCAGTTTAGTCACGGCCACTGGTCAGGACAATCCAGGTTAGGAGAGAGACGAACACCCAACGATCTCTTGACCACATTGGTGACTACCCCTGTAACACTTAGCCTGGGAGATCTACTTAGGCAGTAGCACCCCACTCTATGGCAAGATCTTAAGTAGTGGGTTGAAGGGTCACAAGAGTAGGTCATGGCAGACCCTCATGACATGATGCAGAGATGCAAATACCGAGTTTGACGCTACACTCTATACCTAAATCCTTGCACATCAATGCCTTCTGGGAAGGTTTCGAGATGCATGCAGTCTTACCGGTTTTAGCCCTAGGCGATACAACGAGGAAGGGAATCGTGGACACAGGGGCTAGGGTGAGTGTTCTTAGCCACGCAGTGCTTCAGACTTGGGAAAACCCACCCATTGAGACTACTAGGTTTAATGTCATACTAGCAAACGGTATGAGAGTCAAACCATTCAGGGTGCTTAAGAATTGGCCTGTGAAGATCGCAGGTGTCCAGTTCTCCATTGACTTTATAGTCATGAAGGGAGTGGACTACGACATCCTATTAGACCGACCCTGGATGTGCAATGCTAGGGTCATCGAAGATTAGGGTAGCGGCTTGATCTTCCTTGGCAATAGGACAGATGCCGTGAGAGTGGAGATGGACACCTGGAAGACCTCACTAGTCAACTTAGATGCCATCTCTGCTATGCTCAAGGGTAATACTTAGGTCAAGAAGTCCTATGGGCACTTGACCAAGTATATCCCATGCTGAGAGGACGAGCGGGACTGGATGCATGTCCTTGCTACAATTGACCTGCCGTTCTCTGATCACGAGGCTTATGAGCAAGCCATCAAAACAATCGGCAAGGCTAACGACACACCCTCCGTACCAGTCTGCATGATGGCAGGAAGCCTTCGTGGGAAACCGAAGCGCGTCAACTTCCAAGTCCCAACCAACAAAAGGGAACTCCAAGAGATACTGGAATACCTAATGGATAAGCTAGCTAGCAATCGAGTTGCAAATTTCAAACCACTCTAGGATCTCTTAGATGAATCCAAGTGGCAATGGACCAGAGTGCATGACTTAAACCTCATGTATAATTGGGCTTTGGTTCCTGACCAACGACTAGAGGTATACCAAGCCCTAGGAGATGATGAGCAGTCTGATGAAGAGAATTCTAACGACAAATACGAAGACTGCCAATCCTTTAGTGATGAAAGTGAGGGTGAGGTAGATACTGTGGAATATGACACTGAAGGACAAGAAATAGAGCAAATACACGCAGACTCCAAGCCGTAGAAAAAGAGTATCTTCAGGATGGAGTGAGGAGTCATGTGCGCGGAATGTGATCGCACTTGGTTGGAACATGTAGAGCCATAGACCTTGAGCAAGCAAGCCTATCCCAGCCAGGAATGACATCAGTGCTTAGGACTGAATCACCATCTGAACTGCACCCACCAGGGGAGACCACCTCTTCTAGCAAAGACGGAGGGTTTGACTTTGAATTGGAGGTTAGTTTGGATAGTGATCCAGAAATCCCTAGGTCGCCACAACCAGGCGCACCAAGGGGAACCTACCCGTCCACCTGAGGCATAGACGATTAAGGCAGGAAAAGGCAAAACAACCCAGGGATACACGAATGATAGAACAACAAAAACTGCAGGACCTCCCTAAGCGATTTACGAAATTCAAAAAAGGGGATAGGGTGGTAGTTCTGTTAGGTGCCAAACATCAAGCGCAGACAAGCAAACCAATCAAGGGACTAGCCAAGGTCAAGGAGGTGGACCTAGCCCCAGAAGGGGAAACACCCCGACCAGTCTTCACTGCCGATGACTTGACTAATGAAGAAAAAAACAAGTCTTGTTGCTCTCTTGCGAGAGTACATAGACATGTTCGCTTGGTCCTTAGAAGAGCTTGAGGGGGTAGATTCGAGTGTCGTGACTCACAATATACCCATGACACCAGACGCAACGTCGATCAAGCAGCGACCGTACCCTATGAATCCAAAGCACGCTCATGCTGTCAAAGAAGAGATTGATAAGCTGATGAGAGCGGGATTCATTTACGAAATTGAGCACACAGACTGGGTATAGCCCATAGTCATCGTGATGAAGAAGAATGGAAAAATCCAAGTGTGCGTCAATTACAAGAAGGTGAACGCTGCTACCAAGAGGGACAACTATCCGTTGCCATACACTGAACACATGCTTGAGAGAGTGGTATGCAAGGAAGCCTACAGTTTTTTGGACGGCTTCTTAGGGTACAACCAGGTGCAAGTGCATCCTACGGACATGCATAAGACTGCCTTCGACATTGAGTGGGGCGTCTTTGCTTACATAGTCATGCCCTTTGGGTTGACTAATGCTCTTGCCACTTTCCAACACCTCATGTGCACCATATTTAAGGACATGCTTTGCAAGGAGTTAGAAGTCTTTGTCGACGACCTCTATGTCAACTCGACCTGGATCGAACACCTAGACAAACTTCGACTAGTCTTCGAGCGGTGTCGCTTATATCGTCTCTCCTTGAATCCCTTAAAGTGCCAGTTTTCCAGTTTTGGGTGAAGCATGGATGCATCCTGGGGCATGTGGTGTCGAAGAACGGCATTGCCATTGAGTTATCGAAGGTCAGGGTCATTGTTGACCTTCCACCCCCAAATAACTACAAGGGAGGTCAATGCTTCCTAGGCCATACTGGATACTATCGGCGGTTTGTACTGAATTATGCGTTGATCGCCAGACCCTTGTACAAGCTGCTTATTGTCTTTGAATGGACCGAAGCATGTCAATGGGCATACGAAGAGTTGAAGAAGGATCTAACCACAGCACCAATCCTATGAGCCCCAAATTGGACCATTACCTTCCACATGCATATCGATGCTTCTAAGTTTGCCATGGGGGCAGTGTTGTGTCAACCTGGTGAACACAATTTAGACTATCTAGTGAGCTTTGCTAGCGGACAACTCACTCAGACGGAAATAAACTACTCGACGACGGAAAGAGAGGGATTAGCCATGGTATTCACTGTGAAGAAGTTTCGGCATTATCTTTTGGCCACGCCCTTTACCTTCTTCGTGGACCATCAAGCCTTACTCTATCTAGTAAACAAACCTTACGCTACAGGACGCATAGCTTGATGGCTCCTTTTGCTTTTAGAGTTCGACTTCTCCGTGGTGGTACGGAAGGGGAAACAGCATTACATGGCCGATCACATGTCACACATTCCCATCGGAGAAGCCGCTGGACAAGGTATTGTTGATGAATTACCTGACACCCATCTGTTTAACCTTTCCAGCAAGAGAGATCTATTTAAGACTGATCTAATGCCATATTGGGTAGATGACATAGTCCAAGTTCTTGAGCACAGACTGCCTAACTGACCGATAGAAAAATCCCGACTTAGGAGACTAATCCTTAAGATCCAGCCCTATTAGCTGATTGCAGGCCAACTCTATAGGTTGGGGCAAGACAGATTGTTGCGTAGATGCGTATGCGAATATGAGATGCACGATGTACTCTCAGAAATGCACAACGACATTGCCGGAGGGCACTTTAGTGGGGAAATGATAGCACGAAAGGTGCTGCAGTCTCAACTGTGGTGGCCCACGCTTTTCCGCGACGCAGCACGATTTGTCAAGCACTGTGACGAGTGCCAGCGAACGAAGGTCCTGATTTGCAAGGATCAAATGGAATTAACCCCAATTATTGCTCAATAACCCTTCGAAAAATGGGAAATTGACTTCATTGGACCCATTAGTCCTACGACAAAGTATTCGCAGGCCAAGTACATCATACTACCCTCACCATACTACCCTCAGGCAAATGGGCAGGCCAAATCAACGAATAAGATTCTTGTCAATGTCCTAACCAAGGTTGTCTCTGCTTCACGCAGCGATTGGGACAACAAGCTGATGGCAGCTTTGTGGGCTTACCGCATAGCTTATAAAATGGCTGTCGATCAAACCCTCTTTACGCTGACATATGGAACAGAAGCGATTCTACCATTAGAATTCTTCGTTCCTAGCCTGAGAATAGCACTTCAAGAATGATGGGAAGGGAAGGAGGCATGGACACAATGCCTAGTTAAACTCGAACGCCTCTCGGAGACTTGTCTTTTAGCCACCCATGTGCTGATCTGTGAGAAAGCCCGATGCAAGAGCTGGTTTGACCAGTACCTCAAGCAGCGCAAGTTCGAATAGGGTGACTTAGTGCTCCTCTACTTAGTTAAGGGGCATAAGAAAAAAATGAAATTTATAGGTCTTGGACCCTTCAAAGTTCATACAATCAGCCGAATAGGCAATGTCGAACTTGAGACCCTAGACGGTGAAGGGATAGGCTTCTTCAATGACAATCGTGTCAAGAAGTACTACCCTCCTACGCACCCTTTGCATGAGTCACCAATGTTAGAACTGCCTGTCAACGTACGAGTAGCCACAATCACTGAAATTGATGACGAGGATGAGGAAGCCGTAGAACCCGCATACCTCCATATTACGGTCACAGCAAAACAAACATGCGCTTTCAACACCTGGATCGACGAGGGAGCAGACTTCAATGTCTTAACCCATGATCATTGGACTCAACTTGGTAGACCACAACTTCAGCCCACTAATGCGAAATTAAGCCCATATGGGGCCCATTCCTACGCACTACTTGGCAAGTGCAAAGCTACTGTTTCTATCAAGCCTGAGACTATTCCAATGATTTTTTACGTGTTGCCAAATGCTAAAAACGCAGGCACAGAGTCACTGCTAGGGCGAACTTTCAAAAAGCAAACCCACTGCAATGTTGATTACGAGTCACAGCGCATCCACCTTGCAATAGGCAACGTTCGCATTGTTACAGCTTTCAGCAAGGGCTGTGTGACCTCATCCTGGGCCACAAAGCCGCAGATAGAAACATATGTAGTCAAGTCTAAGGAGGGGGATAGTGCGCGGCCGCTACTCCGGGAATTTCATAGACCGCAATCCATAGTAGCCAAAGCTAAGGCCCCGCAGCCTTGCCTTCAATGGATGCCTAAACAGTCGCAACAACCGCCTCGGAGTCGACACTCCTACCCTCATAAGACCAGAAACTCTAAACTTAGGAGGCCCAAACGCAGTTACAGGAATAGATGCATAATCAGTCAAAGATGGGTCCCCCAAAGCCCTCTTACACGCACAAGGCTACTATGAAGGCAATGCTTGGCTATGGATACCTAAGGCCCACACAGCCAAAGGCACCACTCGTATGCCAGCCTCAAGCTTGATCATCCCAAAAATCGTAAAACCTCAAAACCACAAACCACAGAGCTTCCCTGACCCGCAACCATCAAGTTCATCCACGCATGAACCCAAGAGAGTCGCCCAAGCCTATCGACCCACGCGACAGCCACCATCACAAGAGTCATCACCTGCCGGAGTCGATCCGACTTCCCAAATCCATCTTGAAAGCAGCAAGCCGTCACTCAAGGCTATTGCTAACCCAGCCATAGTCCTAGCAACCCAATCACAAGCTCAAGAACACTCACAATGGCAACCTTTCGTTGCCAAAGGCTCAAGTCCTACCAAACCCCAACCACCCGCAGGCCTTAGACCCTCTTACGAGAGGAAATCTTTTCTCACACTAGCAGCTGATTTAGCTGAAGAAACAGGGGATGACGTGGTGGATTGGATTAAGCGACTGGACACCACTTTTGTGTCGCTAGCTCTGAGCTACGATCGCCTGGACTTAGGCCTATTGGACGAATCCTTTGCAACCGAAGTTCAAAGGATGCCTTGTTCTTGGGACATGTTTGAATTCGCGTTCGCAAAAGCCGCTACCTCCACTTCTGCTAAATTACTCAGCAGTGAAATCTCCAAAGAGCAAGCAATCAAACAACGCCTCATCACGTCGTATGATCAGTGAACCACTTCTGCCATCACTGACTAAGAAGTTGCAAAGCTGTCAAGACTTGCTAAGACGAAATCCCAGTTCTTAAGGCATTGGTACACTCTTAGGTTGCAATGGGATGTTGAAGGATGTCGAATAATGACCAATGCTCAGCAGCGCCGCGCTATCAAAATAGCAGAGTACGACCCCACATATGTCGCGCCAACCTCATATCGAGTGTTAACCACTCTTTGGGGCTGTCCCATAGAAGAACACATCAAAGGACACCCCTACCTCAACCGCTTGTTGACCGAGGAAGAGTTACACATTGCTAGCCGAGTCAACTCGGGTGACTTCCTAATAGATGTTCTCACATATATCGCCCAAGTGGGGATTAAACCCTCTGACTTGGACCGTGAAGCTCATTTGGAATACAGTCCCAATTTCTATACTTGGCTCCTTCACAAGTAAACCTACACCCCTATGCCGAAAGCCCTTAACCTTCTGACCCTAAATCCTAGGAAGGATTCTTCTCAAGCTAGAAGGGGAGGGGGGTAAGATGAATCAAATCAGAATCACTAAATCAAATCAAAGTCAGTGAAGCACATAGACATATATTATGGAAAACGGATGGGGTAGGAAAAGGGCATGAAAATTTTGAAGTAAAGGGGAAAAAAGTCAAAGTCTGAAAAGGAGAATCTACATTGGATCTTAATGAATTCAGTCAAAAGCATAGAGTTTTTCTTTTTCAGCAAATTATTATGCCGCAAGCACTAATGAAAATTACGGTTTATGACAGGAACAAAAGATGTCGTAGCAAGACCACACCCCACCGATTTTAGTTCACAGATGAGGAAAGAGAGCAATATTGCATCCACCTAGAAAACCGCGCCTTTGGCCAGCTTAAGTTTCGAACTATTCGCAACATAGAAGTTGTGGTGGCTAGGGAGGAAGCAGCTAGGAGGGTGGTCGAGCAATGTAACCTCAGCAAGTACCTTGAAAAATTCTCACAGGAGCCGGACCACCTAAAGTGTGTAGAGTTCCTCAGATCATACGACCCAGACCAAGAATGCGGCACAGTGACGATGGGTAGAGGAGAAAGTGCCAAGCAAGTGCAGGTCCCTCTAGACCCAGCCTTGGTGGAGAAGGCGTTAGGATTGGAGCCAAAGACGGAGAGAAAACAGAAGAGGGATGTCTAGGCGATGTTGAAAATGAAAAAGGAGGAGGTGCTCACCAACGACAGCATCAGCATCCTAGACATCCCCGATGCAGAAGCTAGGCTGCAAGCAAAGCTAGTACATGTCCTCTTCTCCAGCCAGCGCTAAAACTCCTTGATGCATCGAATCAATGTGCCTATGATGGAGAACATAGCGGCCCACTCTTTGGACGAAGTTGATTGGAATGGGTATGTACGAAAAACTATCGACCAGGTAGCCAAAGCATTGGCTTTAGGAAGTGTGCAAGCAAGTGGAGGGTCTCCAGCCTCCAAGGCTACAGAGAGGAAGAAAGCTTCATCCAAGGCCTCTTACATCGGGTATGGAGGTGTCTTAAAGACGCTTATCTAGGAGGCCATGAAGGAGGCATAGGAGGTAGAAGAGGGGGAGGGGGAATGTTGGTAAATCAAACTCAAGAAGACTAAATGCAAAGGGGGATAGCATCAGTTCACATGGTGAACATAGGACTAGATGTGTGCTTAAGAGTGTGAGTGACCTAATCTATGATGTAAGGTAGTATGCCCATGTGTGTGTAGGTTAGAATCTAGGAGAGAATCATGGAGAAATTAGAGGAGAGAATCATGTATCGATGATGTTTCTCTCTGGTCTATATATATTATGACTCTCTCTTTGAATAATTTAATTCACTTTTGCGTGCCTTCCATTTCTTCCGTTGTCTCATTTTTCAAGATGGTATCAGAGCCACTCTTTCTCTCATCATGCCCTTTCGGCCTGATGTACACGCCCTCTACCCACCGTCTCAGCTTGCGGTAGTAGAAGGCCAAGGTCTGATGATTATTGGATCTGATTGGATATTCGGCCTCTTGTGATGATACGAAGTTTGGCATTAACCTCTGCATAGCCGTGCCATTGATAGGGCTTATGTGTCTCTTCTATACTTCTTCTTCTCCTTCTTTCTACTATGGCTCTTCTTGGTCAGCCATGGAAGCTCCACTAGAAGGATCTTCTGATCGGTGTGGTCGATCATCATCATGATAATCATCGTCATCATCAAGAATGGCATGTTATTGAGCTTCTGCTACGACATGAATCAAGCGCTCTCGCAGGCAGAATGCACACACGCCCACCAAAGCGTCCTGGGGATGGTGCCTACATCAGGGGATGACCTGATCAGAAGAGAGAGCATTCATGTCTCTCTCTCTCTGTGGTTTGATCTCACCAGACCTTGCTTCCTGAGCCCAAAGAGATCAACCACCACAAGCTTTGCATGATCTATGACAGGCTCCTGGCATGCATTCAACTTCCTCAAAGCTACTGCCTCGACTTTAGCTACACTCCCTCACTACTGTGCTTCAGCAGTACTAATCATGAGTGCCTCCTCTTCTTTGAGTTTGCACGAGAGAAGGTTGCTGTAGATTACAAGTGTAACCCAACCCACAACTACTTCAGCAACCCAACCCACAGGTGCTTCAGTAAACGAAACCCCTTGAAGACCACAACTGTAGGTTCCAGAGTTGCAGATATGGCCGACTCCCTCCACACTCTCTACTAGTGTGGTTTAGCAAAAGACCCTCTCTTCAGTCATCATTGTATTTGAAAAGTATTTAATTAATATTTTTTTTGTCAAGATGCCTTTGAAAGATAATGACTTAAGCTTCAAGTTCTCTGGAACTTCATTTCATACATGGCAAACTAGGATCAAGTTGGTCCTCATGAAGAAAAGTTTATGGAATATTGCAAATGGAAAGGAGAAGAAGCCTCGAGATCCTGCTCAAGCCACTGCATGGGAAGTTTGCGATGACAAAGCACAAGCCATAATCAAGCTAGAGTTGGATGATACCTACATCCATCATGTGGATGAATGCAACAATGCCAGGGACACCTGGGATGTTCTGAATGCTCTCTTTGGACCCAACTCAAAGAGTTCCAAGTTTGGACTTCTAGTTGAGTTTTTCCATCTTGAAATGAAGCCTCAAACCTCACTTGCTTCTCATTTGAATTACATGAAAAGTCTCCTAACTGAACTTTCCCGTATTGATTTATGCATTGATGAAGATATCTCAATTGGTGTATTACTTAAATCCCTTCCTAGTCCTGAATATGACAATGTTGTAACAACCCTCACCAATATGCCGGATCCACGGCTAGTGGAAATAGAAGCTTCTTTGCTTGAGGAGGAGAAGAAAAATAAATTCAAGCAAGAATCTCCACTTGCTACTACAAGATCATCTACAAGAGAGGAAGTACTTTACCACAAGGGATTTTCTGGCAAAGGGAAATACAAGTACAATGACACCATCATTTGTGATTTTTGCCACAAGCTAGGCCACAAAGAGAGGGACTGTTTTTTTAGGAAGAAAGCACAAAGAGCCTATCCATGAGCATCACCGACAAAGAAGAGCATGATGAAGAACAAGACCAAGAGCATCAAGAGGAAGAACACAAGAATCTCAGCATGGAAGTGAAGAAGAAGGGGGCCTCTAAAACTCCTTCAACTTCGTTTGATGACTGTTTATTTTGAATAAAGATGTAACCCCGGCACATTAACGTCGTCTTGATATTGTATATCAATCCCAAAGGTAAAATCATTATAAGTCATGGCTAAACCTCTGACCCAAGTCTCCTACACCTTCCACACCACTGAGAAACCACATCCCTGCGTTGGTCATGGATGACCAAGTCACGTCATGCCTAAACTATTGTACATCTTGAGTTTGAAAGGGGGTGTTGGTAAATCAAACTCAAGAAGACTAAATGTAAAGGGGGATAGCATCAGTTCACATGGTGAACATAGGACTAGATGTGTGCTTAAGAGTGTGAGTGACCTAATCTATGATGTAAGGCAGTATGCCCATGTGTGTGTAGGTTAGAATCCAGGAGAGAATCATGGAGAAATTAGAGGAGAGAATCATGGAGTCATCGATGATGTTTCTCTCTGGTCTATGTATATTATGACTCTCTCTTTGAATAATTTAATTCACTTTTGCGTGCCTTCCATTTCTTCCGTTGTCTCATTTTTCAAGAGGGAAACACCCAACAGATCACCTCCTCATCAATACCAAGAGAGGTCCAGTGATAGGACTGAGACTGAGGAAGAAGGGGAAGAGCAGAAAAGCAAAAAATCACGTCAAGGAGGTCGAGAAGAAGGCAACACAAAAGAAAAAGAAAAAGGATGAGGAGGCCCGCAAGAAAGAGAAAGAGGACTTAGAGAAGGCCAAGAGAGAGTCCCTCAGGGAGGCCAAGAAGAGGGAGAAGAAGAAAAAAAAGGAAGAAGAAAAGGAAAATGAGCAATTACAGAAGGCTAAGAAGGCATCAAAGTAGGAGGCAGAAGAGAGAAAAAGAAAGGAAAAGGAAGAAAAAGAGAAAAAGAAGGAGAAGCAAAGAAAAGTAGAAGAGGAAAGGTGAAGAAAGGCTGATGAAGAAGAGGAAGAACTAAGAAGGAAGGACGAAGAGGACCTCGCTAAAGCTACACACCGGTCCATCGAACAACAATGCAGAGCAGATGAACTGGGGAGTTTGAGCCCACATAGAGAAGAAAGGCCTGGGTCAAGCACACAAGTGCCAGAGATTGTGCCGCTCGCCATTACCGAGGGCAAGGGCAAGGCCCCAATCCACCCAATTCCTACCCTATTGGTGCCTCCCACTGAGCCAACCACCATCACTCCCAGCATCCCCACCAGTACAGACGTATCAAATCTGGTGGCATGGATGCAATACTTCATTAACAAGGAGATAGCCCAGGGGACGAGCACTGAAACTACGGCTATAGGGCAAAAGCAACCGGCCACATACACAGAGTCTAGGCAAGATCCTAAACAACAAAAGGTGGAGGCCTCAACAACACCCATCCAAACAATGATGACACCACCAGCTGATTATGACGAATACGTTGCCGAGCTACTCTCGCAGTTGGAGAGAGCTAAGGAGAAACGGAAGGTAGCGGTGGTTGAGTTGGCAGCTGAGAAGGAATCAATAGACACCTTCCAGCTTGACAAAACAAGGATGATAGCCATGCAACAAAGGGAGATCGCAGATATCAAGCAGGAAATAAAGGCTAAGGATGACATAGAAGAGCACTGGAGGTAGCAGCTCGAGAATGAAACACAGGAGCTGGTAAAGATGCAAAGAGAACATAAGCTCTTGATGATAAGGCAATACCAGCAGCTCATTACAAAAACTGCTAAAGTTGAATAGCTCATGGCTGAGCTCAATGCCAAGGATGAGAAAAGAAAGCAGGATATGGAGCAGCAAGAAGAGATTGAGCGCCTAACCAATTAGTTGAACTCTGAAAGAGAAGAACAGAAGAGGCTGATCAGGGAATTGGAGGACCAAGAGCAAATGTTCATGATACTGACCCTGAAGCAAGGGGAGAGTATGGAGGAAATGAACAAGAAAGCAGAGGAGTGGGCAGTGCATAATGAAAAGAGGGTGAAGACACTGGCACATCGCCTTGCTCTAGTAGAAAAGGAAAAGATCATTGCAGAGAGCAAGGCAGAAGCCGCCCAAGTGGCCTTCAATGCCCAACAAAAAGCCTTCCTTGACACCATCAAGGACACTATCCGCTCAGAGGAGGGAGAGCCGTTGGAGGTGGCACAAAGAAAGCTCAGCATTGCATGCAGATCCCTACACGCAGGACTACAAATGTCACCCCAACCTGCGGAGGTTAGGCTGAGCCTGGACGAGCAACGGAAATACCTACTGCTTGCCGGCCTAACCCCCCAGGAAGTGGATGCCCTAGGATTTGAAGAGAGAGCACCATAGGGAAACTGGCAGGGGGAGGAAGCTGAACTCGAAGTCGACATAAACAGATTCAGTGAAGATGTGATCCCACAACCCCCCTCGCCGCACATTCAGGAACATCAACCACTTGACCTGCCCCTGCCCAATAAAATTTATCTTAGCTATGTGCGAGAGTTTGAGTAAGCTTGGGAACATGGTCAAGATCAATAGTTCTTAAAGATTGAGCTAGCACGTGAGTTAGGCACATGCATTATTTACCCCAATAAAATTTAGCTTAGCTATGTGCTCAAGCTCACTTAAATTCTCAAAGAGAGTTTGAGTAAGCTTGGGAACATGGTCAAGATCAATAGTTCTTAAAGATTGAGCTAGCACATGTACCCCAACTCAATCTTAAGTCTCTTTGATATTGATCTTGGCTATGTTCTCAAGCACACTCAAACTCTCTCAATCTCAAAAAGAGTTTGAGTGAGCTTGAGTACATGGATAATCTCAATCTCAAAGTGGTGGTCATATGCTAGAGCTGACTCAAACTCTTTCAATCTCAAAGGGAGTGTGAGTGAGCTTGAGCACATGACCAGGCCCAATCTCAAGGAAACTTTAGATAATTTGACCACATCTTATAGTTGGTGTGGTGACCTTGGTCGTAGTGATGCATTTTTATTGTAAATGCTATGATATAATGGTGAAAAGACAAAGCTAATATTTAAATTATACATGTGCTCTCTTAGGATTCAAGTTATGCATGAGTGGACTCTATGCACATGGGAAGGGCTTGTTTGCATGGTCTGCTAGTCACCTAGTACAAGTTAGTCTGAGATATCAAGAGAACTATAGAAGCTAGAATTTATATTATACAAGTGGCCTTCTTGAATCTCTAGGAGGTTTACTAGGCTATCTTTGTTTCGAGAAACCCATGCTCATATTTTGCACAATGCAATTATAGGCAATTGTAGCTGAACTTCTAGTAGAAATGAAAGATACAATTATAGGTAATCATAGCTACACATAGCTTGGAGAGAGGGAGTTAATATAAGCTTCCAAGCTCTACCTCAAAGAGATCTAAAAGTAAGAGGGAAAAATTGTCTTGCCCATAGGGCCAAGCTTAAACACATAGCCAAGTATCTACAATTATCTTCCTTGTAGCATCTTCCAATGCATTGATAGGTAAGACTACGTGCATCTATGTACCTTCCCAAAAGGCATTTATTTGCAAAGGTAGGCATTGAGTTCAAAGTTAAGCTTGATATGTGTGTTATCGCATCGTGGTCAAGCAAGTGAATCATCCCAAGCTCGTATTGTCGTTCTACCTGTTGCTTCAACCCTTGCTATAACATTGAGTTCTGCTTGAGCACCTCTCCTAATTGTATGGTCATAGTGGTTGATATCAATGTCGTGAGCAAGTTGCCCATTGCTTGATTTTTGTTAGGCTCTACGCTCTTTTTCTAGTGTTCTTGGGCAGTCTCTGCCCACCTATGGCATCTAGGCTCTGTCAATGTCGTGCTATGTGGGTTGTGGATGCGTCTCTTGATCTTAACTGAGTAGGCAAGATTGGTGTGCTCATACTAGCGACCTCATCAATCTCATTTTTGAAAATGGGTTCCGCATCCTTTAGGTGTGCTTGGGCTTCTCTCACCCACTCCTTGACCTTATCAGCCACTTCTAATTGGTGCCTTGGATCAGGACATTCTTCAACCTTGGCACTTTCCTTTTCTACTATCTTAGGAGCACACATGTCTACTTTTGAATCCATAACTTTCTTTCCATTTGGTAATGTGGTGGCACTATCTGTCTTAAGTGTAATCTTTGTTTCAACCCACTTTTTCCTTCTTCTACGGCTTCTCTTCCCTATTGAAGCTGCATCGAGGTTGCTAAGTCCGGGATGAAATATCGGCCTACTTTACCTATGCTCGGGTCATGACATTCATTGGAATTGGTGTGGGTTCACCATCAAATGTTTCAACTCCAAACTGTCCCAATGGTTTGGATGGCACAATAGTTGAGCTAGTGGAAGGTTTTTGCCTAGGACACTTGGCATACAAGTGTGTGATCCCACACTCAAGGCATCTTAGGTCAGCCTTCTCTCAATTGGCTTTCTCCCTTTCACGACATTGTGATAAGATGTGTCTTGGGTGACCACAAGTCCAGCATGCAATGGGTTCTTGGTTCTATTCTCCTAGACCTCTACCTCTTTCCGTGCCCAACACCATCATAGTGGTATTAGTCTAAAATCCATCAACATGGGATTTCTCTCTTTCTCATACGAGATGTAAGGGTTTATATATGCTTTGTCCTTGTTCAAATCCTCTATATAATGTATTGAAGCATCGCTCGATGGATGGGTCATGACGGGTCCAAGTGGTCTAGGTATCCCTGTGGGGTTGATGTCCATCCTAGGGACAGGTGGTTTTGAATCATTGGGTGCTAGGAGAGATAGTGGAGCTCCCCTTCTGAAAGGTTGCAGTCTATTCTCTAAGTAGTAAGGCTGATTGTATGGCTATGAGTACGATAATGGCCTTTGTAATCGGCAATGCATTGTATCATGGCTAAACCTACTGCAATTGACAGAGGGTCTAAATCTAGGATCCATACACTCGGACAGAAGGTGGTTTCCTCCACAATGCATGCATTGCACATGAGGTTGTATGGGCCTTCTCATCACCTCTTACAATCTAGACAACTCTAGCTTCACGTCCCCTAACTCCCTGGCCCTGGTCGACACTCTTTCCCTTATCTTGGGTGATCTTGTTTGATTGTGGTATCCCTTTCTGAGGTCTAGAGATAATGCTCTCTCAAGTTGTGGGTCTTGAGCTCCTCTCCTTGAGTAGGTCCTCCACTTGTATGGCTTCTTTGAATACCCTAGCTAGAGCATTCCTTTGCAGGGTTGAGTTGCTCATCCATGCCTTGTAAAGCTCTTTGCTTCGGATCTCGCTTATGGACATGGTGGAGACCACTCACTGGCTAGGTTGCTCTATGACTAGGATTCTCTTAAAGAGACTTTGCACATGACTGATACAGTCTCAGATATCCTCCTTGTCCTTTTGACTGTCATTCATCAATCTAATGATGAGGTTGCCATAGTATCCCGCCTTAGAGAATCTCTTGATGAAGAGACTCTTGAGGCTATTGAAGTCATTGCATTTAGCATTCTCTAGACGAGTGTACCACATCTATCCTTTGGCTCCTAGGAAAAGTTTCGAAAGATTGTGCACATTAAGCAAGGTCAATGAGGCTGGTAGCATTGCATACTTTCTCAAATTGCTCCACAAAGCTATGCAGGTCATTGTCAAGCTTATACTTGTCGAGCTGCTTAGCAACCATAAGTATCTTGGTCTATTGACTCCTAGAATTCAAGGTGATTTCCAGTCCTGTTAGCAAGGCAATCACTAGACCTTCTTTGCAGCTATTTTGTCTAAGAGTCACCTCGTGAGAAGCTCACTTACCATAAGATTAGCCTTTAAGGATCTCTCCCTCTTAGAATTTGTTCCAGTCCTGGTTCTATTGGTGAGAGCTTCACACATTTCTATGTCTTGTCTTAGATTTTGAGCTCATTTCTCTTAGTTGTAGGTGGCCATCCTTTGCAACGCTTTCCTTGCGAACCTTTTCTTCTCCTCTAAATCAGCTATGATGTCTTCAGCTAGTCTACCGTGATGCTCCATTTTGGTTTGCAGGTCATATCGGGTCATTAGTTGATGAATGTTGATTGGGAATTCTCCCAAGTCAAGCTCATCATTATTTGGATTGGTGCTGGATCCTAACATATTGCTTACTTCTTGAGCCACTAGAGCATCGATGAGATTAATTAAGTTGGGTAGAGTTGCAACCCTAATCATGCCTATTGTTGTTGCTTGCTAAGTGGCTCGACGATTCAAGTCTCTCAGTATCCAATGATTGTGATCCTTGTCCACTATTCAATGTCTAGGGGTCTCCTCCTACTAGTGGGTTCATTTAGCTTATCTTATCTTGCATGAATTCCTTGCTATTTAAAATAATTCTTAATGTTATGGGTACACAGATGTTAGTGGTGTGCTCCTCAAAGTGCAGTATGCAAAATCACGCTATTAGCTTCTATACACATCAAGTGTTAAATTCATACAGTGTGTGAATCCAATGAAAACAATACAGTGCAACATACACTTTTCCTCATTCTTTCATATGTTTAATGACAACTCTAGTTGGTTTGCCCTGGTCTCTATAGTTTCCTCTCGGGGAAGTTACCATATGTATATCCTCTACATCACATGCGTTCAAGGCCTACTTATAAATATCCTTATCTGTGAATTTTTCATGAATAAAACATAACCCTTTTCTATTCAATCAGTAAATAACCCCCTTATATTACACCCTTATGTGTGTAAAAAATGAATAAAAATGGAATTAAAAAAATACCTTATTTTGAACCCACGTGGTGCACACATATATTAATGAGTAACTTACCTGAGAGTGTCCTAGACGTGTGGTTTGAGGGGTTGTAAATTTGGTATGCAAAATCAGGCTATCAACTTCTATACACATCAAGTGTTAAATTGATACAATGTGTGAATCCAATGAAAACAATATAGTGCAACATACCCTTTTCTTGATTCTTTCATACATTTAATAACTACTCTAGTTGGTTTGCTCTGGTCTCTATAGTGTCCTAGACGTGTGGTTTGAGGAGTTGCATATTTCCTCAATGAGTCCGACCTCTATCGGCGGGACATGAGGCGGTTGAGGGTCAGTGCCGTGGCTGCTTTTTTGGGCCATTAGATCACAATTCATGAGTTTAGTGGCCGTATGAGCCGTTCCACGCATTTGGAGGCCTATGGAAGTGTCTCTAGATTGGGCTTAGCATTTACATGCCCCCTGGGATGGGTCCACTTTACTAGAATTTGGCTTTTGCACAACTTGTCCAAGTGACAATGTCTGAGTCTTAGACTCGAACATCCGAGTCGGGTATCCGTGTCCCTGAGTCCGAGTGGACTATTCGACTCTAAGTAGATTTTCTGAGTTTGGTACTCATCCAAGTCCGAATGTCTTAATGAATATGCACTTGACCACCCGAGGCCGAATATGTGAGCATTTGAGTGGACAATTTTGGGGCATTCGAATTGTTAGATATGATCAATGCCCCACCCTCATTAGGTACTACCAATGATCCATGGTGCTCAAAGTTGTAAGGCCCCCATTATGAGGAGAAGCCAAGTGTGAGCCCGAACATTGGTGGAGTCCTGACTTGTATTTCAGATGAGGTCTATGTGACCGGATGGCAAAAAGGTGACCATTGTGGGTCTAATCTTTGGGTTAGACAGAGTGGTTAAGCTGGTAGCAACTCGAGGCACATTGCATTGAGTTGCGTGGTAAGGGAGTTAAAAGGGGCCCCTATTGTGGGGTCCGGGGGCCGCAGAAGCGGCCCCTGGCTGGGGGGTCCCAGGGGGGCCAGCGGCCCCCCCTGGCGGGGGTCCGGGGGCAGCGCCCCCGGCCCGATGGTAAAGGGAATATTCCCTGGCCGACTAGTGGAGGCTCATATGGTAGGTCGGTCAATAGGCCGACCTAACGACCTTCGTGGGCTATAAAAGCTAAACCCCTTCTTAGCCATCTTACACTCATCTTTCACCCAGTCAGAGTTTTGTTCCAGCTAGCCTTAAGCTCTTTACCTATCTTCTGTCTAGATCGCCATCTAAGCTTCATTTAGTGGAAGCGCACGGGTGGACAGAGCCATCTTTGTATCAGTTGTTTGGAGTTAAAGAATTTTACTGATTCTCCTCTTATCTGTTGTGTACTCTCTATCTCTTTCTCAGATTCTGTTCGCTGCGCCGTGTAATATTTTACACGAATTTGGCCGCAGTCCGAGGTCAAATTAGGTTTGAGTTCAAGTGGCATTGTTTGAGTGGACTTGTGACTCAAACTTTCCAAGTGGTAGCGGGACTTGGACGATTGTGGAATCCATTCGAGTGCGGTAGTTGGAGATCTAGAATAAAGAAAATCTTGTTGAATCTCACATGTGCCTAGATCAATCTTCCATCTATGATCCTAGGAGCAATTATCTAACACAATGGCACACTTAGAGCTTACCTCTGGGGCTCAAAGGTACGGTGGTTAAGATTGCTAAGTACGAAATGGTTTCCAGTTCTGTAACTCTCTCTTTGTTGTCAAGCTCTCTCCCTCAACTCAAAAATGACAAATGAGCTCTCCCCCTGCCTTCTTAAACCCTTTTTTTCTTGCTATCTTACTTTCCCCTTCTCTCTCTTAGTTGTCTTAATGCCATGAATCTCACTTTTCACTCTTTTTTTCCTCTTTTGGGCCCGTTGTTACAACAAAAACCCTATTATGTTTGAGCGATGGATTTTTGCCCCACAAAAGTGCTCAAAATTTGCCAAAAATTTTGAATTTCAAAGGAAAATTAAAGCCCGTCAAAGGTGTTAGAGGAATCTGGGTCAATTTTTAGCGGCAAGCGACAGATGGGTTTCAAAACTGCTTTAAAGACCCACCAAGCGATGGCTGTGGAGTTTTCAGAATTTCTCATGATGTCACATAAGACTTTTGGAAGTGCCCCCAGTGGGGGACTTTGAGTCAGACATGGAGTAATTTTTGAGAGTCAAATCGAAGGTTGGATGCGGAAATGGGAGTACTCGAGGCCAAGACCAAAAGAAGCCAAGTGTGAAATGGACTTGCAAGGTAGAGGAGATGTGACCTTTGGGTCTTCCACCCCCAATTTTTACGCTGGGGGGGGGGGGGGGGGGCACATTTTTTTGGCAGAAACAAAAAAAGATCTTCATTCTCTATCACCACTCTCGGCTTCAAAAATGGCTGCCCGAATGGTCTCATCAAAATCTAGTCTTTCTCTCTCCTCCCTCTCTCTCTCTTCCACACGGCAGTTCATGTGGGAGAAATCAAGAAGAAGAGGGGCTGAAGGATGCTTGTCTGGCGATGATTGGATTGCTCCAAGATCAAGAGGAGGCTAAGGGAAGGTGTTCAGCACTAAATAATGAGCGTTGGGTGGTCCATTGGCAGTCCGTATCAATTATTAAAAAACCCGCAACACGCGCATAAGCAATATGCCTCATTTTTACAAAGAAAGTTTCCTTTTTTTAATGTTTGATGGTCTAAATGAAATTCATATTTAACAAAAAATTGTTTCGATCTTGTTTGCCTCATGATTGAGGGTTGTGCATAAAAGAAATGTAGAATTGTAATGATAAATAGTCGCAATATTTAAATTACAACCCGAAAAGCGCATTTTTAGAGTAAAAATGAAGATTTTGTTGGTTTCGGGTGGGAAAAGAGATGTGCATGGAATAAAATTCTGATAAAAAACATCTTTCAGCTGTCATAATCAATCAATAATCATAGATAAAAAATAGTCTGTTTTTATGAGCAAGCAAGTAGTGACAAATAAAAAAATGAGAAAATTTAGGTTTTTGTGCTTTAAAAATTAATAAAAATATAATTAATAATCGTGAATGTTTGGAAAGATTGAGGCATGAGTTATAGCATCAGGTCATCCTTTTTTTGTTGTTTTAGTGCGTTTTTATTGCTTTATACATTGAAAATGACAAAAAGCAACATCCTATATCTATGTAATGATGCAACACATAAACAGTAGGGGGGATAGAAGGGTTGTGGAAGTGTTTAAGTGCAAAAAAGGGGTAAAGTCTAATATTTTGGTTGTGCACATCATATAGGATGATAATAATTTAAGTCTAAAGAGGCTGGTAGCACGAGGTAACTCAGTGCTAGTCTCTAGCAACACAACAACGAATGGATTGAAAATCATTGAAATGATGATTTTTACCCTCCACTTTGATGATTTGTTATAAAATAAAATGTTTGTGCACAATAGGCATACACTTTTGCATTTTTCATGCCGCATGGTATAAAATCTTGGGTGCATAGCACATATATGCCAAGCATTGACCAACACAGAGAGTGTGAGGAAGCCTTGCTATAGGTTAGATGAGCAGTTCCTTGGGATAAGTTCATTGAGGAAATATCAACTTCTAGATCGTTCAATAAATCAAATAGTGGAGCTTGTACTCTTGTTCTTTATGTTAAGGCAGCATATCTTGAAACCAATCCACTAGATGTAGGAGAGCTGCAATGAGGCCATGATGTTTCAACCAAGAGGTTGTCTCCTATGTATCTGATACGTGGTATATTATACCAATGCATATGGGATCTCCCTCTGAGAACAAGGGATGGTAAACGTTGGACTGTGTCCTATTACAAACAGAAAATCAATATTAGAGTTTAGTGTAGTGTGAGCCTTAGATGCTCCTAGTCGCGAGGCTGTGTGGGGTGTCTTGTGTATATTAGAGGTTTGGCTAGTGCTAGAGAGCCAGTGTCTGGCCCATTTTAGGTCCCGACACGTGGTGCGTTTGCCAGGAGACCCACAATAAGCGATGGTTCCGAATCTAGGGTCTCTAGGGACCAAGTAGTTGGTTTATGTCCTTTGACAAGAACTGTCAAGCCGAAATACAAAAATAGGAACGTGCTGAGAGGGCTAGATGACGGGCTGAGATTCTAAGGTGTCATTTTCCTCAAAGAAGCAGCCCAATATGCATAAGCGGTAGTGGTTTTTTTGACCCAAGTGTCACAAGTAGCCCTTTGAGTGGAAGAGGAAGTCCTAATACTTTCCCTCTTCCAGTCAATCAACCAACTACAAATGGGGGTGTAGTTTTATCTATACAAACTTCTATTGTCAATTTGGTTGTAGCCATGGTACAACCCATTGCAATTCCAGCAAGGACACTGGATTTACCAGCATTAGGAGCACCTTTACCCATCTTCAATGGGTTAGCAAAAGAAGGTGGAGAACTCCATATTAATGAGTTTCAAAAACTCATGTTCAACTATCAAATCTAAGATGAAGGACACTTAATGATGTTCTTCAACATGACAATAAAAGGAAGGGCAGCAGTATGGTATCACGGTCTAGAAGCCAGAACCATAACTAGCATTGACTAATTCTTCAGGGCCTTGCATAGAGAGTTTGCCCCTGAGAGGAGTGGACAATATTGATTGTGTGTCTTGAATCGCCAGGAGCCAAATGAGAATGTCCACGCCTATGCTAAGAAACTAAAGTAAGTTCTTCACAAACTTGATACTTATATTCCTATTCTACCGACTACACAGTTGTAATATTTCCTACATGGATTAGATTTCCACATCTAGGTGCAGCTGAGTAGTGTCACTTTGGCTGACATTCACACTACTATTATCCAAGCAGAAGGAGTAGAGTCGTGCTTTCAAGCTGGTGCGCAGATCGGTCGCAGTATGCTCACGTAGTGAATCCCGGAAGGTCCCCAAGAACAATGAACTCTACCTTTTTGCACAAATTCCAATGTAAAAAGCATGAACGACAAGAGCAAGAGACCAATTGGGTTCAATCTCCCCCCATGCCTTGTGTGAGCGCTTCACGAAGCATGTATTTTATGTATATTTCCATCTTCATGCTCAATAATAACGCAATTTACAAAAATATCACAAGCTTTTAGCTTTTGAGTTTGCTTTTACAAAAATAGGAGATAAAGCTAATGGACGGTGCCCATAGAGTCTGGCACGCCCAACACAATGTCCCAAATAGAAATAACATATCCGTGCACATAGGCGCATACAAAATAATAATCAATAATCGATGCCTCAATAGACATGACAAAATATAGGCGTGGTGCCTATCAAAATATAATCCATAGGTCAAATACTCGCTAGACTCCAATGCTTTCCTCCGCCACTGCTACTATCTCTACACATCAACTGAAGCATTCACAATCATTAGTAAAATAATACAATTAAACCGACAAAAGTGAATACCTAGCAGTCTTCAGCTACATAAATAAATCAACTGGTTAGAAATAAATCCTAACCTTAATTTATTACGAGTGCACACTCTAAACTCATAAACATTTATTAATTTAATATGCATTTTGCGGAATCACCCACTATGGAATCACCCATGTACACACTAAATTAATGAAACGCTCGAAAAGGACAGGCGTCCCCATCAACTTCTCGCACAAAGAATCCACTTTGTGTATGAGCCCCGGTCATCTAAGTTTACGGAATCCACCGTAAAACATTACGGAATCCACCGTGGAATATGCCTCCTGGCATCATACCCCCGGGGTGGGATAGTAATTGACCTCAATTGCTATTAGCTCAATGTGGAGCTAACAGAGTGGGGAAAGCATTTAAGTCTCTAGCGTGCATCCATTGTGCTTCCTCTACAGGATGGTTCTTAAATTTAACTAGATATCTAGAATACCTTGGGCCAGTTCTAGTGGTCATAAAGTCAGTGTCTATGATAGCTTCTGGTTCAAGTATTTCAGTCTCTTCCTCTAATAAAGGTGGGTTTTCATAAACAGGGTGGACAGGTAATTGGCCTCTAAATGGTCTCAATAAACTAATGTGAAATGTATTGTAAATTTTCCAATGAGATGGTAATTCTAACTTGAATGCATTGTCATTAATTTTATGAATGATTCTAAATGGTTCATAGAATCTAGGAGCTAGTTTGACAACTGGATGTCTATCTACACTTTGCAGTCTACGTTTTTCTATTCTCAGCCAAACATAATCATCAACTTTGAAATTCATGGCTTGTCTTTTCTTGTTGGCTTGTTTGGTATATGATTGTTGGGCTTTAGCAATCATATCCTTAACCTCATCAAAAATACTGTTATGCATACTAGCAATATCATCAGCACTCTGAATTCTATTAGACAAAGATGCAACAGGTGTAGATAATCTGTATCCATAAATGACTTCAAACGGTGCTTTCTTTGTAGATGTGTGCGGTGTATTGTTATATGAAAATTGTAATAAATGCAAATGAGTGTCCCATGTCTGAGGTTTAGAGATAGTATATGCACGTAAAAGATCTAAAATGGTACTGTTTGTGTCTTCTGTTTGTCCATTAGTTTCTGGATGAAATGCAGATGAGAAATCAATCTTTGTGCCTAGATTAGCAAACACGGTAATCCAAAAATTGTTACAAAATCTAGAATCACGATCTGAAATGATAACTTTGGGCAATCCATGGTTAGTAAAAACAGTTTTCAAAAATAACTGTGCTGCCTGTGATGCTGTTAAAGTTTTCTTACATGGAATGAAATATGCTTGTTTACTAAATCTATCTACAACTGTCCAAATCATATCATGGTTAGATTTAGTATTTGGTAAACCAATAATGAAATCCATAGAAATTTGTTCCCAAGGTTTAGATGGAATAGACAAAGGCATGAGTAATCCATACTGTTTACCATGATGTCTCTTAATTCTTTGACAAATCAAACATTCAGAAACGAAGTTAGATACATCTGCATCCATATGCGGCCAATAAAAATCTTCAGTTAACATACGTAATGTAGATATGATACCTCTATGACCTTGATATGGGGGACAATGAATTTCATTCAAAACAAAAGATAGGAATGGAATAGTAACACACAGTCTCTTTTCATAAAACATAAATCCATCATTATATGAGAATGAATCAACAGGAATGAAATTATTTTGAACTAATTTATTCCAATCAGAATGAAAAGTAATATCCTGGTGATATGTATCTTTCATAGCAATCAAAGAATCAAAAGATATGACAGAAATATTATGAATAGCAGGTCTTCTACTCAATGCATCAGCAACTACATTTTCTTTTCCAGGTTGGTATTGAATGATAGGATGAAAACTTTGAATGAAGGAAGCCCATTTGATATGACGGTCAGAAATTTGGGGTTGGCTAAGTAAATGTCGAATACTTTGCTGATTGGTCTTTATCATAAATTCTGAACCCATTAAGTAGTGTTTCCACTGTCTTAATGCTTGTACAACTGCTAATCGTTCTTTGTCATAGGTGGAATATTTCAGCTCAGAGGGTTTCAGCTTACAACTAGAATATGCTATAGGATGATTGTATTGCATAAGTACGGCTCCTTTTCCTGATCCGCTAGCATCGGTCACAACTAGAAAGAATGGTCTATTAAAGTCAGGCAACTGTAGAACAGGGGCATTGGTTAATGCATGTTTCAGTAAGTCAAAGGATTTCTGTTGATTTTCGGTCCATTGATAAACAAATCCTTTCTTGAGAAGTTTTGTTAATGGTAAAGCAAGTAATGAAAAATTACGTACAAACTTCTTATAGAAACTAGCAAGACCAAGGAATGAGCGTAACTCATGCACGTTTTTAGGAACATGCCAATTCAATATTGCATCAATTTTCTTAGGATCAACTTTAATTCCTTCGGATGATACAATATGACCTAAATACTCAATTTCTGTCTTAAAGAATTCACTCTTTTCAGGATTTGCAAACAGTTGATTTTCTTTCAATATTGAAAAACCAATGACAAATGCTCATAATGTTCTTTCTCATTTTGACTAAACACCAAAATATCATCAAAGAAAACAATCACACAGTACTGATATTTCAGAAAGATACGGTTCATCATTCTACTAAAGGTAGCAGGTGCATTAGTCAATCCGAATGGCATGACTAAGAATTCGTAATGACCAAACTGTGTTCTGAATGCAGTCTTGAATATGTCAGATTTATCTAGCCTCACCTGATGATAACCAGACTTAAGGTCAATTTTACTAAATATAGAAGATCCTTGCAGTTTGTCCATAAGGTCATCAACTCTAGGAATAGGATACCTATTCTTTACAGTGATCTTATTTAAAGCTCGGTAGTCAATACAAATACGACAGGTATTATTCTTTTTCTTGACTAAAAGTACAGGTGCACCGAATGGAGAACTGCTAGGTCGAATTAAACCTCTATTTAGTAATTCTTTAACTTGACTCTGGATTTCTTTTTGGTCTATCTGATTGTGCCTATATGGTGCTTTGCAAGGTGGTTGTGTGCCAGGAATCAAATCTATCTTATGGTCTTCTGGACGTGAAGGAGGTAAACCTGGTGGTAGGTCTTCTGCAAAACAGTCCTTAAAATATGCAAGAAATTCCTTATGCCTAGGGTAGATATGATTTTCCTTTACTTACAATTCATTCACCCAAATGAGATAGGATTTACTACTCTTGCATAATGTACGTTTAGCTTGAGTATGCGAAAGTAGTGGAAAAACATTAGATGCATGCATACCATATAATGTAATAGATTTTCCTTGAAAATTAATATTCATTGTGTGTGTGGAATAATCTATATCTGGGTTATGCTGGTGTCGCCAAGGCATTCCTAAAATAATGTCACTCGACTGTAATGGAACAACTAAGAAATTTCTTCTTTCAGTGTATGAACCAATTTGAATCTCTAAGTCTTGGACTTCCTGTGTACCATTATACCTAGTACCTAAAAATGCAGCTTTTATGCGATAGTGTGTAGGTACAGTCTGTAATTTCAATTCTTTTACCAATTTTGCTGAAATAAAGTCATGAGTACTACCGTCATCATGCAAAATAGTCTTTTCCTTTCCATGCACCAAACATTTCATAGTCAATAATGAATGTGGAGTAGGTATACCTAGTAAAGTATCGGAAGTAGTAGTAGTGTCGTCCTCATCTTCAGTGAAATCAGGCATATCCTCATGTTCGTCTTCGTCCATGGCTCCAAGATAATTGATATGAGCTGGTGGCTTCTTTGAATGACAATTTGCTGCGAGATGTCCAGGCTGGTGACATTTATAGCATACTATTGGCTTGGCTTTGGTTACATTATTTGCAATGGCAGGAAGTCTAGGTACATTTGGATTTGGTTGTGGAATAGGCTTAGGATTTGGATTGACATTGGATGGTAATGCAGGTGGTTTAGCCCAATTCTTGCGGAAAGATGATGAAGAGAAACGACCTGGATTAAATCTTCTAAAATTGGAATTGAATTGTTTAGATCCATAATTACCATTGGCTGGGAATTGCTGTGGCCGTCTGTCTCTACCGTGTAACTTATCTTCAGTGTCATGAGCTAGTGAAATGGAATCTTCAAGGGTAGCAGGCTTGAACATGTTCACTTCAGCGTAGTAATGTCCAAGAAGTCCAGACATATACTTCCGCTTATGCGTCGTCTCTGGCACGTCTTCAAGCATGCGTAGCTGTAGGAGTGCATTCCAAAAACGCTCTGTATACTGTGGTATAGGCTCACGATCCCGTTGTTGAAGTAGATCCCATTGCTTGATAGCCTTCTCATGAAATTGTGGTGGAAGGAAATTCTGCATGAACTTCTTCTTGAAATCTTCCCAAGTAGCAGGACATTCTATGCTCTTGCGTACTACAGTCCACCAAAGTGATGCTCTGTCTACCAAATGATTAGTAACACACTTGATTTTATCTTTTTCTAGATAGGTTTCCTCATGGAAATAGTCATCAAACTGACTAATGAATGATAAAACAGTCTTTCCTTCTCGTATGCCGTTGAAAGTGCAAAATTTGAAACTTCGTTTACTTATCTTTGATTCCTTACGAATGGTTTGAGCTTCAAGAGTGGCGTTGATGGTAGGTCGAATCAAATCTTCAGCTTGAGGTTCTTCTTTGTCGGTAGACGCTCTTTGTAATTTTGTCAATTGTATTTGCAATGCTTGCCTAGCCCTTCGTTCTTCTTCCAATTGCATCATGATTAAGTCCAATTTTTGCTCCATCGTAGGCTCAGCTAGGTCCTCTTCAGCCATAGGATCATCCATATGTGGTTCTGTCATCCTGTAAAACTCAAAAGACCTTTCTCACTCAAAATTAGGTTAGCGGGATGAGCGTAGCTCAAATTCGGGGTTATAAGGCTATGTGTTTTTGGGTATTCCTTTCTCAATTTTCAGAAAATCTGCGATTTTTCCTTCTTCGTATACTGAAAATGCTTCAGCAAAACTTGCGTGTGGGTAGAATACCTTGCCACGAACAACTTTGCAGTTCGGAGTTTCTGCGCAGGAACAACCCTTCTAGGAGTTTTGAGCACCAGTCAGTTCTGCCTCCAGTTGACTAGTCTGACTTGCAGAGTTGCAGACTTAGGTGACTTGCAGAGTTGCAGGCTTGCAGAACTTAGTCGACTTAGTGAACTTGCAGGACTTGATCACAGTTGACTTGAAAAACTTGATTTCTGCAGTGCAGGACCTGGAGTTGCTGACCTGCTTGTCTTGTCTGACTTGATTAAGCTTAAGGAATTAAGCTTAATAGCTTAAGCTTGATAAGGGGGCTTAATGAACCAAAAACGGCGCAGATCGTGAAGGGGGGGGCCGTTTGTTGACGTCGCGAGATTTTCGGACCTCTTCTTATAGCTCGATGACGATTTTTTTTGAAGCTTATGAAGTTCCTTAAGCTTTTAAGCTTTAATACTAAGCTTTTGAAGAAATTAGATATGGAGGTTCCTTACTATATATCCACGACTTGTTTATGGAGATGAGGGAGTGGTCCTCCGCCTGTACAGCCTGGTCCTTGGCGATCTCATAGCAGAAACAGGGGTTCTTGGTCGCCAGAAGTCTGCCTATATCGACGGTTCGCGACGAAATTGACCGTAGAGCCCGATCGTTCCAGGAGCTCCGCCTTCGCACGAGATGGGTAGCGATTGGAAGCTCTTGATCTCAGCTCCGCTCTGATACCACTGGTGCGCAGATCGGTCGCAGTATGCTCACGTAGTGAATCCTGGAAGGTCCCCAAGAACAATGAACTCTACCTTTTTGCACAAATTCCAATGTAAAAAGCATGAACGACAAGAGCAAGAGACCAATTGGGTTCAATCTCCCATGCCTTGTGTGAGCGCTTCACAAAGCATGTATTTTATGTATATTTCCATCTTCATGCTCAATAATAGCCCAATTTACAAAAATATGACAAGCTTTTAGCTTTTGGGTTTGCTTTTACAAAAATAGGAGATAAAGCTAATGGACGGTGCCCATAGAGTCTGGCACGCCCAACACAATGTCCCAAATAGAAATAACATATCCGTGCACATAGGCGCATACAAAATAATAATCAATAATCGATGCCTCAATAGACATGACAAAATATAGGCGTGGCGTCTATCAAAATATAATCCATACGTCGAATACTCGCTAGACTCCAATGCTTTCCTCCGCCACTGCTGCTATCTCTACACATCAACTAAAGCATTCACAATCGTTAGTAAAATAATACAATTAAACCGACAAAAGTGAATACCTAGCAGTCTTCAGCTACATAAATAAATCAACTGGTTAGAAATAAATCCTAACCTTAATTTATTACGAGTGCGCACTCTAAACTCATAAACGTTTATTAATTTAATATGCATTTTGCGGAATCACCCGCTATGGAATCACCCATGTATACACTAAATTAATGAAACGCCCGAAAAGGACAGGCGTCCCCATCAACTTCTCGCACAAAGAATCCACTTTGTGTATGAGCCCTGGTCATCTAAGTTTACGGAATCCACTGTAAAACATCACGGAATCCACCGTGGAATATGCCTCCTGGCATCATAAGCAGCTTATGCAGTAAGGGTAAATTGGAATGGCAATAATTTGGCACTGACCAATGGGAGTCAAGGGGACCCCATGCCAAATGCGAATGGAAGAGGGAGTATCATGCCAAATTTACCTATGTTACCAACTCCTCCCAGTGTGACTATGCCTATGGTGAGTCAAATGGCCCTAGTGAATGGTGGAGGCCAAACAATGAACCCTAATGTTGTCCCAATAAGTCAGTGACCGATTCCTAATCAAGTGGTTAGGCCAATGGGACAACAGATATGCGATCGTGGCTATGAGTCAAGTGCCTCAAATGTCCTTGGTGAAGTTAAGGATATGATGAAGCACTACACTGACATGATTATTGAGCAGTATAGACAAATAGTTGTTGATGTCAATTCCTTTAAGAAGCACTAGAATTTGATAAGGACTCGATGCCGTGAAGAGGGTTCCCCTTCAAGATTCAGTTGTAAGTGGTGTGTTGGCCAACGTTTCCCTAGCCAGGTCCAATTAATCATCGTGCACAAGGGAATAATCTCCAGCAAGATGATGGACCAAGACAAATACTTAAAAGAGGAAAGGCTACTATAGAGGAGTTACCTCATGGCAGTGGAGTCAATATTATTGAGGCTGTACATGTCAACGACCCTAAAACTTCTAATCTATGAGCCATAACAAGAGGTCAAAAGATTAGAGAGGGTGAAAAAAGAACTCTAAAGCCTCTTAAGCAAAACCCTAAGAAAGATGCTAGGGGAAAGCAAGTCCTGAATCTTGATATGGAAGGTGGACCTGTAAGGCCTATTGATAGTAAAGTTGATCCCGAGAAGGATTATAAATAAAAAAAGATGACTCTACACTTCTTAGGATGGCTGATGACAGTCTAAGGCAACCAGAAGGTTGCATTACTAAAGTCCACGTTACCATTGCAAGTGTTGAATGCTATGTGGACTTTAGGGTGATAAGGTTTATAGGACATCCTAGCTATCTAGTTTTGCTAGGCATACCATGGATTTTAGGAACAGACTGTCAGGTCGATATACTCACTAGTCGAGTGACTCTAGGTAGAGCTGCCAATCATGTAATAGTGGATGCTTACCCTAAGTCTCCTCAGAGTGAGAGAGCTCCTTTATCCTCTACTGAACTAGAAATAGTACATGATCCATCTGGTAGTGAGATGTCATCAAGGGATGGATCTAAAGAAGGGTCCACTATAGAGGACATTTATCATATAACTTTGAATGAGCCGATAAAGCCACAGGATAGGATAAGAGACACGGATGTAATTGAGTTGGACCTTTGTATGCCAAATGATTTGTGGCGAATTAAATTAGATTCCATGCTCAGTTCGGAAGAAAGAGAGGGCTATGTGTTCTTAATTCAAGAGTTCCATGACATATTTGCTTAGAGCTATGACGAACTTAGAGGCATTCCTCCCAGCTTTGCTATGCATATGATTCCTCTAAAGGAAGTCAGCCCGAACGTTAGAAAGTAAGGCACATGCCTTTTGAACTAAGGGACGGATTGTTCAAGGAGCTACAGAAGTTACGAAAAGCGGGTTTGATTTTCCCTATCTAGCAAACTGAATGGTGTTCACCAGTTGTGATTAGAAAGAAGAAAAATAATCAAATACGACTTTGCGTAGAATTTAGAGAGCTGAATAAGCAGATTGCTAAAGACTACTACTCGTTGCCGTTTATTGACCAAATTTTGGATAAACTAGTACGTAGGGAAATATATTCGTTCATGGATTGCTTTGCGGGGTATAACCGAATGGTGATTGCTGAGCAAGACAAACTTAAAACAATGTTTATTACTATCTTTGTTACCTTTGCGTACCATGTGATGGCCTTTGGTTTATGCAATGCACCTAGTTTGTGGCAAAGAACAGCTAATAAGACCTTTGGGGACATCTCCCCAGAGAAGTTAAAAGTATTTATTGATGACCTAGGGGTAGCCACCATAAGAGAAAGACAGTCGATTATCTTGCAGAAGTTTTTTGAGCATTGCAGACAATTTTGCATAGCTCTTAACCCACAGAAGTGTGTCTTTGGGGTGCCTTATGGGCTGTTGTTAGGCCATGTGGTTAGTTCAGTAGGGATCACGATCGACCTTGAAAAGATCAAGGTCATAGTTGCCATAATTCCGTCGCGTACTCCAAAGGAGGTACATAGCTTTCTATCATCTGTAGGGTATTATTGGAGGTTTATCAATGCCCTGGCAGAAAGAACGTTACCACTAATGAACCTATTGTCCTTTAACTATCTGTTTGCATGGAGTGATGCTTACAAAGTATCTTTTGATGATGTGGGGCAAGAGCTTTCCAAAGCACTTAAAAGGGGCAAAATGTTTTATATATTTTCAGCAGCCACCATATATAGTATCAACTGCTGTTTAGTCCGAATTTGGGAGGTAAAATGGTACGATCTGATAGTCTTTGCTAGTCGAAAGTTTGGCATATTGGAAATTAAATACACCTATATGGAGAAGTTGTGCCTTGCGATGGTATTTGCGACCAAAAAGTTTAGGCACTACATTCTTTATGAGAATGTGGTTTTTTATACGAAGGCGAAAGGACTTAAACTGTTGCTGAACAAGTTATAGCCGCGTGATTATTTAGCAAAGTGGTTAATCACTTTGCAGGAGTTTGATTACGAGATTAAGAGCAAGACACCAAAGCTACAGGGAATTGTAGAATGTCTTATGGATTTTGAAGAGCCAAAAGAGGTCTTGGCTAAATGAAGCAACATGGAAACATTGTTTAAGATTGATACAACTTCTATTTCCTCCTGATATGCTGCTATAACACACTATCTATCTATAGGAGAGACTAGAGCTACTTTATCAAAATCCGAGAAGAGAAAAATTAAACAACATGCTTTAAAATTTGTGTTTATTGCACGAACACTATATTGACATGGTGTTGATGATATATATCACTGATGTGTGATGCCTGATGAGTTTCCATTCATCTTGGAGGAGTTCCATGACTCCTGCAAAGAAGGACCTAAATAGACTCCCATCTTCATGAAAACCCTACATCGGGGTTTTTAATGATCACACCAACGCTTGCATGTTTAGGGGTCCTTCTAGAAGCTCCGTTGAAATATAGAGTATAGACCCAGTCTTTAGTGATAGGCCATGCCATACTAATGAGCTCACTCATACTACTTATGATAATCAAAATCAAGTAGAGAGAGAGGGAGAGAGAGGGGATGTGTAACAGATACAATCCCTCCTTCCTCGTGTTGAACTTGATAGGGATGCTTGTCAAAACTCATTGATAATGGTGGAAGTAGACCTTAATCTCCCACATAAAAGATCCATCTTGCCACTCAATAACTTGATACCCTTTACTCCACCAAGTCATTCGACCTCGATGGTAACGTTGCTCTACATATGCAATGATTTGAATCATCTTGTTACCTACTGCATGCTAATTTGTACTTCTTAGCCCAAAGGTCATGAAGGGCTTTCATTCTGTGCTTTCTTACTTCTTGATGTAGTAAAGCCTGCAACCAAATCTCATCAAGATGTCCAAGAGAAGTATATCATTCATGTAATGCTTCCACCTCTCCCAACGAATGATTGAGAGAAAAACATACAGTGGGAAGCTCTATTTCCAATGACAAAATACACTCTTTTCCATATACTAGCTTGAACACGGTGTGGCTTGTAGCTCTCTTGATTGTCATGTTATAAGCCCACACTGCCACATACAAATTCTTATCCCAATCGCACTTACTTTCCGATACTATCTTGGATAAGATTCCCATCAAATGTTTATTTGTACTCTCAACTTGACCGTTTGCTTGAGGATTAAATGTGGTAGTCTTGTTATACTTAATCTTCAAAGCTTCCGTCAAGGCTACTATAACCTTGTTCAAGAAGTGTGTTCCTTGATTGGACATTGTCTCCTTTGGTGGACCAAAACGACAAACAATTTGCTCCATGATGAAACTATTTGCTTCCTTAGCATATCCTTCACTATTTCTTGAGCTTCAGACCACTTTGTAAAGTAGTTCATTGCTACAATAATATACCACTTACATGGTCGATGAAGGGTGTATTGGTCCCACGAAATTGATACCCCATTTCTCAAAGGGTAATGTAACCAAAATAGGGTTTAGAGGTCACTTAGGATTCTCCTTGCCATCATATCTTTGGCAAACATCACAATGCTTACCATAACTGAAAGCATCTTGGAAAATCGATGGCCACCAAGAGCTAGACCAAGGAAATAAGTTGGCCCAGCAAAATGTACCCAATCATGGCACTCCTCAAGAATGAATGGTACCTCATCAAGTACTACACAACGATGATAGATGTCATCTACACGTCTCTGATACAAAACTCCCATGATAATAAAAAAGCGTAATGCTTGTTGCTTGATCTTTCTCTTTTCAGACTTTGATAAGATAGCCCCAAATTCTCTCATAGATAAATAATGCATTATAGCTACATACCAGGAAGGAAAGGAAGCTATATCAATCTTGACTAGGCCTACAATGTCACTTCCTTCAGCCATAATCTCTTTTGGCTCCCTGAAATCCACAAGACATTCCACAATACCCTGCAGCTTTGGTGGCTTAATCCTAATCTCATAATCAAAATCTTGAAAATTGATTAACCATGTTGCTAAACAATTAGGAAACTACAACTTGTTTAGCAACAATCTAAGGCCTTGCGCCTTTGTGAAGAATAATACCTTTTCATAGAAAATATAATGCCTAATTTTTTTCATCGTGAAGACCATTTCAAGGTACAATTTCCCCAAGTAAGTATTATTGACTTCAGATATCCCCAACTTCCTGTTAGAAAAGGCAATTGGATGACACCATTTCTCTTCCCAAATTTGGGCTAAACAGCAAACTGATACTATGCATTTGGCTGCTGAAAATATATAGAAAACTTCACCTCATTTGGGTGTTGTTAGGATTGGCACTTTTTCTAATTCCTGCTTCACATCCTCAAAGGATACTTGACAAGCTTCATTCCACTTAAATAGACAATTAAATGATAACAAGTTCGTCAATGGTAATGCTCTTTCTGCTAGTACATTGATAAATCTTTGATAATATCCCACTGATGATGATACAAAGCTATGTACCTCTTTTGAAGTACATGAGAGGCTCATGGAGACTAAAACCTTTATCTTTTCAGGGTCAGTCACAATACTAGTCAAACTAACCACATGGCCCACTAACAACCCATAGGGCACCCCAAAGACACATTTTCTAGCTCAAAATATTTCCTTAGAATAATCAGTTGCCTTTCCCTTGTGGTGGCTACCCCCAAATTTTCAATACAAACTTTTAACTCCTCTCGGGAGATATCACCAAAAGTCTTATTGATTGTCCGTTGCCAAGAACCAGGCGCATTGCATACCCAAAGTCCATCACATGATATGCAAAGATACCGAAGACATTGATAAACGTCGTTTTCATCTTGTCTTCCTCTGCAATAGCCATTTTATTATATCTAGCAAAGCAATCCATAAACAATAAATTTTTCTACCGGCTATTTGATCCAAAATTTGATCAATGAATGGTAACAAATAGTAATCCTTAACCGTCTACTTATAAAGATCTCTAAAATCTATGCAAAGTTGAATTTGATTGTTCTTCTTTTTCTTAACTGGTGAACACCATTCTATGTGTTGAATTGGAAATATCAGGCCAACTTTTCCTAGTTTCCTCAATTCTTCGAATAGCCCATCTCATAATTCAAAAGGCATATGCCTTACTTTTTTATAAAATGGCTGGCTACCTTCCTTTAAGGGAATAGTATGAACAGCCAGGCTAGGAGGAATACCTCTCAGCTCATCATAATTCCAAGCAAAGATGTCATGGAATTCCTGAATCAGGACACATAGTCCTTCATTTCTTCCAAACTGAGCATGGACCCTAATTTGATTGGCTGTGAATTATTCAGCGTATCAAGGTCTAACTCAATTACATCTACATCTCTAATCTTCTCTTGAGTTCTATTGGCTCATTCAAAGTCACTTGATAGATATCCTTTGTAGTGGACCTCTCATTAGATTCTTCACTTGATGATGACTCCTTAGCAGATGGATCATCTCAAGGAAGTCACTATATGTATATCCTCTACATCACATGCATTCAAGGCCTATTTATAAATATCCTTATCTATGATTTTTTTTTGTATAAAACATAACCCTTTTCTATTCAATCTATAAATAACCCCTTTATATTACACCCTTCTATATATAAAAAATATATAAAAATGGTATTTCAAAAATACCTTATTTTGAACCCATGTGATGCACACATATGTTCCTAAGTAACTTACTTGAGTGGAGCATCTAGCACATCTAAGTCTGATGAGGACAAAGGAACTCTCTCACTGTGAGGAGATTCAAGATAGGAATCTACCACCACACATCTATCCCATCTACCAAAGATCAATTGACCAGTGGGTATATCAACCTAATAATCTATTTGTAAGATCCATGGCCTGCCTAGCAATATTTGATAGCTAGGTTACCCTACAAACCTAATGACCCTAAAGTCTAGGATACATTTCACATTGGCAATTTTTTCATTTCGCATTACATAGGGTATGCCATTTTGATATTTTATTTATGTATATAAAAGGATATCGATTGATTAGGCCTTTATTTAGACAACTGATTAAACAAAGCATTGTTTAGGATGTAACCCCATTATAGCGGTCACATGGACTTTAGTAATGCAACATTTAGGTTGTCTTAAACTATCATCAGCCACTCAGAGAATTGTGGCATCTTTTTTTATTTCTAATCCCAATATCTCAATCAATTCCAAACTCATAATGTTAACGAGCGATTCTGTCTCTACAATAGCATGGTTCACTAATATCCAATCAACATATGTTGCTACCCTTGGACAATGCTTATTAGCATATCAAACCAATCGTTTCCTACTCACACTATTCCGAAGGGATCAATAATATACTTAGTGCGAAGAATATTCTTAAATTCTTTACGCACTCCTAGAGACAACTTAACTAAATGTAGGAGGTTTACATCTGGCTTAACTTCACAAAGAGAACTTGCCGAATCAAATTCATTATAGCTAGCAAGAGCTCGCTTTTCTTGCCAGACCATTTTCTCCTTTGGTCATTGAATCGGCTTTGGTGCTTTTTTCTTGGCTATTGCCTTCTTCTTTGGTAGCTCCTTACAACTTTGAGCGGTCTTCCTTCCATATCAAGGTTAAGGACTTGTGTCCCCTTATCATCTTTCTTAGGGTTTTCCTGAATAGATTTTACTTTGTCTTTGTCAACTTCTTTACCCTTTTGACCTCTCGTAATAACCTGTAGGTTAGAAGCTTTAGTGCCATTGACATAAACAACTTCTACAAGGCTAACTCCACCACCATTAGGCAACTCCTCTACCATAGCTTTCCCTCTTTGTAGTATTTGCTTCAGTCCTTCATCTTGCCAAAGATTGTTTCCTTGCACTCAATGGTTAACCAGACTTAGTTGTTTACTTCCTTGTTGGAGAGAAATAATCTTGCTCCAACAAGTACTGGCTAAATGAATGGGCTTCTCACATATGTCGCATTTAATATTTGGACAATTCCTAAGGAAATGTTGGCTGCTACATCACTTACAACTAAATCTTGAGGGGGCACTATCTTCAGGCCATCGACTCCCTATCAAATTTTGTTGTTTCTTAAGGAAATAGACAGCAATGGATATTTGCCTATATTATTCAATGATCGTGTCAATATAGTGCTTGATCATATCCTTAACTTTGCCACGGACATTTGAGAAACTTGACTCATAGCCATGATCATCTACCTGTCGTTCCATTGGTCTAACCACTTGGTTGGGAATTGGCTATTGATTTCCTCAACAACGGTAGGATTTTTCATTTTACTTTCAACATTTGGTGGAGCCATCTAACTGGCCATATGTATAGTCACACTGGGGGGAGCTGGCAACATAGGCATATTTTGGATCATGCTTCCTCTCCCATTAGGAGGACTCATGGGTATCCCTTGACTAGCATTTGTCAATGCCAAAGTATTTCCAAACCCTAAACTCAGATTCCAGTTTTCCCTAGAGGTATAAGATACTTTTAATCATGATTCTATCTCTTCTACTCTTGTAATAGACGTATCAATGTCAGTAAAGAGAAATACTACTCAACTGCACTTGAATGTTAAAGTCTAACCCATTCAAAAAGTATTGCAATTGAGCAGCAGTTGGAATAGGAATATAGGTTTGCAACTTATAGAATACTTCCTTCTATTTCTTGGCATATCCACGAACATTCTTGTGAGGTTCTTGACGTGTTAGATTAAGGACACGTAGCCCATATTGATCTCCCCTTTCAAGGGCAAAATCTCTTTGAAAGGCTGCAAAGAAAAACTTACTTGTAGTTATGGTTCCAACTTCTAGGTTGTGATACCATACTACAACTTGTCCTTTCAAAGTCATATTAAAGAGCATCATCAAGTGTCCTTCATCTTGAATTCGATAGTTAAACATTAGCTTTTGGAATTCATTGATATGAAGTTTCGTATCTTCCTCTACTAACCCATTAAAAATGGGTAGAGGAAACTCTAAGGCTGGCAAGTCCAACGTCCCTACTGAGAGGATTGCAATGGGTTGTGACATGGTGACAACCGGATTCACTAAAGGAGTTTGAGTGATTGTAACTATTACTCCACTTAAAGTGGATGGATTGATTGGAAGGGGGAAAGTACTAGAACTTCCTCCTCCTAATGGACTATGTGTCGAGCTAGGGTTACTAAGACCCCGCCCTTGTAAGGATATTGGATCACTCCTTTGTGGAGAATATATTCTAACAATTTCAGCCTATCATCTAGCCCTTTTAGCTCTTTCTTGCTTCTGAAGTTCGACTTGACAATCTTTTGAATCTATCTCACTGGCTTTCAACGTACACTAATAAACTAGCCCCTGTTGACTGAGATTTGAAAACTGCCACTTATTAGCAACTCCCGACAAACACACCACCTATGGGAACCTAAAATGAGCTTGACACTTGCTCCAAGGCACTACCCATCCCTCGCGGCCTCATGGCCATAGTGTCTAAGAACTTTGTGTTTGACTGATTTTGTAGTCCAATGAATAATTCTTTTTCCACTCCTCAAAAGGAATCCCTAAACATGCTAGTGTTATACACTATGTAGCACACACACAAGGAGCACCCCTTGGTTGATCACCACGGCTCCACTATGGCTGTCCTACACCTCGTGGATTAGACCCAAGATGCGCTGTGAACATTAAACATGTTCGAAACAAAGTCCAGTTTTTGGTTAAACAATCCAGGAGATGATTAATAAACCTCACCAAATAACTCCCAAGGAATCAAATATCTAGCCCTACGGCTTGGGATAGCTCATACTCTGAGCATCAAGTCATCACTCATACAAAGATGTGCTATGCATCGAGGATACGATACCATGTGGTACATCAATGCAAGTGTGAATATGACCATCATGGTCAAATAAATATTCATTGAAAATCAACAATGCGAAAGTGTGAAGACAATTCTTTTCATGATTTCCTTTTCTATGCAATTGCTTCGTTGCTTAGGGCTAGCACTGAGCTTCCTCATGATACTAGTCCCTTTAAATTTTAAACAACTACAAACACTATATGATATGCATCATGAAACATCAACATTTAATGTACTTCAACCACTCAACAACCCCCCTACTCCCTACTGTTTAAAATTTTGCATACATTGATAGGAGTAAGGCATGATTTTTTAATGTATTTTTCTTTATTGAAAGTGATTAAAAATCACTCTAACAAGGAGATGGGGTTGAACTGAGGAACCTCATGCTTTAGCTCCATCATATGATCACACACATTACTTTTTTTTTTCTTATTTTTATGATGCAAAAAACCTAATTTTTTTCATTTTTGTATTTATTTATAGAAAATTACATATAATGAAATCCAAGATTTACTAACCATTTTAAACAAGAATTCATCATGAAACAGTAAAATCTACAGTTTTCTCAGAAAATCGCTCATTATGAAGCATGTTTTTTGACGTTGGAGGCCTGCTGATGCTCTTCCACGGCGGGTGATGATCCGCCCAACTTTGACTCATGTCTCTTTTCACTCTTGCATCATTGTTTGACAAAAAACATCCATCTCAGCCCATCCCCTTCTCTTTTACATTAATCCATAAGAACAATCCACAAAAGGAGAGAGGAGAGAGGAGAGAGAAAGATTGAAATTAGATATTCTTGTACAATGCATCAATTTCAATTATCTTTACTGCGATGAAGGGTGACAAAATGGTGGAGACTACATGCAAGATCACTCCTGTCATGATTGCAGATGAAAAAATGGCATTTTTAAAAATAATTTATATCCCCCCTCATGTTTTGTGAAAAATCATGTTGTTTTACTTATCCTACTAATTAAAGATTAAAACTTAACCATAAAAAGAAACCGTTCAGTTTAAGGGTTTCATACTACAAAGGAAGTGATTTTTTAATTTTCGAGGGGCAAACACACTCTAATTTGAGATCTGTCTAAATGACTGCCTTTGTGATGTCGAAATCTATAAACGTGGCCACCATTGCCCACTTTTGAGCTTCCAGATCATATAGCTGCTTTATAACGCTAAACCTTGTGGGGATTAAATGGGGGGTCAAATCAGCTCCAAATAGACTTTGATCGATGAACTGAGACTTGCGTCATGTTCTTGGCGTTGAACTCCATCTAGGTAAGCTTCTGCTCATCAATCCACAACCATTTATTTTGCATGAAATTTTGGTCTTCTGCGGCCTCTCGAGCTCTTTTCTACTTCAAAAATTACCTTTAAATTTGCTCTCAACGCATCTCCTAGTTCTTCCACGATGCCTTGGTTAGCAGCCTCTCTTGTGGGTATGCGAGACACCATGTAGTGATGTTTACCTTTGCACACAACCACAGAGAAGTCAAACTCCAGAAGTAGAAGTAACCATCTAGATATGTGTCCTTTAGTGCAAGGTTTGTTTACTAAAAAAAGCAAAGGCTAATGGTCAACAAAGAAGTTGAAGGACGTAACTAGAAGATAATGACAAAAACTTCTTCACATGGAACACCATAGCTAGTCTTTCCCTCTCTATCATGGAGTAATTCATCTCCATAACTGTGAGTTGTTTGCTAGCAAAGCTCATAGGATAATTGAGATTATGTTCATCAGGTTGGCACAAAACAGCTTCCATGGCAAACTTCGATGCATCTACGTGCATGTGGAATGTTATGCTCCAATCTAGGGCTCATAGAATCAATGCGGTCGTAACAGCCTTCTTTAGTTCCTCATAAGCATGCTGGCATTCCTTGATCCACTCAAATACAATCAACAATTTGTAAAGGGATCTAGCAATTAATGCATAGTTTAGAACGAATCGTCGATAGTAACCTATGTATCCCAGGATGCATTGAACTCCCTTATAGTTCATGGGTGGTGGTAAATGGACAATGATCCTAACTTTGGAAAAATTAGTGTCAGTGCCATTCTTAGACACCACTGCCCTAGGATACATCCATGTTTTACCCAAAATTGGCACTTTAGGGGGTTCAAGGAGAGATTATATCGTCCAAATGGCATGATTATGTAGGTAAATACCTCATGTTTGGTTGAAAATGTTGTTATATGTCTGTCATCAAGGTGCACTTGTACTTAGTTTTTGCCTAAGAAGCCGTCCAGGAACTGTAGCCTCCTTCCTTGCTACTCTTTTGAGCATGTGCTCCATGTAGGATAGTGGATAGTTGTCCCTCTTTATTGCATCATTGACCTTTTTATAATTCACACACACTTGAATCTTCATGTTCTTCTTTAGGACAATCACTACAGGTGAATCCCAATCCTCATGCTCAATTTTTTAGATAAATCTGGCCTCAAGAGGTTATCTATCTCCTTCTTAACGGTGTGTGCATGCTTTGGATTCATTGGTTATGGTTGTTGTTTAACTAGCATTATGTCAGGAGTCATAGGGATGTTATAAGTCACGACCCTCAGATCTACTCATTTTAGTTCATCTAAGGACCAAGCAAACACATCCATGTACTCTCGTAGGAGAGAAACAAGATTAGCCTCCTCTTCTTTAGTTAGGTTCTCAGCTATGAATACGAGTCGAGGCTTTTCACCTTCCCTTGCTGAGTTGAGTTCCTTGACCTTAGTAGGCCCCTCTATTATTTTCCTTGCCTATCCTTGCCTCTTAGCTCCTGGCAAGATCACCATCCTATCATCCTTTTTGAATTTTGTAAAGCATTGTCGCGCCGCTATGTGCACATCATGTAAAAAATCTAAAGTGTGGCTTTCTTATTGATTTAGAGAGCCAATGCCATTTTAGACATTAGTGTTAGTGTCCATGGTTCAAAAATATTAGATTTTTGAACAAGTTCTAGCCAATTTTGGATATTCTAGATATTATCTCTTGTAAAAATCCATAATACTATAAAAAACTTCTAGATTAGCATGACATGTAAAAGAAAGCATGTAGCTTTTAGCTAACTTGAGAGGATTTTATGTAAAAAGAAAGATTGGCAAAATCGTGCGATGCACTATCACTATTTTTAGGCAGTGAACAACACTCCAAAGTGGGAGATGAAGGAGTGATCTGGCTGAATTCTGGTTAAGTATCTTGGTATTTTACCCCCTAGAAGCATCAGATTGGCGATATGAGCAGCATAGAGGAAGGTATTATTTTATACACGTTTTTTTCTATTAGAGTTTTATCTTCTCATAATGCAAGTATAAACTGACAGGCTTCATCTCTGTTAGTATTCTTCTACATTTTCTATTTCTTTTTGTAAGTATTCCTCTACGTCTTCTATTTCTTCGAACCCCTTCTCTTCCATGAGCTAATTTGGGGCTGATATCTTTAGCCACATTCAAAGGATTAGCTACAACAGTGCTCTTTTAATTCATTTCTTACTCTACAGAAGACATCTTGTCAAAATATGCAAGTATTATGTGCCCCTATGGCAGGGCAATGTTTGTAGATCATTTATAGATGCTTTGAGTTGAATTAAGAGGATATTTTTCTCTTATTTCTTGATTGTGGTAACTTAGCCTTATCAGGAACTCAATTTAATCAAAAGGAAAATACAATATGTTGGTGATGAAGCTGAAGAAAAAACACACACTTTTTTGTAAGTTCTTCGAGCTTTTATGTAAAATGAAGAGAATTTGACTGCACAAGGAATTCAGCTTGAAGCAGTTAAAGAGTTAATTGTAGCAATTGAAGTTGAAGATAAAGAAAGTATGGATGCAAAATTTAAAGAAGTGAAGGCTAAAAATGTAATGGTCAGCTGGTCCAAACCAGTTGGGTAGCCCACCTCTCAAAAATAAGGTCGTCTACATCACACGCATGATGAGAAAGAAGTCTGACTCATTCCAAGCAGTCACTACTCCCGTACACATTGGGAAAGAGAAACAATGGAGATAGTCGTCAAAATTGGAGAAAAAGAAACATTATGTATTGCACTCTTAGACCATGGTTCTGAGATAAATGTCATGGCAAGGAGTTTCTATGAAAGCGGCGGATGGCCCATAGATGTTGATTTAGGTTGGTGAATGAGAGTTGCAAACAACTCTTCTGGAGAGTTATATGTTGCATGTCCGAATGTGCAGTTGGAGACATAAAAGACAATTATCACTTTTTTGTTCAAGACTCTTGTAGTTATCCTATCATTCTTGGGCAACCTTACATTTTTGAAGCCCGCTTGGAAACAGAAGCTCTTGATGATGGTTCCGAAGCAAGGATAATGAATAAGCTATCCAATTTCCTATTGTGTGTGTTAATCATCATCAAAACAAAGATCGATTGCGTGATTATCCTATGCCTTTTAATACCCAAGAATTCAAGGGTTTTCGGATTGCACTGCTATAAAAGGAGGCTATGGTAGTGCGTCATGTAAAAAGATTAAACCTCCTTATGCTATAGAAACTAAGTCTCTATCAAACTTGTATGTATGTACAACCAACAATATGGGTTGTTATAAGTCTCTTCCAGCCATGACTAAAGCTGAAAGAAAAAAAAATATGTAATGTAAAAAGGGAGCTTAAAACTTATGACATGATGGCTAAAAATGAGATATTTTGGGCATTTTTTTGGACTGATTACTACTGACACATTGGCTAAAATATATCAGCTGTTCATATAGAAAATTAGGTTAAAAATCAATTCATAGGAGTATGTACATTGTATTTTTATCAAACAATTCAAGAATTTGTTGAGCAAGAAGAAATTGGTTTACTCAACAAGGATGAAGCACAAGTGGAGACAAAATACAAGACGGTGGATAAGAAAGTCAAGCATGTGGCAGTCCCAGTGTCTCCTGAAAGTGAAGGGCTAGCTGATAGGGTAGCAAAACAGCCAAGTCTTTGTGATCCTTCCAACATTGGTCACAAGTTCACATATGAAAGTATAAAAGAGCTCAAAATAGGTGAAAATTCTTTCCTTTTGCGCCGGCTAAAAAACACTCTTTTATGCAAATGCTAATGAAACATGGAAAAGCTTTTGCATTTCAGCCAAGTGAAATAGGTTGTGTGGATCCAAATATTGTGGCTCATATGGTCATTTTTATGATCCCACATGTACCTTGGAACCTCAAGCCCATTCCCATTCCAAGGGTGCATTTGCCCAAATTATTGAAACTTCTAAATGAGAAGATTGGAATGAAGGTTTTAGAACCTTCTTTAGCACCTTACTCAAATCGATGGTTTACTGTACCCAAGAAAAATGGATCTTTACGCTTCATCCAAGATCTACAAACTCCGTAGCCCATATGATGAATGCCATGCACAAAGTCTTAAGGGACTTTATTCCACAACTTACTCTTCCATTTCTTGATAATGTACCTATCAAGGGATGTGAAGTCAATGAAAAGAATGAGGAGCTTGACAAAGATGGCTGCAGGGAATAGGAGAGAGAAATATTGAAAAGAAGAAGAGAGATGGTTGGAAGCCATGCAAGGATAGGAGGAGCAAGAGAGAGAAGAAGGACAAAGTTGTATTATTGCGTAAAAATTGCTTACCTATAAATGTGTCCTTTACCATTTATTATGCCCCTAATTTAGTTATTTACAACAAAGGTATGAGAACTTACAACATCTAAATTGATTTGGAGCCCTCTGGTGTGCTTGCTTTGTTATTTTGTATCATATACAAATGCAATATGAGATTACAAGTCCCATCATATCTTTTTATTTCATGACATATATTTCAATTCTTGCCATACCTTTCTATTTCATGACATATATGTCTCCAATCATATAGATACCACTCAACAAGCCTCCATAATTTTATTATTTAATCTAGCCATTTGAGTTTAAATGGCCAATCTTTGATCTACACCAGGAACTATAGCAAATTTTCACATCATTCCAAGTCACCTTTTATTTATTATTGGAATTAAAGCATAATATTTAACTTCAAGTTGATCAAGTCATTGTTGACAATTTAAAACCTTGAGAATTACTTTAAAAACGTTTCCTAATAAACTTGGATGACATATGAAGTGTAGCTTGTAAGAAACAATGTTGGAGGTACTATACTCCAACTAGAACTTACAATGTTAGATGTATTGTACTCAAATTAAAATGTACTATAAAGGTAGGATCAACCTACTCTTAGATCACAATATTTTTAAATCACATCATATACACTAAATAAGACTAGATGATTCATCCATCAAACTTTCTAAGAATCTCACAACCAGGGAAGAAATAGAAACTTTGAAGCGATCATTTTCGTTATGAAAGTCAATACATAGTTGTCCATTGACCATGTGGAAATTGGATGTACAAATTAGAAAAATATATTTAAATGGTAGATGGACTCAATAAATATCTAGACTACTTAATCAAGGGAGAGAATGGTATGTTGGGGGCCAAAGGCCGCATGCACCCAACTACCTATATTTATCTTATACCTAGCATCCACATACCTATTGCAAGTGGCGGCTACCCATCATTGTCATGCATATCCTTTATTCTTTACTATGGAATAATAAAGGGAAGGCAAGTCATTCATTGTGATTGATGGAGTTCCCGATAGCAGTCTTTCTCTCTTGAATTCAAACCTCCATTGCCATTTCTCTATTGCTTCTATTTCTACTTCTCTCTCACTCTCACTCCTACTCACCCTTTCAACTGGTATTAGAGTGGGCATTCAAGGATCTTCAACCATTATAATTCAATGAAAGGAAGGGATCTTCAATTGAGCTTCCATAGTGTAAATCATTCCTTCAACCAAGTGAGGTACATAGTAGCTCCCCCACATTCCATCTTGCTTTTTGGCCTTAGTAGGAAGATCTCCACTTAGTCAAGGGACCCTAGGAGATAAGCCACAGTAGCGACAAGGCCCATGGAATAGCCCACAAAATGCATCACATTTTTAGGGGATGTCCCCATAGTTATTGCATCAACCATTGGCTCTTTGTGCTTCTCCTGCTCCTTGCCTAGTCTCTAGGGATTCATTCAAGCTTCTTGGACTCCATTTTGGGCATCATTTTAGGTTGAGATGATCAGCCATAGAATTATTGTTGTGGATAGACTTGCTATTCATATTTTGGGGTAGCAAACACTTGATATGCTAAATATGCTCTTGCTTGAGCTTTACTCTTCAATTTCAACCTCCTTTTTCATTCATACTTGGCAAAGATTGCATTGGTGAGTGTTTTACCACTTACAGACTTGAACATTTATGTCATTTATATACTCCCAGATGTATCACTTGGAATTATTGGGATTTTGGAAGCCAGGATGTACATGCATTAAGCTTGCCTTGTTCTTTGACATTTTGGTTTCCAATGGGAGTATTTTTAGTTCTCATTGTAGAGCTTGGCCTTTGGAGCTTGGACGATCTCTCTTTGTGCTCATTGGTTTATGTAGAGCTTATCCTTGTAGATCACTATGGGATGATATCTATTTGATATTTAAAACTAGTACTTTCTCTTGTCAGACAAATTTTTAGTCATGGATACATGCTTCATTATGTAGTGAGCTTTACTATTTATGGGAAATGAGTTGGTTGTAGTATATAGTAGGGATTCTCTAATAGTATTTGGTACTCTGAGTTGCATACTGTTGCTTGGACACTACTAGCTATATTGTAAGTCTTGTTGCTATTGGAACTTCAAGGTAAAGGAAGCACTCTATTTTGGAGTTTTGCATACAATTGTCTCATTATTTTTTGTAGTTTTATGGGTAACATTGTTGAAATTTAGTTTTAAGCCACTTTCTTAAGAGTAGACACGTGTATCAGACACTCTAGTGCTTTTACTTTGTGGATGCGAATATGTTGGGTTGTGTTTCCTCAATTGCGTTCACTTTTGGCTTAGTGTTCGAGATGATTTACTATTATTACATAATCCTATTCTCCCTTTTTTTTACAATCATAATGGCAGGTGCTTCTAATATCTTTGGGAATAGTGCCATCTTTAACATTGGTAAATTGGATGGAAATAACTTCAACTATTGGAAGACCCAAATATGGTAGGTTTTGGTGCAAAAGAAGTAGGTTAGGCTATTGAAATGCAAAGCATAAAGCCCAAAGATATAGATGCTTACACTTTGGGATGACCTTAATGAGCTATAGAAGTCGTCTATCAATTTGTTTGTTTCTAAGTAGGTATAATTTAATGTCATTGATACTGAAGGTGGTCAATGGTACTTATGGGAGAAAATATCCAATCTTTATGTGATAAACAAAGTCTTGCTTCATAGCCATACTACTGGATAAAGAAACTTGTGGATCTTGAGATAAAGAAAGGTGTGCCTATCTACTCATTTGAATGAGTTTCACTTTATTTGTAGCCAGCTTGCTTCAAAGAGATCATATTTGATGATAACATAAAGTTTATGTTTTTTCTTATCACTCTTCCAAAGTCTTGGGATACCTTCCATATTACTATTAGCATTAATGCTTTTGAGGACGGTTTTAAATGCCCATATGTAGAGGGAACCTTACTTACTAAGGATGTCAATAGAAAGAATATTGACACCAATTGTTCCTCTTGTGATCTTATAGCTAGAGGCAAGAATTATATTAGAGATAGTTATGAAAACTATAGTAGAGACTGACAATTGAATAGGTCTAAGTCTAGACCTTGTGTGCAAGGTCATTGCAAATCCCATGGTCCTAATTCATCTCTTACATGTCATTATTATGTGTATCAAGGGTATATATGGCCACAATGCCATAAAATGTGCCACAATAGGCATGAGAAAGGCAAATGGAAAGTAGAGTTAATGCTAAGATGATAAGTGAATTCCACTATCAATATTGAGGAGATAAATGCATTAGAGGTACAATTCAAATTATTGTATTTTGATTGCTTCTTCACTTGGTGCCACCACAGTTGACTAATGGTTACCCTTCTTCTACTAGTTACTTGATTTGGATGCTTCCTTTCATGTGACCTTGCATCATATTTGGTTCTATATGTACCATACTATTTTTGATTCAGTACGTCTAGGGGAAGACCATGTTTGTGATACTATTGGCATTTATAATGTACATTTATAGTTTCCTATTGGTGTTTCCTTTATTCTCCATGATGTACATCATGTATAATTTTGACCAAAAGCCTCACCTTTGTAGTAGGCAAGTTGGATGATGCTAGGTATCATGTCTTTTTTGGTGACTCTACATAGAAAGTCACTTGTGCTAACCTCATTTTTTATAGAGGTGTTAGGATTGTTAGTATTTATCCTCTTTGTTTGTGTTTAGCTCTACTAATCATTTATTAGCTATTACTAACCTCCCTCATGTATCTCTGTGGTATCATTGCCTTGGGCAAATGTCACTCCAAGGAATGAAAGTTTTGACCAGTTTGTAGTATCTCCCACCCTTCAATTACTCATGTTTTGATTCTTGTGATCATTTTTTATATGCTAGGCAAACATGTAACATGTATAAGATTTTTGATTCTATGCACATGGATGCACCCTTGGCTTTTTCTCATTCAAATGTTTGTGGACCAATGCCTTGTCAATCCTTGGGTGGTGTTAAGTACTTTGCCATGTTTATTGATTACTTTTTTCATAAAGTCTAGGCTATCCTATAGAATTGAAGTTAAAGGCTTTGGCCATGTTTTAGCACTTATTTTCCTTGATTGAGAACCACTCTAGGTATAGGCTGAAATTACTAAAATTTAATAATGGGGTGAGTATGTCTCACATGCTTTTGAGTATTTTTGTGATGATCGGGGTATTAAGCGATAGTTGACCGCCCCTTACACCCCATTGTAGAATAGTATTATAGAGCACATGAACATGACCATTCAAGAGAGGATCTATAGTATGCTTAGTCATGTAGGCTTACCTCATACATTTTGGGCTAAGACAGTAACCATTGCAGTCCACTTGATTAATAGATTCCCATACATTATTCTTAGTGGTAGGATAGTTGAGGAGGTATGATTTGTTAGACCTCCCTCATAGGTACACTTACAAGTCTTTGGACGTAAGGTTTTTTGCCATACTCCCAAAGACAAGCACAACAAGTTGGATCCAAAGTCTGTCAAATGCATTTTTATTGGATATGGTGATGCAAGTGGAATGGGCTATTGCCTTTGGGATCCGAAAGACTAGAAAAGTTATTAGTAGTAGCCATGATGTTTTGTTTCATGATAAAAAGATGCACAGCCAAGCTAAGCAAGTGATTGAGACATGTAGGGTGATCTTTCAGCAAGAGCCTCTTGATACCATATACCCAGCCCCCCAATTAGATAGCTCATATTTGATGTTGATGCTCTAGTGTCCTAGGATCGGTCTATTGTGTAGTATCATAGAGAGGATAGGATATACTAACTCCACAACTAATCTTGTGATGCTCTACTAGAGCCTTGCGCCCTCCTCATTGCTATCAGCCTACTATGCATTATGTCATGGTGACAAATTTTGATGAGTCTCTTGCTTATGAGAAGGCTATGTACAGAAGTGAAAACTTCTCTTGGAAAAGGGCTACACAATTTGAGTTTGAATTACTATAGAAGAACTATACTTGGGATTTGGTTCCTTGCTTATTGAAAAATGTGCATTGCTATGCAAGTGTATGTATAAGCTAAAGAGAACCCATGCTTTCCCTAAGTTAGCATATAAGGCCCAATTGGTTGCAAAGTTGGATTCCAACTTGGTTGCATAGTTGGTTTTGGCCTTGGTTGCATAGTTAGATTTGGACTTGTACTAGATGGATATGAAGATGGCTTGCTTACATAGAGACCTACATGAGCACATTTATATGCAGCAGCCTAATCGCTTTGGAAAAGAGGAAATGGAATGCCTAGTGCACAAGTCAAGAAAGAGTCTTTATAGACTTAAGCAAGCACCTAGGAAATGGTATCATGAGCTTGATGCCTTCATGCATTCACAATCCTTTACTCGTAGTGCTATGGATCCATATCTTTCCATGAAGAAGACCTTGATGGCAGCATTATCATTTTCACTACAAGACATAGACCTTATACCGACGTTTAAAGTGACGAAAATACAAACAACAAAATTTTCCCCCGTCCTCGCAAAAAGCGTCATTATTGACGATGCCATAGAAACGTCGCTATTGGCGTCGCTATTGGCATCGTTATATGCGTCGCAAATGCTACGCTAATAGTGATGCCAATAGTGACGCCAATAGCGACGCAACCAGTAAATTTGTGATGTGCATAGCGACGACAATAGTGATGCGAGCAGTAAATTTGTGACGCTAATAGTGACGGTAACAGGGATAAAAGAAATTTTGTAGCATATATAGCACTGCGTGCTGTATGAGAGCCATACAAAATAGTTTCTGCACTACTGTATACAAAGCGCTTGCAAATAAAAAGAATGTATACTGAAATCATAAAACTGATACATGAAATAAATACATGATCGCATAAAAAGCGAATGGTACAATCATGACAGGATATCACTAATACATAGAAAATGTCTACATAGATCAGGCGACTAAAAAATAAAGGTGTGTGAGCTCCAAGGATCCAAGGGCGAGCTACAAATCCTCGTCCCCCGAAAGCTCGTCCCGCCGCAAAGGAGCATCGAATGGATTCTGCAGAAAAAGAAACAACACATCAATCCACCATACAATAATGCATTCAAATATCTCATGGTAACTATAGACAAGAAAGATGAGTGACTTACAGGGCCGCCGCGTCTATACAATCGGTCGATCAATGCATTGAGACCGTGCCTCTCTGCATATCGAGTCTCAAGGCCTTGCGGATCGCGATTTGTAATGGAGTGTTGCAAAGAAAACAAAATGCTAACTGTTAGAAACATGATTGTTAGTACAAATAATATTTCAAAAAAACAAACAAGCAAAACAAAAGAGAAACTTACAAAGTCCTCCAAATATGTCCTGTGGCCGCCACTCCCAAGATGATGGACCACTCCTGCCTCGAGTCGTGCCCTCGCCGCCTCGCACTGCTGACTCCAACGTCTTGGAGAATCTGTAGCCTCCTCCCTCAGTCGGCACCAGTCGTCTGCATCTAACCACTCAGGCTTTGCAACCCCACTCTTGATTGCCTTGTGTGCGTCGGATCGTCTATGTGACATGTATGCACACATGCAATCCATCATCCATCCCGTAGAGAATCTATCTACTTCGGCTAGCACCAATGTACGTGGCCCATGGCAAAGCACATTGCATACCATTATCGATAAGTCTATAATCATGCATCTTAAATCTCCTAATTAGACTTTATTAAGTGTATGACTAATTTTTAGCCCTCTTAAGGAGTCGATGTAATGGTACCCATAAAAAAAGCAAAGTGGATACCATTACCATAATCATGGATATGCTATCGTTCCAATATATGTTATCTTTCTCTTTCTCTCCCTCTCTCTCCCTCTCCCTCTCTTTCTCTCGCATTTCCTCTCCCTCTCACAATATATCTTAACACTCTCCAAAAGCAAAAGGGAGAGGGAGAGAGAGAATGCACTCTCCCTCCCTCTCCCTCTCCCTCTCTTTCTCTTTCTCTCCCTCTCTCATTTCCTCCCCCTCCCTCTCCCTCTCTTTCTCTTTCTCTCCCTCTCTCTCCCTCTCCCTCTCCCTCTCTTTCTCTCTCATTTCCTCTCCTAAACAAGCAAAAAAGAAAGTGATTTAGACCTTTAACAAGCAAAAGGGAGAGGGAGAGAGAGAATGCACTCTCCCTCCCTCTCTCCCTCCCTCTCTTTCTCTTTCTCTCCCTCTCTCATTTCCTCCCCCTCCCTCTCCCTCTCCCTCTCTTTCTCTTTCTCTCCCTCTCTTTCTCTCTTTCTCTCTCATTTCCTCTCCTAAACAAGCAAAAAAGAAAGTGATTTAAACATTAAACAAGCAAAAGGGAGAGGGAGAGAGAGAATGCACTCTCCCTCCCTCTCCCTCTCCTTCTCTTTCTCTTTCTCTCCCTCTCTCATTTCCTCCCCCTTCCTCTCCCTCTCCCTCTCCCTCTCCCTCTCCCTCTCCCTCTCTTTCTCTTTCTCTCCCTCTCCCTCTCTTTCTCTCTTTCTCTCTCATTTCCTCTGCTAAACAAGCAAAAAAGAAGGTGATTTAAACCTTAAACAAGCAAAAGGGAGAGGGAGAGAGAGAATGCACTCTCCCTCCCTCTCCCTCTCCCTCTCCCTCTCCCTCTCTTTCTCTCCCTCTCCCTCTCCCTCTCCCTCTCCCTCTCCCTCTCTTTCTCTCCCTCTCCCTCTCCCTCTCTTTCTCTCTCATTTCCTCTCCTAAACAAGCAAAAGAGAAAGTGATTTAAATCTTAAACAAGCAAAAGAAAGAGAGAGGGAGACTCACCGATGAGATATGGTGAGTGTGGGGCGGCTTCTCTTTGCGATGAAGGCTCCTTCTCTCCTTCACAAACAACGGCGGCGGCGGCGGCGGCGGCAAGTCTTCTTCCTCTCCTTCTCTCACGACGGTCGCTCTCTCCCTTGCTCTCACTCTCAAAACACAAAATTGAAAACGTGAAATAAAGCCGCGCTCGGTTTGGGCCCGCTTTTTTCCCTGTGGAGCGTCGCTATTTGCGTCGCAAAAGCGACGCAAATAGCGACGCGGCTCCCCACCGTCGCTACTAGCTCAAATCCTTGTAATGTTTGGTATTATATAGTGATGATAAGATGATTGCTGAGAGTTCCATGATGAGCTTTTTGACTAAGCTCAAGAAGAGCTTTCAGATGAAGGACATTGGACATGCTCCTCACATTCTTGATATGTGCATTACTTGTAACTACTTTAAAGAACTCCTCTAATTATTGCATAAGGAGGACATTCATAAGGTACTTGACCAATTTCATATTCAAGGTGATAATCCCATCGGCACTCCTTTCTTGGCTTATTAGCCTTTTCTTGGTGATAATCCCATCGGCACTCCTTTCTTGGCTTATTAGCCTTGACTTATTAAGCCTTATTATGCACAAGAAAGGCTTATTAGCCTTGACTTATAAGCATTTTCTTGTGCATAAGTTGCTGATAACAAATTCAGAGAGAGTAGAAGAGGTAAAGGAGAAGAGAAGAGAAGAAGAGAGGAGGAGAGTAGAAGAGGTGAAGGAGAAGAGAAGAGAAGAGAAGGAGAGGAAGAGAGAGAGCATAGAGAAAGAAGGGAAGAGAGGAGATAAGAAGGAGAGAAGAATAGAGAGGGAGAAAGGGAAGAAAGAGAGGAAGTGAGACAAGGAGCACAAAAGGATGATCTCCATTCAAAAAGAGGAGTATTCTCTGGATTCTCAATAGTTCAATAATTCCATCTACCTTCATACCCTTTGGACTTCACATGCATCTTGCCTCCCCTAGCAAAGTCTCAAGCCGCAAGGAGCTACCAAAACAATCTAGAACTCAAAATCGAGCTAGTGCCATGGACATCCTTCTTGCAATGGCCCTGAAGATGAGATATTCTAGAGCAAAGAGCATGGGAGCTAGCAATGTAGTCGCAAATGTGGTTGACATGCCATCAAATGCTGCACAAGACCATGTTTCTTCCTAAATTAATGCTCCTTCAATACATGGCTAGGAGCATAGTGATAGGACATGTAAATATTATCAAGTCAAAAACTCTATAATTCAAAGCTACAACAAATTGTATGGCATCCCATTGAGCTATTATCTTAAGATCATTATAAAATAATAGTTGCATCAATAAAAATTTATTGTTGCATTTATAAATCATGTTATAAATCATGGAACGATGAAAATGTATTAAGCATAACTCCTTTACATTTATAAATCATGGAAAAATGAAAGTTACATTAAGAATAAGTTTTTTTGTATTTATAAATTATGTGAATGTAAAGGATGGTGAAAATTATATCAAGAATATTTCTCTTTGTGCTTATGAAAGTTTTAAATATCAAGAGATATTTCCTTAGTACCTATAAGAGAACTAAAATACATTATCAAGAGGATTGATTAGTGTTACTCCTTAAAGGAGAAGAACCCCACTTTAGATTCCCAAAAAAAAAGGATCATTTTTCTTCCCAATTTAGAATAATCTCTAGATTCTTGATGGGATTAATGACCAACCCTTGACAAGCATTATGAAAGAAAGATCACAATCAAAGACCTATGATAGTTAAGAATATGACCAAAAAGAGGAAGGGTAATCAAAGGTTAAGAAAAAGGAAAGATAGAAAATAAAAGTCGAAGGGAAATTGAAAAAAACCTATGAGTCGAAAAGAGTTGCCTCCCTCCAAGTTAAGATCTCGCTCAATTGCCTCTATATTAGTTAGGAATATTGCTTGAAAGGAGTTGCTTGTGCTTGTAGCAATGCACAGAAGTTTGACTCGATGCATTTAAGAAATTTATTGCTTAATAAAAAATTCTATAATAGGATGAAAAGGAAAGCACACTAGATCTCCCCCAAGGCTAATTGCGGGTCCCTTTCTAAGAGGAAAATAGATTGCCACCTCCGAGAGTTTTTCAATGAACCCCAATGGCAAGAGGTCACTTCATAGGAAGTCCTTGGTCAAGAGGAGTTGAGGATACTAGGGGTGTTCGCATGTAAAATATTAGACTCCTAAGAATTTCCCAAACTCCTACTTGAGTCAGGATGGATTTTTTGAGGCCCCAATGTACTAGTTAAGAAATCTTGGAGAAATAAATGGCCTTTGTGCCATTCTTCCGTATGGACGGAAGGTGAATACTTGTATAATAGTTTTTTATTAAATAAAAAAGTTGTTATTAACTATTTATGTGTTGTGATTTTGAATTACATAAATGAACACTATGATTTAAAGGATTGATTAAGATAGTTGGTTTTATGTGTACAACTTAAATGTGTTAGGTAAGTAAATAACTAAAACTACCCAATAGAGGGAAGTAGAAGGGCATGATCCCTAATGAGTCCACCCTAAGGTAGGGCAGACTTGGTAAGTCGAGAGCATCTTACAATTTGTTACATTAGAATATAGAAGAAATTAACCCTCGAATCAACTAGGTCCCTTCAATCCATATCATTTTAGGGGAACAAAGTGAGACCTTACCTTATGGGTAGATGGATTGAAGTTTTCATACTCCCCCTTCTTTCTCACTCTCCTTGAACATTAGTGCAATACGAGTTAGGTTTGGTTTGAGCAATCTAGCATAAGTAGTTGCTCGAAGATCAATGCTAGTTAACTCAAAATATGATACCTTAGCTTGCTTAGAAATCAAAATTCAGGTTGATTCTAGTGGGAATGCCATTGCAAAGTGGAATCAAGAGAGTCTAGGTAGCAAACCCCGTATTATTTGAAAGAGTACTGAGTGGTGTTACCTAGAAAATTATCTCGATGGACCACTAAATCGTGCCACCAAATGGACATTTCAAGTGGATATGTCACATGTGGTATCAGAGAAAAATAAGACTAATGTATAGGAAGATTTGTTTGTAACCTTCTTAAAGAAACATTTGATGCAATAATGACTTGCTCTAATAAATAAGTGGAATCTCTTTCAAAACCATGAAGATTTGCAAATTTTTTTGGTTTTTTGAGCAATGTTTACATTGGCAATGCATTCCCTTAACTTTGATAGGTGGTATTGCTTTATGAAGATCTTGGAGCCTATATACAATCAATTGCCACTGTATCAGGAGTGTCAGTGGTGGACATGAATCGAGGTCTATCACTTCATCAATGTGATCAACTTGCCTATCTTCAGAACAATCTTAAGAGAATCACACAAATGGAGGACCTTAAATTGGTCAAATTGTTCATCTTCCAAGAATCATGCCTAAATCTCATCCTTCTCAACAAAGGCAGAGAACGAGTTCACCAAAACCGTTATCTCTATGATCAAGTGCTCCAAATTCTTGTGGTTGAGCGTGTTGCCATTTTAGGGCACTCACACCACCACAATTATTGTAAAGATGGCTTCTCGAATCTTTCCCAAAATTATAGTATCCTAAAAATATTTTATGAACCCCCAACTTACAAAACCATTGATGTATTTGAATTTCACAAATAAAATTGCTATAACCCAAAAATTTTCCCTAGGTACTCCAACTATCTACTTAATGTAATCAAGAGATTTGGTTAGCCTTCTTGCAAACTGTGAATAATAAAATAGTCTCAATTTTTTGCAAGATTATGTACTTCATACTAACCATAGGTTATAAATTTAAGATTCATTGGCTCAAGTGTTGAAAAAAGAAAGGCCTTAAAGAGAGGTGAGTATTATAAGCACTCAAGACATGCAACTAATCTTGGGAACATTAACAAAACCAAAGTATTGCATCTTCCATGTCTATGCATACCCCGATAGAAGCACAAGAGAATAAACTCCTTCTTAAGCAAATCAAACCCCCCGAGTTTGATGGTAAAAGAAAGGATGTCAAAAAAGAAAAAGTGAAAATTTGGATTAAATGTATGGAGGATTACTTTGCTGCTACAAGAACTACTCCTCAAAATTAGGCAATAATATCTAAGTTGATGGGTGAAGCCTGAAGCTAAAGGAAGTTGTAGTGGCACTACCTCCAACTAGCCTAGTGTACATTGAAAATGAGTTAATTCTTTAGCTTGAAGCAATTTGGATTAACCTTGGAGGCTTATTTATCTAGACTTGTGTCCCTTTTTTGAAGTATGCCCCACACCCATGGATATCACGTAACATATGTCAAAGTTTTGTAATGGGCTAAACTCTCCATTGGATACTCGTGTTTGAAGCAATGCATCCATCTAACCTACAAGGTGCATTAATGCGAGCAAGGTGCAATATAGAAAAACTTTAGTCAACATCCAAGAGTGCCAGATTTGAGAATAGAGTCCTATACAAAGTGAGGATATGTCAAGAGGATCCAAGGACAATATCAAATTAAGCAAAGGAAGAAGGCCAAGACAAATACAGTTAGAAACTTTGTACTTGCTGTCAGCAACAAGGAGTTACCAAGGTGTTTCCATTGCAACAAGCCCGCCCGACCACTTTAAAAGACAATGTTCGAAGTTGGGCAACTAATCCACTAAAAGCAATTTCATGGTCAAAATCAAGCAATATCAGCTTCACAAAAGGGAAAGTTACTGGAATAACCTTGAAGGAAAAGAACAAAGGGATAGAAGAGGGAGAAGATCCCACCTTAGAAGCAGACATGGAAAGCTCAATAGTACATGTTGCTCTCAACCAAAAGGGACCCAGCCATTAGTTCTCAATAATTTAGAAGCGACCAACCTACCAAGGTAAGACCTTTAATATTTTGATTGATTGTGGAAGCACATACTCATTTATCTCACTAAAGTGTGCTAAGAGGATAGGAGTAAACACTGAACTTACATCTAAATTATTAGTGGAATTGGCAAATGGGAAAGAGGCAATTTCTACTCAATAGACTAGGATAGTGAATTTTAACTTAGGAGGCAATCTTTCCAACATGGGATTCAAAGTCATGAATTTAGGAGCTTACAAGTGTTTGTTAGGAATGGATTGCAATGATGCTCACATTTATTGTAGGAAAGTTCAAGTCACATTCTTGGATCAAAAAGGAAAACTAGTAACCACTCAAAGTGAAGTTGGGAACCCTAGAATTCAACTAGCAAAAGCTTCTTGGATCATGAAGGGGTTGAGAAAGGGACTACCTATCTACCTAGTCAAACATAATAAGGTTGAGTAAGAGAAGGAAGCTGATGAAAAGCCATCCTAGCTAAAGGAATATACAAATGTATTCCCTGAAGTGCTGACAAAACTTCCTTCACTAAGAGAAGTTGTTCAAGCTAACACTAGGAATTGCACCAATAGCAAAGCAACCCTATCGTATGTCCGTTCTAGAAGCCATTGAGTCTAAATAATAACTCAAGAAACTTTTGGATCAATGATATATCAGGCCGATCAATTTACCATGGGGAGTACTAGTGTTATTCCAAAAGAAGGAGGATGGAACCATTCATCTTTGCATGGACCACCGCGCGCTAAATTGTGACGATCAAGAATAAAATTCAATTCCAAGGATAAATGAATTACTTGACCATCTTTAAGGTGCAAATATATTTTCAAAGATCTCAAGCTATTATTAGATTATGATCAAAGAAAAGGACCTTCCAAAAATTGCATTCAATACAAGGTATGACCATTATGAGTTCATTGTGATGTCATTTGGATTAACTAGTGCATCTACAACATTTAGTAGGCGAATGTAGGACATTTTTTTACCCTATCTTGATGACTTTGTTCTTGTCTTTTGCAATGACATCTTGACCTACTCAAAGAAGGATAAAGATTATGAGTCGCAACTTTGATTCATCCTTGAACAAATGAGGGCACACAAGCTTTATGCCAGGAATAAGAAATGTTCCATTTTTAAGAGGAAGATTGAGTACCTTGAGTTTATAGTCTTTGATAAATGGATTGCTTTAGACCTTGCCAAGAGTAAAGGGATTATTGTAGACCTTTTAGTATTTGATAAAGGGATTGCTATAGACCCTACCAAGATTAAAGATGTACGAGAATGGGTACCCCAAATGATAGTTAAGAAAGTCCAAATTTTTTTAGCTTGACTGGATGCTACATGATTTTTATAAAGGATTATGCCTTGATAGTTGCACCCTTAACTAACTTACTCAAGAAGTGAACGGCCATTGTATGGACTCCCACTGAGTATTCTAGCTTTGAGAAGCTTAAATAGAGTTTGACCACAACTCCTATCCTAAACCTACTTGATTTGAACCAAGAATTTGAAGTTGTCACTGATGCAAGCTCTCATGCATTAGGTTGTGTACTCATGCAAGAAGGCCATATGATAGCCTTCTCTTTTAGAAAACTAAAGATTCATGAGAAGAACTATGCTACCCATGATCCGAGCTACTTTTTTTAACTCATGCTCTAAAACTATGGAGATACTATTTGCTTGGCAGCAAGTTTACCTTAGTCATTGACCATTAAAGCCTCAAATGGATCTTCACTGAACCTAATTTAAACATGAGACAATGATGATGGATTGAAGTCTTGTAGGAGTATGACTTCAATTTCAAGTACATGCTAGGTAAGAAATGCCATTGTGGACGCCCTACACCACAAAATGTTTCTCAAGACCCTTATCTTAGAAGAACCTTCCAAAGCAAGGCCTCTAACAACAATGGTGTCAATGCCTAGTAACCCAATCATAGAGATGGCTAAGGAAGAAGCAGGTAAGAACCCAATATACCAAAAAAAGATAAGAAAAGTCCTATCTAAAGAGACATACCCTAGATTCAAGTTCAAGTATTTGAACTTCTCTAGAAGGAAGGCTTATCTATTTCAAAAGGAGATTGAGCTTTCCAAGAAATCAAGACCTCAAGAAGAAGATACTTTGGGAAACCCTTGATTCTTCTTTCTCAAGACATTCAGGCTATGCAAATACTCTCAACACGGTAAGGAGAAGCTTTCATTAGGAAAAGATCAAAGGATATGTTCTTAAATATGTCACTAATGCTTGAGTTGCCAATGGGTCAAGGTTGAGCATGTGAAAATGCCAAGGAAGCTCTAGTCACTTGACATCCCACAAATGAAGTGGAAAGTTATGAGTATGTATTTTATAGTTGGGTTACCTTGCATCCAAGGAAGATATAATTCAATCTTAGTGATTGTGGATATAGTAACTAAGGTTGCTCACCTTATGCTAGTTTAAACCAACTATAAGGCTTTAGGTATTATAAGGATCTTTATGAAGGAAATATTTAGGCTACATGGACTACCTAAAAGGATCATTAGTGATCATGATTCTGTCTTTACTTCTCATTTTCAAAACGTTTGTTTGAGGCCATTGGTACCTAACTTTGTTCAACATTGCCTATCACCCTCAAACTGAACAAGTCAACCAAGCCAGTAAAGACCTACTTAGAGCTTACTATTGTGGGGAGCCTAAGAAATAGATACAATACCTACCTTTGGTGGAGTTTGCTTACAATGCATCCTATCGTCAAAGCATCCCCAGATGACCCCATTTCAAGATTTGTATGGAAAAGAGTGCATAACCCCACTAAACTTTTTAGACCCTACCTCAAATGCATAAGCTTCCAAGAAGATGTTCGAAGAAATTGATGAGCAAGTTAAGGGTATCAGACAAGATATCCATGCTGCTAAGGATTGACAAAAAGCATGTGTCAATCTAGGAAGACAAGAATGGATCTTTAAAGAAGGAGACATGGTTTTCATTTGTGTTCATCCTAAGTCGAAGAGCCCTTTCTCCTTAGGGAAATACAAGAAGCTATGCGCAAGATATTGTGGACCCTATAAAATTATCAAGTGTGTAGGACTCAATGCTTATAAGCTAGAACTTCTTGAACACCTGAAAGTTCACAATGTATTTCATGTTAGCTTTCTAAAAGGTTATGTACCCAATCTTGATTGTGCCCTTGATTATTACCAAGTTGTAATGCTAAGCCAAGGATTCCTTGAGCTTCAACTTGACAGTATACTTGATGTAAGAGAATGCATCCTTAGAAACAAGACCATTAGGGAATATCTTGTCCACTAATGGAAAGACTATGCTAAGGAGGATGCCACTTGGGTGGACAAAGATACCCTATGTAAACAACATCCCTAATTTCTTTATAATAAAGGACTAAGACCCAATAAAATCTTAGACAGTATTTCTTGAAATGAAATTGTAAAAAAATCTTCCTCAGATGTAATAAACCCTAACTTTAAATAAAATCAACTTAAAATAACTATTATACCTTGAACTTCTATGTAGCACCATGAAAACATGAAGAGCCCTATCCTACAAATCATGAAAACCAACCTATCCCCTAAGTTTGAGATGATGACATCTCAATTCCTCTAAGGGGGAGAGGATGTAATATCCTAACCTCGATAATCTCCACATGCAAAGAGGGATAACTCGCATGGTTTTTATAGCCTTAGAACACAAAAGAAAAAGGAAATTGATACCAAACGAACTGATCTTCACCGCCACCTTCTTAGAGACTCACCGCGTTCAAGCTCGACATCATTGCCTCAAAATGATCATACCCACCACAAACTATCACACAACTGGATGATCAAGGAGAAGCCTTATAGTCAAAGTTTCAATCAAGAAGAAGAAGGCATCACTCATTAAGCCCAATAACTAAGGCTATAAAGCCTTAGTTTAGGACTAAGGCAAGGTTAGTTAGCCTTTAATTGAACATCAATTGTTGATAACAAATATAGAGAGACTAGAAGAGGTGAAAAAGAAGAGAAGAGAAGAAGAGAGGAGAAGAGCGAGAGAGGTGAAGAAGAGGAGAAGAGGAAGGAGAAGAGAAGACAAGAGGGAAAGAGAGAGAGTAGAGAGGAAGAAGGGAAGAGAGGAGATAAGAAGGAGAGAAGAATAGAGAGGGAGAAAGGGAAGAAAGAGAGGAAGCAAGACAAGGAGCACAAAAGGATAATCTCCATTCACAAAGAGGAGTACCATCCCAACTCTCAAGAATCCCACCTACCTTCATACCCTTCGTACTTTGACACAAATCCTATCTCCTCTACTGAAGTTTCGAGCTACAAGGAGCTACCCAAACTATCTAGAACTCAAGATCATTAGAGCTTGGAGTTCGTGCTATGGATGCCCCTCTCGCAATGGCCCCGAAGTGAGGATATTTTGGAGAAAAGAGCAGGGAAGCTACGAATCTGGTCAACATGCCATCATATATACATCACAAGACCAGGTTTCTTCCTAAATCAATGCTCCTTCAATACATGGCAAGAAACATAGTGATAGGACATGTAAAGATTATTAAGTCAAAAATTGTATAATTCAAAGCTATGATAAATTGCATAGCATCCCATTGATCTATTATCTTAAGATCATTATAAACAAATAGTTGCATCAAGAATAAGTTCTTTTTGTATTTATAAATCATGGAAACATAAAAGAGTATTAAGCATAATTACTTTACATTTATAAATCGTGGAAAAATGAAAGTTGCATTAAGAATAAGTTTTTTTTTGCATTTATAAATTATGTGAATGTAAATGATGGTTGAAAATTGTATCAAGAATATTTCTCTTTGTGCTAACAAAAGTCCTAAATATCAAGAAATATCTCCTTAGTACCTATAGGAGAACTAAAATACATGATCAAGAGGATTGATTAGGGTTACCCCTTAAAGAAGAATAATCCCACTTTCGATTTTTTTTTAACTGATCATTTTTCTCCCCAATTTAAGATAATCTCTAGATTCTTGATAGGATAAACGACCAATTATGAAAGAAATATCACAATCAAATACCTACGATAATTAAGAATATGACTAAAAAGAGGAAGGGTAATTGAAGATTAAGACAAAGGAAAGTTAGAAAATCAAATCCAAAGGGGAATTGAAAAAAACATGTGTCGAAAAGGGATGCCTCCAAGTTAAGATCTGGCTCAATGACCTCTTTATTTATTAGGAATATTGCTTGAAAGGAGTTTCTTATGCTTGTAGCAATGCATATAAGTTTGACTCAATGCACTTAGGTAATTTGATTGAATAATGAAAAATCCTAACACCTAAGTGTGCAATAGGATAAAAAGGAATGCGCTCTAAATCTCCCCCAATGCTAGTTGCATGTCCCTATCTAAGAGGAAAACAGATTGCTACCTCTGAGAGTTTTTGGACCAACCCCAATGGCAAGAGGTCACTTCATAGGAAGCACTTGGTCAAGAGGAGTTGAGTACTAGGGGTGCTCTAGGCATGTAAACTCTTAGACTCCTAGGAATTGCCCAAACTCCTATGTGACTGAGGATGCATTTCTTGAGGCCTAGATACTAGTTAGGGGTAGAAATCTTGGAGAGATAATGGCCTTCGCGCCGTTCTTCTATATGGACAAATGGTGAACACTTGTATAATAAGTTTTTATTAAATATAAAAGATACCTTTAAAAGGGTTTATTTTTAATTTTTTGTGTGTTGTGATTTTGAATTACGTAAATGAACACTATGATTTAAAGGATTGATTAAGATAGCTAATTTTACGTGTATAACTAAAATGTGTTAGGTAAGTAAATAACTAAAACTACCCAATGGAGGGAAGTGGAAGGGCATGATCCCTGATGAATCCACCCTAAGATAGGGTGTTCTTTGTAAGCCAAGAACTTCTCATAATTTGTTACATTAGAATATAGAAGAAATTGACCCTTGAATCAACTAGGACCCTTGACTCCATATCATTTTAGGGGAAGGGAGTGAGACTTTATCTTATGGGTAGAGGGATTTAAGTTTTCATAATCCCCCTTATTTGTCACTCTCCTTGAACTAAGTGTGATACGAGTCAGTAAGAAGCAATCTAGCACAAGTAGTTGCTCAAAGACCGATGCTAGTTAGCTCAAAATAAGAGACCTTAGCTTTTTTAGAAACTAAAATTCAGGTCCATTCTCGTGGTGATAGCCAAGACTTTCCATTAGAAGTGGACTTGAGAGAGTCTAGGTACCAAACCCCATGTTATTCAGAAGAGTACTAATAAGCAGTGTTACTTAGAAAAATTATCTCGATAGACCACTAAATTGTGCTACCAAGGACGTTTCAAGTGGGCAGGTCACAGAGATGGCCAAGGTTCCCTATGCATCCATTGTGGGCAGCTTGATATATACCATGATAGCCATAGACTTGACATAACATTTGTAGTGGGAGTTTTGGCTCATTATATGGAAATACTTGGCAAGGGATATTGAGATACCATGAAGGGTATCATTAGGTATCTCAAGGGCACTATAGACTTGTGCCTTGGCTATGGCAGGTAGGATACTAGAATAATGGGCTACACTGACTCAAATTATGCAAGTAATGCAAATAGTATGAAGTCCACCTTTGGCTTTGTCTTCGGCTTTGCTGTAGGTGTTGTTTCTTGTATCTCTAGGGTGCAGAGATGCATTATCTTGTCTACTACTAAGGCTGAGTAGATTGCAGTCCCACTCAGGCGCTTATAAAAAGGCCCTATGGTTAGGCCTGTCTAGTTGCAGACCTCAATATCACTTCCATGACTCCTACATGAAATTCCAACTCTACGAGTCCTATCTACTTGGCATGTAACCTAGTCTTTCATGCGAAGAAAAATCATACGGAGGTCCATTATTACTTCATTAGAGAGGTGATTGAGGACAAGTAGATAGAGCTTGTTAAGATCTCTACATATGATAATCCTATTGATCTGCTCACTAAAAGTCTCCCAACAAAATGTTATGCCATCCTTGGGAAGATGATGGATCTAGGATAAGATGATACACTTCCTCATTCAATTATATTCTTGTGTACATTTTATATTATTCTCCTCACTCTAGGCCCATTCATCTCTAAGTGGGAGGTTATTGGGATTAAAGACCACTATGCTAGCTACCGATATTTATCTTCTACTTAGTGGCCACACATCTCTACATTACAAGGGGGGCAACCCATCATTGTCATGTTTATTCTTTATTCTTTTCTATCGGATAATAAAGGGAAGGTAGGTGACAAGACATATAGAGAGACCATCAACTTAAGGTGCCTCAAATTAATTTGGTGGCTAGCATGCTAAATAATCTCAACTTAAAAATGCTAATTGACATGCATGAACTAAATGGCATTTTAGATGGTAATAGAATATCAATAAAACAAGAGTTGAGCTAGCCAATCTTGATGACTATGTAATACAAATGAGATAAACCCCAACCCATGTGGTTACACTAGAAGGATAATTATAATATATGTTTACCATTGAGTTTTCCTATCTGAGAGTATCATGCAAAACTTCCACAATATTAGTCCCCTCATACTTCGGACATGGTTGAAAGCAAGGCTTGGTGGTACAAAAAGAAGTGTCCTTAATACCACATTGGATTGGTGATTTGTATGTGTTAAACTAGCTGTTTTTAAAAAAACATGTAAAGGTAAAATAGAGAGAGAAAAAACAATTAAATCGCATAAGGGTTAGAAAGGTGATTTCTTTTGAAACATTTCATAACAAAAGGGTGGAACCTCAACAACATAGGTGGAGGGTTGTTGGGATGGCAAGCTCAACACGTGCGGACATTGATGATGGATAGCCTAGCTAGATGGGTCTGAAAATTCTACACTTAGCATGCTGATGGTCATTATTATTCACACATGGCCATTGACTTATCACTTATTATATTTAGTTTGTTACACCTACCTACAACTAGCATAGATATAGTGCCAGCCAATTAGTATAATTAGTTATGCATTGTTTGACTTAGTAGGCCACTTTCTTTTATGTTGTATCTTATCTATACTTTGTGTACATTGTACTGTGTGTAAAAAGAAGAAGAAGAAGCCAAAAGAAAACGTTTTGGCCTCCATCTCTCTTCTTGTGTTCTTGAGTGAGCTTCCTCTTGTGTATACAGTGTGTGTTTGGCTCAGTAGCTCTCAAGCAAGTCCCCCCACACGCGATTCTTTACATGATATCAGAGCACTACCACTGAGAGAGGCTAGTTTTCAAGGCTAAAGTGAAGGAGAAGAAGAAATGTTCGAGCAAGCAAGGAACAGGTAAGAAGCTCTCCCATTCTTCCACTCTTTCTCTTGGATAGTGCCTGTGGAGGCTCCGGCCGGAAGTAGAGTAGAGTAAAAATCTCAGATTGATGTGAGATTTGGTGTGCAAGTAGAGCACAGTATAATCTGTAAATTAGTCCTTTAGGATAGTCCCACAAATTTTTTGGGTATCTGAGGTCATTTGAGGCCCCATTATTTTAGAGCCCCAAGGTTGTAGACAATAATTTCAAGGTATACAATGATCTTGGCTGTATTGATAAAAAATGGGTGCACAGCTTATAGGTTTTGAATATGCAATTTTTGAGGTGTTTTCTAGGAAGCAAACATAAGGCTTATCTGCAAACAGGTTGCAGATTACATGTACTATTGAGCAATCAGTGAAAAAGCTTGCTTTGTGTATTGTCGTGCACTTGTTGTGAAAGGTTGAAGACGAGCTTGTTGTTTTGTATTATTTTTGTGATAATGGCATAGAGAGTGGGAATCCCATCATTGAGAAGCTGGAAAAGAAAAACTATCCTTCATGGAAGTTTCGTGTGAAAAACTTTCTATTGGAAAGGGCCTTTATGAGTTTGTTTCAGGTGAAGAAAAGGAGCTAGAGCTAAGTATCCTTGTGACTCAATATGAATTAAAGGTGTGAAAAGAATGAAATGCAAAAGGTAAAAATGTGATGCATTGGCTATTTTCAGTCATTGATAATACTATGCTGGGACATATCAGGAATGTAGAAACTTCACATACAGCTTGGACAACTTTTGAGAACATGTTTTCAATAAATACAAAGGCACAAAAGATTCAACTCAAGCAAGAGTTGAATACCTTGAAGAAAGGGAAAATGTCTGTCAATGAGTATGTTTTGAAGGTGAGGAGCATTGCATATGCTTTAGCAACAATTGATGCAATGCCTGATGATGATGATTTAGTTTCATCCACTTTGAGTGGCCTTAATAATGAGAAGGCTTGGAAATCATTCATCACTTCTGTATATCTACGGAAGTCATTTCTAGGTTTTGTATATCTACTGAAGAGATTGATATGCAAGGTGACTCATCTGAAAGAAATGGTGAACATATCCAAGCATTTTACTCAAGTTTGGGAAGGGAACGTGGTAGATCCTCTTCGAGAGGCCGTGGTATGGGACGTGTTGGTGCTAACTAGCAAAATAGGTTAAATCAACAATTTGGTGAAATGTAGGTTTTAGGAGGCTGAGGAAACTTTAGAGGCAGGGGGAGCTCTTAACCATTGCACAAGAAAAAGTGGAAAAAGGGAAAAAGTGCAAGTTGGTGGGAACCTAAAGAGGCAGCCCAAAAGGAAATCGGACACAATAGAAGAAGTAAGAAGGAAAATGAATGAAAGCACAATGGTGGTCTCAAAAGCTAAGGCAAAGGAAAAATTACACTTTTATGTGTCAGGCACCCCTAAAACTTTTTGTAAAAGAGTGCCAGGCTCCCTCTTGTGCAAATTGTAAAGGTAGATGGACAGTAGGAAGGAAGCTAGGAAGATATAGAAGGACAATGTGAAAAATGGCCCAGCTCGTGGCCATGTAATAAAGGGGATGACCACCCAAAAGGGATTTAGGGTTTTGCATATAAAGTTGAAAAGTGAATGAGGAGATCATTCTTTGGTGTGTGGCAAAGTGGACTCGTCTTCTTCTCTTCTTCTCTCCTTCTTGCTTGCTTATTTGTGCTTCAAGAGAGGAAGTGTGAGAGTGTGAGGGAGTGAGTGTGTGAGGGTGAGGGATCAAGGAGAAGAAGCTCTCCATCATCTCCTCTCCTCTCTTCTCTTCTCTTCTCTTCTCTTCTCTTCTCTTCTCTTCTCTTCTCTTCTCTTCTCTTGCCTGTGGCTATGGAGGATGGATCTTGAAGGTGGAGGCTTTAGGTTGCTTAAGCTTGCATCACAAAATCGTGGAGCTTCTAGTGTGCTTAAGGGAGGAGGCAACTCATTTGGGTATCAAGGTAAGCTCACTACGCCGCGGTAGGATCAAAGGTGCGTCAACTAGGTGAGAGATAGCCATAGATGTTCACTTGAAACTCTTGAATAATAAGTGGTCCCTGGGTCTTGGCGGTGTCGCGTCTACATTTTGGTTCCATTATCGAGACCAACAGATTCAAGCTTGAGCACTTATGCACCTCAAATCGAGCAATGAGGTAAGGGTTTCATCCCCAAACTGGAGCTTTAGATAGGTAGGAGGTTCTATATTTTTAATCTTGGCCAACCACTAAGTATTTTGATTTTTTTATGATTAGGAAAGTAGCAGGAATCATTTCAATATTTTACTTTTGATTTTTGTTGCACTTAAAGTAGGTTAGGACCAAGAAATTGAAGGAAATTTTTTTAGGGTTTCTCCTGTTAAACAGGCCCCAAGAGGGCACAAATAGGGAGAAACATGGGAAAAAAGAGTCCTTAGAGGTATTAGGATTGCACAAGGAGTGATTAGCTAGACTAAAGCTAAGTCCGCGGCAAGGGTTTAAGACCTTAGGAGAGCCAAGGGAGACCTCATTTTCAAGTTTTGCAGCAGAGAGAGAGAGAGAGAGAGAGAGAGAGAGAGAGAGAGAGAGAGAGAGAGAGAGAGAGAGAGAGAGAGAGCTTGTGCAAGACTTGGTGCTTCCAATGAATCAATCAAAGGCCATAGGAGTTTTTTTCTTGGATCAGGTGTGTAGAAACCTTTATTTGCATCTAATCTTGGATTTTGGTAAAGCTTGCTAATGTGCATGGCCAAAAATTATTGGTGAGAATAGAATTTTGTTGTCATCGTTCACGTGCTGACGGAATCACACACGATCCATAGGCGTCGGATTCCTAGAATCAGATGCTTGGATGCCCTACACCTGTCCAATTCCGAGAATCAGATGACGGACACTTGGACCAACCCAAAATCGGACGGCCAATGGACCCGGCCAATGAACCAACCCAAAATTAGACATTCAATTTTGATAATCGGACTCTTGAGGATCGGACACTCGGATGTGACCTTGCGATTTTGAAAATTCAATTCTCGGATCACCCTATCTGATTTTGGAAATCAGAACACTCAAATTAGACCATCCTAACTTGTTTGATTGGACACACCCTGTCTGCTTCCTAGAATGGGACATCCCATTATTAGACCATCCACATCTCAGAATCGAACATCTGTCAAATCGGACGTCCGATTCTTGAAATCAGAGAGACTACAGGATCCAACTCTACAAAATCAAACCGGATTTTAACATATCAAAATTGACAAATTTAGTACATCGGAAACAACACAGAGTACAACCTACGGTAGGACAATTCACCACAAGCCTTATAGGCAAATCTAACCTTAGAAACCATAGCTAAACAGCTAGGCACAGTGCTAACACTCACATCAGCATATTTGACACAGAGTAGTAAGCTAACCAGCATACCCCATCTGACCCTGAGCAAGTTAAAGAACATAGCACAGAACCTTGAGACTGGAGGAAGCGGCTAGGAATCGAGCCTAAAGCCCCATTAGGGCCGAGTACATAGATGAGAGTGCGAGAGCTGCAACTGTCACTTTGAATTTGCACCCACATTGTTTCCCAACACTTGCAGTGCACTTAATAAAAGTTGAAAGTCTCATTTCACACGACGCACAAAAGAGAGTACACACACACACACATTTCCCCTTGCCCTCCCCCCGCCCCCGGAGTGAGCGTAAGTTGAGGATTGTTTGTAAATAATAAGGAACTCACTAAGACATAACAATCATAATGAATCCACTAGTAGGAGAAGACCTTGAAACATAGTCGGGTGATTGAGAACCCCAAGTGTAGGAGCAAGGACCGACACCATTGGAGGAGTGGATCTACCCAACTTGATCAATCTCATCGACAACCAAGTGGAGCACAAAACTGCAAACATGGCAGAGCCAAGCACTAACCACATACGTGGCGAAAAGCTTGACCTAGGTAGTCTCCTGATGGAAATCTAGTAGCAACTAGTCGCAAATTACAATCTACAACCGGACAGGCCACCACGGTAGGATGTCCAAGGATATCATAGCGGATCTCAAAGAGGAGAGGAGACTATCACAAGAATCTTTGTAGGACATAGTGGCCTACAATCAGGAACATCAAGCCAGAAGCTTGCGATAGAACATAGAAATGCTTGAGATTCAACGAGTGCTATCCCTAGCAAGCAGAAATAGTACATGCTGTGACGCAGAGAGGGAAAGAGTACCGGAAGGCAATCTCACGTTGAGAAAGCTTCTTATGAAGTGACTCCTCGACAACTCATTAGTAGAGCAGAGCGCCACTATGATGGCAACCTTGTTACTTGTAGGGTTAGGAGTCAACTATGGCTCTAAGAGCCAATTCAAAATCTCTGTTAAAGAAGTAAAAATTGCAAAACATGATCTACAACATATATATATTTCTAGTTATGTTGGTTTCTCATCTTCATTAGGTAGACATAAAGGGGTATCTTCAATCCTAATCAAAGAAAAGCTATGTTCAAGGATTAAGTGGAAAGAAGAAGGTGGATATGCAATCGTTGTCTTCATTTCAATCAATAAAGTGGAGCTATGTGTTTTTTTCAATATATGGCCCACTATCCTCCAACATTTGTAGGAAACTAACAAGGAGTAAATCTCTCTAGAAAACACCATATTAATTAAGGATTGGGATATACCTACAAACAAAGAGGAAAGATCACATGATTGTGGTATGATGATTCTCAATGAAAGCAATAATTGGGATATTCTATATCATTTCCATGTTTCAACAAATGTGCTTTATTTGATATCAAGGATAAGGACAAAAAGTAAATCCTAGCATTGGAGATCAAGCTCACCTTTCGATGATGTAAATATTCTTTTTAATATCTTTGCATTTAAAAAAGGTTGTATCCATTGTAATTGAGGGTACTGCTAATAGAAAACTATGGAACAAGAAATAAAAGAGCATATCCAAAAAATAACATGAACCCCTTATGCTACACACATATTTTATTACTTTTCAAATATATAGGGAATTTGAATTTTTCCCAATCTACTTAATTGGATACCAACTTTGTTATTAACTTTTATGGGAGCATCATTTATGATTTCACACATGCCTTGTTTCATATGAAATTTGTTGTATTGTTTTAAAATGTTTTATCCTACTCACTTCAGCACAACTTAGTATATGTTAGAGAGATTAGAGAATGCACATGCAACACTTCAAGAAATAGTGGTTGATCACAAATGGGTCCATTGTTAGCAACTACAACCATAACATGTATGCCTCATAATAGTCATTATTAAGAAATTCTACACATCAGATGCATTCGAGTACCTATAAGGAAAACCCTTGTTTATATATTTGAGGTTATTTTAGTACCCATTGTAATTTTAATTTGAGAGTACTTGTACATTTACTATCTCCTTCTTGATTTTAATAGCACTAGTAAATCACTCGCTACTATTATCTAATAGAATACATATATAAAATGTGACTATTATTGCAAGAGAACAACAACAAATTGTCAAATTTTATTGCGTACATTGCATTTTCAAGAGATGTTGATAAGATGGTGGGTGTGGTAAAACTAGTTATTGACTTGCTTAAAATAGTTTATTCAAAAAGATCTCTAATTGGAAATATGTATTGAAAATGTCAAAGGCTATCCATCTAATCACTAAATATCATGACTTTGTGAGTAGGGGATGTAATCTCGAGGGGGTCACTCATGAATATATGTATATATAACGTGAGTTCAAAATAAGGGGTTTTTAAAATACTATTTTTATACATTTTTTACATACAAAAGGGTGCCATATAAAGGGGTTACTTACAGATTGAATAGAAAAGGGTTGTGTTTTATTCAAGAAAATTTCACAGATTAGGATATTTATAAATAGGCCATGAACGCATGTTATATAGAGAATATATATATAGTGAACCCCCTAGGATGTAATCAAATAGTAGCACTAGCTAGAACTCATTAGAATCAATTGCATATGCCACTACATGGACCTTACAATGACTTTAAGGTCATGTGCAATCACTTATTGGGAGGAGCAAAAGAGGAAGATGATGCATTTCATCATCTTTCATAGTTTGCTAATAGGGTTTGACAGCTTTGGTGATCCATGGGCCATAGAGTACATTGATTTTTTGTCTACACATGTGATGGAATGAGTATAGCAATGTTTTTTTGAGTTGCAAAGTTTTGCAACCAAAACATTGTCTATTATACAATGTCTTTTTGTAGATACGTGTAGAATTGATCACCCTTATAGGATGTAATCACCTTCAATTGTGTCATCTTGTAGTGAACATAGGCCTATATTCGTTGCATCTCAAGCAACCATCATGCTTATTACTGGTATGTTAATACTATTTCTAATATGTTCACATTTGAAAAAAATTGTCATATTATCCATTGTAATTGATAGTACTACTTCTGAGAAACTATGGAACATGAATGCAAAAGAACTCATCCAAAGATAACATGGATCCCTTATGCTACACACATATTTTATTGCTTTTCAAATATATAGAGATTTCAAATTTTATCCACTCTATGTAACCAGATACCAACTTTATTATAGGATTTTATTGGAGCAACATTTCACACATGCCTTATTTCATATGAAATTTGTTGTATGGTTTTAAAATATTTTGTGCTGCTCACTTCACCACAACTTAGTATATGTTAGAGACATTAGCATGCAACACTTGAAGAAATAGTGGTTGATCATAGGTTGAACCATTGTAAGTGATTGTACCCAACAACATGTAGAAAGTGTTTCACAATAGTCACTATTAAGAAAGTCCACCTATCATGTGCATTAGAGCCCCTATCAGGAAAACCCTTGCTTACATATATGAGGTTATTTTAGTATCCTTTATTGTAATATAGTAATTTTAATTGAAGGGTGTTTTGTATCTTTAATTGCTCCTCCTTGGATCTAATAGCCCTAAATACAAGGTTGTATAAATATATATTGTATATATTTGGACATAGGTCACAAATATTATAAGTAAATTACTCATTACTATTATCTGATATAATACATTTATAAAATTTGGCTACTATTGCAAGACAAATGCAACTAAATGTCAACAATTATTGTGTAACATTGCATTTTGATGATATCTTGATAAGAAAGTGGGGTACTTTAAAACCACTTATTGACTTGATTCAAATGGTTTACTTAGAAAGACATGTGATTGGCAAGATGTATTGAAAATATCAAAGGCCATCCATCTAATCGGAGAATAACATTGCTTCACAAGGAAGAGATGTAATAGTAGTAGTAGCTAGAACTCCTTAGACTCAATTTCATATGCCACTACATGGAGTTGCATAGATATGATATCCAACACATCAAGTCCTTACTTAAAGTGGTAACAAAGTTATCCATAACGTCAAACCCATATGCAATCACTTATTGGGGAGAGGGCAAGAGGGAAATGATGCATTTTATCATCTTTTAGAGTTTGGTAATAGATTTGGTAGCTTTGTTGATCCATGGGTCACATGCTAAAACCCACCACAATTTGTTCAATACACCAATACATACCGAATGAGTTTGGCATGTGTGATCTAAGCTAGTTAACCCAATTTCCCGATGTTGATAGTCATTAGAATCACTATAGATGTCACTATTTATGATAACTTGTAAAATTGATGCTTTCAAGAATTCTCAATGCCTTGGCAGGTTCCTCCACACTTTTGGACTCTTTGCAACTACTCTTTTCAATAAATGCTATTTTTATGAGTTCCTAGATTGATTAAGTTAACACTAGCCAACACTAGGGTTGTCATTGAAACACTAGTTGCAAAGAAGGCTAAAAGGGAGGTTGGAGGATGATTCAATGCGGGTAAGGCCAATAGTCTACACTCTAGAGAAGCACACTATGATGCCATGGTAAGCTCAAGTCGGTGCTACTATCTAAGGCCAATCATAGTTGATGACATTAATGTAAAGGTGTAGTAGCTTACAAAAGTAAACGGAGTAACTTAAGAATGCAACAAACTTTTGATGATGAGAGTTCAAATGCATTCTCTAGCATAGTTCAATCTTCTAGGACCTAAGAGGCAAAATCGAAGATGATATTTGTAAGACACAAGTTCCACACCCATTGTAAAAATGAATCTTTGATATTGATATATGATTTCTACTCATGTAGCTAGGCAACATCCTTTGCATTTTTTATAGATTTGGTAATATAAATGCTATTGTCTTCGATATGTTTAACATCTATCAATTTACATGTTTTTATCATATATAAAGTAGTATTATAGTTATGATACATTTGGGTCAAGTGAATATAATTAATAGTTAAAAGTTCTAATCATTTTCAACTAGCACTAACACAACATCAATCTCATTCTTTTCATATAGTCGAATGACATATTTGCACTCAACTTCATTGTCATTTTGACTCTCTTTGGTGACCTTATCAATCATTTGTAATATTAGACATGGATTACTTGACACAGTCATGATGGTTGCTTGAGATGCAATATATATATAGGTCTTTGCTCACTACATGAGACAATTCTAGGTGATTACATCATATAAGGCTGACCAATTTTTCTTGCACTTACGAAAATACGTTCTATAATAGACAATGTTTTGGCTTCTAATCTTTGCAACCCAAAAACATCATTGCTATACTCTTTTCTTCACATGAAGAGGTTGAGCCCCCAACCATTAAAAATAGGAAAAAGAACCCATCAAGCTAAGTTCATTGCATAAAATGTAAAAGGCTTAAATCAACATACCCTAAGATTGCTAATGTTTGGTTAGTAGATATGTACATGGTTTTCTATATCACTCCTTGATGGAACAATGTCCCAAGTTTAAGTGCTTACAATGAGGGAGATTGGTAATGTGAAAGAGAGTTTATTATTATCTTTTCATACACAATTAGTAAGGATGAGAGAAAATTGTAATTTCCATCTAGGTACGATTATAGCTTTCTAAATGACTACTTTGGAGATCTATAACCTTGTATAATTGGGCATTATGCCAAAGTCTTATGGGACGTGCAAGGCTTAAAACTTACATGAGACACTGCAAGCTTTGCAATCAAAGCGGCAAGGGTTGCGACGACGGATGCGACCCCTATTGCCGCCCCATCCTTCACTGCCTCCGCCAAAGTCCCAACCATCGCCGGGTGGTCCCCAGTTGTCGCCACCGCCAGGGCCCCAGTTGCCACCCCATCCTTCACCACCACCACCGAAGTCCCACCCATCGCCGGGTGGTCCCCAGTCGCCACTACCGCCATGCGCGCCACCGCCAGGGCCCCAATAGCCGCCATAATTACCGGGTCCACCACCGCCAGGGCGCCAATCGCCTCCATAGTCAGGCCCGCCGTCGAAACCCGAGCCAGCACTAGTGGGTTTACTGGTATAGCTGCCACTACCACCACCATTGCTGCCATCACCACCACTCCAGCTACCACCACCACCGCCGCCACCACCGCTTCCCGGGCCGCCGTAGGAGTAGCTGTAGCCGCCGCCACCACCTGTAGGGCCTCCTTTGAAAGATCCATGGCCTGGGGCTGCGAAGCAGAACATGGGGCAAGTAAGCAGCTGGCCGTTGCAGGGGCCCGAGGTCTTGCACCTCACTGACTTCTTGAGGCCCGAGCTGGGGCGCTTGGGAGCGCAGGCTGATGGCGCTGATGCTGGAGACGACGATGACGACGACGACGACGATAATGATGGTGATACTACGAGAATTATCAGAAGGAAAATAGAGACCACAATTCCTGAAGACGCCATGGTGTTGATCAGGATAGACACACAGAGAGACACAAGGACAAACACAGAGAGAGAGCTGCCGAGGCTCGCTTCTTATAATTGAGAAGGCGGCTGCTTCGGAGTGATCAGGCACCGAAAACAGCAGGCCCCCTGTTTCCATTAATTAAAAAAACTTTTATAATAAGAGTGTATATTATCCACCAGCATATGAGACTCTACTCTCAGTGATGTTATGATAATATTGAATTCTAACATGGAATGAGAGCTAGTTCCATCACTCATGCGTACTCCCCCTACTTTTGCACGTCCCCCTTTCCATGGCAGTAGGATATCTCTCATCAAGGCTTGCCCACATTAAATGAGATGGGTTATGGGCTTAGAAGAGCAAATAGGGTCATAAATTCTACATATGGCACACACTCCCCATTAAATTAGATGGGTTATGGACTTACAATAGCCAATAGTGATACAAGTCAACATATGCTACACACTCCCTAGTTTGGAAAGATGTGGCATCAGTTGCCCACTTTTGCATTCCCATTATTGAGACAACATGAAAGGTTAGCCAATGCACAAAGTTAGTGCTCACCCTTGCATACAAACCCATGCCCCCTCTAGGACAAATGATGTCTAACCTCTATATAATGCACACATCCAATCCAATTGATACTAGCTTATCTTTTATAGGTGAGCAAAGAAAAAGTAGGTTGCCACTACTTATTTATAAGGGGTCCTTAAATTTCAATACCAAGTTATAATCCCACTAGGTTTGAGAATGGAGTGAGCATATACTATTGAGATAAGGCCTATAGTGTGACACTCATGTGTATTGCTATAAATGTGATCACTATGTCATAACAGCTTACCATTGTAGAGACAAGTTGGGACACTCATGTCTATGGCTATAATTGCAATAAGTTGATGTCATGACATTCAACCTTTGAGATGAGGATGATGTCATACCACCACATTTCCCTTCACATTGATACATTTCTAAAGAATTGTTGAGCTCATTTTGGATCAATTTAGTTTCACATTGTTAATTTTTGACACAAAGTCTTTTTTTTTGGCAAATTCAAAGACCTTGTACTAAAACACTCGAGGAGGACTAGGAGTGTTGTCTCCAAAGTGATGGTCTAGTGGTAAAGCTTATGATTCATAAGCTAGAGTTTGTGAACTCAAGTTCCACAAGATGCATCATTAGGTGGGGGCATCATGTTTGTCCTTGAACACTCAGGTGAATGATCCTCTTTGATCAATGGCCCACAAAAGAGGATCCCAACTGCAATCAAGTTACATCATTCACTTAGCTCTTAGACTATCCTTGGTGGGCCAAAATTGCTAGTACGAGAGTTCAATTTATTTAATGTGGGCCACATTAGAGTGTGTTGGTTTAGCATTAGAAGAAGGACTAGAGGCATTTATTCACATCTATGAGCACCCAATGGATGAATCAGGAAATGAACCAAGGGGCTTTCCTTCTGTAGTATTCATAAAGCTAAAAAGACCACTTTTTGCAAATATATGGGTTTGTGTGTGGAATTTATAACTATATTATACATATAAAGTAAAAAGACACCCATGTTACAAATTAAATTTAAGGCACTCAATGAATTACAATGGGTTACTATTACTTGATGCTCAAGAAAAAATAATATTATTACTTAACTTCAAGCTTGAATAATACTTATCATAAATCACATCACTAGTTGCATGTTATTTGAATTAGACATTAATATGATACAAACATCACTATTTGTCACAACTTGTTAGACCTTGTGCACCAGTGGGAACTTCTTTATATAATATTATCTCCTTCTAGATGTTTCTATACCATTCACTTTTTGCTTTGGCCATTAGTTAATTTATTCCATCATATGCCCTCATTATAATCCTAACTCAAACTCACTAATGGACAATATGATTGCGAGTGAACTTTAATGTGAGTGTCATTTTTCCTAAGGTTTGTGTTTCTTAATCGGAAAACAAGAACAAGGCTTCTACATTAATTACATTATAACAACAAAGTTGGGTAAACTACACGAATGCTAATTGATCTAATAAGATTTTAATAAACAACAAAGGTAGAAGGCTTGCTATATTATGTATTATTCGTATTTACTCATGTTAATAGAGGCTTTGTACTTTGGGCTATCTAATTGAAACTTGGGTTGCCTTAGTGGTTCTCTAAAACATGTGAATGTGACTACAATATTTGCATAAAGTATATTGGAAAATATGATTGTGACTTGTTTACCTATAGGATATGGCACTCCCACTAGTAAGTCATCATAGTTTTCATAAGATTATGTAAGATCCATGTGTCATGTGTTCCCATGTCATTCATCTTATGTTATTCATTATGGTACTTTATGTAGATTTGAGTTTTAATCATATTTGTAGATTGTGAGAAGTGATCAAGAAAGCCAAGATGGGATAATATCTACTTCTTACATAAGATATCAGGTGAAATAATTAGTTACAAATATTATGGTTATATACATGGACTCTACAGAGGTGGATCCATTAATGATTAGCATCATAAGCCAACATGTGGTGCACACTCACTCTTTTAGAAAGATATGGGATCAATCCCTACTTTTCCACATGCATAATTGAGATAGCATGAAAGTTAACCCAAATTTGCAAGAAAGAAAACTTCCTCTTTTGACCATTAGCACATAAAGACATGGTTCCTAGTGAAATGTGCGTGTGTTTTTTTTTTGGGGGGGGGGGGGGGGGGGGGGGGGGGTTGGTGGGACATTCAATAACTGATGTGCCTATCATGTAAGTTCAAATTAGTGAAGCATTCTATTATGAAACTTAGAAAATGTCTTACAAAAGCAAGGATTTTCATGATTTTGAAAAATAATTACATATTTATGAAGAAGGATCTATTGATCTACAATGAGAAATTCATAGATAAAGCATTTTATAAATAGGATTTTGGATCCAATTGATTATGCGTAGTGAATCCCTTAAAAAGTACTATGCGGGTTGGGGGGGGGGGGGGGGGGGGGGTTAGTGTGTGGTCACAAGTGATATCCCTTTGAAAATGTCACAAGTATCACCTTTCCACACCTTGTCACATGCCTTCTTTGTTTGGCAATTTGAAAAGATTGGGTACCAAGCTCTCAAGGGCTAAGATACGATGGGCATTTACCTATTTGAGGACCAAAATGGACTCATTAAAAGAAATAGTGGGCTTTCCCTTTTTCGTATCCAACAAGCTAAAAAGATTTCTCTTTGGAGATGTGTGGGGATCCTATGTGAACTTTATGATTATGTTATACTCGTGAACTTAAAAGACATCCATCTTACAAAGCTAATTTAAGACATTCAACCAATTATGCTGAATTGTTTTGCTCACTTGATGCTCACAACACAATAATACCATCCCTTAATTTAATCTTTTTGTAAGCTTGAATATTGCTTATCGTAAATCAAACCACTAGTTGCATTTTATTAACTTTGATGTTAGTAATGTTATGCACCACCATCCATCTCAACCTACTCATGCTCAAGTTTGAACTTATTTACCATAGCCTTGAATGCTTTTCTCTAGCAATCACTTTTTCTTCTTATCTTCATGTAAATTATTCATTTTTCCCTTTCAGATTATCACTGGTAATGCAAAACTCAATATTAGACAAGCATTAGATTATCCCTCTTGCTTGATTAAAATTTAATGTGAGTGTCCTCCATTCGAAATGTTATTTATTGAAGTTCATCCTAGCTATACTCTCTTGCTATTGTATCCCTCCTACAAATGTTGGATGTCACTCAAATGCCCACTTATCACTTACTTGAATATGCTCCAGTTGCCAAAAACACTATATTAGAGAATTTGAAAATTTCCCAAGTCTCAATTTCAAATAAGTAATAAATATTTGACCATGTGGCTAAATCTTGATCCATATTTGAAAGTGGGATTTGGGAAGGTAGCTTATATAGTATTTAGGGTAGACTCCATCTTTAAGTAAGGCAATAAGATTTGACCATGTGGTCAAATAATAAAGATATTGGGGGTTCCCAAAGTGCATGAAAATTTCCCAAATTCTCTAATATAGTGTTCAAATGTTATAAGGCCACCAAATGAGAAGATGACATGATGGGCATGGGAGATTGGTATGGTTCCCATTTTAAAGTTAGAATGGGGTCTAATCTTGAAGACCAAATGGTCATTGGATGGCCTATGTGGACTTGACCCTTCGGTCAAGTGAGAAATAGGTGATGAACATACTAGTATACACTAGGTAACGAGTTAGTAGATGCACCTAGTCAAAGGGATCCTAGGCCTATTTGGACTTGGGTCAAGAGAGAAATAGTTTATGAACATAGTGGTATACACTCAATGACAAGTTATCAGATGTACTAGTGGGTTGCCGAGGACAACAGACCCCTTCACTCCCCAATAATATAAGTAATATTCCTTGGAATATTCCTTAGACTATCTTATGTTAGATACATGGGTGATGGTTAGTGGGTCAATCAGACCAAATGGCTAGATGCACACCCAAGGGGTCCACCTATAAGAAATCATCTATATAACATGCGTTCAAAGGATATTAAGAAATAATCTTTATTTACATGCTATAAGGCCTTAAAATGACCCCTTTTACTTTAGTAAACTTATAGACTTTTTCCAAATTGTAATTAAAAAACCACTTTTGTAAATATAATCCTGTAAATTTTACTAAATATAGTACCATTTTTTTTGAACTCATGTGGTATATTACATGTTTTATAAGGTGGACCCCTCTGGGATGCACCACCAATGTCTATCTAAGGCTAGTTAACCTCTAGCACTTATAAATAGGCAATACTACCCTCTTGAATAACATTGCTATTAAGCATTCATATCTTATACACTCACTATCCTCCATCCAATATCTATTTAGATCATCATGGAAATGGGTGGACATATTCTTCATTCATCCATTGTATTAGTTTAGTTCTTGTACTTGTCTTTATTGTTAGCTTTAAATGTGCTATATGTTCTTTCATGATATCAAAGTTCCAATCACTTTGACTAACAATTCAGCATAAACAAAATTGACTTTTGTTTATAGTATAAAAGATGAAGAGTGATGTCACTTAGTGGTAACAATAGCAGTGTCGAAGAAAGTAGCAAGATAGTTGGATCAACACAAACCCTACATATTTGTGCATCCACCTTCATAGAAGAAAAATTTGATGTAATAAACTATACCATGTGAATGTTCAAGTTCAATACCATCCTAGGCTCATATTAGCTCCTGAACACAATTTTGGGGATTGATGTTGAATGAGTCACAACATTGAATCCAAGTAATCCTAGCAACCAAATCCCACATGATTCTTACTCTTCTTCATTCCTAGAAACAAAGAAACATAAATGCAATGTTAGTATGAGACACAAAACTAGATTAGGATTCAAAACATAGACAATTAGATCGTATCTATTTTTTGAAAAGGTTTTTACTCCTACACAATTGGGATAACTTGTTAGAAATGTCCTTAGCGACCCTTGTGAATGCTACTCTTGGGATTAAATGATTGTTTACTTCCTAGGATTTCATTTTTTTCCTGAAGCACCTTTGCATGTAGTACCACATGGAATTTTTGTTCTTCTTCATAGGTGTAGCTTTACTCCAAGAAGATGCAGTGAGTAATAGACTTTTTTAGTAATGTAGACTTTGAACACTCAAGTTAACACCCTCTACTTTCCAAGTCATAATAAAAGATAAAAACCAAGAGTTTTGGACTTATGTACCCATATCTAGAAAGGGCCACATGTCATTCTCCTATTGGTCATCCATCGCATCCTCCCAACAATAACATCCCCTATAGTCATGTCCAACAACTATATTATTTTCTCTTTCACCCATTTTCAAAGCTTTTGTAGGACTTGTTGAAATCAATATTTACTCTGTGAGTTGAGAATTTGGAAGGCTTTTGTGAGTGATTAAATGGTGTGATATAGGCCTTGCTATTATTGATTATTAAATGGTGTGATGATCAAATAATGCAACATAGGCCTTCTTACTATTGTTGATCCTTGTATATCATCCCATTTTGACCCTCCCTAACTATTGCATTTTGTTAGAAAACCAAATGGCATAGGCCCTGCTATCATTGTCAACCCCCCTATATCATGTCATTTTGACTCTCTTGAATTGGTGGATTCTATCCGTTAGCATGAAGAATGACCCCTCAAGTTTCAAATCTCACATTTCACTTGTTGATGTTCCAAAAGGTTTCAAGTCCAAGTTAGCCCAAAGAATAGGAAGTATGTCCCCTCTCTCAACTCTCTATCACATGTAAGCAAATAGAATAAGTCATCATTCCCAAGATTGTAGGCCTCTATTAGATTACCAATGCCTCTCCCTCAGAAAGGCTTCTTGAATTCCTTATTGAGCATGATATTGAATTGCCCTTTTATCTATTTTCAAGGGACATGTTTAAGCTAGAGAGGGGGCTCAATGAAATTATACATCATTGTATGACTTGTGCAAGGAGGATTTTTCTACGTTTGATGATTTGGCAAAAAAACAATTTAGCTAGATTCCAAAGATCTTTTGTACATAGCAATTGGAAGTTTTCTGGTGGAGAGTTCAACATTTACAAGAAAAGTTAGAACCTATTCCCTTAACAAGATTTTCTCACAAGATTTAGATTTTCCTTTTATAAGATAAAAGACTAGATGATTTCTAACACAAGAATTCCACATTGCAACGTTAGTGAGACATGAACTTGTGCTTTTTTTGGCATGAATTATTGAGGCCAAGGGTCGATTTATGGGAAAAGGTTAAGTAGGCAATCTTTATGCAATGGCTCCATACATCCCCCCATTCCCTCCCCCTTACTTTTAGTGTTTGATGGAAAATTTAATGGGGGGCCTACCCCATCCCTACCCCTAATATATATGCTTATGCACTTTTTGAAAAAATCCCCCTTTTTGCATTTACATGATTCCATAACTTACCCATGGCAAAATCCCTAATGATGTGTACAAGATTTGTGGAGTGGAGGTAAGAGAATGACCAAACTAGAAGCATTTCTTGTAGAAAGACACTTACTTTTTTATTTTGGCATATAGACCTTTTGGATAGCCATTTATAAAAGGCCAATTTAATGTTGCCTAGGATCACAATTTATAATGGAGTGTGGTATTAGAAAAGATAAATTAGTATTGTTGGAAATAGTTTTTTACTACAAGAAACACATAAAATAAGAAAATCAACATAACTAATAGAGAACTTACAAAATCCTCCAGGTAGGTCACGTGGCTACTCCCAAGGTGATGTATGACTTCCATGTCCATTTCTATCCTCACTGCCTCTTGCTATTGCCACCATCCTTGTGCAGTTTGTGGCCTCCTCTCTAAGCCTCATTTAGTGCTCTTAATCTAGCCACTCAAGCTTCCCTATGCCACTCTTTACTTCCTTCCATGCATTTGACTCTCTCTATGGGAAATGTAGATGTGCATCTACCCCATCATTCATTTTATGGAGAAACGATCGGCCATAGCAGTGGAGCTCTCTAAAGAACACCAAGGAAACATAAAAAATATTGCAAGAAAGTATATCTTGTATCATCAACAAGTAACGTCTTTTCCACTTCATGTTGCCAAACAAAAGAAATAACAAGAACAATAGGAACATCTCTACACAACATCATAAAATGAATCTCCCACTGATTTATCTTAATCAAATATTTAGCATATCTTCACTATTATGTATCAAAAATCAAGAAAACAAAAATATTGACTCAAATTTTAATGGAATTAATCACATAGAATCTATTCATCATAATTGATTGTTTTTAATCTCTCAATCTCTCACAATTTCTCTCACAAATATATAGTTTCAACCTTTGAAATGACTATCTTTCTGTCTCAATCACTCCCTCAATCACTCATATATCATAGCCACTTACAAAAAAATAGAATGAATCACTAAAATCCTCTCTTAGTCATTTAGTTTTCCTACAAATGGTATGCTTGATCCAAAGAGGCACTGGAGATACTACAGTGACTCTTCACAGTCCAACACTCTCACTGTCACTTCAACCCTTTACTTCAAGTCTTCAACAACTACTACTTCATTTCTTAAATATATAAATAAATTTCATTATTCTCTTTCCAAGGAAAGAAAACATCTCCAAGTTAAACATTCATTCCATCGAACACTCACAAAAGCAAACAAAATCCAACAAAAGATATACAGAAGCTCAACACAGTACACCACAAAGGGTCAACAATACACACTAAAACCATTAAACTTCAATCACAAGAATTTTCACTCATAAAAAATCATTCAAAATATACTCAATCACACTCAAATCCAATAATTCACAATCTCAAACTCTCAAATTGAAAGAAAATGGACTAAAATAAACATAAATCGATCCTATTAGCAGTTCCAATCAAATAAACATTAGAACCTCCTAATACATCATAACTCAATTAAAAATCATCATGAGATTCTCAAAAACATTCAATCCATTTCAAAACACTTTAAAAAACATTCAAACTTAACAATCCCATCATAAAATCAATCATTCAATACCCAAAAAACAATAAAATATAGCAAAAAATCGATCACATATAACCTTCAATATATCCCCACAATTAAACAAGGAGTGTCCTTGTGACCTTGAAAAAAGAATAATAAAATATCTAAATAACTAATAACTCTAGTCTTCATCTTCAATCCATCCGATCTAGCTCAAACAAAGCTACAATTCCATCCACCTTACAAATTAACTTGGATCTAAAAATGAATGAAAGGGAAAAAAAAAAACTACCATGAACCATTTCAATAACAATTAAGTAAATCAACAAACTGTTAAAGGATATAATAGCTTTTCTTTCATGCCACAAATATATACACATCTCACAAATAAAACATCCACAAAACATTGAACTCACATTCACATAAAAATGTAGTTTGAATGGCAAAAACCCCCAAGAAATGGAGAATAAAAATAAGGTATTTCATTAAAAATAAAGATACATAAAAAAGCTAATCCTCTTGCTTGTTAGAATGGAGATATTTATTTTTGAATCTCATGCTAAGCTTAAGGCACTCTAGAGCTCTACTCTTATATCCACAAAATAGAGAGGAACATGTTGTAGAAACTATAAATTGCACATACTTTCCAGCAAAATAATAAACCTAGTGGAGAAATCTTGAGCAAAATAATACATCACATCCATCTAAGCAATTTTCACATAATTAGGATTGGTGGTCAAATTTGGAATGGACTTTCTGGTCTTCAAATGAGACTATTGATGCATAAAAGTTGCAAGATACTAGAAAAAGTGTGTTGCAAGACATATAGAGATATCCTCAAATTGAGCATGTGCTTTGGCAACTTGTAAATAAGAATTTTAACATGCCAAATGATTCTCCTAGGACCTTAGAATTAAAGGACAATTAAAAATTGTTCTTGTCAAGGAATCATGCAACGCCAACTACTATCAATGGAGTATATCAATATCAAACCCAAGGGTATCCATCACATATTGAGGTGGAAGATTGATATAATCATAAGGCTAGGATAATGGAATAACAATCAAACAATGGAGAGGGGAGATAAGATAAATCATAAAGAGAAGACTACTGAAGGGATAAAGAGCAATTGAGGGAAAGATAATAAGAATGATTGAAGATATTCAAAAGAAAATGTAAATGGAATAGGGGAAACAATAGGATAAGGACCTATAGAAGTAGAATATGTAGGATCTACAATGAAGGGAGAGGTAGTAAAGATAGGAATATGAGGAGATATTGCAAGAGTGAAAGATAGAATGGGGATAATATTAGGATTAGAGTTGAGAATGGAAATGTAAAATGGAAGATGATAGGAAATCAAGGAATAAGAAATAAGATAATTAGGGTCATGTAGATAAATGGAACAATAGAATTTAAAGGATTGAAAGAATTCCTCTATGAATAAAGGATGATTAGCAATATGGGATAACACTTTAGAGTGCAAGGATGAATATCACTATTGTAAAAAGTACTATGTCGATGGTGGGAATCCATGACATCATCATCCAAAGGGGGATGCCAAGCATATCCTCTACACCAAGATGTCCTTTGATGGTAGTTCTACAAGCCATCTGCTAGATTCAACTCAATATCTCACCTTATATACATAAAAGAGAGTAACTATGCCTCATGACAAATCACGTCATCTAGTGCTCTATCAAATAGTGACTTCAACAAATCTCTAATAGAAGCCTTTTGTGACTCCATCAAAGTGGTAGCTTCCTACATTTGCTTATGGATATCACTCAAAGTAGCTTTCTCTAAGGCTAAATCTTCCAGTGCTTTGCTAAGCTAGCTAGTCAAGGAATCCACCTTGTCTTGCAAAGAGGTATACACTATTGTATACACAGATTGGAGACATGAAGTGATTGTTGTTTCCATGGTAGATTGGACATTATAAACTAGTTGTGAAAGCATGGATCCAACTATCATCATCTATAAGGATGAAGGGATTTGTGAATCTAATTTACCATCCCTTTGAGCTACAAGTAGGTTTGGACAAGAAAGGAACAAGGGAAGGGAACTCATAGAAATCGTAGGCTCAACAGCATGTACAAGAGAGGGAGTGAAAACAAGATTGAAATAGGAAGGAGGACCCTTCACACGTGAATGCTTCTTCTTATGAGTAAACCTAGTAGGTGGCTCATCATCATCATCTTCATCTTCTTGCATTGGTGGAGGAGAAAACAAGAGATGGATATTAAGTAGTAAGTGATGCAAAAGCAAGAACATGAATGCCACATGAAGGAGGCGCAAAGATAATTACCTTTTGGAGGAAATCCCCATAAAAGACATTGCTAAGTTGGCCTTTCTAAGCTCATTAGAAATGTTGGTTCATTTTAGTCAATCAAAAGAAATAGTGCCCAAGTAGACTTAAGACCCTGAAGGATTTTCATAGAAGCAGTAAATAGTTCCTTTGACAAGCACTTGGGCATATGCTTGCTAGACATTAAAAAATACTATAAAAAGTAGTATCACTACTTTTATACTGGAGAAGAGATGCTAGCCACCGGCACGCCTAAATTGGTAATGACTTTATGGGGCACCAATGGGATATAAGTTTTATTTTGAAGAAGAACGATGATCTCCTCAGTTGATAGAAGATAGTTAGCACTAAGCACAAGGGAAACAATGAGGGGGTAAAATTTCCTTACTAACATTAGTAAAAGATAAGCAAAACCTATTGCCATGCACCAAGCTTGAATGTTTTTTGTAAGATTCCAAAAAGGAATAGTAGAGCTTGGCATCCACAAGTGGGAATGTGAAGGCAACAAAGTGATGAAGACTAACTCGACAAATACAATCAACTTCCAAAATAGCAAGGAATATGTTGGGGGTAAAGGCGCCTCTGCCTAGCCGCCCATGTATTACTACACTGACAGTCACCGCCACTGCACACTGTAGGTGGCGGGCGCCCATCACCGTCACTTTATTCTTTATTCTTTTAGTGACAGTTTGAATAAAGGAAGGCCCAGTCACACATTGTGACTGTTGGAGTTCCCATTTCTAGTCTCTCCCTTTCTTACTCTTTCTCTCCTGCCATAGCTCTCGAGTCCAACCTTCGATCTGTCACTCCCTTTCAACTGGTATTAGAGCTTTGCTTTCCGACTCTTGAGCTTGGTTCTTGGCATTCTCAACATCCCATCGACTCCCTACTTGCATTGGGTCTCCTTCCCGACAGCCATATCCAACTCCTTCGAGCTCCCGTCACTCCCCGACTTCCCAAGCACCTTCCCGGCATTGTTGGGCACCTTCAGGGCATTACATCAGAGGTATTTGATCATTTCCTTCAGGGTTTACTTCAGTTCTCAGGTCTCACAGGTTGTAAACAAGATTGGGACAGCCACCATTGAAGCTCCCTTGCTTCACATCTCACTTGCCTTTGAACAAGACTTGCTGGAGCTTGTTTGATGCCTTCCTTGGCTTTAACCGGACCCCTCCAAAGCTTGGCCACCATTTTTTGCAGCCCCACGACCAGCATTTATAGTTGGCGGAATCACACAGTCCTCCCATATGTGTCATGAGCATTGACAGTCACAACAACAGCTCTCCCCCTCCATTGGCACTTGAAAAGGCTCCATTTCGGGCATGTGAACATGCTTTGATGCTTGGTTTTGATGGTTGATGTGTTGGCATAGCATTTGGACTGATTTAACACTGTTTTGGGACTGTCATAACAGTCCATAGGCAGTTTAAGACAGTGTTACACTGACATTTGATGCTACAGCTTGTTTGGCATTGTCATTTGATGCCCGGTTGGTCCCGTTTAATGCCCGGATGTTAGGGGAATGTATGCCTATTGTTTGGCAACCATTTGGAGCTGATTTTGGTGCTGAAATTCTCAGTTTTGGACAATGAATCACTGCTATACACAGTTGGGCTGAAGTAATTTTACTCATGTATACTTATGCCTATGCTTTTCGGGCTATGTTTCGGACATATATGGTGATGTATTGACACTTGGGGCTCGACATAGAGCTTGGTTTTGATTCGGGATCATTGGTTGAGCTTGAGATTGCTTTGCAAAGCATTTGGATGCTCCGTCTTGGATGTACTTATGGCATGTATGTTACTTATGTCTGACCGGTCTTGACATGCTTAGCTTGTGCCATTACTACATGCTAGTTACATTGTTTGGAGCCTATTGCTACTAGAGCTCGGTCTTGGCTTGACCTTGAATTTCCGAAGCTTACTTGAGCTATTTATTGGCTTGCCAGAGTTGTATCTTGGGATATACTTGATGTCTTACATGCTTATGGATGCTACATACGGATGCTCTACCGCCTACATGTTTGGGATGTACTATTGATGTATTGTCTTGGACTTATGTCATTGGCACTGTGTCTTGCCTTGGCTTGAGCTCTTGAGCTCGTACATACAGCTTTTGTGCCAGTGGGAGCATTCTTGAATGCTTATCAGACATTGAGCAGGTGGTACTTTTATGCATTGAGCTGTTACATGCTATTGAGCAGTTACAGACACTTGAGACTTTGGGACTTCTTACCTTTTGGGATGATACAACATATGTCTTGGTTCACTATATGCTTATGAGCTAAGTCTCAGTTTTGGATTTGTATCTTTGTGAACTGACACCTACTTGTGTCAAGTTTTGGTAGGGGTAGGAACACTTTGTCCCGTTGCTTGGGGGGTATGCCTACTCACTGACAGATGTTTGTATGACATACTTGGGTATTGGATTCATGCTTATCGACCGTCATATGCTTATGCTATGTCCGCATGATGCTGGCTTTGGTCTTGACAGTATCTAATTGCCTTGGGATCCGATTTTGGCATTGTTAGCTTTCTTTTACTGAAATCTGAAATTTATTACAACAAGCATATATGTATGGACTGACATGGATTTTTCATGCTGAAATACTCTGAAATGATACACTTTCACTAGTACTTGGTGGGTAGCAGCTTTGGTTCCACTTTCTTTGCCATTTTTTCTCAATTTTGGTGATTTTTTTGTCATTTTCTGCAGTAAACAGCAAGTAGTTTTAAACTGTCTACAGTCTTCTAGCCTGCATGATGGCAAGCTTGTCCACTGATCATGCTATTTTCAACATCACTAAGCTTGATGGTACGAGTTAATCTTATTGGAAGAGCCAGATTTGGCAGGTGTTGGTGCAGAAATCGAAGATCAAACCTTTGAGGTTAAGCGGGCATCCGCCTGCAACTATGCCAGATGAGGAATGGCTTGAGCTTGATGAGTTATGCAAGTCCACTATTGTATTGTCTCTCATAGAACATGTTCATTATAATGTCTTTGAGGAAGAACAGAGTGCATGGCAGTTGTGGGAAAAGATCAAAAATCTCTATGACAAGAAAATTCCAGCGAGTCAGATGTATTGGCTAAAGCAGCTTATGGATTTGCACATGAAGGAGAATGTGACTATGTTTGCTCACTTGAGCCAGTTCCATGCTATATGCAAGAACTTGACTTTGCAGGACATCACTTTTGCAGAGGATATCACTCCTCTTTTCTTGCTTGGTACTCTTAATGAGTCATGGGATGTATTCCGCACTGCATTATGTGCCTCTATTGCTACCTTGAAATTATCTGATGTTGAGAGTGCTCTTCTACAGGAAGAGGTTAACCGTAAGAATTTGGATGCCTCTCGTGTGTCTCATGCTATGACAGTTAGAGGCAGGAATGATGGATATTGAAAGCATGGCAGTGGTAGTGGCCGTGGACGGGATTCTCAGAAATCTCGGTCCAAGTCTCGTGGGAAGTCATGTAGCAAATCCCGTGGTAGGAATGCAGATGTTGCTTGTCACCATTGTGGGAAAAAGGGCCATATTAGGCCACAATGCCATGAATTGCGCAATGAAAGGTGCAAAGATAAGGGAAAAGACAAAGTGCAAGATAAGTCTTCTGATCGCAACATAGTACCTGCAAAGTCCAGTGTTAAAATTGAAGAGATCAATGTTATGCAACCTGAGAATGTTGATGATGATGATTATATCCTAGTAGCTTCTTCTAGTGCTTCGCAGATGATAGAGATACACTCTATGTATGCACAGTGTTGGCTCTTGGACTCAGGTGCATCCTTTCATGTGACACCTTGCTGAGAGTGGTTTCATTCATACCGTACTGTTTTGGATTCTGTGCACTTGGATGATGACAGGTCTCTTGATATTGTGGGCATTGGTGATGTTAGGTTGCAGTTTCCTTCTGGCAGCAGTTTTGTTATGCAAGATGCACATCATGTACCTGCTTTGACACACAGTCTCATGTCAGTTGGACAACTTGATGGTGCAGGATATCATGTATGTTTTGGAGACTCTGCATGGAAGATCACTCGTGGTAGACTTGTGATTGCGAGAGGTGCCAAGGCTGGCAGTCTCTACCCCTTGATTGTATCAGCTTCTTCCCTTGATCATGTTTTGTCTATGGGTTCTATCCCACATGTATCTCTTTGGCATGCCCATTTGGGCCATATGTCTTTGAAGGGAATGAAAATGCTTTCTGGTTTGCAGTACTTACCGCCCCTTGATTATGCATGTTTTGATTCATGTGAGCATTGTCTTTATGGCAAGTAGACTAGGTCTACGCATAAGAAGTTTGGTAGGCCACGCATGAGTGAGCCCTTTGCATTGGTACATTCGGATGTCTGTGGGCCCATGCCTTGTCAGTCTATGGGTGTTGCAAAGTATTTTTTTACGTTCATAGATGATTTTTCACGAAAAGTTTGGGCTTATCCCATTAAGCTGAAATCCGATGTCTTGGCTGTGTTTCAGAGATGGCTTGCATTGGTTGAGAACTTGTCTGGGTATAGCCTAAAATGCCTAAGGATAGATAATGGGGGTGAGTATGTCTCACGTGCTTTTGAGCAGTTATGTGATGAGAGGGGTATTAAGCGTCAGTTGACCGCCCCCTACACCCCCCCCAAGAATGGTTTGGCTGAGCGGATGAATAGAACCATCCAAGAGCGTGTATGCAGTATGCTTAGCCATGTAGGCCTACCACAGAGCTTTTGGACTGAGGCAGTTAGTACATTTGTGCATGTCATAAACAAATCACCCTCTACTGGTTTGGATTTGCAGGTTGCAGAGGAGGTATGGACTAGAAAACCTCCCTCTTATGCAGATCTCCATGTCTTTGGATGTGAGGCATTTTGCCATGTGCCTAGGGACAAGAGAAGTAAGTTGGATCCCAAGAGTGTCAAATGCATTTTCCTTGGTTATGGGGATGCAGGCGAGATGGATTACCGTCTCTAGGATCCGCAGGCGCGGAAAGTCATCCGCAGTCATGATGTAGTCTTTCATGAAGACAAAATGCATAGATAGCCTGAGAGAGTTGTTGAGATCCGCACGGTTATATTTCAAGAGAAGCCGAGAGCTTCCGCACAGCCAGCTGGACAGCCTATAGCTCAGCTGATGCTCATGGTCAGGGTATTGGACAAGCAGTTGGGCAGGCAGTAGAGCCTGCCGTGAGACGGTCTACTAGAGACAGACATCCACCTGATAGATTTCAGCCCTCAATGCATTATGTCTTGGTTATAGATGCAAGAGAGTCTTTCACCTATGATGAGGCTATGCGTAGGGGTGACAGTCACTCCTGGGAGAGGGCCATGTAGTCTGAGATAGACTCCTTGCATAAGAATGACACTTGGGATTTGGTTTCCTTGCCTACGGGCAAGAAGGCTTTGCCATGCAAGTGGGTGTATAAGCTAAAAAGTACCCCTGGACACCCCAAGCCGGCATACAAGGCTAGATTGGTTGCAAAAGGGTTTTAAGCAAGAGTATGGTGTGGACTTTGACAAGGTCTTTTCTTTTGTGGTTAAGATGTAACGTGTCCACCTATTCGCTTGTAGGACACGTCTTGGCTGCCCATCGGGAAGAGGGTCTAGAAAGATCCGCCGGGCACTCCCATGGAATGTCACGAGGTTTGCGATCTAGGTCTTTCTGAGTCTGCCACGTAGCGAAAGTATTCCTGCCGTTCCCACTTAGGACCGACCTGAATCAGAGGGATTCCTCTAGTGGTCAAATTCCTAGAGAGTGACCCCAGGCGAGCTACTTTAAGCAGAAACGTTAGGGTCAAAGTGGATTCATGCTGTACTTGGTTCAAGGAGAATGGGAAACGAGAGGAAATGCAAAGCTCGACCTCTCTACCCATAAGGCATAGTCCCATTCCGTTCCCCTAAAACAGCATAAATTGGGGTTCTAGTATCCTAAACTCTAGGTCAACTTCCTTGTTGTTCATTTCCTTTGCGAAAAATTACTTGCTGTCGATTTCGTTTGAGAAAAGTTCCCAGTCAATTGGAACCACCCATCCGTAGGACGGACCCATGGCCACATCCACCGCACTTTCCTCAGGGTTGCTTTAGTTTTCTAATTACCTACCACATTTAGTTGGACACGCAAAAACATCTTCCTTAATTAGCCAATTGGACATTGGTTCCTTCACGTAATCTTAGCAATTGACATAGAAAAACAGTTTTAAAGAAGTTCCTTTACATCAATTGATCTTATTTATCTTTGGAATACATCCATATAGTCCATAATCTGCCCGAAGGCAATCCATAATCTGCCCAAAGGCTATCCAGCAATCCACAGGGATTACTAATCCAAGATTCCGCCCGTAGACTAGTATGCGGGCCTCGAGATCCGATCCCAAGTCACGTCGGCCTCTTGTGCAGGGCCCGGAAGGCAAGGGATTTATGGCCAGAGCCCCCCCTAGCACCCAAGCGTCCTCCTACCCCAAGTAGCACCCAACGGAGAGACCTCTCACGGCGGGTTCGATCCACGTTCTCAGCGCGGCTATAACAACCGCCTGCAGACAGTCGGGGATAACTGATGCTGCCTCTCCTTCAGGCCTTCAACCTGAAGCATTAATTATCTTTCCATCTTTAGTTCCTTGAGCAAACAATGCAAACAGTTCTCCTAAACTGTTACAAATACAATCAATCCAGTGGTCATTTATTTGGCCAATTGCTAAGGAGTGAATCCTCTTCTCCGAATGCGTCTAGCATCCGATCCGGGATCAATTGTGACTTGGCAAGATCCCCAAGGGTTTGTTTGTTTACCCTTTTATCCTTGGGTTAGGGTTATACTATGTCAACCCAATTTAACCAACACCTTAGGTTTCATAAATTAAAACAGTAAACCATAGCGACCATGTCGCTCTAACTTGATTGATCCTTTGCTTACTAGACAATACATAACTTTCCTTAACTTGGAAAATCAGCCCAAGAAAGGTGATGTAACATGATGTCTACTCATCCTCTTGCAAGTTGACTTGCGCTAGAACCTGCCAACCTCATTCTAGGGGATGGCAAATCGATCTTGTGATTAAACCACAAGGCCATGCGACATTGCAACTTGTTGCACAAGTGTCACACCTAACTCATGGGATCATGTCACCCATTGAACGACATTTCCCGGTCAAGGAATTTTGTTTAGACAAGATGCAGGGTTTAGGGTGCCTTCTTACCCAACCCAACCCTAATTGTGCTAGGCCGACAACGTTCGGTCCTAGGGTTTCCTACTCAATCCGAGACCCTAGATCGTTGTTTGCATGGGTGTCCAATTAACCCAAACATTCCATGAATGTGGGTAGGACCTTTGGGTTTGAGGGTTTTAACACGGCGTCCAAGTACGATACTAGGCTACATTTCTAACTTGCCAAGCCCTAGCTAGTACTTGAGGTGTTTATCGTATCCACTAGTTATGCCTATACGAATCCCTAACGGTTATAATATTACAAGTGGTTTAGCTAAATTGATCTACTTGTCTTGCGACAAGGACAATCCTTTCTTAGAGATGCTAAACTTATTCTAAAGATTCAAATAGTTGCAAGACATCACAATACATGAAAACATGCGATTCATTACTTCTATGCAACTATAAGGATTGCAATAACCCTTCTCTTTCCTTGCTAAAGTCGTGACGAACGTCAATTTGGAGAATAACTTACATAGGACCTACTAGGATTTACATCAAGGAACTATGCCTACAACCTTTTGTCTAAGCATCTGAATTTCATGCTTTGATAAGCCATGCAACCTTTTCTAAATGCAACTCTTGATGAATGAATTTTTCGCACGACGAATATGTAACATGCAACCCTTTTCTAGATACAACATTGTTAATGAAGTTCATGTGACATGCAACCTTTAATCCATTCGACAAACATCTTTGAATGCAACGTGTAAGTCTATGGTCTCATTTCCATGCTATGCAAATTTTTGGACAACATCTAACAGATGTTAACGATTTTCCCTCATGCAAATCACAAAAGAAAATTATTGCCTAATGAAATATATGCTTATTCTTTCACAGCCAATCAAAGATGCACTTAACAATTTCATCTTTTTTCCTAGGCAAAATGCGTTTAGGCTTATTACTTTGGAAATGCACCAACATGCGACTACACTCGTATGATGAATAAGCAATTTATATTCATAGCTTCCCTATGAATTTTAAACATGCCCAACGTGGAATTAAACTTTCAAGAACTTGGATTTGTGGATCCGTGGGGATGTCCACGTGTAAACTTGGGTTCGAATCTTCCATGCGTGCGCCTTGCAACTTGGACTTTAGAGCCATCATAGACGTAGTGTGTTTGGACTCTAGGGTTTGTCTTTGCCCTTACGCGATTTGTGAATTCCCTACAGCCTCAAAATCTGGTCCGCTTCTCCCTTACGCAGGAATATACTTTTACATATGTGGGTTATAAGCACCCGGGGCCAAAACCCGTGTGCACAAGGCCTAAAGTAGCCTTATCCTTAGAAGCTTCTAAGGAAGCTTCCAAGAAGCTTCTGCCCTCTGGACAAGATGACGTGGGGTAATTATTTGAAATAGAGATTGACATCGAAAAGGGGGGGGTGATTAGGACGATGGCGACGGTGGTATGGCAGCGGCGCGGCAGCAAACGGCAGCTTGGTGACCTTCACGGTGGGGGCATTCTTCACGGCAGAAGACATCAAACGTGTGGTGGCGGATTGGTCGGTGGCAGGGCGGCGATTTTTGCGGGCTGCAATACGGCGTGTGCTGGCGGGATGACAGTGGCCAGCGGTAGATTTCGTCCTCTCCCTCTGATCGTGCAGCATCGCAGCCTCTTTCCTTCTTGTCTTCCCCTTGATTGTGCCTCTCCCTTTGTTCCTCCAGCACGGCAGCCTCATTTCCCTTGTCCCCCCCATCCTGCCACAGGGGGGGTCATATAGTCCTAAGGGGGGGAGAGGTAGCCACATACGTGGCTGGTGCATGCCTCCCCCCTCATGCATTCCCTACACCATGCTTACTTCTTCTCATACTCCCTCTCCTCCAACCATGCATCGGCTGGGGGAAGAGACAATTAGTAAAAAAAATTGCCTAAACTTTCACCATTACTCATTTTCCCTTTATCCAAGAGGGGTGTTCTTGTGCGGCTTGCAGTCTTCGTGCCCCGGCCGTAATTGCACATCGCCGATAGGGATTTTTAATGTGCGCGCAGGGTAACCACTTAGCCACTGTCATTAGTCGACACAGGAGATGACTTTGCACAGGTTTTACGTGGGCGTGCGGGGGTCAAGTTCTATAATATTTTTGGGCGGAAATATTACATTAAGATGACACACTGCACTTAGTCTTGGCTATGGTTGCTCAACTTGACTTGGATTTATACCAGATGGATGTCAAGACGGCTTTCTTACATGGGGACTTGCATGATGAGATTTATATGGAGCAGCCTAAGGGCTTTGCAGAACCTGGCAAGCAGCATCTAGTGTGCAAATTGAAGAGTGGTATCATAAGTTTGATGCATGTATGTAGTCACAAGGCTATAGCCGGAGTGCTATGGATCCGTGTCTTTACAGGAAGAAATCTCGTGATGGCTCTTTATTGATTTTGGTACTCTATGTGGATGATATACTGATAGCAGGGAAAGCTCATTATGAGCTAGATATTCTTAAGGCTCAGCTCAAGAAGAGCTTTGAGATGAAAGATCTGGGACATGCCGCTCACATACTTGGTATGTGCATTAGACGCGACAGACATCAGGGACTCCTCCACTTGTCATAGAGGGAGTACATTCATAAAGTCCTTGAGCACTTTCGCATGCAAGACGTAAAGCCTATTGGCTGTCCATTGCCTTCTTATGTGAAGGTATCACAAGCTGATTGTCCGCAGACAGATGAGCAGAGGGCTGAGATGGCCAAGATTCCCTATGCATCCGCAGTGGGCAGTCTTATGTATGCCATGATAGCCACTCGTCCAGATACTTCCTTTGCAGTTGGTGTTGTGGCACGCTATATGGCTACACCTAGCAAGAAGCATTGGGATGCCATGAAGGGTATCATGAGGTACCTGAAGGGCACTGCAAATATGTGCATATGCTATGGCAGCCAGGATACAGGAGTCATGGGGTACACTGACTCTGATTATGCAGGACATTCAGATAGTAGGAAATCCACTTCCGGCTATGTATTTACCTATGCTGGAGGTGCTGTTTCTTGGATGTCCAGGGTGCAGAAATGCATGGCCCTTTCTACTACAGAGGCTGAGTATGTTGCAGCCACCACTGAGGCTTGCAAGGAGGCCATTTGGTTGGGTCGTTTAGTTGCTCACCTTGGTATTGATGCTATCCCTACACTGCATTCGGATTCTATGAGTGCTATTCAGTTAGCCAAGAATCCAGTCTTCCATGTGAAGACGAAACACATTGAGGTGAGGTATCACTTCATACGTGGGGTCGTTGAGGACAAGTCTGTTGATCTTGTCAAGATCTCGACTGACCAGAATCCTGCAGATCTACTCACGAAAAGCCTCTCTACAGAGCGCTTTGCCTTCCTTAGGAGGTTGATGGGTGTGAGATGAGATGACGTCTTTCCTCATCCTATTGTACATGTGTACATGTTGTACTGTCCTTTTTCTTTTTCTTTTCACTCCTCACTGGGGCAAATTCGCCTTTAAGTGGGAGGTTGTTGGGGGTAAAGGCGCCTCTACCTAGCCGCCCGTGTATTACTACACTGACAGTCACTGCCACTGCACACTGTAGGTGGTGGCCGCCCGTCACACCGTCACTTTATTCTTTATTCTTTTAGTGACAGTTTGAATAAAGGAAGGCCCAATCACACATTGTGACTGTTGGAGTTCCCATTTCTGGTCTCTCCTTTTCTTGCTCTTGCTCTCCCGCCATAGCTCTCGAGTCCAAACTTAGATCCGGTCGCTCCCTTTCAAAATAGTCATGAACCGATAGTGGGACATGTTGAACCACTATTAGAGGAGGCACCATTTAGACTAGACAGGAAAATCCACACACATAGAACTAGGAAAATAAGAAAGGGAATTCCTACAAAATCAACACAAAACCCACTTTTGAGAGAAAATGGGGAAAAGACAAAGACAAATAGGACTAGACTAGACAACCCCCAAATGAGCCACATCCTAAATAAAAATTTTGACATGACCTATGCACATGTGCGACCGATAGCTTCATGATATGTAGACACATAGGCATCCTAAAACCTCATAGTTAAACACTCAAATAAAATAAAAGATCAATCATACCACAATGGTGACAATGAGCATACCAATATAAATGACAAGAAGCTTGCAACATGGCTATTGACTAACAATTAGAGTAGACGAGAGGATTGATAAAACTAAACTTTGAGTGATAACTACATCCTCGCAAGCATATTTCATTAGCCTATGGTGTGATGTAGTGAGTGGGTGAAGGATATAGAGATTCCTTTTAAAAGTTGAAAATTTATGTAGTAGTTTATTTTAATTTATTACGTTAATGCATAGTGAATTGGATTTTGTAACCCAACCCCACTTGAACTCAAACTTGACAAGGGTCTCTAAAATGCAATTCATTTTTACAATTACATGATCTCTGGTGCAAAAAGTGCATCCATATATAACGATGGGGGTTTATTTTTATTACAATTTAGCATGTTTTGTAGCACGTGTGCATGTGCACATATGAACAGTGGGGATTTACTTCAATTTACAAAATTAGGTGGGTTATGGTATACTATGTGCATACAACGGCGGGGGTTCATTAAATTGTAACTAAAATTTAATTGTATCTTACGATACATGCGGAGGAGGAAAATAAAAAGAACTTAGTGGTGTATGGGACACCCACAAGGTCTTATGGCACAATGGCAAAAGGGATGCAACTCGTCACACCACGTGTAATATAAAAATCCACAAAGAAATAAAAAGATAGATGACTGCCAAGTAGTCAATCTCCTGTAAAATAGCAGTCCAAAAGAAAAAATGATATGGGGACGTGTGAATGATTTTGTGTATGAACAATTTTTTTCTTTTATCTTTGTAATTTTCACTTATTTTGATTTTATTAGAGTTTTATTGTGTCTTTATTGTTAAAAATAAATAAAATGAAAATGAAATGGAAATTATGTTTTTTTATAATTGTGCTCTATTATTGGATGTGTATGTCAATGGATGTGCGTTTGTGTTTACTTTCGGTTGATATTTGTTTTGTTTCTTTTATTCTTTTAAATGTGAAAATTTAAAAAAAAATGTTGAAATTTTGGATCTAATTAGCCAGGTAGAAAGGAAAAATGAAGATATTCTCAAATGATTTTTAAAGAAGTTTTATCTTTTTTTTTTTGATATTTTTCATGATTTTAAAGGATTTTATTGTATTTTTTAAAATTTTATTTGATTTTTTCATGTGTTTTTAATCTTATGTATAAATTTCCTACTTTCAAATTTGTGGCTAATTTATTGATTCTTATTCTATTTTTGGAAAAAAATTAGTGATTTTAATGAGTTTTTTGTTAAAGATTTTGTGCATTTTAATTGTTCTTATTTTTATGTTTTGAAAAACATGTTTTTTAAAAATTGACATGAAAAGGCGTGTACTCAAGCCCACTACACTACGTGTGAACAGTAGCTCTGTGGCATGGACAGGATGACACATGCGTCTTTGAGCATCAATGGCAAGGAAAAGGCCACATGTCTGAACAACAGTAAAAGGTGAACGTGTAGGAATAGGCTACAGCAACCCATGGGAGGCAAATGTGAACACATAGGATATGGGGCATGTCGAGGGTCCACCGGGGAAACTTGGATAAGCGCAATTTGAAGAGAGAAGAAAAAATGTGTGAATGGGGGAGAGTCGTGGGAAAGGCGGTTTTTAGGGGATGGGTGTAAAGGGGGATGTTATGGGTGTCGGGGGGGCGGATGGGAACAAGGGGTAAGAGGGGGGATGGTGGGTGGGGGTTGTAGGGGAAGGAGGAGGCGGAGGAGGAGGAGGCGGAGGAGGAGGGGAGGCGTAAGAAGAAGAGGAGAAGGAGAAGGAATAAGAAAAGGTGGAGGAGGAGAAAGGAGAAAGAAGAGATGGAAGAAGAACAGTTGAGGAGGGGTGCAATGCATAGGTGGACGCCATGACAGACGATGAGTGGGTGGGGCAACCAAGTGGCGGCAATGCGTGTGGGTAGAGAGGGTGAGTGGGTTGGGGCACGACAAGGAGGGTGAGAAGAGAGAGAGAGAGAGAGAGAGAGAGAGAGAGAGGGAGGGAAATGGATGGGGGAGAGAAATTAAAATTTTATGTTAAAAGTTTAAAAAAGTAGAAAAATAACTAATCTATTTTTTAGTATTCTTAACAAGAAAAGAAATGCAAAGCTCTCCCCCTTTGAATGCAAGTGTGTCCTCCACGTGGAGGGTCCACAGCAAGGGTTAAAAAATTTGCCCTGATTGAGAAAATTTGAGTTTGAGATAGGTGGGGGTGGACACGAGTCATCGAAAGCGCCAAGATGCATTGTGATGAAAATTCAAACGTGCACCCAAGAATGTAAGGAAATGAATCACATAAAATAAATAAATAATAAATAACTAAAAAACTAAAAAAATGGCAATTCGATGGGAAAAATAGGATGGAAAATCAAAATTCTATGTTCGATGCCATAAATGTGTATTCACATGGAAAATAGTCAAAAAAGGGGCACACAAAAGCACTTGAAAATTAATATCAAAAGATTCATCCATAGAAATAGAATGTGGTAAAAGGAAAAAGGTCTATTTTGACAAGATGCATAGGGATGTCCAGTCAAAAGATACAAGATGCATAGGGATGTCCAGTCAAAAGATAGTTCCAATAAGAATAGAGTATGTTCACATGAAAAAATAGTAAAAATAGAAAGAAAATATACCTACAATATACAGAAATTAATAACCAATATGTGCATCAAAATGGTAGGATGCAAAAGAACACAATATTAGTGAGTTTGGGAATCTCCCAATTCCCATTTTTTGAATACTAAAAAGGTGGCACCCAGATAACATGCCCATAAGTTTCTCGAAACTATATGATGTGACCTATCATTGGAAAGCGCTTGAAAAATTGAATCTATTAAGCTATAGAGTGCTCGATTTGGAGTTATAGTGTTCAAGTTATGATAAATCTAAAGATTTGACCACGTGTCCCAAACTTATGGGAAATTCCCATATTCCCCAATATGGTGTTAAAGGAAAAAAAGTCTAGTTGAATGGGATGGTCAAGGCTGTAAGATCAAGTCTCTATTCCTGAGGTTAAAAAAGATACATTCGCATGGAAACATATCGAATTTGTGTAAAATCCTTCAAAAATTAATAATGAATGAACCATAACTCAAAACAAAGGAGTGTAAAAAGGAAAATATTTGTTCAAAGAGACAAATAGGACGATGACATCGTATTTAAATTTCAATGAAGTTAGGAGGTATTCACATGAAAAATCCACAAAATAAGAATTTTATAAAATGAAAAGCAAAAAACAAATAAAAGAAGTATTTAGATGGTTTTACACAAAATGGATATGCATGGATGTGTCCCCACACGTGTCCTTATTAGATCCTATGATGACAAATAACAGACCTATACATTGATAGGCAATTGAATCCTTGCATCTCCACACTTAAGACATGACACACATACATACTCGCAAGAGTAAAGTTGGAAACACTTCGCCCATGTAGCAATTGGTCGATGTAGATAGTTGATGATGTGTGTGATGTTAGAGATAATTGTAGAAGGCGCCTAGCTCGCCACAATATATATTAACATGGTAGGGACCATACAAGCAGCACCTATGGAGGTAGCATTGTTGATGAAGTCCCTCGAGTTTTTGTAAAAAAAGAATAAAGTACTCAACTCATGAGTCACTCGAGGTGAACATGTTTGATTAGTCGCTCACCCCAAATGCTTGCATCACTTAAGGAGGAATGAAAATAACCCACATCTTACACCTAATTTAGAATTTGACAAGATGGAGAGGCTTAGAGGGAAATCATACTAGTGTACACAATTGATGGTGCATTAGTGCATCCCAATCCAACTAACATAGGTGTAAGAAGAAAGGCCAAGGAGCCTAGTGCAATGCACAAAACAAAGTGACGTGTCCTATTGTGGTTGTAGAGGCTCATCCCATGTGTGTAGAGGGAAACGAGAATGTACTTGATCCCCCATTGTCTCTTAAACCTCCCTTTTAGGTCACTAAAGAAAAGATTGGTCACACTCTACCTCCCCCTCTATCTTATGCTCTATTGATAGATATAAGAGGGCAATACGATTCCTAAAACCTCTTGATGTAATCTTCATTATCACTTGTGCAAATTTTGTATGCCTTGTGTGCAGCTTATGGTGCATTCATGCATCCTACCATGTGTCAACATATGGTGTGAGAAGGAAGCCAATGAGCCTTATAGTGTTGTACACAAAATAGATTGTGTTGTGCATTGAGAGATCCGACCCATGTGTGCAAAACTCCATGCCACATAGCTCACCTCTCATTTATTAAAGGGAAATGAATCGTCACTCACCTCACCCTCTCTCTCTCACTCATTTGATAGATACAAAGAGCAACCCATACTCACATCCCCCATTGGATTAGGATGACAACTCATGTCATTCAATGGTTATTGATGAAGATTGACTTTGGCTTGTTGATAATGTTGAACAACATCTACTAATGAAGAGGCTTACTTAGGGAGGTAGCCTATATATTAGATTAAGCACTTGGATTAGATGAAGATCTTATGTCTCTGCAATAGGAATCAAACATTAGATGGAGTCACAGCACACATCACACTAAGGGAGGTGGCTTCGGAACTAGATCCTAGAAAGATCAATAGAATGGTCAACTAATTTGGACCATAGGGTGTCACCATCTTTTTCACAAAGTTAACTTCCTACCCCAAGGGTGTTTGATATATTTTCTTGGAGTGAGGCCTGCTATGACATGGAATTTCTTCATTTTCTTCCATAACATTTTTCGGTTTTTTTTGTTTTTAATTTCTTTTTGTTTTTCTCCCTACTCCGGAGGGTGTCTCCACATTTTCTCAAAGAACATGTTAGCATGGAAGGAACCAAAGCCCTCTCCCATAGCCTATACTTTACTTTTTTAAAACTTTTTTTGTCAATGGAAAGCATATTATTTTTTAGAACCATCCATGCCAGATCTACTAGATTGAAAGGAAATGGAATAAAACAGGAGTGGAAGTTGGAATAGAGGAGATAGAAGAAAGCATGCTCCTCGTCAATAAAATCAAAATGATGGCTATCAATAGCAGCATGAGAATTATTAATTAGAGATGCCAAAGGAAGATAGGAGCTATCATATATGATTATCAAGATTCCCAGGGTGGAAAATACTTCTTTGGGTGATAGCCATTGATTAGGAAGGGATCATTAAAGGTTATATCTTCATAGAGCCGTTAGAATTGATAGCAAGTACCTTGTAGCGACCCATCCAATGTTGTTGGAGCTTTCGAGGAAACTTTCCAAAGCATGAATCATATGCAAGTACGAAGTTACCTTCCCCAAATTCTTTTTGCTTGATGAAGTTGTCATGGTAAACTTCATGTCAAGCCCATGTGCCTTCCATGCACTATAAGGCCATCCTTTAAATCTCATCCAAGGATTTCAAGTGCAACAAAAGGTGCTATAGGGACTTCTCATCTCTATGCTACTCTCAAGGAAGGCAATTCTAGCCTGACAGGAAAGACTACTTCTATGCCATAGACCAACTAGAAGGGTGTCTATCCTTCATAGTAAGTTATGGGAAGTTTGGTAGCCCTAGAGGGCCTCTGTGAGTTGATTGTCCTAGTCATGATGATGCACAACAATCATTCTTGTTAGGATCAAGCAAAGGATGTGGTTGGTGACTTCGAATTGGTCCCATTGGTTCTTGGGTATTAGGGTGTGGGTTTGTGATGGTGGATCTTGTAAATCTCTATCAACTCCTCCATGATCTTATTTTGAAAGTGAGTGCCTCTATCACTTACTAGCTCTCTAGGGGACTACCAAAGTGGGTGATAATGTTCTCATATAGGAAGAGAGCCACGTTGATATCATCGTGCTTGAGAGATTTGGCTTCACTACACTTCATTATATAGAGGACTACATCTAGCCCTTCCATTGATGCATTAGTGTGTATATGAAACTCCTTCATCTAGTCAAGAGGTCGTAGGATGGGTGCTTTGGTCAAGCATTACTTTAGGATAGTGAAAGCTTCATTGTAGTTGTCTGTCCAAATGAACTCTACATCTTTCCCAAGGAGCTTGTGTAGGGGGGTGACTTAGTTGCAAAATGTGCAATGAACCTCCTATAGTAACCCATATGGCAAATAAATCCTCTAAGCTATTTAAGATTAGTTGGTGTTGTCAATGTTGCAATCTTCACTGGGTCTATTTGTTATCCCTTGTGCATAGATGCTATGGCCTAGGAAAAATCTCAAGGATTGTTGAGGTTGAGAAAAATTCTCTTCTCTCGACAACATTGATCAAAGCACTGCTCCAAGTGTCCCCAATGCTTTTGCAAAGCAGATTGAAGATACAAAAATCATGTAGATGTACCTCAATGAAATCATGCAGGTGGTTTTCGAATGTAGCCATCATTACTCACTAGAAGGTAGGTGAAGCATTATAAAGTCCAAATCACATCACTTTATGGGAATAAGTATCCCATTCTATTGTGAAGGTTGTTTTTGACTAAAGAAAATATTGTTAAGAAATTCCTAAAGAAACCTAATGCGTAGTACGTAATAGTGGGCACTATCAGATAGCCATCTCCTAAAAGAAGCAAAGTCATTATCAATGGGTAAATATCTCCTACCTAAACTAGGAATAACTTTTAAAATCAATTCTGATAGCAAGGTAGAGGTCTAGATGTACTGTTTGGGCATGTTATATGGCCATAATAGATCTAGTGACAAAAGTAGAAGAGGTAACAAAGAGCCTATTCTTTACATACAGAGTCCCTATAGAAGTAGATACAAAATCAAAAGATGAAGATGATGAAAGTGGAGATCAAGATTTTAATAGTGATGAGGAAGAATCTATCCAAACTAAAGAGGGTACAAATAAAGACAAGGTTCCAGAAGCCTTAGAAGTTGAAGATCTCATGCCATTGGATGGAATGACAATGGTACCTTTTGGGTTGATGAATGGTCCGTGAGGCATGCAAAAGATGTATAGAGTGGATCAAGAAAAAGAAGTTTCTCTTTACCAATGACCATTATCGCCCTAATCCATCATTTCCATGGAAAGATGATGATGATGATGTACTATGCCAATAAGTTCCATTATCACAACAAAAGAGCAATCCAATGAGTCCTTATATGACCTTCCTAGACACATCCTCAAAAGATGAGTCCTCAAGTCAAGAAGTAAGTATCTCACAATCTAATTAATATGCAACAACCCTCATACAATTTCAGTATCCAAAAGGATCCAAAAAGTTCTAGCCCAAGAAAGAAAAAGTTGGCTTTGTGGATCATTAGAAGAGGATGCTACTCCCGTGAAGGGGTCAGACATATATCTCAAAGTTATCCGCTATAGCTTTATCTGAGAGGTGAAAGGTAAAAAGAAGTTAACCTTTATTGATGCATAAGGCATTGAACATCATTTGAATGTGGATAACAATCTACTTGATGAGGAGCTAGTGGTCCTTTATGACTTGCTAAAGGAGAAGTTAGATGTATTTGCATGGTCTTATAAAGACTTGAAGGGAATTGATCCCACTATGTGTCAATACCACATTGATCTAGAGCCAAATGCCAAGCCAATAAGGCAACACTAATGCAAAATGAATCCAAATTACTTAGTCTTGGTGAAGATAGAGTTGTTGAAACTCTTAGAAGCTAAGTTCATCTACCCATTGGCAAATATGGAATGGGTTTTTCCCATTATGGTCATGTCAAAGAAGAATCAAAAGCTCCGCATATGTATGGATTTTTGTAAGCTGAATTCCAAAATGAAGAGTGATATTTTTCTATCCCCTTCACAAACCAACTACTACACACAATGGCAGTACATGATCTATATTCTCTATTGGATAGATTTAGTGGATACAACCAGGGTTGGGATTCAATTCGGTGTGGTTGATAACTCTTTTTCTTATCATGTTATTGCAATAGATTTTGTTGAGATATAGCTAGAACTAAGACTGTTTCAATAAAGAAGAAGATTGATCCTAGGAACATTGCTCTAGAAGATCCATAAATCCTTTAAGCCACCAAAAACACTTGTATGATGGACCTACCATCTACAAAAGAAATAAACAATTGCATTTTGATGTCAATCTATTTAGGAGAAAATTGAGGAACCAAAAATAGAGAGAATGAACATCAATAGAAGACTTGGCTTTCATTGAAGAGTTTCTAGACATTACCGAGTCAAAGATTATGAAGAAAATCTAGGAGTCATGGTCAATACAGGTCCATAAGAAGAGCACAAGAATAAGAAGGAAAAGAGTTGGGAGTTATTTGTGGATGCACAATAGTAGGACACGTGGGATGCTTGATGCACTAATAACAACCTTCTCTTTGTCTAGTGGGAAATCCACTAGAAGATAGTAGACAAAGTGTTCATCACAATCTATACCATTAAAGCTCTCTAAAGTTGGTATTATCAAAACAATGGCACTATGGGAATTCTTAGAAGAATGAAATTTGATGCCTTCAAGGGACAGAATGCCTTCTCCTTTGCAGCAACATGAAAGCATAATTTAGAGATCGTGAAAAGAAAGAAGTTGAAGAAATGTTGGCGAGAGAGTCATCCAAACTGAAGGCCCTCTATTTCCCTTCTGTGGAGCATAGCCAAACTCGGTGGAGCTAATTGCTTGATGAATAATACGATAAAGAGACAAGCACTAGAATGAATCTATAGATACGTAAGAAGAGAAAAGGAAAACCTAAAGTTGAGAAAGAGTTAGTAAGAGAAGCCTCCTTTGATGTCATTGCAGTGCTCTTTACAAAAGTCCCAATGGAGAATCAAGGTCCCCTTCCTAGATAGATCTATCCTAAAAATGTTGATGATAGGCCAACAAATGTGGTCCCATTTCCAATTTTCAAGGGAGAATACAATGAAGACCCTAATCTTCATGTAGCGAAATTCATGCTAGCCAATGTGGCCAATAATGCAATAATCATAAAGCATTGGTTGGTGATATTCCTCACCACTTTCAAAGGCAAGCATTTTAATGGCATGAGAGAAAAGCAATTGGAACGTTTGGCACATGGGACACTAGCCTTTCTTACCAAATTCAAGTGTGAGGGTTTTGAGAATCAATGCAAGAGGAGTTCATGAATTTTAGCCAGTCCTTTGAAGAATGAGTGGAAGCATATGTCTCGATAATGGAATCCATATTGAAGAGATGGACAAACCATAACTTAGATAAAGGCACCTAGAATGGAATTCAAGCCTACAACTGAAAGTTTGCAAGTTTATGAAATTGAGAAGACCAACTAATCTACAAGTTGCAGTGGAAGGTGCAAGATTGTATGATGAAGTTGAAATAAGATTATCTATGATCTCAAGAACATGGATCCTACCTCTTCCAATGCCAAAAATGATGTATCCACCAAATGTAGTCCCGAGGACTGTTCCCTATCTCTACCCATAGATGCAAACAATATTGTAGTATAGCACACAAAATCCATACTAGTGGCTACAAACACAACAACAATGGCCTTAAACAATTCCCCAATGGAAAATCAACAACAATAATGGAGCCCTACCAACTAGAAGCAATAGCCAATAGTCTAAACACGACCTCTAAGCTAGAATCAAAATAGAAGCCCCTTCAAGTATTGGTACAAAAGTCATAGAAAAAGCCACTAAGGATGCATGGCGAGCAGCCTGAAACTATGACTGATGACGAATGGGATGAGCTTGATGAGTTATGCAAGTCCAGCCTCATCTTGTTTCTCATTGAACAAGTGCATTACAATGTGGTTGAGGAAGCACAGAGTGCTTAGCAGCTTCAGGATAAAATCAAGAATCTCTATGACAAGAAAAGTCCAGCAAGTCAAATGTATTGGTTGAAGCAACTTATGGACCTGTGCATGAAGGAGAATATGACAATGTCTACTCATTTGAGCCAGTTCCATGCTATTCTCAAGAACTTTACTTTGCATGGCATTACTTTCAATGATGAGGTTACTCCATTGTTTTTGCTTGGGACTCTTAGTGAGTCATGGGATGTATTCCGCATTGCCTTATGTGCTCTTGCTACTATTTTGAACTTTCCTAATGTAGAGAGTGCTCTTATGCAGAAGGAAGATATCAACCGTAAGAACTTGGATGGCTCTCGTGTGTTGCATGCTTTGACTGTTAGAGGCAGAGATGGTAATGGAAAGAATGATCGTGGGTATGGATGTGTCAGAGACTTGCAGAAGTCTAGGTTTAAGTCATGTGGTAATGCTAATGTGACATGTCACCATTGCTGCAAGAAGGGTCATATACACCCATAGTGTCATGAGTTGTGCAATGAGAAGTGAAAAGAGAAGGGGAAATACAAAGTATAGGAAAAGTCCTCTGATCGCAGCATGGAGCCTGCAAAATCTAGTGTGAAAATTGAGGAAATAAATGTCGTGCAGACTGATGACTCCGATGGGGAGTACATACTTGCAGCTAGTTCTTGTGATGCTATGCCATTGACTGAGATTCACTCTATGTATGTGCAGTGCTGGCTTTTGGATTATTGTGCTTCATTTCATGTTACACCATGCCGTGAGTGATTCCGCTCTTATCGCACTATGTCTGGTTCAATTCGCTTGGGTGAAAGGTGGCAGCCTCTATCCTCTTGTAGTTGATGGGTCCTCTATTGACCATGTTTTGTCAGTGGGTTCCATCCCACATGTGTCTCTTTGCCATGCCCATTTGGGCCATATTTCCTTGAAGGGAATGAATACGCTTTCTGGTTTGCAATACTTATCGCCCCTTGACTACGATGTTTTGATTCATGTGAGCACTTTCTTTATGACAGATAGACTAGGAATACACATAAGAAGTTTGGTAGGATACGCATGAGTAAGCCCTTAGCATTGGTACATTTGGATATTTGTGGGCCCATGCCCTGTTAGTCTATGGGTGTGCAAAGTATTTTGTGGCATTTATTGAAAATTTTTCACATAAAGTTTGGGCTTATCCCATTAAGCTTAAGTCAGATGTCTTGGCTATATTTCAGAGATGGCTTGCATTGGTTGAGAATCAAAATGGGCATAGGCTGAAATACCTTAGGACTGACAATGGGGGAGAATATGTGTCATGTGCCTTTGAGCAACTATATGACGAGAGGGGTATTAAGCATGAGTTCACCATCCCCCCTATACCCCACCCTAGAATGGTTTGACTGAGTGGATAAATAGAACCACATCTAGTAGTGTGTACATATTATGCTTAGCTATGCAGACCTACCATAGAGCTTTTGGGCTGAGGCAGTTAGTACAAATGTGTATATCATAAATAGATCACCTTCCAATGGTTTATATTTCCAGGTTGCAGAGGAGGTATGGACTAGGAAACCTCCATTTTATGTGCACTATGTGTCTTTGGATGTGAGGCATACTGCCATGTGCCCAAGGACAAGTGTAGTAAGATGGATTCTAAGAGTGTCAAATGCATTTTTCTTGTCTATGGACATGTAGACGAGATGGGTTACCGCCTCTGGGATCCACAGGTGCGTGGAAAGCCATTTGGAGCCATGATATAGTCTTCCATGAAGACAAGATGCATAGGTAGCCTAAGAAGGTTGTAGAGATACATAGGGTTATATTCCAAGAGGAGCCACGTGCTCTTGCACATAGCCAGTTGGATAGCATGTAGCAGTTGTTGGTACACATGGCTAGGGTATTAGACAGGGAGCAGAGCCTATCGTGAGACAGTCTACTAGAGATAGATGTCTACTTGATCTATTTGAGCCCTCGATGCATTATGTCTTGGTTACAGATGTAGGAGAGCCTCTCACCTATGATGAGGCTATGCACAGGGGTGATAGTCACTCCTAGGAGAGGGCTATGTAGTCTGAGATAGACTCCTTGCATAAGAATATGGCTTCGGATTTTGTTGCATTACCTAAGGGTAAGAAGGCTCTACCATGCGAGTGGGTGCACAAGCTGAAAAGTACACTTGGACACCCCAAGCCGGTATACAAGGCTAGATTGGTAGCAAAGGGTTTTAAGCAGGAGCATGGTGTTGACTTTGATGAGGTCTTCTCTCCTATGGTTAAGATGACCACCCTGCACTTATTCTTGGCTTTGGTTGCATAGCTTGACTTGGACTTGTACTAGATGGATATCAAGACAGCTTTCTTACATGGGGACTTGCATGATGAGATTTACATGGAGCAGCCTAAGGGCTTTGCAGAACAACCTAGCAGGGAGCACCTAGTGTGCAAGTTGAAGAAAAGTCTTTATGGCTTGAAGCAAGAACCTAGGGAGTGGTATCATAAGTTTGATGCCTTTATGCAGTCACAAGGCTACATTAGGAGTGCTATGGATCTATGTCTTTACACAAAGAAAGCCCGTGATGGCTTATTGCTTATTTTGGTACTTTATGTGGATGATATGCTGATAGTAGGGACAGCTCATGATGAGCTGGATGCTCTTAAATCTTAGCTAAAGAAGAGATTTGAGATGAAGGATTTGGGACAAGCCTCTTACAAGAAGAGGGGTAGAGTTCAACTTTCCCTCATCTCTCACTCACTATGAACTAAGTGCAATGATTGACCAACTCTCAATGCCTTGATTGATTACAAATTAATCATCTCTTATGGCACTAGAATGCTATTAGAGGTTAGTAGGTCTTTAGAAACCCTCAGGTTGCTTCTTGTGGGTCGAGAACAAGAACTTTGTTGTTGTGAGGTAGACCTAGGGCCACCTAGATAGGACCAATGTGTGATTATTCCTATGGAGTGTGAATAGTGGCAGTTGGACGACTACCAAGTATTATCTTCCCCATCAAGTGGTGAGTATATTACATGCAATATCAGAGAATGATAGATTTTTAATAATAAAGTGTTTGAAAATTTCATAGAAAAATAGTTCAATAAAAGAAACCAATATATTTAACTTAGAAATTATAGCAATGTGAAAAGCCTATGACCAAGATAAAAATATGACTCCCAATAGATTGGTGTTCCAATTGATCCTAGAAGGAATCTAGTGTGTATCATAAGAGCAATTACCTATGCATGAATAGGATCTAAGGGAAGGATTGAGACACTAATAGCTCAAGGCTAAATGATAGTTGATTAATGATTTATTAATCAGTCTTGTTTTGGGAATCTCTAAAGGATTATATTGCTTACTACGAGAAGTGTGTGCAAGTGGAACTGTAATGATTTTGAGAGCTATTTCCTATAGTCTACCATAAGAAAAAAAAACAATGCAATATCTTCTTTAGGGACGAAATTTTCCACACTATGGAAAATATTTTTATTCCTCAAGCATATTGGTTTCATCAAAAGTCCAAGGTTGGGGATGGTCACCTACTTATTTCTCCATTTGTGCAAACTGAACAAGTGGCTTAGAATACAATCTATGGAGGCTTCGCTTAGTTAGAATTTAATATTTCACAGAAGGATTCAAAACCCTTTGGTACACACATTGAAGGTGAAATGATGACCTTGAACCAATGGGTTTATTGTTGTATTAGTGTAGGGTTGTTTGACCAAATCGTGTCATTGTGGCTCGCAAGTTTCACATACATATTTACAAGATTGAAGAGCTCCCCAACCTTCTTGAGAGTTATCAGACCCTAGATATGTATAAGGAACCTCCTACTCATCCTACCTTAACATTACTCAAATCCACAATTGAGGTTATATAATGATCCAAGAAAATTTGCTTGTAGAAAATGTTGAAATCTTGTGTATGATTACCTTTTGGCATTGTATAAGAAGCCTTTTGTCAAAAAAATTACAACCTATGGTGCAAGGATAATCTGAATACATGGCTCTCCTTTTTTATAAAAATTTTTCCTCATTGGCAATATGGTGTTATGCTAAAATACATAAAATTATTCATATGTATAATAAAGCTCTACGTAAAAGTGAACACTTTCAATTATGATCTTAGATTATCTCATTCTTGATATTACAATCTTGCAATTTATATGAGTTATTTTCAAATACATCACTAATTATGGAAAATTTACAAATGGTAGTAAAGTAATAAGAAACGTATAAAGAATCTTTCATGTTCCTTTGATTAGCATGCCTTTAGCAGTAGCTGTGCTTTAGCTATCATTCTAATCTAACAAATGAGAAAGAGAAAAAGTTTCTGCTCAAATAGGTCAAGCCACTAGACTTTAATAAAGAAGGAATGAAGGTTGAGATAATTGTGGAGCATATGGAAGATTTCTTCTCAGTCTCTGCTGGAACTAGTTTGGCAAACCAAGCAATGATCACACATTTGAGGCTTATAGGAGAAGCATGGATTTGGTGGAAAAATTGTGCCATGACAATGCTATCTCCTGAGTCTACTATGACATGGAGCCAAATTAAGGTGATATCCCAAAGCCAATACTTGTCTCATGCCTATTAGACTCTAAAAGTAAACAAGTTTTTCAATCTTAAGCAACAAGGGATGACTCTAGAAGGGTACTATTTTCCACTTTTTTACACTTGAAAAGTATGTGTCCCACATGTTCATGTGTTAGCAAGTAGTATGCTTTTGTCAAGGCTTGAATCCACCTCTTAATTAAGGCAATGAGACCCACTAACATGGAAGATACCTTGATGCGGGCACAATCACTAGTGACCACTCTTCCCAAGTAATACAACAGGTTCTTTAGGTTTCCTTATGCCAAAAGAGCTTGACTAAATTACTAACATGGAAATTATAATTAGGGACATGCTAATCTTGTCAATAATCTCTAAAACTATGGCAATAATAAAAATAACAGTAGGATTTAAAATAATGAGCCATGTTGCTTCAAGTAAAACCAACCATACCACTTTCACACTCAATGTCCCAATAGGGGAATGAATGCAATGGATAACCCTCCACATAATCCTCCAAGAGAGGGAAGCTTCAATAATTGAGGATTTGGAAATTATTGGAATGTGTAGGGGTAAAGGTCTACCATAGAGGTAAGAGATAGAAGGGTATAGGGAGATTGAGAGATGGAACAATATAAAAGAAAGAGATTTTAGAATTTGGAAGATTTAATGGAGACAAATAGAGGTGAAACCGAGTGACTTCATTTCATATAGCTCAATAGAGCAATCAATCTACAATACATCTAATAGATCTTATTATAGACATGCCCAAGACAAAGGCACGTGCACCCACTTGAGATGATAGCCCAACACAAACTAAGACTATGTCTTAGTATACACACTAATAAATGAACATAATCCAAAAGCTATCAATAACACATCAAAATCTCATGCATACCTCAATTTGTTGATGGAAGATGATAGGTGGCACTAGTATAGACAAAACACATGAATAGGAATGCATAAATCCCTATAAATACCATCTATGAGCATTCAAAATCACTTCATCCTTGTAATTATAGTTTATTATAGCAACAAAACATGGTATAAATGCTACCCCAAATCCAAGAAAAAAATCTCCCTTTGTTATCTATACTATGCCTACCAAAGGTAGAGATCAAAAATCAAGGGTAAAAGTCAAGAGAAGCCATGTTTGAGCATCAAATCTCCATTTCTAGCTTGTTTCTCTATTCTTGATTGTTATTCACAACCCAAAACAATCCACATGAAGAGCACAAGCCCATCAAAACTCTTCTTTGATATTCAAGAAAGGTTATGCTGATGTTTGGGAAGAAGAATCGAGTGAGAGATCGCCTTAAAGACTCTATCACAAATGAAGATATTCTAGGAGAACTTATTGCCTTCTCTTCTACTATTTTTTCCTTTTCAATACTCCTTTGTCCTCTCTAATGCATGAGCCTCTAGTCCACTTACTTTTTTTGTCTCTTTTCCCCACCTATCCCTTGTATGCTCTGCTAGTTAATATGCCATCACCTTCACCTTTGTGGTTGGCCACGTTGGACAACAACCACCCAATTAGTCCTATTGGTCTCTAAATCTGTGTTTAATGGTCTTCTTGATCTCATGTTTCATTCCCCATCACATAACCCACAAGATAAATCACTTAAATGACTACTAATTACTACTCAAAGTCAGATGCTCATTAGATCCCAACACTTCACTTTGACTAGCTTCTATTATCAGGACAATGAGCAAGTTAGAGAAGTGCATTGACTAAGAAGTCTGCCATGTACCATTCTATAGACAAAGCATGAACTCTTCCATAAGAGAAAGAATATCCCACTTTCACACTCTATGTCAAAAATCCCATGACATCAACCCCCTCCAAACTTGCATGTCCTCTAAAGATGACACATAGGTAGTCCACCAGGATAAAAAGTGAAAACTCTTGTCATCTTTATATTGTGAGTCCAACTACTCCCACCCGAATCGTAAGACATCAAGAGTGCAGACATCCCATCCTGCATGTATCCCTCATCATCCATCCCTGACAATGATAGCTCTTGTAACATTCCAATCCTAATAAATCCACCAATAATCCCAAGTTCATGTGACAACTCATATTTAGTTGCATCTTTAATTTTTTCCACTTCTTCTTCCTCATCCCCATCAATTTGCTCATCTTTTACTAGTCTCACCAATGGAAAGACCTCTTGTACATTTCTCTTTTTTTCTATCCTAATCCTCTTTCCTTTTTTGGGTACCCACATGTTAGCCTTATGCAGCTCTAGCGAAGCATATGTCACATACAGTAGATTACATCCATCAAACATAGTCTCTTCCTCCTGGTCGGAAAAGCATCCCATAGGACGACCCTACAGAAAATTACTTGTTTCTTCCAAATCGTAACTAATATGGCCAAGCTTTTTAAAATATATATATAGTACTAATCACAATCTACAATTGCTATAGAAGCCAAGACCAAAATTTGAAGGTATGAATCCCTAAAAAAATTTGTGCAACCTACAATTGCTTTTTTACAACAACATGCAGTCTTAGCCAGACATCGCCCTTTCCAACCATGTAATTTTTTCATATGAACCTAGATGTCAACCAACTTTGTAGGGGCCTTTCCTAGGATTCAAAGCCCATTCTTAATATGTCAGTCACCATTAATTTACTTTTGATTAAAACAATTTTCAACATCTTCAAATCTTCCCTACCTATCCACTTTAGTCTCTTATAGCCATTTTATTCACTTGGGTCTTTGAACTTGCACATCCTTTGGCATATGCCAAAGTATTAGTGTTCAAATGATTTAGATTCTTCATAATCTATATCCATGTCATCCTCTTCTTCTTCTTCCATACTATCAAGGTCAATACATGTATCCAGCTCATCCAAATCAGATGATGTAGACTCCCTTTGCTTAAAGAGATTGATCCATTTACCAAGTATAGAAATGTACAACGTTGTCCTATCTAATTTAGCAAGTGAATAGATGGAATTGTCAAAAATAGCTATCTTGCCACATATAAAACAAACCATTGGTTAGAAATTTTTTGACTGGCACTATGCTAATTTTCTAAGCTACTATTATAAATCAGTATCCTATCACCTTCTTGTATGGCTCTTGGTTGGATTCTATGTCTCTTATCAAACTATTTCATATTTTGAAGTCTGGTTGCCTTTAACTTCTCCATTATTGTCCTAATGTCTTCTAGCCTTCTTTCCAATTGCCTTATTGTAAAACTAGCAACTCCTCTCTATTCAAACCCTCCTCCCAAGGTATCATACTCCATGTAAAAACCATCTCCTCTATTGGCATAATGGGCTTTTGACCACACATCAATTCAGTCAGCATATATCCTATCACTACGAGGGAATGGGGCAATAGTGACGGCCGTTTGTGATGCAAAAAAGAGGCATCGCTAATTCTATTAGCGATGTAAATAGCAATGCTTTTAGTGATACACATAGCGACACAAATAGCAGTGCTAATAGCAACACCGGTTTGAGAAAAAAGTTTCGAAAACCCGAGCGTGACATTTTTCGAGAAATCATTATGAGAAAGAATGAAAGAGAGAACGAGAGAGCTTAAAGCTTTGAGAGGGAGAGGGAGAGGGAGAGGAAGAGGGAGAGGGAGAGGGAGAGAGAGAGGGGGGAGCTCATCATCACCATCATCATCGCCGCTGCCATACACGAAGAAGAAAGAGAAGTGTGCAAGGGATAAGTGAGGGAAGGTGCGAAGATAAGGTACAAAGGGTTTCATCTTCAAGCCTTTGAGGTAAGTACATTGCCTCTTCTTGATTTATTTTTGTGTTCTCTTCTTTTCTTTTTTTGTTTTTCTTTGCAAAGAGATGCATAGAAAGAGAGGGAGGGAGGGTGGGAGAAGAAGGAAGGGAGAGGAAGAGAGAAAGAGGGAGAGAAAGAGGAGAAAGGAAACAAAGAGAAAGAGGAAGAGAGAAATGAGAGATGAAGGGAGAGAGAGAGGAGAATGAGTGAGAGAAACAACGAGAGAGAGAGAGGGGGGGAGAAACAAAGAGAGGAAACAAAGAAAGGGAAATAGAGAAAGAAATAGAGGGGGGAGAAATAGAGAGAGGGAGAGGGAAGGAAGAGAGGAGGAGGTAGAAAAAAAGGGTGAGGTAAAAAGAGGAAGGAGAGTGAAAATAAGAGAGATAGAGAGAAAAAAATAGAGAGCAAGAGAGAGGGAGAGAGAAATAGGAAAACAATGAGAGAATGAGAGAGAAGGTTAAGAAAGAAAAGTAAAGGCAGAGGGGGGAGAGAGGTGGGGTGACATTTCTTTCAATATCTTTGTTTTTAAGCTTTTTATTTTCTATCTTTGATTGTCTTTGCAATGAGATGCGTTGAGTGAGAGTGGGGAGGGAAGAAGGGAGAGAAATAGAGAGAAGAAGGGAGAGGAAGGAAGAGAATCTTGTGGAGAAATAAAAAATGGGAGAGAGGGCTTCATAAAAAAGTATCGAAACCTAAGCATGGCATTTTACAGGTTCCTAAACAAGAGAGAGAGAGAGAGAGAGAGAGAGAGAGAGAGAGAGAGAGAGAGAGAGAGAGAGAGCCATCACCACCGCCATCCACAAAGAGGGAGGAGACAAGTGTAAAGGAGAAGAAAGGAACTTGGCAAAGGAGAAGAAAAAGGAGGGAAGTACGAAGGAATTCTTCTTCAAGCTTTGAGGTAAGTGCATTATCTCTTCTCTCTTTGTTTTTCTCTTTTCTTTACTTTTCTCTTTCTTTTGTTGATGAAGAGATGTATAGAGAGAAAAAGTAAGAGAGATCAATGCAAGGGAGATTGAGAGAGAGGCCGCTACCACCACCAATCCACCACAAAAAGAGAGGGGACAACTACAAATAAGAAGGAGGGAACCCGTGAAGGAGAAGAAGAAGAAGAAGAAGGAGAGAAATGCAAAAGGATTCTTCTTCAAGCTTTGAAGTAAGTGCATTCTCTCTTCTCTCTTTTTTTTTCTCTTTTCTTTACTTCTCTCTTTTTTTTTGTTGATGAAGAGATGTATAGAGAGAAGAAGGGAGAGATATCAATGCAAGGAAGATTGAAAGAGAGAGAGAGAGAAGAGAGAGAGAGAGAGAGAGAGAGAGAGAGAGTGTGTGTGTGTGTGTGTGTGTGTGTGCCACTGCCATTGCCACCGCATCCACTAAAAGAGAGGGAACAACTACAAAGGAGAAGGAGGCAACCCGTGAAGGAGAAGAAGAAGAAGAAGGAGATAAGCATGAAAGGATTCTTCTTCAAGCTTTGAGGTAAGTGCATTCACTCTTCTCTCTTTTGTTGAGAAACATGGATCTTGAACACAATTTAGCTATGGAGGCTTGAACTCTTAAGCAAGAGACATGAAGACTGATGACTAGACACAGAATTTCACTCAAGTGAATTAGATTCCAAGCTAGATTATCTTAGACTCATAAACACAATCTTGAGTGGACAGGAACACAGACTCTTCTTCCAAGAGATTAGCTAAATACAGAAGTGCCAAGAGACAGTGATTGAGTATTAAGAGATACTATTGATGTTGAATCTCCTTATTGAGCTAGATGTTGCTCAAGGATCTCCTCCCCTTACTAATTTGGAGTGTTGTGGACTGATCTAGAACTCAGATTAGAGTGGTAACAACTTGCATTAGTTGGAGAAAGTGAGAGACTGAAGTGTAAGATGAGCTTGAACTACACAAGCTATGGCTACCTTGTATTAGGGTTTCTATACTGACTGTTGTTTTGTCTATAGCAACACATACACAAAATCAACTGATGAAAGATTTGATGGAGAGAAGGCTCATATACTAGATTTTAAAAGCTCTAAGGTGGCAGGACTAATTTCGACAAGATCTATGCTAATGACACATGTGACCATGACAAGCGCAACCTAAGATAACGAGGTACAATTTTCTCAATGCCGACCATCACAATGACCAATGTTAGGGACTTTCATGATAGGAGGCCATGCCCTGAGGTCCTTGAGATATGCCCAAAAGAGACACTAAAGAGATGATGTTTATCTATTATACAAAGGGTAGAATATAGGGGTGTATCCTTAGCGGCATGCGAAGCAGTTTTGGCTTGTAAAACTGCTACATGATTTGGGCATTCAGTTGGACAACAAAGTCACATTGCATTGTGACAATCGCATTAATGTGATACTGGCTAGCAACCCCTTCTATCATGCTAGATTCAAACACATAGAGATCCATTACCATTTCATCAAGGAAATGGTACTTGCAGGATAGATTGACCTACTTCATGTGAATACAAAAGACCAGGTAGCAGATATCTTTAACAAATCACTTGGTAAAGATAAATTCATTCATTTCAAGGAGCTATTTGGAGTACAACAACTAGTCTGAACTCAAGAAATAGAGTTTGAGAAGGGGAGGGATGAGCCTGATTCTTTTGATATCGAAACACCTCCATCCATTGATATTGAGGGTGAGCCCAAGAAAGAAGAGATAGAAGATGACTTATACAAGAATATTTAGTGCATATAGCTAGAAGGGCGGCTACAGGGTATGCCTTGCTACCTAATTTGTTTCCCCTCTGTAACCGTCGCTATTTGCGTCAGAAATTTACTCTGCAACTGTTGCTATTAGCGTCTCTATTTCCATTGCTATTTGCATCGCTATCTGAATTAGCGACGCTAATAGCGACAAAAATAGCGATGCAAATAGCGACGCTAATAGTGACAAAAATAGTGATGAATTCATCGCATCGCTAATAGTGACGTAAATAGCGATGATGGGGGTAACTTTTTCCATGAAAATTTTCGTAGGTTCAAATATCACTATTGGTGGGTCTATATGTTGTAGTGTGTGGTAACACCATGAGTTATTCTATCAATCCGCAAAGCATACAGAAGTAATCATGGCCACTCTTTCATCTTCCCTCCGCATGACTTGGCCAAGGCCTTAATGATGATAAGTGGATGTCCATGTTCACTTTTGCCATTGCCTTCTAGATTATAGGTTGAAGCAGGAGCTAATTTCATCCCCAAGCAAGAGAAGACATCTCATAACATAATATTAGTGAGTTTGGGAATCTCCCAATTCCCATTTTTTGAATACTAAAAAGGTGGCACCCGGATAACATGCCCATAAGTTTCTCAAAACCATGTGACGTGACCTATAATTGGAAAGTGCTTGAAAAATGGAATCTAATGAGCTATAGAGCGCTCGATTTGGAGTTAATATGTCCAAGTTATGACGAATCCAAAGATTTGACCACGTGTCCCAAACTTATGGGAAATTCCTATATTCCCTAATATGGTGTTTCATGCTTCATCTATCTTCAATTCATCCCTGTCTATTGTAATTTTGCTAACACACCCATACTGATAGAAAATATCTTCCAAGAGAAATATACACATTGCGTGAGTAGTTTTTGTGTCCTAAGTGCTTTCCCTTCTACTTAATTTGTCAAGTCTTCATGTGCAAGCATAAGGCACTACATCTACCATAAACCTATAGGTATAGTAACCAAATCTATTACCCACTTAAAATGAAGAGATAATAGATAAGTTGGTTACAACCCATCTCGATGCTTTACTAATGAATACATCTAACAAGTAGCACAAGATTCCACAAAATGAGCAATGTCTACATACATCCCCTATCTCAATACTAAATGAAAAAGAAAGCACCTAACTTATTTTGATGAGGAGAACATGAATCCTTCCCTTTCTTCTAACATATAGTGATTATGATGGGGCCTTCCTTACTAAAACTCCTTCCCTTAGGAAGCTCCATCATACCAAGAGTAGCACAGTGCTTGTTGAAGAGTTCTTTTCCAAGAGGTTTGGTGAAGATGTCAACAATATTATCCTTTGTATTACAATGTTGTTAAGAAATTTCACTAGCTTGAAATTTCTCTTGAATGAAATGCTCTCTTATATCAATGTGTTTGGTCCTTTGATGTTGAATGGCATTCTCTACCTGTGCTTCAATTGAGGTGTTGTGACAATAGATGGGTGTGGATTGGTCAGCTTCATGCATCTCTAACTCTTGCAAACATCTAGTCAACCATATGCTTCACATGTTGATGTAGTTAATTCTTTGTTTTCAGCCTTAATTGATGAAAGGCTAATGGTTCTTTTCTTCTTTGAGCACCAATAAATTCCAATGAAGAAAGAATTGTCACTTGTACTTCTTCTATCCACCATCAAATCAATTGCATAATCAAAGTCAATAACGCCATGTAGATTAAGATTATCTCCTCCATAGAAGACACCGCAATGGTGGAGTACCCTTCAAGTACCTAAGGATCTACTTGTAACTATCCAGTGGGAGATTTATGGTGCTTTCATAAACTGAGCAAGGGAATTTACAACAAAGGAGATACTTGAGCAAGTAATTGTCAAGATAAGGGATTGAATAAGTTACATGTAAAGTGTAACATAAAAAGCTAAAGCTTATTCACCCTTTCTGAGTTTAATTATATTTCCCTTCAAAGTAGAAATCGGCTTATATTTTGTCATATTAAAATTTTGAAGAATAATTTGAAGATACTTTTGATGTGAGATGGACACCACCATCCTTTGTTGTAACTACTTCAAGATCAAGAATATATTGTATATAGCCAAGGTCTTTGAGCTCAAACTCAAGTAAAAGTTTAGATTTGACTTCTTCCACTAATGCCTCATTACTATTTGTCAAAATCAAGTAATCAACATATAGGAGAATAATAATAATATTAGAACCTTGCATCTTGTAGTAGTATATGATTAGCTTAACTCATTTGGAATGCTTAAGCTTCAAGTTCTCATTCATTCTAGGATGACATGATCTTGGGGCCTGTTTCAATCCATATAAACTCTTCTTTACCTTGCAAAAAAAGATTCTCCATATTTATTTTTAGTACTCTTGAGATTTTTGCATGTAGAATCCTTCCTCAAGCTAGCCATTGAAGAAGGCATTACTGATATCCATCTACCATCTTTCTCTTCTTTCTTTCTTTCTTTCTTTCTTTATCCCTATATTCAAATGTCTATAGGTCTTGAAGCATTGTCCTCCTCTATCTAAGCTTTCTCTTTGAAAGCATTCTGCCTAGGATATCTCTAAGCTCCTTGTCTCATTATGCATAGACAATATTGCTACAAATCAGTGCAAAATGTTTTCATGTTTCTACGAAAAGGGAGCATGTGCTTATGATCTATCTTGTTGGTTTTTTTGGAAATATTCTTACATGGAACCCTCCATGATCTCTTCATCACTGAATAGAGAGGTTGTCAGAAAAGTAAAGAGGGAATATTGGGCTTTTGAAAGGGGACATAATGAGTAGCAATAGTGGAATGTGGGATGGAATGTAGAATGTGGTGCTCGATGAATGGAAGAAATGTAGGATATATCAATCCATGGTAGAATAATTTAAGAAATCAACCATTGGAATGGATGCATGTTGCTATGAAGGAAATTGTTGAGATGAAGTTCCTCAGCATCCTTGCTTCCATCCTATGCAATGTAAGTTGAAAGATTTGGAATCAATAATGTTGATAAACATCTACAACACCTTGAATCATATGAAGATCCCAAGACCTTCATATGATTTTTTGGTAAAGGAATTAGTGATATTGATGTTGATGAACGGATAAAGTGGGGAGAAAGCATTGAAATCAATATACCACAAGCTACCAAGCTCATGGGAATCCACAAAAGAAACCTATATATAGCCGAACATCACTTGGCAACAATGACGAGTGAAGCCAATGGTTTGTCTGTTGCATTTGCATGTCATAGACAAGATCGACAGAGAGCCCACATCTCTCAAATTGTCAAAAACTTATTCTTTCAGTTTTTGATGGATGAGATAAGGGTCTCCCCAACAAAAAGGATGTTTGTAGTAAAAGGCTCACTAGATGTTCATATGTAAGACATCCATTCCACCTTCTGGAGGAGCCTCAAATAGTGATTTGTTTTGTACATATGAGTGTTTATTGGTAGTACAACTTGGTTTGGGTATTTTTCTCTACTTACTAGTACAAAGAAGTTTTGAAACATGTACTATAGTAGTTTATAGCAATTCAAAATGTAATTTTTGAGTCAGTATGTCTTTGTTTAGCTATGAAATAAACTTGTATATAGCCAGACATCACTTACCAGTGGCAAGTGAAGCTTATGGTTTTTTACTTGCATTTGACAATTCAATATACTAGTCTATAGCAATTTACAATTTCATTTAGCTTTAGTATTTCTAAATATTTCTAAAGCACTTATCCTTGTACTCATTTTCCAGGTCTTTTTGCCCATGAACTAGTTTTTCATTTTATTGGACTTAGTCACAAGTGGTGCATTCCAACTCTTTTTTGTCTTTGAACAAATGTTTTATTTTATACACCATTCCTTTTGTCTTTGGTCCAATTTTTTATTTTGCCAAGTGATGCACTAAAACTCACAAGTAATTGCCAGCACTAACATTGTTATGCTATTGCTTTGCCATAGTATGCTACCACTTAATTGGAACCCTAACCAAAATGGGACACTACCATTCATAAGTGATATGCCAACCCCCTACAAGTGGTCCTCTATCATTGGACAACTTTACAAGTTGTCTCTTGCCACTTGCAAGTGATACCCCACCACTTGGAACTAATCCTCTATCACTTGCAACTAGTTCTCTATCACTTGAACCTAGCTCTCTATCACTTGCAATTGGTCCCCTACCACTGGCAACTAGTGCACTACCAATTGCATTTGGTCTCCTACCACTTACAAGTGGTGCACACCACTCATAAGTGATACGCTACCCCCTATAAGCGGTCCCCTATCACTGCTCCTCTAAAATTTACAAGCAATCCCCTACCACTTGCAAGTGATTCTCCACCACTTGGAGCTTGTAAGTGATGTGCCACCCTATACAAGTAGTCTCCTACTATCACTTACAACTGCTCCTCTAGACTTAAAAAGCTATCCCCTACCACTTGCAAGTGATTCCCACCACTTGGAATTGGTCCTCTATCACTTGCAACTAGTCCTCTATAACTTGCAACTAATCCCTTAGCACTGGCAACTGGTGTGCTACCAATTGCATCTGGTTCCCTACCACTTACATGTGGTGCACTACCACTCACAAGCAATATGCCACCCCCATAAGTGGTCCCCTATCACTTACAATTTCTCCTCTAAACTTTACAATCTATCACCTACCACCTGCAAGAGATTCCCCACCACTTGGAATTGGTCCTCTATTAGTTGCAACTAGTCCTTTATAACTTGCAATTGGTGCCATACCACTAACAAGTAGTATGCTACCACTTTCATCTAGTCTCTTCCCACTTAGACGTGGTCTGCTATAGTTCCCAATTGCTCATATAGAACTTGTAATTGGAGCACTAACAACTCCAGGTGGTGAGCAACCATTCACAAGTGGTCTACTTCACCTTACAATTGGTCTCCTACCCCTTAAAAATTTTGCATAAAGTTTCAAATAGATTGCCACAACTTATAAAAGATTTATGTCCACGTCCAAGTGTCCTTAGTAGTTACATGTTGTGTGCCACCATATTAAAGTGGTCCTTTACCACTTACAACTTAGCACCCTACCACTTGTGACTAGTGTGGTACTAGTTTGTAACTAGCCCTTGACCACTTACGAGTGGTGTGCTAAGGCTTCCATGTGTTCCCGTAGAACTTGTAGTTGGAGCACAACCACTAAGCTACAATTTCCAAGTTGTGTGCTTTCTCTTACATGTGGTCCTCTATCATTCAAAGTGATGCATAGAACTTTCAAGTGGTATGCTACCACTTTCCAAAGAAAGGTCATCACTTCAAGCACCTTGCTACCACTTACAAGAGCTTTATGTCCACTGTGCAAGTATCTTTTACCACCTACACGTGGTCCATTACCATTTAAAAGTGGTCCCTTGCCAGTTGCAACTAGAAGCCTTCCAGCGGTAGGCAATGTATTACTGTTCCTAAGTGGGTTACCACATTTGAAGTGGTTCTCTACCACTTCAAGCTGGCGCATATCACTTTCAAGAGGTTTTCTACCATTGACAAAAGGTTTGTTACCACCAAGCAATAGCAAGACAAGATGTCTACTACTATTTTTTTGTGGCCACCACTTTTAATTTTTGTGTTTCCACACAGAGTAACGGATAATAAAGCACAATGGGTAACTTAAAAGTTAAAAGTGGTGAACCAACACTTTTAAGCAATGATAACCATGTCCAAGTGGTGGGAAAACCACTCTTTAGTTGTTTCTTTTCACTTAGAAGTGGTTGCCATCTCTCATAAGTGATAGGTTCCAAAATTTGGTGATCATTCACCTCTTCCTAGCTATTGGTTGCCCACGACTTCAAAGTGGTAGAAAATGCTCAAAAGTCCTTGCTTTTTAACTGAGAAGTGGGTCGTTAGCAATTGCATATGCTTAGTCATATTATTCTATTGATTTATCACATCCTCCCATTGATCGATGAGCACTTTCATGCGGTCAAATCACTACTTTTTATAAAAAAAAACTCTCTTTATTGGCACTCAGTGTTTGAACACCATTGAGAACTGGTCATTATGCAATTTAACTTTTTGGTAAACATTGAAAACTATTTTTTGGCACAGAAATGTGCTAGCTCTTAAGTGCCCCAGCAATCTCAAGCGCTAATACACCATTGTTTTTTAACATCATCTCCTACCATTTCCCAACCTTTTGGAAGTATTGCCCACCTTTGTGTTGTCTCCATCACTTTTAAAGTATTGTGATAGTGCTTTTAATGCTACCGCATCACTCTTATGGTGTCCAACTACTTGATAGTGGTATTGCAATACTTTTTAGTGGTGCTTCCATACTTTTTATGTTGTGTAGTTTATAAGTTAAAAGTTTCTATTCAATGTAGTTCTTAGAGGTGCTAACTTCTTTTAGTTGGTGATCTAGAACTAACTATTGCTAACTTTATTACTAATAATACTGTACTTGTATATTGCATGTTGGACTCTATATTAGATTCAAGGAAAAGTATATAGATATCTAGATTTCTCAATATTCCTTTGGGTCTTTGAAATTGTTCTTGTCCAAAAATTGTGGGATCACTACACGTGTTGTTGTACTATGGATGTACATATAATTTTCCTTTAAGAAGCTATAAGTTGCATGCATGCTCAAAGTTTTTGTCTTCATGGTTCTTGCTACACATGCAATTGTATTTTAAGTGGTTGTCACTGATTTGTTAGCAATGGATGTGTTGTGAGTAAGACAACAAGTAATAGTATCACTTTACTTTGGGAGTCTATCCTTTGTCCTATTCCTTCTTACCATAGTTTCCATAATCACAAATGCTTAATAGGCACATGTAATGGATGTGAAGTAAAATTCGGTTATGTCCAAGAGACGATCTCAAGAAAAGTAAGCAAGTACCTGTCAAAGGCCTTTCGAAATATAATGAGTATCAATGGATCAAAAAATGAAGGCAGGAAAATCACTATGAAAGACATTGTGTAGAAGAAAATGCTACCTTCAGAATTTCAACAAGTGTACTGAGACCACTTGAAGAAGTATATCATTCAAAATTTCATATTCAAGTGGCAAGTACAACAATTCAAGGAAAGCATTTCTTTATTTCCAAATGAGGCAATGGTCTCTTGTCATAGACTTCATAGAGAACTACTTCTTCAAGGAGAAAAATGAGATTCAATCAATGCATTGATATGCTAGCCAGGTCACTAACTTGGTCATGATTACTTAATTTCACATTGTATCATGTGCAATAAAGAAAACGGTGCACTTTTTTGTCTCAAATGATAAACAACATGACACCTTGTTTGTGCAACATGTTTTTCTCTTACATGTTGAATGGCTAGGACATCAAGGGCTCATCTTTTAAAAAAACTAGGTTTGGTTAAATGGTGTAGCTTCATAACTCAAAGGGAAGCAACTATTTTACTTTGTTGCTAGGTATTGGGGTCTTATTGGCATGAAAATGACTTGGAATTCTTTCCTCTCATCTCATGGGAAGGGAGAGTATGATAGGCCTCATGGGTAGCTAAAGCAAAATAGTGTCCATTTGACTTGTGTTGGTGAAGTTGCTTTCTTAATAATGCACCTTAGTATAGGGGCAACTAATATGTATGACAAGAAAAAGGGGAAAGTTAACAAAGTTTTCTAGAAGGTCAGGCTCAGAAATTGTCAGTGATCCCAGCAATTGGACTATAAACCATTGAAGGGCTCAAGATCAATGCACTGTGTGAATGGGTATTTTGAGACCAATAGTTATGCATTGTGAATAAATTGGCCATCATTCTTTTGTTTTCCTATTGTAGAAGTAGACAATTGAGAAGGTGTAAGAACAAATCACATATAGATATGTGGCTATACCACACTTTGGAGCTAGTTGTCGAGCATTCCCATGAATGTGGAGACTAGAAACCGCTTTAAATTGGTGCATCACTATGTTAAAACTGTGCACATCACATCGTTCAATGAACCACATCTTTGCAAGACTTACAATTGTAAATACTTAGACTACTCTTGATGTTGCTACATTCACTTTAACAACTAATGGTGTTGCCCCAACTAAGTTTTGTGCTAAACCACTGGAAATGGTTCTGCACTAATAAAAAGTGGTCAAAAGTGGTATAGTGTTGCAACATTACACTAGCGCAACACCATTGAAAGGAGACCAAAAGGCGGTTCTGAATCAATAAAAGTAGTTTTGCACCACTAAAAAGTGGTCAAAAGTGGTATAATGTTGCAACATTCCATTGGTGTAGCACCACTTGCAAAGAATCAATGTTACACAATTGAGAAGTGGTTATTTTCCACTTAGAAGAAATTAGTGTTGCACCATTAGAAATTGGTCAAAAGTGATATAACATTGTACCATTCTACTATTGCCACTCCACTAAAAAGTGGTGAGAAGTAATGCGTCTTGTAACAGTGTTAGGAAAGAATGAATGTTGCACCATTGAAAAGCAATCATGTAATACTTGGAAATGATTAATGCTAAAGCACTAGAAAGTGGTCAAAAGTGATATAACACTGCTTAAAAGTGGTTGTATACTACTAACAAGTGGTCAAAATTGGTATAATGTTGTAACATTCTAGTGATGCAGTACCATTTTGAAACATTTAATGTTTCACTAGTATTGTATCACTTTAAAGTGGTAAAAAATATTGTCTGTGTGTAAAATGCCATCAAACCACTCAAAATTGGTTCCTAGCAACCCAAAAGTGCTTTTAAACATTTGGAGTACCCTAAACATGGAACAATGCAAAAAGTTAAAAGCCTAAAACTAGTGGTACTAGAGCATTCTAGTGGTGTAGCACCATTTAGAAAGAATTAATGTTGCACCAATTGGAAAGAATTAGTATTGCACCACTAAAAGGTGGTCAAAAGTGGTATAATGTTGCAGTGTTCTAGTGGTGCAACTCCACTAAAAAGTGGGGAGAACTAGTGTAGTGTTGCAACATTCCATTGTTACAACACCCGTTTGGAAAGAAGTAATGTTGCACCATTGAAAAGTGGTATAGTATTGTAACACCACTTTAAAAGTGGTTTTATGCTACTAAAAAGTGGTCAATAGTGGTATACTGTTGCAATGATGCAACACTATTTAGAAAGAATTAAAGTTCCACTATTGAAAAGTGGTATTGTATCACTTAAAGTGGTCAAAAATGCTAATTGTGTGTAAAATGACAATACAACACTCAAAAGTGGTGCCTAGCAATCCAAAAGTGGCTTTAAACATTTAGAGTACCCTAAACATGGGACAATGCAAAAAGTTTAAAGCCTAAAACCAGCAATGTTGGAGCATTCTATTGGTGCAACACCATTTGGAAAGAACTAATATTGCACCACTGAAAAACGGTACTATATCAGTTAAAAATTGTAAAAAGCACTTACTACTTGTAAAGTTCCATCACACCACTCAAATGTGAAACAATGCAAAAAAATATAAAGAGCTCAAAAATGTATATATTCATAGAAAAGTATATTATAGGATATCTAGATATCATGATATATTTTAGCTATTTAGAAGTGCATGCACCATCTTTTTTCAATACAAAATAATTATAGACCAGATGAGACAATTCATCATTGGGGTTATTGAGATGGTTGCTCTTTGTGTACTACATGGAGTCTAGGGCTACTTTCCATAGGCACAGCCATGGCACGAGTGTGTGGGTGAGATAATATGGGTCTTGATGCTCATTCATGTGATCAAATGTGGGAGGGGTGATGCAATTGTCATAGTAATTGTAGAGGTTTTTCTACCTGCAGTCATCAATGAGCATTATGAGATTGGCATTGTACTAAGGAAACTTGTTCTTGACATGAGAAAGAGGCTTTGAAAAAATTGGCTTACCTCCAATGTCCTTTGGAGCATCAATAATTGCCTCAAAATACTTCCATATCTCACACTACAACTACGAGAATATATCCAACAAGCAACAATCCATATCATCAAAAACCTTTTGCAGCATGATTTCATGATAGATTCAATATTACTTATCTAACTCTTTCCTTCTCTCTTCAAAAATATGACCATAAGCTACAAAAACAAAAACTCTTAAGTGATTTACATTTGGTTTGCATCCAAAAAAGGATTTATGTATAGTTAGTCTCCTTAATGGATTAATTGCTACTACCCACAAGGTATTGGGTAGTTGCTTCTCTTTGAGCATGGATCTTGTTGCCTCAAAGAGAGCTATATTCTTTCTCTTTAAAATTCCATTTTCTTGAGCTGTACAGCTATAGTTGAGTTACCTTCTAATGTCATGGTCTTAAAGGTATTTGACTAAATTCATTTGAAATTAACTCTCCTCCATTGTCTGATCTAAGAACTTTGATTCTTCTCCCTGACCATAGAATGAAAAGCTTTGAATCTCATTTGAATATGGCAATGACTTCAGATTTTTATTTCATGAAATAAGCCCAAGAGCACATTTATGAATGAAACTGGCATAGTAGATGTGCTCATCTTTAGAAGGAGTGTGGGTTGATTGGAATATGTATGTATGAATGAGATCCAATAAGCATTTAGCTCTACTACTACTTTTTGGAAACTTGGCTCTAGATTTCTTGCCAAGATAATATGCTTCACATATTTTTCCACACTTTTGGAGTGCAAAAATACCTTGTACCTCCTTGAGACTTTAATATAGGAAAATATTTGATTCAAATGTACATGCCTTTTGTACCATAGCTTTAAAGAAGGTAAGGTGGCTGACCTTCTTCCCTCCATGGTTACAAGTACTACCATTGATCCTTTCAATTTGAAAAACTTTCCTTTCTTCTCACCTCTTACAATGACTTTGTTTCTTACATCTTTGATCAAGCATTGTTGACATTCAAACTCCACTTTCATGCCTTTTCCTACCATGCTTTCATAACTGAAAGTAGATACTTGATCAAGAAGGAACCGAGAGTACATATTTAAGGTTTGATTTTCATCTATTGTTGAGATCCCTAGGTATTTTTATTTTCTCAATGATAGCATTAGGTGAATTATCTGTAGTATAGATTATATCCTTGTTACTAGGATCTAACTTGGAAAATTACTCTAAGTATGAGGCCATATGGGAGCTTTGCCCCACTATCTATTCACCATGGTTCTTTATGTCTTCTAGCTAGTAGATTGTTAGCTTTCAGTATTTCTTCAAAGAGAGAAGAGTATGCTCATAGTCATCGCTTTCCAAGCATTCTTGAACCATATAGTTTGTTGATTTTTCTTTGAACGTACCTAGCCTTGAGGAGAAATATTTTCCATAATGACCAAGATTTGAAAAATAATGGTATTGGATAGAGTTGTGAAAACTTTTACCTCAACCTCTATTTCTTCCTCTAAACCTCCATCATATGTTCATTTTCATATCTTTGGTTGTGAGGTCTTTTGCCATATTTCCAAGGACAAGCGCAATAAGTTGGATCCTAAGTTAGTGAAATGCATCTTTCTTGGTTATGGGGATGCATGTGAGATAGAGTACTACCTATGGGATCCACAAGCTCAAAAGATGATCTGCAGCAGCAGCCATGATGTTGGTTTCCATGAAGAGAAAATGCATAACCAGCATGAGCATGTAGTTGAGGTACATAGGGTGATATTTCAAGAGGCACCTCCTACTCCCATATAGCCAACTAGATAGCCGATAGTCCTCCATTGGCCCATGACCATGATGCTAGACATGATACATAGGTCCCATAACATGCTTTGAGATGTTCTATGAGAGATAGATATGATCTTGAGTAGTTTGAGCCCTCTATGGACTATGTTATGGTGACATATACTGGTGAGCCTCTTACTTATGTGAGGCTATGTGCACCTCTTCCATGTGTGCTTGGTCCTTCATATTGATTAAATTAGGTACTTTCTCTCCATCTTTGGTATCTTTCTTGAACTTTATTGTTTCTCCCTGTCCCACATGTGGTGATGAGAGCTTTGGCATTTGAAATTTGAGGATCTAGCTACTCCATGGATGCTCTTCATCATGGCTACTTGTCAACAATACTAATATTCAAATATTTTCTTCATCTTCTCCAAATATGGTTAATCTCTAATAATAATAATTCCTTGAGTAATACCTTCATGTTCTTCTTTCAATCCATGAATGATGGTTGTTGTACACTCATTATTTGTCATCTTGTCTCCCACGACTACCAATTGCTCATGCAAGTCTTTCAATTTCTTGATGCCCAAAGCAATTTCTTCATTCTTCCTAGTTTGGTTGGTGATTTCAGTTCTCAATGCAAGTTTTTTAATGTGATCTTTGACTCAAAAATCTTAAAGTTTTCCCAAGCTTCCATGGAAGTCTTCACATCTCTCAAATGGTTTAGAATATCACCATTAATAGTCAGCTTTAACATGCAAATGGAACACACAGCCTTCTTATCCCATTTGATAGAGTTTCCACATCTAGGCTATTTAGTTTATCTATAAAAACTAACTTCCAAATATCTTGGAAGAGTAGAATTGATTCCATTTTGATCTTCCATTCAGCTTCTCATGTCGCTCCACTTGTAGGCTACTCAATTTAGGTGCCACTCTCAACAAATGATTAGTTCCAATGAATCAACAAGACTAAGGGATTTTGGTTAACACCTCAACTTCAACAAAGCCTTAAGAAAGTGGTTGTGCTACCATGTGAAGATTTCATGTGACCATTGTGAACTCTTATACATCTAAAAATCAACATATGAGAGTTGACTTTATGCAAATTGATATGTGGAAGCAAGATCTAACAACTCAAAATGGACCAGAATATAATGACATGATATATTTCTCAAATGAGAAAAAAAGAACTTGCATTTATGAAGGTGATGTACAAAATTATGTTGACTACATAGAAAGATATTGTGGGACTTCTTATATATAGATACTTAAAGACTGCCTATGTATTCACTTTTAGACAAATGAAACTACCTATAAAGGTAGTCTAGAACATAGCTATGGGATGATTCCCAAATATAAAAGCGCTATTGAGAGCTAATGAATCAGCTCTCCAAATGCTAATTGCAATGCTCATAGCTTAGGTCCTTATAGGCTTCAAGCTACTCACTTCAAGACAATGTCTTCCTCAGTACAATCTTTGTTATGTTTTTGTGTCCTCTTTGTTTGTCTATTGTAGTACAATAATTATATCTCTTTGTAGGAGTGAGGTAAGCTTGATCTCATAATTTATTAGTGCGTAAGAACGTCTTAGGTGATGTAAAGAATTTATCTTTCACACTCTAAGGTTCGATTCTAGATGTACCTCCTTAATTCTTGCACGTAACTAGTTGTTGTCCTACAACTTTTTAGTCTTCGCAAGTGGCTCTATTAGGCAGCTAATAACTATACATCTAAAGTAGTCCATAATGAGAAGAATATTTCACACTTTGAATCTTGGCAACTTGATGTATAGATTGAGAGAAATATGTTCTACAAAACACCACTAAAAAAGCATAGCTCCCAAAACTTTTGCAGTATTTTCCTTATAATTGTAGGGATACTTTCAACTTTACTTTCATATCCATAATGCCACAACTTGCATATGAATATAGAACTATATATATTATAATTCACGTTTCCCATGTCCACATATCATCTCAAGCATCTTATTCATTTGACCATAGCTTATTAAGCCCTTGTATGAAGGCTTGTTCCTATGTGAATAGAGATTGTGTGAAGTTGCATATTTCAACACATGGAGGCATCTTGAGCTTGTTGGCATCCAATTTTTATGTCCCTTTTGCTTCACTATATTGACTATGGATGCTTTTTTCACCACCATTTTGTAAGTGTCTTTCTTTGGAGCTCCTTCTCCTTTGGCTTGCATAGGATTGACTTGGAAATATTGTTTCTCTTGCATTGTTTTGATTGGAAGATCTCTAGAGAAGTGATAAATTTGATGGGAAAATATAACAAGATCAAGAAAATGTTAGAATTGAACTCCCACTACCATCTCAATATCATGCAGATCAAAAAACTCAAAGGAACTTCCAAGTATCATTTCCTGAATCCTAAAAAGTACATGCTTCTTCTTTTCACAATAGTCCATTTGCAAGAGAAGGGACATACAAAACCTTTGCCAATGACTCTATGAGCAAAAAAACTTCTCCATGTAACCATTTTGTCAAACTAGTAAAAGTAATCCAAATATGACACTCATGAAGGAAAGTATACTCAAATAGAAAATTGAGGAAGCCACGGGATGGCATACATGAAGTTACTTTTAAATCCCCCATCAAAAGCTAAGATCCAATCCCTCTCCCATTCAAAAGAAACTAGGGAGAAATAGAAGCCTTTCCCACAACAAACTTGCATTGGATGACGATTGCATGATCTTGATAAAGAAATTGTCTTGTATACTCCTCCTTTATAGGTATCCTCCCTACAAAGAAAGAAAAATCACACATTGTAAAATATACATACTCATTGTTAAAGCTCTCTAGTGAGGAATCAACTAGAGATCTAAGTAGATTTCCTTTTCTCTTTGAAGGGATAGATTTCTTCTTTTCATTGGTACCATCTAACATCATTCTACACAACCTTCTCCACTTTTGCCATATGTCTAGGTTGCCAAGCTTGGTAGTAGTAAGGAATTCAAACTCCATAATTTCCACACACTTGGAGGTACATACACTCACTCACTCACAGAGAGTAAATAATTATATGTAATCTTGGCTCATACATATAGCCAACATGAATAACTAAATTTACTAATGTACATTAGCAATCTAATCAATTAACCTAACTATTTAAGTAACTATGCCGACGTAGCTAACTCTAAGGTGACTATTCATCATTTATCTATGATTAAAGAGAGAGAAAGCTTCAATTATCAACATTTAACAATAACTTACTTTCTATTAGTTAATTAAGTAATATTATATCAACACAAATTAATCTTAAGTACTTGAATAACTATTAAATGTTTCTTTATTTTAAATATATGGTTACATAAATTTAAAAAGAAGGTTAGATGTATAACTTAAGAACCCAACCATTTAACCAATCCACATTGTCCTATCTACATTTAAATAAGGTGCTTTGGCTATTTGCTAATTATAAGGGATTGAAATGCTAATTCTTTTGAAACTAGAGTAAAAAAGTTAAGCCAAAGAGGATAAAACTACCAAGTCTTAACAAGGTTTTGGATAATTATATAGAACTAGAATATTCATTTATACTAGCAATGTTTATATGATTACATATAGGTATGAATACTATTAATTGAACACTTCGACACAACCTTTTTATTGATGCACTATTTGACTAGGAATGCATATGTATCAATAAATAATTTCACCAAGTATTTATATGATTACATATAGGTATGAATACTATCAATTGAAAACTTCTATACAACCTTTTTATTGATGCACCATTTGACTAGGAATGCCTAGATATCACTAAGTTATTTCACCAAATTTCTAAGGTTTTATATTCAACCAAAATTTTAAAGGGGTTTTGTACTATTGTTGAAGAACATGAAGATCAAACTTATGACTATATAACCTTGTTCACCACCACTTGATAAACATTCCAAAAAATCCTCCTAAGTTCTTAACTACTGTATGTTCAAGACTTCTTGAGCAATATTATGGCTAATAACACACTTGTAGGTTGTGATATAAGGTTCAACCCATGAAAGAGGTAAAGGCAAAATCAAAATGGGGATAGCAAAAAAGTAACATGATAATTCTGTCAACATGATTAACTTTGCATCTAAGGAACATATTTCATTATCCTTCTAGTGTAGCCACATGGGTTGTGCTCTATATACCATGTAGTCATCAAGGTTGAATGGCTCAACTCTTGTTTTATTGATGTTTTATTATAGTCTAGAGTGCCATTTAATTCATGCATGTCAAGTGTGGCATTTCTAAGGCCTTTAAGTTGAGATTCTTTAGCATGGTGGCCATTACAAAGTAAATTAGCTTGAGACACCTTAGTTTGATGGCCACTCTATATGTATTACTTGGATGAGTCAATCAATAATAGATCAATGTTAGTGCATCTAAGATGAGATTCTATAATAGAAATTATCGAAGGGTCTAGAGTTTGATTGGTATCAACTAATGATTTTTGTTCATCAAAGATAGTCTTCAGTACTCTTCAAAAGCCCGAGTACATTTAGAACATGAAAGGAAACAAATGTTAGCTCAAGGTTTTAAGGTATGGCTTAGTGGAAATTTGACTTTTTTAAAGACATTGCCAATTCCCTAGGGAATACCATGTGGTATGGAAAGATAGGGCTATGGCATGGAAATTGCTAGCAACTTTAGTCAAATATTGTTGTAGGCACATCACATGCAATGGTGAAATTGTGCTCTATAGCATTAGTAGTCATATATTTTTTTCCATGAGAAAATTGACTCTCCATATCGATATAAGTTCCCCACTTAAATGTGCAAATTAGTAGGATTCCTTCTCTTGGGTGCTCACGAATGGTGCAATGCAAAGTGTGCAATATATGGGCTAATGGCAAGTTGTAGTTACACCCGTTACTCCCACACAGAAACTCAATAGTCTTCACAAGCTCAAAACTATGGGTTGTCTTGGTGAAGCCTTGGTTCCATTGGACATATCCCTCTCTTAATTAAGCACTCTAAATGTTTCTTGAGTCAGTCGACAATTTAAACATACATTTCTAAAGTGTGCATCCAATTTCAAAGAAAAACATGTGATTTTCTTTTAAATTTTCACATGATAGATGTACACCTATATGTTGACTTTGATAAGTAAAATTATCACTTCAAAAGTTCCTATTTACTAGGTTCCAAGGTCCATAGGAAGTTGATAGATGGATAGCCGGTCTTGTTTGGGGAAGATAATGTCACTTAAAATACTATGATCTAATAGTTAGTTGACACTAGAATCAAATTGCAGGTTGTAGTTCAAGTACAATACCTCTAATCTTGTTTTCTTACAAGCTACACTTCCTCTTATGTTATCCAAGCTGATTAAAAAATATTTAACAAGTCTTAGGGTTTCAAAGTGTCAATAGCTAACAATAAGTGAGTTGATCAATTCAAAGTTAAATAGGATGTTTTAATTGCAACTAGTAAATGGAAGTTGACTTGCAACCATGTGAAAGTTCACAAAAATTCATGATGTAGATCAAAGATGGGCCATTTAAGCTCAAATGGATAGGTTAAGCAATAAAATTGTGGATGCCATTTGAGTGTTATCTTGACATTTCAAGAACTATACGTCATAAAAAAGAAAGTTATGGTGGCACTTGTAATTTTAGATTTCTTTTATGGATGATATATAAAAACAAAGAAAGCACACAATAGGCTCCAAATAAATTTAGATTCATGTAAGTTTTAATACCTTTGTTCCTTTAAGTACAATACAAAGTCCCAAAACAATGTATAACTTAACATGCTTGGACATATACATGTTAAGTTGTGCACATAGTGGTGTTTGGTCTACTAAGATTATGATGATTCAACTATGAATGTAACCATTGATATTTTATTAATATTTTTTGTTATACAATTTTTTGACACCAATATTGGAGGTTATTGTTAAGGACCACTTTTATATTCCAAATAATGGTGCACTTTCCCATGAGTAGATCCAATTAGGGTTGAAACCTCCAATAAAGCGTAGGGTTTCACTTTTCAACTTGCAACAATGGATTCACCAAAAGAAAACAAATCATAATGAAAGATAACAATGAACACGTATACAAGAGAGAGATTATGAGAGAATGAAAATTTTCTCTTTTACCAAACCAATACAATTGATGGTGGTTGGAGGCTCTATCCACTCATGAGCTGCTATGAGCTTTAATGGTGATTAATATAGATGCTAGATGGGGGACAAGAGTAAAGAAGGTATGAGTGTTCAATAGCCATGTTATGCGAGAGAGTAGCATTGCATTTATATGTAGTGTTGGAGGTCAACTTCCCATAGTTCACAAATGGGTTCACTTTGACTTGTCATTCATGCAATATGATCAACCCACCAACTACTGCCCATGTGTATGAAACATGATAGTTTAATGAATATTTTAAGAAATTTTCCTTATAGCATGAATTCTCGTAGGAGGATATAGACAATGCTAGCCACCATGAACCCCATGGAATAGGTGCCTTTAATAACTCCTCACCCATTGTATACCACTACCTTCAATAAATCTCTGCCATCCACATAGGCCATCTCATAATTTCAAGTAACCATTTGGTTCTCAAGGTTAGACCCTTCTTGTGTAACTAATAACCATGCCCATGGAGAGTTCATGTCATGGCTTTTTCTCATTCGGGAGTCTTAGAATGTTGGAACATGGAGAATAAGCAAGCAATTGAAGGGTGGGAATTTGAGTGATTTCCAAAACCACCCCCCACCCCCCAATGTCCACATACAAGTTAACTACTTGTTTGACTCAACACCAAGATGATGAAGATGCCAAGCTAGCCGATCACTTCCAAGAGCCTTGTAAATATATTTGGGTGGGTTTTTTTTTTGTAGAAAAACATTTCATCCCCACAATGTTGTCCTCAATGAACTCTCACAAATAGTGTTATTGCATATTTGTATGATTTGTGTGTGTGAAATATAGGGTTCTTCGCACTAATGATTGTTTCCTCTTTGAATGTGGAACTCCCCATGTCTCTTAAAATCTTTATAAGTAGCAAAGTATGCTAACTTGTATTCAAAGATAATGCTAGTATGGATTGCTTCATTAATATTAATATATGAGAAAACTCTTGATCCAAGTGAGAAGCAATATCTAGTCATTGATTTTATTGGAATCAATATCTCTCATCCAATCCAAATCTCCTAGGGGTCCACTTATAAGAAATCAATTATATAATGTGTGTTCAAGGATATTAAGAAATACCCTTTCTTTGCATGCTATAGGCCCTTAAAATAACCCATTTTACTTTACTAAGATTACAGATTTTTTAAAATTTTAATTTAAAAACTCCATTTTTAAATGTAATATTGTAAATTTTACTAAATATAATACCCTTTCTTTTGAACTCACGTGGTATCTTACATGGTCTATAAGGTGGACCCCCCGAGTCCAAATCAGTCTCCAACTAGGCTTTTGCCCAATTTATAAAAGTGATGCCATAGTCCATCAAGCCCTTCAAGTACTTCAGCACTCATGTTTGTGCTCTCCAATGTTGGTTTCATTTAAGAAACTACTTTGGACTTCAATTGATGTAGCCTATTTTGCATAAAAAGATATGTCTTCTCACAAGATTTTGATACTAGCTAATGTCCACAAGAGGTGTTCTATCCTCTATTAAGGGTTTTGCATGTACTTCTACTAGTGAAACCACTACCTTACACTTACTCATCCTAAATGTCTTCAAAATCTCCCTTGCATACCTTCACAACGAAATGAAGAATTTGCTTGGTTCTTGAGACATCTCAATACCTACAAAAATGCATAGGTCCTAAGTTTGCCAAATCAAATTTAGCATGTAGCATCTCCCTAGTCTTTTGAAGCATATGCTCATGATCTCCATTGATAATAAAGGTATATAATGGCCACTCCATGATTACCATCTTGCTTAAGAACATAGAAGTTAGCATCATGAGAATTGCTAGTAAATTTAATGCTTTCAAAAAGTCCATCTATCATTTGGTACCACAAGCTTTAGGTCTCTTCTTAATCAATAGAATTCCTTTCTAATTCTATGAACCTCATTTTCTTTATCAAGAACCTCTAATGAGCCTCTCATACCTCTCCTTGAGGTGTCTATGTGAGAATGCGCATGTAACATCCATTTGAAAGCCGCTTCTTATGAGTAGGCAAGGCTAGTACCATACAAATAGTGGCCATCCTAGTTGTAGGAAAGAAATGTTTCCTTAAAATGAAATTTTTGAGTAGCAACACACATGTATGTATGTATGTATGTATGTATGTATGTATGTATGTATGTATGTATGTATGTATGTATGTATGTATGTATGTATGTATGTATGTATGTATGTATGTATGTATGTATGTATGTATGTATGTATGTATGTATGGTGCTAGAGTTGACTAGTCATAGAGGGACATGGATTGTTTGCCTTGGCTCACCACACATGTGATCCAATTGACCCTTTGTCTATCACCCATGTAGAGTCACATGGGGTAGTCTAAGTAATACTCCAATGAATATTTATTATATTGTTGGGCTACTAAGGAGGCTATTTCCCCCTACAATCCCCACCCAATTTGAGTTTATTATTTCATGTAATGTAGTAATAAACAACATTGTACTAATAAAGATCATATTTGTCAAAGTTAAGAAGTCCACTTATGTAATGTACTAATAAACATCATATTTGAGGTGGTTATTTCATGTCTTATCTTGTGTATGAAGTGTCATATGTCCATCTTGCTCTCATCACTTCTCACCATTTGTACACTTACAATTAAAAGAAAAATTCATATAAAATATTCCAATGAACAATATAAAATGAATGACAAGAGAGTTGTTGTGGTTGGAATAGTATATCACATAGGTACTCTGGTAATAGTCACTAGTTGGAATATTGGTGTATATATGCATTTGAGTCACTGCCACACTTCTTAGAAAACCACAAAGATAATGAGGGAAGCACAAAACTACAAAAATTAGGGAAGTGCAAAAACCTCCACTCAAATAAAGAAAGATAAATACCACTTTTTGTTTTGATTTATTTTAGTAATATTCCTAACTTTCCCATAGCTCAAAACATTATATCATCGACCTAACTTTGGCCTTATAATTAACTATCATATGAAGCCTTGCACTTGTCTTATTTACTGAGAGAAAAAGCTTTTACAAACAAAAGTAATCATATTAAAGTTTCCTCATGCTATATATAGTCTAATGCTCATCTAATGAGTATTGCACTATGACCATAGTCTACAAGGGAAAAATGAACAAGTTGCATGGTGATAAGAGGAAAAAGTGATTGATAGAAAAAAATTCTACAATGTTATGGAAAGAAGTTCAAACTTGTGCATAAGAGTGGGTTGTGATGGATAGTGGTGCATTATGTTGTACTAACATCAAAGTCAATAAAACTCCACCTAGTGGTTTGATTTATGATAAGGAACATTCAAGCTTGGAAAAATATGAAAATCAGGGGATGGTAATATTGTGTCTTGAGCATCAAGTAATAATTCATCTTAATTGGTTGAGTGCATTAAACTGACTTTGTAACACAACTACCTTTGCGTTTTATGAGCATTACATAATCATAAGGTCATATACAAGCCCCATACATCTCCATAAATAAATCTTTTTAGGTTCTTGGATAGTACAAGGGGAAAACCCATTGCTTCTTTTCATGAATCTTCCACTTTGGTGCTCTGTAGACGTGAATACACACTCCTATCCTTGTCCTTGATCATTTTGGTACTAAGTTTTTTCAATTTACTAAAGAAAGAAACCACATGACAAGATATAGTAGGGTACTGTGAGATTTGTTTTTTCTAATGCAAATTATATTAAGATGGTAAATAAATACAACATCCATTGGATGCAATGAGGCCTATGTCTTTAGTGTTATCTTCCTATAGAAGAGTCTATATATCCAGCTCTTATCTCTTAAGGGGCCCAAAATTAAAAGGATCTCTTGTTTGTTTAGGCTAACATAGTTGTTTAGCTTTAGCATGAGGGGTTTCTTGAATACAATAACATTTCTTCTTAACCAAATAAACTTGAGAATAATTCCACACATGAGATTAACCACGTTCGAGGTATTGTCATCCATGCAAGCATGATCACCAAAAAAGGCGGCTACCATGCCAAATGTATCCCTCAAATTAGACTACCTAAGCCATCATTTGACAGTTCACCATACTATTGAGACATGAATGCAGTCCCAAAAAAGATGTTTCTTAGACTCCTCAACTTGCCCACAAAATGGGTACATAGGGGAGATTTCTAGCTTCCTTACAAGCATGTTTTGCAGGGGGAGCTTCGTAATGGTGATTCTCCATCTTAGTACAATCATTCTAAAGGATGGAGTGGCCTTTCAAATACCTTTCAGTCTCTTTTTTCCAAGTTCAAATCCTCATCCTTGGAAACTCCTTCTTCCATTGCTCCTAAACATTCATTACTGTGACAGGGAAGGGGGATGTATAGTCACATGCAATCTTACATTGCCATAGACTCTTACTAGTGGGAGATGCCAAATCCTTTAGAATAGAATCCTCCTACATGACAGGAGAGGTAGACCAATTGTCTTTTAGTTGAGAAAGTACATTCACAAGCCAATGTGCTCGTCCTAGATTAATCCAAAGTTGGCCATGATTTAGTCCACTTGCTGGAGCAACCAGTAATCATTGGGAATCCATATTTCGTGCCATTTTGTCAGCTCCTTGTGCATGCTTTTGGTGAGCCTAGCACAGTGGAGTACCAGGGCCAATTCTAGATCAAAGGCATAGGGGGATAGCCATATGTTGCAACTTAAAGAAGGGTCTCTTCCTCTTCCTTCTCTAGCTCTTCAATTGGCACTATTCAACACTTTCTTCCAAGATGCTACCATAGCATGTGCCACCTTGAATTGTGAAATTCATTGAGGAGTGAGGGGGCATGCCAGAATGTCTTGCTAGTCCACATTGTTTCTAGACCATGCCTTGAATCTTGGTTGAGGTGATCCAATGCCTAAGGATCACCATCTAAGGTTGGTTGTCATCTAGTCTTTTGAGTTGGGTCATTAGTATAGCCCAAGCCGTGCACACCATGTTTGTCTAGCCCTACACCTCCATGCTTCCTCTTCTCAATAAATGGATCCCACACAATTTGGGCCATTTTTTTGGTACCATTATATGACCAAAGGAGGTCTCTTAATATTTTCTCCACCTTTGGCCATACAAATTGATTGAAGGATAATACTGAAGCTATGTGCATTGTTGATGACTCCATTATGGTCTTGATAGTGGTGACTTTACTTGCAAAAGAGAGGGGGGATTAAACCATTTTTTAAACCATCATCTATAGTTTCTTCAAAAACTACTCAAATCATTGCTTTAATGAGATTCCGGTGCCAATTGGGGTGCCTAGGTATCTAACAATCTCTCTCGGCTTCATAATCTTGAATCCAGGGTCTTTGATCTAGTCTTGTAGGCCCTTCAAAGATAGGTAAAATAGCTCTGTCTTTGTTTGGTTGATCTTAGAGGCCAAGAATAAGAAAAATCTTAGTAGAGATGCATAGTTTAGAGATAGATGGCTTTTGTACCTCAACAATTGAGGCATTATCATCCGCAAAGAACTAAATAGCATACTAGGAACCATTCAACAATGGAAATGGTCCTATTGGATGCATTTATCAACCCTATGTAATAGTGGATTAGTAACTATTACAAAGAGAGGGGGCAGCCCTGCTGCTTGATGGACTTGTGTAGGGCAAAGGGTATAGAGTAGATCCCACTAACATTAACAAAGGCTAACATATTCTTAAAAGTGTTGCTACCATTTGCAAAAATGTAGGCTTGAATTTCATTACAGACATCATAGCTATAAAGGACCAATGAATCCTATCATATGCTTCATCCCAGTCCATATTCACTAGCACAAAGTATGTGATTGGTGGCTAATTACATAGTCCATAGATAAAACTAGATTGAGCACTATGTCATGTATGTGGCTACCATGTACAAAGCCAAATTGTGTCGGTGAACCACCTTTCCCAGTAACTATTTGATTCGTAAGGCGAGTGCTTTGGAAAATACCTTATAGGAAAAGCAATGGTCACCATTTCACGACTTTCCTATGAACTTGAGCCTTAATGACACCCTAATTCATTATTGGGCACATGGTACCTGAGGACCTCAAGCAGTTGAGGAGATCTACTAAGTCCTTCTCAGAAGTGCTCCATAGTTTCTAGAAAAGCTCAGCTCATAATCCATCTAATCTTGGAGACTTATCACTTTTGAAGTTGAATGCTACTTCTTTGATCTCTACTCCAATAAAGGGTCTATTGAGCAAGAGTGCCCGATCCATGAGGATAGTAGAGATAGCATTACCTAGAAAGGTTAGCATTCTCTCTTCATAGTTGACTATGGTTTGTGGTTTAGAGCCAACAATTGAGGCCAAGTGCTATTTGTACACTTTCATAATGGATGAGTGGTTGTAGACCAGATTACCTTCCTTGTTTTTCACACAAATAATAGTTTTTGTTTTCTACTTTTCCTTCAAACTTAAGAAGTGGAACTACCTTTTCTACAACCAATGCAAAAGCTTATATTGCAACCAATGCAAATATAACTTGTGAGTTTTACAATAGGCAACAAATGTGAAGGTAAAACCATTAAAAAAAGAATTCAAAAACTTTGAAAAATTGTATGGATGTAGTGAGGGGTTATCACATCAACTCATTGCAATTATACAATAGATATGATTAGCACACTAGAGTGTTGAGATGGTATGACAAAATCTAAAGAATATATGTGAATGCCACATTATTGGTTTTGAATCAATATTGTGCATCCACCATTCTCAAAAGTATTAGGATCACAACATGGTTTTGGAATTAGAAATCAATGTGATTTGATCTATAGATCATGATAGGGGCTTACTTTTTCTTCGTTAACCTATTTGTGAATTTCTCATTGTAGATCAATACATCCTTTTTATTCATGAATATATAACATATTTTCCATAATCGTAAAAATCTCTACTTTTGTAAAACATTTTGTAAATTCCATAAACATAATATTTCCTTAATTTTAACTCAAGTGATATGCACTCCCCGAACCTTTCCATGGCCTTCGTTATCTCACATATTCCACTAGGAGCCGTGTGTTATATGGTAACGGTGAGACTAGGAAGATTTCTTTATTGGATTGGAATACTTTTCAGGCTATTCCAACTATGCATGTGGAAAAAGTGAGTGATTGATCCCATCTCTTTTTGAAATGGTAAGAGAGTGCCATATGTTGGCTTAGGGCACTAACCATCAATGGATCCACCCATGTAAAGTTCATGCATGTAATCATCATATGTGTAGGTGGCTAGTTGAGCCTAGATCTTATGCAAGAAATAGATTTACACCCATATTTCTTTTCTTAAGCACTTCTCATAATCTGCACACACAATGGAATCCAAATCCTCATAAAATATGTTAATGGAAAAACATAAAATGAATGACAAGGAAACATATAACATATGAACCTTACAATATCTTATAAAAACTATGATGTCCTACTCATGCGAATCCCATACCTACAGATAAACAAGCCATGATTATTTGTTCAAAACTACTTTACATAGATATTATAGTCACATCCACATGTCTGAGAAAACCACTATGGAAACCATGGTTTCAATTAGATAACCCAAAGTGCAATCCTCTTTTAGCATGAGTAAAGACAATTATTACATGATTTAGTAAGCCTTCCACATTTGTCATTGCTTAGAGCCTTATTGTCCATCAATTAGCTTTCATGTCATTCACTAGCTTCATCTTTATAACTTAATTATTACATAAGCCTTTTTCTTGTTTTACTATTGAGAGACACAAGCTTTAGGAGAAAGGCTTCACACATTAAAGTCTATGTGTGAACATATTGTCCATTGAGATGAGGTTGCATTGGGATTGTATAGCCTATGAGGGTATGGAATAAATTATCAAATGGCCAGAGAAATAAAGTTAATGATAGAGAAACATCTAGAAGGATTTAATTCAATATTAAGAAGCTCACATTTGTGCATAAATAACATGTTGTGATAGATAGTGATGCATGATATCATATTAACTTTCAAGTTAAATGAAATGCACCTAGTGGCAGAGTTATAATTAGTGTTTTTCAAGCTTGGAAAAGGTTGAAGTTAAGGAATGATAGCATTTTTCATGAACATCATCATAGTAATTTGCCTTAAATTGACTTTGCAACATGAGTATCTTTTTACTTTATAAGTGCAATGCAATTAGAAATTCCACACATGAACCCATATACTTGCAAAAGGAGGTCTATTTAGCTTGTTGGATACAACAATAGGAATCCCATTGGTTTCTTTCATCATTCATCCATTGGATGTTTATATGTGTGAATAGATGCCCCTAGTTCTTTCTTTTCTATTAGACCCACACACTCAAATACTCCCAAAGGGGGGGGAGGGGTGCCTCCCATGCAAATGTTATTCAATTTACCATGAACACCAACTTAGAATAGTGTATGAGCCAAGCGAATGACGCAAATTGATCGCATTTGGGATCCGCCTCCTCAAGCCACCCACCAAGGAAGAGGATTCACTAGAGTGTTCAAGGACAAGAGCCCTAACAACATGAACACTCCATGTAAACATAGTTTCTCTACCCATGATCATGAACCTTCTAGGACTTGAACTTATGACCTCACGGTTATGAGTTATAAGATTTAGTACTAGACCATTAGGGGGACAACATGCCTAGTCCTCATTCAGTATTTTGGTACTAACTCTTCGAACTTGCAAAAGGGAAAAGAATTGTGTCAAGGTTGATAAATGTGAAACTAAACCACCTGAAAAAGGTTATTAAACATGCCTAGTTCTCCCTAAGTGTTTTGGTACTAGGTCTTCAAACTTTCCAAACAAAAAACAGTTTGTCAAGGTTGATAAATGTGAAACTAAACTAGACCAAAATGAGCTCAACAACTCTTAAAAATGTATCAATGTGTAGAAAACACGACGTTATGGCATTGTCATCATCTCAAAGCTGAGATGTTATCACATCAACTAATTGCAAGTGTAACAATAGATGTGAGTGTCACAATTTGCCTTGTTTCTACAATGCTAAGACATAGTTTCATCATTATTATAGCAACGCATATGATTGTCACACTATTAACCTTGTCTCAAAAACATATTAGTTCCCCATTCTCAAAATTAGTTGGATTAGCCTTGTCTCAATAGCATATGCACTCCCCATTATTACAATCAATGGTATTATAACACAACATTGAAATTGAAGGGTCGATCGTGTGATTCGAGTGTTTGATGGTAATGGTGGCTTGCATTTTCGTGGCTTACCTCTATGAAAGATAAGCTATTATTAATTGGATTGGATGTGTATATAGTGTAGAGGTTAGAACCTCATGTGTTCGAGAGGGGGTGAGGGTTTTGGGAGTAGGGGGTGAGAGTGGGGCACATACTTTTTGTATTGGCTTATTTTCATGCTAATGTGATCATGTGTGTGCAAGAAGTGGGCAATCGGGTCGACATCTTTTCAAAATGGGCCGTGTATCCATATGTCAACTTATTAAGGCCAAATGGGGGAGCGTATGCCATATGTCAACTAACGGCATTATTGGCTCTTGGAAAGGCACAAAGCATCTAATTTACTGTGGACTACAAAACTTTTAGTTATAAGAATGACAAATACATATACTTTAATTTAAAAATCTCTCTAAAAGTTTGAGTTAAAGGTTTTTGTATGTGCTACCAAAAATGCTTTTCGTGAAGAGTGCTCATAAGGGATATCTACTGTCATGGAAACTGGCATAAGGGGGTTTGAGCACGCATGAGTGATAGAATATTCTCATAAGGTCATATACAATGAGCCGCGTATCCTGCTGGATGGCATATTGTCGTAAATAAATTTTAATGGATGGCGAGAGGGGCCCAGAGTCGGTGGTGCCTGCTGCTTTCGGTGCAATCCTCATCATTCCGAACCCGCCGCCTTCTCAATAAGAAGTAAGCCCCCCTCTCTCTTTTAGTCTCTCTGTGTCTCTCTCACTCTCCCCGTCTCTCGTGATCGATTATCATGGCACCTTCACAAATTGTGGTCTGTTTGTTACTTGTGTTAGCGCTCTCATCATCATCATCATCATCATCTTCTTCTTCTACTTCTTCTTCATCGGCGCCGTCAGCTTCCTGTGTTGCAGCGGCTGCCGCTCCCAGGCGCCCCAGCTCGGGCCTCAGGAAGTCAGTCAAGTGTAAGACCTCGGGCCCCTGCAGCGGCCAGCTGCTTACATGCCCCATGTTCTGCTTCACAGCCCCAGGCCATGGATCTTACAAAGGGGGCACTAAAAGCGGTGGTGGCGGCTATGGCTACTCCTATGGCGGTTCTGGGAGCTCGGGTGGTGGCGGTGGCGGCGGCGGCGGCGGTAGTAGCAGTGGTGATCGTACGAGTGAACCCAACAGCGCTGCTGGCGGCTGGGGTTTTGACGGCGGACCCGGCTATGGCAACTGGGGCCCTGGCGGTGGTGGGCATGGCGGTGGTGATGACTGGGGGCCGCCCGGCGGTAGCTGGGACTTTGGCGGCGGCGGTGGCGGGTGGGGCGGTGGTAGGGGTCACATCCGGCGTCGCAACCCTTGCAACTTCGATTGCAAAGCTTGCACTGTCTCATGTAAGTTTTAAGCCTTGCAAGTCCCACAGGACTTGGGCATAATGCCCAATTATACAGATGCTACATATCTCCAAAACAATCGTTTATAAAGCCATAATCCTACCCCTATGGAAGTTATGATTTCCTCTCCTACTTACCAGCTATGTGTGGAAAGATCACTTTGAAATATTTTCTTTCTTACACATCATCGAACTTCCTCGTTGTAAGGAGTCACCTTGGGCCTATGTTCCACCCAAGGACTAATAGAGAAACTAATGTACATATCGACCTACCGAACATTAGCAATCCTAGGGTATTTTAGTCTAAGCCTTTTACATTTTATGCAATGAACTTAGCTTGATGAGTTCTTTTCCTTTGTTTTCAATGGTTATGCTTAATCCCTTTTTTATGTGTTGGTAAGTTCAAGTGCTAACAATTTCGGTTACACCAAGTCTTACCAAATGAGTTTGACCTATGTTATTAAAGCTTGTTAACACAATTTTTCAATGTTGATAGTGTGTGAAAGAATATCATCCATTTTAATGCTACTCACAAGTCTCAATCTTTCAACAACAATAGCCCCATTGATGTGTACAATATGTTGAAAAGTGTTGTAGGTAACCTCGAAAGTAATGCCCACTTATTTCAAAAAGCTAAGTTTTTTTTTTTCAAAACTGGTTTGTTTTTCTTACTTGAGTTCCTTTCATAGCTATCCTCTAGATTCTCAAAATCTTAGATTTCATTATTTCATGCTTGTGAGGACACATTTTGAGCCACTTGCTCTAAGATTAATGTTATAAAGAAATAGAGTGATGAGCTAGTTTTCTTTCCTTTAAGATTTTGCACTATGAAAGTTGTCAATGTAAGGACAATAATATCCTCTTTGTGGATCCTAGGTTGAGCAAGTCATTATGAGCATTTGTGGGATTTCAAATATATTTTAGACTCTTAGATGTTACATTGTGGCCTAGGGGCCTTAAGTGTTGCAATAGCATCACAATGAAACTAGGGAGGTTAATATTTAAATTGCACACTATAATGTTTTTACACTCTCCAACAAAAGTTTTGTACACATCCCTTTTTTGTTCTTTTTTTCAAGAGATACATTTCTTTTATTCTATAAGAAGCTTGCATCGCCATAGTTAGAGTTGTTTCTTCAATCTCACACATGCCTATTATATGGTAGTAATGTGTCATGCACTTGTGGAAGGCTCTAATGTTTGTGCTTCGTCAAACGAACTTGTCTTTTTGTTACTGGATGGTGACCATCTTATTCAATAGATTGTAAATCTATATACATTGCCCCATCATATTTACTAAATATGTCCCTATAGTTCCGCTTGTCTTGCATGTCTATTGTGCATTCACATGTTTTACATTCAATATAGCTATATTAGGACTAAAGTTGGCTATCCATTTTGTTGCACAATTAAGTAACTATCTTATTACTACCCAAAGCACAACCTTTAAACTAGTGAATAGTAGATATTAGGTGCCTAGGCTGCACACTAAGTGCAATTCATGAAAACAAAACGCACTTCGTGCCAAAAGCCTTGATTTGCATGACAATGGTATTATTGGCCACACATGCTCCACACATAGGCATTATATTTTGTTATTGTGGCCCACACCTCAAAATACATTCATACGCTAGAATTTAAAGTTGCAATTATTATATTAATAATGGTTGATAGTATTAAATACATTATAAATGTCTAAATAGATGAATGAAATCATTATATGTGATTAATACTTATGTATTAAATTTGCTAATAGTAATAATATTATTATTGCTTTTATTAATGTTCTCACATTCATAATCACATGACTATAAAATACTTAAGGGGTGATAACATTATTAATATATTTATAATATAAACCAACTAATAAAATTAAAGTTATCAATAATTAATCAATATACAAATGTTAAAATCTAATCGAATTGATACTTTAAATGCAAAATGTAATATTAATGTTAATAACATTAATAATATTTAATAATGTATATGTAATTAAATGTTACTATTAATAATACACATTAAAACTATATGATGATGTATTAATAGTGCAAGGTTAATACGTTAATGTAGTTATCATAATAATAATAACATATTACCATCAACCACCAAAATAATACATGGCAATGATATAGGTTGTATGATGAGTGAATGATAAAAAACTTACATTTGTGTTTATTGGTGCACTTAAGTAGGATAGTAAATGTGATTTTGAATGCGCTCATTAAAATTTTCTTACACTATTAAACATGTTTTTAAAGATGATTTGGATGCAATTTTTATTGAATAATAAACACATATATAAAGGTACTAATAGTCATATTGTCTATACACAAAAATACTAGGGAGCTACTTGTTGTAGAAATGTGGTAGCCAAAAAGCTACAATAAGTAGCTACGTAGTTCCTTTTTGGCCCTTCTTGCATACGCATTGAGCATTATTTCTATGAATTGGACCCACTTATACAAAACTACAAGCAAAAATATAGGTTGACACAACAAAATGTTTAATGATATTTTTGCATTTAAAAATAGAAAGGCTATACATAAAGCTTTAGAAGTCAAAATTTAGGTTGAATCATAAGATAAGAGAACTCAAAGATTCCAAATAATATAATCTATTACATTACAAATAATCATGACTGTACATAAAAATTTGAAACCCAAAATTTGTCTTGCATTAAAAAGTAGAATAATTGCAATCTAAAATAGTGTGTCTCATGCATTGGAGACCCATACTCAAATTCATTGTTGTTTGTTTCAGTACCCTCACCTAAATCATTAGAATCACTTGATCTTGCTTCCTCCTCTCCTTTATTGTTTTTGTGTTTATACAAATGAGAGAGAGATTGTAACAAGAAAATGATTGCCATGTCTAATATATGTATATATGATATATCATGATGGTGAAAAAGATAACAATGCTTAACATATTCAATGATACAATATTTATAAATATCTCCTATTATATTAACGTTTCTTTGATGTGATGATATTGCTTCTTTCTCTCTAAATAAGTACCCCCATATATCTCACCTATTGTCACTCGATGATGATACATTATGTCTGAGGTAAGCAAAAGTCTATTCACAAGATCTAATTGTGAAATCACAATTTATACATATATTAGAAGATGTTAATAAAATTAGAAACAGAAAATCTTAATGAAAAAATTGTTAGATACTTACAAAATTGGTCTTCCATAATGCTCGTCCACTTAATCAAAATTGTTTAAGACTGGTGTTGTTTTATCTGGATACACTAGGTCTCTTTGTGTTACTAACTTCAAATTCCTTCTACTACCAACTTTTTTGCTCACTCCCTCATAATGAGCACTAATAGGTTGACCCATTAGAGGAATCTCTTACTCCATCCTTCAAGTTTGGGATAATGCATGTCTAATTATGATGCCAGGAGGCATATTTCACGGTGGATTCCGTGCCACGGTGGATTCCGTAAACTTTGATGACCGGGGCTCGTACACAAAGTGGATTCTTTGTGCGAGAAGTTGATGGGGACGCCTGTCCTTTTCGGGCGTTTCATTAATTTAGTGTGTACATGGGTGATTCCATAGCGGGTGATTCCGCAAAATACATATTAAATTAATAAACGTTTATGAGTTTAGAGTGCGCACTCGTAATAAATTAAGGTTAGGATTTATTTCTAACCAGTTGATTTATTTATATAGCTGAAGACTGCTAGGTATTTACTTTTGTCGATTTAATTGTATTATTTTACTAACGATTGTGAATGCTTCAATTGATGTGTACAGATAGCAGCAGTGGCGGAGGAAAGCATTGGAGTCTAGCGAGTATTCGACCTATGGATTATATTTTGATAGGCGCCACGCCTATATTTTGTCATGTCTATTGAGGCATTGATTATTTATTATTATTTTGTATGCGCCTATGCACACGGATATGTTATTTCTATTTGGACATTGTGTTGGGCGTGCCAGACTCTTTGGGCACCGTCCATTAGCTTTATTCCTATTTTTGTAAAAGCAAACTCAAAAGCTAAAAGCTTGTCATATTTTTGTAAATTGGGCTATTATTGAGCATGAAGATGAAAATATACATAAAATACACGCTTTCTGAAGTGCTCATACAAGGCATGGGGGGAGATTGAACCCAATTGGTTTCTTGCTCTTGTCGTTCATGCTTTTTACATTGTAATTTGTGCAAAAAGGTAGAGTTCATTGTTCTTGGGGACCTTCCGGGATTCACTACGTGAGCATATAGCGACCGATCTGCGCATAGTGGTATCAGAGCGAAGCTGAGATCAAGAGCTTCCAATCGCTACCCATCTCGTGCGAATGCGGAGCTCCTGGAACGATCGAGCTCTACGGTCAATCTCATCGCGAACCGTCGATACAGGCAGACTTCTGGCGATCAAGAACCCCTGTTTCTGTCATTAGAACGCGAAGGACCAGGCTGTACAGGCGGAGGACTACTCCTTCATCTCCATCAACAAGTCGTGGGTATACAATGAGAAACTCCATATCTTGTTTCTTCCAAAGTTTAATCTTCAAGCTTATAAGCTTTAAAAGAAGCTTCATAGCTTCAAAAATTGTCAACGAGGTATCAGAGGGGCTGCCGAATTTTTCGCCGCCTGAAAAAAAAACAGCCCCCCCCACGAAATCCGTCGATTAAGCTTTTTAAGCTTTTTAAGCTTAATCCATTAAGCTAAATCAATCAAGCAACACAAGTCATCTCCTGCAAGTCATCAAACTCCAGGTCTCGCACCTCAGAGATCGAGTTCTGCAAGTCATCTGTGATCAAGTTCTGCAAGCTCACTAAGTCGGCTAAGTTCTGCAAGTCTGCAACTCTGCAAGTCACATAAGTCTGCAACTCTGCAAGTCAGACTAGTCAACTGGAGTCAGAACTGACTTGTGGTCAAAACTCCTACAAGGGCTGTTCCTGCGCAGAAACTCCGAACTGCAAAGTTGTTCATTGGAAGGTACTCTACCCATACGCAGGTTCGCTGAAGCATTTTCAGCATACGAAGAAGGAAAAATCACAGATTTTTTGAAGATTGAGAAAGAAATACCCAAAAACACATAGCCTTGTAACCCCGAACTTGAGCTACGCTCATCCCGCTAACCTGATTTTTAGTGAGAAAGGTCTTTTGAGTTTTACAGGATGACGGAACCACATATGGATGATCTTATGGCTGAAGACAACCTAGCTGAGCCTACGATGGAGCAAAGGCTGGACTTAATCATGATGCAATTGGAAGAAGAACGAAGGGCTAGGCAAGCATTGCAAGCGCAACTGGCAAAATTACAAAGAGCGTCTACCGACAAAGAAGAACCTCAAGTTGAAGATTTGATTCAACGTACCATCGACGCCACTCTTGAAGCTCAAACCGTTCGCAAGGAATCAAAGATAAGTAAACGAAGTTTCAAATTTCGCACTTTCAATGGCATACGAGAAGGAAAGACTATTCTAGCATTCATTAGTCAGTTTGATGACTATTTCCATGAGGAAACTTATCCAGAAAAAGATAAAATCAAGTGTGTTACTAATCATTTGGTAGACAGAGCATCACTTTGGTGGACTGTAGTACGCAAGAGCATAGAATGTCCTACTACTTGGGAAGATTTCAAGAAGAAGTTCATGCAAAATTTCCTTCCACCGCAATTTCATGAGAAAGCTATCAAGCAATGGGATCTACTCCAACAACGGGATCGTGAGTCTATACCTCAGTATACAGAGCGTTTTTGGAATGCACTCTTACAGCTACGCATGCTTGAAGACGTACCAGAGACGACACATAAGCGGAAGTATATGTCTGGACTTCTTGGACATTACTACGCTGAAGTGAACATGTTCAAGCCTGCTACTCTTGAAGACGCCATTTCACTAGCTCACGACACTGAAGATAAGCTACGCAGTAGAGACAAACGACCACAGCAATTCCAAGTCAATGGTAATTATGGATCTAAACAATTCAATTCCAATTTTAGAAGATTTAATCCAGGTCGTTTCTCTTCATCATCTTTCCGCAAGAATTGGGCTAAACCACCTGCATTACCATCCAATGTCAATCCAAATCCTAAGCCTATTTCACAGCCAAATCCAAATGTACCTAGACTTCCCGCCATTGCAAATAATGTAACCAAAGCCAAGCCAATAGTATGCTATAAATGTCAGCAGCCTGGACATCTCGCAGCAAATTGTCATTCAAAGAAGCCACCAGCTCATATCAACTATCTTGGAGCCATGGACGAAGACGAACATGAGGATATGCCTGATTTCACTGAAGATGAGGACAACACTACTACTACTTCCGATACTTTACCAGGTATGCCTACTCCACATTCTTTATTGACTATGAAATGTTTGGTGCATGGAAAGGAAAAGACTATTTTGCATGATGACGGTAGTACTCATGATTTTATTTCAACAAAATTGGTAAAGGAATTGAAATTACAGACTAAACCTACGCATTATTGCATAAAAGCTGCATTTCTAGGCACTAGGTATAATGGTACACAAGAAGTGCAAGATTTAGATATTCAAATTGGTTCATACACTGAAAGAAGAAATTTCTTAGTTGTTCCATTACAGTCGAGTGACATAATTCTAGGTATGCCTTGGCGACACTAGCATAACCCAGATATAGATTATTCCACACACACAATGAATATTAATTTTCAAGGAAAATCTATTATCTTATATGGTATGCATGCATCTAATGTTTTTCCACTGCTTTCGCATACTCAAGCTAAACGTGCATTACGCAAGAGTAGTAAATCCTATCTCATTTGGGTGATACCACCAGGTTTACCTCCTTCACGTCCAGAAGACCATAAGATAGATTTGATCCCTGGCACACAACCACCTTGCAAAGCACCATATAGGCATAATCAGATAGAGCAAAAAGAAATCCAGAGTCAAGTTGAGGAATTACTAAATAGAGGTTTAATTCGACCTAGCAGTTCTCCATTCGGTGCACCTGTATTGTTAGTCAAGAAAAAGAATAATACCTATCGTATGTGTATTGACTATCGAGCTTTAAATAAGATCACTGTAAAGAATAGGTATCCTCTTCCTAGAGTTGATGACCTTATGGACAAACTGCAAGGATCTTCTATATTTAGTAAAATTGACCTTAATTCTGGTTATCATTAGGTGAGGCTAGATAAGACTGACATATTCAAGACTGCATTCAAAACACAGTTTGGTCATTACGGATTTTTGGTCATGCCATTCGGATTGACTAATGCACCTGCTACCTTTAGTAGAATGATGAACCGTATCTTTTTGAAATATCAGTGTTGTGTAATTGTTTTCTTTGATGATATTTTGGTGTTTAGTCAAAATGAGAAAGAACATTATGAGCATTTGTCATTGGTTTTTCAGTTATTGAAAGAAAATCAATTGTATGCAAATCCTGAAAAGAGTGAATTCTTTAAGACAGAAATTGAGTATTTAGGTCATATTGTATCATCTGATGGAATTAAAGTTGATCCTAAGAAAATTGATGCAATATTGAATTGTCCTGTTCCTAAAAACGTGCATGAGTTACGCTCATTCCTTGGTCTTGCTAGTTTCTATAGGAAGTTTGTACGTAATTTTTCATTACTTGCTTTACTATTAACCAAACTTCTGAAGAAAGGAATTGTTTATCAATGGACTGAAAATCAACAGAAATCCTTTGACTTATGAAAACATGCATTAACCAATGCCCCTATTCTACAGTTGCCTAACTTTAATAGACCATTCTTTCTAGTAGTGACCGATGCTAGCGGATCAGGAATAGGAGCCGTACTTATGCAAGACAATCATTCTATAGCATATTCTAGTTATAAGCTGAAACCCTCTGAGCTGAAATATTCCACATATGACAAAGAACTATTAGCAGTTGTACAAGCATTAAGACAGTGGAAACACTACTTAATGGGTTCAGAATTTATGATTAAGACCGATCAGCAAAGTATTAGACATTTACTTAGCCAGCCTCAAATCTTTGACCGTCATATCAAATGGGCTTCCTTTATTCAAAGTTTTCATCCTATCATTCAATACCAACCTAGAAAAGAAAATGTAGTGGCTGATGCATTGAGTAGAAGACCAGCCATTCATAATATTTTTGTCATATCTTTTGATTCTTTGATTGCTATGAAAGATACATATCACCAGGATATTACTTTTCATTCTGATTGGAATAAATTAGTTCAAAATAATTTCATTCCTGTTGATTCATTGTCATATAATGATGGATTTATGTTTTATGAAAAGAGACTGTGTGTTACCATTCCATTCCGATCTTTTGTTTTGAATGAAATTCATTGTCCCCCATATCAAGGTCATAGAGGTATCATATCTACATTACGTATGTTAACTGAAGATTTTTATTGGCCGCATATGGATGCAGATGTATCTAACTTTGTTTCTGAATGTTTGATTTGTCAAAGAGTTAAGAGACATCATGGTAAACAGTATGGATTACTTATGTCTTTGTCTATTCCATCTAAACCTTGGGAACAAATTTCTATGGATTTCATTACTGGTTTACCAAATACTAAATCTAACCATGATATGATTTGGACAGTTGTAGATAGATTTAGTAAACAAGCATATTTCATTCCATGTAAGAAAACTTTAACAGCATCACAAGCAGCATAGTTATTTTTGAAAACTGTTTTTATTAACCATGGATTGCCAAAAGTTATCATTTCAGATGGTGATTCTAGATTTTGTAACAATTTTTGGATTACACTATTTTCTAATCTAGGCACAAAGATTGATTTCTTATCTGGATTTCATCCACAAACTAATTGACAAACAGAAGCCACAAACAGCACTATTCTAGATCTTTTACGTGCATATACTATCTCTAAACCTCAGACATGGGACACTCATTTGCATTTATTACAGTTTGCATATAACAATACACCGCACACATCTACAAAGAAAGCACCGTTTGAAGTCATTTATGGATATAGATTATCTACACCTGTTGCATCTTTGTCTAATAGAATTCAAAGTGCTGATGATATTGCTAGTATGCATAATAGTATATTTGATGAAGTTAAAGAAATGATTGCTAAAGCCTAGCAATCATATACCAAACAAGCCAACAAGAAAAGACAAGCCATGAATTTCAAATTTGATGATTATGTTTGGCTGAGAATAGAAAAACGTAGACTGCAAAGTCTAGATAGACATCCAGTTGTCAAATTAGCTCCTAGATTCTATGGACCATTTAGGATCATTCATAAAATTAATGACAATGCATTCAAGTTAGAATTACCATCTCATTGGAAAATTCACAATACATTTCACATTAGTTTATTAAGACCATTTAGAGGCCAATTACCTGTTCACCCTGTTTATGAAAACCCACCTTTATTAGAGGAAGAGACTGAAATACTTGAACCAGAAGCTATCATAGACACTGATTTTATGACCACTAGAACTGGCCGAAGATATTCTAGATATCTAGTTAAATTTAACAACCATCCTGTAGAGGAAGCACAATGGATGCATGCTAGAGACTTAAATGCTTTCCCCACTCTGTTAGCTCCACATTGAGCTAATAGCAATTGAGGTCAATTGCTATCCCACCCTGGGGGTATGATGCCAGGAGGCATATTTCACGGTGGATTCCGTGCCACGGTGGATTCCGTGAGGTTTTACGGTGGATTCCATAAACTTTGATGACTGGGGCTCATACACAAAGTGGATTCTTTGTGCGAGAAGTTGATGGGGACGCCTGTCCTTTTCGGGCGTTTCATTAATTTAGTGTGTACATGGGTGATTCCATAGCGGGCGATTCCGCAAAATACATATTAAATTAATAAACGTTTATGAGTTTAGAGTGCGCACTCGTAATAAATTAAGGTTAGGATTTATTTCTAACCAGTTGATTTATTTATGTAGCTGAAGACTGCTAGGTATTCACTTTTGTCGGTTTAATTGTATTATTTTACTAACGATTGTGAATGCTTCAGTTGATGTGTAGAGATAGCAGCAGTGGCGGAGGAAAGCATTGGAGTCTAGCGAGTATTCGACCTATGGATTATATTTTGATAGGCGCCACGCCTATATTTTGCCATGTCTATTGAGGCATTGATTATTTATTATTATTTTGTATGCACCTATGCGCACGGATATGTTATTTCTATTTGGACATTGTGTTGGGCGTCCCAGACTCTTTGGGCACCGTCCATTAGCTTTATTCCTATTTTTGTAAAAGCAAACTCAAAAGCTAAAAGCTTGTCATATTTTTGTAAATTGGGCTATTATTGAGCATGAAGATGGAAATATACATAAAATACATGCTTTGTGAAGCGCTCACACAAGGCATGGGGGGAGATTGAACCCAATTGGTTTCTTACTCTTGTCGTTCATGCTTTTTACATTGTAATTTGTGTAAAAAGGTAGAGTTCATTGTTTTTGGGGACCTTCCGGAATTCACTACGTGAGCATACAGCGACCGATCTGCTCACCAAATTAATAATGGTATCTCATTGTTAAGGAACTTTATAGTTTGTATGCACCATAAAACAAATGTAACCAAGTACTCCATTCACATGTGTCTTGGTTTAGGAAACTTTGGGCATCTAGATCATAGTACACGACACCTTCTTGAGGGTTACTTGTGGCCTCCTTACTACTGCTAATGCTCCTCTACTCCCTTTACTTTCCCTACTTCTATGACATCCTCGACTACTACATGGGGATTGTTGAAATGATGGATTAGGTGTATGAGACACTAGAGCTATGGATAAAGGCATTTGGGTGTGGTGCAAGGACCTATTACAAGAGTCTGTGTGGCTATTAGTGGTGTGGATGCTTAAGATATGGTAGAGGAATACCTTGTGGCTATCTATAGTTGATTCAATTAAGGTATGGAAGAAGGAATCCATGTGGCTCCCTACGACTAGATAGCCAAGGTGTGGTTAAGAGAGGCCATGTGGCACTTTGCAAACCAAATGGTCTAAGGGTTTTCATAAAATCAAACACCTTTTAGTGATGGGGGCACCCAAAGTAAGCATACATCCCTATCATCATCTCTAATCAAATTGGATTCTCAAATAATGATGTTGACAACATTTACAAAACTATAATTGATATGACAATTAGTCATGACACAAGTACATCTACAAAACCACAATACATGAAAATCAATATTGACACATGTATATAACCTAGGCTGATCCACACCTAAGTATATGGTTGCAAAGTCTGCTTGGTTCTTAAATTACTCCATATCTTAGACCTAAACTCCTTGAAGAAGTATACACATATACTTCCCTTCACCTGTCATCATAACCTATATCACAACTTTGGTCTACACTCACCCTATCTAAGGATATACATATACAATTTACAAAACTTCACCGTGTCTAACAAAGCCCTATTATAGAAACCCCTTGTCCAATCAATGGCTCTGTGTACCTCACAACTCCTGGCCATCATGAAATTACAAAACCAAACAAATAATAAATAAACATGCATATATGAACAAATAAGAAAAAATGTTATCTATAACATAGAAGTGTAACTATAAGTACTATTTAACTTTTGTATAGAACACAATATGAGAGAGACAATAAGAGATACATCACAAGAAGAGAGATCCATTGTTGCCACATGCCTGCCTCTAACAATTCCCTAGCAACACATTTTAGTGGTTCATCGAGAAACTATCCTAGTTGGCTTCACCCGGCACTCATGAGAATACACCGGGTCTATCGTCTAGGTTTCCTAGAGTCCACCCTGTAATGGAAGGTACCCACTGTCCCCACGAGGATCAACTTTTAAGCTCATAGTCCTAATTTGGCAACTGAGGTCTTGATATATCAGCTAGCTCCATTAGAGATGTCCCACAAGGGCTTCTCATCTTATTGGAGTGATCATAGTTACCCTTGGTTCATGGAGTGCAACACTTTTTTCTAGTAAACTGGTTAGGATTCAGGGAACCTTAATGGAGTTTTGGCACAGCCCCATTGAACCTTTTCCTTAAGATAATTTCTGATCAAGGTTTTAAGACTAGACCCTAGGTAATTTAACACTTAGCTCTACCTAATTTTTTCTAATTAACGTTTCGTTTAATCTCTTGAGAGAAGCTCCCAGCTTACCAGGACCACCCATCCATAGGATGGATCTATCAGGAATCTCACCCACCTGCTTTTCGCAAATGGTCTTCTTTAGTTTTCTAATTACTTATCACATTGAGTTATGGCTTATAAAAGCAGTTTCATTAATTACCCCATTATCACAGGTTCCTTCGTGTAATTTTATGGCACAACACAAAGATAGAGAAAATAGTCTTTTGGTAAAACATATTTATTTATTATTTCACAAAGTTCTTTACAATGATTTTCTCCTTCTACCTACGCAAAAGATAAACCTCCATTCACTAGAAAATCCCTTCTGTTTACGCAGAAGAAAAGAAACCTTCCAAGATTTCTGCCCCTTCACTAGTCGGGGACTCAAGGATCCAATCATGATTCCTATGAGGGTCAAGTAGTTCCTAGGAGTGATCGAGAGGTTTATGGCCAGAGCCCCCCTGGCACTCCCACCTCCTCCTATGTAACGGATTCCTCCACCGAGTGACCTCTCGCCATCGGGGCCGACAGTCCAAAGCTCCTTAGTGGTACAAAACAACCCCCCTTCAAGCAGGGTTCCGCGTGCCGTGGGGGAGGCATAACGCAATCTTTCCTCTTATTATCCTACTTATATATTTACAATCAGATCTAATTGCTGCAAGCATAATCAATATTTCCTGTGCAACCATCAATGCATGCACAGATAAAAAAGAAACATCAACATGTGTTTTTAGCATAGGAAGAAACCCCACCCAAATCTAGGGTTTCTCTTTTAAGGTCCCACATTATTCTTAGGATTTAGCTTTCTACTTGCAACTCTTTTTCGGGATATGCAAATTATCTTGTGAATTTGATTAATTGTGAGAAGTTTATTTTATCCTTATGAAAAATTTGGTATTTCTATACTAAAAGATAATATGGGCATTTATGCCTATGGCAGGCAATTCATACATTGCTCTGCCCTAACCCGCACTTAGTAGGATTTCAAATGCTTTTCGAAGTCTGTTTAGGCTTTAGAATTTGTATCAAAAAATGCTTATCAATATCTAACAAGTCCCACAGACTTCTGATATTTATTTAATTTTCGGATACTGATAGTTTCAAGCTTGTCAAGTATTTAATAGTTGTTTTTGCTTCAATATTCTCAATATTTTAGGTTAGGTTTTCTCGTTGATTCATACATGTCTCAACTCATGATATTGATGCTCTTGCTAATATAATCATTAATATTAATATTGCGTGTGTTTTCATTAGCAAGAAAATAATTTTTATTTTACTCTACTCATATTCTATGGTTTAATTGACAATTTTTTACCATTTTCCAAACATTCAACATTATCTAGAAATTGAATTTTCCAAACATTATCATAAGTGTAATTTTTCTTTTATCTTTTAGACATTGAATTATATTTCCATACATCTAATTTATGCGTGTCTATGATATATTTTTTTAATATACATTTTTATTGATTTAATGTATTGATTATTTTATGATATTATTTAAATTATTTTTCATAAATTAATATAAAATTTATATGCATCTCTTTATCATTTAATAAAATGAAATAGAGATAGTCACTGTTAGAAAAAAATGATAAAATATTCACTTCCCTAATAACATCTACCATTTTTCTGTTATTATGATCACATGTATCTTTAACTAAATAACAATAAATATCGTGAAATAAATCATAATTATATTTTCTTAATAACATGCAAACTTAGGTTACCTCTCTCAAGTTTGCGGTGATGATGGGGGTCTCGCCAATTCCTATCACATCATTTTCTCCATCGATCATGTTTCTTGCTTCCCTTGGTTCAAATGTGCTTTTTGAATTTCTGCGACCTTGTAGAGCCATCGAATATCAAGCAAAATTGACGTGGTAGTTCAGGGAGAGTTTATGGTCATTGAGAAACGTTTTGCCAGCATTTTGCTTAGCGGTATGGTGGTATGGGGTGAAGGAATAGCAGGGGGTAGAGAAAATGAAAATAAGGTAGAAAGGGGGTATTTTCCTCTTTCAAGGCTCAAGCTTGAATGGATAATAGAAGTAGAGAAAAGTTTCCATCATCTTAGGAGGTCTTCCTTCTTGCTTTTTTTGTGAAGGAGAGGGGGTATATTTATAGACATGAGGGGGAGTATGCAGTCGACTGATTCTTTTGGCTTCTTGTCAGGGCCAATTGAGCTTTATTAAATATTCATTTTGATTGCTTACCTGTTGGATGGTGGAGTGGGGATGATTATTTAATGCTTTCTCTCTCCCCAAGTGTAAAAACGTCATTTTTAAAGCCTATTTTTTTAAAAACGTCTTTTTCTTTTCAAAACGACTTCATTTGGTGGTTTTTGGCCTAGTTACTTCATGACTTATCTGGTATGTAAAGTCATGTCATACTCTTTGATACTTACTCAATATCATTCTCATTCTTATGTATGCTTCGTCTATTGATTGAGGCTTTTGCAATTTATCTTGCGGTTACGAAATCAATGTGATTCTCGACACATTAAATGGAATTGGGAATGCCAAATCAAATATAATGTGAGAAAAATTATATGATCAAGCTGTCATAATATTATTTACAAGACGTCTTTGCTTCTTGTTGGTTGGGAACATTGGGGCATCTTCTTGTATCAGATTGTGGAATTGATTTAATGCAAGACTCGAAAAGAAAATTATGTGTGGTCACTTATGTGACAGCTCGACGAGTAAATTTTAAAACACCTCAAGATCGAATTTTTTTCTTGATATGAAGCACTATGACTGAATAGTACAATTATCACTCATAATAAGTGAATAAAAAGAGAAGTGTGTGATTGGAAAAGAGAAGATGAGGAGAAAAAACCATAGATTGATCACTCAAAGAAGAAGAGGTGCAAGAAGAAGAAGAAGAAGGGCTCCCAACTCATGCAAGTAACCAAAACTAAGGATCTCTCTTCTTAATTATTGGCTTTCTTGCTTCTTGATGTTGCAAACCAAACAAATAACAAACCCATATACATTTACCAACAAATAAAATACAATGCAATCTATTGTAAATAAAAAGAATAAATTTTTGTAATTATAATAAACATGTTGGCCCTACAAATAACACTTCTTTTAGTTCTACACTTTGTTTTTGCTAACACAACATTTAAAAGTGTGTTTATAATTGTGGGTACCCTACAACAAAAAATGTGTTTAATAAAATGTTTAACAAACCATTTGATATAGTGTTTACAAGCATGTTTATCATTGGGACTAAATTATAGAAAAAATCTAGATTATTGGCTCATCATAAGCATCCTATCATGTTATCTTCAACTTAGAAATATAACTACAAAAATTTTCAATAGACTAGAATAATATATGGAACAAGGGAGGAAGCATAAGAAGAGAGATCCATAATGACTTACAACAAGGGAATGAAAAGTTGAATACGTGATTAGAAAAAGGAAGAAAAAAGAGTAATTAAGCACACCTTGTTCATTGCATGAAGAAGAAGAAGAAGACAAAGAAGGGCTCTCCATGCTTGTAGACTGCAAAAGATAAGGGTTTTCCTCCTCAATCATCTACATTCTTTCTTGTTTGGAAGAATGGGAATGAGACTAGATTACATTTGCAGATGGGAATAATTTTAAATTGTATCATGTCTAAATTTGTGTTTTTTTCATGACTCCTCACAAGATCAAGCAAATATATAGATGTGATTATTCATTAGGGGAGTTTTGAGATCTCAAAAGTCCCTTTTAGAATGTAGATAGAGAGTGATCTACAGCAATGAGAGGAAAAAATTCATAATGGAATCTCTATTTTTAAAAAATGTGAGACAAAGGCATGGGAAAAGATAAAGATGTGAGAGCTCCTTCATATCTGTTTGAAAGGGAAGAATCAAATATGTCAGACTTGGAGCAAATAAAAATAATGTAAAAGAGGTACTAGTACAATAGAAATTTATATTTGGAACCCATGTCATAGAGAGTTATATTTGAAACTCACAATCTCAAACCTTCCATATATAGGCCTAATTGTGAGTATTTGATCCAAGTCAATGTCTTTCTTTTCTATTTGCCAAACTCAACTACTAGTAAAAGTTATAGATGTAAAATGTTTTCTGAGATACAAAGAGAATTAAAACCTAATATCTTAAATAGGATAAGCAAGATTACTTTGTTTATGCCTATTATTCTATTTATTGAACTTTTTTTCAATATTGAGATAAGAAGATCAAAGGACATGCTCTCAGTGTGAAAAGAGTAGGATATGATCATATCTTACAATTTGTGAATGAATGACAAAACTTCAAGAGAGAGGAAGACAATGACTAAGATTGAAGCAAAGGTCAAGAGCTACATGCTTTCTTCTTCTTCATTATTATGCAACAAGTATTCCATCACACACTTCATTGTCTACTAAGACACTAGTAAATCAACTTGGGTCATGCATCTCAACTATTAAAGTTAACTAACTCTAGTCAGCCTAATTGCCCAACTTATTTAGGACACACACACATGCTAATGATAGCTAAGCAACATAGTTATGTTGGGGATAGTATGATAGTGGATGAGCCTAACTCTCTCAACACTCCCTTTCAAGCTCAAGAAAGATAGTGTATTCCAAGTAGTTATCTAAAGTGATTAAACTTATCTTTACCTAGTGACTTGGTAAAGATATCAACTACTGGATCATCTGTCTTGACATGTAGGAGGTCCACCTTTCTTGCAAGTACCATCTCACATATGAAGTGATAGTGTAGCTCTATATGTTTTGTTTAGGCATAGTAAAAAGTGTTATCGCCACATGTACACTACTCATATTATCACAGTACAATATCACTAAATCCTCTACCTACATATCCAAGACCATCAACTTCAACAACTAAGAAATTTCACAAGCTGTCTAATGCGACACCTCTGTACTCTGCCTTATTAGCTATATATAGTTTGTCTATATATAGCATCCTTGGTTCCCTCTATATATTCCAACTATGTGTGCTCACTTGATGCACTTCTAGAGTTCCACTTCCAGTGTCTCGTGTCTCTCTTCTCCTCTCTCTTCCTCCGTTCCTTGTCTCCCTCGCGTACCTTTCAACATGGTATCAAAGCGAGGTTTCACAATTACGCAAAGGTCTACGTCTCAGTAGTCAAAAGCACGTGAAGTGATGCATTGTTTCCTCTTTATTGAGTGTCCTTCGCTCTTACGCCTGTGAGATCATCCAAGAGGCCGGCATCATTCTCCGTATGCCCCAGGCCGTCATGGCCACCGCTCAGATCCTCCTCCATCGCTTCTACTGCAAGCAGTCCTTCAAGGACTTCGATGCTCGGAGCATGGCTGCAGCCTGCTTCTGGCTCTCGATGAAGCTCGAAGAGGAAGACACCTCCAACCATGGTGAGAAGCGATCTCTTCTCTAGGACGTCGTCATGGAGAAGCGATCTCTTCTCCAGGACGTCGTCATGACGTTCGACTGCATTCGTGTATGCAAGGAAGGTGATCCGCCTCTTCCTCCCGGTTCGGAGGCTTACACGAAGTGAAGAGATGAACTGCTGAAGCTGGATATGCGCCTTCTGGTGGAGTGACGACGATTGGCTTTGCAAAGCCTCCTGCGATGCTGATGACACAATCGCGTTGAGGAGATCGGTTTGATTTGCCGTGCACCTCTGTATAACAACAGACCCTTCGCGATGGAGGTTTTGTGTTACTACTACACCAAGTTTGCCTGATGTATCTATGTATCACCAGTAGCGTAAGGTAAGGGCAGTCGGATCTTTCCCCTAGGGGTGCACTCACGGGGTCGATCTCCCGGCAATAAAAGATAGTGCAAACATATTGGTACAAACATATTGGGAGACAAAAAACCAGAGGAAATGTGTATGCAATATAATTTTGTCGCAATCAAGATTCAAATTCCATTATTTGAAGTCATATTGCAGTTCGGTTGTCTAAATTCGGTGTTTTTGCAGTTAATTGAACCACAGCTTCTCAGACCGTTGCGTTTGCACTTGAACGGGACTGTACATCACGAGTCCATTCTATCATCGTGATGCATATTTCTGGCTAGAAAGCACACTGAGGTTTTAATCACTATTAAACTTGGTGTTTATGCATATTCGAACATAGCTAAAAGTTACTCTATTCATCTGGTGTGCTTGGCAGTTAATTAGACATCAACTTCCTCTAGTTGATGGTTCTAGCTTCTAGATTTGTCTCTTCTAGCTATGTTTCATCTATAAGACTATTTCATTGTTTTCACTGTGGATATTTCAATGCTCCAACTTTATCTACTCGTCATTGTAGTTGATGAAATTTCCATGTGTTTTATTAAACATTACTTTACTGCAGCTGATGATTGTCGGTATTTTGTTCATCATTTGATTATTCTAAATGTTTCTTTCTTCCAGTTGATTTTTGGCTCTTCATGCTACATTTCATATTATTTCATCTATATTACAACTAATGCGTTGAAATTATTCCACGCTTTGTTTATAAGAAATGTTTCGAGCCGATGGGATGATATTTCAATTCATTCTTATTCCAGCTGTTGAAATGTTCCAGCTGATGTTTCATTATTATTCCAGTTGTTGAGTTGTTCTAGGCTGATGTTTCGTTCTTTATTGTAGCTAGTTGTTGAGTTGTTCCAAACCATGTTTCGTTCTTTATTCTTCTTTATTCTAGCTCTTGAGTTGTTCCAGCTAATGCTTCATTCTTTTCGTTTTCTATTCTAATGTTCGTCTATTCTAGCTTATGATATATGAGCTGATGTTTCGTTGTTTTAGTATGTTCGTCTATTCCAGCTGATGTTTCATTGTTTCCAGCTATTGTTCATCTATTCAAGCTGATGTTTGGTTGTTCCCAGTTGTGTTTTGTTCTTTCTTGCTGATGTTTCATTGTTTCTAGCTGTTTGTATATTTTCAGCTGATTCATCTGTTCAAGTACTTGATATTTTATCTATTCTAGCTAAGGAGCTGATGTTGCAGCTAATGTTTTCGTCTTGATAATGCTCATCTCATCCATTCTTCTTTCCATTTGCTGGTGGTATGCCAACTACTATTTCGTATATTCTAGCTGATGAGCTGATGAAATTTTTATTGTATATTCTAGCTGCTGAGTTGATTTATGACATTATGATTGTGTTCTAATGTTGATATAACATTTTCTATTAAGTTTTTGATGTCACAGATTATGCTATATAGCCGATTATATCCACACTCAAGATAAAGCAATTTCATGGCCCTTTATCTCCTTCGATTCCTTCATCTATTGTAATTTAAGATTGATGTAGCTCCTTCATTTATCTATAGTAATTCAGGAGTGATGTAGCTCCTTCGATGCCTACAAATAGGCACTTGTATATTTAGGAGTGATTTAGCTTATTTCAACTTTGTAATAATATCTTTTCAATATTAATATAGTAGTAGGGCTATATAGAGCTGTGGGTTTTTCCCTCGAGCCCCCAAGGGTTTTTTCATCCATAGTTAGGGACCTTTATTTGAGCAGGGGTATTAGCTATATATAGTTTATCTATATATAGCATCCATGGTCCCCTCTATATATTCCAACTATGTGTGCTCACTTGATGCACTTCTGGGGTTCCACTTCCGCTATCTCCTGTCTCTCTTCTCCTCTCTCTTCCTCCGTTCCTCATCTCCCTCACGCACTATTCAATATGGTATCAGAGCGAGGTTTCACAATTACGCAAAGGTCTACGTCTTAATAGTCAAAATCACGTGAAATGATGCGTTGTTTCCTCTTTACCGAGCGCGCCCTTCGCTCTTATGCCTGGGAGATCATCCAAGAGGCCGGGCATCATTCTCCGTATGCCCCAGGCCGTCATGGCCACCGCTATTAGCTATATATAGTTTGTCTATATATAGCATCCCTGGTCCCCTCTATATATTCCAACTATGTGTGCTCACTTGATGCACTTCTGGGGTTCCACTTCCGATGTCTCGTGTCTCTCTTCTCCTCTCTCTTCCTCCGTTCCTCGTCTCCCTCGCACACTATTCAACATGCCTCAGTAATAGATAGTGCAACTATTGGTTGCTTCTTGCTACTCCAACTAGTCATCCCACTAATAAGGATAAATGCATAGCCACTAGTAGATTGTCTATCATAAGGACATCCTGCCCAATCTACATCAATGTATCCCATGAGCTTTAGGTCCCCATCTCTCTCATAAAAGAGTGCATAGTCTACCATTGCCTTAACATAACACATGATCCTTCTTAGTGCATCCAAACAGGGTTTCGTAGGCTTATGCATAAACTTACCGATAAGCTCAACTATATAACTAAGATTAGGCCTTGTGATGGTCAAGTATATCATTCTTCCCACCACCTTCTTATACATGGTAACACCTACAAATTTAGCTCATGTATTTGCATCCAATTTGGTATTTTGATCCAATGAAGTATCAAGTGGCTTACAATCTATTATACTATACTTCTTCAACATTTCCAATGAATATTGTCTCTACATCAGCCAAAGTCTATTGACTAAATTTACCACTTTAATGCCCAAAAGGAACTTCAACTCACCCAAATCTTTCCTGTCAAACTTAGTTTTCACCATAGTTATCACATCTTGTATTCCAATGTCATCATCACTTGTAATAATGAGTTCATCTACATAGATGACTAGCACAACCAAACGTGCATATGTTTTTCTAATAAATAAACTATGATCAACTCTGCCAATTGTAAAACCAAGACTCTACAAGTAAGTGTTATTGTGTGCATACCAAGCTCTTGGAGCCTATTTCAGCCCATAGAAAGTCTTTTTAAGCTTGCACACATGATTTGGATACTATAGGTATACATACCCTTCAAGTTGATCCATCAATACTTCTTCTTCTAGGTCACTATTCAAGAATACATTCTTCACATCCATTTGTTATAATTTCCAGCCCTTTGCTATAGCCAAAGCAAGCACAGTTCTAATAGTTGCGATCTTGGCAACATGGCTCAATGTTTATTCATATTCTAAACCATATTGTTGAGCATATATTTTTACTATCAACCTGGTCTTGTATCTTTCAATGTTGCCATCAGACTTGCATTTAACTTTATACACCCATTTACAACCAATAGTCTTTTTGCCTTTAGGCAATGCAACTAGTTTTCAAGTTCCCATGTTCAAATATGTCATCTCTGTTGAATAGTGTTTCCCATGTAGACAGATCAAAATATTTGTAGGCTTTCCACTCTTGAGCATAACCAATGAGCACACTTTTGTATGGCTTAGGATCTAATTTCCTCCTCTTTTCATCTAAGATATGGACATATGCAATGAAACTAAAAACTTTCAAGTGTTTGATGCTTAGCTTATGCACATACAGTTTCTAGTATGGTGTCATTTCATGAATGCTTGTAGTTGGAGTTTGATTCAACACATGCATTGTTGTCATAATGGCCTCAGCCCAATAGTAGAGTGGCATGTTCTTCTCATTAAGCATTGAAATGGCAATCTCTATAAGTACCCTATTCATTCTTTTAGCCACTCCATTCTACTATGGAGTATAACTTGAGAGTTGCCTTTGTGAATGCCATTCTTGGCTAAGTATGTATCAAACTCATTGGATACATATTTCCCACCACTATCAATTCTCACACATGAAATAAAGAAATCAAAATCATTTTCAACTTACTGCTTGAAATCCTAAAAAATAGCAAATACCTCATCTTTATGTTTCAAGATATATACCTAGGTATACCTGTTGAAATAATCTATAAATGTAACTTAACACTTGGTTCCTCCAAGAGATGCATTATGGGTTGGTCCCAAGACATTAAAGTGTATCAATTGTAGTGGCCTCAAGCTATTTCATACATGTTTTACAAATAGAAAGCGAGATTATTTGCCAAATTGACAGGCATCACAAACATGACCCATCTCAATGTATGCAAACTTTGGCAAACCTGTGACTAGCTACTTTCTTTTCATAGTTTGCAGCCGCTGAATATTTGGATGCCCAATCCTCTTGTGTCATAGTTCAAGATCTCTAAGAGCATCCTACTATCCTTGTTGTTTGCCTTTTTTATTAGCCTACTCTTTCCAACAACCTTTCGCAATGTGGCCATACTTGCCATAGTAATGATAGTCCTTATCCTTGTTAGCATTCACATATATTTTCAATGAATGCCATGATTCTCTACCTCTAGAGTTGGATCTCCCCCTTGCTCGAAGGTATCCACCACCTCTAGGAAAAAATCCCATGTTGGTTATTGGCATTCTAAGATTACATGCAAGGAATAGGTAATCAGAGCACACCCAACTACTTGCTCACATACATGAATATTTTGTCACAGGATTATTGACATGAACATGAGTGTTTAACCACAAAATTGCTGATGTCACAAGGCAGATTGAACCAAAGACATTTTGAGCTAGCAATCAAAATAGGTGTAGATTCAAAGATTCCCTTTTGATTTGACTTGAATCTTTTTGGATAGTGCAACCCTTTTCTTGAAGCACATAATGACCATCATCATGGTTTCTTCCATCATAGATCATCATGTATGATGATGCACAAATATTCTAATGGCCTTGTGCTTGAGCATTAGGCCACCAGGCTTGCCTCACAACTCCATCAATAGCAGCATAACTAAGCATCTATGTTTGACTGGAAAGCATGACTTTCTTAAGTGGCCAAAATGCAATTATAGTAGAAAGTGGCATGTCTTGGAGGTGAGCAACATAACTAAGCATCTATGTTTGACTGGAAAGCATGACTTCCTTAAGTGGCCAAAATGCAATTATAGTAGAAAGTGGCATGGCTTGGAGGTGGGCAGCAACAAGAGAATATGTGCAGATTCACAATGGGCTGATTTGCTCCTGTTGTTATGTTTTTTCATGTGTAATGAAGTTGTGACCAGTCTCACACAATGCACTTGATGCCTTCCAAGTAAGCTCAAGACATAGGAGTAAAGCCATTGCCATATATTGAAATGTAGTAATAAACCATTTTCAGTAGTCCACACTGAACCTTGTGCAATCACTATAGATCTCCATGCTAATGTTGCTTCTGTCGTGTCCCAACTCAGCACTTAACAGTGCTTCTATCTTCCTCTTTCTAATCTCCAAGAAAAAATGACTCTGATACCATGACAAAACTTCAATAGAGGAAGAAAATGACTAAGATTGAAGGAGAGGTCAAGAGCTACATGCCCTCTTCTTCTTCATTATTCTCCAATCATTCCATCACACACTTCACTGTCTACTAAAACACTAGTAAATCAACCTAGGTCATGCATCTCAACTATAGTCAACTAATTTTAGTTAGCCTAATTGCTCGACTTATTTAGGACACACACACGTGCTAGTGATAGCTCACCAACATAGCTCTCATGTAAGGGATAAGAGGCTAGTGGATGAGCTTGGCTCTCTCAATAGGGTGGTATACTAGGGTAGGAGGAAAGAGAACTTGTAAAATAGTTCATGACTCTATTTCTTGTAAATACATGGTGGCTACTCAAAATTTCATCTTTAGCTTTTATTACAATAGATGGCTTTGAATTGGCAGTAGTTTGGTTTCTTAAGACCAAAGTCTTCAAGATTTTAGTAAAGATCCTATATTGGATCTTGATGTTTGGTTCAATGAGGATGTTCTTACAATCTCAAAGGTTTGATCATTATGTATACTACATCAAGTGAGGATGGACTTATAGTTCAATGAAGATATTGAATTGCCAAGCTAATTTATACACCACCTTAACAAGAAAAGGATAAGGCAATACATTAAATTATACATACTTAAGTGTATATTTAATTCCATTTCTTGAATGACAAAATATTTATGTTAAATTTTTTTGTAGATATCAAAGAGAAGAGAGAAGATAATACATCGCAAGGATATCAACAAAAAAATCTATTTACTATTAATATGAATACAAGCATTGGCATTGAAGAAAATATATATTTTCTCTCATCATAATTATATACATGAGTATTTATAGGGTAATTTAGAAAAGATATACAAAAAATCTATTCCTTTTTGTGTGAGGAGTTTTCCCAAGACAAAAATCCTTTCTAGGAGTCTTTTGACTTTTCTTTGGTTGTTTGGTTGCCTTATAGGTGATGAGGATATAATTTTCACTTGCTACATATGTTGCATCCTCTCCTTCCTTACCCACTTCCATGCTCCCCATGTCCTCCATGCCTCGGTGTTGCTACATACAAGTGTTGATTATATACTTCAAAAGCTTTGCTCTTATATACTAGAGATGCTCCCAATTGCAAGAGTCCTTGAAAATTTATATACAACATTGAAATAAAAATTGTGTTATTTTATCATTATTTTACAATGAATTATATTTTGAGTACAACTCTATATTAATAAAGTTAACTACTTTTCAAGTTATCTTTATGAGTTTATTATCATTAAAATAAATAATATAAAATAATAATCTAGTATCGATAATTACTCCCCAACCACATGAGTGGCAATCTTCCTGATGACAACATAACAACCAGTAACACAAAGTGAAATTATCCAACATATTTATGGTGATATGTGGAATTAACTATCTTAACATCTTCTGATCAAAAGCTCACCACAACTTGTTTATATTCCATCTTTGCATGTAGATCAAAAGGCATTGGAGGCATTTTTTCTAGCAGTTCAATCATTATTTTTTTCTCTATATAAAAAATAATAAAATTTAAACCATTTATAAAATATAAGACTTTAAATTATCAAGGAATCCTTAACTTATTTTACTTATATATTGGCATCTCTATGGGTACCCTTTAAATAATTAAGTATAATTGGTTGTCAATGCAATCCATTGCAATTAAGCTCCAATAGGAATTGAAAATAGTCATATACCCCTAATTTAGTAAATAAGTATGTTGATGAAATGAGATAGAATAGCAAACTACTTACTTTTCATGATATGGAATCAATAGAGGCTCCAAGGTTTCAAAATCAATTGGATTGAACTAGTGCCCAAGTCCATCTATTTTAAGCACATTTCTCCACATGAAATGGGATACCGATGGATCAAGCACTCCAATTTTTGTGTCATTTGTAAAGATAACTCATGTATAATGAACCTAACCAAACACAAACTAATCTTCATAGTTTTATAGTGTCTCATGAAATGCGAAAATCATGGGGCTTTACCTACCCAAGTAGCAACACAAATTTCCTTTCGTGAGACATATTTGTTTTTTTTTAAATTCCATTATGTCTCATGAAACATAAAAATTGTGGGGGTGTGCATAAACAACAGGTTGAAGTCACTTTTCACAAGACACATTTGTCTTGTGAAAGATCTATGCAAATCAACCTTTGAAATAAGCACATAATATGTCTATGCATAAGCAAAATATTTGTGTATGCATAGACAAAATGCAAATTGTTCGTGGCATAGGCAAAATGTCTATGTATGCATAGACAAAACACAAAGGTGTATGCATAGAGAGAATGCAAATTATTCATAATCCATTGTGGAAAAGGATAAAAGGATAGGGGATCAACAACATACCTTTCTTCTGTTGAAGGCAACTTGTTGGATGGATACAAAGCTTCCTTGGTAGCTCTCAAGCTTCTTATGGTCTTTTGTATAAGTTGCATTTATAAAAAGATGAGAGAGATCCTTGAAACAGGAGATCTAGAGCTTGGAAGGATCTTTAGAGTAACGTTGGACACAATAGGTAATACTATGTTCGTAAATCACTTTGAGCTTGTCAAAGTCATGCTAAGTTAATAAAGTCATTGCGAATATTCAAGTACTCATTATTTGGTGAGATACTTATATTGTAGGGGACAAGTCTTTACTTTTGGTTGATGATTACATGCATGACTTTCATGATTGCTAACTAGTTGCATAATTTCAAGGAGAATAATTCCAAAAAATGAATAAAGAAGCCCTTTTTCGGCATGAATGGATTTAATTACAAAAAGAAGCATAAGTCTTGAGGCCAATGATCAGTTTTAGGGTTTTCTTTTTAAATGACTCTTTATTCTTTTATGGCAATTTTTTCTAGCATCTTTAGTATTTTCAATCATCAAGACTTTACTCCACCAATATTCATCTCAAAGAGTGTCTTGAAAATCTCAAAGGTAAAAATCTCAAAGAGGGTGTTGAGTCTAGCTTCTTCACATAAGGACAAGCTTGAGGACATGGCTAAGCTATGCTTCAATGAGATCTTGAAGAGAGTTGAAAATATCTTGCTCATAGGCTAAGCTCTATCTCAAAGAGATCTCAGAGAGAGAGAGAGAGAGAGAGAGAGAGAGAGAGAGAGAGAGAGAGAGAGAGAGAGAGAGAGAGAGAGAGAGAGAGAGAGAGAGAGAGAGAGAGAGAGAGAGAGAGAGAGAGAGAGAGAGAGAGAGAGAGAGAGAGAGAGAGAGATGATTGATACAAGCTTGAGTACATGGTCAAGATCTATCCCTGTCACAGGACTAAAATGAGCCTGACATTGGCTCTAATGACTTTAGCTCCAGCTCCTAAACACACAAAAAAACGCCGCATTGCCTCACGGCGCCAAGAGTGTCAGGGTACTATAAATAATTGTCCTAATTGTTGTGTTTGTAGATATAATTTTTGGATTGTAGTCTAACCAGTTACCCCTCTCAACTCCAAGCAAAGGAGTTTCTCCCATGTAGGTCACTATCTCACCTCAAATCACACACATAAAGGGTGCCCCCCTAGCGAACTATTGTGGCCCTATGGCTCCCCTACACCCCAAAGATTGGGCCCACAATGCACTATCTGAAACATATAACACATCGTAGCATGTTCCTCTCTCAATATTGATCATTCTAGGAGATTGTTCATATCCTCACATAAAAATTTTCTAAAAGAATAAATTCGCTAACCTATGGCTAGGGATCCGCTTTCAATCCATGTCGGTCAAAGGGTTTGTAGACGATTACTATGCATCCAGGAGATTCATTCTAACACCATACTTATATGTATATGCAACAAGTCATGCCACATTGTGCTCAAACAATTCTAAGTAATAAAACATCCACATGACATGCAAAACCATTCTTTTCATGATTTATTCTAGCGTAGTGTGAAATTGAAGAGATGGAAACTAGGTCAACTCATGCTTGCACTCCTTTAAATATTTGCTAAAACCCTAAATGCCTTACTATGATGCACAAACATTTGGTTCTTCATTAAAAAGATGTAAATTTTCAGCATTTATTTCATGTCAATGCCTTCTATTTATTGATTTTTGTATTTTATGTGTCATTTTACATAGAACCCACCCTTACCTAGACACTTTAATACAAAAGCAAGCATAGATTAAGGCTGAATCCCATGTCCTACTATTCACTACACATTCGTCAATATTTTCTTAATTTTAAAAATTTTAAAGCTCAAGAATCTATTTTTCTCTAGTTTTTCTTAAATTTTAATCATTTTTCTCAATTATTATTATTATCAAAATTACTAATAATTTTATGATTTCTGATCAGAAAGTAGAGAAACACAGCCATGGTAACTAGCATGCATTATTTTGCCCCATATGCCCACCATTACTTTTATCAATTTTATCAACTACCATAATATTTTTTACTTTTGTGAGTCTTACATGACTTGAATGATTACTTTTTGTATTATAATAACCACAAATATTAAAAACTTGAAGTTTTATAACTTGAATATAATATATATTATTTCCATATAAAATTTCACTCCATATGCATTCCAATTCCATGATGAAAATGGAAGTACAATCAAATTTCCTTTGAAACCAAGACTTATCGTAAAATATTCTGTAAAATCATTTTATTCTTTATGATTTGGGAGTCAATTACCTAGCCTATCAATGCTCCCCACATCACTAGCAAAAGTCACATTCATGCTCCTTCACTCCATTGCTTGCATCGCACCACGTTCCTGGCACCCATTCCCCTTCATCCTCTTAGGGCAAGCAAGAGAGCCAATAGAAGGACCTACCATGGTCAAGGAGGTCAATTTAGACAGGGAGGGGGAGACACCCCGACCTATCTTTATAGCTAATGACCTAACCAAGGGAGAGGAAGCAAGTCTCATTGCTCTCTTGCAAGAATATATAGACATCATTTGTTTGGTCCCTGGACGAACTCAAAGGGGTAGATCCGAGTGTAGTGACTCACAATATACCCATGGCATCCGATGCAATGCCGGTGAAGCAACAACCATTTCCCATGAATCCAAAGCATGCCCATGCTATCAAATAAGAAATTGATAAGCTAATGAGAGCAGGATTCATCTATGAGATTGAGCACAGAGAGTGGGTCTCACCCATAGCCATCGTACTAAAGAAGAACGGGAAGATCAGAGTGTGCGTCAACTACAAAAAGGTAAACATTGCTACAAAGAGAGATAATTATCCATTGCCATATGCCAAGCACATGCTCAAAAGAGTGGCTAGTAAAGAGGCCTACACTTTCTTGGATGGCTTCCTGAGGTATAACCAGGTGCAAGTGCACCCTAACGATAGACACAAGACCACCTTTGCCACTGAGTGGGGAGTCTTTGCCTACATAGTCATGCCCTTCGGGTTGACTAATGCACTAGCTACCTTCTAGATTCTCATGTATGCTATATTCAAGGATATACTTAGGAAGAAGTTAGAGTTTTTCGTCGACAATCTGTGTGTTCACTCCACTTGGAAGGAGCATGTAGACAAACTCTGAGATGTCTTTGAATGGTGTCGATTATATCATCTCTCATTGAGCCCCTTCAAGTGCCAGTTTTGGGTGAAGCAAAAATGCATCTTAGGACACATGGTGTCAAAGAACGGCACTGCCACTAACTTCTCAAAAGTCACGATTATCGTCGATCTCCCATCACCAATTGATTACAAGGGAGTTTAGCGCTTCCTAGGCCATATAGGGTATTATCGATAGTTTGTGTTGAACTATGCATTGATTGCTTGACTTCTATACAAGCTGCTAATTATATTCTAGTGGACCAAGGAATGCCAATGTGCATATGAGCAGTTGAAAAAGGCTCTAACCACTGCACCAATTCTATGAGCCCCAAACTAGACAATCAATTTTCATGTTCACATCGATGCTTTTAAGTTCGTTGTAGGAGTGGTGTTGTGTGAGCCTAGTGAACACAACTTAGACTATCCTCTGAGCTTTGCTAGTAGATAACTCAGAGAAATGAAAATGAATTATTCGATAATAGAGAGAGAAAGTTTAGCCATGGTGTTTGTTGTAAAGAAGTTTTGGCATTATCTTTTGGCTATGCCCTTTGCCTTCTTTGTTGACCATCAAGCCTTTCTTTACCTTGTTAATAAACCATGCACTATAGAACACAATATTAGTGAGTTTGGGAATCTCTCAATTCCCATTATTTGAATACTAAAAATGTGGCACCTGGATACCGTGTCCATAAGTTTTTCAAAACCATATGATGTACCTATCATTGAAAAGCAGTTGAAAAATAGAATCTATTGAGCTATAGAGCGCTTGATTTGGAGTTATAGTGTTCAAATTATGACAAATCCAAAGATTTGACCACGTGTCCCAAACTTATGGGAAATTCCCATATTCCCCAATATGGTGTTATAGCAACATAGCTCAATGGTTATGTCTACTTTTAGAGTTGGACTTCTCCATGGTTGTAAGGAAAGAAACATTATATGGTTGACCATATGTCTCGCATCCCCATGGGAGAAGCCACTGAACAAGGCATTGCAGACGAACTACCTAATGCCTATCTATTCAACCTATCTAGTGCAAAAGGTTTGTTTAAAGCTGATTTGATGCCTTATTGGGCAGATGACATAGTCCAAGTGCTTGAGCATGGACTCCCTCAAAGACCAATTGAGAAAGCCCAGCTTAGGCGTCTCATTCTCAAAATCCAACCATATCAATTATAGTAGGCCAACTTTATTGGCTAGGGCAAGATGGGTTGCTGCATAGATGTGTGTGTGAGCATGAAATGCGTGACACGCTGGCATGAGCACATAGCGGAATAGTGGGAGGGCATTTCAGTGGAGATAAAACAACCTACAAGGTAGTACAATCTTAGCTATGGTGGCCTACTCTTTTCTGAGATGCATCATGATTCGTAAAGCACTATGATCAGTGTCAATGGACCAAGGTACCAGTTTGCAAGGACAAGATGGAATTGAGTTCAATCATTGCAAGGCAACCATTTGAGAAATGGGAAATCGACTTCATTGGGCCAATTAATCCAGCAGCACAATAATCACAAGCAAAATACATAATTATTGCCAAAGACTATCTCACGAAGAGGACAAAAGCATGAGCTATAAGAAAGAATGATGCTAGGACCACTGCCAAGTTCTTTTGGAAACACTTAATCTCAAGATTTGGCTGTCCCATCAAAATTTTTAGCAACCAAGACACACACTTCATCAATGAAGTGATCACTCATCTCCTATCCACCTTTCTAATCATCCATCAAAAATCCTCACCATACTATTCTTGGGCTAATGGCCAGGTTTAGTCTACGAATAAGATACTAGTAAATGTCCTGACCAAGGTAGTCTCTGCTTTGCATAGCGATTGGGATAATAAACTCGTGGCATCCTTATGGGTCTACCACTCAATCTATAAAATGGCTCTAGGACAAGCTTCCTTCAGGCTAACCTATGGGACTAAAGCAATTCTACTTGTAGAGTTCTTTGTTCCTAGATTGAGAATCGCTCATCAAGAGAGATGGGATGGAAAGGAGGCATGGATAGAGCACCTAGTTGAACTAGAACGCCTCTCAGAAACTTGATTTCTAGCCACCCACACACTAATATGCGAGAAGGAAAGATGCAAAAGATGGTTTGACAAGCATATCAACAATGAGATTTTGAACAGAAAGACTTAGTGCTCTTGTACTCTGTCAAGGGTCATAAACAGAAGGTGAAGTTTAGAGTGTTAGGGACTTTCAAGGTCCGCACCATCAGCAGAACCAATAATGTGAAACTCAAAACCCTCGAAGGAGAGGGCATAGGATTCTTCAATGGCAGTCGCATCAAGTACTACCCTCCCACTCACCCATTACATGAGCCTCCAATGCTAGAGTCCCCTGTCAACATGTGAGTGGCCACGATCACAGAGATTGATGATGAGGATGAGAAAGTAGTAGAACGTCCTATCTTAGCATAATGGTCACTGCCAAGAAAACAGACACCTTCAATACATTGATCTATGAGGGAATTGACTTTAATGTCTTAACTCATGATCATTGGACTCACATTAGCAGACCGTAGTTACAGCCCACAAATGCCAAACTCAGCCCATATGGGGGTCATGACTCACCACAATTAAAGCATAATACCAATTATCTTCTATGTGTTTCCAAACAATAAGGATGCCGGAGTGGAATCACTGTTAGGACGCACATTTAAAAAGCAAGCTCATTGCAATGTTGACTATGATTCATAGTGTATTCACCTTGCCATAGGCAATTTGCATATAGTTACCACCTTCAACAAGGGCTGCGCAACTCCAAAAAAGTCCACAAAGCCACTGGTAGAGAAACCCACCACCAAGTCTAAGGAGAGGGAGTCATCACTCACCACAATCTGCCAAACCTAAAGACCTGCAAACTGCTAAATCCAAAATTGCTACCTTTGAACCAAGGCTTCAATGGGCACCTAAACATCCAAATTTGCCACATAGGAGCATCCATTCCTAGCCCGACAAGGTGAAAGACGTGCACTCAAAACCCAGAAAGCCAAGATGAAACCATAAACATTGTTGTATGATTAGGGTCCACAAGACTTTATTGCAAGTGCAAGGCTACCATGCAAGCAACACTTCGATCTAGGTTTCTAAAGCCAAAATAGCCAAAGGCCCTACTCAAATGCTGCCCTCAAGCTATTGGCCACACGAACCATCAAACAGATCAAGCACGCTGGCCATAAGAGGCTTAGGATATTAAATCCAAAGAACCTACAAAGCCCACCCAACATTTCCGAATCTAAAATAGTCTATAGGTCTAAACCACAACCCACTACTAACAAGATGTCTCAACTTGGGCCTACTAGTGCCCCTCAAACCTCAGAAGCACAATTAGCACTTGTAGCCTAGACTATAGAACAAGAGGCTATGTTGCAACTGTAGAAGCAACTTGAACCAAAACGACCAACTGCTGAGCTCTCTAGTTCATCAATCAAGCACCAACCAGCTATAGGCCTTAGACCCTTTTATGAGTGGAGATCAATTCTAACCTTGGCTGTGGACTTCACTGAGAATATAGGGGATGACTTCATTGCTTGCTTTAGATTCTTAGATACCACTTTTCGGTCACTTACTAAAAGCTATGACTGCTTGTACTTATACCTTTTGGAAGAGCCTTTAGCAACGAAGGTGTGTACACTACCTTGCTCACGGGAAGAATTTTAATTCATATTCATTAAGTCTATAGATGACTGAGGAGCTAATCACCACTGAGATTTCCCATGAGAAAGCATAGAAATGATGCCTCATCACATCATACAACAAGCGCACAACATATGCCACACCGACAAAGATATCAAAGAATTGAAGCAACTTGCTGATAACAACTCTTGTTTCTTGAGGAAATCATATGCCCTTCTCCTTCAATGGGAATTTGAGGGCTTTCAAATCATGACTAATGCTGAATAGAGACGTGCTATCAAAACCTTGGAGTGTGACCCCAATTACATAGCTCCAATCCCCTATAGGGTTTTGACCACCATCCGTAACCGACCTCTAGAAGAACACCTCCTGAGCCACCCATATCTAGATTGAATTTTGACTGAGGAGGAGTTACACATTGCCAGTCATGTGAACTTCGGTGACTTCCTCACGGATGTGCTCACATATGTCACTCAAGTTGGCATTCCTCCTTTCGACATGGACCACTTTTCTCAATTAGAAAAAAATCCCAAGTTCTTTACTTAGCTCATGCAAAAGTAAAAGTCCCAAAACACAAACATTGAAGGCCCTTGACCTTTCAACCTCTAGATCCTAGGAAGGATTCTTCTTATTCCTTAGCGGGGAGGGGGAAAGGTGGAATGAAGAGGTGAAGTCAAACATGTAAAGAGAAATGAAACACGCACAGAAAAACTAAAGCCTCAATCAATGCCAAAATAGATGAAAAACAACTCTTCATGAAGGAAGAATGTCGTAAAATTTTGGGAAAAGAATAAGAACTGCTCAAAGGAAATTTCTCTTTTGATACTTATGCATGTCTTCTTTCCATAAAAGCATGATCAACTCCTATTTATCTTCTGGCAAGGAAAGTCTTAAAAACACTAATGGTGAACCATGATTGTGTGACAAGAATTGAAGATGGCAACACAACAGGATTGTGTCCATCATCTTCCATTCATGGACAAGGAAAGATGAAGCAATGCAACCTAGCTAAGTACATCGAAAAGTTCGCAAACAGGAACTTGACCACACCAAGTGTGTGAACTTCTTGAGGACCTACAACCTTGATAGGGAATGTGGGATGGTGACTGTGGGGAGGGGAGAAGGAGCAAAGAAATTTCAAATTTAGCTCAGTAAGACCTTGGCGGAGAAGGCACTAGGTCTAGAACCCAAGGTGGGAAGGAGACAAAAGAGGGATGTATACGCCATGCTAAACATGAAGAAGGAGCAAGTCCTAACAAACAGAAGCATAAGCATTCAAGACATCCTCAACCCAAAAATCTAAATGCAGGTAAAAGTTGTCCATTCCCTCTTCTCCAGCCAATGGTACAACTCCCTTACGCACAGAATCAGTGTGCCCATGCTGGAAAGCTTGGAAACTTGTGCATTGGATGAAACAGAATGGAATGTCTATGTGCGGAAGACTATTGATAAATCCACTAAGGCACTAGCCTTGGGCAGCAAGCTGGCAGGTGGGGAATCCTCGGCATCAAAGGGATCGGAGAGGAAGGACCATCTTCCAAAGCCTTACTCATCGAATATGGGGGAATCTTGACCGCCCTCATCCACGAAGTTGTGAAGGAGACTCAAAATGTGGCAGAAGGAGTCGATGAAATGCTTGGAAGGTCACCTCCTCAACAAGAATAAGAACAAACAAGTGAAAGAATAGTTGGTGATGAGGAGGGATCACTAGAAGGCCAGCCCATGAAAAGAAAACCAAAAGCACCCAAGAAAAAGACAACACAAGAGAGGTAGGAAGAGAGAATGACAAAAAAAGGAGAAGGAAGAGCTAATAAAAGGACAAAGAAAATCCAAGAAAGTCAAAGAAGAGAGAAGAAACAAAGACAAGGCTGAATTGCAAAAAATAACAAAAGAATCAAAAAGGGCAAAGGAAGAACGACAAAAGAATGTAGAAGAAGACAAAGAGTTGAGAAGAAAGGAAGAAGAGGACTTGGCTTTAGCTGTGTACATATCCATTGAGCAATAGTGTAGGTACAAGGAGTTGGCAACAATGAGCCTGCCAAGGTAGGACAAGCTGAGAACTAGTGGCCAAGCACCAAAAGAACTACCTTCACTTGTTCCAGAGGAAAAAGGCAAGGCTACACTCCACTCGATCCCACCCACCATCTTGCCAGCCTCCTTAACCATTGCAGCAATGCCAGGCACCGCAATTTGATGCCAGTAACCTCATGGCATGGGTGCAGTTCTTGGTCAATAAAGCACATACCCCAATGCTCGAATCTAGTGCAGGGACTACGATGACAATAATAAAAATACTGGCAGTTATGGATGTCAAATCTCAACAGGGGCCCAAGCAACCAAGAATGGAGATTACTACTACCACGGGGCTACAGCCTGTTAATCAGGACGAGCATGTCAAGGAGCTTTATACTCAATTGGAAAGAGAAAAAGAGGATAAGAGAGCTGCAATAACAAAATTGGAAACTAAAAAAGAAATTTCAACTGCCTTCCAACTAGAAAAAACACGCCAAGTGGCCATACAAAAAAAATTCCATGCGCTAAAAGCGAAACTAAGGTCCTATGAAGATGAGAAGGAACAACGGCAAAAAAGACTAGAAGAAGAGAACCAAGATCTGGTCACAATGTAAAGGGAGTACAAACTCCTAGTTCTACAGCAGGCAGAGATCAAAACATAGATGAGAAAACTCCAGGAGGACATGGAAGAGATCGCCACACTAGAGACAGAGAGAGCACAAGAATAAGAGGAATGACAAAGAGAGAGGAAAGAAGCAGAGTATAGAGTGCAAAGGGAAAGAGAGAAACAAGCAAGATTAGAGAGATAGATCGAACTCCTAATAGAAGAAAAAGAAGACATTGTGTAGAAATGGAAAAGGCAGAAGCTGATGATAGTGGCCTTGTCACAAAGGCAAAGTGAGGGCTCGGTAGAGATGAAAAAGAAGGCAAAGGAATGGGAGGCCAAGAGTGAGAAGAGAGTGAAGGACCTAGTGAGTCGCTTGGCCCTTGCGGAAGGAAGCATAATACTAGCACAAAGTAGGGCAGTAGGAATTGCTCACTCCAGTCTAGAAGCCCAACAACATGAATTCCTCAACACAATCTTAAATATCACACTCTTTGAAGAGTAGAAGTCAATTGAGGTGCTTAAGGAAAAATTGAAAATAGCTCGCAAGGCGATTAAACAAGGGCTGTGATCCCAAATCTAGGACATAAGCCTCTATCTGACATGGCAAGATCAACGAGAAATTTTTTTGAGAGTGGGCTTCACACTGTAGGAGGTTGACACATTGGGACTCCAAGAAGAACAATCATAGGAAGCAATCCCAAGGTCAAGCCATAATGAGGCACAACAAGATGAGGAGTCAATTCCACCATCTCCCTCACCATAGCCAGAACCCCCTCAAGAGCAAGATGTCACAGTAGAAAGGAAAGTAGAAACTAGAAAGAAGAGGTCTAAAATGCTTGACCAAGCACATAGAAGGGAAAAATCGCAACTGCCTATAGTCCTAGAGCCTCCCATCCCACTGAAGAGAGAGTTCTCACCCATGAACTAGAACACAGAGCTATCAGTTTGGGAGCAATGGGAAAATCACACGCCAACCCTTTGATTTCATCTTCTGTTACCCAACGGCCCTGAGCAAAGTGTTATCCACCGAAGCAGTAACGGAAGTAATTGCCATGGGAAGAAGGCTTGGTGGGTGGCTGATGGCTCGCCAAAAGAGAGAAGAATCCAATGGCTTGGGGGACAGAATCTCCAGATTATTGGGAAAACAAGGTTGAGGAGAGGTGCCCCACATGGTAAAAGGCTACGAATCCCAACCTAAGAGGAGGAGAAGAGTTTGGAATGGCAATGTGGATGCATGGATGTTGTTTTGCGGCTCCTTGCCAAAATGATCCGACCTATCTACCATATCCTCGAAGGGTAGGAGTAGTTGACCTTGACATCCATGGTCGAATACGATTTCTTGAAGATCTACATCATAAATGCCACAAAGCATGAGGAAGCACTTTCCTTTTCATTACAAGATCTATGGGACTCCATGGCTCATTTATTGATGGAATTCTCCTACTACCTAGACCCCACCTTTGTTACAATATGTAACTATATTAGATTACTTAGGACCCTCCTCAGGCAACCCCATGCACCAGCACAATATCATCTCCCACCACTCTTTTTTTACATCGATACAAGAATAGATGGATGTGCCATGACGCAGCTGATGCTACGTGTTGGTGCGCAGATCGGACGTTGTATGCTCGCGTAGTGAATGCCGGAAGGTCCCCATGGAGCCCCAAGAGGAACACCAAAGAAAAGGGAATTCTCTTGCAAGAAAATCTATCTTGTAACATCAACAAGCTTGTTTATCATGTTTCATATGATCACAATGAAGAAAAGAACACCAGGCACAACAAATCTTCATGCAGCATTATGTAGATCTCCCACGGATTTTAATAGAATCAACCATATTCTTCAATATCTTCACAAAATCCATCAATAGAACAAAGAAAGCAAAGGAATACACCATCTTTGAATGGAAATACATCACATAGTATTCATCTTCAATATCTTCATAGTCTTCTCTCTCAATCTCTCATATACAATCACTCTGTTTCAGTAGAATTGGCTATCTCTGACTCTCTCTCTCTCTCTCCATCAATAATACATCATGTCCTCACTACAATCTCTCAAAATTACTCTCAATAATCCTTCTTAGGTCGTGGATACCCCTCCCAAGAGGTATGTCTGATATGAAGAGTCACCAGAGCCACTACAGTGTCCTTTCATAGCTCACTACTGCCACTTTACTCTAGTCTTTACTTGAGTCTTTGGCAGCTACTTCTTCCACTTCTTTCAGCTCTTTTGCACTTGTATTCACCTCTTTCCAAGGCTAGAAAATTTTCCCAAGCTACACTCTCATCCATCAGAACACATACAGAAGCATACAGAACAGTCTACAGAACAGTTACAGTACAGAACAGAACAGAACAGAAGCTCTACAGAAGACCTACAGAAGGTCATCAAAACCACATAACTCATTCTCAAATCATTCCAAACTCTCACAAACCATTCAATAAACTTTCACAAGATCTCAATCTTCATCAATCAATACTCCATCCCTCCTTACAGAAGACAATCAGAACAAAACAGACCAAAATAGAACAAAACAAAAGGTATACAGAACCAATCAGAACCTATCAGAACCATCAATAAACATCATGATCTTCCAAAACACAATCATTATCATCTAAAACACTCTCAAACCACTTCCAAATCAATCAATCATCTCATAAAATCAACCATTCAGCTCTCAAAAACAACAAAAATCAGCCAAAAAACAAGTCATTTCAACACTCAACACCCCAAGAACAATGAACTCTACTTTTTGCACAAATTACAAGGTAAAAAGCATGAACAACAAGAGTAAGAGACCAATTGGGTGCAATCTCCCCCCATGCCTTGTGTGAGCGCTTCACAAAGCATGTATTTTATGTATATTTCATCTTCATACTCAATAATAGCCCAATTTACAAAAATGTAGCAAGCTTTTAGCTTTTGAGTTTGCTTTAACACAAAAATAGGAATAAAGCTAATGGACGGTGCCCAAAGAGTCTGGCACGCCCAATACAATGTCCAAATAGAAATAACATAGCCGTGCGCCCATGCGCATACAAAATAATAATAAATAATCAATGCCTCAATAAGTAGGCATGGCAAAATATAGGCGTGGCGCCTATCAAATATAATCCATAAATCGAATACTCGCTATCCTCCAATGCTTCCCTCCGCCACTGCTGCTATCTCTACACATCAACTGAAGCATTCACAATCGTTAGTAAAATAATACAATTAAACCGACAAAAGTGAATACCTAGCAGTCTTCAGCTACATAAATAAATCAACTGGTTAGAAATAAATCCTAACCTTAATTTATTACGAGTGCACACTCTAAACTCATAAACGTTTATTAATTTAATATGCATTTTGCGGAATCACCCGCTATGGAATCACCCATGTACACACTAAATTAATGAAACGCCCGAAAAGGACAGGTGTCCCCATCAACTTCTCGCACAAAGAATCCACTTTGTGTATGAGCCCTGGTCATCAAAGTTTACGGAATCCACCGTAAAACCTCACGGAATCCATCGTGGCACAGAATCCACCGTGAAGTATGCCTCCTGGCATCATACCCTCGGGGTGGGATAGCAATTGACCTCAATTGCTATTAGCTCAATGTGGAGCTAACAGAGTGGGGAAAGCATTTAAGTCTCTAGCGTGCATCCATTGTGCTTCCTCTAGAGGATGGTTCTTAAATTTAACTAGATATCTAGAATATCTTCGGCCAGTTCTAGTGGTTAAAAAGTCAGTGTCTATGATAGCTTCTGGTTCAAGTATTTCAGTCTCTTCCTCTAATAAAGGTGGGTTTTCATAAACAGGGTGTACAGGTAATTGGCCTCTAAATGGTCTCAATAAACTAATGTGAAATGTGTTGTGAATTTTCCAATGAGGTGGTAATTCTAACTTGAATGCATTGTCATTTATTTTATGAATGATCCTAAATGGTCCATAGAATCTAGGGGCTAATTTGACAACTGGATGTCTATCTACACTTTGTAGTCTACGTTTTTCTATTCTCAACCAAACATAATCATCAACTTTGAAATTCATTGCTTGTCTTTTCTTGTTGGCTTGTTTAGTATATGATTGCTGGGCTTTGGCAATCATATCTTTAACCTCATCAAAAATAGTGTTATGCATACTAGCAATATCATTAGCACTCTGAATTCTATTTGACAAAGATGCAACAGGTGTAGATAATCTATATCCATAAATCACTTCAAACGGTGCTTTCTTTGTAGATGTGTGTGGTGTATTGTTATATACAAATTGTAATAAATGCAAATGTGTGTCCCATGTTTGTGGTTTAGAGATAGTATATGCACGTAAAAGATCTAGAATTGTGCTGTTAGTGGCTTCTGTTTGTCCATTAGTTTCTGGATGAAATGCATATGAGAAATCAATCTTTGTGCCTAGGTTAGCAAACAGAGTAATTCAAAAGTTGTTACAAAATCTAGAATCACGATCTGAAATAATAACTTTTGGCAATCCATGGTTAGTAAAAACAGTTTTCAAAAACAACTGTGCTGCTTGTGATGCTGTTAAAGTTTTCTTACATGGAATGAAATATGCTTGTTTACTAAATCTATCTACGACTGTCCAAATCATATCATGGTTAGATTTAGTATTAGGTAAACCAGTAATGAAATCCATAGAAATTTGTTCCCAAGGTTTAGATGGAATAGACAAAGGCATAAGTAATCCATACTGTTTACCATGATGTCTCTTAACTCTTTGACAAATCAAACATTCAGAAACAAAGTTAGATACATCAACATCCATATGCGGCCAATAAAAATCTTCAGTTAATGTACGTAAGGTAGATATGATACCTCTATGACCTTGATATGGGGGACAATGAATCTCATTCAAAACAAAAGATCGGAATGGAATTGTAACACACAATCTCTTTTCATAAAACATAAATCCATCATTATATGACAATGAATCAATAGGAATCAAATTATTTTGAAGTAATTTATTCCAATCAGTATGAAAAGTAATATCCTGATGATATGTATCTTTCATAGCAATCAAAGAATCAAAAGATATAACAGAAATATTATGAATGGCAGGTCTTCTACTCAATGCATCAGCCACTACATTTTCTATTCCAGGTTGGTATTGAATGATAGGATGAAAACTTTGAATAAAGGAAGCCCATTTGATATGTCGGTCAGAGATTTGGGGTTGGCTAAGTAAATGTCTAATACTTTGCTGATCGGTCTTAATCATAAATTTTGAACCCATTAAGTAGTGTTTACATTGTCTTAATGCTTGTACAACTGCTAATAGTTCTTTGTCATATGTGGAATATTTCAGTTCAGAGGGTTTTAGCTTACAACTAGAATAGGCTATAGGATGGTTGTCTTGCATACGTACAACTCCTATTCCTGATCCACTAGTATCGGTCACTATTAGAAAGAATGGTCTATTAAAATCAGGCAACTGAAGAACAGGGACATGGGTTAATGCATGTTTCAATAAGTCAAAGGATTTATGTTGATTTTCCGACCAATGATAGACAATACCTTTCTTGAGAAGTTTGGTTAATGGTAATGCAAGTAATGAAAAATTACATACAAACTTCCTATAGAAACTAGCAAGACCAAGGAATGAGCATAACTCATGCACGTTTTTAGGTACATGCCAATTTAATATTGCATCGATTTTCTTAGGATCAACTTTAATTCCATCAGATGATACAATATGACCTAAATACTCAATTTCTGTTTTAAAGAATTCACTCTTTTCAGGATTTGCATACAGTTGATTTTCTTTCAATAACTGAAAAACCAATGACAAATGCTCATAATGTTCTTTCTCATTTTGACTAAACACCAAAATATCATCAAAGAAGACAATTACACAATACTGATATTTCAAAAATATACGGTTCATCATTCTACTAAACGTAGTAGGTGCATTAGTCAATCCAAATGGCATCACTAAAAATTCGTAATGACCAAACTGTGTCCTAAATGCAGTCTTGAATATGTCAGACTTATCTAGTCTCACCTGATGATAACTAGACTTGAGGTATATTTTGCTAAATATAGCAGATCCTTGCAGTTTGTCCATAAGGTCATCAACTCTAGGAATGGGATACCTATTCTTTACAGTGATCTTATTTAAAGCTCGATAGTCAATGCACATACGATAGGTATTATTCTTTTTCTTGACTAACAGAACAGGTGCACCGAATGGAGAACTGCTAGGTTGAATCAATCCTCTATTTAGTAATTCCTCAACTTGACTCTGAATTTCTTTTTGCTCTATCTGGTTATGCCTATATGGTGCTTTGCAAGGTGGTTGTATGCCAGGGATCAAATCTATCTTATGGTCTTCTGGACGTGAAGGAGGTAAACCTGGTGGTAGGTCTTCTGCAAAATAGTCCTTAAAATGTGCAAGTAATTCTTTATGCCTAGGGTGCATATGACTTTCTTTTACTTGTAATTCATTCACCCAAATGAGATAAGATTTACTACTCTTGCGTAATGCACGTTTAGCTTGAGTATGCGAAAGCAGTGGAAAAACATTAGATGCATGCATACCATATAATGTAATAGATTTTCCTTGAAAATTAATATTCATTGAGTGTGTGGAATAGTCTATATCTGGGTTATGCTGATGACGCCAAGGCATACCTAAAATAATGTCACTCGACTGTAATGGAACAACTAGGAAATTTCTTCTTTCAGTGTATTGACCAATTTGAATCTCTAAATCTTGCACTTCCTGTGTACCATTATACCTAGTGCCTAAGAATGCAGCTTTGATGCGATAATGCATAGGTACAGTCTGTAACTTCAATTCTTTTACTAATTTTGCTGAAATAAAATCATGAGTACTACCGTCATCATGCAAAATAATCTTTTACTTTCCATGCACCAAACATTTCATAGTCAATAAAGAATGTGGAGTAGGCATACCTGGTAAAGTATCCGAAGGTGTAGTAGTGTCGTCCTCATCTTCTGTGAAATCAGGCATATCTTCATGTTCGTCTTCGTCCATTGCTCCAAGGTAGTTGATATGGGAAGGTGGCTTCTTTGAATGACAATTTGCTGCTAGATGTCCAGGTTGGTGGCATTTATAGCATACTATTGGCTTGGCTTTGATTACATTGTTTGCAATAGCGGGAAGTCTAGGTACATTAGGATTTGGCTGTGGAATAGGCTTAGGGTTTTGATTGACATTGGATGGTAATACAGGTGGTTTTGCCCAATTTTTGCGGAAAGATGATGAAGAGAAACGACCTGGATTAAATCTTCTAAAATTGGAATTGAATTGTTTAGGTCCATAGTTACCATTGGCTTGGAATTGCTGTGGACGTCTGTCTCTACCTCGTAGCTTATCTTCAGTGTCGTGAGCTAGTGAAATGGCGTCTTCAAGGGTAGCAGGCTTGAACATGTTAACTTCAGCGTAATAATGCCCAAGGAGTCCAGACATATACTTGCGCTTTTGTGTCGCTTCAGGTAGGTCTTCAAGCATGCGTAGCTGGAGTAGTGCATTCCAAAAACGCTCTGTATACTGAGGAATAGGCTCACGATCCCATTGCTGGAGAAGATCCCATTGCTTAATAGCTTTCTCATGAAATTGTGGTGGAAGGAAATTCTGCATGAACTTCTTCTTGAAATTCTCCCAAGTATCAGGACAATCTATGCTCTTGCGTACTACAGTCCACCAAAGAGATGCTCTGTCTACTAAATGATTAGTGACACACTTGATTTTATCTTTTTCTACATAGGTTTCCTCATGGAAATAGTCATCAAACTGACTAATGAATGCTAGAACAGTTTTTCCTTCTCGTACGCCATTGAAAGTACGAAATTTGAAACGTCTTTTACTTATCTTTGATTCCTTGCGGATGGTTTGAGCTTCAAGAGTTGCGTCGATGGTACGTCGAATAAGATCTTCAGCTTGAGGTTCTTCTTTGTTGGTAGACGCTCTTTGTAAATTTGCCAGTTGAGCTTGCAATGCTTGCCTAGCCCTTCATTCTTCTTCCAATTGCATCATGATTAAGTCCAGCTTTTGCTCCGTCGTAGGCTCAGGTAAGTCGCCTTCAGCCATAAGATCATCCATATGTGGTTCCGTCATCCTGCAAAACTAAAAAGACATTTCTCACTCAAAATCAAGTTAGCGGGATGAGCGTAGCTCAAGTTCGGGAATACAAGGCTTATGTGTTTTTGGGTATGGCTTTCTCAATCTTCGGAAAATCTGCGATTTATCCTTCTTTGTATGCTGAAAATGCTTCAGCAAACCTGCGTATGGGTAGAGTACCTTCCAATGAACAACTTTGCAGTTCGGAGTTTCTGCGCAGGAACAGCCCTTCTAGGAGTTTTGAGCACAAGTCAGTTCTGACTCCAATTGACTAGTCTGACTTGCAGAGTTGCAGACTTATGTGACTTGCAGAGTTGCAAACTTGCAGAACTTAGTTGATTTACAGAACTTGCAGAACTTGACCTGAAGATACTTACTGAACTTGATTAATTGGGTGTGACCTGGAGTTAGTTGTGACTTGCAAGATTGAAGAGCTTTGTGTGACTAAGCTTAATTGAGTAAGCTTGATACTTCATGACAGAAAACGACGCAAAACGTGGGGGGGGGAGGGCGTTTTTTTCAGCCACGGTGCAATTTTCGAAGGTACTTCGATACCTCGTGTTGATAATTGGAAGCTTAAAGCTTCTCTTAAGCTTTCTAAGCTTTAAAGCTTAAAGCTTAAAAGGTATGAAATTGATGACTTATCTCTGTGTAGCCACGACTTGATGTAGGAGAGTTGGAAGTGGTCCTCCGTCTCTGTAGCCCGGTCCTTCGCGATCCAATGATGGAAACAGGGGTTCTTGATCGCCAGAAGTCTGCCTGTATCGACGGTTCGCGACGAGATTGACCGTAGAGCCCGATCGTTCGAGAAGCTCTGCCTTCGCACAAGATGGGTAGCGATTGGAAGCTCTTGATCTCAGCTCTGCTCTGATACCACTGGTGCGCAGATCGGATGCTGTATGCTCGCGTAGTGAATGCCAAAAGGTCCCCAAGAACAATGAACTCTACTTTTTGCACAAATTACAAGGTAAAAAGCATGAACGAGAAGAGCAAGAGACCAATTGGGTGCAATCTCCCCCATGCCTTGTGTGAGCGCTTCACAAAGCATGTATTTTATGTATATTTCATCTTCATGCTCAATAATAGCCCAATTTACAAAAATATAGCAAGCTTTTAGCTTTTGAGTTTTTTTTAATACAAAAATAGAAATAAAGCTAATGGACGGTGCCCAAAGAGTTTGGCACGCCCAATACAATGTCCAAATAGAAATAACATAACCGTTCGCCCATGCGCATACAAAATAATAATAAATAATCAATGCCTCAATAAATAGGTATGACAAAATATAGGCGTGGCGCCTATCAAATATAATCCATAAATCGAATACTCGGTATCCTCCAATGCTTCCCTCTGCCACTGCTGCTATCTCTACACATCAACTGAAGCGTTCACAATCGTTAGTAAAATAATACAATTAAACCGACAAAAGTGAATACCTAGCAATCTTCAGCTACATAAATAAATCAACTGGTTAGAAATAAATCCTAACCTTAATTTATTACGAGTGCACACTCTAAACTCATAAATGTTTATTAATTTAATATGCATTTTACGGAATCACCCGCTATGGAATCACCCATATACACACTAAATTAATGAAACTCCCGAAAAGGATAGGCATCCCCATCAACTTCTCGCACAAAGAATCCACTTTGTGTATGAGCCCCAGTCATCAAAGTTTACGGAATCCACCGTGAAGTATGCCTCCTGGCATCACGTGTTACCCTGCTCTTGTCATTTTGCATGGCCCTCCTTGAGGACATGAATGACATCCATTTTACTAGTTGTAGCCATCCATTTTTTTTCCACCACTCCTCTCCATGTTAAGATAGGCAAAAAAGGGTACATGCTAAGTAGGAACTTCCTTAGTAAATCATTGAAGCCCCCTACCTTCCCATCTCACATTCAAGAGCCCAAGGAATAGATCCTCTATTTTGTACTACCCCTCAAAGGTCAAGGTCAGAGAGAGAGAGAGAGAGAGAGAGGGAGAGAGAGAGAGAGAGAGAGAGAAGGAGAAGAAGAAGAAGAAGAAGAAGAAGAAAGAAAAGAAAATGAATGAGGAAGAGAAAGAAAAAAAACGGAAAAAGAAAGCAAAGATGAGAAGCGAAGAAATCACAATGGGCAGTTCACCCCACCTAGGCCACAGTCACTACACCTTGGGGTTCTCAAGTTAGGTTTATTCGGTGGCTTCATTGAGCGAGCTCAATTCCTAACCCCCTAGCATCATTTTGATTCCCTACTTCATGCTTAGGGCACATCAAGCATAGGACATACCTAGGGAGGTAACACTAGACTTGTCACCCTAAGCTACACACACTACACCCCCCTTATGCACAAATTGGGTCCTCAAGTGTGGGACAATACTCAGGCTTGAACCAACTCCTAGTTCCACTAGCACAAGCACAATGCATCACATAACAAAGCAGACACACCCCTAGGTAGTCCACCTTCTTTTCTTTTTAGGTACAAACAAAGGCTTCAACCTCCCAACTTTGGAGGCCCCATCATCCATGCAATGCGCTCCCTGCATCCACTACCTTAACTGGTTGATCAATTTCTTCCCAAGACCCATTCCCCTGAGACCCCATCATCATTGACTCACATGATCGCCCTTTTAAATCATTAAACCTTCACCAACTCTAAATCACAAGTGTCCTAGAACTAGAACCTGTCTAGGAGGAAGGTCATCTTATGCGACATATCACCATGTAGAAAAACAAGGTAGAGGTAGAGAGAGGAATCCCCAGTCAAAAAGTTGCTCCAACTACTTTGGTGAGGTCCTCTCAAGGATGAGGGAGTCCTAGTCAAGGATGAAGAATTCTCTCTCGAGGATGGAGATAAGCACCGAATATTCTACCAAGGCTCTCTCAAGGATGAGGGAGATTCTCTGAACGCACTTGCAAGGAAAGCACGAGGCATAATGTAATTCATTTTATAAGGCACGCATGTTTCCTCTGGTGAAATTGGTGAACTCTACATGGATAAAGGTAAAGGGATAAGGCAACTTGAAGGGAATAGGGAAAAACCATGTTAAGATCACATCATAGCAATCATGGAGGGCCAGAGGACAGATTTGTCTAACACCATTGTTAATTTCAAAGATAGATCTGTCCACCCGCCATTCTCCAAGGGGGGATCTGTTGGCTAACACCATCATCAATTTCAAGGATGGATTCACCCAACCACCTCTATCTAAGAAGGGATTTGTCCAACACAATTTTCAATTTCAAGGATAGATGCACCCACCATCACCTTCAGCGAGGGATTATGCCCAACACCATCTTCAATTTCAAGGGCTGATCCATCTGACACCATCCCCCACAAGGTCTTGTATACAAACTCAAAAAATCCATCTGGCTACCCGTCCCACCTTCTAACTACTACCCATCAATGCCATGGGACTAGCACTAGCCTAGAAAGGATGTAATGTTACCCTCAGTAGAAGAAGAAAGTGGAAAAAGTGGAAAAGCACAAGTCCGGACCTAAAACCTTAAATCTTGTTTGGGCTGTCATCCCCATATCCCCTTTTTTACATGGTCGGACGTGGCAGCTAGGCCCTCTTTCCCATCGTCCTCCTATCTTCCTAGCTTCCTTTCTACCACACATCTACCTTTACAATTTGCACAGGAGGGAGCCTTGCACTCTTTTACAAAAAGTTTTAGGGACGCCTTGCATTTAAGAATGGGCTTCTACCTTTGATTTAGCTTTTGAGACTGCCCTTGCACTTTCAATCATTTCCCTTCTTGCTTCTTCCGTTGTGTCCGATTTCATTTTGTTGTATATAAAGTTGAAAAGTTAATAAAAAGCTCATTCTTTTCTGTGTGGTAAAGTGGACTCTTCTTCTTCTATCCTTCTCTTCTTGCTTGCGAGTGCTTGAGGGAGGGAGTGTGAATGACTAAGTGAGGGAGTGAGTGTGTGATGGTGAGTGATCTTGGAGGTGAAGACCTCCACCATATCCTCTCTTCTTCTTCTCTTCTCTTATCTCGTATCACACGTGGCTATGGAGGATGGAGCTTGGAGGAAGAGGCTTGAGGATACTTGAGCTAGAATCATGAATCATGGAGCTATCAGAGTGCTTGAGAGAGGATGCAACTCACTCAGGCATCAAGATAAGATCACTACACTTGTAGAGAGGGATAGTGCATTGGCTATGTGAGAGGTAGCCATTAGTGCTCCTTGAAACGCTTGAAAGAATAAGTGGTCTGTGGGTCTTAGCAATTGAGCGAGGGTTCCCATTACATGTAGCTTGTAAGAAAACAAGATTAGAGGTATTGTACTTGAACTACAACCTACAATTTGATTTTAGTGTCAACTTACTATTAGACCATATTATTTTAAGTTACATTATCTATCCCAAATAAGATCGGTTATCCATCTATCAACTTGTTATGGACCTTGGAACCTAGTAAATAGGAACTTTTGAAGTGATAATTTTATTATCAAAGTCAACATATAGGTGTACATTGACCATGTGAAAAAAAAACATGTTTTTTACCGAAATTGGATGCACACTTTAGAAATATATGTTTAAATGGTCTATTGACTCAAGAAACATCTAGAGTGCTTAATTAAGAGAGGGATATGTCCAATGGAACCAAGGCCTCACCAAGCCAACTCATAGTTTTGAGCTTGTGAAGATTATTGAGTTTCCATGTGGGAGTAATGGGTGTAACTACAACTTACCATTAGGCCATAGATTGCACACTTTACATTACACCATTTGTGACCACCCAATAGAAGGAATCCTACTAATTTGCACATTCAAGTAGGGAACTTATATTGATATGGAGATTAATTTTCTCATGGTAAAAAATATATCCCTACCAATGCTATAGAGCACACTTTCACCATTGCATGTGATGTACCTACAACAATATTTGACTAAATTTGCTAACAAATTTCAATGCCATAGCCTTGCCTTTCTATACCACATGGTATCCCCTAGGGAATTGGCAATGTCTTTAAGAAAAATAACTTTTCCACTCAGCCATACCTTAAAACCTTAAACTAACATTAGTTTCCTTTCATGTATTAGATGTACTAGGGCTTTTGAAGAGTACTAAAAACTATCTTTGATGAAAAAAAACATTAGTTGATATCAATCAACCTCTAGACCCTTAGACCATGTCTATTACAGAATCTCATCTTAGATGCACTAACATTGATCTAATATTTATTGAATCATCTAGGTAATACAAATAGAGTGGCCATCAAGCTAAGGTGTCTCAAGTTAATTTACTTTGTAATGGCCGCCATGCTAAAGAATCTCAACTTAAAGACCTTAGAAATGCCACACTTGACGTGCATGAATTAAATGGCATTATAGACCATAATAAAACATCAATACAACAAGAGTTGAGCTAGTCAACGTTGATGACTACATTGTATATAGACCCCAACCCATGTGGCTACACTCTAGAAGGATAATGGAATATGTTCCTTAGATGCATAGTTGACCATGTTGACAGAATTATCATGTTACTTTTTTGCTATCCCCATTTTGGTTTTTTCTTTATCTCTTTCATAGGGTGATCCTTATACCAACCTACAAGTGTGTTATTAGCCAAAATATTGCTCAAGATGTCTTGAACATACACTCAAGAACTTAGGAGGATTTTTGGGAATGTTTATCAAGTGGTGGTGAACTATGTTATATAGTCCTAAATTTGATCTTCATGTTCTTCAGCAATAGTACAAAACCCCTTTAAGATTTTGATTGAATATAAAACCTTACAAATTTGGTGAAATAACTAAGTGATAGCTAGGCATTCCTAGTCAAATGATGCATCAATAAAAAGGTTGTATAGAAGTGCTCATACCTATATGTAATCATATAAGTATTTGGTGAAATCATCTATTGATACTTAGACATTCCTAGTCAAATAGTGCATCAACAAAAAGGTTGTATAGAAGTGTACAATTGATAGTATTCATACCTATATGTAATCATATAAACATTGGGAGTATAAATCAATATTCTTATTTTATATAATTATCCAAAACCTGGTTAAGACTTGGTAGGTTTATCCTCTTTCGCTTAATTTTTTTACTCTAGTTTAAGAAGAATCAACATTTTAATCCTTAATTAGCAAATAGCCAAAGCACCTTATTTAAATGTAGATAGGACAATGTGGATTGGTTAAATGGTTGGGTTCTTAAGTTATACATGTAACCTACTTTTTAAATTTATGTAACCATGTGTTTAAAATAAAAAACATTTAACAGTTAGTTAAATACTTAAGATTAATTTATGTTGATATATTATTATTTAATTAACTAATAGAAAGCAAGCTATTTTTAAATGTTGATAATTGAATGTTGCTCCCTCTTTAATCATAGATAAATGATGAATAGCCACCCTAGAGTTAGCTACATAGGCTTAGTTACATAAATAGTTAAGTTAATTGATTAGATTGCTAATGTATATTAGTAAATTTAGTTATTCATGTTGGCTATATGTATTAGCCAAGATTACATATAATTATTTACTCTTTGTTAGTGAGTGAGTGTGTGTACCTCCAAGAGTGTGGAAACTATGGATTTTGACTTCCTTACTACTACCAAGCTTGGCAACCTAGACATATGGCAGAAGTGGACAAGGTTGTGTAGAATGATGTCAGATGGTACCAATGAAAAGAAGAAATCTATCCCTTCAAAGAGAAAAGGAAATCAAGTTTAGATCTCTAGTTGATTCCTCGCTAGAGAGGTTTAACAATATGTATATTTCACAATGTGTGGTTTGTCTTTCTTTTTCATAGGGAGGATACCTATGAAGGAGGAGTCTACAAGACAATTTCTTTATCAAGATCATGCAATTGTCATCCAATGCAATTTTGTTGTGGGAAAGGCTTCTATTTTTCCCTAGTTGCTTTTGAATGGGAGAGGGATTGGATATTAGCTTCTGATGGGGGATTTAAAAGTAACTTCATGTATGCCATCCCATGGTTTCCTCGAATTTCTCTTTGAGTATACTTTCCTTCGTGAGTGTCATATTTGAATTATTTTTACTAGTTAGACAAAATGGTTACATGGAGACGTTATTGTGCTCATAGAGTCATTGGCAAAGGTTTTGTATGTCCCTTCTCTTGCAAATGGACGATTGTGAAAAGAAGAAACCTTGTACTTTTTAGGATTCAAGAAATGATACTTAGAAATTCCTTTAAGAGTTTTTTTTATTTGCATGATATTGAGATGGTAGTGGGAGCTCAATTCTAACATTTACTTGACCTTGTTATATTTTCCCATCAAAATGATCACTTTTCTAGAGATTTTCCAATCAAAACAATGCAAGAGAAACAATATTCCCAAGTCAACCCTATGCAAGTCAAAGGAGAAGGAGCTCCAAAGAAAGACACCTACAAAATGGTGGTGAAAAAAGCATCCATAGTCAATACTAGTGAAGCAAAAGGGACATCAACTTTGGATGCCAACAAGCTCAAGATGCCTCCATGTGTTGAAATATGCAAGTTCACACAATCTCTATTCACATAGGAACGAGCCTTAATACAACGGCTTAATAAGCTATGGTCAAATGAATAAAATACTCGAGACGATATGTGGACATGGAAAATGTGAATTATAATATATATAGTTCTATATTCATATGCAAGTTGTGGCATTATGGATATGAAAGTAAAGTTGAAAGTATCCCTTCAATTATTAGGAAAATAGTGCAAAACTTTTGGGAGCTATTCTTTTTAAGTTGTGTTTTGTAAAACATATTTCTCTCAGTCTAAACATCAAGTTGCTAAGATTCAATGTGTGAAATATTCCTCTCATTATGGACTACTTAAGATGTATAGTTATTAGCTGCCTACTAATAGAACCACCTACGAAGACTTCAAAATTGTAGGACAACAACGAGCTACTTGTAAGAATGAAGGAGGTACATCTAAAATCAAACCTTAGAGTGTGAAAGATACATTCTTTCCATCACCTAAGAGGTTCTTATGCACCTACAAATTATGAGATCAAGCTTATCTCACTCCTACAAAGAGATACAATTATTGTACTACAATAGAAAAACGAAGAGGATACAAAAAGAGAACGAAGATTGTACTGAGGAAGACATGGTCTTGAAGTGAGTAGGTTGCCCAAGTAGGTTAGTCATACATATATGTATGTATCACACGGGTTCAACACAAGGGATTTTTAAAATACAATTTTTTACAAAGCTTTTACATATAGAAGGGTCCCATATAAAGGGATTACTTGTAGATTTAATAGAAAAGGGTTATGTTTTATTAAGGAAAGATTCAGAGATAAGGATATTTATAAATAGGCCTTGAACGCATGTGATATAGAGGGTATACATACATTAGCATTTGGAGAGCTGATTCATTAGCTCTCAATAGTGCTTTTATAGTTGAGAATCATCCCATAGCTATGTTCTAAACTACCTTTATAGGTAGTTTCATCTGTCTAAAAATGCATACATAGGTAGTATTTATCTATATATAAGTAGTCCCACAATATCTTTCTATGTAGTGAACATACTTTTGTACATGAACTTCATAAATGCAAGTTCTTTTTTCCGCATTTGAGAAATCTCTCATGTCATTATATTCTAGTCCATTTTGAGTTGTTTTATCTTGCTTCCACATATCAATTTGCATAAAGTCAACTCTCATATGTTGATTTTTAGATGTATAAGATTTCACAATGGTCACATGAAATCTTCACATAATAGCACAACCACTTTCTTAAGGCTTTTTTGAAGTTGACAAGTCAACAAAAATCCCTATCTTGTTGATTCATTGGAACTAATCATTTGTTGAGAGTGGCACCTAATTTGAGTAGCCTACAATTGGAGGGACATGAGAAGCTGAATGGAAGATCAAAATGAAATCAGTTCTACTCTTCCAAGATTTTTGGAAGTTGGTTTTTATAGATAAACTAGATAGCATAGATGGGGAAACTCTATCAAATGGGATAAGAAGGCTATGCATTCCATCCACATGTTAAAGATGATTATTGATGGTGATATTCTGAACCATCTAAGAGATGTGATGACTTCCATGGAATCTTGTGAAAAATGTAAGATATTTGAGTGAAAGATCACATAAAAGAGACTTGCATTGAGAAAGCTAAAATCACCAACCAAACTAGGAAGAATGAAGAAATTACTTTGGACATCAAGAAATTGAAAGACTTGCATGAGCTTTTGGTAGTTGTGGGAGACAAGATGACCAATAGTGAGTGTACAACAACCATCATTCATGGATTGAAGGAAGAATATGAAGGTATTAACCATGGAATTATTATTCTTAGAGATAAACCATATTTGGAGAAGACAAAGCAAATATTTGAAGATTAGGATTGCTGACAAGAAAGATGGAGAGGAAGTACCTAATTTAATCAATATGAAGGACCAAGCACACATGGAAGAGGTGCACATAGCCTCATATAAGTAAGAGACTCGCCAGTATATGTCACCATAACATAGTCCATAGAGGGCTCAAACTACTGAAGATGATATCTATCTCTCATACAACATCTCAAAGCACATTGTGGGAACTATATATCTTGTCTAACATCATGGTCTTGGGCTAATGGAGCATTGTTGGCTATCTAGTTGGCTATACAGGAGTAGGAGGTGCCTCTTGAAATATCACTGTATGTACCTCAACTACTTGCTCATACTTCTTATGCATTTTCTCTTCATGGAAAAAAATATCATGGCTACGAGATGACCTTTCGAACTTGTGGATCCCATAGGTGATACTCTATCCCACATGCATCCCCATAACCAAGAAAAATGCATCTCACTAACTTAGGATCCAACTTATTGTGCTTGTCCTTGGAAACATGGCAAAAGACCTCCCAACAAAAGATACACAAATGAGCATATGATGGAGGTTTAGAGGAAGAAATAGAGATAGAGGTAGAAGTTTTCACAACTCTATCCAATGCCATTATTTTCAAATATTGGTCATTATCCAAAAGATTTCTCCTCAAGGCTAGGTACTTTCAAAGAAAAATAAACAAACTATATGGTTCAAGAATGCTTGGAAAGTGATGACTCTGAGCATACTCTTCTCTCTTTTGAAGAAATAATAAGAGCTAACAATGTAGTAGCTAGAAGACATCAAGAACCATGGTGAATAGATAGTGGGGCAAGCTCTCATATTGTCTCATACTTGGAGTAATTTTCCAAGTTAGATCCTACTAACAAGGATATCATCTATACTATAGATAATATGTAAAAAATTACATGGTGTAGCAAACAAAGTCTGACAAAGAGATAGAGAGTACACAATAGATAAGAGGAGAATTTTAAAAAAATTCTTTAGCTCCAAATAATTGATACAAACATGGCTCTATCCACCCGTGCGCTTCCATTTTGAAGCTTAGATGGTGATCTAGACAAAAGATAGGTGAAGAGCTTAAGGCTAGCTGGATCAACTCTGACTGGGTAAAAGATAGATGATGGATGGGCACTGTAAAGGGGTTTTTCTTTTATAGTCCGCAAGGCAATTGGGTTGGCCTAACAGACCTACCATATGAGCCTCCACTAGTCGGCCAAGGAATATTCCAATGAATATTCCCTTTATTGTTGGGCCTCAAGTTGCTACCAGCTTAACTACTCCGTCCAACCCAAAGATTAGACCCACAATAGTCACCTTTTTGCCATCCAGTCACATAGACCTCATTTGACATACAAGTTAGGACTCAACCAATATTCGGGCTCACATATGGCTTCTCCTTCATAATGGGGGCCTTACAACTTTGAGAAACATGGATAATTGGTGGCACCTTATGAGGGTGGGGCATTGAGTATATATAACACCCCCCCTCAATGTTTACTCGTAGGTGAACTATCTTCCTGGCCCAATGCTGAGTCTCTGAAGATGAACTTGAAGCAGATCCTTCATAAGTACTTAGGTGAAGATATTTGCTCCATTCTCCTTTGTTGGACAATAGACCACTTTCACTATCCCATCCTCTATCAAATCACACACATAGTGATATTGGATCTCTATATGTTTGGTGTGCGCATTAAACACTCGATTTTTGGCAATGGTGATGCAACTGTGATTGTCAAATCTCAGCATAGTTGGTTCTTCATCTTGCACTCCCATATGCCATAGGATCCTTCTCAACCATACTACTTCACATGCAGCAAAACAAGTTGCCTTGTACTTTGCTTCGATGCCACTATTGGCTACTAATCCAAGAGAAAATTCTTGAACCCAAAGAGAAAAAAAAACCAAAAATTGACTTCTGGAATCACTGTCTCCTGCCCAATCTGAGTCACAGTTTCCCACAAGAGAAGTGCTAGAATTGTATGTGATAACATAGTCAAGAGTTTCCTTCAAGTATTTGAGCACCCGCATCCCAGCTTCCCAATGACTCTCATGAGGTTTATTTGAGAACCTGCTCAAAACACCAACATCAAAACTGATATATGGTCTGGTGTTGCACAAGTAGATTAACCAACCTCCTATACCTCCTAATGTTTGCTAGTTCTGATGTATCCTCAATGGATAACTTTACATTTACCTCCATAGGTGTAGCTATCTCCTTGCACTCAATCATGCCAAATTCCTCCAAGATCTCCCATGCATACTTCTTCTGAGAGATGAAGATCTTTCATGCTCTTGCCAAACTTCAATCCCCAAACAATAGTGTAGCAAGCCCAAGTCTGTCATTTCAAGCTCAGAATTCAAAGCCTTTTGAGTTTGGTTGATCATATCTTCATAGTCACCAGTAATAAGAAAGTCGTCCACATATAGGACAATCACTACAGACTTTTCACCATCCTTGTAAACATACAAGTTAGCATCGGACGCACATCTTTTGAAGTTTAAGCTTATTAAAAAGAACTTATCTATCTGCTCGAACTTATCTATCTGCTCTGGTACCATGCTTTCAGGGCTTGTTTTAGCCCATACAATGCCTTTTTTAGCTTGCACACTTTGTTCTCAGAATGGGGGGCCTCAAACCCTGGTGGTTGAGCCACGTACACCTCCTCCTTGAGGTCACCATTTAAGAATGCTGACTAAACATCCATTTGGTAAATTCATAGAATGCTGACTAAACATCCATTTGGTAAATCCATTTAAGAATGCTTCCTCCTCCTTAAGGATAGGGACAACTCTCGTTGTCATAGAGTTTATGTAAGAGCTGCTGAACACGGGGTTTGAAATGCTGCAAGAAAAGAGGCTAACAAGAAGAATTCAATTTTTGATGCCAAAGTTCACTATATTGCTTATCAAGTTCGTAGAGTTACAACAAAGAAACTACGAACAAACAAATTTTGTTCAAGTCCTTCAGCATGTAAATTTTGGCTTTACTCCAAGGCTCTTAAGCAAGCTCAAACTTTCAGGCCGCTAACAAAGGTAGACAGCAGAAGGTTCACAATTAGTCTTCAACCCCATGTATAAATCAGAGCAACATCAAGGCCACCTGTACCTCAGCATTGCTGAACTCCCATAAACCTGGGTAAAATTTTGTTCAAGTCCTTCAGCATATAAATTTTGGCCTAAGGACATAGAAGAAGAGCTGAAAGAGAACAGAAGAGGACCAATGAAGTGGGAAGTTCCTCAAAGACTCTCCAAATGAGGTGGGTAACCCTTCTCTAAGGTCTTCCAAATGAACACTTCAGCAAACCTTGAAATTTGAGGCCTAATGCTCATTTTCTCTTTCTTATCATTAGACTGTTCTATTCTCTTGAATGCACTGAAAAAAAATTGCTGGTGTCTTCCAACTGCTTTTCATAAGGCATAATACCACTGGGCATACAATCTAAACCATTATTTGGGTCACTTTGACCAAGCACTGGATTTGTTTCTGGCTGAAGAGCCATCACATTGTTTGATCTTTGGTCTGCTTCCCAAGTTGCTTAAGGTGCAGCATCTAAGACTGCCATATTTAGGAGACTTTCTGGATAAATCTGCTATGATGGTTGGCTGTAAGGAACCATCTGATGGCTTGACTCCAGTAGTTGCCTTTGCAGCCGCAGATCTTTTAGGTGACATTGCAATTTTTCCTCTAGCTCGTTTGCATCCTCTATTGTTTAGAATGATTCATATAATCTCAATCTTTGTTGCAAGTTATAGTAATACACCTAAAGATCTTGCAAATGGTGGTGCAGACTCTCAAGACTAGGTGTTGGTGCACTCATGATCGATCTTCTTGAACACACGTTTGAGTTGCTCCAAAGCTTCAACTTTCCTTTTGGCCCTCTCTTGAGGTGCTATATTTGCAAATCTCATTATGACATCCTTTGGAGGGCTTCTGGTCCCATTGATCCAGCTCAATTTTCCAGAGGAGGGGGAAAGAACAAGATGAGAAGGATATCGATGTCGCAGAGAGTGGCGAGCTCCTTGGTCTTCTTCTCGAGGTCCGATCGGTGCTTGTTGTAGGCAACCTGCTTGCCATTCGGGGTCCCTCCCCGCTTCTGTCAACTGCTTTTTCTTTTGCATTCTCGGAATGTCAATCTCCCAAATTGGTGAGTGAAAAGCCGCCTGAAGTTCCCTGTTCCACGCATCATGTCTGGGGCGTCAATTAGAGCCCTATTTTGGTCGATGACATCAACAATGACCACAAGCTTTTCATAGCTTGGACCATAATTCCCATAGCAATGTGCCCCAATCTCAACATAGCATCCGAAAGGCTATATTGAGGATGCGAAGCTTTTGAACTTTCCCTCCAACTTACCGCCTCCTGGATCCCAATGTTGGAACAATTTTATGTTCCTTTGGGCAGTTTTTCGAAACAGAAAGCCTTCTCTCAAAACAGTAGGCTCTATAGGCTTTTCTCCTAGATCCATCCAGACGGGCACCTTTAAGTCGATAATCTGAAGATCCTCTGTGGGTGACATTACCATCACAACCCCAAATTTATAGAAACTTTCTAAGAGTCTTCTTGTAGACATCCAAGATCCCATTGAATTGACGTTCCCCTCCTTTCTTTGCAGTCTTGACTTCATTGGCAAGGCGAGTTCTAGCATAATCAAGGGAATACACAAGAAGGAGGGAAGAAGCAGTCTTTGAGATAGCCGCAGAGACTCCTCCCATCAAAAATTCTACGGCAAAGGCATATGGACCCTTCTCCTCCATGGCAGATAGTGCTAATGTATCTTCTTCAAAAATGCTTTATCCCGCATATTACGTTGGCCTTGTTCACGTGCAACCTTTATCTTCATAGCTTAAATGTCGGCTTCGACAAAGCTTCCTTTGATTCTACGGTTTCCTGCACTTTTCTTGGAATTCATCATTGAAATTGACAGCATAATAATATTCTTTGGCATCAGTTTTTCATATTTTTCTGACACACACACAACATGCACACAAACAGAAACACACACAAACACAAACACACAAGTGGAGTATGTACATTGGATGTGGGTACTAAAAAGGACGGAAAAATAATGCAGCAATCAAACACAATGAAACACACGCAAAAAGATAACACAGATGCACAACAAAAATGGAGGTATTTATGGCTCGGATGCGTAGCAGCACGACATCCACCCCCTCTAAACCTGCGCATCCTCCGGACGAGCCAACTATCCAGGATCATCCAAGTCCACAAACAGGTCCAGTCCTTCATCAGTTTCCAGTAGACCTGTTTCTCCATGAGCTTCATCATCCATATTCTCTGCTTCTTCTGCTAGAATTTCTTCTGACTGCTCTTCTTCTACCAATGCTTCAAGTGCATACTCTTCATCTTCTCTTCTCTTGAAAATCTTGACTCATTTTCCAGCAATGGGCACCCTCAATACCGTCCCATCCAATTCAGCTAACTCATAGGTAGCATTGTCAAAAACATGTTTCACCTCATATGGTCCAAACCATCTTTGAACCATTTTTCTCATGCTACTATGCTGATTCTCTAAGCTACTGTCGTAGACTAGAACCCAATCTCCCTCTTTTATGGCTCTAGGCCGCAAGCGATGCCTCAAATCAAACCTGTCCTTGTTTCTGAGTCGGGCTGCCTTCAAACGATCAACTGCTAGAGCTGCAGATCTTCTATCCTTCTCTCTAGTTGATGAATCCGAAGAGCTAGAAGCTCCTCCCTTGATAAATTCTATTGCCATGGAAGATCACTCCACGTAAGAGCACAAATTTCAATAGGCATGACCGGTTTTTGCCCATACATCAACTCTGCAGGCATATATCCAGTAGTCACGCTATGTGTAGAGCGGTCTGTCCACAATGCAAAAGGTAGTAATCTCGTCCAATCTCCAATCCGACCTCTATAAGATTTTGCCAATGCCTTAACTATCGGCAGATGTCCTCTTTCACTCTTGCCATTCCCCTCTGGATTATAGGCAGTAGTAAGAGCCAACTTAATCCAACTTAATCCCAAGCCGTGAGAAAAATTCTCTAGCTTCGTCTGCATCTAGCTCTCCACGATCAGCTATAATCTTGCCTATACATCCATACGTGCAAAATATTTCTTCCAACAAGAATTTATATACTGTAGTAGTGGTCTTTGTCCGCAAAGATCTACCTTCAACATAGTTAGTAAGATCCTCCCTAGCCAAGACAAGATATCTCATCTGCCAAAGTCCCACTGGCAAAGTAACCAAGTCAACCACCCATTTATAATGCATACATAACGGATAGGTCGGATGCAACTCATCACGATGCCGCACTAAAGAGTAAAGCTGACAGTCCCTGCAAGTCTCCACAAAGTGGGAAACATCTTTATACATCCCTTTCCACCAGTATCTTTCTTTGATTTTCTCATTGGTAGCCCACACACCTCTATGTCCAGCCCAAGAACTCTCATGAAACTCTCGCATAATCTATATCTGCATCACTGCCTCACAAACTACTCTTAAGGGTAGTCCGCCTCTCTTCTTTGGGTGCTTCCAAAGAAAACCATCTTTCAAGAAATACCCATAAGCCTTTCTTCTAATTTTCTTGAATACATCATCTATCCAATCAGCCCTTCGAGTCAATGAACTCAGATACTGACCAATTTGTAGCCACTCGTCAACATAGAGTTCTTCAGTAAAGGCTTCAACAGTAGATACATGACAATCATGAACAAGGACAGAAGCTACAAACTCTGTCTCATCATCTTCTGCAAGCATTGACTCCTCATCCTCATATCTCACTCTAGACAGCATGTCAACAACTGGATTATCTTTTCCTGATATGTGTCAAAATTCTGGATTCAATGATTTGATGTAGGCAATCCACCAAAACATCGCTATATCTGGAGTCGAACAGCTAGTAATCATGCCAAGCAAAGGCAAGCAATCTGTTTCCACAACAACTGAAGCACCAATAAAATACCCTTTATCACACTTCAGTGCAGTGACTACTCCCCACAACTCTCTTTTAATTTGCGGATATCTCCTCTGCTGCTCATTAAGAACTTTATCTCCAAAGCGGATTGCATATATGTTTCCTTCAGCATCATCCTATCCCACTGCTCATCCTATGCCAATAGGGCTGGTATCAACTGTCAACATGATTGGCCGTCCACACTGATAATCCACCTTGCGAAGAGTAGGAGCTGATTGCAACAACTTCTTGAGTTTACGCATGGCTTTCGAATGCTTCTCATCCCAATGAAACTTCTACCCCTTTCGAAGCAGCTGATAGAGAACATCTGCAATGTGAGCAAAATGAGGAATCCAAATCATGTAAAATACACAAGCTCCCACAAATCTCTGCACCTCTAAAGTAGTCGAGCAATACTCTATAATCCTGTTTATGGCATCCACCTTTGCAGATGAAGGCTTCCTGCCATAATAACCAACCATATGCCCAACTATGATAACTTCATTAACACCAAAGACAGATTTTAGCCCTGAAAGAGTCAAATTCACCTCCTCTAATCGTGTCAATATTTGCTCACAAGCAACCAAGTGCTCAGCCACCACAAACTGTCTACATCCTCGCAAATCAAGACTCTCATCCTTTTCTTCTTCTGCACAACCCTTAATAGGCACATAAGAAAGGCATGGTATACTGCGGAATATAGTCTTGCAAAACTCTATGCATAGCATTCATCATATGAGCAACTGAGTTGGTGGCACCTTGAGGCAAGGTACACATCCTCACAAGACCAATAGGTGTCCGCATAGTGGTAATATCCCTGCTTCCAAGGCAAGCTGAAACTGGTCATAACCAGAATACAAGTCACCTAGGGAATAGATGGCTCGTCCTGCAAAAGCCTCAGCAAATTCACCCACAACTGGACCTGTTCCCACATTCCTGATTGTCACTCTATTCACGGGCTGCATATCCTGAATAAATCTCAAGGTATCATTCTTCTTTGGTACAGTAAACCACCTGTTAGAATAGGGCGCAGAAGAGGGTTCCAAAATCCCCATCTTAATCTTCTCATTCAGCAACTCTATCAGCTTTGGCAAATGTGCTCTAGGCACAGGTATAGGACGTATATTCCATGGCACATGAGGAATAGTGAAGATGACCATAGGCGCAACCAATTCGGGACTAATGCAGCCAATTTCATGAGGAAAGAAAGCAAATGCCTTACCATGTCATCCAAGCATCTCTCTAAAACATTCTTTTTCCACTGGAAGCAAGAAATCATCATTTCCAATCTTCGATTCTGCAAGAGTTTCAGCTATAAATTTATGTCCAATATTTGCAGGATCTCTCAACATAGGCTGCTTCATAGCTTTTTCTATATGCTCATCACTATCAGGAGGAAGCGGTCTTGCAACCGGCTTAACCTTCTTATCAACTGTTTTATACTTCATGTCAACCTTGGCATTAGTCGGGCACTCTTTTCTTTGCTGCAATTTCTGCAATTTTTCAGCAACTCCCAACTCTGTTGGCTGAAAGATTTCAACCCTTTGCTCTATGGACTGCATGGGTGCAGCCTGAAACTCTGTACGCTGAAATTTTTCAGCATTAAACTCTGTTGGGCTGAATGGTTTCAGCCCTCTGCTCTATGGATTGCCATGATGCAGTCTCATACTCTATATGCTGAATTTTTCCAACATTTAACTCTGATGGCTGAAAGGTTTTAGCCCTCTGCAACTCTGAAAGTTGATCAAGATCAGCCATAGATTCGGTTTGCTGAGTTTTCTCAGCCTTTGACTCTGTTTTCAGTATAAAATCAGAAATTTCCTAATACATATCCAAGGTTTGCACAGGTATGATCCTTGAACCCTTACATACATCAGTTTTCAGCATATTTTCCATCTCAGACAATGTATCTGCATAAGACATCCCTTCATACAACCCATCCACATGCTCTTCTGCTTGCAAAATACCTGTAGTCTTCAACTCTTTCTCCTTACGACCAATGTACTGCCTGGCAGCTCTAGACAAATCTGAAATTTTTTGATAACTCACTGAACTATCTGAAGAAAAACCATAAAAATTAGTGGAGAAAGACTGGCTGCCAGGAGGCGAGATCTCCTCTTTTCTCCGCTCCGTACCACTGGCATCTCGCAAGACAGCGGTACCTAATGAAAATCCAACTCCTTCGTAGGTAGTGGTGCCTCACGCAAGGAGTCCCTGTTTCTCGGATGATTTACTCCAACAGTCATAAACTGAACAGCTCGCATACCATCCTTACTGCGTATCCGTGCATAAGCTGAGCCGTCATCCATCACTTCGTCTCCATTCTTGCTTCTATAATGAAAGGCTGTCCAAGAATAATCGGATAAGAGCAAGAATCCTAAACAAAGCAATGATAATCCTCTTCAACATTACCAATAGAAATTTTGATGCTCAAACAAGCAGCATACATATCGCCAGAAGTATTATTGGCTGCTCTCATGCGCCAGCCATGCTCTGCATCCATAGGCCACTTGCCACTCTCATAAACACCTCGAGCAATAAGATTAATCTCGGAACTATGATCGAATAAAGCGACCAAAGGAATCTGTTTTTCTCCAATCCTTACCACCGTTTCAGTGGTTGCTCTAGCCCAATGACTGCGTGAAAAATGGCTGCGAGGAATGAGGATAGGGGTATCATCATCTTCATATTGCATAGGCTGAACTATTTTCTCCAACTGCGGATTGACAGAAGCATTCTCAACCATCACTGCATCATCATGCTCTTCCCCAAGAGCTCCATGCCATAACCCCTGTAAAGCAGGTCCTTCCATTGCATGTCGTTTCCTCTGCAAAAGATCCTGCATCTGATCATGTATTTCTCTTCCAGCAATCCCAAGAGCTTCACCAACAATAAAAGTGACTTCAGTATTCAAAATTCTTTCATGAAAAATCTTACTCATATCTGTCTGCATATCAAGGTCTGACAAGAGCTTGAATCCTGGCTCCTTTCTTGGTTGTCTCTTTTCTTTCATCTATTTGTCTCCCATAGGTTGCTCAGGACCTGATTGTACTGGAGAACTCATCATAGGTAGAGTTGTAACAGGTGGTGAAACAAAGTCACTCCCTCTAGTCTTTTTGGAGGTGCTGAGACCCTCCTCATCTCTTCTTCTCTTTTCCTCAACCATGGCATCTAAACCCTGTGTTTTCGCCATATAAGCAAAAATAGAATACCTGTCAACAGGAGAATCCCATCCGGTTTCTCCTCGGATGCTGAAGCCCACACAAGTCATAGTGGATGCCTGAACTTTCCCTCTTCTCGCTATCTCCAAGGCAGAGGACCATAAAGCAGAGTCTCCATCTGATTTCTGCTCAAGCTGGACTCCATAAGCTGAAGCATCTCCTCTAACACTCACATAAGCTGATCGCGCAACCATATCATCAACGAGCTTCTTCATGCCTCCCTTACCAAAGTTTGTGTCAAGAGGAGCACCAGTCTCTGTCAACCATATCTTCCCATCTTGTCCCCAAAACACTACGTTCTTCTTACGCGCTTCCTGAAAAGCATCACAATCTCTGCAGTGTTGGTGCTCTGTATTATCGCACCAAATAAATCGTCTCCCTTTTCTTTGGCCAACTAGAAAAGCAGTCACTGGAGAGCAGGTGCTACAACAGGTACTGACATAAGTTGCTCTTTTAACTTCCCAACTTCAGCTTTGACTGCCTCTATCATCAAAATCTGCCAAGCCTTTAATAACATCATCTACTGATAAGGGCACTGGAGCAGCAGGAACTAGTGGATTTACAATAGGAGGAGTAGGTTTAGGCATAGAACTTGCAGCAGAGGTAGAAGTAGAGGTCTCCAAGGATTTTTCAGAAGCAGATCCTGTATTATGATGCAATCGTACCCTCCTGCGCTGCTTCTTAACAAGCGCATTCACGGCATCAATGACATGTCTCCACTCAATCTTTAAACCTGAATCGGTAGCTTGATCTTCCAAAAGATCATCCAACTTTTCCTGTAAATCAGCATCAGCAGCTTGTAAAAATAATTCCACTTTCTGCATCTCCAAAGCTTGCTGCTCAGTTCCATCCAACTGATCATAGCGGCTCTCAAACTCTCGCAGAAGGGCGGTAAAACTGAAAGTCCTTTATTAGGCATAGAAACCCATGCTAAGAAATTCATGCGGTTCATAAGACCTGTATCCTCCAAGAAATATTCATCTTTTAATGCCTTCTTAAACTCTGTCCAACCAGCATGTGTTCCTTGAATTTCTGAAATTCGGACTTCAAGAGCGCGAACCACGATCCGCAAGAAGTAGCGGCTCCAAACATCTTGAGAAACCCCAAAAAACTTCATCTTTTCTTCATACAAATGCAGGTAAGTTGAAACTTGTTGGCCGTTGAACTGCTTCATCTCCTGTTGGTGGACAGCTTTCAAGGCATCCATGGCATCACTATCGCGCTTCGCGTGTGCTTGCTGCTGCATATAGGTTGTAAATGACTGAAACAGATGCTTCATGACATTCTCGTCCGCCATCTCTTCTTGCAAGTCTCCCATCTTGCTGGAAATTGACGCAGCGCTTTCACGTCGAGTTCACTAGAAATATCGTAGAGTTTGTGTAAGAGCTGCTGAACATGGGATTCGAAATGCTGCAAGAAAAGAGGCTAACAAGAAGAATTCAATTTTTTATGCCAAAGTTCACTATATTGCTTATCAAGTTCGTAGAGTTACAACAAAGAAACTTCGAACAAACAAATTTTGTTCAAGTCCTTCAGCATGTAACTTTTGGCTTTACTCCAAGGCTCTTAAGCAAGCTCAAACTTTCAGGCCGCTAACAAAGGTAGACAACAGAAGGTTCACAATTAGTCTTCAACCCCATGTATAAATCAGAGCAACATCAAGGCCACCTGTACCTCCGCATTGCTGAACTCCCATAAACCTGGGTAAAATTTTGTTCAAGTCCTTCAGCATATAAATTTTGGCCTAAGGGCATAGAAGAAGAGCTGAAAGAGAACAGAAGAGGACCAATGAAGTGGGAAGTTCCTCTAGCTCGTTTGCATCCTCTATTGTTTAGAATGATTCATATAATCTCAATCTTTGTTGGAAGTTATAGTAATACACCTGAAGATCTTGCAAATGGTGGTGCAGACTCTCAAGACTAGGTGTTGGTGCACTCATGATCGAGCTTCTTGAACACACATTTGAGTTGCTCCAAAGCTTCAACTTTCCTTTTGGCCCTCTCTTGAGGTGCTAGATTTGCAAATCTCATTATGACATCCTCTCGAGGGCTTCTAGTTCCATTGATCCAGCTCAATTTGCCAGAGGAGGGGCAAAGAACAAGATGAGAAGGATATCGATGTCGCAGAGCGTGGAGAGCTCCTTGGTCTTCTTCTCGAGGTCCGATCGGCGCTTACTATAGGTAACCTGCTTGCCATTCGGGGTCCCTCCCCGCTTCTATCAACTGCTTTTTCTTTTGCATTCTCGGAATGTCAATCTCCCAAATTGGTGAGTGAAAAGCCGCCTGAAGTTCCCTGTTCCACGCGCATCATGTCTGGGGCGTCAATTAGAGCCCTATTTTGGTTGATGACATCAACAATGACCACAAGCTTTTCATAGCTTGGACCATAATTCCCATAGCAATGTGCCCCAATCTCAACATAGCATCCGAAAGGCTATATTGAGGATGCGAAGCTTTTGAACTTTCCCTCCAACTTACCGCCTCCTGGATCCCAATGTTGGAACAATTTTATGTTCCTTTGGGCAGTTTTTCGAAACAGAAAGCCTTCTCTCAAAACAGTAGGCTCTATAGGCTTTTCTCCTAGATCCATCCGGACGGGCACCTTTAAGTCGATAATCTGAAGATCCTCTGTGGGTGACATTACCATCACAACCCCAAATTTATAGAAACTTTCTAAGAGTCTTCTTGTAGACATCCAAGAGTCCATTGAATTGACGTTCCCCTCCTTTCTTTGCAGTCTTGACTTCATTGGCAAGGCGAGTTCTAGCATAATCAAGGGAATACACAAGAAGGAGGGAAGAAGCAGTCTTTGAGATAGCCGCAGAGACTCCTCCCATCAAAAATTCTACGGCAAAGGCATATAGACCCTTCTCCTCCATGGCAGATAGTGCTAATGTATCTTCTTCAAAAATGCTTTATCCCGCATATTACGTTGGCCTTGTTCACGTGCAATTTTTATCTTCATAGCTTAAATGTCGGCTTCGACAAAGCTTCCTTTGATTCCACGGTTTCCTGCACTTTTCTTGGAATTCATCATTGAAATTGACAGCATAATAATATTCTTTGGCATCAGTTTTTCATATTTTTCTAACACACACACAACATGCACACAAACAGAAACACACACAAACACAAACACACAAGTGGAGTATGTACATTAGATGTGGGTATTGAAAAGGACGGAAAAATAATGCAGCAATCAAACACAATGAAACACATGCAAAAAGATAACACAGATGCACAACAAAAATGGAGGTATTTACGGCTCGGATGCGTAGCCGCACAACATCGTTGTTACGCGAGCGGTGATCGAGAACAAGCCTCACTCACAACCCGATAACGAGACGTTAAGGAGTGCCGGTTGGGGTAATTGACTTTGTCGAATGCACAACACAACTTAAAAAATTCAATTATTCGATCATATATCACAAGCCACACAAAAACAAAACAAAGCCTCTTATAGCTCAAAAAATTTTTAAAAACCCGTATGCAGGTAGAGTATCACACAACCACAACACAACAAAAATACCAACAATTCGAAAATAAAACAAGTGAAATATATCCTCGTACCTTAACAACCATGATCCGATGCTCGGCGCTTTGACATCCAAAGGCTCTGACTTTCAAATTAGCATGACAAGAACTCACTCTAGCATGCGACCCTCCACTCTCCTCTCTTACAAAATACAATTATAATCAAGGGAGAAGGCCCTTAACTCTCCATTCTCATCTCCTTATATAGTTTTCTATCCACACTCACACACATTAGGCTTTTTGCTTTCAGCTTTTGGCTTTTGCTTTTCTACTGCTTTTCACTATTTTCATTTTTTCTGCTCTATGCCTGTTTGCAACTTGTTTGGATCATAACTTCGTAATTTGAACTCCAAATGTAGTTTTTCAGATAATCAAAACGATCGGAACACATCTGATCGACAAGCCAACGTGGGCAGAATTACGAAAATCCATCAAAATTGGACAAAAATACTGATTTTCGTAAATCGCATCATTTTTTCTCCATCTTTTATCTTGGACGACTTATTCCCTTCCTTGGCCTATTGTTCTTGTAATTGCACACACTTTCAGCATACATGTCCTCTTTTTCTTCAAGAAATACTCATTGACGATGTAAAACGTACAACCTTTTCCTTGGATCCTTGAGTCTTCAAAATATTCTTTGGATATGAACCTGTTTTTTTATGCAGTGTGCCCTAGCAGGAATATGCTATGAAAGAGAACTTCGTGCCCAATCATTCATGATTTGAAAAAATATGCAATGTTGGATCCATGATATGCAACCAATCAATCGATGCTACACACAAAAATAATGTATGCATTGAAGAAATTGTGCCTAGTCTATCTACATGTGATCGTGCGTCATGCAAAATGCAAACATAATTCCTTATTAATTTAAAATTCATTATCCTCACCTCTCAACTCTCATAAAAAAAGATATGATATACTCCACTCCACCCATCCAAAATCTCACAATCACTCTCGAAAATGATGATCCTCAAGATGTTGACCAGATAAGAACAACCCATCTCACAATTGGTGGCGTCCTTCACGACTCTCTAAACTCATCCAACCACCTTACGCTCTCAATCAGAGGTTCCTAGCTTTGTGATAAACATCCCATATGGTGTGTGCAATAAATGTGTGTGCTCAATGGTGATAGGTGCTCTCTCATGTGCGCGTGCATCTAAAATTTACTGCATATAGCTGTAGCGGACCTCATGCCATGCTAGTGCTCAATGATGATGCAAAATGTGCATAATCCCAACCCGTGGCATGGAAGTATTTGATAAGAACATGATACGACCCTCGAGTGCAGTGCATCAACAAGTGTAACTTGAAGTGCTTGTGAAACCATTATCCCCGTGATGTGCAAAAGTCTCGACAAGAAAACATACCTAGCTCCTCAATATTCAGTTGCTATTAACAAACACAAGCTTCATCCTGTTCAAAAAAATACCAAGCTTGACCAAGGCTATCAAGTTTCACACTCAACAAAATGACAGAAACAAATCCTATGCTAGTCAAACACAAGAAATCCAATTACAGAATAACAAAACAAACTGTCACACAAACAACTAAGCTAACAGAAATCAATCCTAACTACAATTTGACTAGGGCTTTTCAGTTTTCAGAAAAACACTTGACATCGCAACAAGTTCATAGTGGAGTACATCTTTGCTTGATGATAAAGTGGAAGAACGTGCCTTCTCCTCCTCCAATGCATGCATTTCCTCCTTGAACACCACATCACAGATCGCGATGATCTTATTTTACTCTTGGTCATATAATTTGTCAGGCTTCTGCTCATCACTATAACCCAAGAAGATACATTTTCTATTTTTTGGTTTTAACTTGTTTCTCTTCTCATCTGGAACATGTGCATAACATTCACATCCAAAAATTCTGAAATATGAGACATATGGTTTATTACTAGTGTAAGCCTCATGAGGTGTTTTTCCCTTGAGAGCCTTTGTGTAGCTATGATTTAGCATGTAGACTATAGTATTAATAGCTTCAGCCCAAAAATGGTTAGGCAATCCTTTACTTTTTAGTATGCATCTTGCTATCTTCACAATGGTGCGATTCCTATGTGTTCCACAATACTGTTCTGCTGAGGGTGTGAGGTAACGTCATTTGACACTTGATTTCCTTGCTCTTGAAAAAGTCTTCAAACTCCTTTGAGTTGAACTCACAACCACCATCTGTTCTAAATTTCTTCACATTTTTCCTTTTTCATTCTCAACAAGTTTTAGCCATTCTTTAAACTTACCAAGAGCTTGAGCCTTATCATGAAGGAAGTACACCCACATCTTCCTAATGTAGTCGTTGACAATGAACATAAAATAAGAAGATTCCCCCAAGGCTTGTATAGGCATCTTACCACACAAAAGTCATCATGCACCAAATCTAGAGCAGCCTATGCTCTATTATTGCTTTCCTATGGAATTGCATTTCTCTATTGCTTGCCCATCATACAAGCTTCACATGGTTCCTTCAATTCAGTCACTGTAGGTATGTGAGCAACCATACCTTGCTTGTGCATCTCCTTCAACACTGCAAATCCAATGTGTCCAAACCTTTCATGCCAAAGCTTACTTGTGCCTACTCTAGCAATGGCTGTAAGAGCACTTAGCTCATACATGTTGTTCCTTCTTTTTCCTTTGCCAACAACATTGCTAGCAATGTCGAGAATTTCTGCACTTGTCTTCTTGAACCTCACTTCATGACCAAGATTAGTTATGGCAACAAAACTGATAACAAATTTCTCCTAGTTTGGGAACATACAACACATTTGAAAGTTTTTTAACTTCACCATTTGTAGCAACAAAAGAAATAGTATATGTGCCCATGGTAGGGCATTTTGCATCATTTCCAACCGTCACAGTGATGGATTCGTGTAGAGGATGCATAGAATTGTATAGACCTTTCTTGTTGGTGGTCATGTGACGGGAGGCCCCACTATCCAACACCCATGAGTCTGTGGTAGATTCTTCTTGCACCGAGGAGCACACTTCCTCAATGGTCACCATGAATAACTCCAACTCTGCTTCAATCATATTGGCTATCTCTTTCCCTTTAGTTTTAAAGGTACCATTCTTTTCATCTGCCTTCTTGACACGAAAATCTGCGATTGCATGTCCTTTCTTCTTACAGTAGAAGCACTCTCCTTGAAACTTCTTCCTACCGCCCTTCTTCTTTTTGTCACCATCATTTTTGGTGGAGGAACCACCTTTGCCTTTTGCATTGGTAAAGAATGCAACACCATTGTTGCTTCTTTCTCAGGCTTTTAGCCTCAACTCCTTCTCTAGCAATAATGCACAAAACTCCTTAGAACTCAAGACTTGAGGTCTCACCTGAGTATTAAGGGCAGTTACTAGTCCATCAAAATTTTGTGGAAAAATCCGAAGATACATCTGAGCTCCTTGCTAGTCTTTTGTATCGCAACACCAGCCATCTGGTCACGCAGATTCTTAATCCGAGTGATGAATGCTTCATCCATCTCTCCTTCAACAAATTTCTCCATTGCTAGTTGATTCTCCAAGTTTTGAATCCTTGTTTGGTTTTGTGTTTCATACTAACTCCTCAGTACATTCCAAGCCTCTAATGCTTTGGTTGTATGCTAAATCAAAGTCAAAAAGCTATCAGAATAGCTTGTAACTAAGGCACACATTCATTTCCAAGATCATAGAAGATCTGCATTCGGAGGAATCATAACACTAGAATTTGATGGATCGGGGGTAGGCTATGGTTATGCGCCAGTCCCCAGCATAGTCTCCAAAAGCTCATAAGAATCAAGGATAGTTGTAATTTTGAACTTCCACAAGGTGTAGTTTGTACCATCTAACTTGCCTTCGCTGAAGCTTGGTGGACTAATCCTCATTTTTTGCATAGCTGGTACAATAGCAGCACCTCCTACATCGCTTCCTGATACAGCATAATTTCTTCCAAAAGTCAAGATAGTTTCTCTTCGCTATTGAAGCCTTTGCCTCTTGCACACTCTTCGATCCCTAGAGCCCCCTGGGCTCTGATACCATGTAAAAAATTACACAGTGCAACTAATAGAATTTGAGAAAGAGATAGAGAGTACACAATAGATAAGAGGAGAATTTAAAAAAAATATTTAGCTCCAAACAACTGATACAAAGATGGCTCTGTCCACGTGTGCATTTCCACTGTGAAGCTTAGATGGCGATCTAGACAGAAGATAGGTGAAGAGCTTAAGGCTAGCTAGAACAACTCTAACTAGGTGAAAGATAGCTAATGGAGGGGTTTTACTTTTATAGCCAACAAAGGTGATCAGGTCGGCCTGACCGACCTACCATATGGCCCTCCACTAGTCACCAAGGGAATATTCCCTTTGCCGTCGGGCATCAAGTTGCTACCAGCTTAACTACTCCGTCTAACCCAAAGGTTAGACCCACAATGGTCATCTTTTTTCCATCCGGTCACATAGACCTCATCTGACATACAAGTCAAGGATCAACCAATATCCGGCCTTACATATGGCTTTTCCTCATAATGGGGACCTTACAACTTTGAGCACCGTGGATCATTGGTGGCACCTTATGAGGGTGGGGCGTTGAGCATATCTAGCATAATACACCTAATGCTATCATCGAGAAGCCAAAAATACCTAGGGATCTCAACAATAGATGAAAATAAGACCTTAAATATGTACTCTTGGTTCCTTCTTGACCAAAAATCTACTTTTAGTTATGAAAGCATGGTAGGCAAAGGCATGAAAGTGGAGATTGAATGCCAACAATGCTTGATCAAAGATGTAAGAAACAAGGTCATTGTAAGAGGTGAGAAGCAAGGAAAGTTTTTGAAATTGAAAGGATCAATGGTAGTACTTGTAACCATGGAGGGAAGAAGGTTAGCCACCTTACCTTCTTTAAAGCTATGGTACAAAAGGCATGCTTATTTGAACTTCAAATATTTTCCTATATTGAAGTCTCAAGGGATGGTACAAGGTATTTCTACACTCCAAAAGTGTGGCAAAATATGTGAAGCATGTTATCTTGGTAAGAAATCAAGAGCCAAATCTCCAAAAAGTAGTATAGAGCTAAATGCTTACTGGATCTCATTCATACTTATGTATTCCAATTAGCCCACAATCCTTCTAAAGGTGAGTGCATCTATTGTGTGAGTTTCATTCATAAATGTAGTCTTGGGCTTATTTCATGAAATCCAAATCTAAAGTCATTGCCATATTCAAATGGGATTCAAATCTTTTTGTTCTATGGTCAGAGAGAAGAATCAAAGTTCTTAGATCGAACAATGGACGAGAGTTAATGTCAAATGAATTTAGCCAAATACCTTCAAGACCATGACATTAGAAGGTAACTCACCTATAGCTATACATCTAAAAATAATGGAATTTTAAAGAGAAAGAATATAGCTCTCTTTGAGGCAACAAAATGCATGCTCAAAGACAAGCAACTACCCAATACCTTGTGGGTAGCAACAATTAATCCATTGAGGAGAATAACTATACATATATCATTTTTTGGATGCAAACCAAAGGCAAATCACAAGAGTTTTTGTTTTAGTAGCATATGGTCATATTTTTGAAGAGAGAAGGAAAGAGTTAGATAAGTAACATTGAGTTTATCATGAAATCATGTTGCAAAAGGTTTTTGATGATATGGATTACTACTTGTTGGATATATTCTTGTAATTGTAGTGTGAGATATGAAGTTTTTTTAGGCAATTCTTGATGCTCCAAAGGAGATTGGAGATAAGCAAATTTTTTCAAAGCCTCTTTCTCATGTCAAGAACAAGTTTCCTTAGTACAATGCCAATCTAAAAAATGCTCATTGATGACTGCAGGTAGAAAAACCTCCGTAAATTACTACCACAATTGCATCACCCCTCTGTCAAGATTGTGGGAGAGAAGGAAGGAGTCTCACTTGTAGCTTTCTTGCTTGCACAATGGGGGAATACACACAAGGGTGGAGGCTGAAAACAGTTTTCCTCTTCTTAGTTGTGTAAGCCAAAAGAACTCTCATACAAAGAAATAGAAGAACCCTAAATATGGGTCTTAAACCAAACTCAACTAACTAAGGTGGCATACTAACTGAGCCACAAACTAGAGTAGATAAGGATAACTATCATGTAGCTATTATTCATGGGCGGTGTACCAACCGCATCTGCAACTGACACGTCGGTGACATAAATGCACAACGGTCACCCTGGCATATCACGAGTGGATCAGCTCGATATCTCAACACCCTCCCACATTTGATCACATGAATGAGCATCAGGACCCATGTTATATCACCTACACACTCTTGCCATGGTTGTGCCAATGGAAAGTAGCCCGACACTCCATGTAGTACACAAGGAGCAACCATCTCAACAACCCCAATGATGAATTGTCTCCTTTGGTCTATAATTATTTTGTGTTGAAAAAAGATGGTGCATGCACTTCTAAATAGCTCGAATTGCCAAAAGATTGTGAATTCACTTCTAAATAGTTAAAATATACCATGACATCTAGATAGCCTATAATATACTTTTCTATGAATATATACATTTTTGAGCTCTCTACATTTCTTTTGCATTGTTTCACATTTGAGTGGTGTGATGGAACTTTACAAGCAGTAAGTGTTTTTTACCATTTTTAACTAATATAGTACCACTTTTCAATGGTGCAATATGATTTATTTTCAAATGGCATTGCATCACTAGAATGCTCCAACATTGCTAGTTTTAGGCTTTAAAGTTTTTGCATTGTCCCATGTTTAGGGTACTCTAAATGTTTAAAACCATTTTGGATTGCTAGGCACCACTTTGAGTGTTGTGTTGGCATTTTATACACAATTAGCATTTTTCACCACTTTAAGTGATACAATACAAGTTTTCAATAGTGGAACTTTAATTCTTTCTAAATAGTGCTGCATCACTAGAATTCTGCAACACTATACTACTATTGACCACTTTTCACTAGCATTAAACCACTTTTAAGTGGTGATTGCACCATTGCAATGCCACAATACTATACCACTTTTCAGCGGTGCACAACCACTTTTTAGTGGTGCAACATTAATTCTTTCCAAACCGTGTTGTTAACAATGGAATGTTGCAACACTACACTAGTTCTCACCACTTTTTAGTGGAGTTGCACCACTAGAATATTGCAACATTATACCACTTTTGACCACCTTTTAGTGCTGTAACACTAATTCTTTCCAAGTGGTGCAACATTAATTCTTTCCAAGTGAAACAAGGGGTATGGGTTGGCGACAATGGGGAAAAAAAGATGTGTGGCCACCCTCTTAGGAGGGGGAGAGAAAGTGTCTCTCTCTCTCTCTCTCTTTCCCTCTTCTTCTTCTTTCTCTCTCTTCTCTCTTTTCACCTCTCTTCCTTTTTCCGCTTCTTCTTCTTCTTCTTCTTATTCTCTCTCTCTCTTCTCACCTCTCTTCCTTCTTCCGCTTCTTCTTCTTCTTCTTATTCTCTCTCTCTCTTTCCCTCTTCTTCTTCTTTCTCTCTCTTCTCTCTTCTCACCTCTCTTCCTTCTTCTTTTTCTTCTTCTTATTCTTATTCTCTCTCTCTCTCTCTCTCTCTCTCTCTCTCTCTCTCTCTCTCTCTCTCTCTCTCTCTCTCTCTCTCTCTCTCTCTCTCTCTCTCTGTGTCTCTCTCTCCCCTCTCTCTCCCCTACACAGACTGGCAGCAAGTGGGGGGGAAAGAGGTGGTGTCTCTTCTTTTTTCTCTTTATGATGGGGGGGGTCTCGACAAAGCAAAGGGGAAGAAAATTAACATTCTATCCTCCTTAATGGGGGGGGGGGGGGGGGGGGAGTTTTATAGGGGGGAGAGGTGGTATTATTGGGGGGGGAAAGAGATAGTGGGGGGAGGAGAAAAGGCATTGTGTGCCCTCCCCCCAGTCGATTTCATCACCACCTCGTGGCGATCGTCATATCCCTACTCACCGTCTTCGTCTACAGTCTCTGCCGTCATCATTGACGGCTTCCTCCCCTACCTCCTCAGTGTTGTCATCATCCTTCTTCCCATCATCGCGTTATTTCTCCCTGTTGACATCATCCCCACTCCCTCTTCTTGTCGGCGATGAGGAGATTTTTTTAAAAATTCAATGATTTTTAATTATTAAGGGAGGGGGGATTCCTATCTGGGATGCGGGACCTTGCGAGGTCATTACTGTGGTATTAGAAAAGATAAATTAGTATTGTTAGAAATATATTTTTGCTACAAGAAACACATAAAATAAGAAAATCAACATAGCTAATAGAGAACTTACAAAATCCTCTAGGTAGGTCATGTGGCTACTCCCAAGGTGATGTATGACTTCCATGACCAATTCTATCCTCATTGCCTCTCGCTATTGCCACCATCCTTGTGCAAAGTTTGCGGCCTCCTCTCTAAGCGTCCTTTAGTGCTCTTAATCTAGCCACTCGCGCTTCCCTATGCTACTCTTTACTTTCTTCCATGCATTTGACTCTCTCTTGGGACATCTAGATGTGCATATACTCAATCATTCATTTTATGGAGAAACCGTCGATCATAGAAGTGGAGCTCTCTAAAGAACATCAAGGAAACATACAAAATATTGCAAGAAAGTATATATTGTATCATCAACTAGAAACATCTTTTCCATTTCATATTGCCAAACAACAAGAACAACAGGAACATCTCTACACATCATAAAATGAATCTCCCACTAATTTATATTCATCAAATCTTCAGCATACCTTCACTATTATGCACCAAAAACCAAGAAAACACAAAAATTCACTCAAATTTTAATGGAATTAATCACATAGAATCCTTTTATCATAATTTATTGTTCTTCATCTCTCAATCTCTCACAATTTCTCTCACAAATACATAGTTTCAACCGAGTTTTAACCTCTGAAATGACTATCTTTCTCTCTAAATCACTCCCTCAATCACTCATATATCATAGCCACTTACAATAAAATATAATGAGTCACCAAAATCATCTCTTAGTCTTGGAGTTTTCCTCCAAAAGGTATGCTTGATCCAAAGAGGCACCATAGGTACTACAGTGACTCTTCACAGTCCAACACTATCACTTCAACCCTTTACTTCAAGTCTTCAACAACTACTTTTTCATTTCTTAAAGCTATAAATACATTTCATTATTCTATTTTCAAAGCAAGAAAACATCTTCAAGTTAAAAATTCATCCCATAGAACACTCACAAAAGCAAACAAAAGCCAACAAAAGATATACAAAAGCTCAACAGTACACCACACTCGGGGGGTTCACTATATATATATTCTCTATATAACGTGTGTTCATGGCCTATTTATAAATATCCTAATCTATGAATTTTTCATGAATAAAACACAACCCTTTTCTATTCAATCTATAAGTAACCCCTTTATATGACACCCTTTTGTATGCAAAAAATGTATAAAATTGGTGTTTTAAAAACCCCTTGTTTTGAACTCACGTTATATATACATATATTCATGAGTGATCCCCCCGAGACACCACAAAGGGTCAACAATACACACTAAAGCCATTCAACTTCAATCACAATCATTTTCATTCATAAAACGTAATTCAAAATATACTAAACCACACTCAAATCCAATCATTCACAATCTCAAACTCTCAAATTGAAAGAAAATAGACTAAAATAGACATAAATCGATCTTAGCTAGTTCTAATTAAATATACATTAGAACCTCTTAATACATCATAACTCAATAAAAAATCATCATGAGCCTCTCAAAAACATTCAATGCATTTCAAAACACTTCAAAAAGCATTCATACCTAACAATTCCATCATAAAATCAATCATTTAATACCCAAAAAACAATAAAATAGAGATTAAAATCAATCACATATAACCTTCAATATATCCCAAAAATTAAACAAGGAGCATCCTTGCAAACTTGAAAAAGGAATAATAAAAAGATCTAAATAACTAATCAGTCTAGCCTGCATCTTCAATCCATTAGATCTAGCTCGAACAAAGCTACGATTCCATCCAGCTTACAAATTAACTTGGATCTAAAAATGAATGAAAGGGAAAAAAAAGTACCATGAACCATTGCAATAACAATTAATTAAATCAAAAAACTATTAAAGGATATAATAGCTTTTCTTTCACACCACAAATATATGCACATCTCATAAACAAACATCCACAAAACATTGAACTCACATTCACATAATAATGTAGTTTGAATGGCAAAAACCCCCAAGAAACGGAGAATAAAAAGATGGTATTTCATTAAAAATAAAGATACACCAAAAAGCTAATCCGCTTGCTTGTTAGAATGGATATATTTAATTTTGAATTGCATGCTAAGCTTAAGGCAATGTAGAGCTTTACTCTTATCCACAAAATAGAGAGGAACATGTTGTAGAAACTATAAATAACACATTCTTTCCAACAAAATAATAAATCTAGTGGAGAAATCTTGAGCAAAATAATAGAACACATCCATCTAGAAAATTGTCACATCATTAGGATTGATGGTCAAATTTGGAATGGACTTTTTGGTCTTCAAATGAGGTAGTTGATGCATAAAAGTCGCAAGATACTAGCAAAAGTGTGTTGCAAGACATATAGAGATATCCTCAAACTAAGCATATGCTTTGGAAAATTATAAATAAGAATTTGAACATGCCAAAGGATTCTCTTAAGACCTTAGAATTAAGGGCTAATTAAAAATTGGTCTTGTCAAGGAATCATGCAATGTCGACTACTATCGATGGAGTATATAATTGTTAAACCCAAGGGTATCCATAATAGATTGAGGTGGAAGATTGATACAATCGGTAGGCTAGGATAATGCAATATCAATCAAGAAATTGATAGGAGAGATAGGATAAATCATAAATAGAAGACTATTGAAGGGATAAAGAGGATGGCAACAACTGAGGGAAAAATAGTAAGAATGATTGAAGAGATTCAAAAGAAAATGTAAATGGAATAGGGGAAACAATAGGGGAAGGACTTACAGAAGTAGGAGAAGATGTAGGATCTACAATGAAGGGACATGTAGTAAAGATAGGAATATGAGGAGATATTGCAAGAGTGAAATATAGAATGGAGATAGCATCAGGATTAGAGTTGAGAATAGAAATGTAAAATGGAACATGATAAGAAATCAAGGAATAAGAAATAAGATAATTAGGGTCATGTAGATAAATGGAATAGAAAAATTTAAAGGATTGAAAGAATTCCTCTATGAATAAAGGATGAATATCACTCTTGTAAAAATTACACAATCAATGGTGGGAATCCATGACATCATCATCCAAAGGGGGATGCCAAGCAGCATATCCTCTACACCAAATTGTCCTTTGATGGTAGTTCTACAAGCCATTTGCTAGATTCAACTCAATAGAATGTACATACAAGACAAGCTGTAAGATAACATCTCACACATATAGGCCCATGTCTTTCTCATCTAGTATCTGCAAATCTCCATTGATATACATAAAAGAGAGCAGCTATGCCTCATGACAAATCATGACATCTAGTGCTCTATCAAATAGTGACTTCAACAAATTTGATGACCAAGGATTATGGTGCCCATCTTCTCGAGGTTTGAGATCCACATTACTCAAAGAGATATACATGGAAAATATTTGTTGATGGTACTTGATTCAAAAAGAAGATAAAGGTGAAAGACACAATAGAAGAGACTATAGGAGCTAGAGGGGGAACAAAAAAAATTGGGGCTACTCAATATTGTAATTTTGCAACAGCTTCTTCTATGATTCCACAATATTTTGAGAATTCTATAATTGACCCTCACATGTACCAAGCTTCATAGATAAAGCTACCATCTTTGCAAGGGTAGAATCCTTTTCTTTGTTAAATGACACATTATCTGCCTCTAAAGTTGTGATGTTAGCTTCCAATTGTCTAATATAAGCCCTTTGAGAATCCATCAAAGTGGTAGCTTCCTGAATTTGCTTATGGATATCACTCAAAGTAGCTTTCTCTAAGGCTAAATCTTCTAGTGCTTTGCTATGCTAGCTGGTCAAGGAATCCACCTTGTCTTGCAAAGAGGTATACACTATTGTATACATAGATTGGAGACATGAAGTGATTGTTGTTTCCATGGTGTATTGGACATTAGAAACTAGTTGTGAAAGCATGGGCCCAACTATCATCATCTATAAGGATGAAGGATATGTGAATTTAGTTTATCATCCCTTTGTGCTACAAGTAGGTTTGATCAAGAAAGGAACAAGGGAAGGGAATTAATAGAAATAGCAGGCTCAGTAGTCTGTGGAAGAGAGGGAGTGAAAACATGACTGAAACAAGGAGAACCCTTTGCACATGAATGCTTCTTCTTACAAATAGACCTAGCCGATGGCTCATCATCATCATCTTCATCTTCTTGCATTGCTGGAGGAGAAAACAAGAGATGGATATTAAATAGAAAGTGGTGCAAGAGTAAGAACAAGAATGCCACGTGAAGGAGGTGCAAAGGTAATTATCTTTTGGAGGAAAGCCCCTTAAGAGATATTGCTAAGTTGGCCTTTCTAAGCTCACTAGAAATGTTGGTTCATCTTAGTCAATCAAAAGAAAGAGTGCCCAATTAGTGATGAAGACTAGCTTGACAAATACAATCAACTTCCATAACAACAAGGAATAATAATGAATCAATAGTGGGAGATGTTGAACCACTATTAGAGGAGGCACCATTTAGACTACACAGGAAAATCCACACACATAGAATTAGGAAAATAAGAAAGGGAATTGCCACAAAACCGTTTCAGCAGTCATCATAAAAGCATGTGCATCTTCAAGGTCCTCCTCTGAGTCCTCAAATACCAACATGCTATCAAGCCGTGCCTTAGCATTTCTAAAAGTACATTTTGAGGCATGATCACCGCTATACTTCTCACCACACTTGAAACAAAGCCCTTTTTCCTTTCTTTCTTTATACAAATCCATGGGAATGGACTTTAGACTGCCAAAGGATGAACCATTTTTATTCTTGTTGTCCCCTTGCCTATTATCCATTCTCGGGTTGTTTGCTATCCTGAAATTACTTTGTGGTCTTGAGGCATTAAAAGTGGGGTATGTGGGGATCTTAGGAGTGCTAAACGGCACATTACCACCACCATAACTTGCCCCAAACTGTCTCGGCCTTACAGCACCTCTTTATTACCCAAAATGTGACTGCATGGGTCCTCTTTGCTACCCAAACACTAGTTGAGATGCCCCTTTTGCTATCCATGCTGAAAAGAAGCATTGACGGGATACTTACGAGAGTACCTCTCAGCAAACTCAATAGCTTTGAACAAATCTGATGGATTTTGAGCTAAAATATCAGCCAAGAGTTGGGGATCTAGCCCATACATATACTTTTGTAACTTGGCATCATCACTAATCAACTCAACATACATGGTAAGGTTGAGGAACTAATTTGTATATTCTCTAACAACAAGACCACGCTCTTCTCAAGGCCATACCATTGGCGAGCAAGATTTTCTTTCTCCATCGGAGAGACAAAGACTTGCACCATGAGTACCTTGAATGCTTTCCATGAGTCTACTTACTGATTTTCTCTTTTAATGTGCCTCCACCATGTATGTGCGAATCCTTCCAAGTGGATGGTTGCAAAATGGATCTTTTGGTCATCTCTACGGAGCAAGATGTCAAAATAGTCCTCAAGCTTGAAAACCCACTCTTTGAGTTCAATTGGAGATGATGATCAACCATTGAATTTTGAGAAAATAATTTTGTCTTTCAACTCTTTTTCGTGATTAAGTGGCTGTCCCATATATCAAAATTGAGGCTAATCCATGTGGTTGCCCAAAAGTGATCCATTGTTAGAGTAATTTCTGCCAAAATATGGTTGAACTCGCATAGATGACATGGGCCCTTGTGATGGCTGGAAATTACCCCTCATTGCATTGTTCATGGGCTCCTCTTGCCTATATGAAGGCTCTCCCTGTTCAAAAGTGCTATTAGGGGGATGCCTACTCTCCCCAAAATAACTTTGAAGTTTGTATTTGCTACATTCACTGATGGGCCGGTCACTCTTTTAGCATGTATACCCGACCTATCCTCATGTTCCTTCCCTTTCGTTCGGAATTCCATCCACTTAGTGAGCTCGGCAACAAGGGTGTCCATAGTGGTCTTCATTTGACCAATGCCTTCCATCAATTCTCTATGCCTCTTAGCATGCCTTGTCTCATGCAAACTGAGGGTGTCAGTGAGCGCGTTGAGGCTCCCCATGTCATGAGAGTAATCTTCATCTTCCAGTTCAAGGTTAGTTTCAGCCCTTGGGACACATTGTTGGAGGGGTTTTTGTCGAAAGGCTCTCCCTGTTCAAAAGTGCTATTAAGGGGATGCCCACTCTCCCCAAAATACCTTTGAAGTTTATATTTGCTACATTCACTAATGGGCCGGTCACTCTTTTAGCATGTATACCCGACCTATCCTCATGTTCATTCCCTTTCATTCGAAATTCCATCCACTTAGTGAGCTCGACAACAAGGGTGTCCATAGTGGTCTTCATTTGACCAATGCCTTCCATCAATTCTCTATGCCTCTTAGCATGCCTTGTCTCATGCAAACTGAGGGTGTTAGTGAGCGCATTGAGGCTCCCCACATCATGAGAGTAATCTTCATCTTCTAGTTCAAGGTTAGTTTCAGCCCTTGGGACACGTTGTTGGAGGGGTTTTTGTCGAAAGCTCAAATCCACCGGGGATCAGAAAGTAGAAGGAAGTAGAGAGAGGAGATGGAAGAGAAGATAGAGAATACCCAAGTGGTAAACACTATAAAGACAAAGCACAATGAATTGAATCAATAATTATTGAAAGAACTTGGAATCTTCACACCACTCAGAAGCAATCTCGAGGCATTAGATCTCCTGGAGCTTCTTCCTAGAACAAAACGTGCATAAGAATTACAGCTCCTTCCATGCTGCTCGGAACCCAAATCTGATGGCTTCGTTGGTTCCGAAAGGGGGCTAAAACATCAGGACACTTGCTCATGGATCTCCCAGATCACTCCTTCTTCTTTCAGCTCAATCTGTAGTTTTCAGCCTATTTACAGCGATCGCGATGCACACGATTTTGTCAATCTGCCCCTCTTGTGAAAATCCCCTAATTGGTTGAAAAAGCAACTAGCTTTTTGCATGCCATCCTAATCTAGAAGCTTTTTCTAATTTTTTTGGATTTTTACAATAAATAATATCAAAAATAGGCTAAAATGATCCAAAAATCTAGTATTTTTAGATTTTTACAATAAATAATATCAAAAATAGGCTAAAATGATCCAAAAATCTAGTATTTTTGGATAATCCATGCAACTCACACTAGTACTAATGGCTGAGATCACATTGACTCTCTAGATCAATAAAGAAGTCGGATGATGATGCATTCCATACTTTTTCACATTGTGTCCACATAACATCACGACATCCACCCCCTCTGAACCTACACATCCTTCGGTATGTGCCAAAATCCTAGTTGTCACCGGATTCTGAGTCCTCATCCTCTACAACCATATCCTTTACTTCTTCATCTTCCATATCTTCCTAGCTAGCCCCTATATCATGACCACTATTTTCTTCCAATTCTGGCAACTCATAGGTAGTAGATTCCCATCTTTTGAATAATTTGATTCTTTTCCTTGCTACTCGAAGTTTGATGGCTGTCCCATCCAACTCATTTAATGCATAAGTAGCATTATCAAACACATGTCTTACCACATACGGTCCAAACCATCTTTTGGAAACTTTACGCATGGCACTATGCTGATTATCTAAACTGCTATCATAAACCAATATCCAATCCCCATCTTGTATGGTTCTTGGTCTCAGTTTATGTCTTTTGTCAAACCATTTCTTGTTCAGTATCCTTGCTGCCCTTAACTTTGCAGTTGCTGCCTCTATGTCTTCTGACTTTCTTTCCAACTATCTAATGCACAAGGCCAACAACTCCTCTCAATTCAACTCCTCCTCCCAAGGTAACACACTCCATGTGACTATCATCTCTTCTATCGGCATGATAAGTTTTTGACCATATATCAATTCTGCAGGCATATATCCTGTAACAGCACTATGAGTTGTTATGTCGGCCCACAAAGCATAAGGGAGCAATCGTGGCCACTCTTTTACCTTCTCTCCATATGCTTTTGCCAATGCCTTCACAATAGGTAGGTGATCTTTTTCACTTTTTCCATTTCCTTAAGGGTTATAGGATGAAGTTAAAGCAAGCTTTATCCCAATCGTGCAAAGAAAGCATGAGCTTCATCTGCATCCAACTCACCCATATCTACTGTAATTTTTTCCACACAGCCATACCGACAAAAGATCTCTTCTAAGAAAAAAGTGCACACAACATTTGTTATCTTAGTACATAAAGTTTTCCCTTCCACTTGATTACTCAAGTCTTCACGAGCAAGCACAAGATACCTCATTTGCCAAAGACCTATAGGCATTGTGACCAAATCCACCACCCACTTAAAATGAAGAGACAATGGATATGTGGGTTGCAATCCATCCCAATGTCTCATAGATGAATACATTTGACATGTCGTATATGTTTCCACAAAGTGAGCAACATCCTTATACATACCTTGCCACCAATATCTTTCTTTGATCTTTGTAAAAGTACCCCAAACACCTCTATGACCAGCCCACAAGCTTTCATGAAATTCTTGCATTACTTTTACTTGTGAAGCTCTGTCACCCAAAACTCGCAATGGCATACCCAGTTTCTTTTTAGCATGTTTCCATAAGTATCCATCTTTTTAAAAAAACTCATATGCTTTCCTCTTTATTTTCTTAAATTCCTCATCTAAGCATTCATCTCTCTTTGTTAATATACTGAGGTATTGACCAATTCTCAGCCACTCTCCTGTATATTTGTCTTCTAGAAACACTTCTACACAAGATACAAAACATCTAAAGTGTCTTCTCTTTGTTATCCAAGCTTTTGTTAATGCTGTAGCAACACCTTGCATTGCTAATTTCACTCTTGCAACATCATTTTCAGTCATAAGAAATTCATCTTCTTCCTCCTCATCCATCATCCCATCTTCATTCTCATAACATGCTCGAGATAACATGTCTACCACTAGGTTCTCTTCCTGCAATATGCTGAAATTTAGGGTTCAAAGATTTGATGTATGCAATCCACCAGAGCATAGCAATGTCCGGAGTAGCACAAGTAGTAATCATACCCAATACGGGCAAACAATCGGTCTCAATGAGCACCCATAAAATACTCCTTATCACATTTAAGGGCTGTCACAATTTCCCATAATTCTCTTTTAGCCTGTGGATATCTTCTCTGTCGTTCAGTCAATACTTTAGCACCAAAGCGAATTGCATATCTTTTCCCTTCCTCATCATCTTGCCCAATTGCCCATCCAATCCCGATTGGGCTTGTATCAGCAGTAATAATGATAGGCTTTCCATGTGAATAGTCAATCTTTCTCAATGTAGGAGCAGATTTTAAGAGTTGCTTCAATTTCTTCATTGCTTTCTGATGCTTCTTTTCCCAATGAAATTTCTGACCTTTCCCTAGAAGCTGATAAAGAACATTGGCTACATGTGCAAAGTGAGGAATCCATATCAAATAGAACACACATGCACCCAAGAATCTACGCACCTCTAATACATTCGTCCATACATTTTGTATTCTATAAATCCCATCTAGTTTTGTTGGTGATGGCCTTCACCCATAAGGCCCACACATAAGCCCAACATTCAAAACCTCTTCAACTCCAAAGATAGACTTTTGTCCAAAAAGAGTTAAATGCACCTCTTCTAGACGTGTCAAAATCCTCTCACAATCCACAATATGGTCTGCAACAAACTGTCTGCATCCATGAGCATCCATCTCTTCATTCTGCATCCATGAGCATCCATCTCTTCATTCTTTTCATCCACTGCACACCCTTTGATTGGAACATCATCCAAGAAGGGCATAGTCAATTGTGGTATAAAATCCTTGAGTACCCTATTCATAGCATTTGTCATGTGTGCCACTGAGTTTGTTGCACCCTCTGGGAGAGTACACATCCATTCTAATCCCAAAGGAGTCTTCATGGTTGTGATATCCCTGCTTTCAATTGCAAGCTGAAACTGATCATAACCTGAATAAAGATCACCCAAAGAATAGATCGCTCTTCTGCCTGCAAAAGCCTCTGCAAATTCATCAACCATAGGATCTGCACCCACATTTCTTATGGTCACTTTATTGACTAGTTGCATATCTTGAATAAATCTCAAAGCCCCATTCTTTTTGGGAACAATAAACCAACGATTTGAGTATGGGGCTAAAGAAGGGTCCAAGATCTTCATGCGAATATTTTCATTTAGCAAATCCATGCACAACATTTGCAAGTAAGCTTTAGGCACTAGAATAGGCCTCAAGTTTCATGGTACATGTGGCACATTAAATATGACCATAGGAAAGACAACATTTGGATCCACACAACCTATTTCACTTGGCTGAAATGCAAATGCCTTCTCATGTCTAGTCAACATCCACATAAAACAGTCTCTCTCAATAGGCAAAAGAAACCCTTCTGCACCAACTTTCAATTCATGTAATGTTTCAGATGTAAACTTGATGACCTATATCTTTAGGATCCCGTGAGCTTGACTGACTTGACACTTTTTCATACGTACCCTCACTCTCTGGTGGAAGTGGCAAAGCAATTGGTTTCACCTTTTTGTCAAGTATCTTATACTTTGTCTCCACAAGTGCTTGAGTCCATTTTAATCCTTCCTGCTGAGCAAACAATGCTATAACATCATACATATCCAAAGAACATACTGACAACACTCTGTTTTTAGCCTCATTTTTTGCATGTATAGTTGCTGAAATTTCACCCATATTGTCAGTAATATTCAGTGTTGAGTGTTGAAATGACTTGTTTTTTGGCTGATTTTTGTTGTTTTTGAGAGCTGAATGGTTGATTTTATGAGATGATTGATTGATTTAGAAGTGGATTGAGAGTGTTTTGGATGATATTGATTGTGTTTTGGAAGTTCATGATGTTTGTTGATGGTTCTGTGATGTTCTGATAGGTTCTGATTGGTTCTGTATACCTTCTGTTTTGTTCTGTTTTGTTCTGATTGTCTTCTGTAAGGAGGGATGAAGTATTGATTGATGAAGAATGAGATATTGTGAAAGTTTATTGAATGTTTTGTGAGAGTTTGGAATGATTTGAGAATGAGTTATGAGGTTTTGATGACCTTCTGTAGGTCTTCTGTAGAGCTTCTGCTTCTGTTCTGTTTCTATTCTGTTCTGGTACTGTTCTGTAGACTGTTCTGTATGCTTCTGTAAGTGTTCTGTGGAATGTATGTGTGACTTTGGGAAATTTTTCTAGCCTTGGAAAGAGGTGAATACAAGTGCAAAAGAGCTGAAGGAAGTGGAAGAAGTAGCTGTTAAAGACTCAAGAGAAGACTAGAGTGAAGTGACAGTAGTGAGCTATGAAGAGACACTGTAGTGGCTCTGGTGACTCTTCATATCAGACATACCTCTTGGGAGGGGTATCCACGACCTAAGAGTGATTATTGAGAGTGATTTTTGAGAGATTGTAGTGAGGATATGATGTATTATTGATGGAGTGAGATAGAGAGAGTCAGAGATAGCCAATTCTATTAAAACAGAGTGATTGTATATGAGAGATTGAGAGAAAAGACTATGAAGATATTGAAGATGAATACTATGTGATGTATTTCCATTCAAAGATGGTGTATTTCTTTGCTTTCTTTGTTCCATTGATGGATTTTGTGAAGATATTGAAGAATATGATTGATTCTATTAAAAACCGTGGGAGATTTACATGATGCTGCATGAAGATTTGTTGTGCCTGGTGTTCTTTTCTTCATTGTGATCATATGAAACATGATAAACAAGCTTGTTGATGTTACAAGATAGATTTTCTTGCAAGAGAATTCCCTTTTCCTTGGTGTTCCTCTCGGGGCTCCATTCAGCCCATAAAAGATGCCTGAAATGCCATCATTTTCAGCTAACAACCCCAATGCTCTCAGTTTCTTAGTAGCCCATTTCATAGATATGCGTTCAACCCTACACATAGCTTCCATAGGCTTAAACCAACATGAACTATTTTTTGTAAATTGAGAATTACCAATAGTAAATACATGCTTCATTTCATCAAGAGGTGAGTACACCCACTAAACATCACTACTGTAGCCCCGCATTACAGCAGTGCTTGATGAAAATCCAAATCTTTGAATTCCCTGGCATTTGGAACCAAAGGAGATTCTCAAAGCATATCCCGATTTCTAGGATGATTAACACAAACAGTAAGAAATTGGACTGCTTTTCTCCCATCCTTGCTTCTGACTCTTGCATAAGCAGAACCATCATCAAGCACCTTTGTTTCCAAATGCACACCTGTAATATAGGGCAGTCCCAAAATCAGTGCATATGAAAAATTATTTGCAGCCCTCATTTGCCAACCATGATCAGTGTCTACAGGCCATGCACCATTTTCATATAATCCCCTCTCAATGACATTTATCTCAGACCCATGGTCAAGTAAAGTAACACAAGGAGTTTCACGTTCCCCTATTTTCACTACCGTTTCAATGGTAGCTCTAGTCCAATGATTTCTCGTGCAGTGACTTCGAGGAATAAATCCTAAAGTCTCTTCTCCATATTGTTGCATTTGCCTTAATCCACCATGCATATTGCTACAAGACAATGCATTTTCAGCCACTTTCTTCTCTTTTCCACATGTTGTCCATTGATTAGTAGCATCCTACATAGACAATCCTGTACTTACTTCATGCTCATATTTAGCCCAAATAGCCAATAAACCAGTTTCCTCTTCAAATTGCAGCAATGCACTAGTGGTATCACCAAGAAATTGACGCTTTCTTTTAATTATGTCAATGATCTCATCATGAAATCATCGCTTGGTAATGCCAAGCACCTCTCCCAAGGTAAATTCCACCCGACTGTTTAAGATCCATTCTTCAAGAACCTTCTTAAGATTTTTGGATGTCTCAATGTCAGATTGCAACTTATATCCTCGTTGCTTGCCCTTCTTTTTTCCCTCTTGTTTGTTATCATGTTTTTTCTCTTGACTGACCTCTTCCATAACATGCTTGGGAGGTGGCTGATTTGCGGCTTTAGGCTGATCCACACTTCTTCTTGTCATTCTTTTAGATGTCCCTACAATATCTTCATCTCTTTTTTGTTTTTCTTCCACAAGTACATCCGTGTTTTGTACCTTTGCTAAATATGTATACACTGAATATGCATCTACCGATGATTCCCAACCAGTTATGCCACGAATGTCTTGCCCTAGATGAGACATTTCACTATCAGTGACTTTTCTCTTTTCAGCTGCATGTAAAGCATGTGTCCATATTTTAGCCTTTGGACCAACCATCACTTAGCCATGCATTCTATCCAACTGTAGACCAAAAGTAGAAGCATGTACCGCCGCATAAGCATTGCGGACAGCCAAGTCTTCCAACAACTTTTGCATACCTCCCTTTCCAAAATTCAAAGCAAGAGGCAATTCCATTTCTTGTGCATGGATCTTGCTATCTTTCCAAAAGATAAGCTACCGTGCCAAGGCCTCCTGATAGGTAGCACAATCATTTCTCTCGTGCTCCAAACTATCACACCACATACATCTTTTTCCAGGCTTAGGGGCTGCTGCCCGTCCCCTTTCCTCTTATTCTTTTTTGTCCAATTTCGCAACCTTTAATTGAAGATCCCGCATCCCTTTGACCAATTCATCCAAGACATCTTCCCTAACAGAGGGAACAATAGTAGGTACAACCATAGGGTTAGCCACAGAAGCAGGTGGCTTACTGGATACTTTAACTATTTTGCTCGTAACAGTGGGCAAGATAGAGACATGTAATATTTCTCTTCTTCTATGCTTCTTCACAAGCACAGTAACAGCTTCCTTGACATGTCTCCACTCTATTTTCAAACGTGTCTCAATAGTTTGATCCTCTAGCAAATCATCACGCTTCTCTTGAAGCTCAGGACCAGCTGCCTATAGAAACAATTTAATTTTTTGACTTGCAAGAGCTTGCTATTCTACAAGATCTAACTTCTCAAATTGACTTTCCAATTCTCCTAACAATTCCGTAGCTACAAGACCCTTATTGGGTTGTAAAACCCAGTCTTAAAAAGTCTTGCATGTAATCAAATTGGTGTCCTCAATGTAAAATTCTTCCCTAAGTGTCTTCTTGAAGGCTACCCAGTCTGCATCCTGCAAGTATAATTTAGTAATCCGTGCTTTCAGTTCATGAATAGTAACATGTACAAAATACCGGCTCCATGTTCTGAGCATAGATATATACATATGCAGATACATTCCTGCCATTGAATAACTTCACCTCATGCTCAACTGCTTGCAAAGCATTCATCACAACACTTTCTGTTTGAGCTGAAGCTTGCATCACCTATTGTTGTTGTTGTACCTGCATAAGCATATTCATATTTTGCGCCAACTGTTGCAAAATATCACTGGAGAATGTATTTGAAGATTCTCCCATCTTGTCTTTCCTTCTTCTGACGACCTTTTGTCAAGATTGTAGGAGAGAAGGAAGGAGTCTCACTTGTAGCTTTCTTGCTTGCACAATGGGGGAATACAGACACAGGTGGAGGCTGAAAACAGTTTTCCTCTTCTTAGTTGTGGAAGGCAAAAGAACTCAAGTACATAAAAATAGAAGAACCCTATATATGGGTCTCAAACCAAACTCAACTAAATAAGGTGGCATACTAACTGAGCCACAAACTAAAGTAGATAAGGATAGCTGCCATCTAGCTATTATTCATGGGCGGTGTACCAACCGCATCTGCAACTGACAAATCGGTGACATAAATGCACAACGGTCACCTTGGCATATCACGAGTGGAGCTCGATATCTCAACACTCCCCCTCGAGCTCAATCCCAATTCCTACACACCAAGCAGGTCTCTGAACTTGCGCAGCTTCTCTGCGCCCAATGCCTTCGTAAATATGTCAGCTACCTGATCCTCTGTGCTCATATAAACTAGATCAATAAGACCTAGTAAAACCCTCTCTCATACATAGTGATAATGCACCTCAATGTGCTTTGTTCTAGCATGATAGACTGGGTTATTTGCCAAGTGTATACTACTCATGTTGTCACACTAAATGACAACCGGCCCATCTGTAGACTGATGCATATCATAAAGTAGCTTATGCAACCAAGCTACCTCACATGCAGCCATTGCTGCACCCCTGTACTCTGCCTCTATGCTCGACAAGGCAACTATAGGCTGTTTCTTGCTGCTCCAAGTGACTGCAGCACTCCCAAAAGAGAACACATATCCACTGGTAGATCGTCTATCAGAAATACTAACAGCCCAATCAACATCAGTGTATCCATGCAACTGTATCTGAGTCCCAATCTCATAAAATAGTCCATACTGCAATGTGGACTTCACATACCTGAGTATGCGTCTAGCCGCATCCAAATGCGGTTTCCTTGGAGCCTACATAAATTGACTTACCAATCCAACATCATAGCTCAAATCTGGCCTGGTAATAGTCATATAAATCAAACTTCCTACTATGCGTTTGTACATAGTAGGGTCTTCCAGAAGCTCACCTGCATCTGCACTCAGCTTCACATTCTGCTCCAAAGGAACTGAAATAGGCTTACAGCCTGTCATCCCATATTTGGACAGCATGTCCAATCCATACTGCCTCTGTAAGAGCCATATCCCACTTGGTGATCTAATCACCTCAATGCCCAAGAAATAATGCAGCTCTCCCAAATCCTTCATCTCAAACTTCTGCTTCAATAGCATTTTCACATGAAGGATATTTTCATCACTATCACCTGTGATAATCAAATCATCAACTTTCTCTGTTTTTCTCACATAAAGTGAGAAATCTCCCTTGGAAATCTGAAAGCCAATAGTGACAAGATACTGTCCTATCTTGTCAGACCATGCTCTAGGTGCTTGCTTCAAGCCATACAATGCTTTCTTCAACCTGCAAACAAACTCAAGATGAACAACATGTACATAACCTGGTGGCTGCTCCATATATACCTCTTCTTGTAAATCACTATGCAAGCAGGCATTCTTTACATCCATCTGATGTAAAGACCATTCCTTTGATGCAGCCATAGTAATAACTGCTCTTACGGTTGCCATCCTTGCAACCGGACTGAATGTTTCTTCATAATCAATGCCATATGTTTGTGCATACCCCTTGACTACTAATCTTGCCTTGTATCTGTTCACAGAACCATTTGCATTGTGCTTCACATTATAAACCCACTTACAGCCAATTGCATTCTTACCTTTAGGCAAAGGTACCAATTCCCATGTAGCATTTGCTTCCAAGGCATCCATTTCTTCATCCATGGCTTTCTCCCATTTTTCTTTTCCCATGGCTTGCTCAAAAGAAGTGGGTTCTGGTTCCTATATCACTTTGATCATATATGCATAGTGAATGGCTGTAAATCCATCATATTTCAGCCTATCCACAGGATACCTAGCTCTAGTAGACCTGCGCAAAGTAGATTCACTCCCAGATGCTCTCAAAACATCCCTGGTCTTCCTTACTCCAGGTGTAACAATAGAAGGAATACCCAACTCATCATCAATGCTCTGTTCTGAGCCACTGGATTCACCATCCACATAAGAGTGACCTACATTCACATCAAACATGGGCTGATGTACCTTCTCTTTTCCTTTTCGTGATACCTGAATACCACTATCTGCATTGCTTTGAGAAGATTCTCCTGATCTCAGTCTGCCTGTCCATGGCAAAGAATGTGAACCACTGCTAGAGGACGCTCCAGATCCACTAATATTTTGTGACTGCTGCTGTGAATTCTGTGCAGCATTACCATTTTGCGCATCTACATCATCAATCACATTTACTGGTTTATTCCAGCTACTCATCTCATCAAAAACAACATCTCTGCTCACTGTAAACTTACGAGTAGAAGGGTTATAGCATCTATACCCTTTCTGCTGCAGAGAGTAACCAATAAAGATGCACTTCTCAGCTTTTGGATCAACTTGGATCTCAACTCATTTGGCACATGAACATAGGCAATGCAACCAAAAATCTTCAAATGAGGAATATCTAGTTTCCTACCAGTATACCTCTCCTCTGGAGTCATCCCATGTATTGCTGCAGTGGGAGTCCTATTCATTATGTAGACTGTTGTAGCAACTGCTTGAGCCCAGTAAAAGTCTGGCAAGTCTTTTTCGTTGAGCATGGCACGAGATACCTCTCCAATATGCCTGTTTTTCCTTTCTGCAATTCCATTTTGTTGTGGGGTATGACTGCATGAATATTGCTTCTTTATGCCATACTCCTGTAGGAACCTTGCAAACTCATTTGAGAGGTACTCTCCCCCTCCATCTGACCTTAGGCATTTTATTTGTAGGCCTATTTCTTTTTCAACCATAGCTTTAAGAGTTTTGAAATGCCCAAACACTTCACTTTTCATTTTCATAAAATACATCCAAACTTTTCTGCTATAGTCATCAATAAAAGTGACAAAATAATGATAGCCTCCAAGAGATGCAGCTTTAGTAGTCCATACATCAGAGTGGATTAATTCCAATGGCTTCTTACTCTCTTGAACATGTCTAGGAAATGGTTTCCTTACCTGTTTTCCAAACTGACAGGCTTCACATACCTTATGCATTTCTGCAACCTTGAATTTAGGCAATCCTGCAACAATATTTGGGCCTGCATTGATTTAAGTCGTTGTACATTAACATGACCAATGCGTTTATGCCAGATATCAATATCTGCAACTACACCGGTCCCATGTGCAAACATTGCTGCACTCAATTCAGGCATGTCTGCATCCAACGTAAACATTCTGCCCTTCTTCTTTCCTTTTGCTATCAAGCGACCTTTATTTTTCATATCCTCAACAAAGCATCCATAAGGATTAAATCTGACCTGCAAACCCTGCTCAACCATCTGGCCAACAGAAACTAGATTCTTGGTGATATTCGAGACATGAAATACATCGGATAGGTATTTCTTTTTCCCATCCTGCATAGGCAAAGGAAATTTTCCAATTTGCACAATAGGATGTGCAGTATCATCACCAGTCTCCACAAATCCTGGTTTTTCCATTTTCCTTGCATCTTGCATCCATTCTGCATGACCTGTCATGTGGTTTGATGCACCTGAGTCAACATACCATACATCGTTGCTTTCTTCTGCACTTGTCACTGAATTGTTCATGTGCTGCACCATAAACAAATGCTCATTTCTGTCATCACCCTGTCTACTAGAAGATGCATAATTCCCTTGTTGCAATTTTCCATTCATGATATCATTATTATTTTTATAGCAATCTTTAGCCATATGACCCATTTTACCACAGTAGTAGCATTCAACATTGCTGTTTGCATTTTGGCCTCTTTGCCATCCACCACGACCTCTTTGGCTCCCCATGCCTCTAGAGTTACCACGTCCTCCTCCATAGGACTGGTTTTCTTGAGTTTGCTGCATATTCTGATTTCTACCACGGCCTCCAGATCGGTCTCCTCTACCTCTGCCTCTACCTCTTCCAGCATTTGAGTAGAAGATAGCTTCTTTTGAAGTTCCTCCTGAAGAAGATGCACCACCATTTCTCTGCTCCTCAGAAATTAGAAGAGCAATCAACTCCTCAAAATCAAGAAATCTTTCACGGACGGAAATGGATGTTCGGAACTGTGCATAATCCTTTCCTAGACTATTCAAGGTCACAGAAACTAAATTATCATCTTCCACTGGCGACCCAATGGAAGCAAGTGCATCTGCAATCTTCTTCACCTTCATGTGGTAGTCATTGATGCTCATATTTTCTCTTTGCACATTATGCAACTCTTGCTTGAGCTGCATTTTCCTGGCTTGCGTATTTGTGCTATACATTTTTGACAAAGTATCCCATGCCTCCTTTGGCGTACTTGCATCCTGAATATGCACAATCATAGAGTCTGAAATGCTGATAGACAGCCAGTACATAACTTTGCTGGCTCTCTCATGCCATGCTTTAAATGCCTGCATTTGCTGTTGATTGGGAATATCAAGAAGAAATGGTTCTTCTTCATTTCCTACAACAAATTCCCAATATCCTTTTCCCATAAGGAAATTCATCATTCTGAACTTCCATGCTTGGAAGTTGTTCGTGTCAAGCTTTTCAATGACAATCTGTGAAAGAGAATCAGACGCCATTACAGAACACTGCAAAAAATTCTGTCACTGCAAAGAACACAGCTTCAGCCTCACAAGGGCAAATCTTCAAAACTGACGAAAGTGGTATTTGACCACACAGTCACTTCCTAGTGATGATTTTGCATCAACAGGCAACAAGGATGATTCTGTAACTCCCAATGTCTCTATGTACAGGCATACGATGCAATTTCTATAGTAACTTTTCACCGACCTGTAGAACAGTGGTCGCACAGCATAAAACTGGGCCTTTTCTTGAGTGCGTGCAAAAAACTTCCGCCTCCAAAACAGGCCCCGAAATAGCCTCAAATCAAAAAAACAGGGTCATCTTGGGCTAAAGCCCTTTCCCGCAACATATACTGCCCTCTTGCTTCACCGCGAAGGGTGTCTCAACCTGAGACAATGCACTCTTGCACTTTTCGGCTGTGCTACCTGTGCAGAGACTTGCTCCCAAAACAGAAAAATGAAAGCAATACTGGTCCTCTTACCAGACCACCGCGAACTTGGCTTGCTTTCTTGAGCTCCTTACCACGAACAAGGCTCTGATACCATGTCAAGATTGTGGGAGAGAAGGAAGGAGTCTCACTTGTAGCTTTCTTGCTTGCACAATGGGGGAATACACACATAGGTGGAGGCTGAACACAGTTTTCCTCTTCTTAGTTGTGGAAGCCAAAAGAACTCAAGTACATAGAAATAGAAGAACCCTATATGTGGGTCTCAAACCAAACTCAACTAACTAAGGTGGCGTACTAACTGAGCCATGAACTAGAGTAGATAAGGATAGCGGATAGCTATCATCTAGCTATTATTCATGGGCGGTGTACCAACCGCATCTGCAACTGACAAGTTGGTGACATAAATGCACAATGGTCACCTTGGCATATCACGAGTGGAGCTCGATATCTCAACACCTTTCACGTTAGGTTCACCAATGTCAGAGGGGTTTTTGTTGAAAGGTCGAATCCACTGGGGATCAGAAGTAGAAGGAAGTAGGGATAGGAGATGGAAGAGAAGATAGAGAATACCCAAGTGGTAAACACTACAAAGACAAAGCACAATGAATTGAATCAATAAGTATTGAAAGAACTTGGAATCTTCGCACTACTCAGAAGCAATCTCCAGGCATTAGATCTCCTGGAGCTTCTTCGTAGAACAAAACGTGCATAAACATTATAGCTCCTTCTCTACTGAACCCAAATTTGATGGCTTCATTGGCTCCGAAAGGGGGGTAAAACTGCAGGACACCTGCTCACGGATCTCCCAGATCACTCCTTCTTCTTCTTCTTTCAGTTCAATCACAGCGACCGCAACGGGCGCAATTTCATCAATCTCTCCCTCTTGTGAAAATCCCCTAATTGGCTGAAAAAGAAACTAGCTTTTTGCATGCCATCCTAATCTAGAAGATTTTTCTAACTTTTTCAGATTTTTATACTAAATAATATCAAAAATAGGCTAAAATTATCCAAAAATCTAGTATTTTTGGATAATCCATGCAACTCACACTAGTACTAATGGCTGAGATCACATTGACTCTCTAGATCAATAAAGAAGTTAGATGATGATGCATTCCATACTTTTTCACACTGTGTCCTCATAGCATCATGACAACGTGCATCCCTTATTTGTTACTGGAGGTCATCATTTCCCTTAGTTTTTCCCTTGTTCCTTGCCATGGCTAAGTGCAGTTTCCTTAGACCCCCGCTCACTGTTTTGCTTGTAACTTGAGCTAGTGAGCTCCAATTGACCTAATTTTTTGTTCAAATCAAAGCCAAGGATGTCCTCTTCCAAGTAAGCATAAGCACACTGCTATAGGTTTAGTACAAAAAATTCTGTAACATAAAAAAAAAATATGTTCAAGTCAAAGCCAAGGATGTCCTCTTCCAACTAAGCATAAGCACACCGCTAGAGGTTTAGTACAAAAAATTCTGTAACATCAAATTTGTAGATGTTTTATGCAGTCTTACACCCTATTTGAGAGCAGTAGCAGATTGTTTTGGCTTGTAAGGGATGGGTGGTGCCCAACTAAAGTGCCAAACTGATAGGGGGTTAATAAGGTCTGCAAACACTCTTTGGGACATGATCTTTAGTGTTGGTACTCACTCTTTACCTCTATAAGTGATTGAAAATGTCTACAGGATCCTATAGGAATTCAAGAGAGCTAAAATATGATCCCCGGTCTATTGTATGTCTGCAATGTCTGCAACCACTTCTCCCATGGCACCATACATTGCTTCCGCATACATACACATGGTCTACACCATAACATCACTGCTGAGCATACATGCACTGTTTGTTGCATTCATAGTGGTACATCAATATGCCATATACATCAATGGAATAATCCCAAGTACATCAATATGTCATAGACATCAATGGCATCATCATGACATGCCAATTCTCACTATCCCCAAAATATCTCTACACTTGCAAACAAGTTCGGCGGGCTTCAGAACACCGGGAGGTGGGAAAAGTGCCCCCCAAACCAGGTTGTGTACCCCTTCAGCATCTTTGATGGCAAAGGGGGTCACCCCTCTTTTGTCTTGCCACCTCGCCTAGCATCGGGCTCTTTCCTCACCTGGAATATACATGGCAGACATTTATTAATTAAACAATTAGCATGCTATGCATGGGAGCTTGGAAGTTATTTTTTTCATGAAGTGCATGGATTTGAATTGGGAATAGGGGAAGGGCTTACCGAGCAGTGACTCACTGCTATCTCACCTCATTTACAATGGATTTCAGAGATTGGTTTATGCTCAAACAATCATCACAAGTCAAGAGATTAGGGTGAGGCAATCACTAAACAATAGTGAAAAATTTCAACATGGAATGGACCATTTTCAATGCAAGAAAACCTAAGAGAGGACTGAGATGAAAGTAGCAGCATCTTGATTTCAATTTCTCATTTTCAATCTCCTGAGACAAGTCCACTAGTATCAACAGCTGGGTTTGACTATCCTTTCTTATAAGCAAAAAAAAAAAATCTCTTTATTCTGGAGGCTACCTATGCAGATCCTACCATAATTTCATTGTATTGAATTGATGATTTTAATGGGGAGTTAATGAAGGTCCCTCGAATCAGATCTGCCCTTTAAGATACAGGCTGTAGTTTGATTTGCAGCTCCAAGAACATATCATATCAAGCCAGTGTTGCGACTATCTGTTTTGGGGTTTCTCCTTTGAGTTTGGTTTTTCTGGTCTAGTGGAAGGCTTGGGCCGAAAATCTATGAGGCATTTGTTGAGCGCCTGCAGTCGGATTTCACCACCTCGTTTGCTGCTACCAAGGCATTAGGACAAAATGCCAACAATGGATCAAACAATTGCAGCTCAGTTGCCTGTCACAATGGGTATCCCTCGTACTCTTTGAAATACGTTATCTTCCCTTCTACCTCCAATGCCTTCATAGTAAAGTAAGAACTCCCTCCATCACCTTCGAATTCTCAATGAGAAGTGGCTCTTTGTCTCTGGATGTCAACATGTAAGAAAATGGCACTTCTCCTATGTCAAGGCAAATGCACACCTTCAGTACAGATGTGAATCTCATGCTAGACATGCCTTCTCACAAAGGGACACTGGAGGGCTCAATCCGAAATTCCCTTACGATTTCCCAATGATATAACCTTTGATCGTGAATCTAGAATGCTAGAAACTCCAACCCTCTTAGATGAAGCAAGTGATGACTTGTTTTCCATGTACATCAATGTGGACAAGCTCAATTCACATTCTCCAACATTTGCGGCACTTGGAATGAATCTAGATTAGCAGCAAAGGATGCGACATAAGCACAGTAGTTCTATGGATGGCTTAATGCCAATCAAGTAGGAGTTTCTCTCTCCCATGAGGCCAAGAAAGCAATGGCTGCTGACAAACTGGCAGAGCTTGTGCTGTTGGATCTTAAGCGGGATAAAAGGATTCTGGCAAACTCACAATTAGCAGCGAGTTCCAAGGAATGCAAAATGTGATACGTTTCAGAATTGGAGCAGCATGCTGTGCTTGTGGTGTTGGGAAGTGAGGGATCTGAAGTTGCTACTAGATAGCCTTGCCAAAACCGATGGTGAGGACATGATTTGCCTTTTTGTCAGTTACAGTGGTAGTAGAATATGAGCACTAAAGAAATGAACAAAGAGGTGAAGTCCAAGAAAGAGGCCTATGCAAGGCTATGGAGGCTTATGTAACGCTGAGAGAGAGGGAAAGGGAGAATACGAATCAAGAAGAAGCTTTCCTTGAAAAGTAGATGTAATCAACTAAGTCCTATGAGCCTCCAACTTGGTCATGGTGAAATTTCCAAGAAAGGCTGCCATGTCTATAGTCTTTCAATGCTTTACTTGTCTTGATATACCTGTGCACCTAAGTAACTAGCGTTCCTAAACTAAAAGAAACTAAAACTAGAGAGAGAAAGAAGAAGAGACCAAACACCTAGGCTCTGATACCACTTATCAAGAAGAGGATAGGAGAGAGAGAAGAAGAGAAGAGAGAGAGTGTAGAAGAGAGAGAAATACTACAGGAAGAGAGAGAAAGAGAGTGACGAGGAGAGAGAAATACTAGAAAAGGAGAGAGAAAGACAGAAAGAGAGAGGAAGAAGCCATGACAGCTTGGAGAGAGAGGTGAAGATGAAAGGAGACTTGTATTATTATCTGATGGTGAAAAATCAAGTCCCTAACACCTTATATACCAGCCAATGTAGCTAGATTTCCCCATTATTAAATCCCCCACTCTTACATGCATATCATCAAGCTATCAGTCACACGTGTGCATAGGTCATGTCAAGATTTTTATATAGGATGTGGCTTATTTGGTCGAGTTCTGTCTTTGTCTTTGTCTTTTCCCCGTTTTCTCTAGTGGATAGAGGCTTTCACCCACATGTGCAAAATGAGGGATCTATATCAAATAGAAGACACATGCACCAAAAATCTCCTGACTTCTGATACATTGGAGCATACCTTCTACATCCTACTAATCCCATAAATCTTAACTAGTGAAGGATTTCAACCATAGGGGCCATACATATGCCCTACAATTAGTACCTCCTCAACACCAAATATAGATTTTGCACCTAACAACTTGAGATGCACTTCCTCTAAACTGAGTCAAAATCTTCTTGCAATTAGATATGTGGTTTGCAACAAACATCCTACAACCCCTATCATCCAACTCCTTGTTCTTTTCTTGCACTTCACAGTCCTTAATAGGGATATCATCAAGAAAGGGTATTGTGAGCTATGGGATATAGTCTCTCAAGAAAGGGTTCTTTTCTTGCACTTCATAGTCCTTAATAGGGATATCGTCAAGAAAGCGTATTGTGAGCTATGGGATATAGTCTCTCAAGACCTTATGCATTGTATTCATCATGTGGGCAACTAAGTTAGTCATCCTCTGTGCAAGGGTACACATATGCACCAAGCTAAGGGGTGTTTTCATAGTAGTGATATCCAACTCTCTAATGCAAGCTAAAATTGATCATAGCCATAGTATAAATCTCCCATGGAATAAATAGCCTTGCTAGCAAAGGCTATTTATTCCAACTCTCTAATGCAAGCTAAAATTGATCATAGCCATAGTATAAATCTCCCATGGAATAAATAGCCTTGCTAGCAAAGGCTTCTACAAACTCATCTACAGTAAGCTCTACACCTACATTCCTTATTGTGACCTTGTTGGCTAGTTGCTTATCTTGTATAAGCCGCAATGCTCCATTCTTCTTTGCGACTATAAACAAGTAATTAGTGTATGGAGCTAAAGATGGCTTCAAAATCTTTGTCCCAATTTTCTCATTTGAGAGCTCCATTTGCTTAGGAAAATATGCACAAGGCACAAGAATTAGTTTAAGATTCCATGGAATATATGGTGCTATAAAGATCATCGTCGGATCCACAATAGTTGGGATCCACATAGCCAATTTTTGTAGGCTGAAATGCAAAAGCCTTTCCATGCTTTGCTAACATTTGCATAAAACAATCCCTTTCTACTTTTGGTAAGAGAAACCGATTACATCCAACCTTGAACTCTTGGCTTTTTGTAGTTACCAGGTCACCTTGACTATAAATCAAGTGATTACTTTGATAGTCTACAAAAAAAGTTGAGTCACTATATAAATATTCAATACTTTCCTCATAAAATATGAATGAACTATTTCCTTTGTTTTCATTTCTAGCAAGGACTTTAAAAAAGTAGAAGTAGGGGCATCGTTTCTCAATTTCCACCTCCCTTTTAATTGCACTTTGATGAAAAATTTTACTCCCTTCCTCCAATGCAATGTAATCCTCAATTCTTGAATGGGCCTAACATGAATAGAATCATTAAGAAAAAGAGAAGTAACAACCAAAAAAATTCTTTGAGATGACCATAAAGTTTTCATTATGCCTAGAAATTAATCTCTACCATGTTTCATTGTAATTAGCGTAATAGCATCTATACATTCTTTGATTTTGAGGGTTGGGTCAATTTACATTTGACTTGAGAAAGTCTAACAATTCTTCAAAGGAGCTAGAAATTTCCTATCCTTTAATAATTAATACTAAATATAGATGATGGTGGGCATACTCTATTTGCATGTGGGTATTTATTTTAAAAGTAACTTGAATAGGACACAATGATTAGGGTCTAAATTGTGGGAGAGAATTTTGAGGTTGGGATGAGGTATCAACCTACATTCACCCTAATTGACATAAGCCTTTTATCAACTTTGGTAGCATGCCATGTAGCATCATTATGAAGATTGTAAAGGCTTCAAACTTGCCAGTTGACGTCATACAAACCACATTTATTAAAATGTGGCAATGACATACAATATCCAAATTGGCACTTTTATTGAGAATCATCATATCATATGCACATGATATAGTATCTCTATTTGTAGTCATATTCCAGTCCTTGATTAATAAGGTATTCTCTAGAGAGACTTTCCCCTTTGCTAGTTTCCCAAAATTGTTGGAGGAAAATAGAAAACATATTGAAAAGACATAAAGCCCCACTCTATTGACTGACTTAAGACAATGATGATAGATTCACCTTCTTCTTTCCGCTTAATCCTTGATTGTAACTCTTATTTGACTAGGAATAAAACTACCCCTTTATCTCTACCCAAGGAAGACAAAAAAATAGCATAGTTAGGAAGATCGAGAGGTTGTAGATCATCTTCTATTATTTTAGCCTCTTGAAGAGCCAACACATCTGATTTCTTTTGCATCAACCTTCTCCACATCTAAAGCTAATAGATTAAAAACATAACCCTTTGGCATTAGAAGAGATGATTGAAGACTTCTTGATAGTTTTTCCATAGGAGTTAAGATCAAGGGATTCATGATACTCATCTATTAAGGAGTCAATATGTTAAACGAGAGGAAGGCTAACAAGTTTTTAATGGAAATATTAGTTTTGCCTATTCTTCAATTAGCATGTTCCTTTCCTCTTTGATGAGAGCTATTTTTCTTATTGGCAAGAGCTTTCAACTAAACTTTCTCAACTTTTTTTTATTGGAGTGTGAAGATTTCATGTGGTAATTTTGAAATCTTATATGCCTAGAAATCAACTTATTATAATTGACTTCAGTCAAATAAATATGTGGAAATAAGATCAAATTCAAACTCAAAAAGTGGAACAACATACAATGACATTAGAGATTTCTCAATATAAGGATTTTGCATTTATGAAGCTATTTATTATGTGTACCTTGACTACATAGAAAGGTACTATGGGACTGCTTACATGGATACTCAAGAACTACCTATATAGGCACTTTTGGATAGAGAAAACTACCTGTAATGTCATGTGCCCATCTATTGGTTATCCAAGCACGTTTTTGGCAGTCCCTCGAGAAAGAAATCCAAGTGTCACTGCCCGGGACTCCCACGGAATGTCACGGGGTTTGTTGCCTAGGGTTTCCCGAGTCCGCCTCTCGCAATGGAATATTTGCAGCAAAACCCATTAGGATCGACCTGAATCTTGAATCCCTGGTGGTCAGGGTATCCCGGTCACTCTACTATATGCGGAGTTACCCAATCCGAAGCAAGTCCATATCCCACTTGGTTCAAGGAGAAGTAGAAGCGAGAGGGATACGTCACTCCACCTCTCTGCCCATAGGGCATAACCCCATTGCGGTCCCCAAAAATTGATATGAACTCAGGTATATACCTGTGCTTCCTAAAGGTCAAATGATGATAAAATCTTGTGAGAAGCCTCCTAGTTTCCTGGGACCACCCTGCCGTAGGACACACCCATCGGGAGTTTCGCCCACCCGCTTCCCTCCGTACTTTAGTTATCTAATTAGCCCTATCACATTTATGTGCGACATGTAAAAGTAGCTTCCTTAATTAAGCCTTTTAGGGAACAGGGTTCGTTCACATAATCTTATGGGACTGACATGATAACAAATTCAAATAGGTTCCTTGGAAGTAAACTTAACATTAGAATTTTATCCAAGATACAAGTCTTATTCAAAAGGAACAATATCCGCCATCTATGAGGATGCACTTTATTTCCTCCAAGATTTTTCCTTGCACTAGTAACAACGGCCCTTGAGAATCTATCTCAAGTCATGCAGATTGTTTGAGTAGGACCCGGAGGCAAGGAATTTAGAGCAAGAGCCCCCTGGCATCCAAGCATCCTCCTACATTAAAACCAACCCACGGAGAGACCTCTCGTGGCGGGTTCAGTCCACGTTCCCATCATGGCTATTTAGAACCCCCTTGGCTAGCGTTGGCAGCCAGCTAGGGGTGGTTTGGCGCGCCCTCCAAAAGTTTAACCTGATTCATTATTCGCATTTATTTTATGAGTTTGGGGTTATACAATCTTTTACAAGTGGTGTTTCTAAACTTACAAGCACAAACAATGGTGCAAGCAAGTGCTCGGGACATCTGCTAAGGTGGGGTCCCTATATTTCATACTTAGTGTCTGTCCTTCTTACCTTTGCAGCAATTGCCAATATCCTCTGAGGGTTAGGGAATACCTTCTCTTTGACCCTGCTCCTGTGTGATAGGAGTAGGCAATTATGCATTTGGATCTATATCCAATAGTTTTTGGATGGTAGCTGTCCTAGCTTGCTAGCCTTTAGTTTAGGATTCTGGTCTTGGAAAAATGACACCCAAATTTTTCTTGCATTAACATTGAGCCGTGTCATGGCGAAGGGTGATATCATCAAGGTTATTTTGAGTTTATCAAGGCTAGATGTAGGACGGAGACCAATGAGTGTTTTTACTTGTTTCAAGGTCCTCCTAGTAGTTTGGCTCACTTACTTTTAAAACCTAAATAAATCATGTTAAGCCCTATCCTTGCATGTATAGGGTTCATTTTATTGAATGGCCTTGAGAAATTTTAGCATTTCATATGCACGACTTACAACTATCTTTAGGATGAATCCCTGGCAGTGCAACTAAAACCGTCCAGGATACCACACAATGCGGAGTTCTACTCTTGGGAATTCATCTCAAGGCACATATGCAAATCTTTAAATAGTGACTTTTATTTTTCTTTTGTGCGACGAACATGAAATCTTCAGCCTTATGCAAGTGCGAGCTACTTCCCTCTTAAAGATTTATAAGCACCTAATACCTGGCTTAGTATTGCAATGACCTAAACACACTTAACCCATTAGCATAGCAACTCATGATCCTCATGGACTTGATTCAAGCCATTAGTCCTATCCTTTTAATTTCACAAATTTTGCAATGCAAAAATTATGATTTTTGCTAAATGATGATTATACTTTATCATCCTAATAACTTTTGTTTTCAGTTTCTTTCACCTATCAAGCATGCCTATACTTGTGCATAATCTAAAGCACTATGAACACAATCAATAAAGTCCTTGACTTTCAGTGTGCATGAATGCAAAATCTTTTATGTAAGTTATTCATTCAAAACATGCCAAAGTGCAATAAAACACAATTCCCAACATGATTGAAATAATGCAACCTTAATGGTAGTTAATTATCATAAATTTGTTCCCGAATACTTCTCCCTTCCCAATGAAGTTGATCTATGTTTTTAAGAGCTCCCATTGAGGTAGGATTTATGGGATGCACCTGGTTATCAAGTGACACGGTTCCTTGACCCGCAGCTTTGTCAGTTGAAGTGGGATTCGCACTTGACTGGACCTTACTTTGCTTGGGAGGCATTGTATAATTTGGCTTTTGCTTCACGCCTATGCACCCAGGCTTCATGAGAGTTGATTCATTGCGAGAGGAAATTGTCCATGGGATTCCTGTCACAAGGGGGGGAAAAGAAGGGTAAGCTTGGAGGCCTTCAAAGGGGAAAATTTTCCCTCTCTCTCTCTTTCTCTTTGTCTATCTTTTCTCTTACTCTCTCTTGCTCTCTCTTTTCTCTCACACACACTCTCTCTTTTTTTCTCTTACTCTCTCTCTCCTCTCTTGTCTCTCACACACTCTCTCTCCCTTTTCTCTTACTCTCTTACCAATCGATAGCAGCAATCCTCCCTCTCTCCTTTCAATGACCAAGGGCCCTTTTATAGAGTATTGGGGGCAGAAAACTCATTAGGTATGGAGTCCCCCCCTTATTCCCAACAAGGCATCTAGGTGGATGGCCGCCGCCATGCATAGTATGGGGGTGGGGAAGAGGGATGAATCGTTACCCCCCTGCCCACATCTTCCTCCTACCAATTGGAGCTCCCCCCATGCCTACTTGTCATCCATGGCGGCCCCCCTCTCCTCCCTTCAATGACATGCGGTAGCCCCCCTCCTCCCTCTGATGTCACGCTGTCGAAGGGTTTTCGAAAACAAAGTGGCGACCACAGAGGACCTTGACAAATTTCAAGATAGAAGATCAATCAAGTGAATAAGCAAGACAAGAAAATGATGCCAAGACTCTGTTTTATTTCTGCCAATAACAAATACAAGGTACAAGAAGAAGAAACCCGAGCGGCCTTTAGGCTTAGGCCACCCATATACAGTTGTCTTCAGTATTTTCTTCATTAGCGTGATGTAGTCCAGACTTAAAAAGGATACGCAGACTGTGGGGACTTAACATTTCTCAAGAGGTAGTCTATGAGATAATGCAAAATCCATGAGAATCATAATTCAAATTGCTTCATAATTAGCCATAAAGAGGTCTGGGATTACTATCGTGCTGCTCTGCATCAAAAGAGCAATCTGATCCGTAATTGTTGAGCTTTGTTGTCATGATTTGTTCATGAATAGCCTCAGTATGTTCTTTAAGACGTCGATTCAGACATGAGCATACTCATCTTTGCTGTGAGTAACATAATTCATCCTTCTTCCAAAGGTTAAGGAAAGCTTTCTTTCACTGCAATCTTTGCTCGTAATCATCTCCGCATGCAGATCGTCCTTGTCTTTAAATTTTTCCGTTGCAGCGTTGTAGCCCCTGTCAGCTCGGCGTAGAGCTCAAAGGATTCACTAAGCTTCTCACAGTCCGCCGTCTTCTCGTTCTCCCTGCATACCTCCTGTGGAGCTTCACCGGTGACCCCCTTATTGCCCTCGGTCGGCTTGATTTCTTGCTTTTTTCCCAAAAAGCTTTACATAAGCATTCAGATTTAATGGCACCAGCTTTCGCCTCCATTATTGCAAACTTTTTGGCCTTGGTTCGACGTTTTTTCGTGCAGAAAAATGCTTTTTTAAAAATCAAAGCAGAAGCTTTTTGTATCCTTCTAAGAAGCTTCTTAGTTAATCATTGGAAATGATTAAGTTATCTCTTTTCATACCTTCATACTTGAACTCGTTTCAGTTAGTGGCCTTTCACACACGCACACATGCACAAGCATTCATTCACACACACACACACACAGATAAATGCACACAGATAATATTATTTACAATGGAACGAAGTCCCACTACACACACGGGTTTGAGACGATAACTGGAAACACACTTACAGGAAAGCTAGGGTTCATACACACACAAACATGCAAGCCACACGTAGAACAAAATGCAAACACAATGACTAGGTATACATGAAACATGAATGACACACACACAAACTTTCTGGTGGATTCCACACCTCGGATGCACAGCAGCACGACATCCACCCCCTCTGATCCTGCACATCCTCCGGATGGGCCAACTACCCATGATCATTGTCGTCCAGATCCACGAACAAGTCAATCTCTTCGTCTTCTACTTCGGTTATACCTACAAGGTTATCTGACACATCATCCACATCATCTATTTCTTCTGCTAGAATTTCTTCTCGTTCTCTTCTCTTACAAATTCTTTCAATGCATAATCCTCCTTGTCTCTTTTCTTGGAAATCTTGATTCTTTTTCCTGCAATGGGCACTCTAAGCACTGTCCCATCCAATTCTCTCAGCTCATATGTTGCATTGTCAAAGACATGTTTGACATGTATAGCCCAAACCATCTTTTCACCATCTTCCGAAGTGCAGTATGCTGATTTTCAAGGCTACTATCAAAGACTAATACCCTGTCTCCCTCTTCTATTGCTCTAGGTCACAAGCGATGCCTACTGTCAAACCTATCCTTATTTCTAAGTTTAGAAACCTTCAACCTGTCAATAGCTAGCTGGATCTTCTCTCCAACTTCCGAATCCAAAGAGCTAAGAGCTCCTCTCTTGTCAAATCCTCCTGCCAAGGTAAAATTGGCCAAGTCAAAGCACAAGTCTCAGTCGGCATAACCAGTTTCTGGCCATACATCAACTCTGCGGGCATATATCCTGTGATAACACTGTGAGTCGTACGATCAGCCCACAAAGCAAATGGTAGAAGTCTCGGCCATTCTCTAATCCGTCCTCTGCATGCTTTGGCTAATGCTTTCACTATCGGCGGCGGATGCCCTCTTTCACTCTTTCCATTTCCCTCTAGATTGTATGTTGTGCTTAGAGCCAACTTGATTTCTAGTTGAGAGAAAATATCCCTAGCTTCATCTGCATCTAATTCACCGTGATCTGCAATGATCTTACCCACATAGCCATACTTGCAGAAAATTTCTTCCAATAAGAACTTACACACTGCACCAGTGGTCTTCGTTCTCAAAGGTCTGCCCTCAACATGATTGGTAAGATCCTCTCTAGCCAATACAATATATCTCATCTGCCATAGACCGATTGGCATAGTAACCAAGTCAATTACCCACTTATAATGAATGCATAGAGGATAGGTCGGGTAAACCTCGTCTCGATGACGCATTACAGAATACATCTGACAGTCTCTACAAGTCTCTACAAAGCGAGAAACATCTCTGTACATGCCTTTCCACCAATATTTTTCTTTTATTTTCTCATAAGTTGCCCACACTCCTCTATGACTAGCCCAAGGACTCTCATGAAACTCTCTCATCACCTGTAACTGGGTCTCTTTATCGCAGACAACCTGCAAGGGTAATCCACCTCTTTTCTTCAGGTGCTTTTAAAGAAATCCGTCCTTGAGAAAATAACCATAGGCTTTTCTTTAGATCTTCTTGAACTCTTCATCTGTCCATTCATCTCTTTTGCTTAGTGTACTAAGGTACTTGCCAATCTGCAACCAATCTCCAGCATAGAGTTCTTATATGAAAGCCACATTATCATAGACATGGCAAACATGATCAACCATAGCGGGTGAAATTTCTGCATCATCCTCTTCTACAAGTAGTGTCTCCTCATCATCATATCTGGCTCTAGACAGCATATCCGCCACTGGACTATCCTTCCCTGCTATGTGTTTAAATTCTGGATTTAATGACTTGATGTATGCGATCCATCTCAGCATAGCTATGTCTAGAGTAGAGCAACTCATAATCATACCTATCAATGGCAAGCAATCTATCTCTATCACAACTGGGGCTCCAATAAAATAATCCTTGTCGCATTTGAGAGCCGTAACAATCCCCAGTAATTCCCTCTTGATTTGTGGATACCTCCTCTGTCTCTCTTTAGGACTTTCGCCCCAAACCAAATAGCGTACCTGTTTCCATATGCATCATCTTGATCCACAGCCCAACCTATGCCAATTGGACTAGTGTCAACTATCAATACAATAGGCTTTCCACAGTTATAATCTGCTTTCCTGAGAGTAGGAGCAGTTTGCAATAACGTCTTCAATTTTCGCATGGCTCTAGTGTGGCTCTCATCCCAATAAAATTTATGTCCCTTTCGAAGCAACTGATATAAATAATCTACTATGTGTGAAAAATGGGGTATCCAAATCATGTAAAACACACAGGCTCCAATGAATCTCCGTACCTCTGAAGTGGTAGAACAATACTCTGTGATCTTTCCTATAGCATCCACCTTCGCAGGTGAAGGTTTCCTGCAATAATACCCACACATATGTCCAACAATGACGACCTCATTTACTCCAAAAACATATTTATGCCCTAATAGTGTCAAGTTCACTTCTTCTAACCTAGCCAAAATCTTTTCACAAGCTGCAATATGATCAGCCACAAAGCATCTGCATCCCTGCTCATTTAGACTCTCATTCTTCTCTTCTTCTACACACCCCTTAATGGGCACATCATCCTAGAAAGGCATGGTAAGCTGAGGTATGTACTCGCGAAGGACCTTATGCATGGCATTCATCATATGCACGACAGAATTAGTGGCACCTTGAGGCAAGGTACACATCCTGACAAGCCCAATAGGAGTTCTCATAGTGGTTAGGTCACTGCTTTCCAAGGCCAGCTGAAATTGATCATATCCCGAATTAAAGAATAGATGGCACGTCCAAAAAATGCATTTGCAAACTCATCCACAACTGGAACTATACCAACATTCCTAATAGTAACTCTGTTTACTGGCTGCATGTCTTAAATAAATCGAAGAGTACCATTCTTCTTTGGAATCGTAAACCACCTATTTGAGTATGGGGCAGATGACGGTTCTAGGATTCCCATCATGATTTTCTCATTCAGCAAGTCAACTAGCTTTGGCAGGTGTGCCTTAGGCACTGGAATAGGTCAAAAGTTCGAGGGAATATGAGGGGTAGTAAAGATCACCATAGGGGAAACAATATCTAGATTCACATAACCAATCTCATGCGAGAAGAAAGCAAATCCCCTTCCATGTCACTCAAGCATATCCTGAAAGCACTGCTTCTCTGAAGGTAGCAAGAAATCACCATTTCCAATTTTTAATTCAGCAAGAGTCTTTGCTGAAAATTTATGGCCAATGCATTACAGCGGCAGCATGTATTGGACGTCACCGATTATGATGATGACATGCAGCTGTCCTACATGTTTGATGATGATTTGTATAAGTTTTTTATTTAAAAAGCTTAAAGCTAAGCTTAAGTAAATCTTAAAAGTCTCATTAATAATCTCCTTCTCAGTGGGTGTTCACATTGAGCTCTTCCCGAATCAATCCCAAAAACTTCAACAAGTTCCTATTCATACCTACACTCTGAGAGAGACAGCTTCCAGCAAACAAACTGATATGCATAGTCTATTTTCCGCTTGAAGGGGACCTCATCAATTTTTGTATCTGCAAAGAAGAAAGATCACAAAAAGCCATATTTTTTAAAAAAGAAGCAAGCCTTGTAAACCCAACCTTAAGCTACTCTCATCTCGCTAACAAGATTTCAAGTGTGTGAGGTCGTTTGAGATATTGGAGGATGTCCGATTAAAATATGAAAGATTTTATGACCAAAGGTGATTAACCGGAACCAACGATGGTGCAAAAATTGAACCTAGTTATGATGTAGCTTCAAGAGGAATGAAGAGCGTGTCAAACTTTGCAAGCAACTGGCTACTCTTCAATGATCTGCTATCGAACAAGATGGACCGCAACCTGAAGATGTTATATGATGTACGATCGATGCGACACCTCGAAGCACAATCTATCAAGAAAGAAGCCAAGATAAGTAAAATAAATTTCAAGTTTCGTACTTTTAATGGGCTACGTGATGGAAATACTATTCTCGCTTTTATCAGTCAGTTTGATAATTATTTCCATGAAGAATAGTATGGTGAAAAAGACAAACTCAAGTGTGTCACTAACCATTTATTGGATAGAGCATCGTTATGGTGGACTGCTATCCGCAAAAGTATTGATTGTCCTACTACTTGGGAGGCTTTTCAAAAGAAAAATCTGCATAATTTTCTTCCACCTCAATTCCATGAAAAAGAAATCAAACAATGGGATCTTCTGTAACAAAGAGATCGTGAGGCTATTTCGCAATACACTGAGTGTTTTTGGAACGCCTTATTGCAACTTCGAATGGGATCTTCTGTAACAAAGAGATTGTGAGGCTATTTCGCAATACACTGAGAGTTTTTGGAATGCCTTATTGCAACTTCGAATGCTTGAAGATGTACATGAGGCGATCCACAAGCGCAAGTTTATGTCTGGTCTGCTTAGTCACTTCTATGCGGAAGTGAACATGTTCAAGCCAACGACTCTCGAGGATGCGATTTCTTTGGCCCATGATGTTGAATACAAAATTCGAGGACAAGAGAAGCAACCACAACAATTTTCAACTAACTGTAACTTTGGTTCAAAGCAATTCAATTCTAACTTTCAAATATTCAATTAAAATCTCTTTGTTCCATCTTCTTTCTGTAAATCCTCGACACGACCCCTTGCTTTACCATCAAACACAAATTCAAATCCTATGCCATCTTTTCAGCCAAATCCCAACATACCTAAACTCTTAGCCATTACCAATAATGTTTCCAAAGCCAAATCTATAGTCTGCTACAAGTGCCACCAACCTAGATATCTAGTGGTGAATTGTCACTCCAAAAAGCCAACTGTTCACATCAACTACTTGGGAGCGATTGAAGATGAAGACCATGAAAAGATGCCAGATTTCATGAAAGTGGATGATGATATTGATTTGTACTACGTCACATACTTTACCAGGTATGCCAAATCCTCATTCTTTATTAACGATGAAATGTATTGTGCATGGTAAAGAAAATATTATTTTACATGATGATGGGAGCACACATGATTTTATTTTTGCAAAATTGGTCAACAAATTGAATTTACATATTGTTTCAAATTATTATCGCATCAAGGTTGCATTCTTAGGCAATAGATAGAATGGTACACAAGAAGCTCATAATTTAGAAATTAAAATTGGCAATAATGTTGAGCGGAGAAATTTCTTAGTTGTGTCTTTGCAATCTAGTGACATTATTTTAGGAATGCTTTGATATCATAAATATAACTGTCCCGATATAAATTATTCTACGCATTCAATGAAGATTTATTCTAATGGGAAACAAATCACATTAACTGGTATGCACACTTTAGATAATTTTACATTGCTTAGTCACACACAAGCTAAACGTTGTCGTATTGCTGCGCATTCGAGGTGTGTAAACCACTCAAAAGTCGTGTGTATGATTTAAAACTTTGTACATACTTAGTTGTTATGTTTGCTCTTTCATTTTATGCCGAAGACAGAGAAGAATAAGGAATTTTGGTAGATTGGTGACTCGAGATGCAATCTCATGGACCACTTTGATTGTGACCAAGGGTTCATTTGAAAGCTTGTGGCAACATTGGAGCCATTGAGCAGGGGAACCTAGTATTTATTCAGCTGACATTGGACAGTGTTGTATCTGATTTGGCCATTGGCAATGCACTGGTTGACATGTATGTGAAATATGGGAGGATGGAAGATGTACGAAATGTTTTAATCGACTGCCTAAACAAGATAATGTCTCTTGGGGCTCAATTATTGCAGGGTATGCTCAGCGTGGGCAAGGGATACTGGCTCTCAAACTCTTCGAGAAAATGCAGTAACATGGCATGAAACCAGACGAGTTCATGTTCTCTACAGCTTTGAAAGCATGTGGAACCACAGGCAATGAAGAATGGGGCGGCCGAATATGTGTGAAATATCACTAATTAGTCGGCTATTTTCAGGAAAAAGCTAATTTGAGGACCGCTTTTGGAGAGAAATTGGGAAAAGGAGGCGTAGAAAACGTGGAAGGAGGAGACTAATAGGGGGTTTTTCAAAGACTAAAGAGGGGATTTTCAAAAGCTAAAGAGGGAGGGAAAAGCAAGTGTATGGGATGGAAAAAAGAGGTCGAGGATAATCGGGACAGGGGAGTATTACACTGAATCTGAAAAAGAGGGAAAAACAGAGGATTGGAGGGGGAGCTACGAGGAGTGCAGACAGAGGATTGGAGGGGGAGCTACGAGGAGTGCAAACAGAGGATTGGAGGGGGGAGCTACGAGGAGTGCAGAGAGAGGATTGGAGGGGAAGCTTTTGAGAGAGCACTGGCTTTTGTATGCGTTGGAGGAGGGAAGACAGAGAATTCCTAGTGAAGCATGGCGCCCTTGCTCCTGAGAGGATAAGAGCTATAAAAACTGGTGGCTGTCCTCATGCAGCTGTTCGAGAAGATATAAGTATAAACCTTGGCCCATTGGAGGATCTATCCAGGACCTTTTCAGCAGATATTTTGCTTTGCGAATCAGGAGGAGACAATCTGGCTGCCAATTTCAGCAGAGAGCTTGCAGACTATATCATATATATCATAGATGTTGCCGGAGGTGATAAGATTCCTCGCAAAGGAGGACCAGGAATTACACAGGCTGATCTTCTGGTGTTCAATAAGACTGATCTAGCAGATGCTGTGGGTGCTAATTTGGAAGTGATGGAACGGGGTACTCTCTGCGGCTGATTGGAGAACAGGGAATGATTACGCAAATCTGGGGAGAAAGGGAGGACGGACTGAGACGCCTTATGAAGCCTTCCCCTATCTACAATCGAATCCACAGGAAGAGGCCGTGACAAGGAGACCTAACGTCCTTTAGGCAGGGAATGCTAGTCACCTTTGTGTCGTGTGGCAAGCTAAAGCCATCCTGGTTCGCGCGTACGCTGCCGACCCAATGTTCCAACAAGCTGAGGCATCCATTACAACGAAGAGGGGACAGCAAGACGAGTAGTTGCAGACTCTAGTTTCTTCCTTGGATATGGATGTTCGTCGCAGATGGACACCTCAGAGCACAGGAGTATCTTAGTATACGCTCTCAAAACGTTTTCCAAGCAACAGAGAGAGCCTAAACTACACAAAGCAAGTTGAGCAAAACGCCTGATTTGGATGATCCAGATCTTTATTACAAGGTTCGTGCATACAACACCGATGTCACGGCCTCAAGGTTTCATCCTAAATAGGTGGGCAAAAACGCTGACTGAGAAGAAGTGGAGAGCTGCAATTAACAGGATTTTCATACGAATACAAAGGGGGGGAAATGTGCTATGGGAAATTGAAACTGTCGACAGGTCACAGAGTTATTGTGTCCTTATGGCCTTCAAAACAGTCAACGATTGATATCCTCTACCTCAGCAATTTAGCATCAAGAAATTCGTATGCTATTACTTTGATTGCAATTCACTTTCTGAGTGCCTCTCTCTGAGCTTGCCGATGCCATCAGCCTCTTGAAATCTCTCTAACGTCACCTTCTGTGTAGCTGTTATGAACTTGCTACTCCTTTGACAGCCGTGTGGTGGCTTTTTCCTTGATGACGCCTTCTTTAATGCAACAGAGTTTGCAGGACTGGATGATCTTCCGTGGCAGATGGCGGAAAAGCTTGATTGTGTATGTAGAATTGTATAATGCAGCAATATGTCTGGTTAACAATATGACCAAGACAAGTTACATAACTCAAAAATCAGATTGCAACTGCTGATGGTATGTCTATGAAGATGATGCAATAGTACTTGCTGCACATGATTACGGTTATTGTTCATATGATGAAATTATTAACATGAAAGAGAAAAATGTGCTATACAATGCCACAAATCAGTTTGTCGGCTTATGGAGAATGTAAAATAATATATGGTTCTTGATCATTCCGTGTCCAACCCTCTTGATTTTGGAAAGGAGCTACCTCTGAAAGGATAATGCTAATACTTCTGTCTGAAGCTGATAAACAGATTTGTATTAAATGTTTCAATATTGAAGGATGAATTCTATGCTCAGCTGAAAACTTGCTTTTAGTCTTATCATTGCTGTAAAGACGAGGTCTCGTTGAAAGCTTGGTGGACACAAATCCTTACATCTTGCTTATTCATTTGTTTGATCTTTTATCCTGAAATTTATCAAGGTCTTCTGAAGACGCGACTTTGCTTTCATAAATCCTTCCACATCTTTGGTGAACCCGACGTGAAAGCGTCGCAGAAATTTCAGGATGGGAGATACTTCAGCCTCTATTTCAGCTTCTTCTACAACTCCAGCTGTGTCTACTTCAGCTCCATCAATGACTGCTGCGTCAAGTACTTCAACGGAGGATCTAAAATAGATTTTACAGAATATGTCCATGTATATGCAGCTCCAAAATCAGCAAACACAATTGTATATGCAGTAGCAACAACAATTGCATCAACAGTAGTTGTCTCAGCAAAGGCAACTCTATTCGGAGCAGGAGAATGCAAACAGCGCGACTAAGGCTATTGAAGCAGTTGAGAGTGAGAAGAAGCTATTTGATGGGCGTAATGTTTCAGCATATTTGAAGACATATGAGATCAAGATGGGGTTTTTTGGAGTTCCTGCTGGACTTATGAGTAAGTACTTCCTTCGTCTTGTCACACCTGCTTTGAGGACAAAAGTGACTGATCTTTTTATTCAAAATACACATTGGCAAGATTTTAAGAAGGCCCTAAAAGAAGAATACTTCCTTGAGGACTTTGGTATGGCTACTCGGCGGTCATTCCGAGAGTGGGTCTACATGCCAAACAAAGGTCTCGCTGCTTCGGAGTTGATTCGAGAATTCGAAGAGAGGTATAGTCAGCTTGATGCCATTGAACAAAGAGCATTGGATGTTGAAAAAGTTGAGCTTTTCTTGCAAGCTGCAGATCCTACTCTTCAAGAAGAATTGGGTGAGCTTCTTGAAGATCGTACGAAGCCTATGGGTCTTAAAACTGATTGGCAGGATGCTCAGGATGCAGTCTCGACTTTGACCAAGAGGAGGATATGGAAGACTCGCCTACAGAATGGTTCCATGACACCTACACCATCATCTGCTCCTATGCCTACTTCTATCCCTGTTATTTCTTCTCCTCCTCAGCCAGTTTCTTGGCCTATGCCAGTGCCTACTGTTTCTACTCCACCTATTCCTCCTGTTCCACGACCGATGCCTACACCTTCTGCTCCAAAACCATCCGCTCCATCGGTGCCTACCTCTATTGATGACATAATCAAAGGCATCACAGATTTGACACTTGAGTCAGTCAAAGCGAAGTTAGTGGGAAAGTTGAAGGAGCAGTTTGCTTCAACTGTGCCTACTACTTCTTCTAGTGCTCCTACTGTACCTAGGAGTGCTCCTAGTGCACCTAGGAGAGATCGGAGATGTATTTGGTGTGATAGTACGGAGCATCAGCATTGCAGGGATTATGAATCTTTCCAGGATGCAAGGAGGCAGAATTTGGTATATTGGGGGCAAGATGGTAAGATTTGGTTGACTGAGACAGGAGCTCCACTTGCTACCAACTTTGGTAAAGGTGGAATGAAGAAGTTAGTGGAGGACATGGCTACGCGTACTTCTTATGTGACAGCTAGAGGTGATGCTTCTGCATATGGAGTACAGATTGAGAAGGGATCAGAGACTCAGTCCGCACTATGGACTTATGCTATGGAGACTGCAAACAAGGGGAAAATTCAGCAAACTGTTTTGACTAGTGCAGGCTCTAGCATCAGATCAGAGAAAGGTTGGGACTCGCCTGTTGACAGGTACTCTATTTATGCTTATTTGGCTAAATCTCATGGTGCAGATGTACTTGTTGAGGAGAAACGTAAGAGGGATGAAGAAAATCCAAGTGCAGCTAAGAAGACTAGAGGGGGTGAGTTTGTTTCTCCACCTACTGCAGGACCGTCTTCAAGACCAGGGCCAGATCGACAGATGGAGGATGCTCAAAAGAGAGAAAAGAGGCAAGAGCCTAGAGAGAGAAAGCAGCCAGGATTCAGATTGATGTCCGATATTGAGACATCTACAGACATGAAGAAAATCTTTAATGATAAGATACTTGGCAGTGAGGTGACTTTCACTATTTCTGAGATTTTGGGCATCTCAAAAAGAGAGTTTCAGGATCAGTTTCAGGAGGTCCTGAAGAGGAAAAGACATGCATTGTCTACCACTGATACACAAGGAGTTTTGATTGGGGAGTTGGATGAGGATGATGATGAGGTTATGGTTGATAATGCTTCTATTTTTCCGCAGGTAGAGAAGAGGGTTCAGCCTATGCATTATGCTGAAATTGATGAGCCTGTTTTGATACCGCATAGTCACTTTTCGCGGAGCCATTGGGCTAGGGCAACTACAGAGACGATGGTAAAGATTGGAGAGAAACATGTGCCTTATGTTGCATTGGTTGATCATGGTTCAGAGATTAATCTCATAGTTCGTGGAGTTTATGAGAGTAACAGATGGCCTATGGATGTAGAGCATGGGTGGCGTATGAGAGCCGCCAATAACACTGCAGGTGATTTATATGCTGCTTGTCCTAGTGTCAGGGTTTCTATTGGTGATGTAGAGGAGGATTTTCATTTCTTTGTGCAGGATTCATGCTCTTATCCCATAATTCTTGGTCAGCCATTCATTACAGAGATGCGCATGGAAACAAAGGTCATGGATGATGGATCTGCTTATGCACGGATTCGCAGTAAAGATGGTATGAGAGCAGTTCAGTTTATGACTGTATGTGTGAACCATGTTAGAAACAGAGATACTCTCAGAGATGCACCCTTACCCACTGTGAGGGATTCGGGTTTTCATTAGGTACCGCCGTTTCGCGAGACGACGGTGGTACAGAGCAGAGGAGATTGGAGTTCTCGCCTCCTGGCAGCGCTGTTTTCTCCTCCGGTTTTGTTGGGATTTCAGCAAACAGTTCGATGAGTTATCAAAAGACTTCTAGGTTGCCTAGAGCTGCCAGGTAGTATATATGCAGGAAGGAGAAAATTTTGAAAAATGCAGGAATTTTGGAGGATGATGAGCACATAGATGGGATGTATGACAGTGTGATTTGTGCAGATACGATGACAGAGATGGGAGATATGCTGAAAACTGATATGCTGAATTGTCATGGTAATGTATTAGTGCAGTCCCTGGACATGTTTCATGAAATTGCAGATTTTATGTCACAGATTGAGTCAGAGGCTGAGGTAACTCAGCAAAGAGTGTTGAGTGCTGAAGAAATTCAGCAAACAGAGTTTCCAGCTGGTTATGATCAGCTTTCAGAGAGACAGAGGGCTGAAAAATTTCAGCCAACAGAGTTTACTGCTGAAATATTTCAGCATTCAGAGTTTGGGGCTGTTCCTATGCAGTCCATAGAGCAGAGGGCTGAGAATATTCAGCCATTGGAGTGCAGAATTGCTGATTTACAGCAAGGTTTATGTAATGCAGAAGAGCATAATGAAGCCAGGGTTGACACGAAAGACACGTACGACGATTTGACGAGTTTCAATCTGAGATCATTGATCAAGCGATTGCGGATTTTCAGCAAATGGTAAGAAAAGTTAATATCAATCATGCACTCCGACGTGTATGATATATCACGTTTGCATTTTCTAAAGACGACCAATTATCAGGGCTAAAATCCCATGACTGGCATAAGATATGCTAGGTTTGTACTATGAATGGATTATAATTGGCATGCGTATTTTGCTATTTGGAGTGTAGCCATTATTCATAATGCTTTCTCATTTGTGGTAGTTTGTACTACTGATCGCGATCGCAGGATGTCTTACTCCAGAAATATGCCGGGCCATTTACAAGTTGTCGACTTTGCTGCAATGGATCTCACAAAAGGAGATTAAGACGTCCTCTATTGAATCCGCAAGGCGGGGAGCAGTGGAGATGGTCTGTCTCTTTGAGAAATACCTGCCCACCAACATGCTCACAATACAAATCCACCTTCTTGTGCATCTTGTAGATGAAGTGGAGATTGTTGGACCTGTCCATACGTGATGGATGTTCTTCTTGGAGCGCTTCATAAAAATCCTGAAAGGCTTTGTGCGACAACGAGCTTGGCCAGAAGGTAGCATGGCTGAAGGTTGGTTCGTGTTTGAGGCGCTAGTGCATATTTCACAATGGCTACCAATGGTGGATCCAAACAATGAAATGCTATGGTCATTGAAGGACGATGATAGATTGACTAGAGATGTGGTGGTTGGAAATAGGGTAGAAAAAAGAATGGATGTCTCAATGGAGGAGAAGGTGAATCGTTTTTGTATGTTGCACCATGCCTCTATGGAGACGTGGCTCGCCAAGTACTAGATTGCTAGGCAAGATCGAGAGGAAGCGCGAGTTGAATTTCAACATAGTACATGTCATCGACCAATTCGATATCCCGAGGGCATGGAGGAGATGCCGCGGTTCATGTCAACGCGATGGTTGCATGGAGCTTTGACCGTAGCGTCTCGCGAAGGGACAGAGGTCTTAATGGAGGAGTGGGAATTCTCGAGGGGATGTAGTCCAAATATGATGAGGGGTTTAGGATTTGTCGTATCTAAATTTATATGTGACATCTAATTTGAGTGTTTCAATGTATAGTACAAAATATATAGTGCAACGTGGTCGTGCGGACGGCATTTTCGCGTGGAGCGTATTGACAAAATGCGCTCCACAATGGACTGTGGTATCATGGCAAGGTTTAAGAAAGAGAGCCAGCGACAAGCAATGGATCCAAACACGATTGTGGATGAGATGGAGTATTTTGGGAACTTGCAAAGTATTGTTACAGTGGATTACCGTAGCTTCTCCATGATACTATTCGATATGTAGTGGTTCAAAGTGGTACTTGGAGGAGCTGGAGCAATAGTTCGATGAGGTCCATCTGGATTTCTCGAAATAGATTCCGAAAAAAAAATGGACGGATTTGCGCGACACCTTTGTGTTGCCGGCCCATTGTGAACAGGTGCATGGACTCATTTGTTTGCTAATTGTATTAAGACATGGTTTATGGCACAATGGTTTAAACTCTCTTGTACATGTTTGTGAACATGTAATCTTCTATCCAAACCCCCGACAACCTTGATGGTGGTATGCTATACCTTCAACTCCCCAAAGTTCGAGAGTATATGATCAAAGCAATGTTCCGAGCATAAATGAAGATAATATGCAAATAGAGGGGTCGATATTGCAATGGGTGGAGGCCACCAAAAGCTTGGAGCCAGCATCGGCTAACAATGATGGAAATACAAGAGTCCAAGAATTCTTTGAGAATAATGTGGACTCATCCTTTTGTCGTGACATGTCTATCGACCTTCCAGTGTATGCGGAGTTGTGTCAGGAGATTGACATGGGACCATAGGATACTTCATACTTGGAGCATCCTCTTACTCAATTCATTGACCAATCGCTTATAAGGGTACATAAGATATGCATTTTAAGTGAGATCTTTTTTTAAAAGGATTTATATTACTGTTCTTTGTATGATTTAAATTGATTATTCTAACATCATTTTTTGCCTGTGTAAGTGACATTTTCAGGATGAGTCAAGGGATGAGTGATAAGGAGTTACAGGATATCTTTACACGCATGTATCCAGACCAGATCGCAAGATTTAGAGATATGGCAGACCAGGAGCTGTCTCAGTCTTCATCAGGGCGCTCTGTTAGATCTACTTCAGCATGATCGGATGCTTCAGCTTTGAGCAGACGATCTCGACGTTACAGACTTGGGCTAGAGGGAGGGAGTGCTTCAGGGTCAAGGGGATGCTGCAGAGATACGGATGCAATGAGCCCACGGTCGACACGGGATACAGGTGCGACTCCTCGCTCTCGTGGCCCTTCCAGGGAGCCTGGCTCAGGCTCAAGTGGATATTGTGGAGGCACGAACGCGGTGTCTATGTCTTGTCATTCAGCTGGAGTTGTGTCACCTCAAGGATTTGTCACACCTGTGGAGACGTCTACTCCAGTTACACCGGCTTTTGCTCAGCCGCAGGTGGCACCCCTATGGGTGCCACTCCGAGAGATATTACCCCAGTCGGTACACTGGATGCACAGGGGTCTCCTGGATATGCCCAGGAGCGTGGACGCAAATGGGAGAGGACCCATCTTAGGCAGACTCTAGGGGGATATGGATATCTAGTCGATGATAGGTCAGGAGCTATCATCATGAATGATGAGGGGAGGAGGGTGATGGCTCGCATGAGAGAGTTGTGCCAACAAGTTTTTCTGCACAACCTCTTAGATCATTGGAAGAACATACCGGAGGGGAGCAAGGACTACATAGTAGCATCCTTGCATGAAGAGTTTCTGGTTCCAGCCTCAGTAGATAGATTTTCTACGGGCTGGATGATGGATTGCATGAATGCATATATGTCACACATACGATCCGACGCATGCAAGGCAATTAAGAGTGGGGCTGCAAAGCCCGAGTGGTTAGATGTGGATGATTGGCGCCGACTAACGGAGGAGGCTACAGATTCTCCACGACGTTAGAGTCAGCAACGCGAGGCGGCAAGGGCACGACTCGAGGCCAGAGTGGTCCATCATCTTGGGAGTGGCGGCCACATGACATATTTGGAGGACTTTGTAAGTTTTTCTTTTGTTTTGCTTTTTTTTTTTGCAATATCCTTTGTACTGACAATCATGTTTCTAACAGTTAGCATTTTTTTTTCTTTGCAGCACTCCATTACAAATTGCGATCCGACCGACCTTGAGACTCGATATGCAGAGAGGCACGGTCTCACTTCATTGATCGACCAATTGTATAGACGCAGCGGCCCTGTAAGTCACTCATCTTTCTTGTCCATAGTTACCATGTTTAATTAGAATGCATTATTGTATGGTGGACTGAAGTGTTTTTTCTTTTTTTGCAAAGTCCGTTTGATGCTCCTTTGCGACGGGACAAGCTTTCGGAGGGCGAGGATATGTAGCTCGCCCTTGGATTCCTGGAGCTCACACACCTTTATTTTTGGGTCGCCTAATCTATGTAGACATTTTCTATGTATTAGTGATATCTTATCATGATTGTATCAATTGCTTATTATGCAATCATGTATTTATTTCATGTATGAGTGTTATGATTTCAGTATACTTTGTTTTTGTTTGCAAGCGTATTGTACACAGTGCAGAAACTATTTTGTATGGCTCTAATAAAGCACACAGTGCTATATGTGGCAGGGCAGCTTGCTGCCCTGCCACAATTTTTTTCCCCTGTTACCGTCGCTATTAGCGTCGTAAATTTTACTGCTCGCGTCGTTACTGGCATCATTATTTTCGTCACAAACCGTCGATATTGGCGTCGGTATCAGTGTTGCAAACTGATACCGATGCCAATATTTGCGACGCTGTTACCAACGCCAATACCGACATTGATAGAGACGCTGATACCGACTATTCTATGGCGTCGCCAATAACGACGCTTTTTGCGATGACGGGGGAAAATTTTGTTATTTGCATTTTCGTGGCTTTTAACGTCGGTATAAGGCCTATCTCTTGTAGTGTTAATCAACCCACACATCTCTGACCGTCATATTAAATAGGTTGCTTTTATTCAAAGTTTTCATCTATTTATCGAATATCAACTTGGAAAAGAGAATGTTATTGCTAATGCCTTAAGTAGAAGACCAAATATCCATAATATCTCTGTTATATCTTTTGATTCCCTTATCCCTATGAAAGATATCTATGACCAAGACCCTAGTTTTCAAGCTGATTGGAATAAATTAATCGCAAATAACTGGATTCCCATAGATTCATTGTCTTATTCTAAAGGATTTATGTTTTATGAGAAAAGGTTGTGTGTAACTGCTCCATTTCGATCATTTGTGTTGCGCAAAATTCATTGTCCTCCATATCAAGGCCATAGAATTATTATTTCTACTTTGCGTACATTGGTTGAAGATTTTTACAGGCCACAGATGGAATCTGATGTTTCTAACTTTGTATCTAAGTGTTTAATTTGTCAAAGAGTTAAGCGACACCATGGTAAGCAATATGGTTTGTTAATGCCTTTACCAATCCTTCAACAACCATGGGAACATATTTCAATGGACTTTATAATTGGCTTACCTAACACCCAAGCTAATCATGATATGATTTGGACTATTATAGATCGATTTAGCAAACAAGCATATTTCCTTCCGTGCAAGAAAACATTCACTACATCTCAAGCTGCTCAATTGTTTTTGAAAATTATTTTTATCACTAAGCATGGTTTGCCAAAAGTTATTATTTCTGATCGTGATTCTAGATTTTGCAATAATTTTTGGACTACTTTGTTTGCTAATTTAGGTACAAACATTGATTTCTCATTTGCATTTCATCCTGAAACCAATGAGCAAATAGAAGCTACTAATAGTACAATATTAGATCTTTTGTGTGCATACACAATTTCAAAACCATAAACATGGGATACACATTTGCATTTACTTCAATTTACATAGAATAATACACCACATACAACTACACAAAAAGCACCTTTTGAAATCATTTATGGACATAGATTGCCTACATTTGTTACATCATTATCAAATAAAGTTAAAGCTCTTGATGATATTGCCAATACACATGCTACTATTTTTGCTGAAGTCAAAGACATGATTGCGAAAGCCCAACAATCATACACCCAACAAGCTAACAAGAAAAGAAAAACTATGAGTTTCACAGTTGATGATTATGTTTCGTTATGCATTGAAAAGAGAAGATTACAAAGTGTTGAGAAAGACCCTGTTGTTAAGTTAGCCTCTAGATTTTATGGACCTTTTAAGATAATTCACAAAATCAATGACAATGAATTTAAATTAAGACTACCCCAACACTAGAAAATCCATAATACTTTTCATATCAGCTTGTTACGACCTTTTAGAGGCCAATTACATGTTCACCCTCTCTATGAAAACCCTCCTTTGTTAGAAGAAGAAACTGAAATCCTTGAACCTGAAACTATTTTAGATACTGATCACTTTATGACCACTAGAACTGGCCGTAGATACTTTAGATATTTGGTTAAATTTAAAAATCATATTGTTGAAGAGACCCAATGTATGCACGCCTGCGACCTAAGTGCTTATCTCTCACTACTCACTCTACATTGAGCTAATAACAATTGAGAACAATTGCTATCCCACCCGGAGGGTATGATGCCAGGAGGTATATTCCATGGTGGATTCCGTGAGGTTTTGTGGTGGATTCCATAAAACTATATTTATTTTCCGGGACTCGTACACACAAGGTGGATTCCTTGTGCGAGAAGTTGATGGGGACGCTTGTCCTTTTCAGGCGTCAAGTTAAATTAATGTGCACATGGGTGATTCCGCAAAATACATATTTAAATTAATGGACGTTTATGAGTTTAGAGTGCACTCGTATTAAATTAAGGTTAGGACAAAGTTCCAGCCTATTTATTTATTTTATAGCTGAAGACTGCTAGGTATTCACTTTTGTCAATTTAATTTGATTATTTTCTAACAATTGTGAATGCTTTGGTTGATATATAGAGCAAGAGGCAGTGGCGTTGGGAAGTAGTGGGCAATAGCGTGTATTCAAATTATCTAGAAGAAATTATCATTTTTGATGGGTGTGCGTCTTATTATTAAAGGTGTGGTGCTAATATTTATTTAGTCACTTTTATTTATTGAAGCACTTGATAAATATTCATTATTTTGTATGCACATGGGTGCACGGTTTAAATATTTCATTATTGAACATTGTATTTGGGCACAACTCGACTTTTAGGCTACCTAGCCGCTTTATTCTTTATTTGGACAAAAGAAAACACAAAAGCTAAATCATGCTTATTATAAAACTAAGTTATTTTTTAGCTTTGAGATGAATAAATTTATAAATACATGTCTTGTGAAGCTCTCACACAAGGCATGGGGGGAGATTGTACCCAATTTGTCTTTTTGCCTCATGTCATGCAAATCTTCTTTCTTGCTTTTTGAGCTTAAGTAGAGTTCTTTGTTCTTGGCAACCTTTTGATGCTCTATACGTATGCATCCAACATCCGATTTTTGTGCACCAGATTATGTGTAGTGAATCCCTTAAAATTACTATAGGGGTTGGGCACGGGGGGGGGATATTAGTGTGTGGTCACAAGTGATATCCCTTTGGAAATGTCACAAGGTATCACCTTTCTACACCTTGTCACATGCCTTCTTTCTTTGGCAAATTGGAAAGATTGGGTACCAAGCTCTCAAGGACAAAGATACGATGTGCATTTACTATTTGAGGACCAAAATGGACTCATTGAAAGAAATAGTGAGCTTTCTCTTTGTAGTATCCAATAAGCTAAAAAGATTTCTCTTTGGAGATGTGTGGGGATCCTATGTGAACTTTATGATTATGTTATACTCATGAACTGAAAAGGCATCCATCTTAGAAAGATGATTTAAGACATTCAACTAATTATGATGAATTGTTTTGCTCACTTGATGCTCACAACACAATAATACCATCCCTTAATTTAATCTTTTTGCAAACTTGAATATTGCTTATCATAAATCAAACCACTATTTGTATTTTATTAACTTTAATGCTAGTAATGTTATGCACCACCATCCATCACAACCCACTTATGCTTTTCTCTAGCAATCACTTTTCCTCTTATCTTCATGTAAATTATTCATTTTTCCCTTGTAGATTATGGAATAGGTGGTAATTCAAAACTCAATATTAGACAAGCATTAGATTAATCCCTCTTGCTTGGTTAAAATATAATGTGTGTCCTCCATTCAAAAGGCCATGCCTCTCTATAGTTAGCAAAGCACAAGGCTTTATATGGGATTGGATTATAATGCCAAAGTTAGGTAAATGAAATGAGGCTTTAAGTACTGGAAAAGTTAGGAAGTTTTTTAAAATAAATCAAAAAATAATGTGGTATTTATCTCTCCTTATTTGAGTAGAGGTTGCATGCTTCTCTCATTATCTTTGTGGTTTTATAATGGGTGTGGAAGTGATTAGAATGCATGTATAAATTTGTATTCCAAGAAGTGACTATGACTAGAGTAGCTATGCGATATAATATTTCAACCAACAAGTGACTTGTTTTTCATTTTGTGAAATATTCATTAGCGTAGTTTATGTGGCTTTTGGTTTTCATCATGATTGTGCTAATGGTGAGAAGTGATCTAGAGCAAGATGGGCATATTAAACCTCTTACATAAGATGAGAGATGAGATAACCAACTACAAATATGATGTTTATCTCAGGAAAGTTACTATATGTATATCCTCTACATCACATGCATTCAAGGCCTATTTATAAATATCCTTATCTGTAAAATTTTCATGAATAAAACATATCCCTTTTCTATTCAATCTATAAATAACACTTTTATATTACACCTTAAATATGTAAAAAATGTATAAAATTGGTATTTTAAAAATACATTATTTTGAGCCCACGTGACGCACACATATATTCATGAGTAACTTACCCGAGATGTTTATTAGCACATAACATGTGTGGACTTGTTGACTTTAATTTAATAAATATGATATTTATTAGTACATAACATGTGTGTATCTCTTAAATTTGCTATGTAGCCATATAAAATTTATTTATTATATTTCATCCTAGCTATATCTCTCTTATTGTTGTATCCCTCCTACAAATGTTGGATGTCACTCAAATCCCCATGTATCACTTACTTGAATATGCTCCAAATGCCAAAAACACTATATTAGAGAATTTGGGAATTTTCCAAGTCACAATTTCAAATAAGTAATAAATATTTGACCACATTGCTAAATCTTAATCCATATTTGAAAGTGGGATTTGGGAAGGTAGCTTATATATTATTTAGGGGAGAAAGCCATCTTTAAATAAGGCAATAAGATTTAACCATGTGGTCAAATAATAAAGATATTAGAGGTTCCCAAAGTGCATGGAAATTTTCCAAATTCTCTAATATAGAGTTCAAATGTTATAGGGCCACCAAATAAGGAGATGACATGATGGGCATGGGGGATTGGTATGGTTCCCATTTTAAAGTTAGAATGGGCTCTAATCTTGAAGACCAAATGGTTATGAGATAGCCTATGTGGACTCAACCCTTGGGTCAAGTGAGAAATAGGTGATGAACATACTCATATACACTAGGTAACAAGTTATTAGATGCACCTAGTCAAAGGGATCTTGGGCCTATTTGGACTTGATGGTTGGGTCAAGTGAGAAATAGTTTATGAACATAGTGGTATACACTCAGTGAGACAAGTTATCAGATGCACTAGTGGGTTTCCAAGGACAATAGACCCCTTCACTCCCCAATAATATAATATTCCTTATACTATCTTATGTTAGATACATGTGTGATGGTCAGTGGGTCAATCAGACCAAATGGCTAGATGCACACCAAAGGGATCCACCTATAAGAAATCATCTATATAATGTGCGTTCAAATTATATTAAGAAATACTCTTTCTTTACATGCTATAAGGCCTTAAAATGATCCCTTTTACTTTAGTAAACTTACATATTCTTTCCAAAAAAAAAATTAAAATTTTACTTTTGTAAACACAATCCTATAATTTTTACTCAATATAGTACCCTTTGTTTTGAACTCATGTGGTATCTTACATGTTTTATAGGGTGGATCACCTTGGGATGCACCATCCATGTCTATCTATGGCTAGTTGACCTCTAGCACTTATAAATAGGCAATGCTACCCTCTTGCATAACATTGCTATTAAGCACTCATATCTTATACACTCACTATCCTCCATCCAATATTTGTTTACATCATCATGGAAATGGGCGGACGTATTCTTCATTCATCCATTGTATCAGTTTAGTAAAAGAGAAAAAGAAAACTCTCTTATTATCTTTCTTGTACTTGTGTTTATTGTTATCTTTAAATGTGCTATGTCTTCTTTCATGATATTAAAGTTCCAAGCACTTTAACTAACAACTTAGTATAAACAAAATTAACTTTTGTTTATAGTAGAAAAGATGAAGAGTGATGTCACTTAGTGGTAACAATAGTAGTGTTGAAGAAAGTAGCAACCTGATTGGACCAACACAAACCCCCTACATATTTGTGCATCCACCTTCATAGAATAAAAATATGATGTAATAAACTATACCATGTGAATGTTCAAGTTCAATACCATCCTAGGCTCATATTAGCTCTTGGAAACAATTTTGGGGATTGATATTGAACGAGTCACAACATTGAATCCAAGCAATCCTAACAACCAAATCCCACCTAATCATTCCTAGAAACAAAGAAACATAGATGCAATGTTAGTATGAGACACAAAACTAGATTAGGATTCAAAACATAGACAATTAGATCGTATCCATTTTTTGAAAAGGTTTTTACTCCTACACAATTTGGATAACTTGTTAGCAATGTCTTTAGCAACCCTTGTGAATGCTACTCTTGGGATTAAATGATTTTTTACTTCCTAGGATTTCATTTTTTTCCTGAAGCACCTTTGCATATAGTACCACATGGAATTTTTTGTTCTTCTTCATAGGTGTAGCTTTACTCCAAGAAGATGCAGTGTAGTAATAAACTCTTTTAGTAATGTAGACTTTGAACACTCAAGTTAACACCCTCTACTTTCCAAGTCATAATAAAAGATAAAAAAGAAGAGTTTGGACTTATGTACCCATATCTAGAAAGGGCCACACGACATTCTCCTATTGGTCATCCACCGCATCCTCCCAACAATAATATCCCCAATCTTCATGTCCAACAACTATATTATTTTCTCTTTCACCCATTTTCAAAGCTTTTGTAGGACTTGTGGAAATCATTATTTACTCTATGCGTTGAGAATTCAGAAGGCTTTTGTGAGTGATCAAACGATGCGATATAGGCCTTTCTATTATTGATAATCAAATGGCGTGATGACCAGATAATGCAACATAGACCTTCTTATTATTGTTGATCCCCATATATCATGCCATTTTTACCCTCCCTAACTATTGCATTTTGTTAAAAAACGAAATGGCATACGCCCTACTATCACTATGTCAACTCCCCTATATCATGTCATTTTAACTCTCTTCAATTGGTTGATTCCAGCCATCATCACAAATGACCCCTCAAGTTTAAAATCTCATGTTTCACTTGTTGATGTTCCAAAAGCCTTCAAGTCCAAAAGAACTTCAGGTATAGGAAAAAGGAAGAGGCCCTCAACCCCCTAAAGCATTAATTGAGTCCCCCAAGTGTCCAAGTTAGCCCTAAGAATCCAAGTTAGCCCTAAGAATAGGAAGTATGTCTCCTCTCTCAACTCTCTATCACATGTAAGAAAATAGCATAAGTCACCCAATATATTTTTATTTCCAAGATCATAGGCCTCTATTAGATTACTAAGACCTCTCCCTTAGAAAGGTTTCTTGAATTCCTTATTGAGCATGATATTGACTTGTCCTTTTAGCTATTTTCAAGGAACATGTTTAAGCTAGAGAAGGGCCTTAATGAAATTATACATCATTATATGACTTCAGCAAGTAGGATTTTTCTACGTTTGATGATCTGGCAAAAAAACAATGTAGCCAAATTGTGTAACATTCCGCCACCTTCCCTATTATAACCCCCCCTTGTCCCCGCCAGTATGGTGGGAGGGAGGGGAAGCTGAAGAAGACGTCAACAATATGGATGATGATGATGTGGGGGAAAGTAGGAGTCCAGGGGTGAGTGGGAGATGGCATGACGTCGACGGCCAGCATTGAGGATCAAGGAGATGAAGTTGACGATGGAATCAATGGGGGGAGGGGCACACGTGTGCCACCTCAATCCCCCCCACTATCTCTTGCCCCCCCCCCAATAATACCCTTCCCTCCGCTTATATAACCCCTCCCCCCCTTAAGCAAGGAATTACCTCTTCTTACCCCTCCTTTTGTTGCCGAAGTAGAGAGAGAGAGAGAGAGAGAGAGAGAGAGAGAGAGAGAGAGAAGAAGAAGAAGAAGAAGAAGAAGAAGAAGAAGAAGAAGGAGAGAGAGAGAGAGAGCCTTTTGAAAAGAGACTCTCTCTCTCCCCCTACGAAGAGGGTGGCCACACGCACCTACTCCCCTTGTCCGAGAAATTATTCCCCACTGCATTTAATTCTCTTCCTAATAGGAAAAAGATGCCTAAGTCTTGTGTCATTCGTGTCCAGGGAAGACCAAGATCGGGAATGGTCCCCCAAGCAGAAGATGTCACATGCAGATGGCAATCCCACAATGAAAGCCTCGAGCGAGGACATCACTGCCCATCCAACAGTGGTATTGGTCACAAGTAACGTATTTTCAAATTGATAAATTCTTGCTTCGATTCCCGCATGAGATGCATTAGACCCATACAAGAATAGGACATTAAAAATGATAAACTGCATCACAAGTATTTGAAAAACAGAATTCACCAAATGCGTGTATCAAGAGAAGTCCATAGTATTTAGATGCTATACGATGAATTCATAAATATATAAGACTCAAGCATTGTCAACTTCCCATCCTTGCAATAGTAGGTGCATTTTTCATCACTTCAAAGGTATATGTTGCAACTTGCATGTATGATAGATTGCATGGCAAGCAACTTATTCTAGAAGAGAATCATTTTCGAAGCTCTAGACCTTTGCCAAACTCTCGCTAATAGCTCATGCCGTTAGATTTGGAATCTTGATGTTGTGCTTAGTTAGTATAAACAACAATCATAAGGATTAAAAACTAAGATGCCTTGGGATCCACCCGATAATCACTGCATTTATCAATCCAAATTTGGGGTTTGGGCTAGATACAGACACCTTCGGGCCTCAAAGGCAAGTAGAGAGCTCAAGGGGTTGGGGAAACCCCAGGCAAAGGAAAGACTGATGCTTTCATACTTGCTGAGAAGAGGATTAGGTTATCGATCAATATAAGTGCTCAATAGAATTTACATTCTTGCATAGTTGTATAAGAGGTTGGCACGTTTCTTAGCTGAATTGTTAAGTAAATTTTGCATGGAATCACTTAGATCCCAAGGGGGAGAGCAAATATGTGATGGAAAGGATATCATTGTTTTGTTGATTGATCTAGTATCAACATAAATGTTTTTTGCATTAAATTGATTGTTGGGATTGTGATTTGGATGATTATTTCAAGTGCTTGTGCTTGATGGTAAATGCATGGCGGAAGGGGTCTGTGATGACAAGTTGCCATGGGAATAAAGGAATGTTTTCTTGGACAATGATATTAGGGATGAATGCCTTGTTCCTCCTTCATTCCTAAATGGATTAATTAAGGAAGGATATTTTGCATGGGTGGATCATCTCCAAGATTGCACTTTGGATTACCCCGAGAGGGCACTACTCAATTCATGAGCCGAAGGTCAAGTGGTGAAAAGGCCAACCACGGAAGTTGTGTCTCACTCCTAGGTCGCTTGGGTTCAATAGAGCTCTGGACACCCCTTGATAAAGTTGTAGACTGCCATGAGCCCAACGTTTAGGGCATTGGAAGATCCTATTCTAGATACTGGATGGAATTTATGGTGCCATGTGATTTGGACCGGGTACTTCTATTGGACAGAAGAAATACATAATTTCTGATATATGGGTAGGAGACAAAGATTAACGTGAAGATAAGTTAAGGAATTTGTTTGAACTTCCTTGTCAAAGGTTTGCTTGCTCTATTTTAGTGTCAGTGCCATAAATTACGTGAGCAAATCCTATTCCCTAAAGTCCTAATTAAGGAAGCTAATTTTGAACGTCACACATAAATGTGATAGGACCTAATTAGAAAACTAAAGCTATCAAGAAAAGCGGGTGGGCGGAACCCACGACAGGTTCGTCGTACGGCGGCAGGGTGGTCCCAAAGAGCTGGGAGGCTTCTCACAAGGTTCTACAATCATACGACCTTTAGGTATTGTTAGGCTAGAACCCGATTCATGCCGTTTTAGGGTTCTAGAATGGGACTATGCCCTACAGACAAAGAGGTTGAGCGGGACATCCCTCTCGTTTCCCATTCTCTTTGAACCAAGTGCGGTATAGATTTGCTTTGGCTTAGGTACCTCTATGTGAAGTAGGATATCCAGAACCCCATCCCACCCTAGAATCCTGTTAGGAGACCTTGACCACTAGGAGCCCAAAGTTCAGGTCGATCCTAGTGGGTTCAGCTGCGAACGTTTCATTGCGGGACGGACTCGAGAAAACCTAGGTGACAAACCCCATGACGTTCCATGGGAGTTCTGGGCAGGATCGCTTAGATTCGTCTCTCAATAGACTGCTAAAAACGTACTTGGACAATTGATAGGCAGGCATGTTATAGTTGGTATCAGAGCGAACCTTCGTAATGCTACATGATTGATTAATGTATGGTTCATAGACATATCCTAAACAGAATGACCTAAATGGTATGGCTTGATTTTTAGGCACCTTCTGCACCCATGAATGTTGATATGCAAGAGAAATTTTTTTATTCTCAAGCAAACTAAGGCAACCGAGTTTGATGGAGAAGGGATAGATGTCAGAGCAAAAGGGGAGATATGGGTTGAGTTAATGGATGATTATTTCTCTACTTCGGGAACTGCTACTACCAATCAAGCAATGATAGCCAAACTTAAGTTAGTTGGCCATGCTCAAATATGGTGGAAGCGATGGTGCAAAGATCAAGGTGTTTCTGAAGCCACTATCACTTGGGCTCAGCTGAAAGATGTTGTACACGGACGGTACCTTCCGCCAACTTTCCAGACTTTGAGAATGAATGAATTCTTCAAGCTGAAGCAACTGGAATTAGCCTTGGAAGCTTGTAACTACTCAAAGTTTGTATCCCTATTAAAATATGTGCCACCTATGGATATTGCGCAGCAAGTATCCAAGTTTTTCCATGGCCTAAACAATCCTTTAAACTACTTTCTTGAAGCAATGTGTCCAATAAACTTGCAAGATGCATTACTTCGAGCAACTTCAATCATCCAAGAACTTAAATCGGGCAGTTGTAGCAAAGATGATTCTCGAGATTAGGATAAGAGATGCCACTTGTACAGAGAGATAGGGCACATCCATAGGATATGTCCCAACCATAGATGTTTTCACTGCAATGAGCTAGGGCATGTCCAAGTACACTACCCTGATATGGAGCCTCCAAGAAAACGAAGCTACACCAGTGCAGTCTTCGGATATATAGAGAAATAAGAAGAAGACAAAGACTTAGAACCCACTACACCTCTTTAGGATGATTAGAAATCCTAGGGATCCTGTTGAAATGTAATACAACTTGTGTTGGAATAAACCTTACCCTTGTAACTACAGTTAACCCAAGTAATATAAGTTGTATATATTTTGAGCTTAGAACTTGCAAGTGATTAGAGATACTTTAGCAAGTATGACACTTATAACTTACAATGAATTTCTCTTAAGTTGTTTCTTCTCAACTAAAAGGATCCTAGGACAATTCAGTCTAAAGAACAAACTCTTGCCAAGGACAACCAAGAATCATGTGACCCCAAGTGATAAAGCTATGTGTTGCCATTTATTACAGGGAGTTAGGTCATTTCAACAGGGAATGTCCAAAGCACCCAAAACATGGATGCTGTGAGTCCCACAACATTGGACATAACTGTGCTAATTGTCCCAACAAGACTCAAAGAGAACTTGAACTTACAAGGATTGAAATTGTACTAGCTCTAGTGATCTAGAATATACCAGATACTTAGGAAAAACCTAGAGGATATCCATTAGATGTAACTACAATAAATTCTTCACTTGTAATCCAGACTTGGATAGATCTAATACAATAAGTTTTTGCTTCAAAAGACCACATGCTTATGAATGATTAGAGTAGCGCAACGGACGCATGGTGGGTCCTAACCCACAGGCCTTAAGCCCCATTAATGCTTGTATTCCCCAATTTTTCTAATATGAGGACATCTTGAGTTCTCTAAGGGGGAGAGGATGTAACATTCTACCACCTTTCCAATTATAACCTACCCTTGTTGCCGCTAGCTAGCGGGAGGGAGGGGAAGCAGTATCTATTACTGTCTCTGTATCCTCTCTGTCTCTATTCTATAGCCGCTCTGTATCTGCTCTACCTCTGTACTGTCTCTGTATTGTCTCTACTCTATCTCTGTGACTGTCATGTAACAGGGAGAACAGTACATCCATGCTTCTATTTCACTGTCAGGGGTGATTTCCGATGTTAATTCTAGTTGAGGCAGGAGGTATTCTCCCATGGACAAGGATTTTGCTTCCCTTGGCAGTTGGCTTACAGCGCCCACTGTTAGGGACTGTGCCTCTATTTTCTTAGGAAAGATCTGCTTAACAGCCTCTTCATCTCCTGATGTACCATCTGTTACCTCGTTAGAGGAGTCAGTTATGACTTCAATGGATGTGGATCCATTGGCTTTTTGTGATCCATACAACTTTAATACTGCTTTGTTGGGTCCTCTGCCTAGGGTTAGGGTTCCTTTGAACCAGTCCGTCCTGGCTCTTGCTTCAAAAAGCCAAGGTCTTCCCAACATCAGAGGGTATGAGGTTCCATAAGAATTTGGTTTTACCACCAAATATGTCAGCCAATAATCTCTTCCTGCAAAGGTTGTTTTTACAAATGGGAGGATGCCCAACGGTTTGACTCTGCTTTGATCTGCCAATCTGATAAGCCACTGTGTCGGTTGAATTCCTTGCAACCCTAAATCCTTCATTGTGACATCCTCATTATGTTGACTGATGAACCTCCATCGATTAATGCATCCTTCTATCCATACACTAATCTCTGGGGTTCCAAGATCTAGGAAGGCTAGCAAGCTAGGATAGCTACCATCCGAAAACTATCAGATGTAGATCCAATTGCATAATTGCTCGCTCCTATCACACAGGAGCGGTGTCAAAAAAAAGGTATTCCCTAACCCACGGAGGATATTGGCAATTGCTGCCAAGGCAAGTAGGACAGATGCTAGGCATCAAAGATAGGGACCCCACCTTAGCAGAGATGTCCCAAGCACTCACCTGCAAATGGTCCGACATGACGGGGATCCTTGATCAGCTCTACAATCCCTCACCGCTGTATGTGGAAAGGCATTGGACTTGGAGTGCGGGATACTGCTACATAGACACCAATCGAATCGTGTATCTTTGAAACAATATAAAGAGGTTAAAGTGGTTTGAAGACTTGAAGATTATCAAGTTATTCATCTTTCATGAGGCTCGTGTAAACTCGACCCTACACATCGGACGCCCGCAAGTAGATTAGAACCGCTACATTCACGATGAGATGGTTAAAATTTTGCCAATGAACAGAATTAAAGTAATGGGGTGACACGAACATCATGGCTATTAAAAACAAGGATTTCTTGAATTTTCCATGACTTATTGCTTCTTAAGAATCCATTCCCCCAATCCGTACTAGTATTATGTCCTTATAGTTGAAACCAATAGGGAATTATTAACCTCATGTTAATGTAAATCCTGAAAAGAAAATCATCTTAGCCAACCAGAATTTGACACAAAAGGGAAGACCATTGAAGCTGATGTTGAAATATGGATTGAATCCATGGAGGACTATTTTAGTGTAGCCGAAACAGCACCTCTGAACCAAGCCATGATTGCGAAGCTCAAGCTCACCGGTGAAGCTAGGCTGTGGTGGAAGAAATGGTATAAAGACCAAGCAGTCATTGAAAGCACAATAACTTGGGAAAAACTAAAGGAAGCAGTGCAGGGAAGGTATATGCCACCTACGTATAAAACTCAGAAGATGAATGCGTTCTTTAAGTTGAGCTAGTTGGTGGGCATATCTCTGGAGACATACTACTCGAAAATTGTTTCCTTACTGAAATATGCCCCAACAATGAGTATCCCCCAACAAGTGAAAGGGAGAGACGGATTGAAGGTTGGACTCGAGAGCTATGGCGGGAGAGCAAGAGCAAGAAAGGGAGAGACTAGAAATGGGAACTCCCAACAGTTACAATGTGTGACCGGGACTTCCTTTATTCAAACTATCACTAAAAGAATAAAGAATAAAGTGACGGTGATGGGTGCCCACCACCTGTAGTGTGCAGTGGCGGTGATGGGTGCCCACCACCTGCAGTGTGCAGTGGCAGTGACTGTTAGTGTAGTAATACACGGGCAGCTAGGCAGAGGCACCTTTACCCCCAACAACCTCCCACTTAAAGGTGAATGTGTCCTAGTGAGGAGTGAAAATAAAAAATAAAAAAGACAGTACAACATGTACACATGTACAACAGGATGAGGAAAGATGTCATCTCATCCCATGCCCATCAACCTCCTGAGGAAGGCAAAGCACTCTGTAGAGAGGCTTTTCGTGAGCAGATCTGCAGGATTCTGGTCAGACGAGATCTTGACAAGATCAACAGACTTGTCCTCAACGACCCCATGTATGAAGTGATACCTCACCTCAATGTGTTTCGTTTCGCATGGAAGACCGGATTCTTGGCTATTCTTGGCTAATTGAATAGCACTCATAGAATCCAAATGCAGTGTAGGGATAGCATCAATACCAAGGTCAGCAACTAAACGACCCAACCAAATGGCCTCCTTGCAAGCCTCAGTGGCTGCAACATGCTCTGCCTCTGTAGTAGAAAGGGTCATGCATTTCTGCACCTTGGACATCCAAGAAATAGCACCCCCAGCATATGTGAATACATAGTTGGAAGTGGACTTCCTACTATCTGCATGTCATGCATAATCAGAGTCAGTGTACCCCACGACTCCTGTATCCTAAGCTGCCATAGCATATGCACATATCTGCAGTGCCCTTCAGGTACCTCATGATACCCTTCATGGCATCCCAATGCTTCTTGCCAGGTGTAGCCATATAGCGTGCCACAACACCAACTGCAAAGGCAATATCTGGATGAGTGGCTATCATGGCATACATAAGACTACCCACTGCGGATGCATAGGGAATCTTGGTCATCTCGGCCCTCTGCTCATCTGTCTCTGCAGACAATCAGCCTTTGATACTTCACATAAGAAGGCAATGGATAGCCAATAGACTTTACGTCATGCATGCGGAAGCGCTCAAGGACTTTATGAATGTACTCCCTCTGTGACAAGTAGAGGAGTCCCTGATGCCTATCGCGTCTAATGCGCATACCAAGTATGTGAGCGGCCTGTCCCAGATCTTTCATCTCAAAGCTCTTCTTGAGCTGAGTCTTAAGAGCATCTAGCTCATCATGAGCTTTCCCTACTATCAGCATATCATCCACATAGAGTACCAAAATCAATAAAGAACCATCAGTGGCTTTCTTCGGGTAAAGACACAGATCCATAGCACTCTGGCTGTAGCCCTGTGACTGCATAAAGGCATCAAACTTACGATACCACTCCCTAGGTGCCTGTTTCAAGCCATAAAGATTTTTCTTCAATTTGCACACTAGGTGCTCCCTGCCAGGTTCTGCAAAGCCCTTAGGCTGCTCCATATAAATGTCATCATGCAAGTCCCCATGTAAGAAAGCCGTCTTGACATCTATCTAGTATTAATCCAAGTTAAGCTGAGCAACCAAATCCAAGACTAAGTGTAGGGTGGTCATCTTAACCACAGGAGAAAAGACCTCGTCAAAGTCCACACCATGCTCCTGCTTAAAACCCTTTGCTACCAATCTAGCCTTGTATGCCGGCTTGGGGTGTCCAGGGGTACTTTTTAGCTTGTACACCCACTTGCATGGCAAATCCTTCTTGCCCGTAGGCAAGAAAACCAAATCCCAAGTGTCCTTCTTATGCAGGGAGTCTATCTCAGACTACATAGCCCTCTCCCAGGAGTGACTGTCACCCCTGCGCATAGCCTCATCATAGGTGAAAGGCTCTCCTGCATCTGTAAGCAAGACATAATGCATCGAGGGCTGGAATATATCAGGTGGACGTCTTTCTCTAGTAGACCATCTCACGGCAGGCTCTACTGCCTGCCCAACTGCCTATCCAACACCTTGACCATAAGCATCTGTTGTAGCTGTAAGGCTGTCCAACTGACTGTTCAGGAGCTCTCAACTCCTCCTGAAATATGACCATGCGGATCTCAATAACTCTCTCAGGCTGCCTATGCATTTTGTCTTCATGGAAGACTACATCATGACTGCGGATGACTTTCCGCGCCTGCATATCCTAGAGATGATAACCCATCTTGCCTGCATCCCTATAACCAAGGAAAATGCATTTTACACTCTTGGGATCTAGCTTACTTCTCTTGTCCCTAGGCACATGGCAAAACGCCTCACATCCAAAGACACGGAGATGCGTATAAGAGGGAGGTTATCTAGTCCATACCTCCTGTGCAACCTGGAAATCCAAACCACTAGAGGGTGATCTCTTTATGACATGCACAGCTATACTAACTGCCTCAGCCCAAAAGCTCTGCGGTAGGCCTGCATGGCTAAGCATACTACGTACACGCTCCTGGATGGTTCTATTCATCCGCTTAGCCAAACCATTATGGGGGGTGTAGGGGGCAGTCAACTAACGCTTAATACCCCTCTCATCACATAGCTGCTCAAAAGCACATGAGACATACTCATCCCCATTATCTGTCCTTAGAAATTTTAGCCTATACCCAGACTGATTCTCAACCAATGCAAGCCATCTATGAAACACAGCTAAGACATCAGATTTCAGCTTAATGGGATAAGCCCAAACTTTTGGTGAAAAATCATCTATGAACGTAACAAAATACTTTGCACCACCCATAGACTGACAAGGCATGGGCCCATAGACATCTGAATGTACCAATGCCAAGGGCTCACTCGTGCGTGGCCTAACAGACTTCTTATGTGTAGACCTAGTCTGCCTGCCATAAAGACAATGCTCACATGAATCAAAACATGCATAATCAAGGGGCGGTAAGTACTGCAAACCAAAAAGCATTTTCATTCCCTTCAAAGACATATGGCCCAAATGGGCATGCCAAAGAGATACATGTGGGATAGAACCCACAGAAAAAACATGATCAAGGGAAGAAGTTGATACAATCAAGGGGTAGAGACTGCATCTTGGCACCTCTCGCAATCACAAGTCTGCTATGAGTGATCTTCCATGCACAGTCTCCAAAACATACATGATATCTTGCGTCATCAAGTTGTCCAACTGACATGAGACTGCGTGTCAAAGCAGGTACATGATGTACATCCTGCATAACAAAACTACTGCTAGAAGGAAACTGCAGCCCAATATCACCAATGCCCACAATATCAAGAGAGCTGTCATCACCAAGCGCACAGAACCCGAAACAGTACGGTATGAATGAAACCACTCTCGGCAAGGTGTCACATGAAAGGACGTACCTGAGTCCAAGAGCCAACACTGTGCATACATAGAGTGTATCTCTGTCATCTGCAAAACACTAGAAGAAGCTGCTAGGATTTAATCATCAACATCAACATTCTCAGGCTGCAGAACATTGATCTCTTCAATTTTAACACTAGACTTTGCAGGTACTATGCTGCGACCAGAACACTTATCCTGTACTTTGTCTTTCCCCTTATCTTTGCACCTTTCATTGCGCAATTCATGGCATTGTGGCCTAATATGGCCCTTTTTCCCACAATGGTGACAAGTAGCATCTACATTCCTGCCACGGGATTTGCTATGTGACTTCCCACGAGACTTGGACCGAGATTTCTAAGAATCCCCTCCATGGCCACTACCACTGCCATGCTTTCCATATCCATCATTCCTGCCTCTAACTGTCATAGCATGAGACACACGAGAGGCATCCAAATTCTTATGGTTAACCTCTTCCTGCAGAAGAGCACTCTCAACATCAAATAATTTCAAGGTACTAGTAGAGGCACATAATGCAGTGCGGAATACATCCCATGACTCATTCAGAGTACCAAGCAAGAAAAGAGGAGTGACATCCTCTACAAAAGTGACGTCTTGCGAAGTCAAGTTCTTGAGTATAGCATGGAGCTGGCTCAAGTGAGTTGACATAGTCACATTCTCCTTCATGCGTAGATCCATAAGCTGCTTCAACCAATACATCTGACTCGCTAGACTTTTCTTGTCATAGAGATTTTTGATCTTTTCCCACAACTGCCATGCACTTTGTTCTTTCTCAAAGACATTATAGTGAACCTGTTCTCTGAGAGACAATACAATAGTGGACTTGCATAACTCATCAAGCTCAAGCCATTCCTCATTTGGCATAGTTGCAGGCAGATGCCTGCTTAACCTCAAAGGTTTGATATGCGAATTCTGCACCAACACCTGCCAAATCTAGCTCTTTCAATAAGAGTAATTCGTATCATCAAGCTTAGTGATGTTGAAAATAGCATGATTAGTGGATGACTCGCCATAATGCAGGCTGAAAGACTGCAGACAGTTCAAAACTGCTTGCTGTTCACTGTAGAAAATGACCAAAAAATCACCAAAATCAAGGAAAAATGGCGAAGAAAGTGGATCCAAAGCTACTACCCACCAAGTACTAGTGAAAGTACATCATTTCAGAGTGTTTTAGCATGAAAAATTCATGCTAGTCCATACATATATGCTTACTGTAATAAATTTCAGATTTCAGTAGAAGAGAGCTAACAGTGCCAAAATCGGATCCCAAGGCAATTAGATACTGCCAAGACTAAAGCCGGCATCATGCGGGCATAGCATAAGCATATGACGGTCGATAAGCATGAATCCAACACCCAAGTATGTCATACAAACATCTACCAGTGAGTAGGCACACCCCCCAAGCAACGGGGCAAAGTGTTCCTGCCACTACCAAAACTTGACACAAGTAGGTGTCAGTTCACAAAGATAGGGATCCAAAACTGAGACTTAGCTCAAGTGTCTGTAACTACTCAATAGCATGTAACGGCTCAATGCATAAAAGTACCACGTGCTCAATGTTTGATAAGCATTCAAGAATGCTCCCATTGGCACAAAAGCCATATGTACGAGCTCAAGAGCTCAAGCCAAGGCAAGACACAGTGCCAATGATATAAGTCTAAGATAATACATCAATAGTACATTCCGAACATGTAGGGAGTAGAGCATCCGTATGTAGCATCCATAAGCACGTAAGCCATCAAGTACATCCCAAGATACAACTTTGGAAAGCCAATAAATAGCTCAAGTAAGCTCCGAGAATCCAAGGTCAAGCCAGGACTGAGCTCCAGTAGCAATAGGCTCCAAACAATGTAAGTAGCATGTAGTAATGGCATAGGCTAAGCATATCAAGACCGGTCAGACATAAGCAACATACATGCCATAAGTACATCCAAGACGGAGCATCCAAATGCTTTGCAAAGCGAGATCAATCTCAACCAACGATCCCGAATCAAAACCAAGCTCTATGTCGAGCCCCAAGTGTCAATACATCACCATATATGCCCAAAACATAGCCCGAAAAGCATAGGCATAAGTATACATGAGTAAAATGACTTCAATCCAACTGTGTACAGCAGTGATTTACTATTCAAAAGTGAGAATTTCAGCACCAAAATCAGCTCCAAATGGTTGCCAAACAATAGGCATACATTCCCCTAACATCCGGGCATCAAACGGGACCAACCAGGCATCAAATGACAATGCCAAACAAGCTGTAGCATCAAATGTCAGTGTAACACTATCATAAACTGCATGTGGACTGTTATGACAGTCCCAAAACAGTGTTAAATCAGTCCAAATGCAATGCCAACACATCAACCATCAAAACCAAGCATCAAAGCATGTTCATATGCCCGAAATGGAGCCTTTCCAAGTGCCAATGGAGGGGGAGAGCTGCTGTTGTGACTGTCAATGCTGAAGATACATATGGGAGGGCTATGTGATTCTGCCAACTGTAAATCCTGGTCCTGGGGCTGCAAAAAATGGTGGCCAAGCTTCGGAGGGGTCCGGTTAAAGCCAAGAAAGGCCTCAAACAAGCTCCAGCAAGTCTTGTTCAAAGGCAAGTGAGATATGAAGCAAGGGAGATTCAATGGTGGCTACCCCAATCTTGTTTACAGCCTGTGAGACCTGATAATTGAAGTAAACCCTAAAGTAAATGATCAAATACCTCTTATGTAATGCCCTGAAGGTGCCCAATGATGCCAGGAAGGTGTTCGGGAAGCCGGGGAGTGATGGGAGCTCGAAGGAGTCGGATATGGCTGCCAGGAAGGAGACCCAATGTAAGTAGGGAGTCGATGGGAAGCTGAGAATGCCACGAGCCAAGTTCTAGAATCGGGAAGCTGAGCTCTGATACCAGTTGAAAGGGAGTGACAGATCAAAGTTTGGACTCGAGAGCTATGGCGGGAGAGCAAGAGCAAGAAAGGAAGAGACTAGAAATGGGAACTCCAACAGTCACAATGTGTGACCGGGCCTTCCTTTATTCAAATTGTCACTAAAAGAATAAAGAATAAAGTGATGGTGATGGGCGCCCGCCACCTGTAGTGTGCAGTGGCAGTGACTGTCAGTGTACTAATACACGGGCGGCTAGGCAGAGGCGCCTTTACCCCCAACAACAATTCTCAAAGTTTTGTGATGGGCTGAATCCACCAATAAACACTCGGTTGGAATCAATGTGTCCTTCGGATTTGCAAGATGCATTGATGAGAGCAAGACCTATTGCCCAAGAAGTCCCAGCCAAAGTCCAGACCTTGGGCTTACAAAGACCAAAATCCAGGGATGTCGAAAGCTCAAATTAAAAGGGCACAAGGATAGAGTCAAGGCCAACGGAAGAAGCCAAGAGCAAATGCAATCGATGACTTTGTCCCCACTCAAAGAAGTGATCAAAGCCTGTGTTTTTTTCAGTGCAATGAACCTAGACACTTCAAAAGGGAATGTCTCAAACTTGGTGGAGACCGCCCTCAAGGAAAATTTAGAGGCAAGGCCAAGGCTACCCATTGCCGCGGTCCTGCAGCATTGGAAAGGGCAAAAACTTCCAATATTACGACTAAAGGATTCGACGAAGAAGAAGATCCGTGCATGGAAGCCGAGATTGAGAGGGCAACCATTCATGCCGCTCTCCATAAGAAGGGGCCAAACTGCCAATTCTCAGTGATTCAAATGCCATCGAACCACCAGGGCAAGAAATTCAAAACCTTGATTAACTATGGAAATAGTCATTCCTTCATTTCACCAACTTGTGTAAGAAGATTAGGAATAACCACTGTAGTTGCACCCACTTTGCTTGTCAAACTGGAAAATGGGCGAGAAATCACTTGCACTAAATAAACTGCTAAGGTGGAATTCCTACTCAGAAACGAGCCCACAACTGTGAAGTTCAGGGTAATGAATCTAGGAGCCCATGATTGCCTACTCGGGATGGATTGGCTAATCCCCAATGATGCTCACATTCATTGTGGAAAGGGTCAAGTCTCCTTTCAAAATCCTAAGGGTGAGCTAGTTCCAACACAAGAAGAAGCAGGTAAACCAAAGATCCAGGTAGCTAAGGCAATGCAAATAGTTCAAGGAATAAAGAAGGGATTACCCGTCTACCTGATCAAGCTAAACAAAGTAGATTAGGTAGAGGACACCAATGAAGAACCATCTTGGTTAAAGGAATATATGGATGTGTTCCTAGAAGAATTGACTAAATTACATCGGCCTAGGGAAGTGGATCATGAGATTAAGCTAATGCCAGGAGCTGCACCAGTTTGCGAAAAGGCCCTACAAGATGTCCATTCCTAAAGCCATTGAGTTAAAAGAACAACTCAAACAGCTACTGGACCAAGGGTACATATGCCCTAGCAGTTCTCCTTGGGAAGCTCCAGCCTTGTTCCAAAAGAAGAAGGATGGTACACTTCGCCTTTGCATCGATTATAGAGGTCTAAACCAAGTAACCATAAAAAATAAATACCCCATTCCAAGGATAGACGAGTTACTCGACCGATTGCAAGAAGCAAAAATCTTCTCCAAGATTGATTTGAAGTGAGGGTATTATCAAATCTGCATCAAGGACTAGATATGGTCATTTTGAGCTCATAGTAATGTCTTTTGGATTGACTAATGCCCTTGCCACCTTTAACATGCTAATGCAGGACATTTTTAGACCATACCTTGATGATTCCGTACTCGTCTTCTTTGATGACACCTTGATTTATTCCAAGGAAGAGGCAGATCATGAATCCCAAGTTCATATTATTCGAGACCATGAGGACTCATAAGCTCTATGCTAAGAAGAAAAAGTGTGCCTTCCTCAAAAGGTAGATTGAATATCTTGGATTTATTGTGTCAAATGAAGGAATCTTTGTAGACCCTACCAAGGTTAAGGATGTCCAAGAGTGGTCTCCACCAGCTACTATTAAAGAAGTACGTAGCTTTCTTGGATTAACAGGTTGGTACATGATCTTCATTAAGGACTATGCTTTAATCGTAGCACCCCTCACAAATTTGCTGAAAAAGAACATTGCCATAGTGTGACAACTTTTGAACAAGCAAGTTCTGATCAACTCAAGCATAGTTTGGTGACAATACCAATTCTGAAGCTCCCTGACTTAAGCAAGGAATTTGAAGTTTTCATAGATGCTAGCGCAATTACACTGGGTTGTGTACTAATGCAAGAAGGTCGTCCCATAGCCTATTCCTTACGGAAGCTAAAAACCCATGAGAGGAATTATGCCACCCATGACCTAGAGCTGCTAGCAGTGATTCATGCCCTCAAAATTTGGCAACCTTACTTGCTTAGTAACAAGTTTTCTTTGGTCACGGACCATAAGAGCCTTAAATGGATCTTCACCCAGACTGATCTCAACATGAGGCAACATCGTTGGATAGAAGTTCTGCAGGAGTATGATTTTGAGATCATACTCAGGTATCAACCCGGCAAAGAGAATGTGGTCGCTGATGCCCTAAGTCGTAAGGTGTCCCTCAACTCTCTTATCATGGAGGAACCCCCAATGGCCAAATCTTTGGCAACTATGGTGTCAATGCCTAGCAACCCTATCCTCGAACTAGCCAAGGAAGAAGCCAGCCATGATCCAGAATATATGAATATGATAAAGGAAATTTTGGAAAAGGACCAAAACCCCAGACTTAAGGTCAAATATCAAGAATTCTCCATCACAATGAGGGACTTGTCTATTTTAGGACAAGATTATGCATACCCTCGAGCAAGAAACTCAAACAGAGGATACTTTGGGAAGCACATGACTCCCCCTTTTCACACCATCTCGGATATGTCAGGACCCTCAACATAGAAAGAGCTACCATTGGGGAAGGCTTAGGGGAGACGTGCTCAAATATATCACGGAATGTTTGTCTTGCAAGCGCATTAAGGTGGAACATGTCAAGATTCTTGGGAAACTGCAACCTCTCGACATCCCCTAGATGAAGTGGGAATTAATCAGCATGGACTTTGTTGTTGGGTTACCCTCAGTGCAAGGAGGCTACATCTCAATTATGGTTATACTAGACATGCTCACCAAGGTTGCACACCTCATTCTAATCAAGAAAAATTATAAAGCTTTAGATATTGCTAAATTTCTCATCAAGGAGATATTCAGACTCCATGGGTTGCCTAGAAGGATCATTGGTGAACGCCGCTCCCTCTTCACATCTCACTTCTGGAAAGGGATATTCGGGACCATTGGGACTCGATTTTGTCTTAGCATAGCCTATCACCCTCAAATTGATAGACAAACAGAGAGGGTCAACCAAGTCATTGAAGATATCCTTAGAGATTATTGTTGTCACGAACCCAGGAAATGGATCCAATGTCTACCATTAGTAGAGTTTGTCTATAATGCTTCCTACCAACAAAGCATTCAAATGACACCTTTTCAAGCATTGTATGGGCATTATTTCCATACCCCATTGAACTTTTTAGATCCTAATTTATGGGTAGAAGCTTCTAAGGAAATGCTTGAGGAAATGGATGAGTAGGTTAAGGCCATCAGACAAGACATTAGAGCCACCAAGGATAGGCAGAAAGCCTATGCAGATCTAGATAAACAAGAGCGACTCTTCAATGAGGGAGACATGGTTTTTATTCGTGTACAACCCAAGAAGATATCCTTATCATTGGGAGAATTTAAAAACTGAGTCCAAGGTATTGTAGACACTACAGAATCCTCAAATGCCTAGGGCCCAATGCCTATAAACTCCAACTCCCTGAGAACGTAAGGTTCACAATGTATTTTATGTTAGGCTACTAAAGAAATATGTATCAAATCCTAACCATGTACTCAATTATCAACAAATTTTAATGCCAAGCCAAGGAGTCCTTGAGCTCTGGTGGCCAGCTAGATTCCTAGATATTCAAGAAAAGAGATTGAGGAGTAGAACCCTCAAGGAGTACCTCATCCAGTGGAAGGACTTTCCAGAAGAAGATACCACATGGATTGACGAGAGTACCCTCAATCAACAATACCCCCAATTCCTTTCGAGATGAGGACATCTCGATTCCTTAAGGGGGGAAGAATGTAACATTTCCCTCCGATATGATCCCCTATTTAAACGGATTTTTAAAAAAAAAAGAAAAGAAGAACCAAGCCCCTTGCTCATGCCGCCAACTAGCCGATGGGGAGGGGGGTTGCCGTGTTGTCATGCTGATATGCATCCGAGGTGTGGAATCCACCAAAAAGTTTGTGTGTGTGACATTCGTGTTTCGTGTATACCTAGTTGTTGTGTTTGCATTTTGTTATGCGTGTGGCTTGCGTGTTTGTGTGTGTATGAACCCTAGCTTTCCCGTAAGTGTGTTTCCAGTTATCGTCTCAAACCTGTGTGTGCTGGGACTTCGTTCCATTGTAAATAATATTATCTATGTGCTACTAGGTAGTGAGGTGACTTTTACTAATTTTGAGGTTTTGGGCATCTCAAAAAGAGAGTTTTAAGATCAATTCCAAGAAGTCCTGAAGAGAAAAAGGCATACATTGCCTACTACTGATACACAGGGAGTTTTGATTGAGGAGTTGGATGAGGATGAGGATGAGGTTATGGTCGAGAATGCTTCTATTTTTCCGTAGACAAAGAAGAGGGTTCATCCTATGCATTATGCTAAAACTGATGAGCCTATCTTGGTACCGCGCAGCCACTTTTCGCAGAGTCATTGGGCTAGGGAAACTATAGAAACAATGGTAAAAATTGGAGAGAAATAGGTGCCTTATGTTGCTTTGGTGGATCATGGTTCAGAGATTAATCTCATAGTTTGCGGAGTTTATGAAAGTAATAGATGGCCTACGGATGCAGAGCATGGGTGGCATATGAGAGCCACCAACAACACTGCAGGTGATTTGTTTGCTGGCTGTCCTAGTGTCAGGATTTCTATTGGAGTTGGAGAGAAATAGGTGCCTGATGTTGCTTTGGTGGATCATGGTTCAGAGATTAATCTCATAGTTTGCGGAGTTTATGAAAGTAATAGATGGCCTATGGATGCAGAGCATGGGTGGCGTATGAGAGCCACCAACAACACTGCAGGTGATTTGTTTGCTGGCTATCCTAGTGTCAGGATTTCTATTGGAGATGTAGAGGAGGATTTCCATTTCTTTGTGTAGGATTCATGCTCTTACCCCATAATCCTAGGATAGCCATTCATCACAAAGACGCGCATGGAGACAAAAGTAATGGATGACAGATCTGCTTATGCATGGATTCACAGTAAAGATGGTATGAGAGTAGTCCAATTTATAACTATGTGTGTAAATCATGCTAGAAACAGGGATACTCTTTGAGATGCGCCTTTGCCCACTGCAAGGGATTCGGATTTTCATTAGGTACCGCTATCCCGCGAGACTACGGTGGTACAGAGCAGAGGAGATTGGAGTTCTCGCCTCCTGGCAGCAGTGTTTTCTCCTCCAATTTTGTCAGAATTTCAACAAACAGTTCAATGAGTTATCAAAATATTTCTGAGTTAGCTAGAGCTGCCAGGCAGTACATATGCAGGAAGGAGAAAGATTTGAAAAATGTAAGTATTTTAGAGGATGATGAGCATATAGACGGGATGTATGATAGTATGGTTTGTGCAGATACGATGACAGAGATGGAAAATATGCTAAAAGCTAATATGCAGAGTTGTCCTAGTAATGTATAAGTGCAATCCCTGGACATGTTTCATGAAATTTCAAATTTTGTGTCGCAAATAGAGTCAGAGGCTAAGTTGACTCAGCAAAAAGTGTTGAGTGCTGAAGAAATTCAGCAAACACAGTTTCCGGCTAATTATGATCAGCCTACAGAGACACAGAGGGCTGAAAACTTTCAGCAACAGAGTTTACTACTGAAATATTTGAGCATCCAGAGTTTAGGGCTATTCTTATGCAGTCTATAGAGAAGAGGGCTGAGGATATTCAACCACCAGAGGGAAGAATTGCTGATTTACAGCAAGATTTGAGTAGTGTAGAGGATCATAATGCAACCAGGGTTGACACAAAATACAAGACTCTGGAGATTAAGCTTTTTTTTCTTTAAGCTTAAATATTAAGCTTAATTCAAAGAAAATTGAATTTATGTCTGAGAGAGAGGGAAAAAAAAGAACTCAAAAATAGCCCAATTTTACAATAAGCATGCTTTAGTTTTTGTGTTTTCTTTCGTCCAAATAAAGAATAAAGTGGTTGGGCGGCCCAAAGGTCAGGTTGTGTCTATATATAATGTCCAATAATGAAATATTTAAACCGTGCACCCATATGCATAAAAAATAATAAATATTTATCAAGTGCTTCAATAAATAAATGTGTCTAAATAAATATTAGTGCTATGCCTTTAATAATAAGATGAGCGCCCATCAAAAATGATAATTTCTTCTAGATAATTTGAATACACACTATCGCCTAGTGCTTTCCAATGCCACTGCCGCATGCTCTACACATCAATTGAAGCATTCACAATTGTTAGAAAATCATAAAAATAAACCGACAAAAGTGAATGCCTAGCAGTGTTTAGCTAAAAAATAAATAAATAGGTTGGAACTCTTTCCTAACCTTAATTTAATATGAGTGCACTCTAAACTCATAAACATCCATTAATTTAAATATGTATTTTGTGGAATCACCTGCCATGGAATCACCCACGTGCACATTAAACTAACTTGACGCCCGAAAAGGACAAGCATCCTTGTCAACTTCTCACACGAGAAATCCACCTTGTGTATGAGCCCCGGCAAATAAATATAGTTTTATGGAATCCACCTCAAAACCTCATGAAATCCACCGTTAAATATGCCTCCTAGCATCATAATCAATTGCATCCAATATCCTATTTATAAAATGCTTTATCTATGGATTTCTCATTGTAGATCAATAGATCCTTCTTCATAAATATGTAATTTGTTTTCCAAAATCAAGAAAATCCTTGCTTTTGTAAGACATTTTCTAAATTCCGTAATAGAATACTTCATTAATCTGAACTTACATGATAGGCACATAAGTTATTGAATGCCCCACCAAACCCCCCTCCCCCCCCCCCAACACACGCATATTTCACTAGGAACCATGTCTTTATATGCTAATGGTCAAAATAGGAAGTTTTGTTTCTTGCAAATTTGGGTTAACTTTCATGCTACCTCAATTATGCATGTGGAAAAGTAGGGATTGATCCCATATCTTTCTCAAACAGTGAGTGTGCACCACATGTTGGCTTATGACACTAATAATTAATCGATCCACCTCCATAGAGTCCATGTAGATAACTAGAATATTTGTAACTAGTTATTTCACCTGAGATCTTATACAAGAAGTAGATATTATCCCATCTTGGCTCTCTTGATCGCTTCTCACAATCTACACATATGGTTGAAGCTCAAATCTACATAAAGTACCATAATGAATAACATAAGATGAATGGCATGGGAGCACATGACACATGGATCTTACATAATCTTATGAAAACTATGATGACTTACTAGTTGGAGTGCCATATCCCATAGGTAAACAAGTCAATCATATTTTCCAATATACTTTATGCAAATATCATAGTCACATTCACACGTATTAGAAAACCACTAAGGCAACCCAAGTTTCAATTAGATAGCCCAAAGTACAAAGCCTCTATTAACATGAGTATTATATACAAACAATGCATAATTTAGCAAGCTTTCTACCTTTCTTGTTTCTTAAAATCTTATTGGATCAATTAGCTTTCGTGTAATTTACCCAACTTAGGCTTTTAGAATATAATTAATGTAGAAGCCTTGTTCTCGTTTTCCTATTAAGAAACACAAACCTTAGGAAAAAGGACACTCACATTAAAGTTCACTCTCAATCATATTGTCCATTATAGAGTTTGTGTTAGGATTATAATGAGGGCATATGGAATAAATTAACTAATGGCCAAAGCAAAAAGTCAATGGTATAGAAACATCTAGAAGGAAATAATATAATATAAAGAAGTTCCCACTGGTGCACAAGGTCTATCAAGTTGTGACGAATAGTGATGTTTGTATTATATTAATGTTTAAGTCAAATAACATGCAACTACTGATGTGATTTATGATAAGTATTATTCAAGCTTGGAAAAGGTTGAAGTAAAGGAATAATTTATTGTTTCTTGAGCATCAAGTAATAGTAACCCATTGTAATTCATCGAGTGCCTTAAATTTAATTTGTAGCATGGGTGTCTTTTTTACTTTACATGTATAATATAATTATAAATTCCACACACAAACCCATATATTTGCAGAAAGTGGTCTTTTTTGCTTTATGAATACTATAGAAGGAAAGCCCCTTGGTTCGTTTCGTGATTCATCCATTGGGTGGTGCCAAGGATAGTCTAAGAGCTAAGGGAATGATGTAGCTTGATTGCAATTGGGATCCTCTTATGTGGGCCATTGATCAAAGAGGAGGATTCACATGACTGTTCAAGGACAAACATGATGCCCCCACCTAATGATGCATCTTGTGGAGCTTGAATTCACATTAAACTCTAGCTTATGAATCATAAGCTTTACCACTAGACCATCACTTTGGAGACAACACTCCTAGTCCTCCTTGAGTGTTTTAGTACTAGATCTTTGAATATGCAAAAAAAAAAAGCCTTTGTGTCAAAAATTAACAATGTGAAACTAAATCGATCCAAAATGAGCTCAACAATTCTTTAGAAATGTATCAATGTGGAGGGAAATGTGGTGTTATGACATCATCCTCATCTCAAAGGTGAAATGGCATGACATCAACTAATTGCAATTATAGCCATAGATGTGAGTGTCCCAACTTTCCTTGTCTCTACAATGGTAAGGTGTTATGACATAGTGATCACATTTATAGCAATACACATGAGTGTCACAGTATAGGCCTTATCTCAATAAAATATGCTCACTCCATTCCCAAACCTAGTGGGATTATAACTTGGTATTGAAATGTAGGGACCCATTAATAAGATAGTGGCAGCCTCTTTTTCTTTGCTCACCTACGAAAGATAAGCTAGTATCAATTGGATGGGATGTGTGCATTATATAGAGGTTAGACATCATTTGTCCTAAAGGGGGCATGGGTTTGTATGCAAGGGTGAGCACCAACTTTGTGCATTGGCTAACCTTTCATGTTGTCTCAATAATGGGAATGCAAAAGTGGGCAACTAATGCCACATCTTTCCAAACTAGGGAGTGTGTGCCGTATGTTGACGTCTATCACTATTGGTTATTGTAAGCCCATAACGCATCTAATTTAATGGGGAGTGTGTGCCATATGTAGAATTTATGACACTATTTGCTCTTCTAAGCCCATAACCCATCTAATTTAATATGGGAAAGGGGGAGGTGCAAAAGTAGGGGGAGTACGCATGAGTGATGGAACTAGCTCTCATTCCATGTTGGAATTCAATATTATCATAACATCGCTGAGAGTAGAGTCTCATATTCTGGTGGATAATATATATTCTTATTATAAAAGAATTTTTAATTAATGGGAACAGGGGGCCCGGCTGTTTTTGGTGCCTGATCATTCCAAAGCAGCCGCCTTCCCAATTATAAGAAGCGAGCCTCGGCAGCTCTCTCTGTGTCTGTCCTTGTGTCTCTTTCTGTTTGTCTCTCTCTGTGTCTATCCTGATCAACACCGGCATGGCGTCTTCAGGAATTGTGGTCTATATTTTCCTTCTGATAATTCTCGTAGTATCACAATCATTATCGTCGTCGTCGTCGTCGTCGTCGTCATCTCCCTTATCAGCGCCATCAGCCTACGCTCCCAAGCGCCCCAGCTCGGGCCTCAAGAAGTCAGTGAGGTGCAAGACCTCGGGCCCCTGCAACGGCCAGCTGCTTACTTGCCCCATGTTCTGCTTCGCAGCCCCAGGCCATGGATCTTTCAAAGGAGGCCCTAGAGGTGGTGGCGGCGGCTACAGCTACTCCTACGGCGGCCCGGGAAGCGGTGGCGGCGGCGGTGGTGGTGGTAGCTGGAGTGGTGGTGATGGTGGTGATGGCAGCAATGGTGGTGATGGTGGCAGCTATACCAGTAAACCCACTAGTGCTGGCTCGGGTTTCGACGGCGGGCCTGACTATGGAGGCGATTGGCGCCCTGGCGGTGGTGCGCATGGCGGTAGTGGCGACTGGGGACCACCCGGCGATGGGTGGGACTTTGGTGGTGGTGGTGAAGGATGGGGCGGCAACTGGGGCCCTGGCGGTGGCGACAACTGGGGACCACCCGGCGATGGTTGGGACTTTGGCGGAGGCAGTGAAGGATGGGGTGGCAATAGGGGTCGCATCCGTCGTCGCAACCCTTGCGAGTTTGATTGCAAAGCTTGCAATGTCTCATGTAAGTTTTAAGCCTTGCACGTCCCATAAGACTTTGGCATAATGCCCAATTATACAAGGTTATATATAGATCTCCAAAATAGTCCTTTAGAAAGCTATTGTCCTACCTAGATGGAAATTACAATTTTCTCTCATCCTTACCAATTGTGTATGAAAAGATAATAATAAACTCTCTTCCACATTACCAATCTCCCTCATTGTAAGCACTTAAATTCCGGACATTGCTCCATCCAAGGACTCATATAGAAAACCATGTACATATCTACTGACCAAACATTAGCAATCTTAAGGTATGTTGATTTAAGCCTTTCACATTTTATGAAATGAACTTAGCTTGATGGGTTCTTTTTCCTATTTTTAATGGTTGGGGGCTCAACCTCATCATGTGATGAAAAGAGTATAGCAATGATGTTTTTGGTTGCAAAGCTTAGCAACCAAAAAATTGTTTATTATAGAATGTATTTTGGTAAGTGCAAGCAAAATCGGTTAGCCTTATATGATGTAATCACCTTGAATTGTCTCATGCATAGATGTTTTTAGTGGCTATACTTTTAGTTTTTCAGATTTTTTTTTTCAAAACTTGAGTAGATTGAGTTATAACTCCAAAAAATTTTATTCGCCAAAATTTCTAAGGTATATCAAGATTTTGAAGGCTCTTTCACCATTCATACGAAACAAATATTGAAAGAAATATATTAAATTTGCCACATTATTTATAAGTTATGGGATATATATAGAAACATTCGCCACATGTACATATGTACTCATACACATAGTACATACATAGAAAAAAATTATGATAAAACTTAAATGTGCATCTATATATGCGTTTACGTACGCGTCTAAATTAGCGTCTATTTGCACGTCTACGTTCGTGTCTATACGCGCGTCTACGTAAACTTAGACGCACATATACACACCAAAATAGACGCACACGTCAAAATTCAAAACATACTTAAATCATTTCTTTTCAAACTGCGCCTTTCCTTTCCTGCGTTTTTTGCAGTTCTGAAGCTCGAGTTTAGCCGACATGCAGTCTCTTCATGCCTCACCTAGTCTCTTCATGCCTCACCTCCTCATGACTCACCTCTTCTTTCATTTCAAACACACAAGAAGGGAAAAAGGAAAGCCAAGGAGAGGAAGAAAGAGAGAACAAGAGAGAGGAGAACAAGAAGAAGAAGAAGAAGCAAGCAAGCAAGCAAGCATCAAGGGAGAGTAACTTACCAAGGAGAGGAAGAAGGAGAAGGAAGAAGTGCCACCACCCGCCACACCAAACACCCAAGGTGAGTCCTCTTGCTCTCTCTCTCTCTCTCTCTCTCTCTCTCTCTCTCTCTCTCTCTCTCTCTCTCTCTCTCTCTCTCTCTCTCTCTCTCTCTCTCTCTCTGTGTATTAGGATTTCTGATTCCATTAATTATTGCATTTTGTAAATCATGAATGGTGGTCGGTCAGACTGAAATCAGCTGACTGAGCACGTCTACCAATGTGTCTACATTTCAGTGTAGATGCAGGGATAGACGCGAAGAAATGTTTTCTCTCATTGTGTCTAAGGACGCGTCTCAGAGCGCATGTATTCTGCATCGGAGACGCGAGAATACACGCACTATGCAGAGAGGCTTTGACTTCAGAGTCGTGTCTCCAGGCGCGTGTACTCTGCAGCCTACATGCGATGATACACGCGCGCGCCAGAAGCATTGACCTAGAAACCGCGTCTGACAGCACGTCTATACTGCATCTCAAATGCGGATATAGACGTGCTCTAGACAGAGGGTTGACTTTAGGGACATATCTGAGAGCACGTCTATCCTGCAATTTAGACGCGGTTATACACGCGCCAGTGCTAGCTCTGATAAAAAACAATTTTCATTGCCTAAACAATATATTTTTGCAATGATGAATGTGACCAATCCCATGTTTGTGTTTATCAATTTTCTTGTTTATGAGAAGCATTAGCACTTAAGTTTTATGCTCAATGTCTAAAGAAAGCTAGATTATTAGCACTTTCAAGTACCATGAGCATCCATGCATTTTTATTATGTGTGAGCATCAAAAGCCTTCTCTTACATAATGATTCTAGGCTCACTGAATGATTTTTCATAATTAATGTTGGATTGGATCAATGATTATGGCTCTTTGAAAATGTTTAAGTGTGGATGAAGGTAATATATGATTTTTTGTATGCAAATAAATTTGTATTTTTCCTGTGTTTTTTTTGCAGATGTCGCATCCTGGTTCATCTTAGCAATGACCCGGATTTGGATCGCATGAATGATACATTGGCCTCGTTCGGTAAGGGGGTCAATGCATTTTTTGGAGGTTTTCCTAGTAGGGAAGACTTCATGGGAGAGATGACCAAACACCTTGGCCGCCCTCCCACAGCAGACGAGGTGTTCAGCGTCATGTCTAGAACGCCTCTGACGTCTTTTTTGCTTGGCACTACTTCCCAGACTCCAATTGCAGGTACTCCACGTGCAGGTACTCCACATGCAGGTACTCCACGTGCAGCACCTGTACATGCATCGACTGAAGCACAAGCGTCAGGCGACGCATGTGCATTTGCAGAAGCACGTGCATCCAGCGAGGCAAAGGGTAGTCGACAGAGAGGGAGGAGGGAGAGTCGAGGGGGAGGACGAGGCTTGTGTGGGGGTTGCCTAGGAGGTGGTGAGCGATCACCCTCACCAGTAGATCATGTAGAGGAGCTAGTACGCCAGTACTATAGATTTACAGATACTGGTGGCATCTTCCATGATGATGAAGGAAGGGATATAATGGCGTACATGAGGAGCGTCGTGCATGCGATGTATAAAGATTGTTTCGTCTACTTCAAAAATCAGAAAAGCGGCTTGTGGCAGCAAGTGTTGAGGGAAGTCCATAGGAGGTACCCAAATCCTGAGGGTCAACGATTCTCAGATGATTGGGGACACACAAAAGTGAGGGATTTTCTTCACAACAAAAGATCCCACCTCATGACACGTGCCAGGGACTCACTGCGAAGGCAGGAGAAGGGGCGTGGAGCCTATAGCCAACCACCTATGTGCCACTGCATAGAGTGAAAGAAAGCCAAGAAGAAAGCAGCAGAGAAAGTGAAGAGTCACCAGCACGCAGAGGCGCGATGGATCCAAATGGAAACCGTGGGATCATTGCATTACGGATCGGGCGGCAGAGAGTCGTGGGAGACGGAGTTTGTAAGTATATTTTGATTTCTAGTTTTTTAAATTTTATATTTCTTTAAATTCTTTATATAATTTGTTCTAATACATTGTGTCTCATAATTTTTTGTATATATCATGATTGTTTTGCAGAATACTATCGTTGGTAGGATACCTACTCTTAGAGATGTAGGTTACCATAAAGGCCATAACCGTGCAGTCACATGGCTTCACTTCTATGAGGAGGGTCTCATCACTGAGGACCAATACAACCGGGCTATGAGGATTCGATAGCCAAAGGATGTATGTTTTTCTTACTTTCCTATTAAAAGTATAGCTAATTATAACTTTTTCTCCACCATGTTTACGTAAGCAACCTTGTTCTTTTGTGTGTGTAGGCGAACCCAGATGTGGAGCATAGTGAGGAGGGGGATAGCGACGCTAGTAGCCATGGTGGTGCTAGCGAAGATGTTTCTTCTTCAGATTCATAGAGGAGCACCATACCTCCTCTATGGCCTTGTTTTCTTGTATATGTATTATCCATCTTTGATCCTACTACTTGCGGCCATGCTTTAGGTCGCAAGCACTTAAACTCCCCACGTAGATGCTTTTGATCTATAATGAATACATGGACTTTTATTTTCAATTCTCGTGCTTTTAGATCCATTGTCTTTTTCCAAAATGCACAATCTGATGTATGGGAGGGGGGAAAAAAAAAACCAGAGAGCATGTGGTTGCAACCACATGCTCTCTGGGTTTTTTTTTCCAGTTCTATTTTGCGCGTCTATCCGCGCGTCTAAATTGCAGAAAACACGTGTTTATAAGCGCGTCTAAAATGCAGAGTACACGCGCTCATACATGCGCTAGATAATTCAAATTTAAAAACAAAATTAAATATCTTTTTTTTTAATGAGATTTTTTGTTTTCCGTTCGCATCTATGAGTGCTTGTAAAAGCGCATCTACGGGCGTGTCTATATGCCCGTCTAATTTGCCACATAGACGCACTGGTAGACGCGCAAAATAAATTTAATAAATAATAATTTTGGTTTTTTTATGCACTTGTATTCACACGTGTATATGTGCGTCTGTTGCGCATCTATTTTTGCATGTAAATTCCTTTATACATGCGATAATAGACGCGAGGCTGTAGACGCGCAAATAGACAGGTGGATAGACGCGCCCGTAAGATTTTCTCTATATTCAAAAATCGCGTCTAAAAGTGCATCTAAGAGGCCTTTTTGTTGTAGTAGTTTGACATGGTGGCTGTTTTTTTTGTCTCTCAGAGATCAAAAAAGGCAACCTTCTTTAAAAAAGTTGATGATCTAAGCTATTCTATGGCTCAAGCAAGTTTTTGGACAGCTCAAGATGTGGATTGTACTATGGCTTGGCTTCAAGATCTTGTTTCAGTAGGGTGTACCCAACCAAGAATGTTCACTCTTGGAATTGACAAGGGGAAAGATCTAACAGATCAGTCAGTTTTTGGGAGTTCGTGCCTTTGGCACTCCCCTCCACACACCTTGGTGTGGTTGAAGCTTCAACATTAGGCTTTGAAGTTGAAAATTTGCTCAAATGGGGAAAGTTTTATGGGGATGTTGTCTTAATCATGTTCTGTGATTCGCCAGTTAATAAAACAACACTTGGATGGAGAATGCTTTATGGTAAAATTTTCAACACTGTGGTTATACTTTTCAAACAAAGTGATCCAACTTTTGGAGTTGAAGTAGTTGAAGAATGGCAAGCATACAAGTGAGTGAAAGAAATACTATTTTACCTCAATGTGGATGTACATGCTAAAAGTTATCAAGGCATTCAAATAGCTTGTGTTTGTAGCTCATATCATTTGTTTGTGAAGGTCTAATCCATAAACAAAATCTTGCTTGATGTCTTGGGAGGATTTTTAGTTCACATGTTTATAAATGACATAATTATTGAGAAATGAAGCTATTGTCCCAGGGGGCGCCTTCTCTTTGGGCTTCTTTATTCCTTCTTGTATCGATAGATTTTTTCACAACTAAAGCTTTGAAAGTAGTAGGTTCTATTATGTTGCAGTGTTAATGCTTCTAAAACATACTAGGATACCTTCAAAGACATGCTATGCCCCAGTGAAACTCAAAAAAGGAATGGATGTCTAAAGCAAGCGAATTTTTTGACACTAGCTTCATTATACTAATTGCCAAAGAGTGGAGTGATAGAAAATTACTTTGATGATGTTGAATATAGGACAATTAGAGGAGAACGACTTTATTACCACACAGAGTTGTTGACCCATGAGCCATGCAAGCATGTTTGGATGATGTTATAGATGAGGGAAAAAAACCCATTAGACATACTCTTGCCATTATGATAGCATGCCAATACATCTTCAAGTCTTGTGGAAACGATGAGACCTGGAGACAAAAGTGCTTCAAGCACTACCGAATAGGCCCTTTTTTATACTTTTATCTCTATTGTGATTGCCAAATTTTGTAGAACCAATTATTAGCATTCAACTCTTTGGTCACCAAGGGATTAATATCAATCAAAATACATTATCTATATATCCCAAACATTCCCTCTAGATGTTGTTGTCACAAAACCAATATCAAGTAGCTAGCTAGATGGATGATTCTACTTTTTTATGCACATTGGAGTTTTGTTTGTTAACCATCACTTTTTCTTTTGCAGACAACTTTCTTAGATCTTTGAGTGTTATCCAAAAGCAAAGGGGTTCATGTTTATTAAAGATCACGTTATTTTGAATTATTGGAACTTACTACAAGACAATAAAACTAAATTTTAGAATATGTAGAAGGTCAATTTGTCAACTTTCTGCCTTGAAAATTAACTCCTTTGTAAATTTGACTTGAAAAAGATCATGTTCCTATTTTTTAATTTCATTTAATGTAGATTTTATGTGAGGATCAAGAGTTTGATGTGGGTCCAAGCTATTGTACAGTATATAGATGGAATGATTTCATTAGGCCTTTTTTTTAATTCCAATGGTTAAGACACATAGTGTTGATAGCTGCTATTCACAAGATGCTGTAATGTTGAAACAAGCTACTGATTGACCTGCTGCTCTCTTCGAACTATAAGCAGATTGTCTAGTGAAAATGGCATTGTAGAGCTTATTCAAAGTGATTTGAATGGCCAACAAAGCAATTTTAATTGATATATCCACTTTAGTGAGGTTGTTCCTTTCCGTTTTATTGTTGCAAGAATTATCTTGAAAGCATGCTAAAAATAGGCATCATCTTCTCTGAATAGGAGGAATCTTGCCTATCTTGCAAATCAGAATAGGATGCTTGTGGTGATAAGGAGCTTTTGTATAATGTATTCCCTTCAATTATTAGATATGCGTAGTACTATTGCATTGTAGATGATATCAAAAACACAAAGAGATTCATTATCTATAGACTCTGAAGTTTGAAGGTATGGTCAACAAAGACGCTTAGGGTCTTCACCAAGAAAAATATCCTTACACCATTGAACATAATCAAATGTTTTGTTGTCCTAGACCATTTGATCTTATGCTAAGGAATTAGAGGAATAGGTAGTGAACTTACTGCAAGTTAATGTTCATGTTACATGTTGCATTTAAGTACCTTGATTGGAGAAAAGGATTTGCATAGTTGGTCTTATAGGTTTAGGAGTAGCATCAACAGAAGGAGATCATATCATCCCACTCACTATCATTCTAGACTTATTATCATTCTAGGCTTAACTTGGAGCAATTTTTTTGAGCTTTACAACTTCACCAACTACAAACAAACCAGTAATTGAAGTTTCATCTTGAAGACCAGTTTGAACTCCACCATACATGTAATGTGCTAATGGTACCATAGGCATCAAATACTTGTCATTGCTCTATTGGCTTCATTTGGTCTTCCTGAGTAGCCTTAGCCATAGCTTGGAACATCAAAAACAAATGCCCATTGCAACATCAGCCTCAGCATATCTACTTTGAAGGCCTTCAATAATCTACTCAAGATTCAACAGACTTACAAAATTTTCTTCCTTCTTATGGTTGCTTTCTCATGGAAGTCCGAGAATGGTCATTCGGTTAGGCTAAGTCATCACTTGAAGCATCGGATTTGCAAGTCCCTTTGTGCTGATTTGGATTTGAACACTATTTATCTCTTCTTAGTATCTAAAGACTATCAACAAAAAAAAGATCAATGTACTCCTGTTTGATCTCTAGAAATTGTCAAAGAAAAGTTTGTTCCCCACCCTACTCATATATTTTGAACCATAACTCAGATCACTAAGCTTTAAAAAGAAAAAATGTAGCCCCACTTTGTGATGTATAATTTTTTTGAAGACATTGGGATCAAATTCTGAAGTTTTTAGCCCCTAAAATTTTCTGCACAACCTGCAACTGTTCATTACAACATGTTTTCCTAGCCAAATATCGACCTTCCCAACTTTGTATCTCTTGCATACGAACATGGGTATCAACCAAAATTTGTAGGACCCTTCCCAAGGTATCAAAGCCTATTTTGGATACATCACTCACTATTAATCCTCTCCCAATTAAAACAATTTTACACATCTTCAATTTAGTTGTGTCTGTCCACTACAGTTTCCAACATCCATATTGCCCTCCTAGGTCAAACATCCACTAGATAGTCGACCAACAAGGCATAAATACATGCAAGACATCCCCTTCTGCTTTAAATAACTTGTATATCACACGGAATATGCCAAGATCAAAGATCCATGTCATTAACCTACTTAATCTGTTTAGGTGGTCTTTCTTTGCATCCTGAACAACGATATCCTCTATAACCTGTATTAATGTCTCTCTTGTATTTTCTATTATCTGTTTACCCTTAGCATTATCCACATTCTCTTTCTCAGTATCCTTCATTGCTTCAAACTTTGTGGCATCTACATCTTCAATCTTCATATCTGCATCATCAAACTCTGTAGCATCCACATCCACAAACTCTACATCATATTCGAGCTCTTTTTTCATCCTGAATCTCTATATCATCTGCAAGCTCTTCCGTATTTTCCTCTGCAAAATCAAGTTTTTCTGCATCCTACATGTCATGTGCTCCAACTGCTAATATTGCATCTGTAACTACCATTAATGCATCTGTATTGTTAAGCAAAAGTCGAAACCTCTATATCTTTGGTATTCTCTTGTAATACCTTTAGTGATGTTGGCACCTTGCCTCTATTGTCTGACCGTTCATTGAGCTCTGTTTTTGAGGCCCTACATGTTCTTGACTTGAGCTTCTCTTTTCTCTCAATTCTGGTCTTCCTAGTCTCGGAACTCGCATTGTCTACATCAAGCTAGCTGTCATTGTTGTGGATTCTTATATAGGAGCCACTTTTGTGATAGGTTGGTAGGAGAGGGGGCTACAGGACCTCATATCAATCTCAAATGTCTCTATCAAAGCATATGACACATGCAACACTTTACATCCATTAGATTCAGTCTGATCTTGTCCAGAAAATTGTTCTACAAGACCACCCTGTAGAAAATAGTTTGTATCTTTTGAACCATAACTCAGATCGCCAAGCTTTGAAAAGCAAAAATGTAGCCCTACTCGTGATCTAAAACTTATCTGAAGGCACTTAGACTAAATTATGAAGATTTCAGCCCCTAAAATTTTCTGTGCAACCTACAACTGTTCCTTACAGCATGTATTCCTAGCTAGTAGTCCTAGCTAGACATCGACCTTTGCGACTTTGTATCTCTTTCATACGAACTCTGATGTCAGCCAAACTTTGTAGGACCCTTTCCAAGGTATAAAAGCCCATTTTGGGTGTGTTGGTAACCATTAATCCTCTCCCAACCAAAACAGTTTTAGACATCTTCAGTTCAGCCCTACCTGTACATTGTTGTCTCCTACTTGGTCAAACATCCATTGGATAGTTGACCTAGAAGACACACACCCTGCAGGTAATCATGATAGGTGCATGATCCTCTACATAATGCACTAGTTGTATACTCTTGAAAATCCTTTGAATGTACTACAACACTCTCAACAAGAATTTCATTATCACTCTCCTTAGTCAGCTCCTCAATTATGATACCCTACATGACAGGCTCTTCTATAGTCTAAATCGCATGTTTCTTTCTCTTTATGATGTCTATAATTTCTTCATGAAACTCTCTCTTTACAATTCCCAAAGTCTCTCCTAAGGTGAATTCAATCTTGCTATTCAAGATTCTCTCCTTCAATACGCTTTTAAGATCTATTGCGGACTCAATATCTGAAGTAAGCTTGTAATCTAGTTGTTTCTTTGGTCTAGCATCTTGTTTATTCTACTTCTTCTATGCATCCTTTTTGTTCTATTCAGGCAGTGGTCTAGAAGGTGATGTTGTAGGCTCTCCTTTAGTCTTCTTGGAAGTATCGTCCCTTTTTTGCTTTTCCTTAACAATCACTTATGTACCTAGGGTCTTTGTTAAATAGGTATAAACTGAGTATTTATCAATTGGAGATCCCCACCCAATCTTTGTTGTGATGCTCTTCCTTGCACCAGATAAATCTGCTCGCTACACTTAGTCATTATTTGTAGTCTATAAAGCAAAAGTACATAATTTTGACTTACACTTTGGTTTCTTTTCAATCTGAACACCATAAGCCGAAGCATCTCCTATGGCTACATAATATGATCGAGTAGTCATATCCTCAAAACATTCCACCCTTACCAAAATTTATAGCAATATACTTATCAATTCCATCCAGTGAAAAAATCATTTTTTTTTACATATTATTCTTAAATGATTCACAATCTTTGTGCTCGTGCTTAGGGCTATCACACCATATGCATCTACACACAAAATTATTCCTAGGAAGAGCCTGTGAATGACCAGTTTTCCTAGAATCTTCCCACTTAGCCAATTTAATCTGCAAATCCTCCATAGTTTTTCATTAGCTTATTAATGACATCCTCCACACTTTTGAAAGTCTAAAATACAAGTTTCGCCACATATTCTATAACATCAAAGTATACGTTAGCTCTTGAAATCATCTATGGTCTCATGTAGTGAGCAAAGACCTATATATATTGCATCTCAAGCAACCATCATGACTGCGTCAAGTAATCCATGTTTAATATTACAAATGATTGATAAGGTCACCAAACAGAGTCAAAATGACAATGAAGTTAAGTGCAAATATGTCATTCGGCTATATGAAACGAATGAGATTGATGTTGTGTCAATGCTAGTTGAAAATGATTAGAACTTTTAACTATTAATTACATTCACTTGACCAAAATGTATCATAACTATAATACTACTTTATATATGATAAAAACATGTATTATAATTGATAGATGTTAAACATATCGAAGACAATAGCATTTATATTACCAAATCTATAAAAAATGCAAAGGATGTTACCTTTCTAGCTACATGAGTAGAAATCATATATTGATATCAAAGATTCATTTACAATGGGTGTGGAACTTGTCTCTTTCAAATATCATCTTCGACTTTGCCTCTCTTAGGACCTAGAAGATTGAACTATGCTAGAGAATGCATTTGAACTCTCATAATCAAAATTTTGTTTACAATGTGCTACATGTCTTTATAATTTATGTTGCACTCTTAAGTTACTCCACGCACTTTTGTAAGCTACTACACCTTTACATTAATGTCATCAACTGTGTTTGGCCTTACATAGTAGCACCAACTTGAGCTTACCATAGCATCATAGTGTGCTTCTCTAGAGTGTAGACCACTAGTCTTACCCACATTGAATCCTCCCACAACCTCTCTTTTAGCCTTTTTTGCAACTAGTGTTTCAATGAAAACCCTAGTGTTGGTTAGTGTTAACTTAATCAATCTAGGAGCTCATAAAAATAACATCTATTGAAAAGAGTACTTGCAAAGTGTCCAAAAGTGTGGAGGAACTTGCCAAGGCATTGGGAATTCTTAAAAGCATCAATTTTACAAGTTATCATAAATAGTGGCATCTATAGTGATTCCAATGACTATCATCATCGGGAAATTGGGTTAACTAGCTTAGATCACACATGTCAAACTCATTTGGTATGTATTGGCGTAGTGAACAAATTTTGGTAGGTTTTAGCATGTGACCCATGGATCAACAAAGCTACCAAATCTATTAGCAAACTACAAAATATGATGAAATGCATCAGTTCCATCTTGGCCCCTCCCCAATAAGTGATTGCATACGGGTTTGAAGTTATAGATAACTTTGTTACTACTTGAATTAAGGACTTGATATTTTGGACATCATATCTATGCAACTCCATGTAGTGGCATATGCAATTGCGTCTAAGGACTTCTAGCTACTACTACTATTACATCTCTTCCTTGTGAAGCCATGTTATTCTTCGATTAGATGGATGGCCTTTGACATTTTCAATACATCTTGCCAATTACATGCCTTCCTAAATAAACCATTTGAATCAAGTCAATAAGTGGTTTTATAGTACCCGCTATCTTATCAAGATATCATCAAAATGCAATGTTACACAATAATTATTGACATTTGGTTGCATTTATCTTGCAATAGTAGCCAAATTTTATAAATGTATTATATTAGATAATATAACGAGTAGTTTACTTATAATATTTGTGACCTATGTCCAAATATATACAATATATATTTATACGACCGTCTATATAGGGTAGCTAAATCCAAGGAGGAGCAATTAAATTTACAAACATCCTTCAATTAAAATTACTATATTATAGTAAAGGATATTGAAATAACCTCAATTATATAAGCAAGGGTTTTCCTTATAGGGGCTCTAATGCACATGATAGGTGGACTTTCTTAATAGTGACTATTGTCACTACAACATATACATGCTATAATGACGTTTTCTTTATATATAAAAAATATCCCCATCGTGGGTATTAGCGTCGCTAGAAAACCGTCGCTATTTAGCGACACAGATACCGACGCTAATACCGACGAAAATAGTGACGGTTACAAATAATTTCCGACGCTAATACCGACTATTGCAGAATAATTTTCCAACGCTGATACCGACGGTTGCAGAGAATAAAAATTTTTTGTGGCAGAGCAGCCCTGCCACAGTTAGAGCCACATAGGGCTAAGAGACAATTCCTGCTGTTAAAGAAGTTAGACAATCGATCCCAAATAATTACAAGACTTTGCAAACAAGTACTTTCATGACATTAATTAACAGAAACGTGCACTGCATTGATAAAGAAAATAACAAAACTTAAATTGAGAAGTGCTACTGCGACAAAGCAAATATGGAGTCATTGGGGCAACATAGAAGTCCGAATCATATATACTTTGCTATTACATATGGAGGATAGAGGCCATAATGCCATACATAATACAAGATGGGGAGTAATCCTATGTAGCCTAATCTGCTCTCTACGCTCATCCGCATCAGAAAACTCCTCTCGCTGTAGTGGCATATCGAAGGGAGTCGGCAACAGCAAATGCATATATAATTGTGAGTACCAAATACAAACTGACATATAATGACAGATTTCTCAAATTAGGAATGATATTTATTACTACTTACCGGTCCTCTGCGAGCATAGAGCTTCTCGATCAGGGCACTCAAACCATGCTTCTCCTCGTATGTCACCTCCAGTGCAGTCGGGTCACGATTCGTAAAACCTTGCTGTGGCACACAAACATTGAAAAACAACGTACTTGAGATTCATGTTCGAAATACATACATCAACATGGATGTCATTAAATTAGAGTACTCTACCCTATTAATACTTACAAAATCTGCCACGAATGTTGCATGGCCGCCGCTACCAAGGTGATGCACCGATCCTGCATCCAAGTGCGCCTTTGCTGCGTCCTTCTGCTGCTTCCACTTGTTTGGAGTGGATGTCGCCTCATCCTGGAGATTACTCCAATCCTCTGTATCTAGCCACTTCGGCTTCGATTTGCCCTGCTTGACTGCTTCGCGTGCAGCAGACCGCCTACGCAACTGATAGTCACGCATACGCGTCATCATCCACCCTCTCGAAAATCTATCATTGCTAGAGGGCTGAGGGAACTCTCGATACAATGTATCGACTATGTACTCCTTGCTGGCATCTGGGATCTCCTTCCACTTGTCTGTAATGTTGTGCCGAAATACTTGTTGGCACAACTCATGCATCCTAGAGATGACAACTTTTCCATCATCATTCATGTATAAATGGCCAAAGGCCTTATCTCTGAGATACGAGTAACCTGCAAGATTTTGCAAACGGGTACTTTCAGGACATTAATACAAATGTGTCAAACATAATTTGAATTGATAAGTGCTACTGCGAAAATCTTCATGCGAAAATACATACCTAGAGGAGTGGGTTTCGTGTACTTCTTGTCGGCCCTGGGAGTGATCGGTGGGGTGCATGAAGGAGTGGGAGCAGTAGATGTCTGCCCGCCATCGCCAGTGAAAGATGGTGTCGACTCCCTGGTGGCAGTGCAAGTGGGAGAGACTGCATCCGCATCCCCACAATAGGAGCTACCTCCTCCTCGACCACGTGACTCTGAAGCAAAGTGAGACCTGCGACTGCGTCTACTGGAGACCGACGCATCGGACCGCGCTGATCATGCTGGGGTGGAACGGGAAAGCTGTGCATCGGCTCTATCTCTGACCCGTGCTAGCTGCTCCAGTGAGAAATGCACTAGCATCGCGTCGATGTCGTCATCTGTAAAATCCCGGCTCATCCTGCCGTCCGTGCCCAAATCCTAAACCTGCACATACAAGAAAAAATAAGTCAATTTGATAATGAATTGCAAGACATAATAAAACTAAGACTTAATTTGCAAGACTTCATTTTAAAATAATAATAAAAATTAAATAATACAAAATACGACACTCCAAAAACATACAAACTGTCCTAACCGATTTGCAAAAAGTGGACATGATGTAGTGGGAGGAACGTTTTGATCGAGTCACTTTTGTTTAGGGTTCCACAATCTCATCTTGACATAGCTCAGTATACATCGGAAGATCTATAGAAAATTCTCCACAAAATGAGGACTCTGCTTCATTTTCAAAAAACCCATCCTCTATCTTCTCTATCTCCATAGGTGAGATGTCTTGGTCCTCCAGGCAGTTCATCCTAGTTTCTTGTATGCCTTCTGTCATTGCCCCTATTAAAGGTGTCTCTTCTACGATCGGTACGGGGGTTCTGGCAAACACTGGGATACTCCTAGATGTCATGGGAATGACATACCACCATTGAGGTTGTTGCGGATTAGGGAAAAAAATGACCTGATCCATATTACGATTAGTATAAAAGTCCACTTTGAGATTGCTAAAGCGCATCAAGTATTAGGGACACTTACCTGCTCACAGTGATTTGGCAAAACAAATGTATCACTCAAATCGGTCCACTTCTTCGTTGAGTCAATCTCAACAAAGCCACTCGGCCCTCGCCGAACACTTGCACCTGCTCCTTCGAGAGTAACCTTGAACCATTGCACATCAAATATGGTAACGGAGAAACTTCGATAGTCCACTGCAAGGGTACTCTGTAAACATCTGAAATACTCCATCTCTGCAACTACACGGTTTGGATCTGTGGCACGTCGTCGGCTTTCCTGCTCAAACATTGCCATCACTCCACAGTCCATTGTCAAGCGTAACTTGTTGATGTGCTCTACTCTGAAATGTCATCCACGTGACCGTGCTGCACTATGGACCTTGTACTGGGAGAAGAACAAGTATATGAGTTGCGATTTGTAGTATAGATTGTAATTTCTTGGGATTGCATACCTTGGGATTGCATCCACGTGAGAAGTCCCACTCTTCTTCAATAATTGTTTCTCCATCTTGAGATGCTTTGGTTAGGGCCTCATGTAGCCATCTAGTGGACATGAGTAGAGGCATCTCCTCTAAGCCCTTCAGATATCGAATGGGCCGTTGTCGCGTACTCCGTCGAAAGTCAAATCTTGCAGACTCTCGCTCAGTGCGAGCATCCTCATACTGTTGTAGCCACTTCTCCATCGTAGCGCTATGCAGCATACAAAATCAGTTCACCTTGGACTCCATGGATGCATCCATCTTCTTCTCTATTCTGTTTCCCACTAGGACATCTCCATTCAGACGATCATCCTCCTTAAGTGACCATATCAAGCCTTTGTCCCGGTCCACAGTGGATAACCACTTAGAAATGTACACCAAGGCCTCCGACACTAACCAACCTTCAGCCATGCTACCCTCAGGACGAGCCCATTGTCGCACAAATCCCTTTAAGGTCTTCATGAACCGTTCAAGGAAAAACATCCATCGACTATGGACTGGACCTGCAACCTGCAATTCATCTACAATATGCACTAGAAGATGGATTTGTATCGTGAGCATGCTAGTGGGAAGATACTTCTCCAAAAGACAAGCAGTCTCTACTGCCATGCATTTCGCGGATTCAATCGATGATGTGTGAATCTCTTTTTGGGAGACAAACTGAACCAACTCGGACAATTTGTAAATGGTTGTCCGTACCTCCAATGTCAGAGACCCCGCGATTGCGATCGGCAATATGAACTGTGAAAACCATGTAATTAACATTGTGTATAAACAAACGGAGATTCTGAAATCTAATATGAAGAATCATGCCATACGCAGCCTCATATTGTACATACCTGACACATCTTATGCCAATCATGGGATTTGAGTCCTGTCAATTGGTCATCCTTTGTGAATGCTGTCTTGAGAGAACGCATTAGGCCAGCCGGCGTGCGAAAGGACTTGATGTTTTCTACTCGTTGCACTTCATTGTCAGACAAAACCCAAGGAGCACGCGGCAATTGCACTCGACCATCGATGCCACTTACAGGCCAATATGGTTCCATCTTTCCCACTGCTTTCAAATCCATCCTCGCTTCTAGTGTGTCTCGCTGCCCAATGAGGTGGTCCCATAGCAAGCTACCCACATTCTTAAAAATGTGCATGGGATCTAAAAGGTGGTTAATCTTCAGTTTTTTCCAATAAGTCAGCTCATAGAAAGTTGAGAAGCGTTGCATTCCACTGGGAAGCGAGTCTTGGTCCACCATGCGATCAAACCAGCTCAGTGCGTTCATTCTCGCAGGAGGGCGACCAAGAAATCCTTCTCTCATGACATGACCCTCTGGCAAAAAAGCCCGATGTCCCTCAAATACCATCTTCTTCATAGATTTTGACATACGAGAATCCAACCTTGGTCCACACAAAGGACATGCATGGTAGCCTAACGTGACTAGCCCTGCAGAACACACATGTACAATGAGGCATGTCATAATACCAACATCGCTCAAAGAAAACTAGCAAAATAAGAAAATACACTTTACCAGAGCATTCTCCATAACCTGGAAAGTCATGCATGGTCCACATAAGAATTGCCATTATAGTTGCAGATCGCCTACCAATATGTTTGCTCATGTCCTCCACTACAATTCCCTCCCACAACTCCTTTAGCTCATCAATCAGTGGAGAGAGGTAGACATCCATATTCTTGACTTTGTATCGTCCAGGCACAAGCAAGCTGAGCAAAAGGTGTCCTTTCTTGGTGGAAAGCCATGGCAGTATATTGTAGTTAACAAGGACCACGGGCCATACACTATAGGAGGTGGAACGTAAACCAAAAGGATTTACCCCATCCATGGCAAGACCGAATCGTAGATTCCTTGCCTCCTTTGCAAATTCAGGGAAAGTCTCGTCAATGTGATGCCATGCTTCTGAGTCAGCTGGTGTACGTTGTACACCATCAGTGAATTGATTTTCCATATGCCATGTAGTCAAATTTGCAAAACTCTTGGTCCGAAAAATGTGACGAACATGCGGTATCAGCGGAAAGTGCCTCAAAACCTTTTGCGAAACAGTCTTTCCTTGCAAGTCATTTCGATACCTGTCCGCACCACACTTGGGACATGTGGCCAACAATTCAAACTCTCCCCGGAAGAGAACACAATCATTGGGGCCAGCATGAATGCAATTATAATACATGCCTAGCTTTCGCAGCACTTGTCTTGCATCGTCACGAGACTCAGGCATCGTGTTTTGGATAGGCAAAATATAAGATTTCAACGTTCTACAAATTGCAATGAAGCACGTTATTAGAGTGCTATATAGCACATTTTAATGGCTTTCAATAAAGAATCATACACATCATAATATACCTGAATAGCTCTGTCACACTCGTATCGCTCCATCCATACTTTGTTTATATGCTCAACAATGCAAGAAGTGTCTTCAAACGGGATACCCGACTCCCATCATACAATGGAATGGCAGCCTCCACAATTAAAGGATCTTGGGATTCCGAGTCCGTCGGAAGCAATGATTCGATCATGTACTCTAACTCGGGCTCCAAAAAAGCAGGAGGATCGTCCATGTCTCCAGCATTCTCACCCATAGAAGGGGGTTGAGAGTTATCACCTTCTATGAGACAGTTAGTTATCTCGGACGGCATTTGTATAGAGCGCGGACGAACCCGTCTTACTAGATGCAAGAGATCTGCGGACTGCAATGTATCGATATGGCCCTGACCCTGTAAAGGATGTTAAAGAGCTAACTTCTAAGATAACCCCAAACTATTATACTTAAATCAATTACATGTCATATAGTACGTAATGAGAGAGAACTTACCACAATCTCCTAATTCAAGACTGCTTGGTCGATTATCTCAACTCGAAACTCTCCATACCGTTGCACATGCTCTATGGACAAACGACGTTTTCGACGAATGGCCAATTTGCATTGCGTGCATGGACAGGGGGACACGTTGATTGAGCCAAGCCTCATGATCACCACCATGTTGGTCGTGAGTGCTAGACATCTTGACTGTGATGTAATGGAATGATAATTTAATAAAGATTCTATATTGTATATTGGGACCACTCCACTATATATATTTCAGGTCTTTTTTTTTTAAATTTCATACCTATCTCTTTGAGTTCAGCTCTAAACTTATCTATTTTTGCCTCTAAACTTATCTATCTTTGAGGTCAGCTCTAAACTATGCTCACACACATACATTTTCGTACCTACATTGCAAAGAATAAAAACCAACACAAGAAAATTTTTGAAAACACTCGCTTCCATTTCTCTCTCTTTCAATACTTCCTAACCTACATTGCAAAGCAACACAAAGATCGAAGACAATTCAACACTTTCTAACCTACATTGCAAAGCAAAACAAAGACTGTAAAGAAACCAAAACAGGGCATACCGTCATGCTCTCTTCTTCTTCCACGACCTCTTCGTGCGGGCGACGCTCCTCTCCTCACGTGCGGCTCACGGCTTGCTTCCTTGCTCACCTCCCTTGCTCACCTCTCTTGCTCACCTCTCTCTCTTGCTCACAATCATTTCTTTCTCTCTGCCTTCGCGCGCTCATATGAAAGAAACGTTCGGGTTTCGACGAAATTTTACCGCAGCAAGTCGTCGCTATTAGCGTCGGTATCTACGTCTTTAAAAACGTCGATATTTGCGTCGCTAAATACCGACGCAAATACCGATGTTTTTAAAGACGTAGATACCAATGCTAATACCGAGGCTAATACCGACGCCGAAAAAAAAACGTCGCTACTTAGCATCGCTATATTTGTGTACCCTTGTAGTGTGTGAAGCACTTTCTACATGTTGTTGGATACAATCACTTACAACGGTTCCGCCTATGATCAACCACTATTTCTTCAAGTGTTGCATGCTAATCTCTCTAACATATACTAAGTTGTGGTGAAGTGAATAGCACAAAATATTTTAAACCCATACAACAAATTTCATATGAAATAAGGCATGTGTGAAATGTTGTTCCAATAAAATTTAATAATAAAGTTGGTATCTCGTTACATAGATTGGATAAATTTTGAATCTCTATATATTTGAAAATCAATAAAATATATGTGTAGCATAAGGAATCCATGTCATTTTTGGATGCACTCTTTTGCATTCATGTTCCATAGTTTTTCAAAAGTAGTACTATCAATTACAATGGATAATATGACAATTTTTTTCAAATGTGAACATATTAGAAAGAATATTAACATACCTTTTACAACAATAAATGTCATAAAGGGATACATGAATTTATTTATAACCACTAGGATACCTTTAAAGTTGTGTGGCAAGTCATTGAATGTTTTAATCTTCTTGTCAATCTTAGATAGATGTCATTGAAATATTTGGTTAGGTGAGTTCCCAAAGTGACAGGATAACCAAGGTAATGGAATACTTTGCCCATATCAGAAACCATAAATATTGGTTGGAAGATCTATTAGGGGGGATCTTCAAGCCAAACAAGTAGAATTTCAGTCTTTGCCTTGTTGATCATAGAGCCACATAAGTGCTATCAAGTTTGGAAGCACACCATGTAGCATCGTTAGGACAATTATACCATGTAGAGGCTTGAGATTTGCTAGTCTAGCTGACATCAAATAAAGCACATTTATTGAAACATGGAAATGATATAGAATATCCCAATTATTGCTCTCATTGAGAATCGGCATACCACAAGCATGTGATCTTTCCTCTTTGTTTGTAGGTATATCACAATCCTTGATTAACATGGTGTTTTCTAGAGAGATTCGCCCCTTGTTAGTTTCCTACAAGTGTTGGAGGACAATGGGCTATATATTGAAAAAACACATAGCTCCACTCTATTGATTTAAATTAAGGCAATGATTCAATATCCACCTTCTTCTTTCCACTTAATCCTTGAGCACAACTCTTCTTTGATTAGGATTGAAGATACCCCTTTATGTCTACCTAATGAAGATGAGAAACCACCCTCTCTTAGCTTTTCCCCCTCTTGTACAATTTCATGGGAGATTTAGCAAAATCTATCAAGCTTATTTCCTCTTCTTTAGACTCACACACGAAAGCTTTGCTAAAATCCATCAAGCATTTCCTATCCTTTCCTCAACCATGTGGAATCTCTATCAAAATCCATCAAGCTTTTTTTTTCTTCAATAAAATCAAACAAAAACTCTATTGAAATTTACTTAGCTTTTTCTCTCTTTTCCACAATTATGTAGAAGCTTAGTGAAATTTACTCTACACAATGTCCCCTAAGAGATACCATGAAGAAAACAAGGTTGTTATCTTAAAGTTCTTGAGAAGGTACTTCTCAAGAATTCTAGAAAGATGCTCATACAAAAAACTTAGAAGCTAGCATCAAGGATGTAGAACAAAATCATCCTAAGTCACAATAATCAAGTTTGAGTTGTTTATGTCACGTTTTCTTATTTTTATTCAAGCTAAAAATATTGCTTTAGTTTATATTTTTTATTGATAGAGAATGACTATATTATGTGTTGGTGTGTTTGCATTATGATTTTTCCTATGAACTAATAAGAATATTTAAGAGGGTTCTTAGATTGATACAATCACGAAAAGAGAACATGTGGCTATTAGAATTACAAGGTCAACAAAAGAGGATATATGGCTATTGGAACTATGGGATCAATGAAGCTCCTAGCTATTGGACTTGCCCAAAGGTCCAACTAGAATGTCAGAGTGATTGCAATAACCCAAAAGAGCACTACTTGGTGTCCAAGTCTGAAAGCTAAGTGGTGAGGCATGGCATGCATGTTATTACTACATCACCTTAGACAAAGGAGCTTAGAGGGGCTCTGAGCCAGTAAATTCCTGAACACCCTATGATAGGGATGTAGAGATTCATGATCCCCATCACCAATTAGGGATGGATGGCTCCAACTACTAGTCAAAAGGTGAAATGACCTTGAGGGACTCAAAGTTTTTGCAATGACTTAAAAAACTTCGTGGGTCATGATCCTTGTAGAGATCAAAATAACTAACCCTAATTAAAGGAGCTACTTTTATTATTGATTGCTTATATATTGTGCCTAAATTATGTATAATGAACCTTATATAATTACTTAATAAAGAAAAATATCTTTATATGTTCTCAAACTATGATAGTACATTTTGCTAATTAGATAAATTAAAAAAACTCATCAAGGGGGAGGATACCAAAGTCGAGGTAGATATAAACATTTGGATTGATAGTATGGATTATTATTTCTCTATTGTTGTCCAAACTAGTGAAGCAAAATTAGATTTATGGTACCACATTTACATCTTACTTTTGAAGCCAAATTGTGTTGGAAGTGGTGGTGCCTTAATAATTTGGTGTCATGAGGGTCAAAAGACCTAGAATGAGATAAAAGTTATAGTAAGAGAAAGACACATTCCACTATCTTTTGAAATCTTAAAGAAAAATGAACTCTTTAGCTTTCAATAACTTGACTTAACTCTAAAGCAAGATTACTTAAAGTTTGTTGACCTTCAACATTATGATTTGAAGAGAGAGAGAGAGAGAGAGAGAGAGAGAGAGAGAGAGAGAGAGAGAGAGAGAGAGCTTGAGCTCTTGCAAGACACACAACACATAGAGAATGCACACAATATATGAAGGTGAAAACCCTAATCTTTCTTCTTGTTTCTTATTCTCTACTAAGACAATCTACCAATAATAAAGAGAGAATACAAGTGATCTATTGTGTAACCATGCTAACTAGAAAGATGACTACATAGATATCCCATAACTTAGGTAGGTGGATTCCAAGTATAAAGTATCGTTGGAAGCTTATGCCAATGCAAGTATCAACCGCACCAATAATATAAATGTAAAAACGGTCATCCAGGTACATGAGTGTCATCTTGTGTTAAGCTTAACATGTCAATGCTTTTCCCTTAAGCTCAACTCCATGACCTATACTCCAAGTAAGCTTTGATGTTTTTCTACTCTTGGGTCCCTAGATAAAACATATTCAACCTACTCCTTTTTTCTCACATATGTGAGATCAATGTTATCTACCAAGATCTAGGCTCTAATGAAATGGTAATGAACTTCAATGTGCTTCGTACATGCATAAAACATTGTGTTCCTTGCCAAGTGTATGTTTCCCATGTTGTCACAATAAATGACAACTCTCCTATCTATCTCTATCCCCAAATCATCAAGTAGCTTTCACATCCAAGCCACTTCACATGCTGCCATAGCAACACCCCTGTACACTATGTTTGTGCTCAATAATACATTATTGGGAAATTTCTTATTACTCCAAGTCACAACCCTACTCCCAAAGGAAAACACATATCCACTTGTGGACTCTCTATTAGGGACTCTTCATCCAATCTACATCATTAATAACCAGATAGTTATACTACTAAATCTACCTTTTAAAAGATACTAAAATCCAATATGGCCTTAAGGTATCACAAGAAGATACATCTCACATATCCAAATGAGGCTTACAAGACACGTGTAGAAACTAACTTTCCAAATGAATTGTATAGTTACAATCAAGCACGGTGATAGTAGTGAAGATTAAAATTCCCACCATCTTCCTGTGCATTGTGGGATCCTCTAGTATCTTACCCACATCAACACTTAGCTTTACATTTTGATCTAATGGCACTGAGATTGGTTTACAATTAGCCATGCCTTTATCAATGTATTTAATATGTATTGCCTTTATGAGAGCCATATTACATTAGATGTCCTAATCACCTACATGTCAAGAAAGTACTTCATCTCTCCCAAATCTTTCATGTCGAATCTTTTCATGAAAAGATTCTTCACATATTTCACCTCGTGCACATTGTCACCACCAACAATCAAATGATCCACAGACAAGGTAACCATAATAATGTCCCTATCGCTCTAACACCCATAAAGCAAGTGATTTTCATTTTCAACATGAAAACCAATCGAGACAATATACTATGCTATCTTGTCATGCCATGCTCTCGATGGTTGTTTCAACACATACAAGGCTTTGCATAGCTTATACACATAATCAAGGTAAACCATCCTCTCATAAACCTATGACTACTCCCTATACACTTCTTTTTGTAACTCAATTTTACATCCATTTGATGTTGAACCCAATGTTTTGTTGTAACCACTACAATGGCAGCTCTAACAATTGCCATGTTTTCCATAAGAGCAAATGTCTCCTCATAGTGAATCCCATAAGTCTATCCATAACCTTTGGCAACCAATCTTTCTTTATACCTATTCACCCATCCATCTACATTACGTTTTCCTTTTTAAATCCACTTGTAGTCTATAGCTTTCTGCCCCTCAAGTAATGGTGCCAAATCCCAAGTTTGATTTACATCTAATGCAACAATTTCTTCATCCATGGCTTTCTCATGATGCACATGACCAATAGCTTCATTAAAACAAGTGCGCTCAATGGATTGATAACATTTTCCATAAGTGCATAATGGCAAGCAGTGTAACCATCATAGGTCAACCTGTGAACAAGATACATTACACTTGTTGACCGATGTATTTGTGATCGAGCACACTACAATCCCTTTGCATCAGTCCTAGTCTTCTTACACCAGAAAACCCCTAAAAACTTGCTTCTCATTGCAAAATTTTTCAACCAATGTCTATACACTTGCTACATTGTTGCCATCTTTTTGAATTAACTGAATGTAGATGTGTCATAGTTCTTATCTTTGGAGGACATGTCTTTACAATCTAGTAAGGGAAAAAAAACTTGGATGAGATAAGCATAGTGCTATAATATCTAGAGTGGGGGAAAGGAAGCAATAGAACCAAAACCTTAGCTTTCTAACTTTCCAAGGTAGCATAAGACACAAAGACACCTTTGGCATAGTGAATATTAGTTACAAGAACGTCAAGTAGCATAGTCAAGGATAGTTTTGCACAAGTATCAACCACAACTTTGATACTAGTACTTCCCATTTGAGACATATATTCTTCAAGATTTGCACCTACATTAAGACCCAATTTGAATAACTCTTGCACTTTTATATCTTCATTCTTGACCATAGCCAAGTTAACCTTTAGCTCATACCTAGTATGAGCATCTTTTGTAGTTTGATAGTTTCATTCTTTAGCTCATTTATTTTCTTTGATAATGTCCTTTAGAGAGCTTTGCCTTGGGAGAGCTTTGCCTCCAAGCCTATATGGCATAAGAAGAAGGACTTTGGTATATTATTGAGAGCTTTGCCTTGGGGATCTATAAACAACAAGAAGGCTCCAAGCCTATATGGCATAAGAAGAAGGACTTTGGTATTCAAGAAATAAAGATGGCTTTTTCTTGCAGGGTGAGTGGGGATTATAGTTATTTTCTATCGTTTTCCGTACCCAATAGAATCTCTCTCTCTCTCTCTCTCTCTCTCTCTCTCTCTCTCTCTCTCTCTCTCTCTCTCTCTCTCTCTCTCTCTCTCTCTCTCTCTCTCTCTCAATTGAATACTCTCAATAATATATAGAATAGATAGGATATGATAATGGAAAGGGGAAAGGTGAGTCTTTGAAAAATTATATGTGGCTCTATATATCTGTCTCTAGAGAGAGAGATGAATTTCTTTTTTAATTAGATATATGAAATGATATGATATTTTAATGGTTGAACATGTGCATGTAATGTGTGCATACTCTAAAAACATCTACAATTGCACATACACTATAAGAAAAGAGTTAAATTTTTCTTTTTGTTGGACATTATGGGACTATTATGTAAATTATATTTAACATATAATCAATACGTATATGTATAGTTGATATTTATATTACATATTTAACACAAAATTAATTACGTATTATAATCATTAATTTATTATCTAAATCAATTATAGCTGTAATATATATATATATATATATATATTATAAGTATTAATATATTTATTAATTAATAAAAAATATATATCGTGTATGTGTATGTGTGTGTAATGTGTTATATATATATGTTAATCTATAACTATAATCTGTAACATTAAATAATATTTTATTATTTTAACCTATAATTATTATGTATATTTATCTTTCATGTATTGGTTATATGAATGATAATTGTAATGTACATGCTATAATTATTAATAATTTCATGTAATTTATCGGATAGTAGCCATTAATTATTAATACATCAATTAATTATTAAGAAATTATGTATAATTATAGTTCAGTTAAGGCATTATACATATATAATTATGTGTGTGTGTGTGTGTGTGTGTGATTTGAGAAATTTCCATAAGGTTTCGTTGGAGGTATAGTGTAGGTTTGATAGCGTTAATGAGGATCTTTCGCTCCGTATACATTAGTGAGTGCCACATCCCCATATATAGCATTTTCGCGTATTCAGTATTGTGCTAGCTAAGTTGGCAAAGCTTTTGAAGTTTAGATTTTGTTTCTTATATCAACCTTCCATGCCAGACCCTGTTGCCACATAAAATATGCTTTCAAACCCCAATGTGAAGCACCAGGAGCACATCCGTGTGAATCACCGGGAGACTTTAGTCGCAGAGTGCCTAGTCTTCTCTTATGCAAACCTTCATTTCATTTGTTTTCTCCGATAATTTTGTCTCTTATACAACAAGACTTCACCACTGTAGGAGTTCCTTTTAACACATTTCATTATGAATATTCATTGAGGTCATCCAATTTTATAACTTAAGACACGCAAAATACTTCCTATTTCCTTCAAAACTTTGTGAATTTTGAGGGGCAAATCCAATATGGGCCAAATCAAAAGATCATATAATTCCAAGCCAGTATGAGACTCTCTTCGGTGAAGTGGTCTAAAGCTTGTAAGTTTGGAGTAGACCCGAGAGGGTGTGAGAATTGGAGGCGCCCAGCACCATCAACACCTTTCCTCATCCTCACCCTCTCCTCCACATCATCATAGCCTCATCCGCATGCTTCCAATCCATCAATCCTCCCTGTCCTCCCCATCGCTTCTCTCCGCCTGCTGGATTTGGATTTATGTGACCACTTCAAAGAAAGATAAAAGCCTCTTCCCCTTTTAAACCTTCGACGTGTACCCACTTATCAATTATGACTTACAAAATGTTTAAATTTTTCATGCCACGAATTCTACCATACAATCGCTTGATTTTACCCTACCTATATTTCATCATGTGTTTTGGCTCTTGTTTAAATTTTTAAAAATGCAAAAGTATCAAAAACACCTAGAAATCTACTTTAAATTTTACCAAAAAGTATACAAATGCATACTTATCAAGATTTCTTATTTTTCTATGATTTTAATGGTACTGTAAAGTTGTTTGTTTTTTAATATTTTTTATATATACTTATTATATTTAAATTTTTAAAAACTATTTATTTTTATTAATTTAAAAAATATATAAACTCGTGGGGATGTTTGTGAGACCTTTCCTGTATGATCATCAATAAAGTTTACATAATACTTACATTCAACCATTCGTGCCATATTTGTAGGACTTGATATATTCAAATGTGCAACATTAATAAAATGTTTGCTTATATATTTATCATGAGAAAATGCATGCCTTGTTTATTTTTCAAATTAATATGATTCATAGACCTTTTACATATAATCCACTTTGAGCTTATGTAATCTTGTCACAATTTCATGTGACTACATATTCTTCAATCGATATACATTTACATGACTAGTACATTTATGCTAAATATTAATATCAGCCATAACTCTTGCACCTTATGCAAACATAATAGCCTTCATCTTTAGTATATTTATATCCATGGTAAACACTCCTCCTACACACTTACCTTTTTTAACTAGTTTATATCCATTCATAAAATCTTCTACAAATTAGGAACTATCGCGATAAAAAGTTTTAAAACCTTATATATCTTCTTCTCCTCCTCTAGTATGAGAATCTACCAAGTATATAGAGAATGCACACAATATACAGAGAACACACACAAGATAGAAAGTTTAAAGACCTAATATATCTTATTCTCCTCCTCTAGTATGAGAATCTACCAAGTATAAAGAGAGAGTACAATGTATATAAAGTACAAGCAACCCACAATGTGAACACACTAATTAGAAAGATAACTAAATAGATATAATGTAACCCAAGTAGGACTAATTTATGTTCAGCTATAAATTATCATTGGAAGCATATGTCAATGTAGGTACCAACCATGCCAATGATATGAATGTAAAAATGGTCATCTAGATACATAAGTCCCAACTCATATTGAGCTTGATCCCTTAACATGCCTGGCAAATGTCTACCCAATAGATTGCAAGGCTTTTCCAATGCTTGAATTTTTTTCTTAATCACCATCTTAAATCAATGAGGCCAATAAATTTAGAAGATATTCTAAGTGAGCTAAGTCTTTGGTCAAAGAGATTTGTGAAGACCATGGGAATAATTATATTCCAAGAGAATGTATATTATTGTGGTCCAAGATCTACCTCACAAAATGGTCATGTTTACATGGTAGCAAAAAATAAAGGGAATAACTGATGCTACATTTATGATGAAGTGGGCCACTTCAAGACAAAATGCCCAAAAAGAAGATATTACAACTACAATGAGCAAGGCCACTTTAGATCTAAATATAGTTAAAAGCAAGGTTAGGTGGTATAAAAAAAAGGGCCAATTTGAGCCACCCACCTTTTTGGTACATACACCAAGAGTCCTTTGGAATTTTTGAGGAAATCCCTTGAGAAAAAATGAACTTTAATATGTAACTAAAGTATTTTTAGAGTACACTACTATTCTTTAGTCCAAAATCAACTTGGGACCACCTCATGTGAAATAGATGGTGTCATTACTGGGTGGAGTGGTCGAGTACTCAAGTTTGAACTCATGCACCATTCACACACACACACACATGTCACACTAGACATCTCCCTTTTGGCATGCTTGTTTGATGACTCTACTTACATTATCCATGCTATAGCTCTACTGTGTTGTTCTTGCTCTAAGAGCTTTAGAGGCCATTGCACGGCTAGTAGGGAAATTGTAGGCACTCTTTCGTATTGTGTTGTGCCATGCGGACCCCAAGGAGCAAGGCGAGCCTTAATGAAACCCACATCAAAGAGCCAGAAGGGAATGCCAAAATTCCTCCAAAGCATTAATAAGTATTTGATACCATCACCAAAAGCTAAGGCGCAATAGAAAGCCACTCCTAATGCAAGGGCAAGTGCTAAGCACTGCAAGTTGGTTGAACTTGAATGTAGGTGAACCTCTATCATCTTCGATGATGAGGAGACCAAGTCTATCAGTAAGTCAAGAGGTGAGTGGAGAGAATGATCAATCTAACTTTTACTTTGAATGTAAGCATGCATGCAATCTCTAATCAATCTTGTTGGCTAGTGAATATGGGTTGTTTTCTAGTTAAACTACATGCGCATGCTAAATCTTGATGAAGGTTTGTGTCTGGTTTGATTGAAGATTATGTGCATGCTATGATTGTTAAAAGTTCTATGCAACTTTGCATTCATGAATAGTTTTCAAATTATTTAAGTTATCATGTTTTGATCTTAAGTATGTACTTTTGCATGCTATGAAATTATCGATATGTAAAACTAAATTAGGCATATTCCTAATGTGCATGGTATTTGAATGCAACTAAGCATGTAAGAGTATATGCAATCTAGTACATATGTTCTTTTATTATTTCATGAAACCATGCATGCTATGAAATATGATGATGTGAAATGCATATAATACCAAAGCAAAGAATTGAGGTAAAATGTGTTATCAAACATCCTATACACCTTCTCGATGAATCTCAGGTAACAGGTTATTCTTACAATCTTTGATTACCTAGATTTTGATTTGAATCGATATTTGTGAGTGCATTTTGGAATAGTAGGAAAGCCTTTGGACCAATACCAAATCTACTACTATAGATTAATGCTTCATATAGCACTGGATTAACGAAACTTGTTGCTTAACATATATGTAGGCCACTCGTTCCATATGTCACTAAAGAAACTAGGTATATACTACCCAAGCCATTTTGCAATACCAATCAAGGTATTATGATGCTTAATAGTGATTCCATATAGTACTAAAAGCTCAAGAACACACCTTAGCTTTTCTCTTGAATAAGACTTTACAAGTACCAAGTATCCCCTTCATAGAACCAAACCCTAGGTTCTATATAGATGTTGTTAGGTTCCTCTTGGTACCCTATATAGTACCCACACATGAAACTTAGCACCAAATTTGAAGCTCAATTGGATAGTAAAACTGGTCACATATAATACCAAAAGTACTAGCTTTGGTAACAAAGTGTATGTGCGGTACTAGATTTGGCACTTGTTTGTGGTTCTATGCACTGAAACTAGTATGACAATAGATTTGGCATGTATTATACCTTGCACAGTGTAATATTCTCTAAATATGAAGCTAATTTGAATAGCAAGAGTGACATACAATACCAAAATTACGTTACATGATACCATAATGAACGTGCAATCTCTGATTTGGTAGTTTTTTGTGCTACACTAGTTTTATAAAGTACCAAACTTGGTACTACATAATAGATTTGGTGCTTCGTTATCGTGCCCTATATAGTACCCAAGCATGGGCACCAAATATGAAGCTAAAATGAATAGTAGGAGACTGACATACAATACCAAAAGCACCTTTGCTGATACCAAATTGTATGCACATTACCAAATTTGGTGCTTTTTTGTGTTGCACTGGTTCTATACAATACTAAAATTGGTACTACAACAAAAAATTTGGTTCCCTACCTTGAATTGGAGTTGGTTTTCTATAATACCAAATTGGTACTCTATCCTAGTTTGGTGCTCTGTACTAGTTTAGTAAGGAGTACTAGTTTGGCAAGAATAGTATCAAAATGTAGTACTTTGTAAATAATACCAAATTTTGGTATTGCTCTAAATTCATGGGTTTTCATAAAAATATTTGGGTTGTTTTATTGTGAAAGTTTGAGCTCAAAATTGAATTGTTTTTGTGTGATAGGTTGAGCTCTACAAAAGATTCAAGAGCACTTATCCTATAGTGATGCTGTCACTTAGATCCTTTGAGACACTGAAACAATTCATAGTTTGGAATTTGAAAGAGTAGTATATGTGCCAAAATAACTTTAGACATCATGGAAAAGGTCATCTATGTGCATGCTCCATTTGTTGTGCAAGGAGTGGCTCAGGTCAATGTTCTCCAAACCAGGTAGTATTATGTCAACACATAAGTATTTTGTGGGAATACATATTGTGCCCAAAGCTTGTCGATAATAATGAATATCATGCAAATGAATTCTTTCTTGGAAATTTCCTCAAATGTGGTGTAAGAAAGTTATCATTTTGCCCATGCAAGATTGCAACAGATAGTGGGGAGGTGATTGTGAAGGTCTTTAAGGATGTGGGAATTGGAGAGGTTGGTAATAAAATAAGTGAGAAGAAGAGAAAGGATTTGGTTGTGGAAATAATGCAAAGTGCTGCTTTTGTTTATCTCTTTGTAGTATCATCTCAAAAGCTTCATCAAGTATAGCTTTGTATTTAGGTGGTAGGCCCAATAGTTCAAATATTGCTTGATTAAGTTTCCTAGCAATGTTGCCATGTTTGTTGTTGATTTTACAGAGAATTATTCATTCAAAATGCAAACCAAGATCCAATCCATGCATTGGTGGTCAACCCAAGTAACCATATTGGTGCACATCTCTTATTTCAGAAACTCGGTAGTAGGTGATGTTGAGAAGACACTACATTTTTACATATCAGATGACAAGATCCATGACATGTTGTTTGTTCAACATTGTTTTATGCTTCATGACAAGTGGCTGAAACAATAGGGCATTGTCTATGATATCATTGGGTATGGTCAGATGGCACTATTTCTCAATTTAAGGCACGTAACCCTGTTGGATCAGACCCCTTTGGTGACAATCTACTCCCATCTTGTCAAAGCCATACACTTTCTCATGGAGCCTATCCCTAGAATCCATAACCAATTTATATTATCCACTAAGGTACATGAGAACATATACATAGTGTGCCATATGATGATGGAAGTGACCAAGATGTAGGCGTACCAACCCTTGACCCCATTTGCCATATTAACAAGTGGCCAAATATGTACTTCTCCTGAATAGAATCTCACTTTGCAAACTTCCTATATTTTAATCTTTTTTTGGCGTTCTCTTTCACAAGTAAGACCACTTTTCTAATATTGTTTACTTTTGTACCAAATTTGGTACAAATAGTGAGTTTGACCGAATTTCGTACAAAATAGTGATCCTAATCACATTACTAAATTTAGGTTCAGTACCAAATTTGGTACAAAACAATGTTCCTAAACCATAGTACTAAATTTGAAATTGAATTTGATACATCATAGAACCAAATTGAACATATTTTGTACATTACCACAACCAGAGTTGGTATATCATAGTATCAAATTGGACGTAAGTATAGTTCTCCAACATACTAGTTACCATTTGCACATGTTGCTTTATACAATGCCAAATTTGGTAATTGTCTCTCACAAGCACTAAGTGACAACACATCACCCTCATCTTTCATTTCCAACCGAGTACTTGTTGCTACTATATTCCTTTGATAAACACCCAAGACAATAGCAATTCTTGATTTATTGGTTGATGTTATTCTATCACCATTATTCAAGATCATCATCAAATAGGTTCTCTTGACAAAAATATTGATTGCTGAGTGGGGTACCTTGAGGTGAGTCGGTGTGTTATAAATGCCATAGACAAGACTCACTTCAACATCTACTCCAACCACTGAGTCAAGTAGGCCTTTTCTCTCCCTGTTACTTCAGTATACTCAGCAGAATGATCGAAAACAACAGGAACTTATTTTTAGTTGCAAGTTTTGAGGTCCTCTCAATTTCTCACCTTAGAACATGTTTGATAATGCATGAGCTGCTTAAGAGTTTCCTATTATTTGTTTATTGTAAGGCCTTCAATCTGCCTATGCCAACACTGAACCATGGTTGAGCATATGTTCTTCCTTGACTTGATCCTTGACACTCGAGCTCTCATACGTGATTCCTTTCATTGCTTCATTCGTCATGCTTCTTTTTTGCCCAATAGTTGCATATATAAGCTTGATTAGAGAGAGGCTCATGGATGAAAGAAGGGGAACTAAATTCCATGGTAATCATTATAGATGCAAGTTGCTCTAAATAGACAAAGGTGGAGGGGCTTAGGTGAGCTTCCATGCTACAAAGGGGGGAGAGAGAGAGAGAGAGAGAGAGAGAGATGGATATGGTGTTCAACAACTATAAAGACCGAGCATGTGCAAAATAGGTCAAGCATTGCAACTCCCCTCACCATCTACCTACGTTGTTGAGGTTCCACCCTTTTGTTATGAAACATTTCAAAAGAAGTCACCTTTCTAACCCTTATGTGATTTAATTATGTTTTCTCTCTCTATTTTACCTTTATACCTCATTAAAAAAGAGCTATTTTTACACACACAAACCACCAATCTAATGTGGTATCAAGGACACTACTTTTTGTACCACGAATCCTTGCTTTCAGCCAAATTTTATGTATGAGGGGACTACTATTGTGGAAGGTTCCCATGATACTCTTTGAAAGGAAAAATCAATCGATAAACATATATTATAATCTTATACCATCTTTGAAAAGCCTAAGAGATTGACTAGAACATCAAGTCTTAGATTATTAGCCATGCATCTAAACAATGAATTCCATTATCCTTCTAGTGTAGCCACATGGGTTGGGGTTTATCTCATCTATATCACGTTGTCATCAAGATTGGCTAGCTCAACTCTTGTTTTATTGATATTCTATTACAATCTAGAATGCCATTTAGTTCATGCATGTCAATTAGCATTTTTAAATTGAGATTATTTAGCATGGTGGCCATCAAATTAATTTGAGGCACCTTAGCTTGATGGTCTCTCTATATGTCTTGTGTTTAGATGAGATAATTAATAGTAGATCAATGTTAATGCATCTAAGATGAGGTTCTCTAATAAACATGATCTAAGGGTCTATAGAATGATTGTTATCAACTAATGATTTCTTATCCTCAAATATGGCCTCAACTACTTTTCAAAATTCCTACTACACAATATATATGAAAGTAAAAAAATAATAGCTCAAGTCCTTATGGTAGAGCCAAGGAAAACATTTGATATATTTTTTTAATGTTGCAAATTATATAGGGAATACCGTGTGATATGGAAAGGTGGGGTTGTGGCATGCAAATTTGTTAGTAAATTAAGTCAAATCTAGTTATAGGAAAGTTGTTAACTCCAACACAAGAAAAAGTGGAAAAAGTGAAAAAGCGCAAGTCAGGACCTAAAAGAGGCAACCCACAAGGAAATTGGACACAATGGAAGAAGAATGAAGGGAAACGACTAAAAGCGCAAGGGTAATCTTGAAAGCTAGGGCAAAGGAAAAAGTGCACTCTTAAATGCAAGGTGCCCTTAAAAATTTTTGTAAAAGTGTGCTAAGCTCCCTACTGTGAAAACTGTAAATGTAAATGGGTGGTAAGAAGGAAGCTAGGAAGATAGGAGCACAATGGAAAAAAGGGCCTAGGGCCATGTAAAAAAGAGGATAACGGGATGACCGCCCAAAAGGGATTTAGGATTTTGTATATAAAGTTGAAAAGTGAATGAGGAGCTCATTCTTTGATGTGTGGCAAAGCGGATTCATCTTTTTCTCTCCTTCTTGCTTGCCTATGTGTGCTTGAGAGAAGGAGTGTGAGAGTGTGAGGGAGTGAGTGTGCGAGGGTGAGGGATCAAGGAGAAGAAGCTCTCCATCATCTCCTCTCTTCTTCTCTTCTCTTGTCTCACACGCGGCTATGGAGGCGACCATGTAAAAAAGAGGATAAGGGGATGACCCACCAAAAGGAATTTAGGGTTTTGTATATAAAGTTGAAAAGTGAATGAGGAGCTCATTCTTTGGTGTGTGGCAAAGTGGATTCATCTTCTTCTCTCCTTCTTTTTTTCCTATGTCTGCTTAAGAGAAGGAGTGTGAGAGTGTGAGAGAGTGTGTGTGTGAGGCTGAGGGATCAAGGAGAAGAAGCTCTCCATCATCTCCTCTCTTCTTCTCTTCTCTTCTCTTCTCTTGTCTCACACGTGGATATGGAGGATGGAGATTGAAGGTGGAGGCGTGAGGTTGCTTGAGCTCATATCACAAATCGTAGAGCTATCGGTGTACTTGAGGGAGGAGTTAACTCGTTTGGGCGTCAAGGTAAGTTCACTACACCCCGATAGGATCAAAGGTGTGTCAGCTAGGTGAGAGATATCCATAGGTGTTCACTTGAAATGCTTGAGCAATAAGTGGTCCATGGGTCTTGGCGGCATGAGCTCACATCTACATTTTAGTTCCATTGCTGCAACCAACGGGTTCAAGCTTGAGCACTTGCGCACCTCAAATTGAGCGATGAAGTAAGGGTTTCATCCCCAAATTGGAGCTTGAGATAGGTAGGAGGTTTTGGGTTTTAATATTTGCAACAAGTAATTAGTTTGATTTTTTGATGATTAGGCAAGTAGGAGAAATCATTTCAATGCTTTGCTTTTGGTTTTTGTTGCATTTAGAGTAGGTTAGAACCAAGAAATCGAAGGAAAAAACTTTAGGGTTTCTGCTGTTAAACAAGCCCAAACAGGGCCCAAACAGGGCACAAATAGGAAGAAATTTGGAAAAAAAGAGTGCTTGGAGGTGTTAGAATCGTACAGGGAGTGATCGGGTAGATTAAGGCTGAGTCCAACAAGGGTTTAAGTCCATGGGAGGCAAGGGAGACCTCCTTTTCAGGTTTTACAGTAGAGAGAGAGAGAGAGAGAGAGAGAGAGAGAGAGAGAGAGAGAGTACATCTAACCTTGGATTCTAGTGAATCTTGCTAGCGTTGTCATGCCACTACACACACACCGTGTAAAAAAATCTAGAGTGTGGCTTCCTTTTAGATTCAGAGAGCCAATGCCATTTTAGACATTAGTATTAGTGTCCATGGTTCAAAAATATTAGATTTTAGTTAATTTTTAATATTTTGGATATTATCTCTTATAAAAAAATTCTACAAAACTATAGACAACTTCTAGATTAGGATGACATGTAAAAGAAAGCATGTAGCTGTCAGCTAATTTGAGAGGATTTTATGTAAAAAAAGAGATTAGTAAAATCGCGCGATTCGCTATTTTTAGGCAGTAAACAATATTCCGAAAGTGGGAGATGAAGAAGGAGTGATTTGGCACGATTGTGGCCAGGAGTCATGGTATTTAACCCCCCTTTCGGAGCCATTGGAAGGATCAGATTGGCACCTTGAGCAGCATAGAGGAATGTATTATTTTGTACACGTTTTTATCTATTAGAGTTATATTTTCTCATAATGCTGAAAGAAACTGACAGGCTTCATCTCTGTTAGTATTCTTCTATATTTTCTAATTCTTTTTTGAAGTACTCTTCTACATCTTCAATCTCTTCAAACCTCTTCTCTTCCATCTACTCCTCTCCTTGAATCTACCTTCACCTTGCTGTCACTTATCTTCAAGAACTTGGCTTGAAACCTTCAACCCTTCTCTTATCTCTACCATCTTTGGAGTCTAAGCTCTTGGACCCCCATACATTCTTCTCTTGCCAAACCCCTGTGGGGTGACCTTCAACCCTACGCGCTGTGACATTGGTGAACCTGACGTGAAGGTCGGTGTAAGAGAACTCCAAGATGGGGGATTCTTTAGGAGATACTCTACAACAATTGGTGCGCATACTACAACAGACTCAACAACAACAAATCCAAATGTTACAATAACAACAACAAAGGCAAGAAGAAGAGAAGATTGATTCCACAACTATCAAGGCCCTAGAAGAAGTTGGGCGTGAATTAAAACAATTTAATGGTCAAAATGTCTCTCTTTTCATTCGTTTGTATTTTGAGAAAATGCTCTTCTTTGGTGTACTGCAACATGCATGGAGCCGTTATTTTGCCAAACTAGCCAAGCATGGTCTTCAAGAGTGCATTCGAGGAATAACTGGTTGGAAAAAATCGATAGATTCTTTTTCCGCCTTTGCACATTTGGCTGACGTCAATCAAAAGAAGTCTTGATTAAAGAAAAGAGAAGAAGAGAATATGAACCAGGGCCTTCCTCTTCTGGCCCTCCAAAATGGGTAACCAGAAGAATGCTTGAACAACCAAAGCTTGCTGAAAATATAACCCCAGATCAAGAGATGGAAGCTGCACCACAAACAAAGAAGACCAAAGGAAAGAAGAAAGGCAAGCAGCCATGCTACAAATTGTAGTCTGACATAGAATCTGCAACCGATCTCAAACGAGTCCTAGAATAATGAATTCTAGGAAGCAAAATTGAATTCACCTTAGGCGAAATTCTTGGAATTGCCAAATGTGAATTCCATGATGTAATTATTAATGTAATCAAAAGGAAAAGACAATATGTTGGTGATGAAGCTAAAGAAACAGTGCATGCTTTTTTGCAAGTTCTTCGAGTTTTTGTGCAGGATGAAGATAAGCTGACTTCACAAGGAATTCATCTTGAAGCAGTTAAAGAATTAATTGCAACAATTGAAGTTGAAGATAAAGAAAATATGAATGCAAAATTTAAAGAAGTGAAAGCTGAAAATGTAATGGTCAGCTGGTCCAACCCAGTTGGATAGCCCACCTCTCAAAAAGAAGGCCATCTACAGCACATGCATGAGGAGGAAGAGGCTCAGTTCAGTCCAAGCAGTCACTACTCCCATACGCATGGGGCAAGAGCAACAATGGCAACAGTCGTCAAAATTGGAGAAAAAGAAATACCATGTATTGCACTCTTAGACCATGGCTCGGAGATAAATGTCATGGCAAGGAGTCTCTATGAAAGTGGCAGATGGCCCATAGATGTTGATCCAGGATGGCAAATGAGAGCTGCAAAAAACTCTTCCAGAGAGTTATATGCTGCATGTCCTAATGTGCAGGTAATTATTGGAGACATAAAAGAGATTTTTCACTTTTTTGTTCAAGACTTTTGTAATTACCCTATCGTTCTTGGGCAACCTTACATTTCTGAAGCCTGCTTGGAAACAAAAGCTCTTGATGATGGTTCTTTCTATGCTCAAATCCGATGTCGAACTGCTGCGCATTCGAGATGTGGAATCCACCAAAAAGGTTATGCTAAACATGGATCATTTGTCAAGGCACTTGCTTTTTTATCATCACATGTAATTAGAGGGTGTCTGTCTAGATGTTGTCAGCCATTGGACATGGGTATTAACTATATTACAGTCAGCAAATAAGACTTTTACATATGGAATAAGTGGATCTTTTTGGTATTAAGTGAAGGGTACTAAAGGTTCATATTGTTTTGGAACTTGTTTGACATGCTGAGATCCGGAGGCTGGGGCTAATGGAAATTCATGATATTGTGCTAGGCAATGGATTGGTGAGCATGTATGCTAAGTGTGGTGCATTTGCAAAAGCAGAAGAAGTGTTTGATAAGCTACCAATACCAAATGTTGTCTCTTGGAATGCTCTAATCTCTGGGTATCCTTGGCAATGCTGAATCTGGGTTTTGTGAGGATGCTCTGAATCTTTTTCAACTGATGGAATTGGAGGATGTTCAGCCAAACTTAGTCTCGTGGAATGCACTTCTCTGAGCATATGCTGAACATCTATTAGCAAATGACATAACTTTTGCAAGCATTTTTAGCAAGTGCTCTTAAGCTTGATCCAAATAACCTTGGCTATGTGTTGGACTCAAAACTACACTCACATGCTTGGCAGGTGAGATTCAAAGCTTTATGTGTGCTGGAAGCAATCCTGCGTATACAACTGCTACGAAAAGCTGCGTGCTATATGGCAAAAAGGGGGGAAAAAAGAACACTATTTTGGGGGACTCTCAGGGAAAAAGAGGACGCATGTGTTGCTCGATGCAAGGGAAGGGAGGAGCTTTTACGAGAGCAGGGAATTAAGGGTGCAGAGGAAGAGAAAGATGGTTCATCTGAATTTGATTCCTGGGCCACACCAAGAGGGGCACTTCAACTTCCAAAGCTTAAGCTAGATTGTTGGGACTATGACAAGCATCGTTGGATGATTCGAGATGCAGGAGGATCGCAGTTGATTCTCTGAATGAAGAGTAGGTGCAAGGAATTCTACAATCCTGGGAAGGCAAGCTCTCTCTCTCTCTCTCTCTCTCTCTCTCTCTCTCTCTCTCTCTCTCTCTCTCTCTCTCTCTCTCTCGTACGCGCGACTTTGGACTTGAAATTGAGTTCATTCGAGGTGGACAAGAGTTTAATATACCTATTCTCCTATCATCAAAATGGTCACCTTGGTCTGCTGTTGATGAGGGCATTGTACCAGATAGTGGTGTTGCTTTGTTATATGCCTCAAGGGAGCTGGATAAGCTCAAATCTGCCAATTTCGACCAAAAGATTGACATTCAGATCATTCAAAATGACAGCAAACTTCGCGCAGGCTTGAAGGTTTGTGACATCAAAGCTCCAGGCTTCGGGAAGAATAGAAAATTTTATTAACAAGATGTTTCCATACTCACTGGGGAGAGGCAATTCCTTTGGGTGCAAACTGTTTTCAGAGATTACTGCATTAAGCAACTTCTTACAAATGCATCTGAATGACATTAATCTATAATTCAATAGCATTAGTGTGCTGAAAGAAGCAAAAACAGAGTTTTCAGATCTCTGTGGAAACCTTAACTCTTTCTTGGAGCAATGGAGGGGAAAAACTGTGAAACAGGTTGAAGAGCTTTTGGTGAATAGATACAGTTTCCACACAGGATGGACCACAGTTCGAGATATTAGTAAAGAGACTATATTACAATTCATGCCTCCTGATTATAAACTCATTGATGGCAGTTTCCCACACATTATCGACATCTGAATCCAAGAAGATCACGATAGTGTTGTATATTTGAATTCTAAATTTCTGCACATAGTGTTCGAGGTCAAGGATCTACAAATGCAACAGAATTAAATTGAGAGGCTAAAATCAGTGGACTGATCAGATTTGAAGACATCTTGTATTTTGCAAACTTCATGGCAGTAATACAAATACTATTTTGACATCATTTTCACGTCTTGCTTATTCACATGCTGGATCTTCTATCTTGAAATTATTCAAGGTCCTCTATGGTTGCGACTTTGCTTTCGAAAACCCTTCGACACCGAAGCAAGGATAATGAACGAGCTATCCAATTTCTTACTGTGTGGGTTAACCATCATCAAAATAAAGATCAAGTGCATGATTATCATGTGCCTCCTAATGCCCGAGAATTCAAGGGTTTTCGGGCAACACTACTCTAAAAAAAGGCTATGGTAGTGCATCATGTAAAAATATTGAATCTCCTTATGCTACAGAAACTGTGTCTCTAGCAAATTTGTCTGTATGTACAACCAATAGTATGGGCTGTTATAAGTTTCTTACGGCCATGACTAAGGCTGAAAGAAAATATTTATGTCATGTAAAAAGGGAGCTGAAAACTTATGACATGATGGCCGAAGATGAAGATATTTTGGGCATTTTTTTTGGACTAATTACTACTAACACATTGTCTGAAATATATGTAGCTACTCATGCAGAAAATCAAGTAGAAAATCAATCCATAGAAGTAGAATTTGTTGATCAGAAAGACATTGGTTTACTCAACAAGGTTGAAGCGCAAGTGGAGAAAAAATACAAGATGATGGATAAGAAAGTCAAACCTGTGGCAGTCCCACTACCTCTTGAAAGTGAAGGGCTGGCTGATAAGGCAGCAAATTAGCCAAGTCTTTGTGATCCAACATTGGTCACAAGTTCACATCTGAAAGTATAAAAGAGCTCAAAATAGGTGAAAATTCTTTCCTTTTGCCGGCTGAAAAACACTCTTTTATGCAAATGCTAATGAAACATGGAAAAGCTTTTGCATTTCAACCAAGTGAAATAGGCTGTGTGGATCCAAATATTGTGGCTCCTATGGTCATTTGTATGGTCCCACATGTGCCTTGAAACCTCAAGCCTATTCCTATTCCAAGGGCGCATTTGCCCAAATTACTAGGACTTCTAAATGAAAAGATCAGAATGAAGATTTTAAAACCTTCTTCAGCACCCTACTCAAACCGATGGTTTACCATGCCCAAGAAAAATGGATCTTTACGATTCATTCAAGATCTACAGCCTATTAATCGTGTCACAATCCGAAATGTTGGTTCGGGTCCAATTGTTGATGAGTTTGCTGAAGCTTTTGCAGGTAGAGAAATTTATTCTATGGGTGACCTATATTCAAGATATGACCAATTTCAGCTTTCATTAAAAAGCCGAGACATTACCACAATGAAGACACCTCTTGGATTGATCCGCATGTGCACTCTACCACAAGGTGCAACAAACTCTGTAGCCCATATGATGAATGCCATGCATAAAGTCTTAAGGGACTTTATTCCACAACTTACTCTTCCATTTCTTGATGATGTACCTATCAAGGGATGTGAAGTCAATGAAAAGAATAAGGAACTTAGCGAAGATGGCTGTAGGACATTTGTAGTTAACCATATTCATGATTGTGACAGGATTTTGACAAGGCTAGAAGAGGTACATCTTACCCTTTCTGGATCTAAGTCAATTTTTGGAGTAGAAGAAGTCCTAGTGGTCGGTCATCTATGTGGCCCCTATGGACGCAAACCTTCTCCAATCAAGATAGATGCCATCAGCAGACAAATGTTTCAGAGGTGAGAAGATTTCTTGGCACATGTGTATTCTATCTCATATGGATACCACATTTTTCTCATCTAGACGAAAATATTTATCAATTATTAAGAAAAGGCCAAAGATTCTCTTGGGGTAATGAGCATACTCTCACTATGCGTAAATTAAAGAAGCTGTTAATTTCAGCCCCCACTCTCAAAAGGGCTGATTATTCAAATGGTCAACCCATCATCCTTACTGTGGATACAAGTCCCATTGGGATAGGGTGGGCTATTGGCCAAGAGGATCTTGAAGGTAACAAGTATGCAATTCGTTTTGGAGCAAAAGTTCTCAGTGAACGTCAAAGAAGGTATGCACAAGTAAAAAGGGAATTGTGGGGAGTTGTAACAGCATTAAAGTGTGATCATGAATACTTTATAGGTGCTTCCATAGTGGTAGAAACTGATTGTCCTCCACTCTTGGGCATGATTGCCAACTGCTCTACACCTGACATTGCTATGCTAAGATGGATTGCATATATTAAATCTCTCAACCCCGAATAAATCATATTGCAGGAAAGGTGAATCCAGTGCTGACATGCTATCACGTGCAAGATATGACAATGAAGAAGAGCTTACGGAAGAAGATGAAGCTGAAAAATCTATACTTGCTGAATTTCATTCCATGGCTCCTGAAAATACATTTTTAGTTACTACATATATTGGTCCAAAGCTAAAAACAATAGGATGGTCAACTAGAAGCTAGCATGCTCATTGCATTGCTCAAGTTCTAGTTCATTTCCTTGAAGAAGATTATGAAGAAGATTGGTTGAAGATCGGCCAATATTTGAGCACAATGAAGAAGAAGGAGACTTGGACTGATGAGGAGTTCAAGCATATCAAGAGGAAAGATTATGGATTTTTTCTTTAAAAATGTCATCTATGGAAGCACGCAAAGAAGAAGAAAGGAGCGCCTATCCGAGTTTTAGCTAACAAAAGATTGCAACAACAGGTAATGAAGGAATTTCATGAAAGCATGTGGGCTGGCCATAGAGGCATATGGGGAACCTTTAGTAAGGTCAAAGAAAAATATTGGTGGCAAAACATATATCGCAACATAGCACATTTTGTTGAAACTTGTTATGTGTGTCAAATGTATTCTATGGTTAAGCATTGAGATGGGTTACAACTTACTTATCCCTTGTCTATGCATTATAGATGGGTTATTGATCTTCTAACCATGCCTACAGGAATATGGAATATGCGGTATTTAGTGCTTGCAAGAGAGGATGTAACCAATCAAGTTGAAGGCAAAGCCTTAACAACCAAATCCACTCAAGCTGTTTGTTGTTTTTTGCTTGAAGAAGTATTTTGTAGATATGGTTGTATGGGTAAAGTAACTGCAGATAGAGGAGAGTTGGATGTTGATGAGGCACGCAACTTCTTTGCTCAATTGGGTATTCAGATGGCTTCAACCATCAGCCTACAACCCTAAGGGCAATGGAAAGAGTGAGAGAGGTCATCAATCTATTCTCAAAGCTCTAGCAAAGTCTTATAGAGGAAAGATCAAAGAATGGCCTAAAATGCTACCTTTTGCATTATGGGCTGATTGGACTACTCACAGTTCAGTGACTGGCTATATACCAGTTGAACTTATGCATGGACAACAACCAATTATGCCAATTGAAAGATCTATTCTCACATGGAGTCTTCTACCTTGGGAGGAAGGCATCAGTAGAGAAGAGTTGTTGAATTTGCACATATGGCAACTAGAAAGAAGGCTTGAAGATGTTCAAGCAACTATTGAGAAGCTAAAGACAACAAGACTAAAGAACAAAAGAAGATTTAATAAGCGACATCGACTTCGACCAAGAGCAATTCAAGAAAATGACTGGGTGCTTGTCTATGACAGTAGCTTAGACAATCAATACAATGCTTCTAGGAAGATGGTAAAGCATTGGTTTGGCCCATATGTGGTAAAGGTCATTCATGACAATGCCACACATTATTGGCTGAATTGGATGGAATAAGCATGAAGATACCCATAGATGGAAAAAGTATCAAGCTCTTCAAATGAAGAGAAATTTCAACATATGAGCTAGAAGACTTGAATATAATTCAAGAGCATGAAGACATAGAGGAAGAAGAAGAGGCAGAAGATGAAGAAGACATTGACATGGCAGAAGTTACTCTTCTGACACTACAAATTTGTAAGAATTTGGCACATGCCAGAGGATGTGCAAGTTAGGAGGGGGTGGATGTCGTGCCGCTACGCGCATACCGTGTAAAAAAATCTAGAGTGTGGCTTCCTTTTAGATTCAGAGAGCCAATGCCATTTTAGACATTAGTGTTAGTGTCCATGGTTCAAAAATATTAGATTTTAGTCAATTTTTATATTCTAGATATTATCTCTTGTAAAAAAAAAATCTACAAAACTATAGACAACTTCTAGATTAGGATGACATGTTAAAGAAAGCATGTAGCTTTCAGCTAATTTGAGAGGATTTTATATAAAAAGAGATATTAGTGAAATCGTGCGACGCGCGATTGTTGTTTTCAGGCAGTGAACAACACTCCGAAAGTGGGAGATGAAGAAGGAGTGATCTGGTAGGATTGTGGTCAAGTTTCCTGGTATTTAACCCCCCTTTCGAAGCCATTGGAAGGATCAGATTGGCGATCTGAGCAGCATAGAGGAAGGCATTATTTTGTACATGTTTTTGTCAATTAGAGTTATATTTTCTCATAATGCTGAAAGAAACTGACAGGCTTCATCTCTATTAGTATTCTTCTATATTTTCCAACTCTTTTTTGAAGTATTCTTCTACATCTTCAATCTCTTTGAACCCCTTCTCTTCCATCTACTCCTCTCCTTGAATCTACCTTCACCCTGTTGTCACTTATCTTCAAGAACTTGGCTTGAAACCTTCAACCCTTCTCTTATCTCTACCATCTCTAGAGTCTAAGCTCTTGAACCCCCATACATTCTTCTCTTGCCAAACCCCTGTGGTGATCTTCAACCCTACACGCTACGACAACGTGCATGGCCAAAAATTGTGCATGAAGTAATTTTCATTGCCACGCGTTACATGCCTATGGAATTGAACATGATTTACAAGAAAATTGGACTCTCAAATGCCCTATAGTCATCCGATTCTGAGAATTGGACAAGCAACACTCTGATTAACTTGATCAATATGATTGGGCCCAACGAATCAAACTCTAACACTTGGACCTGACCTTGTGTGATTTTGAAAATCGGACTCTTAGACCACCCTATCTGATTTTGTGAATTGGACATACTCAAATCGGCCGACCAACCTGACTAGTCCGATTGGACATGCCTTGCCCGATTCCTAGAATTGGACATCCTAGAATCCAATGCCACCCCTAAACCAGACCAATCAAAATCAGACACCTATCAAATTGGATGTTTGATTCCTGAAATCAAACACTATAGAATCGAAGTCTACAAAATCGGACCAGATTTTGATACATCAAAATTGGTAGATTTACCGCATCCCGGACGACAGAGAGTACAATCTGTAAGAGGAGAATTAACCGAAAGCCTTATATGCAAATCTAACCCTAGAAACCATAGCCGAATGGCCAAGCATAGTGCTATATCTCACATCAGCATATTCGAGACACTTAGAGTTATAGGCTACCTAACAAACCCCATTTGACCCCCGAGCAAGCTGAACGACATAGCACAAACCCTAGAGACCAGTAGAAGCAGCCAGGAATTGAGCCTAGAGCCCCATTAGACCAAGTATGACAAGAGTGCAAAAGCTGCAATTGTCACACTATATTCTCACTCACATTATTTTCCAACACTTGAAGTGCACTTAAGAAAAGTTGAAAGCCTGATTTCGCACGGTGCACAAAAGAGAGCATGCACACACACACACACCGAGTGAGTTTAAGTTGAGGACTGTTTATAAATAATAAGGAACTCACTTAGACCTAACCATTAGAAATGAACCCACTAGTACGAGAAGACCATGAAACGTAGTCGAGTAATCGAGAGCCCCAAGTGTAGGACCAAGCAAGGACTGACATCATTGGAGGAGTGGATCTGCTCGGACTTGATCAATCTCATCGACAACCTGGTGGAGCACGAGACTGCAAACATGGTAGAGTCAAAAACTAATAACGATGAACATGATGAAGAGCTTGACCTAGGGAGTTTCTTGACAGAAATCTAGCGGCTAGTCAGCAATTACAACCTACTGACCCGGATATACATCCATGGTAAGATGTCCGAGGATATCATAGCGGGCCTCAAAGAAGAGGAGAGGAGACTAGCACAGGAAGCTTTACAAGGCATAGTGGCCTATAATCAAGAACAACAAGCCATAAGCTTGCGACTGAACATAGAAATACGCGAGATTCAGTAAGTGCTAGCCTTAGCAAGCAAAAATAGGACAAGCCCTAACACGGAGAGGGAAAGAGTGCTAGAAGGAAATCTCACATTGAGTGAGCTTCTTACTAAGAAAATGCTAGACAACTCATTAGTAGAGCAGAGTGCCACTACAATGGCAACCTTGTTACTTACAAGATTAGGAGTTGACTAGCCAGGGCTCTAAGAGTTAGTCAAGAATCCCTGTCATGGCTAAGAAACTGGGCAAGTACCATTCAAATGATGACCCATATAGCTTTGAAGAGTAGTTTGAGCAATTCTGCAAGGCCAATGGCCTGACCAATCTTACTCTGTGATCACAAGCTTTTGATCTATGCTTAGGAGATAAGGGTAGGACCTAGTACACGAGTTTGGACGTTGTTGAGAGAACTGACTTCAAAAACCTCAAGAGTCTTTTCACTAAGACATTCTCTGATCTTGGATCCCGACTGGTGAGCACCACTGAAAGAGAGGTATCCATAGTCTTCATTAATGGGATACGAAGTGAAGAACTCTATAAGGCCTTAGTAGGCAATTCAAGCTTGCAGCGAGACGTGCTATTGCTAGGGTCTTTGACGAGGCAATCAAAGTGGATGACCAGCTCAAAGAGAGAAGTCCCAAGAGCTCAATATGGGAGAAGACCAACGCTAGAAACTCTAAGAACACTATATTGGGGAATATGGGAATTTCCCATAAGTTTGGGACACATGGTCAAATCTTTGGATTTGTCATAACTTGAACACTATAACTCCAAATTGAGCACTCTATAGTTCAATAGATTCCATTTTTCAAGCGCTTTCTAATGATAGGTCACATCATATGGTTTTGAGAAACTTATGGGCATGTTATCTGGGTGCCACCTTTTTAGTATTCAAAAAATGGGAATTGGGAGATTCCCAAACTCACTAATATTGTGTTTGAGAGAGTTTCAATGTCAAGCAAAGAATCATGCCCAAGCACTCAAGATAAAGGAAAGGGCATAGACACAAGTCAGGAGCTAGCGGAGATGAAGGTAGAGCTAGCCAAATTACAAGAAATGATGACATGACCAACATGCCCTCACATCCAATGAGTGTATTGTGGTGTGCCAGCCAAGTGTCAAGACCTGAGGTCCTGACCTTGTGCCAATTGTGATAGGTTCGACCACGATACCCTACATTGTAGACTATCAAGGAGACTCTTATACTCACAACCATATGGACAGCCTTACCTAGCGAATAGGCTGCAAATTTTTTTCAAAAAGGGAGCCCCATTGGCTCTCCCAGCGCCAATGATGCCAAACTAGCCATTCCTAGGATGGAGATAAATCCCACATGCATACCTAGACCACCTAGACCCTACGTAACCCATCCACTAAAAGACACTCCAGTCCACTATGTGAGGGAGCTGAACGACAAAGAGCCTTATGTGCACCCCTATGTGTCATATGGTGAAGAGGGCAATGCAATTTTTATGGATTAATAACATGTACCACTGATGGTGTTAGGAAGAGGGAGAGGTAGAGGCCTAGGAGGGTAGATCCAAGAATTGATTTGTTGCTGGAATTGCAATCACCTTGGACACATCTCCTCACGCAATTAGGGCCACAAAACAAGTTAGGGCCATTGGCCAAGAAACACAAAGTTAGGAGAGAGGCAAACAATGAATGATCTACTCAACATGCTAGTGACTACCTCAGTGACTCTAAGCCTAGGAGATCTGCTTAGGTAGCATTTGATGCTATGGAAGAACTAAAGGAGTAGGTAAAAGGACCAATGGGGCAAGGGACAACTAATCTACATGATCATGATGCACTAACTCAAATACCTATTCTGACGCTTCACTCAGTTCCCAAGTCCTTGCACATCAATGCTTTCCAAGAAGACACTAAAATGCATGCAGTCTTACTGGTCCTAGCTCTTGGAGACACCACAAGAAAGGAAATTCTGGATAAAGGTGAAAGTATGGCCATTTGGAGTATTAAAGAACTTGCCAGTGAAGATTACGAGGATTGAATTCCCTGTTGACTTCATAGTCATGAAGGGAGTGGACTATGACATCCTATTAGGCCAGCCTTGGATGTGCAATGCACGAGTCATAGAAGACTAGGGTAACAGTCTGATCTTCTTAGGAAATTGAATGGAAGCAATAAAAGTAGAGATGGATACAAGGAAGACCAAACCGATTGACCTAGGTGCCATCTCCTCCCTACTGAAGGGTGAGGTGCAAATTAGAAAATCATACAAGCCACAGGCCAAATATATCCCCTGCCCCCCCAAAGATGAGTGAGATTGGATACACGTGCTCACCACGATTGATTTGCCATTCTCAGACAATGTGGAGTATGAGCAAGCTGCTAGGATAGCTAATAAGCCCAAAGAAACACCCTCAGTGCCAATTTGCATGATGGCCAAAAGCTCGAGCGAAAATCCCAACCCCATCAAACTTCATGTCTCGTGTAATAAGTGAGAACTCCTAGAAATCCTAGAACATCTAACAAGCAAGCTAGCTAGCAATCTAGCCGCTAACCTTAAACCTCTCGAAGATCTCTTGGATGAACCCTCGGGTAAGTTATTCATGAATATATGTCTGCATCACATGAGTTCAAAATAAGGTATTTTTAAAATACCATTTTTTACATATAGAAGGGTATGATATAAAGGTGTTATTTACAGACTGAATAGAAAAGGGTTATGTTTTATTCAAGAAAAAATCACAGATAAGGATATTTATGAATAGGCCTTGAATGCATGTCATGTATAGTATATACATGTAGTAACTTCTTTGAGGATGAACCTAAGTGGCGATGGACCAAAGTGCATGACTTAAACTTAACGTACAATTGGGCCTTAGTCATCATCGACGAGAAGAAAATGCCCTATTAGGACCTAGGAGATGACAAGTAGTCCAAAGGAGAATGGTTCTAGTGAAGAATATGAGGATTGTTGTTACTTCAGTAATGAAAGTGAAGGAGAGATGGACATGGTAGAATATGACACTGAGGGAAGGGAGAAAGAGCAAATTCAAGCTGACTCCAACCCGCATAGGAAGAATGCCCTGAGAATCAAGAGAGGATTCATGTGTATGGATTGCGATTGAGAGCGTGGCTAGAGCACGTAGGGGTAATTGACTACGAACAAGCAGATATTGCCCAGCCAAGTGCTTCATCAGTGCGCTTTAGGACAGAGTCACCATCCGAATTACAACCACCAGGTCAGACTCCCTCTTCTAGGGAAGATGGAGAGTTTGATTCAGAGTCAGAGGTAAGTTTAGATAGTTATCTTGAGGTGCCACAACCACCTAAGACCAGATGCACCAAAGGGGACCTTTTAGTCCCCATCTGAGGCTCCAAAGATTGAAGAAAGGATGATACAAGCAACCTAGGAATATGAAGGCTAAAAAGCAAAGGAAGCCGCAAGACCCACCAAAGTGATTTATTGAGTGTAAGAAATGTTTTAGGGATCTTGCCAAGAGCCAAATGACAAGGGAAAGCAAGTGAACTAATAGAAGCCAAAGTCAAGGAGGTTAATCTAGCTAAGGAGGGGGAGACATCCCAACCTATCTTCATTGTGGATGACTTGATCGAGGAAGAGGAGGTGATTCTCATTGCTCTCTTGCGAGAGTACATGGACATCTTTGCTTTGTCCTCAATGAGTTAAAAGGGATAGATCCGAGTTTCATGACTCATAATATCCCCATGACCCCTGATGCAATGCTGGTCAAGCAGTGAACATACCCTATGAATCCCAAGCATTCTCATGCTATCAAAGAAGAAATCAATAAGCTGCTTAGGGCAAGATTCATTTATGATATTGAGCACACGAACTGGGTCTCACCCATAGTGATTGTATTGAAGAAGAATGGAAAGATCAGAGTGTGTGTCAACTACAAGAAGGTAAAGGCTACTACCAAGAGGGACAATTATCCATTGCCATACGCTAAACACATGCTCGAGAGAGTAGTGGGAAAAGAGGCCTATAGTTTTTTGGATGGCTTCTCAAGATACAATCAGGTGCAAGTGCACCCTGACAACAGGCACAAGACTGCCTTCACCATCGAGTGGGCGACTTCGCCTGCATAGTTGTGCCTTTTGGGTTGACTAACGCACCTTTCAAAGGCTCATGTGTGAAATATACAAGGTCATGCTTAGTAAATAATTATAGGTCTTTGTTTATGACTTATGTGTTCACTCCAACTAGAAGGAACACTTAGACAAACTCTAAGCAGTCTTTGAATGATGCAGACTATATCGTCTCTCATTAAACCCCTTAAAGTGTCAATTCTGGGTAAAGCATGGATGCATCCTAGGGCATGTTTTATCCAAGAATGGCATTTCCACTCACTTCTCAAAGGTCTTGTCAATCTCCCAACCCCAACTGATTACAAGGGAGTTCAGTGCTTCCTTGGTCATACAGGGTACTATCGACGGTTGGTGCTAAACTATGCATTGATTGCTAAACCCTTGCACAAGCTATTGATAATATTCAAATGGACTCAAGAATGCCAACAAACATATGAAAAATTGAAAAATGCTCTAACCACCACACCAATCTTAAGGGCCCTAGACTAGAGCATAACCTTTCATGTTCATATCGACATTTCGAAATTCACAGTTGGAGTTGTTTGTGCCAACCTGGGTGACCACAATCTAAACTATCCAGTGAGTTTTACTAGCAGAAAACTCATGGATTTAGAAATGAATTGCTCCACAACCAAACAAGAGGGGTCTTTCATGGTGTTTTCCATAAAGAAATTTTGGCATTATGTTCTAACTACGCCCTTTATTTTCTTCACCACCATCAAGCCTTGCTATATCTAGTGAACAAACCCTACACCACATGACGCATAGCTTGATGGTCAGTTTTGGTTCTTGAATTTGACTTCTCCAACATCGTATGCAAGTGAAAGCAATACTATATGATCCATCATATGTCTCGCATACCCATGGGAGAAACCGCTGGACAAGGCATTGGAGACAAACCCAACGCACATCTATTCACCCTATCCAGCAAAAGAGATTTGTTTAGAGCGGAATTGACACCATACTGGGCAGATGACATAGTCCAAGTACTGGAGCACGGACTACCTGATCAACCCGTAGAAAAGGCCCATCTAAGGCGTCTCATTCTCAGAATCCAACCCTATCAATTAATAACATGTCAACCCTATTGGCTAAGGCAAGACAGGTTGCTGCAGAGATGTGTGTGTGAGCACAAAATGCACGACGTACTAGTCGAGGTGCATAGAGAAATTGTAAGAGGATACTTCACTGGAGACAAGACAGCCTGCAAGGTGTTGCAGTCTCAACTGTGGTGGCCCACACTTTTTCAAGATGTGGCATGGTTCATGAAACACTATGACGAGTGCCAACAGACTAAGGTGCCAATTTACAAGGAAAAAATGGAGCTAAGTCCCATTATAGCATGACAACCATTTGAGAAATGGGAGATCCACTTCGTAGGGCCTATTAGTCCCACAACTCAATATTCCGAAGCCAAATACATCATCGTTTCCCACTGATTATCTCACAAAGTGGGCAAAATCTCCCCTAAAGAACAATGCATGAACCACTACTAAGCTCTTATGGGATCAGGTAATCTCTTGATTTGGCTGCCCCATCAAACTTGTCAGTGATCAAGGCACACACTTCATCAATGAGGTGATTGCTCATCTCCTATTCACCTTCCTAATCATCCATCGAAAATGCTCACCCTACTACCTTGAGGCAAATGGCCAAGTGGAATCAATAAATAAGATTCTAGTAAATATCCTAACCAAGGTAGTCTTTGCATTGCATAGCGACTAGGATAACAAGCTAATGGCAGCCTTATGGGCCTACTAGACAGCCTATAAAACGGTTATGGGATAGACTCCTTTCACGTTAACCTATGGAACAGAGGCAATTCTACCTGTAGAATTCTTCGTACCTAGCTTGAGAATTGCCATTCAAGAGAGATGGGAGGAGAAGGAAGCATGGACAGAACATTTAGTTGAGCTAGAAATCTTATTAGAAACTCGCGGCTTCTGGCTACCCATACATTGATCTGCAAAAAGGCACGATGCAAGGGCTGATTTCACAAACACATCAAGCAGCAAGATGTCCGAAAGCTAGATTTTGGGAGCCGGAATGGGCCTAAAAATAGCAGAAAAATGTGGAAATGGGGGGAAAAATATCAAATCTTGAAGGCGGCGGCTCGTCGATTTTAAGCATCCAGTGCTTGACGGGCGCCCGTGCTGCGATACTCCGAGAATTTTAGTAATTTTTCCGTGCGCCTGTGCAAGTGACGGAAGTTGCCGGTCAGTTCATGGTCTCAAGACGGTCGCGCAGGATTTTTTTAGGCTCGAATCGGTTGCCGGGCGCCCCAGGGGCCGGAAAGCAATCAAAAAATGAAAGTGTGGTCAGTTGAGGTTTGAAGGGGTGCCCTTCAAAGGGGGCACCCCCCCAAAAAAAAAACGAAGAGGAGGAGGGTGGCGTGCAGCAATGCGCGCAGAAAAAACGGCCCCTCCCCCTAGATGGATTTTCTGGCTGCAAGTAAGCCATAATAATGATGAGGCAAGGCTGCTCCACTCCTTCTCCGCTCCGTATCGCCATCTCTCACGCGTCCAATGGCGGGCTGTAGAGAGAGAATAGAAATCAGTCTTTCTCTCTCCTCCCTCTCTCTCCTCTAAGGGCAGATTCATGCGGTGAAGAAGAAGAAGAAGAATGGATGACGGATGCTTGTCCAATGAAGACCAGATTGCTTTGGTTCAAGAGGAATGAAGATTGCTGATTGTGGACTGTCATGAGCATTAATGGCAGCTGGAAATCAACCCCGAGACATGGCAAATAAAAACCCGCAACCCGCAAAGAACGGTAATTTCATTTTTACAAAGGAAATTGATGTTTTATGCCATTTGCTTCATGAATATTTGTTCCCATGGGATGATTATGCATTATGTTGTTGTTTGCTATGAGTTTGATCAGTTTATGCTCAGAAAATCAGAAAATCATAAGTGTTGTGACTGAAATTATTGGTGTAAAACCCGTAAAACACGCGAAATAGGGGGAAATTGGGTATTTTTGATATATAAATGGAAAATATAATAAGACACGCCAACTAAATTTGTCTTTTTGCTGCAAATGAACTAAGGGCCATAGCCCATAACCTATTTTGAGTCTTCAATAATTAAAAAATGCAGAAAAATGGAGAAAATACAAAGAAAATAGGAAAAAACCATTGAAAATAGGGAAAAAATAGGTTTTGAGTGCGATAATTAAGGAAAAATAAGAACCATGTTTGTGAATGTTTGTGGCATCTGAAGCATGAGTATTTGCCTCAGTTCAGTCCCAAACTTTTTGTTCTAGTGTGGTTTTCTTTGCGTTTATACACAAAAAATGTGGAAAATGAACCCTAAACCGATCAATAATGCACAACCTAAACGGGTGAGGGGGTAGAGTGTATAAAAGGTGTTTAAATGCTGAATGAAATGATGAAAAGCTTGCTGGTTTTTGTGCATACCATTTAGGTTGGTCGTTAATTAAAAATTAAGAACCTAGTAGCACGAGGGTTTCTCGGTGCTAGGTTCATGCAACGCCGCATACGAGCAATAGTCAAAATCATTGAAAGAAATGTTTTCCACATGTGCACAAATGATGATTTTCTTAATTGTTTGAGCACATGGACATTCACAATTTGCATGAAGCATAAAATGATAAAAGGTATCAGACAATACCTCCTGGATGCATAGCACTTGTATTCTCTAGATCGTGACCAACGTTGAGTGAGTAAGGTTATCCCAAGCTGTAGGCTAGGCGTTGGGTCTAAGGGGAAAGTAAAGTGAGGTATGGTACATTCCTGGATACGATCAATTGGTACCTTGAGTGGAAATATGTGCGAAGTGTTATATATGTTAAGCGACGCATCGAGGGGCCAATCCCCAAGATGTAGGAGAGCCGCAGTGAGGTAGCGGCAGTCAGCCCCCGTAGGAGGACCTCCTATGTTTGTACTTCATGCTATTTGGCAATGTGCTGGGACTCCCTCTGAGGAGTGTTAATTGGGTTAGAGTTGGACTACGAGACGTGATACAAACGCAAGATGTTTAGGAAGATGATGTATGTGTCATCAACGCTCCTGGTCGCGAGGCCGTGGGGTTGTTGAGCGCATGATAGAGGTCCGGCTAGTGCATGAGCCAGTGCCGGCCCGTTTTAGGTCCCATCAGTGGTGCGTTTGCTAGGAGCCGCCTATAAGTGGCGGTTTTCGAATCTAGGGTTTAAAGGGACCCTAAATTATGTATAAAATGGGGTTTGTTCAAGGATGGAAAACCTTGGCTTTCCCCATACAAAACTTACTAATGGACTTAGTTAGTTATGTAGAACATGAGTCCTCTGCAGAAGATAATTTATGTGATGAAAAGAGTAGCCCATTAGTGGTTACCCCATCCTCTAATACGATGGCATGGGCTGAGGTTCGCCTTGGTGTGGTCTCTACCCACGAGAAATCATGTTTAACCATCCATCAACCTATAGGGCATGAAACAAGCATGTTGGAAACTAGGGTAGTTATGGCATCAACAGTTCATCATGCTAAAGCCATAATGCCATGGGAAAGTGTAGATGTATGATGGAATATGCTTGTGGTTGAAACATCCCATGTAATGGGCCACCATGACAACATAGTAGGCATCACAAGGATGTTAGAAGCCCTAGTTGTCAAGGGAAAACTGTTGCTTAAAAGGCACGGTTCCCAAGTTTTAAGAAGTGGTAATGATAAATCTGCTTTAGATAAGGACCAAAAGCTCTTATATAAACCCATTATGGACTTTCCTTTTAAAGGGAAAGGTATGGAAGATTCTCTAAGAGGGGATCAAAATGACATGTTGAAACTTATAGGGCTCTGTAGACCACTCAGTGAGTTAGCAGAAAGGGATGTCACTGATGATATTAACCTCCCTACACTGAAAAGGGTGGAGATGGAAGAGGTTAAAGATCCTAAGAGGCTGGACCCAGATCATGATGAATATGAGGATTTTAATGACCCGGTGTTGATCCCAAAGGGGAGAACCAAATGTCCTCCTCTTTATAGGGATCTCCTAGTGTTTTATGGTTTGCCCAATGAGGATCCGATGATTCATTTAAGAGAATATGACCTAACTTGCATTGCAAGTGGGTTTGACGATATACATCAGATGCTCATATTCCCAAGTACCCTAAAGGGAGAGGCAAGGAAATGGTACTGGAGCCTCTTAAGAGGGTCGATCAAATCATTTGAGGAGTCTTGTGATAGATTTGTAGATGAGTATGAAAAGTAGCTCCCTATGATTCAGGTCTTAGGGCGGCTTATGTAGTTTAGACAGGAGTCTTATCTTTATGTTAAAGAGTATGCTAGAGCCTTTGATAGTATTCTTAGGCTTTGGCCAAGAAGAGCCAGTGCACTACCAGATGATGTGCTATGTGAGCTCTTTCTGAATGGTTTAGAGATTAATACGCAAATCCAAGTGGAACTGCGGAATCCTAAGTCGTTAAGGGAAGCAAAAATGCATACCATTGATTATGAGGGTTATATTCATAGATGCTGGGAAAACTTTTGGAGTTTTCCCTGCTCAGTACAAGTGCATCCTAGCTTCCAACCATTTCTGCAAGAAGACAACTCACTTGTTGATACCAAGGCAGCCTGTGAGGGAAACCTTGGTGGCCAAAATCTCAAAGCGGAAAATGGCCATCGTATGAGTAGTAATAACATGCCTCTAAGTGAATAGGTGCCAAGCCATGTAAGTCCCATTAGGGCTTGCAACACTTCCACGAGAGGTAGTTGTGATGGCAACATGGATAGAACCAATGGGCCTATGAGTGTTGATAAGCATTCTGTGTGTGGTTCTAATTTTGTTGCTAATAAGGCTCTTGAGAGACCTTTGGTGTCGGAATCATGCTTCCGGGTGGATGTTGTTCCCTTCAGTGAAAGCATGGTTCTTATGGAAAAAAATTTGCAGTATGGATGTAAACAAGTAAAAACATCTTTTGTAAAGAGGATGCAAAATGCTAAAAGTCCACCTGTGCTTCACAAAGGTCATAAGTATGTGAGGCCATTTGGCTATAGGGATAAGTTTGCATTGAGTTCGTTAGACCAGTGCAGCAAATTGAGGGAATGCAAGAATATTAAGGGAAATGTGAGATGCGCTTGGAGACCCAAAATCTCCAAAAGTATGGCAGGAGTGTCGGATGCAAGGCCAAGGATCCCATCTAGATATATTTTGTCAAACCCCCAAGAGGATAATACTGGATATACATCTAACAATATACACTACCTTGGGATACACCCATGTGATGTGCCTAGGCTTGAAGCTCTATCTAGTTTGGGTCGCAGCACTGATCTATGTGAAAACCCAAATAGGGGAGGTTCGAATGAGTATAAAGCTATGATTATTTCTGCCAAAGGAGCCACTCAGTCGCTTGAACGACCAGTTTATTCAGATTACAATAAATGTGGGACATGCGAGCCCACTGAGGCCATTCATTCAGCTCATAGTGCCCAAGAAGGGATCGGCCTTATTAATGAGTTATTTGTGAAAAGGCTTGGACTTGTAGTTCTACAAAAGGAAAACCTAAGATCAAAAAATACAAGATCAAGCTTTTAGCTAACATGCATGAGTAGCATGGGGCTAGTCGACCTATGATATGCTATCCTTGGCACCCTGGGTAGTCTGATAGGTTGTGATGTGTATGCCAAGGATATCAGCATTACGTGGACTAAAATGACCTATCTGGTTTTAAGCTAGGAAGGCTAGCTGCTTTGGATGTTATGTCCAGCTTTCATTAGGCCAAGAGGGCCGATTAAGTTTAGTAGTGCAGTGCTTTATTTCATTAGGCCAAGAGGGCCCATTGTCTGTTTAGTGTAGGTGCGGTTAATGGTTTCTTGTTTTAGTTTTGTGCTAGACAGGTTTGAAGAAGAGCGTGGAAGGAGCCTTTTGTTGCACGGAAGCTTCTTGTGGCCCTATCCAGGTGATATCTTTCCTCTATGAGTACTGTGGTTTTTATGCTATATGTGTTTGTGTACTTGTTAAGAGGGTTTTTCGTTTCTTGTTGGGGACCGACGACCAAGGCATGAAGTCCCCCGGTTTAGGTTCAGTATGTTTGAGGGAGGTCTGGGTAGTTGTTGCCTCCTGTAAAGACATTGTCAAGCATCAAAAGACGTGTTTTAGAAGGTAGTCCTAGTGACCCTGTTCTGCTAGCCTGCTAGGCAGTTGTTCCAGGAGTTCTTGTTAGTTGTGAGGCAGTTAGAGAAGCCTGCCGAAAAAGGAAAAATGATGATAAAGGGAAAAAAACCTTGAATATCTTAAAGATAATAAAAATATACAGAGGTGTGTAAAAAGGGGTTCTAACCCCTATTAAAGAAAAGAAAAGAAAGAAAATTTTATAAGCAGTTGATCATCGCCTAGCGAAGGCCTGGTAGCTTCCTGGGGACGAGTCAGACCCAGGGCCGATGCCTTGTCTTCCTAGGGGTGGCATCTTGCTAGAAAAGAAGAAATTCAGGAAGGTTGGAGCGAAAATAAAAGTGAGCATCATAAAAGGATTAAGTGTCGCCTTGCGAGGGCTTGGTAGGTTCTTGGGTACCGAGACAGGTCCTGAGGCCAATGCCCTGTTCTCCTTGGGTCACTACGCTCAGCTCCCTCCTTTTTACATGCCCGAGTATGTCAATAAAATAAAAACCGTAAAAGAAGAAATGTGCTACAAGAAAATACTTCTTGATCAGGCTATAGGAGTCCTCGCTTGGTAGGAGCTCCTAGCTGTGTTGTCCTTAGTTAGGTAGGTAGTCTAGACCACCACTTAGAGCAACCTCTTTGATAGTTCTTTTTAGTTTGGCCGTGTTGGAGCAGTCGATTGGTGACTAGATGCGGACCTTCTATCAGATTATGCTAGGCCTACTCCTTGTGGATGTCATGCCTTGGTTCTGTCAGGGGGTAGAGTGCGCATTGTGCTGTGTTTAGTATGTATCTATTTTGTATCAGCTTGATGCTTCCTTTGGTTGTTTTGTGCAAATCTATTGTGGGGTTCGACGGACTGAGTCATCCTATCCCATGGTTGCCAATGGAAACAGGATTTTGGGAGCCGGAATGGGCCTAAAAATAGTAGAAAAATGTGGAAATGGGGGGGAAATATCAAATCTCGAAGGCGGCGGCTCGACCTAGGTCGATTTTAAGCATCAAGTGCTTGACGGGCGCCCGTGCGATACTCCGGGAATTTTAGTAATTTTTTCGTGCACCTGTGCAAGTGACGGAAGTTGCCGGTCAGTTCGTGGTCTCGAGACGGTCGCGCAGGATTTTTCCGGGCTCGAATCGGTTGCCGGACGCCCCAGAGGCTAGAAAGCGGTCAAAAAATGAAAGGGTGGTCACTTGAGGTCTGAAGGGGTGCCCTTCAAAGGGGGCACCCCCCCCAAAAAAAAAACGAAGAGGAGGAGGGCGGCGTGCAGCAGCGCGCGCAGAAAAAATGGCCCCTCCCCCTAGATGGATTTTCTGGCTACAAGTAAGCCATAATAATGATGAGGCAAGGCTGCTCCACTCCTTCTCCGCTCCATATCACCGTCTCTCGCGCGTCCAATGGCGGGCTGTAGAGAGAGAATAGAAATCAGTCTTTCTATCTCCTCCCTCTTTCTCCTCTAAGGGCAGATTCATGCGGTGAAGAAGAAGAAGAAGAATGGATGACGGATGCTTGTCCAATGAAGACCAGATTGCTTTGGTTCAAGAGGAATGAAGATTGCTGATTGTGGACTGTCATGAGCATTAATGGCAGCTGGAAATCAGTCCCGAGACATGGCAAATAAAAACCCGCAACCCGCAAAGAACGGTAATTTCATTTTTACAAAGGAATTTGATGTTTTATGCCATTTGCTTCATGAATATTTGTTCCCATGGGATGATTATGCATTATGTTGTTGTTTGCTATGAGTTTGATCAGTTTATGCTCAGAAAATCAGAAAATCATAAGTGTTGTGATTGAAATTATTGGTGTAAAACCCGTAAAACATGCGAAATAGGGAAAAATTGGGTGTTTTTGATATATAAATGGAAAATATAATAAGACACGCCAACTAAATTTGTGTTTTTGCCGCAAATGAACTAAGGGCCACAGCCCATAACCTGTTTTGAGTCTTCAGTAATTAAAAAATGCAAAAAAATAGAGAAAATACAAAGACAATAGGGAAAAACCATTGAAAATAGAGAAAAAATGGATTTTGAGTGTCGGAAATTAAGGAAAAATAAGAACCATATTTGTGAATGTTTGTGGGGTCTGAAGCATGAGGATTTGCCTCAGTTCAACCCCACATTTTTTGTTCTAGTGTGGTTTTCTTTGTGTTTATACACAAAAAATGTGGAAAATGAACCATAAACCGATCAATAATGCACAACCTAAACGGGTGAGGGGGTAGAGTGTATAAAAGGTGTTTAAATGCTGAATGAAATGATGAAAATCTTGCTAGTTTTTGTGCATACCATTTAGGTTGGTCGTTAATTAAAAATTTAAGAACCTAGTAGCACGAGGGTTTCTCGGTGCTAGGTTCATGCAATGCCGCATACGAGAAATAGTCAAAATCATTGAAAGAAATGTTTTCCACATGTGCACAAATGCTGATTTTCTTAATTGTTTGAACACGTGGACATTCACAATTTTCATGAAGCATAAAATGATAAAAGGTATCAGACAATACCTCCTGGATGCATAGCACCTGTATTCTCTAGATCGTGACTAACGTTGAGTGAGTAAGGTTATCCCAAGCTGTAGGCTAGGTGTTGGGTCTAAGGGGAAAGTAAAGTGAGGTATGGTACATTCTTGGATACGATCAATTGGTACCTTGAGTGGAAATATGTGCGAAATGTTATATATGTTTAGCGACACATCGAGGGGCCAATCCCCAAGATGTAGGAGAGTCGCAGTGAGGTGGCGGCAGTCAGCCGTGGGAGGACCTCCTATGTTTGTACTTCGTGCTATTTGGCAATGTGCTGGGACTCCCTCTGAGGAGTGTTAATTGGGTTAGAGTTGGACTACGAGATGTGATACAAATGCAAGATGTTTAGGAAGATGATGTATGTGTCATCAATGCTCCTGGCCGCGAGGCCATGGGGTTGTTGAGCGCATGATAGAGGTCTGGCTAGTGCATGAGCCAGTGCCGGCCCATTTTAGGTCCCATCAATGTCAAACAAGGAAACTTAGTGTTGTTGTACTCGGTCAAGGGACATAAGTAGAAAATGAATTTTAGGGGGTTAGGACCTTTCAAAGTCCACATCATAAGCCGAATCGGCAACATGGAACTTGAAACCTTAGAAGGTGAGGGCATAGGCTTCTTTAATGGTAGCCGCATAAAAAAGTAATACCCCCCGCATCCACTTCACGAACCCCAATGCTAGAAGCCCCTATCAACTTACATGTAGCGACCATTACAGAGAGTGAAGCAGAGGATATGTTGCCAATCACAAAAGATGCAAGTTTGGAATCCCTATTAGGATGAACCCTTAAGAACCAAGCCCAATGCAATTTGGACTACTAGTCACAGTGCATCCACCACTTGGCCATTGGCAATGCATGACTTGTCACAGCTTTTATCAAGGTACCCTATACATAGTCTGCAAAGCCACCAGTAGAGAAACTCACCATCGAGCCTAAGCAAGAGGATTGTGATTCATCACCACCCGCTAACCCTCAACGCCAGTAAAGAGCTGACCACAAAGCTAAAACCCTTTAACACCAACTCAAATGGGTGCCAAAACATCCTAGACCACTGCCTAGGAGTGCCCAATCATGCACTCACAAGGCTAGAAACCTTCCCTTGAAACCTAGGAGGCCTCAAATCACCTACAAGCATCAATGAACGGTCAAGCCGTGATGGGCCGCCAAGATTACATGTGTTGTTAAGTGCATAATGTCTTAAGGAGAGCGACACCAAGTCTTACATTGATGGATTTAGAATACAATTGTTCTAGAGAGAGTGGAGGAATCCTATTTTTGTATTATGGCAATGTGGTGTATGAGCTTCCATCGATAGCAAACAACATGCATCCTATGGAGGGTATGGAGCAAAAGTATGATGGCCATTGTTGGACAAAGCCCAATGTCGACATCGATAGCATTCCTTTGTATAGTTTGCTAAAGCAAATCTGCTAGAGAACTAAGGTGTCCAAATAGAAATTGTGTTGGCCGCTCAATTTCTAGATCACCAAACCATGTAGCATGGATAGGTGTAAGATTCTTCATTTGTAAGGTCTTTAAAAGCATTGTGGGATAACACATCCTACCTTTTGTACCCTATCATGAGTATGTACTATGAATTAACTCCCAACTCATGCCATGCAAGGAAATGTAATACTAACATATCGGGTATTTAAATGTCAGCTTGCATTGGATGCTTCTATTGTAAGCATCCCTACATTTTGCTCTCCAAGTACAAGTGTGTAGTGTATTATGTGATGTAAGTAAGCAAATGTCAAGACTATTCATCAATTAGGGCATACATAATCATGAGGTGCAAAGAGGTATCTGTAGACAAAATGTAAAAGAGGTTCAAAAAATCATAGAGGAAATCATTAGGACTTTAATGCAGCCAGGCCTTGACACTTACAAATGATTGTGGCTAGAAGGCTAGTGACTAGTGCTCTGGTTCACGAGTAAAGAGTTCCCATGCCTTACACTGAACTCTCAACAATGCTTGAGGAACTCCAACCACTCATCCAAGAGGAATATGCAACATATTATTCCATTCGAGAAATAAACTCATACCATAAAATAGCAAAGAAAAAGCCCAATGTATGATGTTCAGTATTCCATGCATGTAAATTCAAATATATGGTTCATGCAGCACACATAGAGAGCAATCAAGAGATGGAATGTTGTCTTCTAAAGTTAATGCAACATTGTGCATATAGATTTTTTCATGGTAGCCTATTTCCCAAGCAAGTTGTTGATGATGATAGCATGTGCTCTATATTCAAAATGCCAATAACAAGGCCATCATCAAGGGTTGACTTGGTGAATTGTATGCGAAGGAATGGCACTGGGGACCTACACAATAGTTGGATATGCTACATGTTGTATTAATGATTGGACCACCATGGGAGCACATGTGTATGACCAAGGTACTCTACTATCCTATTTTGACATCACAACTTGAATGTAACGAACATAGTGCTCCTCAATCTTTAATTACTACCTAATGTTTTTTTATAACGTACAAGAGTTAATGTTTGTGGCAATATGTGAGATGAAGGATACAAATGCACATGTCTTATTCTTGTCAAATTTGAATGAGGTGATGGAGAAGTGTAGCCACCCAAGCACTGATTTTTGAGGGTTTATAGTGGCAGATGAGGTAGGCACCAATTGGGGGGTAGTCCGCTGGTCCAAACAACATAATACAAGGAAGGGAGAGATCTTTCTCGTTTCATTGGGAACAAAGTCTCCAAACACACACATCATAGTATGTGCACAAGAGTTTCCAAGATGAGCACAAGTATTTGTGCTACAAGTGGACGTGTGCATCCATGGAAGATGATGCAACTATGCAATATCGATTCATTTGGGCCTCAAGAAAAGTTGCAGATTGCAATATTCTAGCAATGGATTGTTGGCCTAGTTGGTGGCATTTCAGATATCCATGTTGGAGATGACACTTTTTCCAAGTAAGACTAATCCATATGAGTAGATAGTGTAATATGTGGTGCAATTGTTTTCTCATGCTCCATACACTCTCATGCTGCTATTTGTGCAAGTGGTAGAGGACATTGATCATATGCCAAAAACCACAAACTTAGCAAATGCATACAAGTTGCTTAGCTAGTGAGGGATTCAAAGGGACTATTAGCTTGTATGATGCATGTGTCAATGATTTGGCTAATGCTCTACTACAAAGCAGAAAATGGCATGCATTCATTGGAGGAAAGTTCCATGGTGCATGACCTAGTGCATCAAAGCTTTTGATTTGACTACAACATTGGATTAGCCCCACACAAAGAGTGGTAGCAAGGATGGTGTAAAGGGTGGTAGAATAGCTAGAACTAAAATGCTTGTCATGCAAGCACTTGTACTACGTGTATCTTTGAGTGTTTGGAATGGATGCAAATGTAAACATGTTTATACATTAACCCATGCTTATGTAAGAGAACTTGCACCTCATATTTGTGAGCAGAAATTTTCTAGTGGTGCCCATAATGTAACCAGTGAAGCAAAAACTATGCTAGCTCTTAACACAAATGCATTTTATTTTGTTGAGAAAATACAATCACAGCTCATTTGGTTAGCTATGGTTAAAATTTTGATAAATTTTTGGTGAGCTTGTCTCTCTCAATTGTGAGATGAAGCACACTTGTGTTAGAAGTCAACACAATATAAATGTAGATTTGAATTGCTTGCATGAATTGTTTTATATTGAATTCACTAGGGGGAGGAGAGAGAGAGAGAGAGAGAGAGGGAGGGAGGGAGGGAGGGAGGGAGGGAGACACACGAAAAGTTTGTTTAGCAATAGGGGGAATTGCTTATGGGGGGAAGAGAGAGAAAGAGAGTTAGAGCTACTTAGGAGCAAAGAGAGATGTATTTGTTGCAACACATGTCATAATCCAATGTAAGACAAGTTCTATCAATCCATTGTAATAAAATTTCTATCAATCCAAAGTGCTTGTATGATTGTTCTTGTAATGGAAATGAGAGAGAGAGAGAGAGAGAGAGAGAGAGAGAGAGAGAGAGAGAGAGAGAGAGAGAGAGAGAGAGAGTGTGTGTGTGTGTGTGTGTGTGTGTGTGTGAGTGAGTGAGTGAGTGAGTGAGTGAGTGAGTGAGTGAGTGTGTGTGTGTGTGTGTGTGTGTGTGTGTGTGTGTGTGTGTGTGTGTGTGTGTGTGTGTGTGTGTGTGTGTGTGAGCTTCTTATGAGTCAAGTTCTATCATTATAGAGTGATATGTGAATGTTTTCATATTGAGAGAGAGAGAGAGAGAGAGAGAGAGAGAGAATTGTTTGCCCAAAGCTATTCACCCATACACACACACACATAGAGAGAGAGTGTATGTGAGAAACAGAAAATTGTTTACACAACACGAAGAATAGTTCAAGTGTGTGTGTGTGTGGCGGATAGAGAGAATTGTTGATGGGTAGAGAGAGAGAGAGAGAGAGAGAGAGAGAGAGAGAGAAAGAAAGAAAGAAAGTTATATTAACGTCTTCTAAAGACCAAAACTGGCCTATGAGACAAACTGTGATACAACTGATGAGGAATAGCTATCCAAAATAAAAGTGCTGAATGAAAAGCTAAAAACTGGAAACTGAAAATACGGTGCTGTGAGTGTGATAAGTGTCGTGTATGTGTATGTGCGTATGTAGCTTTGGTACTCCAGATAATGGCTACAAAAGGGGAACAAATGTCGGCTGTGATAGGGGAACAACTGTCGGCTGTGATAAAGTGGTGCGATGTGTATATGTAACAGATGCAGGGAGATATACTATCCTGGGATGTAGTAGCAATCGTCGAAATCGCTAATAGCAGGTGATCCCTCCTGGATGCAGGATGTGGTACATCGGCGAAGAAAGAGCAAACTGGAGGTCTGAGATCCAGTGTGTCGAGTGTCGTCGGATCTCAGTCTGTTGTCAATGTAGATCAAGAATCCTCCGGATCTCCTGTCAATGTGGCTGTGGGGTCCGAAACCCACAGATCCTCGTGCGGCGTCGGGTACGCTGGTCCTCAGCTTGCTGTAGTGTGAGCCCGGAGGTCTGGCTGGAGGCTGGTACAGTAGCTCTCACTCTGTCTGTCTGAAAGAACTGTGTAATAGTCGTCTGGGTGGGCCCCTCTCTGACTGGGACCCGCTGTGTGCTCTGCTCTCTGATGTGCCATGCCTCTCCCAGAAAACGGCCAAATGATCTCTGATCCATATCAGTCATACATCCCTGAAGTGAGCTCCTCAATGTGTATCTAGATCTCAACTCTGAGTATGCCGGGCATCTGAGAACAAAATGCTCCTCACTCTCCACCTCTGATCTGCAAAGGGGGCATATCCTCTCCTCCTGTGGGATGCCACTGGCTCTGCCACTCTCAATCATAAGCTGATGTGATGATACCCTGAGCTGTCCAATAAGAACTCTCAATCGATGTGGCATATAGATTTGCATATATCTCGGAATCTCTATGAATCCCTACTCTGATATGCTCAAGAACTATGTATAATAATGTGCCATCTTCGATGGCAGTGGCTGTGCAGGGCTGACCCATGTCCTCTGTATATAAATATGCCATATCTCCTGTCTGATGACTCTGTTCCTCTCAGAGAGAGAGGGGATGTAAGTGGGAGCCTGAGTATCATATAGAAGAGGTGGGAGTCTATCAATGTCCAGCCCATGTCTGTCAAACCAAGCTCTAGTCTGTGCATACCATGATGTGGTATCCCCCGCTCGAGCCATCTCCTGAGATGCCATATATGCTCTGTATGTAATGCGATCTCTGTCCATATCTTGAAATCTGTGTAGGAAGCAGACTGTCTGAAATAGTGCCTCTACTAGCATGGGAGGTGTGGCAAGCTCTGCTCGTACAATGTCACGTGGGACTGAGGCCTTGCTGCGAATCAATCTAGATATCATGATCACCTGAGGTCTCTCCATCAATGTCCATACATAATCGGCAAGGCCTGGCCCCCATATAGCTGCTCCATACATCAGTGCTGGAGTGACTAGAGTATCAAAGAGCCACCCCTTGGTGCGGGGCTCCTGGAAATGTGCCTGATGACACTGTCACTCCATAAGAGCCAATGGTGAGTATCCTCTAGTGAGGCGGTCACGAGCTGCCTGTGTCATCGAGAAAATACCTGAAGCTGGTGTAAAGGTGACTCCCAAATATACATATGATCCAGTGACCTCAATACTCCCTCCTGCTGCCATGAAAATACTCTGTCTGCGTATCTGAGCTGATGTATGGAATATAAGAACCTTGGTTTTACCAAGGTTCACTGTCATGCCTCTCTGTATGCAAAAATCATCCAATGCTAATAAATGTTGCTGTAATCCCTGAGCTGAATCTGAGACCAACACAATGTCATCTGCATATAGTAAGAGAGAGAGAGAGAGAGAGTGTGTGTGTGTGTGTGTGTGTGTGAATGAGTGAGTGATAGGGAGATTGAGAATGCTTGTCTATGTGAGGGGAGAGAGAGATATACACACACGCATACATGGAGAATGGGTAGTTTTCGGGCATAGAGAGAGAGAGAGAGTGCATGTGTGAGTGAGTGAGTGAGAATAGGTTGTTTACGAGTAGAGAGAGAGAGAGAGAGAGAGAGAGAGAGAGAGAGAGGGAGGGAGGGAGGGAGGGAGGAAGAGAGAGAATAGAAAGAGAAAGAGAGTGAGGGAGGGAGAAAGGGAGAGAGACTTAGAATGTGTGTGTTTGTGAGACAAGAGAGAGAGGTGGGGAATAACATGCTTTTTCTATGTGGAGAGAGAGAGAGAGAGAGAGAGAGAGATAGAGAGATGGGGAGAGTAGGTTGTGTAGGAGTAGAGAGAGAAAGAGAGAGGGAAAGAGAGAGGGAAAGAGAGAGATAGATAGAGTGAAAGTGGTGGTGGTGGTGAAGCTAGCAATGGTGGAGGTGGTGGTGGTGGCGACAATAGCTCTGGCGATGCTAGTGGTGGTTGTGTTATAAGTGCAAGTGGAGGTGGATATATCTAATGGTGAAATAAGTGAAATATGTGGAACAGGACTAGAGGGGTTGCCCAAAAAAGCTCACTTCTTTCCCTTCTCCAATGTAGCTTAGACTCTTCACCTAGGAAACCTTGGGTATATAAGGTTTAAAATAAATGGAATGTTTCATTCTTGTGTGTGCAACTTTGAGCGTAGTCATTCTCTCTACATTCTTGTTTCCACCATAGCCATTGCTTATGAGCAAAAGAGATAGTGAGACATTGAGAGAGAGTAAGGGAGTGAGGAATTGCATAAACAAAGTTTCTACTCCTCCATTCCTCTTTTTTTTCTTCTTCATGACATGGAGAGGAGTGGATTAGCAAAGAGGAGCACATCAAAATTGTGAGGCCATCAAGATTTCTTATGACAAAGTGAACTACAGCAAGAAGGGTAAGGATTAGTGAGCCTACTAAAAACTTTGAATTCTCTTGTCTTATTGCTTTCATAGGATTGAGAGAGGGAGGCACATACTTCTCAGAACTAGAGTATGAGTCAACTATGTAAGAGTTAGACTCATCCCACCATAGAAGAGAAGCTTTTTAAACAATAACAATTTGTCCAAAGTACCATTGTTGCATGAAAGCTCAAAATCACCATCAAGAAAAGGTAATTTAACATCCAAAGTGCCGCTATTGCATGAAAGTTCAACATCATCGTTAAGAAATGCTAACTTTACATCAATGTGCTATACATGCCAATGAAAATGAACAACTAAAAAGGTACAACACCAATTGAAAAGTAACATGGGATCGTAGTGCTCTTCATAATCAATTTACTAATTTTGTGCAAGATCTTTGGTAACAAGTTGAGAGTTGTATTTATCCAAAGAACAATCATAATGAAATTTTACTTTTAAAATCCATCTATGCTAGCTACCATTTTATTGTGTGGCTTTTCTACTAGTGCCTTGATTTGATTTCAATAGATAGGTCCCATCTCTTCATCCATTGCCTCCTTCCTAATATTAAGGTACAATAAAGCATCCTCTAAATATGAAGCCTCTTTGATAGTCATGGCTTTTGACATTAAAGAGAGATTGACATAAAGTTTCAGAAACATATTTGTTTTGAATGCATTGAGAAGTTCTCAGTCTTGCTTCAAGAGTAGCTTTTATCTTGGAAAAAGGTGTTTAAGTATCTTAAAGTATGCTTGATTTAGCTTCCCCTCATATTTGTGAAGGAGATTAAGCATGTTCTTCAATCGAAAGTAGGAGGTGGAGAGGAAGAAGGTATAATTTTATTTCAACACAGGGAATCAAGGACAAATTGAACATCATTGTCATCTTCGTCAATCTCCACGAGTGTTGGAGAAGTTGAATTGTATCTTTCTTCAAAGTACACATCTCAAGGGATATCCATACTATGTTTCTTTAGATCCCTAAAATGATAGGCCTACTTGCAATTGTTTTCATATCCAACAAGAATCATCCTTCTTGATTTAAAATTAAACTCCCTCGTGTATCATTCATATAAATGCATATAAAGATTACATCTAAAGATGACCCAAAAATACCACAAAAGTGTTTCACCAATGAATATTGAGAATGTGATCTATAGTTCTCAATGCTTCAAGCTAAAGCTTATTGCCAAGTTCATCATGTGGCAAGTTGGCATTGCTAATCTCAATCTAGCCATTCAAATCTTTCCCTCCATAACATCTGGCATACCATAAAGGTACTAATTCGACCATTGAAAATGTTGAATTAGGAGTACTTATCCTCCGCATACACTTCTATAAGTTGAATGCATCATGAGCTTGAGGATCGATAGACTAAATGGAGGTTCATTCGCAATTTTGCAGAGATTGCTTCACCTTTACATGCTTTACAGAAGAAAGGAATCCCTTTCCAGTGGACACAGAAAGAGATTTCAGCTTTTAATCTTCTTAAAGAAAAGATGACTTCTAGTCCAGTGATCATTCTAGCCTTTGGTCAAGTATGCATACAATAATACTGTGCATTTGTTAACAGGCAAAGCCCCTTTTGATACAACATAGGCAACACTTTGCAAATTTAAAAAACTATTAAGAAGTTTCTAAAAGAATCTAGAAAATGTAACAGATCTACAAAGGTTATAAAATACAAATATGTTAGTTGTTTAAATATGTTCAATAAATTCAAATTTTGTTGCTTTTAGAAACAAGAATATATTTTTCACAAGGTCAACAATGATTCATTATATTGATTCTTCCTATTTGTTATATGATGAGAAGCACTACTATCCACCATAAATTCGAGAACCTTGAACATAAAGTCTTACATCCTCAACATTGAAAATAGCTAGCTTTGGCTCTTCATAAACATCATATTTGAATGGTGTGGCTTTGTGAATGGTTTGTATTCCTCTTCAAGAAATTTGGGTCAACTTTATCTTGCAATAGCAATAAGTCAAATATTGTGAGAATTCAGCTTTTTCCTTTTGTTATTTTGGAAAGAAGAAGATGAAGGGAAGTAGAACCATCCCAAATCCCACCTTGCTTTGCTGGTCTTACTGATTTCTTCTTGCCTTTGCTTGGGAAGCATACGTACTCTCACGAATTTGGTTGCCCTTGATTTAAGAAACACAAGAATATGCTTCAATAACTAATGCCACCTACTTATCAATAGTTGGAAAATAAGATTAAATATAAATTCTATTTACAAAGTTGGTTTAAGACAAAGCAATGTTCCTTATGCACGTGCATGAAACACTAGGTTACTTTTCGACTGTGCAAAGCAACATTGTGAGGGAACGGAAGTGCAACTTTGCTTTCCTCACCTCTTCCTTCCCACACAATGTATTTTTATTTCCTCAATATCCATCTCAAGAAAGCACAAGTGGAAATTCAAGCCTTGGGGAAGAGAATCTATTGCATAGAGACCCATCTTTGCAAATCAATTGTTTTGAAGATGTGAGAAGATTGATGGCAAGCGTGTTTGTGTGCCTTATATAAATCACAAAACCATCACGGATAGATGGAGAAGATGGTCTCAATAGAAATCCATCCTTATCCCTAGCACCTCGGTAGGTGCAACCCATGTCCTAGCCATGTGTAGTTGAATGATGTCACCTTGATAATTTTGTTGAGCTACTTTTGACTTAGCTCTAGGAAAGGGGAGTTTAGGATGGTATTGAGTGCTAGCTATCTAGGAAAGGGGAGTTTAGGATGGTATTGAGTGCTAGCTATCTAGATGGCACTCTTGACTTAGCTCTAGGAAAGGGGAGTTTAGGATGGTATTGAGTGCTAGCTATCTAGATGACACGCGTGCGCGCACGCACACACACACATGCACGCACGCACGTGCGCGTAGATGATGGTTGTGAGAGAGGGAGGATGAAGAAGAAGAAGAGAAAAAGTTCAAAATGAGTGACTTGGGAGGTTTTGGAGAATAAAAATGATAACATAGTATATATGTTTCATTTTCATCATCTGCTTCCCAAAATCTTGCCAATTCCTTCATTAAATAAATTATGTTTGCCAATTTGTTAATATGTTAGCTCCCTCTTCAATCTTGATTTCATAAATTGGAAGCTTCAACAACATGTCTCATGCCCCATACTTGGCTTTAACAAATTTCCATAAGTTTGAGGAGGTCTCATGTGTTGAAAATAGATAAATAGTTTTAGTCTACATAGTGGTAATTAGAACAACATAAGCATGCTATTCCGTAATGTGCCATTCATTTTGCTATCGTTGCTCAACTCCTTAGCTTCATCTTTGGATGGTCTTGAGTGCTAGAGATATGTGGCCAGGATCAATTAGACACAAAAATTGGTTTGATCTTTGTTTTCCAAGGTAAAAAACTTTTGTTCTTATGATGATAAACACACACACTTGGAGTATATGCAAATAATGATTCAAATAGGTGTTGTACACACATAATACATGATGGCTTTGGTACCATTATTAAAACTATCATTGGATATAGAAGACAAAGACCACATCCACCGTTAATTTCCACACTTGTAGAATTGATGCACTTGTCTCTAGATAAAATCATAATATAGATTGATATAATTATCTCATTGTATACAAGTGTTAATTTGAGATAGATGTTCACAACAAAAATTTACTAATTACAAATTGTAGAGTGTTTGCATGCAAAGGCTTCAATAAACACTTTGATGCAATATACTATAGAAGGGAAGATTGACCTTAAAGATCAAAATTAAAAAATAGTACACATCCACTCTATACCCCCTAATCCCTATTGAAGTTTAGCTTCACCTCAAAGTCCACCAAAGATTGGCCTTAAAGAACAAAATTAAAAACAATACACATGCACTTTATAACCTAGAACCCATATTGACGATTAGCTTCACCTCAAAGTCCACCAAACTTCAACCCATGAACTTAGAAGTGATTAGCAACAATCCCTCAAATAAAATTGCTTTGTAATTGTGGCAGAAGACTCCAAAGTTTAGACATTGTCACAATAATTAGTTCCTTCTATTTAGAGTTATATAGTAGAGGCAACCTTGATTGTTCTTTTAAAGAGAAGATGAAGAATGCAAGACAAGATTACCAAGTGTTTGAAAGTTTGAAACATCTTGAACCTTTTCCAACTAAAATAGTTAGTTGTTGTAGTTTCTTTTAAAATAGTTGTACTTGCTTTCAAAGAAATTTCATTTGTGGATGTTTTGCTATTTTAATAATAATAATAGTCATGGTGTATTTTCATAATGTATTGAGAAAACACATTTTTGATATGTCTTAGAATGTTGGTCATTTATTGTATGCGTCTCTATTAGTAGCATCAAACTTCAAGGATTTGTAGATCAACCTTGATTAATTTGCTCAAACTATTTGAATAGTAATGATGTTCTATTTACATAACACTTGTCTCAATCAAGATGACATTCAAAGACCTTGTGTTTGACGATGATTTCTTAGGGGATCATAGGAGAATGAACCACACTCACAAGTTGTCTTTTTTCACCATGGTCACTATTTGTTACTTAAATTCCAACCATTCCCTCTAATCTTCTACTTCAAATCACAGTTTCACATATTTTGTATGGACTATCTGACGTGAAGATTATGGAGCCTCACTGCTATTGTGCACGCACACATACATTCTCTCTCTCTCTCTCTCTCTCTCTCTCTCTCACTCACTCACTCACACTCTCACACACACACACACACACACACACACACACACACACACACACACACACACTCTCTCTCTCTCTCTCTCTCTCTCTCTCTCTCTCTCTCTCTCTCTCTCTCTATCTCTCTCTCTCTCCTTGCCCCCACCCCTCCCCGGCCAAAACTCTAGGTAATTTTTTGCTTTCATCTTCATACATACTTGAGTTGCTTGTCACTATATGTAATATAAGTCTCATTGAATGATGGAAAGAGGTGACAATCCTTTTGGAAAATCTGCTTATTTCTACTTTATACTATCTAATATCCTTTCTATACCATATGACGCAAACAATTAAGACGCATACATATGATCATGATGTGATAGTAGTCGAATGTGGTGTGAGCTAGTGCATTCAATTTATTGTTGGCTAAATTTCATCCCATGACCTTTTGTTTCAATGTCAAAATTGCCCTTGTCTTGCATTATGCATAAAGGGGTTTTTTCATGACCGTTGAATTTGTAAAGGGGTTTCCCCTCACTCATGAAGATTGCAACACTCCTACAAGGTCCTTTTTACCCTTCCCCATAAGGATATTGAGCTTCAAAAGAAGGATCCCCAAATGAAAATTTCTTTGTACTACCCTTTTATAATCTTCATAAAGTTACCTGAAAAGAACTTCTACTAAAAAATTGCTCTTCAAAATGAAATTCTGGGCTATAATGAAGGAGCCTTCGACACTCAAAATCAAGACTTCATGGTCATTTTATATCATTTCACTTGAATTTCAATTTCAAACAGTGCATGTCTTAGAACAAGTGCACACAAGGCCTCATGTGCCAAAGCATTATCCACACACACATGCACACGCGCGCATACACATGTAAGAGAGAGAGAGAGAGAGAGAGAGAGAGAGAGAGAGAGAGAGAGAGAGAGAGAGAGAGAGAGAGAGAGAGAGAGAGAGAGAGAGAGAGAGAGAGAGAGAGAGAGAGAGAGAGAGAGAGAGAGAGAGAGAGAGAGAGAGAGAGAGAGAGAGAGAGAGAGAGAGAGAGAGAGAGAGAGAGAGAGAGAGAACTCATGGCGCACACATTCAGAATTATCAAAAGTAAAAAGTAAAAATACCAGATTTGTAATGAACTCTAGCTAACATAGGTTTATCTTTTAAAGCTTGAACAAGTAAGGTAAACCATTACTTGAGCAAGTGCTTAGGCTAATGCCCCTCAATCCAAATTCTTCTTAAAATAAATATGTGAATTTCTAAATATAAATAAAATATTTAGAAAACCAAGTTGGTGCTATTTGAAGCTAATGTTCTCACCCATAGGTCGCTCAATCCAAATTTCAATGTGATCATTGTGCCTTTCGACAGTATTTATTGATAGGACTAGCACCCATCTTTCAATCAAAGGTGAGGCACCACCTTGAGTTGCTTAGTAGTGTGTTTGGAAATTTTATACCTCCCATAATTGACACACACTTCCACCCAATTGGGTTGCGGCTCATTAGTCTCAATCCAATTTGAAACTCCATCAAAATGGTCCGTTCATTTCATGTGAGTCAATTTCAGTTTCACTTTCAATTTCAATAGCTTGTGTCTTAGAATAAGTGTAAAGGAGAGAGGGGGAGGGGAGCCTTCAATCTCAATTTGTCTTAGAATAAATGTGTCCTAGAATAAATGTAAAGGGAGAGAAGAAGGGGGAGGCTGATGATACACAAAGGCAAGCAATCATAGTCTTTTTAGAAGTGGTTAGACTGTGTAGAAAGATGCCTCTTCTTGTAAGCTTTTCCTCGAGGAAAGCCTCCTAGCAGCCTACAAGGAGCAGGACTAGTAAGAGAGACAGAGAGAGAAGGGGGCCCTATTTCTTTGTCTCTTCCTCTTCCTCTCCTCCTCCTTCATCATCAGCATCATCATCTTATTTTTCTTGTATCGACAAGAGTAAGGAAAGGGAAGGATGCTGGACGTGTCCCGGGTGCAGAAGGAATTGGTGGAGATCGAGAGAGACAAGAGGCTTTCCGGTGTGAGCATCGAGATCTGTGGCGATGACCTGGCCCACATGAAGGGCACCATTGAAGGCCCCCTTGGCACCCCTTATGAAGGTGGCGTCTTCCTCATCGACATCCAATTGCCTGGTAAGCACACAGTCCTCCCACCGTCACTCTGTGCGTTTCCATCAATTCTGAGTACTTAAAAGACCAAAACCCTATTTTTTATTGTTTGTATCCTCCTGGTTTGCCTTCCGTTCTGCCTACTTAAGTCAGTATTCTGTTTTCCAACCATTAAATTTGAGGACATTGCACCTGTGTCAGTCAGTAGGCTGTGTTCAGTACTCTGTTTTCAAACCATTAAATTTTAGGACGTTGCACCTGTGTCAGTCAATAGGCTGTGTTTCCATCATCAATACCGCAGACATTGGCTATACATTTTCTTTACCCTATATAAGTTCCAACCATTAATTTGAGGACATTGCACCTGTGTCTGTCTCCATCATCAATGCTGAGGACATCAGCTCTACCTTCTCACTAGCCTATATAACTTTTCTCTGTCGCATCCCAATTTACGTATTAATAGATGCCTGTGCATGCATTCACATGCATATCAGTAATCTCACAAGTTGCTCCTCTGCTTTTTGACCATTAAGATCGACGACATTGCCTACCTGCACCTGTGTTAGTCAATACTCTGTTTTCCAACCATCGTTGGACATTGCACATGTGCAAGTCAGTGGCCCGTGTTCCCATCATCAATGTTGTGCATGCATTCACTTGCACATCAGTAATCGCATGAGTCATTCCTCTGTGTTGCAACCATGAAGATTGAGAAAGTTGCTTACTGCACCTGTGTTAGTCAGTACTCTTTTTTTCAACCATCAAAGAAGTCTTTGCACATGTGAATGTCAGTGGGCCGTGTTCCCATTATCAATATTGAGGCCATCAGCTATATGTTTCATGCTTGTATAACCCTTTTTTGTTATATTCCTCTAATAGATGCCTCTGCATTCGCTCACTTGCACATCAGTATCTGCACCTGTGTGACTTCAAACAGTTCGGTGCTGTGCTTAGTGATTTTAACATTTACTTGCATGTGTCCAAGTATGGGATTGTCACGATGGGCATGGGATATGGTTTACTATGATTAACCACCAGCAGCCAACAGGCTTCAAGGAGATCTAGGATACACTATGGATACCCTAATGTGACGATGTAGAGAAATTGGATATGGTTTACTATGATTAACAACCAGCAGCCAACAGGATTCAAGGAGATCTAGGATACACTATGGATACCCTCATGTGATGATGTAGACAAATTGTAGGGCTTGAGGGGAGGAACATAGTGTGTGTATAACAAACATAGAGACAACTCAAAAATGCACTGAATGAAAATAATAATGAATCTATCTGAGTGCAATGATGCAGAAGCGGATGCAGGAGCTTAGATAGAGTGAAACCTAGAAAAGAGAGAGAATCTACGAAGAAGATGAATGCCAAATAGTTGAAAACTGTAGCATAGTATCTAAGAGAGTGTGTTGGATGTAGCACTCTTAGGAAACCTCATTGGCTCTCAAAAAGTACATGGCCACATTGGCAGCAGCCTGTATATAGTTGTAGATCCCAGCCCAATTGGCGTGTAGAAATGGTTGACTTGCTACCCGAAGATGTGCTCAACTTGGTCCAACATATCCATTACCTGACGGCGTTGCCCTTTTGATTGTCCAATGCGCTTTGGATTGTTGCCCATTCAACTATGCTGCCCAAACTGCCTGCTACTTATGCGATCTACTTGGCCACTTGTTAGTTGGGCTTGTCCACTTGCCTATTGGGGCTGTTTGCATGCTTGCCATCTAATCCTCTAATACTTGTCAAAATTGATTCCTATGAAAGCAAACCAGAGACAGTAGGGTCTATAGGGAGAAGCACAAAGTGTGTACGACAAACATTGAGAGAAGAGAAACTCAGAAAACATAGAAGAAGATGATGATGAATGATGAACCATTGAATCATTCTAAGGGAATCAAGTTGATGCAAAGGACCCGAAGCTCTAAAGATAATTGCACTATCCTATTTGAATTAGGCGGCAATTGTAAAGAAATACCCTAACACAGGACCAGAAATGAAAGTGTACAACAAAGCATAGACTCAATAGAACATAGTTAGGGCTAGGGTAACACAGAGACAATGAGCACAATGAAGATCATAAATGAATGAATCTCAATATTACAATGCTCATGTAGCTAGACACACTATGTAGTGAAGAAATATTGTACCCCAAACTCGTGTCTTGAGGACCAAGGCAAAGGTAATGAGCTGGAGAGTGTGTTGTACTCTTGATGGATTTTGAATTGTAGTAAGGAACCCTCCAAGATGTCGGACAACAACAAACACAACAAAGGATGATGCTGGGTTTGCGTTGGACCTCCAAGATGTCGGACAACAACAAACACAACAAAGGATGATGCTGGGTTTGCGTTGGACATGTAGAAGAGAGAGAAAATTGTCAAATGCAATCTTTAGAGAGTGGTGACAGCTTGGGCGGTTGCAAGGATCACCAAATGCAGCAAACTAGAGATTGTAGAGTGCAGGATCGCAACTGGAGGGGGAAAACACAACAATATGGGTGGTTGTTAGGCTGATCAAAAGGTACTGGAGTGGTAAATGCAAGGTATGCAGGTTGCGAGGTTGATGCGTGTCAAGAAATGGCTGAGCAAATAGAGAGACAATAGGGTTTGCAGAGAGAAGCACGGAGTGTATACAGTAAACGCTGAGAAGAGAAGAGACTTAGATGAACAAGATGATGAGGATTGAAATAATGAAGTGAATTTGATTCAAGGGTGCCGTAGTATGAAAGATGCTCTAGAGTAGGGAGATTGCTCAAGAAGCCTTTAAGTTTGCAAATGCAGGGTTAATGAGGTGTTTCCTAGAGCAAGGAGACTACCATCAAAGAGAAGCCTCTGAATCTGCAATGTAGGGATGAAGAGATGGTGAACCCAGGCTGTCAAACACAAGATCCAATGACCATTGATCCTGACACCAACTTGAGGTGAAGGTCGCCAAATGCTTAAGAAGCCAATAGGATGCTCAACGCAAGATGTAGGGCCTGAGGATGATGACGGCAAATGATGGTGACCTTGATAGCCAAATGCAAATAGTTGGATGATGCTTGGAGTAGGGGCATTGTCGCCTAATGATGGAGGAGGCAAAAATTGACAAATGCAAGGTCCATGAGCCTCTAGAGATGATGACGTCAGCTGAGGATGTGACACCAGGTGGGGGAGCAGTAGCCAAGAAGCCACTGCTACCATAAATGTAGTGTTGGGAAGGAGATGATTGACACCTAGTAGCAGTAGATGGAGATGGAGTGCTGCTGCCAAGATGTGAATGATGACTCTAGCTAGTGTGGAGGAGCCTGCTCCCACAACTGTAGTCCTATGGGTGAAGGGGACATAAGCGCTTGGTAGGAGGAAGGGGTGGAGATGGTGGAAGTAGAGGAGAGAGAGAGAAGAGATGAAGATCTCATGAACGGAAGAAGTGTGGTGAATGCAGGTGAAGAATGAATGGGAGGTGCCGAATATGTAGGCATGAACAGTCTCAAGTCTCACCCATTGAAGTGTCTCGAACGATGCTCCGACGCTCTCAGAAGGCCCTAGAAAGCCTTTTTGGGGTTGGAAACTAAAACAAAAAATGGGAATGCAAAAGGGAAATTGTATGGAATGATGTGGTTTCTCAACCATGTCTAGCCACTTGAAGGGTAGATGATAGTAGGTGACAACTCTTAAGGGAAGTAAATTGCAAAGGGTAGGCTAGAAACAAGCATCAGAGTGTTGGGAAAAAAGGGCCATCGTGCTCGGGTGTGAACACACCCTTGGCACTTGTACTTTCATATACATATATTAATCGTGCTCACTCTCACTCTCTGTCTCTCTCTATCGCTAACAATCCTTGCGCTCCCCGGCACTACAAACTAGTATTAGAGTGGCAAGGAGTGCACGCTTCTCGAGACGAAGCAGACGGCAGGTGCTGCAGGAGTCTCAGGTGGACTTGACGAGCAGTAGTGGACAGTCGACAGGTGCAAAGAGCAATGGAGCGAGCGGGTGCCTGCTAGCATGCGAACAGAATTGACGGGTCAACGTTAGTCATACGGGACCAACGTGGCGGTCAAGCAGCTGTCGAAAGGTCGCAGCCTAGGTGGAATGTTTGACAGACAGTTTGGTTCGCAAGCTTGACGGGCTGCAGACAACCACGCGATTGCAGGCAACCAGGCGTGCGACACACAGAACCAGCGGGGCTCATGGGTGCATGACTGATGGGTCAACGGACGGGTGCATTTCAATTGGGGATTTTGCCAAAATTGTTGAAATTTTGCTCATCTGAGTGAAATTTCTCAACATTCGACCCATAAAATTTGGGGCTTTAACTGTATTGGCGAAATTCTGTTCAATTGAGTCAGATTGGCTGATATTGGTGCACATTTGGACCAGAAAAATTTGGGGCTTTTGCAAATTTCTGTTAAATTTTGCTAACTTGCCCGGTTTATGCTTTCGGGAACATGTATTAATGCAATTGGGACAGATTGGTCAGTGAAATTTGGGGATTTTGTTGAAATTGCTATATTTTGGCAAAATTGGCCTATTCTATGCATGTTAGAGACAGTTCAGATGTATGGTTAATGCTTTGAGCACAAAAATTTTGGGGCTTTTGACCGTGCGTGTCAAATTTTATGCCCGTGGGTACATGTACAACAGAAATTGCAACTACAATTCGGAAATTCTCATGTAATGTGATGTATTTGCCCTTGGAACAGCTGTAAACAGTTGTGGAATGCTGTAGCACATGGATTGGTGCCTCTGGAAATTTACTTACAGATCTGAAATTTCTACTTCTACATCATCATTTATTGCTAGTTGGTACTTGTTTGTACCTTGGTCACTTGTATGACAGTTTGGGCTTGCATTTACTGAAAATTTTTGTCACATTTGGGCTGAAAATCATGGCTGGCAGGAGTGACAGCAGTAATCTCATGCATATAAAGCTTCTTGAAGGAGCACATAACTTTGCAGTTTGGCAAAAACAGTGCTACAATATCCTGTTGCAAAAGAAGCAAGCAAGCCGATTAAGACAAAAGGGGCAAAACCCGTAGATATGGAATAGGACGATTGGGATGAGTTAAATGAGCTTGCACGCTCAACCATCGAGCTATCGATTTTTGATGCCTTGCTGTTTAACATTGAAGGTTTGGATTTTGCATATGCTATTTGGACTCAACTGGAAGAACTGTATGCACAGAAGAGTGTTGCAAGTAAAGTGTATTGGTTAAAAAAGCTTATGGATTTGCGTATGAAAGAGGGTACAACAATGTCTACTCACTTGAGTGAGTTTAACTCCATTTTCAGCCAGCTGGTTGCCTTGAAGTTCTTGATTGATGAAGAATTTAAGGCTACATTTTTGCTTTGCACTTTTCCAGACAGTTGGGATACATTCAGGACTGCTATGAGCAATTCTAATGTGATTCTTTTGTATGCTGATGTAGAGAGTGCTCTACTCATGGAAGAAATGAATCGGCAGAACAATGCATCCAATAAGTCTTCTAGTGCTTTGCATACTAGGGGTAGATCATAGCAGAAAGGCAAATCTGATAGCAAGGGATCTAGTAAATCACGTGGCAAAGATGTTGAATGCCATCATTATGGCAAAAAGGGTCACTTTAAACGTGACTGCTACAAATGGAAGAAAGAGAAAGGAAAGGGCAAGAAGACAGATGATAGCAAGAAAGAGAAGAAAGATAGTCAACCTAAGAAGATCAATGTCAAAATTGAAGAGGTGAATGTAGTCACTCATGACAGTGACAGTGGGAATGACATACTCTTTGTCTCTTCACACTTTGGTGCACATGCTTTACTTGCAGATATAGATGATGACATGCATACCTGGATTCTTGATTTAGGTGCTTTCTTTCATGTCACCCCTCATCGTGAGTGGTTCTCTGCCTATACAGGGGGTTGACATGGTGTTGTCCATCTTGGGGACAACTATGCATGTGACATTGCAGGTATTAGCAGTGTGCAGTTGCAGTTTCAGCATGGTTTTGTCTTCACACTTCAGCATGTATGGCATGTATCTCAACTCAAGAAGAGCTTGATTAGCACTGGGCAGCTAGATGACAATGGATTTCATACCACCTTTGGTGATGGGAAGTGGAAGATCTGTAAGGGATTTAGAGTGATTGCCAGAGGGTGTAAAAGTGATACCTTGTATCCTCTCCATGTATCTAGTGTGAATGATCATGTTGTTGTCGTGACCGAGTAGCCAAGTGTTTCTTTGTGGCATGGCCGGTTGGGACACATGAGTCAAATTAAAATAAAAGTACTTTCTTGTTTGGGTTACTTACCTTGTCTTCGTTATATTGATTTTGAGCATTGTGATCATTGTGTTTATGGTAAACATACACAGACATCTCATAAAAAGTCTCTTTCAGTGAAATCTTCTTCTCTAGAGTTAGTACATTCAGATGTATGTCAGATGCCAGGATTGTCTTCAGGGGAAAAGAAATATTTTGTCACCTTTGTCGATGATGCTACACGGAAGGTATGGGTTTATTCTATTCATAGCAAGGATGAACTGCTTGACAAGTTTAAAAAATTCTTGGCATTGGTTGAAAATAAGACTGATAAGACACTCAAATGTCTTCACTTTGACAATGGTGGGGAATATGTGTCCAAGGCCTTTCAGGCATTTTGTGATAGCAAAGGGGTAAAGAGGGAGTTCACTGCCCCTCATAATCCACCCCAAAATGGCGTTGCAGAGCGTATGAATCAGACTGTACAGGATAAGGTCCGTACAATGCTGTCTCATGTTGCATTACCCCATGGTTTTTGGGCAGAGGTTGTAATGACAGCCCTACACTTGATAAATCGGTCACCAAATAGGTCTTTGGGACGGAGGGGGAGAGGGAATTCCCCAAGAAACGTGGTTGGGCAAGCCACCTTCATATGCTCACCTGAAAGTGTTTGGTTGCGAGGCTTTTGTGTACATTTGTAAATAAAAACGCAACAAACTTGAGCTAAAGTCCGGTAAATGCATTTTCCTCGGATATAGTAACGAGGGTGAAATGGGGTATAGATTATGGGATCTCCAGAAAAGGAAAGTAGTACGCAGCAATGATGTTATTTTCCGTGAAGATCGCATGCATAAACAACCCGAAAAGACTGAGGAGGTCTGTATACCTGCTGTAAATAAACCTGTAAATGCAGAAAATAATGCTGGAAATGATCAGCCGGCTATTGCCCATGATAATGAGCCATTACATGTGCAGGAACAGCCAGGACAACAAGCTGTTAATGCTGATTTGCAGGCTGAAATGCCAGGACAGCATGCTGAAAATGGAAATTTGCAAGAACAGCCAACAAACAATGATCATTGGGTTAGGAGATTGTCTAGGGCTACTAGACAACCTGATAGATTCATTCCTGGTGCAAACAATGTGACTGATTATGTCATGTTGATAGACTGTGGTGAACCGACTTGCTTCAAGGAAGCAATGGACAGACAGGACAACAAGAAATGGTATAAAGCCATATTGTTAGAAATGGAATCTCTTGAAAAAAATGGCACTTGGGACTTGGTGCAGTTGCCTAAAGGGCAGAAAACACTTTATGCAAATGGGTTTACAAGATGAAGGTCACTTCTGGTTTCTCACCAAAGTACAAAGCCAGATTGGTTGCGAAGGGATACAAGCAAGAACATGGAATTGACTTTGATGAGATTTTCTCTCCTATAGTCAAGCTGACTACCTTAAGAACCATTTTGGGCTTGGTTGCAGCTGAAGATATGGATTTCATACAGATGGATGTAAAAACTACATTCTTACATGGTGATCTACATGAAGACATATATATACAATAACTTGAAGGGTTAGTGGAAAAAGGGAAAGAGAAGATTGTATGTAAACTCAAAAGGAGTTTGTATGGGCTGAAACAAGCACTAAGAGAATGATATCATAAGTTTGATACATTCATGCAGTCTCAAGGTTTCCATAGAAGTCAAGTGGATCACTGCTTGTACACCAAGAAGGCAACAGATGGCAGCCTGATTATCTTGGTTCTGTATGTTGATGATATGCTGATTGCTGGTAGGGATACTCATGCCTTGGACTCACTAAAGCAAAGTCTTCATGGCAGCTTTGACATGAAGGATCTTGGTGATGCAAATCACATTCTTGGCATGCGAATACTTAGAGATAGGTCGAAAGGATTGCTCTATCTATCTCAGCAAGAGTATATCTTTAAGGTTCTGCAACGTTTCAATATGGAGGGGGGGAAAACAATTAGGGTTCCATTGCCTCCATATGTCAAACTCAGTGCAGAGGACAGCCCTACATTTGATGATGAGAAGGCTGAAATGGCCAAGATACCATATGCTTTAGTTGTTGGCAGTTTGATGTATGCTATGGTTGCTACACGTCCTGACATTGCCTTTGCAGTGGGAGTGGTTAGCAGATACATGGCAAACCTTGGTAAAAAGCATTGGGAAACAGTGAAAGGTATTATGAGATACCTCAAAGGCACAAAGAAGTTGTGCATCTACTTAGGAAAGTAGAAGGCATTTGTCGTTGGCTTTACGGATGCAGACTATGTTGGTTGTGCAGATTGTAGAAAGTCCACTTTTGGGTATGTGTTTACTTTCACAGGAGGAGCAGTCTCTTGGATCTCCTGGCTACAAAAGTGTGTTGCATTGTCTATTACAGAGCCGGAGTATGTGGCTGCCATTGAGGCATGCAAGGAAGCTTTATGACTTTCATGTCTAGTGGGAGAGCTTGACATCACAGAATTACCTGTTCTCCATTGTGATAGTCAGAGTGCTATCATGCTAGCTTGGAATCCCGTCTTTCATGCAAAGACGAAGCACATACAGGTGAAGTACCACTTCATTAGAGATGTACTTGACAACAAGAGCTTTGAGCTTGTACCACTTCATTAGAGATGTACTTGACAACAAGAGCTTTGAGCTTGTTAAAGTGTATATAGATGATAATCCTGCAGACCTTCTCACGAAGGGTCTTCCAGTAGAGCGGTTTGCTCATTGCCAACAGATGATGGGAGTTGAATAGATATATGTATTTCAGCTTTGTATAAACCTAGACTTAGCTGATTTTTTTCTCCTCTTAAGGCACATTGCCTTTAGGTGGGAGTTTGTTGGGAATAATGGGCCATCGTGCTTTTTTATACGTGCACAGGTGTGAATAGACCCTTAGCACTTGTACTTTCATATATCTATCTATCTATCTAAAACCTAAGGTAGTACACTCGTCATTGTACCCACAAATTGTGCTCACTCACTCTCTATCTCTCACTACTGCTGACAATCCCTGTGTCTCGATCCTCGCGCTCCCTGTCACTACATAGAGTGTGGTAAATAGTGATGGGCAGCTTTGGCTGAGATGTTCTCCACGAAAGGGTTAGGCAGCAAAGCTAGAGCGCCTAAAACTTGCAAAAACAAGATTGGCTAAAGAAGGATAGGTTGTCTATTTATAGAAAGTTTGGGGTCTCCCAATTAGGGATTACATGTGGGACACTTAAACTCTCTCGAACCACTCTTGATTTAAAAGAATGGTTAAAACTCATTAATTTACTTGAGTTTTGGGGTTATAGCAACACCTATAGGGAAATTGTACAGTGAAGGGAGCGAAATGCAGTCCTTCGGCAATAGGATATCGAAGGTAAATGCTAAAGGTGAAGGATAGCTATCGAGGGAGTAGAACATAGTCCTCTCAAGCCATCGGAAGAAGATAATTACCAGCTACAAACGCATATCCTTGACGATGAGGATTAACAGAACGGCTTGTTTGATGAAGAAATCCAACCTCTGGTGGAGTAGGAACTACAAACAGAGTCTTTTGTGATATCAGGTGTTTGTTGAAGCCGATGTCAATGTTGAAAAGGGGTTTTGATAGCAAGACGCCACCAGATAGTTGACGCTTATGATAATGAAGGTCGCCATATGAAGTAGGAGTCTCTAGCTTGTTAGAGCCTGATGGATCTGGACTGAGTGAGCTGAGGGTGAGTGCGTCAGATATTGCACAGAAAGTAGAGATCAGTAGAGAGGAGTGTGAGCACAACACACTGGATGTTGGTACAAAGATGAGTGTACCACTTTTTAGGTTTTGATAATATATAAAGTACAAGAGTGTAAGGGTGCATTCACACCTGAACACTCTAAAGGCATGGTGAGTCTTTATTCCCAACAACCTCCCACCTAAAAGGCAAAGTGCATGAAGATAGAGAAAAGAATCAGCTAAGTCTATGTATGTACAAAGTTGAAAGACACATATACTATCCAACCCCATGTGAGAATCCCCAAAATTTCTCGGGTTGATGTGCACCAAATGTGCAATTTCTGAGTCGGATTGCCTTGTCTCGCATTGAAGTCCCCTAATTGGAGAAAATCCCTAATTTTCTTGGGCAAAATTTCACTTTGTGCCTATGCATGTGAACGCCTAGTATAGAAGGGAGAGAAAACATAAATTTTAGATTTTAAAAAAACGTTGACCTGCTCGTCCATCTGCCGCCTGGCCACTGTGGACTGGTCGCCGTGTGCAGGTATCATGGCGCGCTGGTCTTGGTCGCGTGTGTCGGTCTCGTCCGCCTGGCTGCGTGCCATCAGCTGCCTGACCCCTTGTCGACCTGTCGCCCGACCTATCGTGTGCCTTGCGGCGTTTGCAAATTGTGGCTTGCTACCCATTAAGCCTGCTTGCAACTCTTGCAATACCTGCTCGCCTGCGACTCCTGTGACACCTACGATAGCACGAGTTTGCTGGTCCCGACAGTCTACTGCCTGCCAACGGGCCTGCACGCCATGTGTCAATGTAGAGATGCTCGCCTATCCCGTGGCTTGACGCTCGTCACTGGCTCTGATACTAGTTTGTTAGAGCTTGACGGATTTGGATTGAGTGAGTTGAGGGTGAGCATGTCAGATATTGCACAGAGAGTAGAGAGCAATAGAGAGGAGTGTGAGCACGCACATTGGATGTTCGGAACAAAGACGAGTGCACCACTTTTTAGGTTTTGATAATATATAAAGTACAAGAGTGTAAGGGTGCGTTCACACTTGAACACTGTAAAAGGCATGGTGAGCATTTATTCCCAACATAGTCTACAAAACGCAAATTTGAAGATGACGCTAGATAAAAGAGTACTTATGCTAGATGAATGAATTGCCAAATGCAAGCAAAAAGATGATGCTAGTGGAGCAGAGCTAATGCCTAATGGAGGAGCAATCACTAGAGGGATAAATGCGGCCTATGGAGACTAGAAAGTTAAATGTAGGTGCTTGGAGCTGTAGAAGTTGATGCCAATTGTAGAGTGAGTTTGCCAGTAGGAGAGAGAAGGTCTACCACCATAAATGCCAGCCATAGGGTGATGAAGACAAGGCACTTGGCAGCAACAGGGATGGAGATGGTGGAAACCGGCCACAAACTGTAATGTCCTCTTGAGGGGTGTGAATAATAGTGGAGAGTCTAGAGAGAGAAGGGAGGAATGTGGAGAGAGAATGATAGAATATCAGAAGGAATGAATAAGTGGGATGATGAATGGGTGGAGTCTGTGTTGTATTTATCAACATAGACAACTTGAGTGGTTCCCACTAAAGTCTCTCAAGTGGCACCTCGAATCTCTTGGGAGGCGCCCAAAAAGCCTTTTTAGGGCTGTAAATGGAAACCAAGATTAGGAATGGAGGAGGGAAAAATGTATTGAATGATTGGTTTCTCAGCATCCCCTCTCAAGCCTAAAAAGAAGCAAAAAAGAGAGTGTGGGAGAGAGAAGAAGATCAACTTGGGGATCCCAATGTTCCACTCGTAAGATAATATGTAGTGAAGAACAATAGACATGATGAACTGATAGAATGCGAACATCAACCTTGGGACAGAAGCCACAAGCTTCGTCACTCCATGCTAGAAGGTATATGCAAGCTTAGCCACTAAGCCATGGTTGAAATATCTAGAGCCTTGAACTAGGAAGAACTTATAGATCTTGGGTGTCAATGGTAAAAAGAGGATGAGTAAATAGACGAGGAAATGGGGCATGGAGATGTCAACCACCCCAAGGGTTGTCGACAAGGTGTGTGAAGAATTGTAGGATGAGGGATCCCCCTTTGACGAAGAAAGATGAGCTTCATTTGAATCCCTCGCTAAATCCCCCTCTAAGAGAGAGAGAGAGAGAGGGAATCAGGAAACTCATGGATCATGGTCTCCAAAATATTTGATGACCAAGGAAATGTTGTTGGTGGTGTTGAAGAAGCTATTTGGGGTTGCAGTGGAACAAAAGTGTGAGAGCTCCTAGAGGTGGCCTCTCGAATGCGAGTATAAAAGGAAGGGGAAAGGTGAAACTCATGCTGAGCCAAAGGTGGGCAATAGTTGCTGTCTCTTAGGAGAGTAGATTGTGGAGTCGAAGAAGTGGAAGGAATCGAACAACCACTATCTCTCAAAGGAGCGGACAAATGAGAAGGTGGTATCCAACAATCACTTTCTCTCGATTGAACGGACTGTAGAACTGTAGGCCATGGTCGTGGAAGATGTTGGACTTGAAAATAGGTGGGGGAAAACCACTTTAGGGCATTGTGGCAGTCTCCAGGAGGTTGTGGTGCTTGACGATCCTCCTTTTGCTTGTAAGGACTTAGTATGCATCGGGTGCGTCTTATTGCCTTGAGTGTAATACTCTAATAGCCGATGTAGAACGATTGTGGCCAAAAGGGAGATTTGGCACAAGGAGTGCTTGGTGGTAGACATATACTTTAGTAGTGTGGGGAGCAAAGGTTGAAGTTGACAGTCGTCGGTGGAATGACCATTCTTGCCCTTGTAGAAGCACCCAGTGGATTGTCCACTAGGGGAAGCCATAGCACTGGAGTGTCAACTTGTAAAAGGAAGGTGGGAGAGAGAAGAAGATAAGGATAACTCTCGATGATGCAGCGGAAATGGGAGGATAATCAAAAGGTGTTGTGGCTCTCGCAATCTATATTTGCCTTCTCCGATGTAAAGGAATTTCTTGGCTCTATGAGCACCTTTGGCTTTGATACCATGTCAAAATATGACTATTGTGAAAGCAAACCAGAGAGAGAGTGAGTTTTGCAGGGAGAAACACAATGTGTGTATGGCAAACACCAAGAGAGAAGAGAAACTTAGAAAACACAGAAGAAGAAGAAGAATAATAATAATGATGATGAATCACTGAATCATGCTAAGGGAATCAAGCTGATAGAGTAGAGCCAAAGCTCTGAAGATAATTGTATTGTCTTGTTTGAATCAAGCAGCAACACCTATAGAGAGTTTGCACAACGAAGGGAGCGAAATGTAGTCCTTCGGCAATAGGATATCAAAGGTAAATGTTGAAGGTGAAGGACGGTTGTCAAGGGAGCGGATTGTAGTCCTCTCAAGCCATTAGAAGAAGATGATCACTAGCTACGAACGCCTACTCCGAAAGATGAGGATCAATAAAATGGCCTGTCTAATGAAGAAATCCAACCTAGGGTGGAGAAAGAGCTGCGAATGCTATCTCCTAGGATAGCAAGTATCTATTAGAGCTGATGTCAATGTCGAAAAGGGGTTAGCCTATGGAGGCTTGAAAACCCCAAACCCAAAAGGATGGAGTTGTAGAAGCTAATGTCAATTGTGGAGTGAGGTCGCCAACAGGAGAGAGAAGGTTTGCTACCATAAACGCAAGCCTAAGGGTGATGAAGACATGGCACGTGGTAGCAAGAGGGATGGAAATGGTGGAAGTCGGCCATGAACTATAATGTCCTCTTGAGGGGTGTGAATAGCAGTGGAGAGGTTGGAGAGAGAAGGGAGGAATGTGGAGAGAGAATAATAGAAGGGTGCCATATTTATAGGCACAAATTGTCTCAAGTGGGGCCCACTAAAGTCTCTTAGGTGGTGCCCCACATCTCGACTCTCTCGGGAGGCGCCTAGAAAGCCTTTTTGGGGTTGTAAAATGGAAGCCAAAAATAGGAATGGAGGGCAAAATGTACTGAATGACTTGGTTTCTCAATAGTTCTCCCTCTTGGATCCCAGATGATTTTGAGATTAAGACATTTGGAGTATAGATGTAATGCTTTGGTGAAGAGATTGTCCAAGTTATCGTTTCTCTTACTATACTCCATTGTACCTTGTTATCCAATATCTTCTCTTAGATGTAATAATATTGGATCTCGATATTCTTGGTGTGTGTGTGTGAAACATCAGGTTCCAAATAGTAGCTATGCAACTTTGATTGTCGCATAAGAATGGTAGTAGCACGGCAGTGAGGATAGTCAAAAGCTCATTAATAGTCTTCGAAGCCACACAACCTCTCATGTGTTGTGCTAAGAAATGCACTTAGCCACTTAAACAGCCCCAAAACATACTTATTTTAGGCTTATTTTAGCCAAAACCCTAGCAGTCTTCTTAACATGGTATCAGAGCCGGTGCTCTTGTAAAGAGTATCCTGCGGATATTGTTGAGAGCTAGTCTTTGTGCGAGGCACACAATACGACTCGTAACCAAATCACAATGTCCCAGTCACCTTCTTCTCCGGTTCCTATGATGTCTTATCAGGCTTCTCCATCATTGGAGGCCTTGAGATGGCATTATGGACTTGGTTAGGAGGACGACACTCCACCTTCACCAGATTTCACTAACATGACAGAGGAGGACTTTAAGGAGTACTATCGCAACAAGTACGGTGATGTTTACACCCCTCCTACCAGTTTTGCTACCACATCCGGACCGGTTGGTGAGGCTGGCCACCTCTCCGATCATGGAGGACATACGGCATTCGAAACGTTTGGCGATCCATCTTTATCATCTCAGCCAGGTCCAGGTTTGTACAATTCTTTTGTGTTGCATGAATCAAAACCCTTGCCTGTTTCTTCTTTTGAGGTATAGGATCCGGATGGCTTTGCGTATGTGAACTTCAATAGAGGGGCTCACGAAGCAGACAGAATTCAGGTAAATTAAAATTTAGGCTGGCCTACTTTTCTCGCCCTATTTTGGGCTTGAGAGGGAGTGTTGTGCTAAGAAATGCACTTAGCCACTTAAACAGCCCCAAAACATGCTTATTTTAGGCTTATTTTAGCCAAAACCCTTGCATTCTTCTTAACAACATGTAGTAGATGTTGGTTGATATTTTACCTTTGTAGAAGAAAAGGATGTTGTGCATTGCTTCTTGTTGCTCCATGAAACAATTGTTGAGCCCAAAAAGAAGCAATAGCTTGTAGTTGACTATTGATGGTCAACATCTCTTGGCCAATTAGAATCAGTCCATCACACAATACCATGTCGAAATCACCAGAGTCTACTAGAAAGAGCAAAACATGATTAAATGTGTACTTGAGGAATTTCAAAGTCCCATAGATGTGTGCCAATGAGTTTTCTTGGGTTCACATGTAAACCTTGTAGGAAGACCAACCTAAAAGCATAGATCAAGCCAATAAGCTGACTTGCACCTTCCAATTCACATCCATTGGACTAAAATAGGACAACAATCATCTTGAAAGGAGCTAATAATTCTTTAACATATTGCTATGAAAATCGAAAACACCCGCTGACTTTGTTGTATCTCATGGTTGAGAAAGAAGTGAAGCAGTCCCTTGCTGGTCATCTTGAACTCCTGGTTGAGGGCATCTTGGGTCTTTAGCACCATTTGTGTGTAGTCACTTATCAAAATGAGGTTGTCCACCTAAAGCATGAACACAGCTGCTCGTGTTAAGCAACAAAGGGTTAATTAACTACAATCCCCATTTTCAGCTCATTAATATCCCCAAATTCAAATATTGAAAGTAGCAAAAGTGTTTGGGTGCCCACATTCATCGCACCTTAAGTGTTTGAGCACCATCCTAGACAATTGCTTGTCTCATCTCTGTGTTAGGTGTTAGGGATCTTTCTAGTCACTTTGCACACGCCACATTTTAATTCTCTCATTCTAGGCAGCCATCATTCAGCCCTCTCATTGCCCACTACTGCCCACATCCCTCTTGGAGGACATTTGTTGAGAAACGGTAGGGTTTGGTGGGAGGAATATAGAGTGTACAATTATACTTGTGACAAAGAAAACTCAAAACACAAAATTGAACTTTGAATCGTGCTGATACAATGGAGTATAAGTGATTGAATGAGCCGTAGGCTGGTCTTGTCTCTAGGATTGATATTGAGGTGAATGAAGCTTGGAGATAATTGCATTGCCTTGTCTAATCAAGTGACAACACTTGTGGGTGCAGTTGTTAGAAGTGGATGCAATGATGGAAGCATAGAAAAATGCTGAAATAAACTGCTGAATGCATGGCAGAAGAGAGAGAAAAGAAGGAATCCATATACCAAACATGAGACAGACACATACAATAGTGGAGTCATTAGTTGTGTGGGCATTGGCATCGGCTCACTCTCTCCAACATTACTTGCATTGGAATTTGTAATTGGTGAATGACTGATTGTGGAGAAGAGAGCCTGAATATAAAGGCCAAAAATATGCCAATAATGTGATCAGCTTGGCTAGCAATAGATGCCAAAATCATCGCCATAATTGTAGTGGCAGAAAGCGTGAAGATCGAGACACGCAGTTCTTGCTAGCAGCAGAGAAAGAGTGAGAGAGAAGTCAGGAGAGTGAACATGATTTGTGGGTATAATGACGAGTGTGTACCTCTTTAGGTTTTTAGATAGATATATATACAAAAGTACAAGTGCTAAGGGTGTGTTCACACCCGAGCACATTTAAAAGGCATGAGGGCCTTTATTTCCAACAACCTTCCACCTAAAGGCAATGTGCCTTAAGAGGAGAAAAGAATTAGCTAAGTCTAGGTATATACAAAGTTGAAATACATATATCTATCCAACTCCCATCATCTGTCGGCAATGAGCAAACTTTTTGTTAGCAGCAGCGAGACAAAGTGAGAGAGAGCAGAGTAGAGAGAGTGCACAATTTTTGGATACAATGACGAGTGTATCACTTTAGGTTTTTAGATAGATTATATGTGTAAGTACAAGTGCTAAGCGTGTGTTCACACCCAAGCACATTAAAAGGCACGAGGGCCTTTATTTCCAACAACCTCCCACCTAAAGGCAATGCGGAGAAAAGAATTAGCTAAGTCTAGGTATGTAAAAAGCTGAAATATATATATCTATCCAACTCCCATCATTTGTCAGCAATGAGCAAAACCACTCTGCTAGAAGACCCTTTGTGAGAAGGTCTACAGGATTATCTGTATGAACTTCGACAAGCTCAAATCTCTTGTTGTTAAGTACATCTCTAATGAAGTGGTACTTCATTTGTATGTGCTTCGTCTTCGCATGAAAGACGAGATTCCGTGCTAGCATGATAGCACTCTGACTATCACAATGGAGAACAGGTAACTCTGTGATGCCAAGCTCTCCCACCAAACGTGAAAGCCATAAGGCCTCCTTGCATGTCTCAGTGGCAACCACATACTCTGCCTCTGTAGTAGACAATGCAACACACTTTTGTAGCCTGGATATTCAAGAGACTGCTCCTCCTGTGAAAGTAAACACATACCCAAAAGTGGACTTTTTACAATCCGCATGACCAGCATAGTCTGCATCCATAAAGCCAACAATAAACGCCTTCTGCTTTCCAAAGCAGATGCACAACTCCTTTGTGCCTATGAGGTATCTTATAATACCTTTCATTGCTTTCCAATGCTTTTTGCCAGGGTTTGACATGTATTTGCTAACCACTCCCACTGCAAAGGCAATGTCAAGACGTGTAACAGCCATAGCATACATCAAACTGCCAACAACTGAAGCATCTGGTATCTTGGCCATTTCAGCCATCTCATCATGAGATGTAGGGCTGTCCTCTGCACTGAGTTTCACATATGGAGGCAATGGAACCCAATTGTTTCCCCCTCTCCATATTGAAACGTTGCAAAACCTTGGAGATATACTCCTACTGAGATAAATAGAGCAATCCTTTTGATCTATCTCTAAGTATTCACATGCCAAGAATGTGATTTGCATCACCAAGCTCCTTCTTGTCAAAGCTGCCATGAAGATTTTGCTTCAGTGAATCCAAGGCATGAGTATCCCTGCCAGCAATCAGCATGCCATCAACATACAGAACCAAGATAATCAAGCTGCCATCTACTGCCTTCTTAGTGTACAAGCAGTGATCCACTTGACTTCTATGGAAACCTTGAGATTGCATAAATGTATCAAATTTATGATACCATTCTCTTGGTGCTTGTTTTAGCCCATACAAACTCCTTTTGAGTTTACATACCATCTTCTCTTTCCCTTTTTCCACAAACCCTTCAAGTTGTTGCATATATATGTCTTCATGCAGATCACCATGTAAGAATGCAGCCTTTACATCCATTTGTATGAGCTCCATATCTTCAGTTGTAACCAAGCCTAAAATGGTTCTCAAGGTAGTACAGGAGAGAAAATCTCATCAAAGTCAATTCCATGTTTCTGCTTGTACCCCTTCGCAGCCAATCTTGCTTTGTACTTTGGTGAGGAACCAGAAGTGACCTTCATCTTGTAAACCCATTTGCATGAAGTGTTTTCTGCCCTTTAGGCAACTGCACCAAGTCCCAAGTGCCATTTTTTTCAAGAGATTCTATTTCTAACAACATGGCTTTATACCATTTCTTGTTGTTCTATCTGTCCATTGCTTCCTTGAAGCAAGACGGTTCACCACAGTCTGTCAACATGACATAATCAGCCACATTGTTTGCACTAGGAATGAATCTATCAGGTTGTCTAGTATCCCTAGACAATCTCCTAACCCAATGATCATTGTTTGCTGGTTCTTGCAAATTTCCATTTTCAGCATGTTGTCTTGGCATTTCAGCCTGCAAATCAGCATTAACAGCTTGTTGTCCTGGGTGTTCCTGCACATGTAATGGCTCATTATCATAGGCAATAGCTGGCTGATCATTTCCAGCATTATTTTTTGCATTTACAGGTTCATTTACAGCAGGTATTTGCTGTTGTACAACGGGCACATTTTGCTGTCCAAAAGGTATTTCTTCCCGGAATATAATCCTATGGACCCCCTCAGTCTTTTCGGCTGTTTATGCATGCGATCTTCCCTGAAGCTAACATCATTGCTGCATACTACTTTTCTTTTCTCGGGATCCCACAATCTATACCCCATTTCACCCTCCTCACTATATCTTAGAAAAATGCATTTACAGGACTTTGGCTCAAGTTTGTTGCGTTTTTCTTTACGAATGTGCACAAAAGCCTCGCAGCCAAACACTTTCAGGTGAGTATATGAAGGTGGCTTGTCCAACTACGCTTCTTGGGGAACTCCCCTCCCGAAAGACTTGTTTGGTGACCGATTAATTAAGTGTACGGCTGTCATAACAGCCTCTGCCCAAAAAACCATGGGGTAATGCAACATGAGACAGCATCGTACAGACCTTATCATGTATGGTCCGATTCATACGCTCTGCAACTCTATTTTGGGGTGGATTATGAGGGGAAGTGAGCTCTCTCTTTATCCCTTTGCTGTCACAAAATGCCTGAAAGGCCTTGGACATATATTCCCCACCATTGCCAGAGCGAAGACACTTAAGTGTTTTATCAGTCTGATTTTCAGCCAATGCCAAGAAATTTTTAAACTTGTCAAGCACTTCATCCTTGCTACAAATAGGATAAACCCATACCTTTCGTGTAGCATCATCGACAAAGGTGACAAAATATTTTTTTTCCCCTAAAGATAATCTTGGCATCTAACATACATCTGAATGTACTAACTCTAGAGAAGAAGATTTCAGTGAAAGAGACTTTTTATGAGACGTCTGTGTATGTTTACCATAAACACAATGATCACAATGCTCAAAATCAGTATAACGAAGACAAGGTAAGTAACCCAAACGAGAAAGTACTTTTATTTCAATTTGACTCGTGTCCCAACCGGCCATGCCACAAAGAAACACTTGGCTACTCAGTCACGACAACAATATGATCATTCACACTAGATACATGGAGAGGATACAAGGTATCACTTTTACACCCTCTGGCAATCATTCTAGATCCCTTACAGATCTTCCACTTCCCATCACCAAAGGTGGTATGAAATCCATTGTCATCTAGCTGCCCAGTGCTAATCAAGCTCTTCTTGAGTTGAGGTATATGCCGTACATGTTGAAGTGTGAAGACAGAACTATATTGTAACTGCAACTGCACACTGCCAATGCCTGCAATGTCACATGGATAGTTGTCCCTAAGATGGACAACACCATGTCGACCCCCTGTATAGGTAAAGAACCGCTCACGATGAGGGGTGACATGAAAGAAAGCACCTAAATCAAGAATCCAGGTATGCATGTCATCATCTGTATCTGCAAGTAAAGCATGTGCACCAATATGTGAAGAGACAAAGAGCACGTCATTCCCACTGTCACTGTCATGAGTGACTACATTCATCTCTTCAATTTTGACACTGCTCTTCTTAGGCTGACTCTCTTTCTTCTCTTCCTTGCTATCATCTGTCTCCTTGCCCTTTCCTTTCTCTTTCTTCCATTTGTAGCAGTCACGTTTAAAGTGACTCTTCTTGCCACAATGATAGCATTCAACATCTTTGCCACGTGATTTACTACGTCCCTTGCTTTCAGATTTGCCTTTCTACGGTGATCTGCTCCTAGTATGCAAAGCACTGGAAGACTTATTGGATGCATTGTTCTGTCGATTCATTTCTTCCATGAGTAGAGCACTCTCTACATCAGCATACAAAAGAATCGCATTAGAATTGCTCATAGCAGTCCTGAATGTATCCCAACTCTTTGGAAGAGTGCAAAGCAAGAATGTAGCCTTAAATTCTTCATCAATGAAGAACTTCAAGGCAACCATCTGGCTGAAAATGGAGTTAAACTCACTCAAGTGAGTAGACATTGCTGAACCCTCTTTCATACGCAAATCCATAAGCTTTTTTCAGCCAATACACTTTGCTTGCGGCACTTTTCTGTGCGTACAATTCTTCCAATGGAGTCCAAATAGCATATGCAGAATCCAAACCTTGAATGTTAAACAGCAAGGCATCAGAAATCGATAGCTCGATGGTTGAGCGTGCAAGCTCATTTCATCCCAATCTTCTTGTTCCATGTCTGCAGGCTTTGCCCCTTTAGTCTTAATTGGCTTTGCTTGTTTTTTCTGCTTCAGGATATTGTAGCATTGTTTTTGCCAGACTGCAAAGTTATGTGCTCCTTCAAGCTTCTTAATATGCATGAGATTACTGTTGTCACTGCTGCTAGCCATGATTTTCAGCCCAAATGTGACCAAAAAATTCAGCAAATGCAGGCCCAAACTGTCGCACAAGTGACCAAGGTACAAACAAGTACCAACCAATAATAAATGACCACGTAGAAGCAGAAATCTCAGATCTGTAAGTAAATTTTCAGAAGCACCAAACCGTGTGCTACAGCATTCCACAACTGATTACAGCTGTTCCAAGGGCAAATACATCACATTACATGAGAAATCCCAAATTTTAGCTGCAATTTCTGTTGTACATGTACCCATGGGCATAAAATTTGACATGCACGGTCAAAAGCCCCAAAATTTTTGTGCTCAAAGCATTAACCATACATCTGCATTGTCTTTGGCATGCATAGAATAGGCCAATTTTACCAAAATAGAGCAATTTCAGCAAAGCCTCCAAATTTCATTGACCAATTTGTCCCAATTGCATTAATACATGTTCCCGAAAGCATAAAATAGGCAAAATTAGCAAAATTTCACAAAATTTTGCAAAAGCCCCAAATTTTTCGGGTCCAAATGTGCACCAATGTCAGCCAATTTGACTCAATTGAATAGAATTTCACCAATACGATAAAAGCCCCTAATTTTATGGGTCCAATGTTGAGAAATTTCACGGAGATGACCCCGTGCAAGTCGCCGGTTGATCGTCGCCCGTCCGTGGTGCGCCGTGGAGTCGCGTCGTCAGTGCCTGTGAAGCCGTTGCCATGCTGGTCAGCGCCTTGCTGGTCCTGCCCCATCGACCTGACTTGTCATGCTGCACATGACCTGTACTAGTCGTCTTTTGCTTGACTCCGTCTGCTGCACACTGGGACTGTACTGTCTCACTTGTCGACTACTACCTGTCCCGTGACCTAGCACACTGTCCAGCTCATCGCCTGCTCGCTAGGCCGTTGCCTGCTCACCCAGCCTGTTGCACGCTCGTCAACTGCTTGTCAAGCAGTTGCCTGCTTGTCCAGCAGTTGCTTACTCGCCCAGCTAGTCAACTGCTCGCTGACTTACGCCTGCCTGTGCTTCTCCTCAAGAAGCGTGCACTCCTTCTGGCTCACTTGTCAAGTGCTGCGACCTGACACTCCTTGGAAACACGAAGTTGTAACCAAACACTCTGATACCAGTTTGTAGTGACAGAAAGTGCGAAGATCGAGACACGCAATGCATGCTAGCAACATAGAGAGTGAGAGAGAAGTCAGCAGAGTGAACACGATTGGTGGGTATAGTGACAAGTGTGTACCTCTTTAGGTTTTTAGATATATATATATATATATATATATATATATATATATATATATATATATATATATATATATATATATATATATATGAAAGTACAAGTGCTAAGGGTGTGTTCACACTTGAGCACATTTAAAAGACACGAGAGCCTTTATTCCCAACAATAATGACAAATAAGAAATACCTAGATAACACTAAAATGTCCAGCCCACTGGCACACAGCCCTAGACTTGCTCATGAGCTGACTATACTACTAACACAGGTAGCAACAGCATTAAATGCAGTCAACACAGCTTGGAAGGTGATTGCAATAGTGGAACGCAGGTTGAAAAGTCCTAGAAGCTGATCACCCAGCTGCAACAAACAATGATGATTAATAATCAGTAGTAGACAGAAACACAAATGTAGATGTTGAAATCTGATACCATGTTAAAAGTGGATGTAGTTGTTAGCAGTTGTGTGTCTTATGTGGTCATCTTCTGCATGTGAGCCTCAGTCCAAGTCAAATGAGGACATTAGGAGCTTTGACATTGTATTTGTCTGTCGTTTTATGTGCTTTGGGCACCTTAGATGGAGAGCTCATCAGTGCATTTCTTTTTGGGCACTTTCGATTGTCCTGGAGGCCCACATTTAGGCTTGTGGTCACTTTATTACCAGTTGTGGCCCCAGTTTGCGCGCGCATGCACACACACACACACATATATATATATATATAGGTGGCGTGCCCTCCCAGTCTCATTATCCATATCGATCCTTCGTGATCACCCAGCCCTCCTCATTCTCTCATCCCCCTACTATCATCTGGTGCCCACACTAACGCATAGAGCTGCGTGTTGGGGCATCAACCATTGTAGTCACATTGTTCCTTCTCTCACTTGCATTCTCTCTATGTCTCCTCTTCGTGTTCACTTTCCTTTCCATTGTGCACTCTCACATAGTATCAAAACCATGTGCGGGAGCCAAAATCTTCAAAGAGGAGCATGATGTCAGCGTTAAATCTAGTTGGGCAACATCTCCAGGTGCTGAAGACCTTGCGTGTGACATCCAACAGTGCTAGGCAGTCTGTTTCCTGCACACATCAACCTGCATTTTGTAGAGCCTAAATAATACTAAAATGCGCAGCCTATTTGCACACATGCCTAGACTCACTCATGAGCTGACTATATAGCTAACAAAAGTTGCTCACTAGAGGGAGCAAAATGTAGTCCTCGGGAGCTGCTGGGATAGGAGATAATGAGAAGCAGTCCAAGTGTGCTTTGGAGGCAGAAGATCAAAGGACGGTCTACTGAGAACCAAAATGCAGCTGTAGCTGATGGAATCAGGGCCATAATCAGCAAATGCAGGGGCAGCTGAGGTAGAGGATTATCAAAGAGCCACATTTGGAGCTGGACATTTGTTGGGACAACAAAACACAGGTCTGCACGGCTTGTGGATCAGGTTGCCAGTATGAAGAAGTGGTCACCTGATTGTAGCAGTGTTAGCATTGTACTTTATACATACCTTGGGTGACAGGGCTGATAGCTAGAGGGCATTTCTCATTTGAGGCAGGTGCATTTAATGCTGGCTAACTGCATTTTAGGCCATACTGTTGTATTTTCCCAGGCTATTTATTGATTGCTCCTCCTCCATTGTTGATCATTGATTCATATGAGCACGCTTTGCTTCCTGCTGGCGAGAGGAAGACTGCAGCACTTTGCTGGTTGCCTTTGCCCACTACGTCTGCCTTTATATACAGTCTTGTGTCTTGGTATTTCATTTCCTGAGTTTATTCTCTTTGAGTTCATGCTCATGCTGCTCTTTTCATTCTTTTGTGTTTACAGCAGTTCTATCAGTTGTGTCCTTTTGCTTCTATTGCTGCACACCATTTTAACATGGTATCAGAGTCCCAGTAATCACACAATAAGCTGCCCCCAAAGTTTTGGCTTGATGCTATTAGCGTGTAGTATATGTGCTGAATCACAACCCCACTAGCATTGGTTGAATGTTATGCCTTCTGAGGCTTAGAAGGACCGGAAGCCAATGGTGTCACACATTTGTGTCTTTGGTTGTTTGGCATACAACTTTGGTGCAACAACCACGAAGACATGACTTGTAAGACAAGGTAGTCAAGTGCATTTTCATTGGTTACAATGCAGAAAGCAAGGGGGTACCACTTGTATCAACCCTTTACAAACAAAGTTTTTGTGAGTAGAAATGTGTTCACCGAACGTGCTTGTCAACCCTTCATGGACTTCAAAAATCAGCCCAATATGGGACCTATGTATATGTTTGACAGTTTACTGCCATTGTGTCATACACTGTATACATGTGCTAGCATATAGATGCAACATAAGGAAACAAGTGTGTGTGTGTGTGTGTGTGTGTGAGAGAGAGAGAGAGAGAGAGAGAGAGAGAGAGAGAGAGAGATTTGATATTTTTTGGTTATAACACAACAGCTGCTTACCCATTTGAACCGCCAAAAATGCAGTTCATCACCAAGGTTTGGTAAGTGTCATCTTCTAGGTGTTTTTCTTTTGTTATTATCCATGGATGCTTAATAATCTGGTCCTTTTTCCAATCTGTATTATGAAAAAGGACTCTTGTGCTTTTTGCAGGCATCCTAACATTAGCAGTCAGAATGGGGCAATATGTTTAGACATCTTGAAAGACCAATGGAGCCCAGCCCTAACCCTTAAGACTGCATTGCTTTCTTTGCAAGCATTGCTCTCTGCCCCAGAGCCCAGAGATCCACAGGATGCTGTTGTTGCTGAGCAAGTAAGGATCTTGGGATGACTTTTGATGTGCTGTTTAATTTGACTTGATCATTGATGTAATTTGTAAAGTGTTTAGCCAAAGCATGCAGTTTCATGTCAACCACCCTAGCGTTTTTGAAGTTCACCCAAGCCATTGGTTAACACAGGCTCATTAGCATGAATTATATTGTCAAGAGTTTAATTATCCAATTCTTATTGCTTCCTTCTTAGCAAGCTGTATCTTATCTTAAAGGTCCAAAATATCCAGTCATGCCAGCTTGTCATGACTGGAGCGAAAGCCAGTTTTAGACCTCCAATTCTTGAAGTAGTATCAGTGTTTGCCTGCTTGTCATTGTGGCATGTAACAAGTTCTGAGTTAAATTTGAGGCATTGGTTGTTGTACATTTGCACCTGCTTTTCAAAAATGAAAAACACACTTTGTTCAATCTCACCAAGCCTAAGCTAAGATGTGTCTTGATGTAATATACAGTGCTTGTGGCACAAGTTAGACTCAAATTTGTACTCTTTCTCTTAGTGTTTGCCAAAAGTTTACCAAGCCTGTGCTAGGAAGGGCGAATGTGTTTTGAGTTAACATTAAAGTGCCTGCCGCACTGACTAGACTCAAAATTCATACAGACGAGGGAAGGGAGAACATTAGCAGCTGATAGCAATTGGGTGTCTTGATAGAATGTTTCCTCTATAGACACTAGATGTATTGGCTTGAAGAAAGTCTTAAAATAGCTCTTTGCTCATCTGCACTTCTTTGGTTCATGATTGTGACATGCACAAAGAGAGTTAATTTTCTTATTTGTGCTTTGTTTTTGGTGAATAATAATGATGCATGTAAGCATGCATCAGAAGCTGACTGTTTGTGTTCGCTACTTTTGCAGTACTTGAAGCATAATTCAACTTTTTTGGCTACAGCTCGCTACTGGACAGAGACATTTGCAAAGCGATCCTCTGTTGGAATTCAAGAGAAGGTACTGCCCTTCATTTTCTGATTTGCATACTAGGAAGTGTCCCACATTTGACTTGCTTGTACCTTCTACAGGTTACGAAATTTGTGGAGATGGGATTTCCTAAAGAGGCTGCAATCGCAGCACTTCAGAGTGTTGGTGGGGATGAGAATGCAGCACTTGAAAAGCTTTGCAGCGGTTGATAGCAACCAATAGCAGATTTTGAAGTTTTTGTGGAAAATATTGCATGGTGATTGTGGCACATTATTGTTATCATCAAGTTAATGGAACCTCTATACGTCCAGGAAAAAAATGAAACCACTATAGTGCTGGTTACAGGCTTTTCCCAAGGTGTTTGCATATTTACTTATTTGCACTAATGCAACAGCTTGATCTTCAAGTGGAATTACCGCTCACTTTATGACATTCAGTGGGATTACTGCCAGCTAATTGGTTCAATCAAGAGCAGTGTTTTTCATGGTTGGACCATGTTGGATAGATAGTTTTTTATCCCAGGGACAACTGGCTTTGTCTACTTGCATGGCGAGGTTTGTAAACAACATGAAACTGTTATTTGGCTGCAAAAGTAAAGTACTTCTATTGACTAGGTCAAATTATCTTCTGTGTTGTTCTATTGCTCATTTCAATAACATTTTTTATGTAGATGATTTGAAACAAAGTAAAAAATATACATTAGTGGGCAAATATATTCTCATGTTCTTGAGCTGTTCATAGAATCTCTAGCTGTTTTCTCAGGGCTGGAAAATTTACAAATTTCGCATGATGTGGTATTATATTCTTGTTGTTGTTAGCATGGATATGTAAAGTTAATTTGTGGTTTCATTATTTGCCAAGTTGTATATTCTGCAAGTTTTGTGAGATTTGTTGGATTTTGCAGTTGTGAACATGGTTTGAGTGCCACTTTGACTCTAAACTCAAACTAGAGACATACCCTCAGTAGGACTGACTCAAGGAGTCGGCAAATCAGCAATGGAAAAGTTTATACTTAAGATGTGTAGTACCTCACTAGCGTCCACACAAATCAAATAGCTCACCTTATGTCTAAATGCTACATTAGAATTCACAGCTATGGTGCACTTTACGGAAGGAACAAAGTGTACATATGCCCCAAGGTCAAGTTATGGAAGGTATCATCACTTATACCAGGAGAAAGTCGTATATGTAGGTTGGTTGTTGAAGACGCATGAACTGCTAGACAAGGTGCTGGCAGGTCTTGATTTGGAGTCACCTACTCTTTGCAACAAATTATTCCATGCTTACGTCCTTTAAAGCCGAGACCTCCAATGATGCACCATCCAATGATCTGTGTAAGCAAAATGTTGATGTCCATAGGCATTTACCATAGCGAATATACCTATGATTGTAGCTGACCAGATGGAGTTCGCAAAAAATGTGGGGGGAGGCTAGAGTAAGGGCATGATTATATAGAAGGCAATACAAAGGTAACTTGCCTATTGTTCTTAGACTTTTGATGAGGTCCTCCCCCCTTCCACATGGAACAATTTGAGCAAGCATGTGTGAACATTTGAAGTGAAATTCAGTCTCATGCAGACCTGAGGGTACAGTAGATATTAAACCTTATGCTACAATCAGTCCAAAGCTAGTTCACATGACCTAGATATGTTCTCTTTTAGATCATTGATGTATGTATACTGAATTTCATGATATGCTTTGTACAATGAATTTTGAAGTTGTATAGAAAGCAAGCATGTGTTTATGATCCATTGGAGAGAAAATGAAGTTGGTGAACTAACCATCATGACCTCATCGGGAAGGTGTCATTGATAGCTTCTTATTGTCTGAGAAAGAACAACTTGGACTCATAGTACAAATGGTGATATCAAGGTGATCCTCCAAAGTTTAAATAGATAACTTAGGATTTAGATCTAGATCGGAAAAGGTAGAGAGTCTACCCTTGCTTGTGAGTTGATGATGCTCTCACATGTGCATATTGACTACTTAGAAATACTCATTGATGACTTGAATAAGGAGACAATATGGTTTTGAAGGGTTCGATGGCTGTTAAATCTTTTGACAAATGGTTTGCATGGAAGAGTAATAGTGGATGTAACCAATAACTAAGTAGAATATAATATTGATCCAATGGAGGTTTAGATTGATTCAATTCCAATTGTGTTTTGAGGATTTGTGATTGTCTTCAATCAAGTGTAAAACATGTGAGATGCCACCACAATGCATTAGATTCTTGGTCGCTTTGTGTCATTTTTGGTTACAGATTGGAGAGTTGCTCAAAACCAAGAGTAGAGAGTAAGCAATGGTGGAGCCCCTAGGTTCAAGAAAAAAGAGTGCTTGCAAAGGGGGGATTGTGAGAGGTTATTTGTTGAATGGTGTATGCCCACCCAATAATATTATAGATGGATTTTGTGGTGTGGGTGTGCTTGGTAGTGACTTAATCAAATTTCCTTGTTCTAGTGGATATTGTGGCTTGTGGACTTGTTTGCAGAGGGGAATCCTTCTCCATTTTTAATAGAGATCTTGTCAAGTCTGATAAGTTCAAAGATTTACCTTAATTGGATGACATTGTGTTTAACTATAGGACATTGACTATGAAGGATAAATTTGTACATGTGCAAAAGTATCATTAGTCTAAGCCCTTGCAATCGTATTCATGACTAAAAATTGTTAGACTTTAGGGTTCACAAGGGCATCAATCATCTCAATAACTCAACACCATAGAGCATAGCTACCCTACAAGCTTCAAGAAAGAACTTGATCATGCCAAGACCTTTGCTTTTTGGTTTTTTCTTGAAAGTCCTTGATGTTATGCAATAAGACAAGTTGTTTGGGTCCATAGCAAGAGAGTAAAGCATTCTCTTCAAATATATTCTTGAAATGTATACAAGCAAGGAGCTAAAACCTTTGACGAAACATATCCTTCAATATAGTGAGCTAATTTGAATGGTGTTTTCCCATGGCTACTTGTAATAAATTTTGGCATGCCTATACAATAATTACTACTCTTCCCAATCATGGCAGGACGCTAACATCTGTTTGTTAAGATGGCGCACAATTTTAACTTGCCCATTGGCTCCACATCACCTCCCCAAAAGGAGATGAAGTAAAGCCATGTGCCATGCTTGCTACATTTTCTCAATTAAATTCCAATATCAAAATATGAGTTGAAACTAGCAACTATTCACACTAATGGACTAGCTAAGTTGTGTGTTATTGTGTGATGATGATTAAGGTGTATCAAGACTTGAATAGAACTTGAGAAAGTAACCACTAAAGTGTTGAAAGTAGATCATTCTCTTTTTTGGTGGTTGCAACCACCACTTTCTTTAGGTCAATAGAAATCTCATTTTTGAATTGCAAGTCGGTGCTAACATTTACTTGCTTTACTTTAACACGCACAAACCTCTTTTTATGGAATGGTTCATGATCCCTTATGTGGTTCCACTTGCTCATTCAAGTTAACATAAACTTTGACCTTTGTTCTCCTTAGGCATCTATCATATTTGCCTAATTCTTTGTCCTTTAATGCGATATCATTAAAATTGACTAGCCACTTGGTTTCATTGAATGAATATCAATGTATTCGTGATTCGATTACATTGGTAGGTGGCTCTTCATTCGATTAATTTTTTAAAAGAATCCAAAAGCATAAGCTAGTAGGTCATGTGTTCCTGTTCTAGGCTTTGGTGAATGAGCCTTTCGCCGATTCGAGACTTACAACATATTACTCTCATTGAGCTCTCATTAGATTTAAGAAATCTTTTTTAAAAGTTTGATCCGACTTTCATGAACTCAAGATTGAGTTGATTGGTTTAATAGTCCTCTGAATCCAAAGGTAATGAATTTGGTGAATGGTTTTCCTAGCTTTAAGACCTTTGTAGGTTGTGCATTCAACTCAACTATTGCACCTGATGTTCTATGTGCAAATATTGCGTTCTTAGGTACAAAATCTTTGTAGGGTCTACATTTGATTGTTGCATTCTTGGTTACAATAGCTTAATTGAATCCAAACCAAATGATGAGTCAAATTTCCTCACCCATGTCAACTCCCAAAAATCTCTTAAATGTTCATGGAGACTAAAAGGCTCTACATAAGCCATCTTAATTGGCCAATACTTGAGATTTCATTGGCCTAGAAGCTAGCAATTTTATGATCTACATTTGTGTAAGATTATTGACCATGGTTTTTGTAAACACTCATCTTGTGAAAGGTTTTGTATCAAATTTTCATAAGCATCTTATACAAGCAATGTGGCTTATACTACACATATAACATGTTCCTGGAAGGGGTTATAAAGTATTGCTTATTGACATGTCATTCTATGGAGTTCCTCGTAAACTAGAGGTCATTCCCTACTTCAAGTCTTTGTAACATATATTTAGTAGTAGTTAATGTCTTTTTCCCATTCACCTTGCTTATCCCATAGGCATGTCTTGATCAATTTGAAGATCCTACAAGCTATGTGGTTCTCATTTCACTTAGGGTAGTTACGAATTACTAGGATGGCTTATCTTTGAGAAATATTGTATGTCTCTTTTCTCTCTATTAGGGATGTATTTTCTTTAGTACATATACTTGTAGAGTCTATGTAAAACTACTAAGCAATCAATATTCTTATCTTATTCGCCTTGTTTATTCCATAGACATATCTTGATCCAATTGAAGCTCCTTGATGTGATGCAGTTATTGTATTATTTAGGATAGTCAAGAATTCGTAGGATGACTTATCTTCGAGAATGCAATAGAATTTTTTCCTTGTTTCTTGGGGCTATATTTACTTTAGTAGAATGTACAATAGGGTTCTTTTCTTGCCTCTATAGGATATATTTGCTTTAGTAGTTTTCTTTCTAGAATGGATGCAAAATTTAACCTTGGCTCTAAATATTATCACTCTTAAGCTTTATGATTGCCTTCACACAGACACCACATTGATCTCTTTTAGGTTTGATGTGATCATTGCTTTGTGATTCCAATTAGTATTCACACAATCTTCTACATAAGTAATTTACTTTTTTTGTTTTTTTACTTGTTTGTCCAAAGAACCGTTTGAGCCATTATTGGAGGATTGTTTTGTATTACCGTCTTATTAAATGCATATATGCATATTTGTTAATCTTCTAAGAACTCAATACTCTATCTTATAGGGCTCAAAATGCTTATCTAGGGATTTTTATAAGCTTTGATCCCTTATGTGAAATCTTTTATAACCTCCCTTTGTCAATTGGACACATGAATGAGGATGCAAGTTCGAAGTGAAATGGAGACGTGCAAATATAATGTAAGTATCTGAAACGCTTTGGAAGGGATTATTTGTCAAATTGCATATTTTAGGCACTATCATCCCCGTGTGCAATCATGTTGCAATTGCTTTATTTCTTAACATTATTTGAGAGCAGAGCTTGTGCATCTGCAAGTTGCAAACTAACCCAGGATTATTTAGGAAGACCCATAGCCTTGAGAGTTTGGGGCACTAAACCTCTATTCTTTTGATGGAATCGGTCTAATTAGCATTCAAAGAAAGAAGCATGCACATATTGCAAGGGACCAATCAAAAGTCTAAAAAATGGAATGGGCATTCAACTTATGGGTGCAACCCTAATCCTAAAGCCCATGCATAAAATCTAAAAAGTGAATGGAAGTGCTCAATCGGGTGTGTTCAAACTTGAGAGTCTCCTTCTTCTTGTGCAGAACGAGAGAGAGAGAGAGAGAGAGAGAGAGAGAGAGAGAGAGAGAGAGAGAGAGAGAGAGAGAGAGAGAGAGAGAGAGAGAGAGAGAGAGAGAGAGAGAGAGAGAGAGGTTGTGATACAATAAAAAAGGGTGCCACTACACGCCCACGTATAATGTTGAAAGTCTAGTTATAGGTGCATGTGGCATCTCAATTGATCTTATTACCCATCTATTTGGACTAAGCAACAACACCCACCTATGTTGACTCGCGTATCCTTGCAGAAATTATAGGAAGGGATATTTTCTATCACTTCCATGACTTGATGCAATGTGGCTTTGTCATGTCTTGTCCACTAGCTTTATTTACTTTGATCTACTTCTCAAAGGGTCAAATATATGCACTATTTTTTGTTTTAACTAGACTATTTGAACTCACTTTTGCATAGCACTCTCAAATCAACTTATTTCTTTCACATTTGCCTACAAATAGCATATGAAACTATGTTTTTTCTTTTTTTGTAATTTTAAGGCTTTATTTTTCCAAGAAATAAGACTCTTTGGCCATGCTTTACCCCATCTTCCCCAATAACCTTAATGGAACTAGACACTAAGAAGAAGGCATAACAAACATAATAATAAGAAAAAGGGAAAGGTTCGAGTAGCATGCACTAACCAAGACTTGGATTATAGGAATGGAAGTAGAATATATAGTGTTAGATACATAGTGATAGAGAATTGACTTTGTGCATATCAAATCATGCCCCAAGAGCCCAATAACCCAACACCTCATCCTTTATTGGCTAGTGGAAGCTTCTTCACTCACACAAAGGTCATGGTATTGATACGTGCATAACATCCTCTTAGACATGCCTATACCGCATAGAAGGTTCATACCATCTCTAATTCTGCATTATAGGTCCATTTAGATTTGTAAGGTGCTATCTCATTTGGGCAACATGGCACTAACACCAGCTAGACCATTCAAATCATGTTTACAAAGATCAAGGAGTTTCATACCTCCTCCAAGTTTCCATGGTTCAACAACAACAATTCCTTGCCAATTGGAGAAGCCACACACCTACATCACAAGGCATTCTTTACTACCTCAATCCCTTTCTACATGACCTACAAGCATGTTGTTCCCCACTCATCACCCACATTCTATGAATATTGTTAGTTCCTTTGCATGCTTAATAAAATTTAATAGTGCATCCACAAATGAACCTATCTTTGGGACATTAAGTGATGTCAACTTTGTGCACCTACAAATCCCTATTGTTAAAAAGGTCAAGTCCTACCTCAAACCACTCTAATGGTAAATTATTTGGCTCTCATCTTCTTTGACTTTTCCACCCTTAAAGATCTTCAAATGAGCATCATGGTGCATGAGATGATAGTGGCTTAATAGCTACTCAACTTCTTGCATCTCATAGTCAAGTGCGGTCCACCTAGCCCCATACCATCATCCCCAAACATCTTGCCACCATCCCACAAATGGAAATTTGCAACCTACTGCCTCTAGACTATATGGATTGGCTTTTGGATCATCCCACTTAGAGATGTGTTCCACTCCATGGCTCTATCAAGGGAAAGATGATTCAAACATAGATACTATTTGAAGTCCTTGCACTCACCTTGCAACCAATTATTAGTCCAACTATTAAGCCTCTAACAAGAAGTCCCTCTCTTCAACTAACCCCTTTTCAACAATTGTGGCAGAGACTAAAAAATATGTAACTATATTAGGTTGATCAAACAAAAGAAAATTACATTTTTTGCACTTTTTCTTAGAGAAACAAGCATACCATTTCAATGGTGCACTCACAATAAAATATTAAAAAACAATTTATTCATGAAAAACTCATACAAGGGATTTTTTTAATAGTCCTTGAATATAGGTGATACAAAGAGTTTTGTTTTAATGAATGCTCCAAGCCATCAAACCTTCTACCTTGACAACGACTAAAATTCTATGTTGTTACCCAACCATAATATGCCTTGCTCTAATTTAGCATACCCACCCCTAGCAACCAAGCTAAGGGAGAGGAGGCTTGATAGTTGCTCGAATACCTATCCTGTGCAACACTGTTTCGTCCTTTAAGGATTACAGACTTAGCTAGCCAAGTGGCTTCCAAGTCTACATTCTAGAAAAATTTACGGCCTTGACCCCTAGGATCGACTTGAGGGACCTAGGACCTATTAATCTCTATTAGCAATCCAACACCCAACCATGAAGGTTCACTTTGCAAATCGAGGTTGAGAGTGGACTATCACCACACTTGGTTCAAAGAGAGTGAGAGACGAAGGGGAGTTGTGCTTGACCCTATAAAAATATTGAGGATGCATGCTAGGGTGGATCACTGATGAGCACAAATACAATCATAATGGACCATAAGTAATGACAAAAGAGAACAATTGATATTACTGAAGCATAATGTAAGTACAATTAAATGAGAGTGATGGGATAAAATGAATGTGGGGATGAGTGCCTTTTATAGGCTTACAATAGGTGGTATTGGTAGGTGACAGAGAGTGGAAAGGGACCATGGTATTCCAGCTCCCATGGTTTTAATCAAGCATGTATAAAGTGACCTAGCCTAAGGTTTATTTGCATTGTGATCCTTTGACTTGTTCCATGCAAAGAGGCTACAAAGCGGGTGTGAATGCACATTTCTCAAGAGACCCTCTACCTATAAGGCATAATCTCAACTTTGGTCCCCTAAAACAATGCTAGTCAGGTTCAATGATACAAACCCTAGGCAATCAACATTCGGCCATATTCCTATTTCCTTCTTCAATAAAGCACCTAACTAATTTGGCCACCCATCCATTGGATGGCACTGTCATGACAAGTGTCCACCCACTTTTCACACACCCACACACACACACCCATCATGCTTGGTTATTGCACTATTCTATTAAATGCCTTTAAATCACATACATGAAAACAATAAAAATAGTATTAAAAATCATAAGATAACCATCCTCGTGTTCAAGAGAGAAGGGATACTTCAACCCATCCCAATATAAATTCTCTTTCCTCTTGGTATCCCATCATTGGGTAACTTGACCCTAAACTAGGTTGAACCCATCTTATGATCCCTCCCTTCTAATCGGTGTCCCTTTAGTGCCTATCACCATGCACCATGCCCGTGGTGAAGGGGATGCAATGGCAGTGGAGAAGGAGAAGAGGAAGATGCGGGAGAGAAGAGCACACACAATGTAGGTGATGTACAACTGAATTGACAGCCTTATTGCACTATCATATTATATATGAATAAAGAATAGGTTTTTGGATGCTTGGCATATGTACATGTTCCAGATGAAAAGAGGAGAAAGCTCGATCCAAAGGCAGAAAAGGCCATTTTTATTGGGTATGCACAAGATAGGAAAGCGTACAAATGCTACAATCCTTCTACTCATGAGACATTGATCTCAAGAGATGTGGTATTTGATGAGCTAAAATCATGGCATGAGAAGAAGATCACTGTGATGAATGATGAGGATGGCTATCACGAGCCTTATGTACATGCAGGTACAAATGAAAGTGCAGCAATTTCTGGGCCTTCTAAAGATGCTACTACGTCAGTTAGTCCTTGGACAGGTAGATTGAGGACTTCAACATCTTTGTCCACTGACACGGGTATGTCAGTGAGGGGGAGAGATGTGGATAAAGGCAAAGGAAAACTTGATGATGTTACTGGGCCACTCACCTGTGGTTATGATTCACCTGGTACTGACAGCTTGGATAGTGAGTTTGGTATTCCATCAGTTGTGACTCCTGGTGTGAGACATAGATATAGACCACCTCATGAGAGAGGAGAGTCTCATACTGCACCTCAGTTGAGGAGATCAGAAAGAGTCAGGAAGCCTATGGATAGGCTTACATACAGTGGTTACACAGTGAGACGCTATGCATATATGGCAAAAGTCACTAGCTTCAAGGAACCCACAAAGTTTTCTGAAGCTATTTTGGATGATCATTGGTGTAAGGCAATGGATGATGAATATTCAGCATTGGCTGAAAATGACACTTGGGATTTGGTTGAATTGCCTGAAGGAAAAATGGCTATTGGTTGCAAATGGGTATACAAAGGTTATTCTCAGTTTATAGCAAACAGTTCATGTTAGCTTAAGCCTATGGAAGCTATGTGCAAGGGTGAACTCATATCTATGAAATGGGCTACTAAGTAACTAAGAACATTGGGGTTAGTAGTTGAAAATGAAGGCATTTCTGTTGGGGGTAAAGGCGCCTCTGCCATGCCGCCCCGTGTATTACTACACTGACAGTACCCGCCACTGCACACTGCAGGTGGCGGGCGCCCGTCACGTCACTTTATTCTTTATTCTTTTAGTGACAGTTTGAATAAAGGAAGGCCCGGTCACATATTGTGACTGTTGGAGTTCCTATTTCTTGTCTCTCTCTTTCTTGCTCTTGCTCTCCCGCCATAGCTCACGTGCAAGCTTCGATCCTTCTCACCTTTCAACTGGTATCAGAGCTTGGCATTCTCTTGCTCGAGCTCGACTCGGTGCTTCCCGACCTTCGCATCGACTCGCTTCACGCATTGGGTCTCCATCCCGGCAGCCATAGCCGACCTCTCGAGCTCCCGACTCTCCCCGGCTTCCCGAGCTCCATCCCGGCCTTCTTGAGCTTCATCAGGGCCTTGCCCTTGAGGTATTGCTTCAGCATTTGCAGGCATTTGAGTGTATTCTCAGTTTGAAACAGGGCAGGAACAAAGGGCAGCCACTCTTCTTGAGCTCCATAGCTCATATCTTCCCTCCCCTTTGCATTGGGCCTTCATGGCTTGCCTTGGGCCATCATTGAGCCCCCCACACTCAACATTCAGCCATGTGATTGGCAGCAGCACTCCAGGCCTCAACACGCTGAATATGGCGCCCATTTTCAGACTTTGACCTCCACGTTTTACAGTTGAATGCTTTGTTGCTCATGGAGCACTCATCATTGGCCTATTTGGAGGGCATTTGAGCCATTTTTGGATGTCATTTTGATGCTTTGGCTTGGCATTGAGGTTGGGAGCTGATCATTCTCAGTTTTGAAACTGTCATTTACTGCATAACAATGCTGGAAACAGGGCAGCACCCCTGACACTGACATTTGTTGCTTATGCCTCATTCCATTGGAGCTATTTGATGCCCGTATGCGGTCTACTTCCTACCCGGATGTATTGGGGATGTATGCATTTGGTTTGACCATGATTTTGGCTTGAATTCGGGGCTGAAATCTACTGTTTAGAACAGTAAATACATGCTGGAATAACAGTGGGCTGAAGGTACTTTACATGCTTTGGCACTTACCTACTGATACCGAATGTATGCTTTGGCATGATGTCTCTGACATTTGGGGACGACTTGGAGCATATATATGAGATTATGGGATGCTTTTGAGCTTTGCATTAGCTCCGTCTTCAGTGGCATTTGGATTGACTTGGCATGCTCGTGGACCGCCTATGCCTCATGTCTCTGCTTGATAGTTAGGCTTTTGCATTACATGCTTTGGTTCGTGACATATGCTATTTGGTTCATGTATGCCATATCGACATTTGGAGCTTGGATTTGGATTTATTTGAGCATTCCCGGCTTACTTGATCACTGATCTTGGTTGCTATTTGGATGTCATTGAGTTGACCGAGAGCTTATTTGGGCTTATGTATTGCTTCATGGTTAATACGACCGGTGCTTCATGTATGTCATGCTCTCTTGGATGCGCTTGATGCATTGACATGGTCACTTATCACTGGTGCTTTCTCTTGGGTTGTTTGAGCTTCTGAGCTCGCTTTGTACGCCTTTTGTGCCAGTGGGAGCATTTTACATGCTTGCTTGACCTTTGACAGTTGCATGCTATTGGAGCACTTACATGTATTTGGAGCAGTTTATGTCTTGAGCAGCTACATACGCATTGAGACTTTGGGATCATACTCCGATCTTTATGGATATGCATTGATGTACTCTTGGTTCACAGGATGCTTATGAGCTGAGTCTCATATTTGGATTTTTCTCTTTGAGCAGACACCTATTTGTGTCAGGTTTTGGCAGTTACAGGAACACTTTGCCTAGAGTGTCTGGGGGTGTGCCTTTCACTGGCAGATGTTATTTTGACATGCTTCGGTGTTGAGCTCATGTTCTTTTCACTGTCATTGGCCTTGCTTATGTCCGTTTCATGCCGGCTTTGGACCTAGCATTGTTTGCTTGACATTGGATCCTATTTTGGGACAGTTTGCTCTCTAGACTGCATACCTGCAATTTATTATAGCAAGCAGTTATTGGTGGACTGAGGTGTACTTTTCATGCTGAAATATCCTGATTTGGTGTACCGCACCTAGTACTAAGTGGGCAGTAACTTTTGGCACACTTTGCTCGCCCTTTGGACCCCGTTTTGGTCATTTTTGGGCATTTTCTGCAGTAAAACAGCCAGCAGTTTTACATTGTCTGTGCATTTCCAGCCTGCATTATGGCGACCTCTTCGACTGATAATGCCATATTTAACATCACAAAGTTGGATGGTACCAACTACTCTTATTGGAAGAGTCAAATTTGGTAGGTCTTGGTGTAGAAATCTCAGATTAAGCCACTTCGGTTGAGTGGGGAGCAGCCTGAAACTATGGACAATGACGACTGGCTTGAACTTGATGAGCTATGCAAGTCCACGATTGTATTGTCTCTCACTGAACAGGTACATTATAATGTATTTGAGGAAGCACAGAGTGCATGGGATCTATGGAATAAGATCAAGAATCTTTATGATAAGAAAAGTCCGGCGAGTCAGATGTATTGGTTGAAGCAGCTTATGGATCTGCGCTATACTGAAGAACCTGACTTCGCAGGATATCACCTTTGGAGAGGAAGTAACTCCTCTTTTCTTGCTTGGGACTCTGAATGAGTCATGGGATGTATTCCGCACTGCTCTTTGTGCCTCTAGTGCTACTCTAAAATTGGCAGATGTTGAGAGTGCTCTTCTTCAGGAAGAGGTGAATCGCAAAAACTTGGATGCCTCTCGTGGTAGTCCTGCTTTGACAATTAGAGGCAGGAATGACAGGTATGACCGTGGTAATGGCCGAGGCCGTGACTCGCAGAAGGGTCGGTCTAAATCTCGTGGCAAGTCGGGTAGTAAGTCGCGTGGGCGCAATGCAAATGTCACTTGTCATCATTGTGGGAAAAAGGGCCATATTAGACCACAGTGTCATGAGTTGCGCAAGAGAAGCGCAAGGATAAGGGGAAAGATAAAGTGCAGGAGAAGTCCTCTGATCGCAGCATAGTACCTGCAAAGTCCAGCGTCAAGATTGAGGAAATTAATGTCACGCAGACTGAGGAGTCCGATGGTGGTGATGAGTTTATACTTGCAGCTAGTTCTTCTGATGCTTCACACTTGACTGAGACATCTAGTATGTATGCACAGTGCTGGTTATTGGATTCAGGTGCGTCCTTCCATGTGACGCCTTACCATGAGTGGTTTCACTCTTACCGTACTGTATCTGGATCAGTCAGACTTGGAGATGACAGGTCTCTTGATATTGTGGGCTGTGGAGATATTCAGTTGCAGTTTTCCACTGGCAGTTCCTTTTTGCTCAGGGATGTACGTCATGTACCTGCGCTTACGCGCAGTCTTATGTCTGCATGACAGTTGGATGATGCAGGGTTTCATGTCTGTTTTGGGGATTCTGCCTGGAAAATTACCAAAGGCAGACTTGTGCTTGCTAGAGGCGCCAAGGCTGGCAGCCTCTATTCTCTTGTTGTATCTGGGTCTTCTGTAGACCATGTTTTGGCAGTGGGCTCTATCCCACATGTATCACTTTGGCATGCCCGTTTGGGGCATATGTCTTTGAAGGGAATGAAAATGTTATCTGGTTTGCAGTATCTTCCGCCTTTGGACTATGCACGTTTTGACTCGTGTGATCATTGTCTTTATGGTAAGCAGAATAGGTCTACGCATAAGAAATCGGGCAGGCCACGCATGAGTGAGCACTTGGCATTGGTGCATTCCGATGTTTGTGGGCCTATGCCTTGCATGTCTATGGGTGGCGCGAAGTACTTTGTTACCTTCATTGATGATTTTTCTAGGAAAGTGTGGGCTTATCCCATAAAGCAAAAGTCCGATGTCTTGGCAGTTTTTCAGCGTTGGCTTGCTCATGTTGAGAACCAGACTGGGTATAGGCTGAAATGCCTTAGGACTGACAATGGGGGAGAATATGTCTCACGTGCTTTTGAGCAGTTTTGTGATGACAGGGGTAATAAGCGTCAGTTGACCGCCCTTACACCCCACCCCAGAATGGTTTGGCTGAGCGCATGAACAGGACTATTCAGGAGCGTGTGCGCTCTATGCTTAGCCATGCAGGCCTACCCCCGAGTTTTTGGGCTGAGGCAGTTAGTACGGCAGTGCATGTCATAAACCGATCGCCTTCCAGTGGATTGGATTTCCAAGTTGCAGAGGAAGTTTGGGCTGGTAAACCACCCTCTTATGCGCATCTCCGTGTCTTTGGATGTGAGGCATTCTGCCATGTGCCCAAGGACAAGAGGAGTAAATTGGATCTAAAGAGCATTAAATGCATATTCCTTGGCTATGGTGAGTCAGGAGAGATGGGCTATCGCCTATGGGATCCGCAGGCACGGAAAATAGTAGGCAGCCATGATGTCGTCTTCCATGAAGACAAGATGCACAGGCAACCTGAGAAGGTGGTTGAGATCCGCAGAGTGATCTTTCAGGAGGAGCCTAGAGCTCTAGCACAGCTAGTACTACAGCTTGCAGCAGTTCCTCCACAGGGCCAGGGTGTTGGACAGGCAGTTAGACAGGCAGCAGAGCTTGCGGTGAGACGGTCTGCTAGAGACAGATGTCCACCTGACAGATTTCAACCCTCTATGCATTATGTTTTGGTTACAGATGCAGGAGAGCCTTTCACTTATGATGAGGCTATGCGCAGGGGTGACAGTCACTCCTGGGAGAGGGCTATGCAGTCTGAGATAGACTCCATGCATAAGAATGAGACTTGGGATTTGGTTGCCTTGCCTAAGGGCAAGAAGGCTTTGCCATGCAAGTGGGTGTACAAGCTAAAAAGTACCCCTGGACACCCCAAGCCGGCATACAAGGCTAGATTGGTAGCAAAGGGTTTTAAGCAGGAACATGGTGTGGACTTTGATGAGGTCTTCTCTCCTGTGGTTAAGATGACCACCCTGCGCTTAGTCTTGGCTTTGCTTGCACAGCTTGACTTAGATCTATATCAGATGGATGTCAAGACGGCTTTTCTACATGGGGACTTGCATGATGAGATCTATACGGATCAGCCTAAGGGCTTTGCAGAACCTGGCAGGGAGCACCTAGTGTGCAAGTTGAAGAAGAGCTTGTATGGCTTGAAGCAGGCACCTAGGGAATGGTATCATAAGTTTGATGCCTTTATGCAGTCACAGGGCTACAACAGGAGTGCTATGGATCCGTGTCTTTACACGAAGAAAGCCCGTGAAGGCAGTTTGCTTATCTTGGTACTCTATGTTGATGATATGCTGATAGCAGGGAAAGCTCATGATGAGCTAGATGCTCTTAAATCTCAGCTGAAGAAGAGCTTTGAGATGAAGGATTTGGGACAGGCCTCACATATACTTGGGATGCGTATTAAGCGCGATAGGCATCAGGGGCTTTTGTATCTCTCACAGCGGGAGTACATTCATAAAGTCCTTGAGCGCTTCCGCATGCAGGACGTAAAGCCTATTGGCTGTCCATTACCTTCTTATGTGAAGGTATCACAGGCCGATTGTCCGCAGAGAGATGAGCAGAGGGCCGAGATGGCCAAGATCCCTTATGCTTCAGCCGTGGGCAGTTTGATGTATGCCATGATAGCCACTCGTCCAGATATTGCGCATGCAGTTGCTGTTGTGGCACGCTATATGGCTACACCTGGCAGCAGACATTGGGATGCCGTGAAGGGTATCATGAGGTACCTGAAGGGCACAGCAGATATGTGTATTTGCTATGGCAGCCAGGATACAGGGGTCGTGGGGTACACTGACTCCGATTATGCAGGACATGCAGATAGTAGGAAGTCCACTTCTGGCTATGTATTCACCTATGCTGGAGGGGCTGTCTCTTGGATGTCTAGGGTTCAGAAGTGTACGGCTTTGTCTACCACTGAGGCCAAGTATGTTGCAGCCACTGAGGCTTGCAAGGCCATATGGTTAGGCCGTCTAGTTGCTGACCTTGGGATTGATGCTACACCTACACTGCATTCGGATTCTATGAGTGCCATTCAGTTGGCTAAGAATCCGGTCTTCCATGCGAAGACGAAACACATTGAGGTGAGGTATCACTTCATACGTGGTGTTGTGGAGGATAGGTCTGTTGACCTTGTCAAGATCTCCACTAACGAGAATCCTGCAGATCTGCTCACGAAGAGCCTCACTACTGAGCGCTTTGCCTTCCTCAGGAGGTTGATGGGCGTTGGATGAGATGTCGCTTTTCCTCATCCCTTGTACCTATGTACATTTGTACTGTCTTTTCTTTTTTTCTTTTCTCTCTCACTAGGGCAGATTAGCCTTTAAGTGGGAGGTTGTTGGGGGTAAAGGCGCCTCCGCCGTGCCGCCCAGTATATTACTACATTGACAGTACCCGCCACTGCACACTGCAGGTGGCGGGTGCCCGTCACGTCACTTTATTCTTTATTCTTTTAGTGACAGTTTGAATAAAGGAAGGCCCGGTCACACATTGTGACTGTTGGAGTTTCCATTTCTTGTCTCTCTCTTTCTTGCTCTTGCTCTCCCGCCATAGCTCGCGTGCAAGCTTTGATCCTTCTCACCTTTCAATTTCAAGCCTCTTTTATGGACTGAATATTATTGACACTATGACTGAAATTTCAGCAACCATACATGCAAAAAATGAAGTTGAAAATAGAGTGTTGTTAGTATGTTCTTTAGACATGTATGATGCTATATCATTGTTTGCTCAACAATAAGGATTACAATGGATTGCAGTAGTTGTGGAGATAAAGTATAAGATGGTTAACAAAAAGGTAAAATCAATTGATTTGCCACTTTCACCAGATAGTGAGGGTCTATATGAGAAATTGTCAAGACAGCCAAGTTTACATGATCCTAAAGATATAGGTCATCAGTTTATAGTTGAAACATTATAGGAATTGAAAGTTGGTGTAGAAGGGTTTCTTTTGTCTGTTGAAAGAGACTATTTTATGCACATGTTGGCTAGGCATGGGAAAGCATTTGCATTTCAGCCAGCTGAAATAGGTTGTGTGGATCCGAATGTTGCCTCTCTTATGGTAATATTTATTGTGCCACATGTACCATGAAACTTGAGGCCTATTCCAATGTCTAAAGCTTACTTGCCAAAGCTAATGGATTTGCTAAATGAAAATATTTACATGAAGATCTTGGAGCTCTCTTTAGCCCCATACTCAAACCATTGGTTTACTATGCCCAAAAAGAATGGGGCTTTGAGATTTATTCAAGGTATGGAGTCGGTCAATAAAGTGACCATAAGAAATGTAGGTGTAGGTCATGTGGTTGATGAATTTGTAGAGGCTTTTGTAGGTAAAGTGATCTATTCTTTGGGTGATCTTCACTCAAGGTATGATCAATTTCAACTTGCTTTGAGAGTAGGGATATCACAACCATGAAGACTCCCTTGGGGTTAGTACAAATGTGTACTCTCCCACAAGGTGCAACGAACTCAGTGGCACACATGACAAATACTATTATGAATAGGGTACTCATGGATTTTATACCACAATTTACAATGCCCTTCTTCAATGATGTTCCAATCAAAGGGTGTGCAATGTGGATGAAAGGAATGAAGAGATGGCTGTTCATGGGTGCAAAAAAATTGTTGCAGACCATATTGTGGATTGGAAAAGGATTTTAATGTGTCTAGAAGAGGTGCATTTAACTCTTTCTAGACAAAAGTTGGTATTTGGAGTTGAAGAGGTTTTGATTGTTGGGCATATGTGTGGCCTCTTTGGGCGAAGACCATCACTAGTGAAAATAGATAGGATTGATAGAATGCAAGATTTATGCATGAATGTATCTGAGGTACTAGATTCTTGGGTGCATGTGTGTTCTATTTGATATGGATCCCTCACTTTTTTGCACATGTAGCTAATGCTCTATATCAACTCTTGAGGAAAGGTCAAAGGTTTCATTGGGAAAGGAAGCATAAAAAAGAAATGAAGAAATTAAAGTGGCTCTTAAAATCTACTCCTACATTGAGAAAGGCTGATTATTCACATGGAAAGCCTGTCATTATTACTATTGATATGAGCCCAATCGGAATTGGATGGAAAATCGGGCAAGATGATGAGGAAGGAAAAAGATATGCAATTCACTTTGCTGCTAAAGTATTGATCAAATGAGAGAGAGAAGGTGTCCACAAGTAAAAAGAGAATTATGACAGCTCTTAAATGTGATAAGGAGTATTTTATGGATGCTCATGTAGTCATTGAGACTGATTGTTTACCAATATTGGGTATGATTACCAGTTGTGCTACCCCAGACATTTCTATGCTCTGGTGGATTGCATACATCAAATCTTTGAACCCTGAATTTCAACATATTGCAAGAAGAGATAACCTAATGGTGGTAGGCATGTTATCTCGAGCATGCTATGAGAACGAAGATGGGATGATGGATGAGGAGAAAGATGATGACTTTCTTGTAGCTGAAAATGATGTTTTGATTGGTGAAACTAAATTGGTAGCCATTGTAACTACAATTCCACCTCTCATGAATGCAAGGACAACATTAAATTCAGTAAATAGACCGGCTCATTTATCAAGCACAAGTGTTATAAGAGTGAATTTAGCAATGTAAGGAGTTGCTACAACACTATAACAAAAGAGATATCAAAGAGAAAACACTCTAGATACTATGTATCTTATATAAAAGTGTTTTTGGAAGACAAATATGTAGGAGAATGGCTAAGAATCTGTCAATACCTCAGCACATTAATAAAAAGAGATGAGTGATCAGATGAGGAGTTTAAGAAGATCGAGAGAAAAGCCTATGGGGTTTTCTTAAAATATGGATACTTGTGGAAACATACTAAGACGAAATAGGGTATGCCATTGAGAGTTTTGGATGATAGAGCTTCACAAGTAAATGTCATGCGAGAATTTCATGAAAGCTTATGGGCTGGCCATAGAGGTGTTTGGGATACTTTTGCAAAGATCCAAGAAAGATATTGGTGGTAGGGCATGTATAAAGATATTGCTTACTTTGTGGAAACATGTACGACATGTCAAATGTATTCATCTGTGAGACATCGGGATGGATTACAACCCACATATCCCTTTTCTCTTCATTTCAATTGGAAAGAAATTTAGAAGACCTATAGAGGCAGCGATTACAAAGTTAAGGGCAGCAAGGATACAAAACAAGAAATGGTTTGACAAAAGACATAGATTAAGGCCAAGAACCATACCAGATGGGGATTGCGTACGGGTTTATGATAACAGTTTAGACAACCAACATAGTGCCATGCGTAAAGTCTCTAAACAATGGTTCAGAGCCTATGTGGTAAGACATGTGTTTGATAATGCTACTTATGTATTAAATGAGCTGGATGGGATAGCCATAAAACTTTCGATAGCAAGGAAAAGAATCCAATCATTCAAGAGGTAGGAATAAACTACCTATGAGTTGCTAGAATTGGAAGAAAATAGTGGTCATGATACAAGGGCTAGCCAGGAAGATATGGAAGATGAAGAAGCAATGGATATGGTTGATGAGGATGAGGACTCAGAATCTAGTGATAACTAGGACTTTGGCACATATTGGAGGAGTGTAGGTTCAAAGGGGATAGATATCGTGTCGCTACACATGGACCCAGTGTGAAAAAACTTGGAGTGCATCATCATTCAACTTTCTTATGAATCTAGAGAGTCAATATCATCTTAGTCGTTAGTGCTAGTATCCATGGTATGGTTACTTCCAAAATACATGATTTTTTATAAGTGTAGCCTTTTTTTAATATTTTGGATATTATTTATTTTAAATATCACAAAAAGGTGTAGAAAACTTCTAGAATAGAGTGACATGAAAAAAGCAATTGGCTTTTTAGCCAATTTTGGAAGATCTCATGCAAAGAGAAGGGGCTTCCAAATTCACGTAGCAATGATCATAGTTTACAGGCAACAAACAACACTCTAAATGGGGAGAAAAAGGAGTGACCTGGGAGAATTCTGAGTAGTTGTCTTGAGGTTTTACCCCCCTTTTAGAGCCAATGGAACCATCATATTTGCCATCTGAGCAACAAAGAAGAAGCTAGTTTTTTATGCGCATTTTTGGTCTATTAGGGAGCTCCAGGAGATCTAATGCTTGGAGATTGCTTCTGAGTAGTCCTAGACAAGGATCTTGTTTATCTTCTCAGGTCCTATCAATACATAGTGCTTTGATTCATTGATCTTTGTTTTTATCTTGTGTACCTCTTATCTTTTTTTTCTCTCTTCTATCTCCTATTCTCTACTTTCTTCTCTCTCTAATCCTCAATGGATATAACCTTTTGACTAAAACCCCTTCGACATCGGTTTCTGTGGTGAAATAGGATGAAGAAATTCTTCATCTCATCCCCTAGACAATTCCTCTCATCTCCAACAATTACAAAATCAGAAAATCGATGGATTTGAGGGGCATTAAAAAATTATGTGTCTCCCCCGCTCCTCCCTTCATATGAGAAAAAACGTTTTTGTTAAGCCCCTAGCTTATTAAAAGTGAACCAATTTAGGTTTTGTATGTTCACACTACCAAAAAAATTGGTTCCAGCCTAGATGGAGGGCCAGATGAGCTCTAAATTGTGGAAGGAATAGATGCCTAGCTTTGTGGCATTGAAATCTATCAACTTGGAGCCCTCACTCTTTCCGACTCCCAAATCTGATAGCTGCTTTATAACACCAAACTCAATAGGGATTAAATGGGGAGTCAAACGGACTCTAATCAACAAACAGAGACTTGTGTTGGGTTCCTAGAATCGAAATCTATCCAGGAAAACTCCAGCTCATTAATCCACGCTCGTTTCATTTTCCATGAAAAATGGCTCTTTTATGCCTCCCGGGCCACTTTTGCACTTAAAAAATGGGCCTCAAAATCTAGCTCTCACATTAAGTATCAAATATTGGGAGAAATTTCAACACAAGTATACAAGTTTGTTGTGGATGAAGTTGGGAAACCAATCAATGATGTGGAATACCAGGAGTGAGGCATACAAAACTACACAAATGGGAGGAGCGCTGTCAAAGAGTTTACTGTCCATGATATAAATCATGGGATTCTTATGAACTCAGAAGAGTTTCACTGGGAATTATATGAGACATTTTCAGGCATTTTTATCCAATATCTACCTTAGTTATACAAGTTCTTTTGTATTTAGCATATAATTTACAGACATACTATGTACATTTATGAAAAATAAGTCTATGGGAACCTAAAACTTGGACATCTGGAAGTAATTGACAGTCTGATGGATAAATCACATTAATTCAGGTAGTACAAAAATATGGACAAAAACCCAAAAATGTTGCCAAAAACTGTCAAAAGTCCACTAGGTCCATACGGGACCAAAAGTAACCGACTAAGGTGACCAGCAGGTGACCTAGGCTGGTCAAAAAGTGACCAGGGTTGAAGCAGAGAGCAGCCCGCAATTTTTGGTGCAAAATGTGGGCTGCTCTGCCTGAGGAAAACTGGGAGAAAGCTGGAGCTGAGATGCATGGAATGGAGCATGCAAACTGAAGATTAACAGGCCAACAACTGAAGATGTTAACTTGGTGAGAGCTTCACTTCTCTGCCTCTTTGGTCTGACGAAAATGCATGCTGAAACTGTCTATAAAAGAGGGGAAATCTGAGAGAAGAGTATTCAGCCTGCTCTTATGCACGACTTCTCTCATCTTCTCTACCTTATTCTTGGTCCAATGAAGCCCCCAAGTACTTGAGTGACTTTGGGGCAAGCAAAGGGTGAGGATATTAAAGACTTATGGACTATTATGGGTTGGAATAACCAGTCATAAACAGGGCAGCCCACTATTTTGATCCATTTTTTATGAGCAAACATGGGTTTTTTATGATTGTAATAGAGGAAAATGACCTCTTTTCTTCAGGACATTATTCATAGATGATCAAGAGTGCTTCTTCTTGAGTTTATGCACTCATTTTGAATATGTTTATGGGCTGGAATTTTCTGTTTTAAAACAGGGCTGAAGCTAAAATTATTCTTTTTCAATCCATTTCATGCATCTTTGGCCCAAATCTTGGATGTATTTGATTCTAGCATCAATATACTTGTCCCAAAGGATTGAAATCCATCTTTTACATGTAATAAATGCCAGTAAAGCTTGCATTTGACATTCATAAATGAATTGGAAATCTGAAAATATCCTTTATGAAATGATGTATGTATCCTGAAGCATTTGATGTATTCAAGTTTGTCTTATCCCTTATGTTCATGTATGCTAAGTACAAAGTGAGAAGGCTTGAATTCCTCTTCCGTACCCAAACTATTTCTAATTCCCGAATCTTATTAAAACCCATTCCATTTTTTCTTTCTGAATCTTGAGTCCCAAACCCTTCTTCTGCCCTAAAAGCCCCGGTGGTAGACCTTCAACTCTTAATGCGACGACAGTGGTGAACCAGACGTGAAGGTCGGCTGCAGAAGAAGAAGTCCAATGGGAGAATCATCAAGCTCGGGAGGAGATGCTTTGCAACAGTTGGTGCATCTAATGCAAGAGAGCCAACAACAACAGCTGCAATTTCAGCAGCAGTTGCAATTGCAACAACAACGGAGACAAGAAGAAGAACGGATTGATGCTGCTGCCATTAAGGCCTTAGAAGCAGTTGGGCATGAGCTCAAGCAATTTAATGGGCAAAATGTGTCCTCTTTTATCCGTCTCTACACTGACAAGATGGTCTTCTTTGGAATTCCTCAACATGCATGGAGCCGTTACTTTGCCCACCTGGCTGTGCACGGCCTCCAGGACCGAATTCATGGTCTTTCCCAAAAAGATGCTGGATGGACTGTGTTCAAGAAGGCTCTTCGAGAAGAATTTTTCCTTGAAGATTCTGGCCTTATGACAAAAAAATCTTCAACGAATGGGTTGAAAGGCCCAATAAGGGTCTAACTGCTACTGCTCTTCATCGAGAGTTTGAAAGCAAATTTGCCCAACTAGATCCTGATGACCAACAAGGTATGGAAAGTCAAAAGATTGAGTTATTTTTAAAAGCTACAGATTCTTCTCTTCAGGAGAAATTGACCGATCGACTTGAAGACCCTGACTCTGAGTCGGGACTAAAGACTGCTTGGAGTGATGTCACTGAAGCAGTTAATATGATTGCTCGAAGAGAGCGATTGCGCCTAAGATGGGGTTCAACCCCTGTAACAACTGATTCTATGAAGGAGCCTGTTCCAGCCTCTCGACCTCCTGTCTCTATGGCCGAGCAACCAAGAAAGTCTGTTGTTCCTTCTCCAAAGAAGGATGTCATGGATGAGTTAATTAAAAGCATGCGGGATCTCCATCTTAATTTAACAGAAATTAATTCTAAAGTAGAAAGGCTTGATGTTAAAGTAGAATAAAGGGGTCGGTCATCCGCCCAAAGACCTGTACGAGAAGGCTTTAAAAGACGCTGCATTTGGTGTGATAGCCTTCAGCATGACAAGAGGGAGTGTGGAGCATTCCATGAAGCCAAAGCACAAAAATTAGTCTTTTGGAAGGATGGCAAAATTCATGTGACCGAAACCGTGCTTCCTCTTGAGCCAAACTTCGGTAACGGCGGCATGAAGAAAAGATTGGAGGATTTGGCAACAAGAACAGCCTATGCAGCTGTTGATGCTGCAACTTATGGGTTGCAAATTGAGCCGACTAATGAAATTGTTAAAGCATGTAAAACTAATGCAAAATCTAAAGTGTAGACGTAGGCCTTGGAACGCATGGAGCAAGGCAAGGCAACTAAGGATGATTTAACCACTGCCAGCCAATGTATTCGAGGAAGAATCGGATGGTCCGAGCCTGTGGATTCATTTTCAGCTTTTGCCCGGCTAGCTGAAATTAATAATCAAGAAGCCATGATAGAAGAAAAGAGAAGAAGAGAAGAAGAGAAGAAGAGAAGAAGATGTTGCCCGGTCCTTCTTCTTCAGGACCGACTAAACGCATAACAAGAAGCAAACCAGACCAACAGAAGGCTGCTGAAAATCCGCCGCCACCAAAATTTGACATGGGAGATGCCCCTCAAGCAAAGAAGACAGAAGGAAAAAGAAAAAGCAAACATCCTAGTTACAAGTTGCAGTCAGACATAGAGACCGCAACGGATCTTAAACGGATCCTAGAAGAAAGGATTCTTGGAAGTAGAATTGAATTCACATTAGGTGAAATTCTCGGTATTGCAAAATGAGGATTTCATGATGTAATAATTGATGTAATTAAACGAAAAAGACAAAATGTTGGTGAGGAAACTGAAGAATCTATACATGCTTTTTTGCAAGTACTTCATGTGTATTTGCAGGATGAAGAAAAGCTGAAAACTCAAGGGATTCGTTTGGAGGCAAGCAAAGAATTGATTGCGGCCATAGAAGCCAAAGATGAAGACATTTATGAAGCAGAAGCTGAAGAAGCCATAATGGTGGAGACTTCTCAATCTAAAGTGCAGCCCGTGCAAAAGAAATAGACTTTTCTTCACAACATGCAGGAAGAAAGTGAAACTCGCTTTATTCCAAGTAGTCACTATTCCCGTACCCATTGGGCAAGGGCGACTACTGAAACTGTTGTTTAAAATCGGTGAGAAAGAAACTCCATGCATTGCCCTTATAGACCATGGTTCAGAAATTAATGTTATGTCAAGAAGTCTCTATGAGAATGGTGGATGGCCCATTGACGTGGACCCAGGGTGGCGCATGAAGGCAGCCAATAACTCTTCTGGCGATCTTTATGCAGCATGTCCTTATGTACAAGTTACTATTGGTAACGTAAAAGATGAATTTCATTTCTTTGTTCAAGATTCTTGCAGTTATCCAATCATTCTTGGACAACCATTTATTTCCGAGTCTCGTTTAGAGACAAAGGCTCTTGATGATGGTTCATCATATGCTCGGATAAGAAGCAAGGATAATGATAAGGCTGTTCAATTCCTAACTATCTGTGTTAATCACCATTGGAATAGGGATCGATTGAGAGATCATCTCGTTCCTTCTAATGCCCGAGAATTTAAGGGTTTTCGGGTAGCGCTGCTATAAGTGGAGGCTATGGCAGTGCATCATGTCATAAAAAATTGCCTCCACATATGAAGGAGGCAAGGTCTAAAGCCGATTTGCAGGTTTTTTCAGCCAATGGAGTGGGCTGTTATAAACAATTTTCAGCCTGAACAGGGCTGAAAGAAAGTATTTGAGTCATATGGAGCAAGAACTGAAGCAAATTCATGTTTTACCTAGAGATGAAGAAATTTCAGGTCTATTTTATGGGCTGAATTATAATGATACAATGGCTGAAATTTATACAGCCGTTCATGCAGAAAATCAAGCTGAAAATCAGTCCATACAGGTATGTACATTGGATATGTATGACATAATTCAAGAATTTGCAGATTATGAAGCCTTTGGACAGCCAAACAAGGATGAAGCAAGAGTAGAAACAAAATATAAAACAGTTGATAAAAAGGTCAAGCCGGTAGCGACTCCTCTACCACCTGAAAGCGAAGGATTGGCAGAAAGGGTATCCAAACAACCAAGCCTTCGTGATCCTAAAGATATTGGCCATCAATTTACAGCTGAAAGTCTACAAAAGCTGAAAATTGGTGGACTCTTTCCTCTTGCCGGCTAAAAAACAAATTTTCTTGCAGATGTTGAAGAACCATGGTAAAGCCTTTTCAAGAAAAATTTTGATGGCAAAACATGTATAAAGACATTGAGCATTTTGTTGAGTCTTGTCATGCTTGTCAAATGTATTCTATGGTAAAGCATAGAGATTTGCTTCAGCCTACCTATCCTTTATCTATTCACTATAGATGGGTTATTGATTTAGTAACCATGCCTACATGAATTTGGAACATGAGATATCTAGTACTTGCTAGAGAAGATCTCACAAATCATGTGGAAGGAAAGGCCTTGACAACAAAGTCCACTCATGCTGTTTGCAGATTTTTACTTGAAGAAGTATTTTGCAAGTATGGATGTGTTGCTAAAGTAACTGCTGATAGAGGAGAATTGGATGCCGATGAAGCTCGCCATTTCTTTGCTCAATTGGGGATTAAGCTATCTCTTACTTCAGCCTACAACCCTGAAGGCAATGGTAAGAGTGAAAGAGGTCATCAACCAATTCTTAAAGCTTTAGCAAAATCATGCAAAGGAAAGTTGAGGGAATGGCCTAAAATGCTACCATTCGCATTATGGGCTGATAGAACAACCCATAGTGCAGTGACAGGATATATGCCAGCTGAACTCATGTATGGATAGCCACCTATTATGCCTATTGAGGAATCCATTGTCACATGGAGTATCTTGCCTTGGGATGAAGGCATGAACAGGGAAGAATTGCTGTCTTTACGCATAAGGCAACTTGAAAGAAGGCCAGAGGATGTTAAAATAGCCATTGAAAGGCTAAAAACAGCAAGATTAAAGAATAAGAAGAGGTTTGACAAGCACCATCGACTCCGTCTAAGAGCTATTCAAGAGAATGACTGGGTTCTTGTTTATGATAGCAGCCTGGATAATCAATATAGTGCTCATAGGAAGCTAGCCAAGCGATGATTTGGACCATATGTTGTAAAAGTAGTACATAATAATGCTACTTACTCTTTGGCTGAAATGGATGGGACCATGATAAAGACTCCAATAACTGGGAAACGAATCAAACTCTTCAAACGAAGAGAATCTTCAACTTATGAACTTGAAGACTTTGATACAAGCCCTTTACTCGAAGAGATGCAAGAAGACGAAGACTTAGAGAATGAAGATGAAGAAGAAGAAGACCCTCCTTGACCTGTAATCTTATGAAATGGTACATGCTGGAGGATGTGCAGGTTAGGAGGGGGTGAATGTCAAAGAGTTTACTGTCCATGATATAAATCATGGGATTCTTATGAACTCAGAAGAGTTTCATTGGGAATTATATGAGATATTTTCAGGCATTGTTATCCAATATCTACCTTAGTTATACAAGTTCTTTTGTATTTAGCATATAATTTACAGACATACTATGTACATTTATGAAAAATAAGTCTATGGGAACCTAAAACTTGGACATCTGGAAGTAATTGACAGTCTGCTGGATAAATCACATTAATTCAGGTACAAAAATATGGACAAAAACCCAAAAATGTTGCCAAAAACTGTCAAAAGTCCACTAGGTCCACACGGGACCAAAAGTAACTGACTAAGGTGACCAGCAGGTGACCTAGGCTAGTCAAAAAGTGACCAGGGTTGGAGCAGAGAGCAGCCCGTGATTTTTGGCACAAAATGCGGGCTGCTCTACCTGAGGGAAACTGGGAGAAAGCTGGAGCTGAGATGCATGGAATGGAGCATGCAAACTGAAGATTAACAGGCCAACACAATTGAGGATGTTAACTTGGTGAGAGCTCCACTTCTCTGCCTCTTTGGTCTGACGAAAATGCATGCTGAAACTATCTATAAAAGAGGGGAAATCTGAGAGAAGAGTATTCAGCCTGCTCTTATGCACGACTTCTCTCATCTTCTCTACCCTATTCTTGGTCCAATGAAGCCCGACTTGTGCCCAAGTACTTGATTGACTTTGGGGCAAGCAAAGGGTGAGGATATTGAAGACTTATGGACTGTTATGGGCTGGAATAACCAGTCATAAATAGGGCAGCCCACTATTTTGATCCATTTTTTATGAGCAAACATGGGTTTTTTATGATTGTAATAGAGGAAAATGACCTCTTTTCTTCAGGACAGTGTTCATAGATGATCAAGAGTGCTTCTTCTTGAGTTTATGCACTCATTTTGAATATGTTTATGGGCTGGAATTTTCTGTTTTAAAACAGGGCTGAAGCTAAAATTATTCTTTTTCAATCCATTTCATGCATCTTTGGCCCAAATCTTGGATGTATTTGATTCTAGCATCAATATACTTGTCCTAAAGGATTGAAATCCATCTTTGTACATGTAATAAATGCCAGTAGAGCTTGCATTTGACATTCATAAATGAATTGGAAATCTGAAAATATCCTTTATGAAATGATGTATGTATCCTGAAGCATTTGATGTATTCAAGTTTGTCTTATCCCTTCTGTTCATGTATGCTAAGTACAAAGTGAGAAGGCTTAAATTCCTCTTCTGTACCCAAACTATTTCTAATTCCCGAATCTTATTGAAACCCATTCCATTTTTCCTTTCTGAATCTTGAATCCCAAACCCTTCTTCTGCATAAAAGCCCCGGTGATAGACCTTCAACTCTTAACGCGACGACAGCGCATCTACTTGTCTTGGCTTTGGCACAAGGTCTAGGTGTAGATGAGGCATGGAATGGGAATGTATGGTGCTACATGGAGAAGATAATGATGTAGTGATGGTATATGTGGATAGTGGTAGAATGCCATAGATTTCTAAAGGTAGTGGGAGAATGCTAAGAAATAAATATTTTTCACAAGTATATCTCAAAATTCCTTACAAAATAGTAAGGATTCCCTTTATTAGCATTTTCCTTCTCAAAAGAATACAAAAACCCCAACATGGACATCTCTTGTTAAGAATTGGATTAGAACCATATCTATCAAGGGATACGGATAGCCTAATGTGGACTAGCAAGATGCCATACCTTACTTATTATTGCTAATTAAAATTATATACTACAATATGTCCTAGGCCTGGCACAAGTGATTCTAGGTATTAATGCTAACAAGAAGCTACATGATAGTAGGAAAGAGACTCCTATCTATGTAATAGCTCATGATTGAATTCACAAGCATATGAGCCTCTAGTGTACCTGTAGATAGAGATGCCAAAATGGACCATGATCCACATAAACATAGAATAAGTTCATGGGAAATGCTATGGGATGATCACAACTCACAATGGCATTCTATGTGTGAGGTGCCCGCCCATCGGCTTTCCAGGCACTCTTTTAGCGATCTATCGAGAAATGAATCTAAGCGTTGCTGCCCGGCACTCCCAGGGAATGTTCCGAGTTTTGTCACATAGGGTTTCCCGAATCCGCCTCGCAACGGAATATTCATGACCGATCCCATTAGCATCGACCTGAAATTCGGGCTCCTAGTTGTCAAGGTCTCCTGTTAGCCTTCTAGCATCGGGTTTTGGACATCCTACTTTATGCACAAATACCCAATCCAAAGCAGACCTATGCCGCACTTGGCTCAAAGAGAATGGGAAACGAGAGGGCTGCGCTCCTCAACCTCTCTGCCCATAGTCCATAGTCCCATTCCGGTCCCCTAAAACGGCACGAATCGGGTTCTAACTTATCAATACCTGAAGGTCGAATGATGATAAAAACTTGTGAGAAGCCTCCCAGTTCTCTGGGACCACCCTACCGTAGGACAAACCCGTCGGGAGTTCTGCCCACCCGCTTCCCTTAATAGCTTTAGTTTTCTAATTAGGTCCTACCACATCTATGTGTGACACTTAAAGTCAGCTTCATTAATTAAGCCTTTTAGGGAACAGGGTTCGTTTGCATAACTTATAGCACAGACACGAAAACAGAGCAAAGCAATCTATTGACAAACAAGTTCCTTAACTTATCTTCAAGTTAATCTTTGTCTCCCGCCCATATAGGAGAAATTATGTATCGCTTCTGTCCAACAAAAGTATCCCTTTTGCCCTGCAGAAGTAACTGGTCCAATTCACATGGCACCACAAACTCAATCCTTTATCTAGAATAGGATCTCCCAACATGCCCAGATGTTGGGGGCCACGGAGATCTTCAACTCCATTCTAGACCTAGCAAGGGGTGTCCAGAGCTCCAACTGACCCGCAAGCTGTTAGGAGCGAAACATCATTCCCGTGGTTGACCTTTTCACCCACTCGACCTTCGGCCCATGAATCGAGCAGTGCCCTCTCGGGTTAATCCACGGTGCGATCATGGAGGTGATCCACCCGTGCAATATATCCTTCCTTGATTAAATCCTTTAAGAATCAAGCACAAACAAGGCATTCAGCCCTAATATCATTCTCCAAGAAAACATTCCTTTATTCCCATGGCGACTTGTCACCACAAACCCTTGCCATGCATTTACCATAAATCACAAGCACTTGGAATAATCATCCAAACAACAACTAACAACCAGTTGAATATAAAAGCATTTAGGATGTTGTTCGATCAACCAACAAAACCAATTGCATTCTTTCCAACCAATGCAAGAATAGACGATATAAAATTTCCATTGTATATTTGCTCTCCGCCTTGGGATCTAAGAGCAATACCATGCAAAAATGTTCTTAACACTTCCTTCCTTCGGCTAGGTCATATGTTAAGGATTCAAACACTATTCATGATGTAAGTTCTATAGGCCACTTACCTTGATTGATAACCCAACCCTGGATTTGGATTGGCAAAAGTCATTGTTATCCAACGAATCTCAAGACATCTTACTTTTAACCCTTATGATTAATTTCTTGTACTAGCTCTTAGTCAAGTCATGAGGCAACTAGAAAATTATCCTCATATATCAAACATGTTATAGGCATAACATGTGAATACTTAATAAGATATGTGCAAGATGATCTCAAGTAATTAGACTCCAATAGGCCTTGCATTGAGCTAGAATCTAGTTTTTCTTAATATTTGGGCTCTTAGGCTAAGTACTTTTGAAGTATCTAAACTTTAAACTAGTACTTTCTATTCATGATTCTCAATGTCAAATTCTTTCAGTAATTATGCTATTTGTAACCCTTGACTATACTTTAATCTAGCACTTGTATGCACAATCTTTTAATGTCGTTCTTTTGATGACTATGCCATTCATTACTCTTGACTAATTCTTCCTTGTAATTGCTCTACCAGCAAATAAGTCATATGTAACTAGGTGCAATTATATTCCCTTAATATATGCACTTCACAAACTCCATCTTCTGAGTAGGTGAGATGAAATTTATCCTTTCCCATAACCTATACTCGTGCATCGTAGTATGGGGCCTAACATATCTCATACGAGAATCAAAGCAAACATCTATCAATTTGAAAATACATTACTTACGACTAGAACCGCAGTTGGATTGATAGTGATGCCTTTGCCCGAAGCCTTGTTGTTGGTTGCAGGATTGTCATCCGCACGCGACATTCTTTGCATGGAGGCCATCGTCCGCAAGTAGTCTCAAGAGATTATGAAGGTAGAATAGATTCAAGATGGGAGAGTGTAAGAGAAGATGGTTAAGTCGAGGATCGAGATAGAGGGAATTGAGCTAATTCTCTTCCTTGCAGCCTCTCGGGGTGACTTTCCTCTCTCTCTCTCTCTCTCTCTCTCTCTCTCTCTCTCTCTCTCTCTCTCAAGCTCTCTTTCAAGCTCTTCCTCACAATCGCTTGGAGGGGTATCCTTCTCTCTACCTCTCTCTCGCAGCCTCTCGGGGTCTCCTTATGCTTCCTTATGCCTCTCCCATGCCTCATATTTATAGTGAATTAGAGAAGAGGGCTTGTGGTTGAGAAGTGGAGCTCTTTGTGGAGGGGGATCTTGGAAAGATCAATGATCTGATGCTCAGATCATAAATCTGATGGTTCCATTGGCTCCGAAAGGGAGGTAAAACACCATGACACTTGGTTAGAAAGCTCTTTGTTCACTCCTTCTTCTTTTCTCTGTTCAAAGTGTTGTCCACTGCCTGTGTACTACGATCGCGGCATGCGCGATTTTGCAAATCCTCTCTTTATTTTTTTTCTTTTTATAAAATCTCCAAACTAACTAAAATATCACTTGTCTTTTCTTTTAAATGACATCTAGTTCTAAAAATCTCCTTATCTTTTTTTAAGGATAATATCTAAAATATACTAGTTTTGCCCAAAATCTAATATTTTTGGACCATCCAAACTATACACATTATCTTAGTGATTAATATAACTCATAAGTCTCGTTCACGTTGTAATTTACGTGAAGGGTGGCTACGGTCCTTATCAATCCGAGAAAAATATCAGATTTATGACTCTCGATTTTTCTAAATAAAATATTTTTAATTAAATAAAAATCCTCAATTATTAATGTTAATTAGTTTTTACCTTAATTAGTCTTTAGTTAGTAACCTTACTAACTTATTAATTGATTAACTAACTTTCAAACTAACCAACTAACTTTTATTGTGCAGAGATATTACATCCTCCTCCCCTTAGAGAAATCGAGATGTCCTCATCTTGAGAGAAACTGGGGGTATCATTTTGGAACCTGCGGGTTATGGTCCCACCATGCTTTCATTGCGTTACTCTAATCACTCATCACAGACATGCGGTTTTTTGAAAAAAAAACAACCTATTGTATTTGATATATCCGAGTCTTGATTACAAGAGAAATTTTATTGTAATTACATCTCATGGATATCTTCTAGATTTTTCCTAAGCACTTGGTATATTCTAGATCATTGGAGATTGTACAACTTCTTTTCTTGTAAGCTCAAGTTCTCTTCGAGTTCTATTGGGACAATTGATATAGTTATGTCCAATGTTGTGGCACTTGGAGCATCGGTGTTTAGGGTGCTTTGGACATTCCCTTTTAAAATGACCTAACTCCCTGCAATAGAAACAATGTGGAGCTTTATCACTTGCGGTCACAAGGTTCTTGGTTGTCCTTGGCAGGATTTTCTTCTTTAGACCAAAGTGTCCTAGGATTCTTTTAGCAGATTGGAGTGGTCCTTTATCTTGGAAACTACATTCCCAAATTGTCTTGTCCTTAGTTCGGGACTGAGCTCCATGGACAATTGGCTTTGCTTGTAATACTAAAGAATACTTCCAAGCTTCGACATTCTGGTAAGACCCTATCTATATTAGTTGAGAAGAAATGGCTTAAGAGAAATTCATTGCACATTATAACTATCATTCCTTGACAGAGTATCTCTAATCATTTACAAGTTCTAGGCTCAAAATAGATGCAACTCATAATACTCAAGTTAACTGTAGTTACAAGAGTAAAGTTTATTCCGATACAAGTTGTATTTCATGTCGACAAAATTTCTAGGATTTCTTATAATCCTGAAGTGGTGTAGTAGGTTCTAAGTCTTTGTCTTCACCTGATTCCTCTATATATCCGAAGACTGCACTTGTGTAGCTTCGTTTTCTTGGAGGCTCCGTATCTTTTGGACTTAAGTCAGGGCAATCTGCTTGGGCATGTCTTAGTTCATTGCAATGGAAACATTGACGATAGGGACATCTCCTACGAATGTGCCCTATCTCTCCACATGTATAGCATCTCTTACCCAGATCTCGAGAGTCATCTTTACTACAATTTCCCGATTTAAATTCTTGGATGATTGGATTCGCTCAGAGTAATGCGTCCTGCGGGTCCGCTGTTGAACGCATTGTTTCAAGACGGTGGTTTAGAGGAGTGTTTAGGCCATGGCAAAACTTGGATACTTGCTGCGCAATATCCATAGGTGGTGTATATTTTAGTAGGGTTACAAACTTTGAGTAGTAAGCTTCCAAAGTTAATTCCAGTTGCTTTAGCTTGAAGAATTCATTCATCTTCAAAGTCTGGTAGGTTGGCGGAAGGTATCGTTTGCGTACAGCATCTTTCAACTGAACCCAAGTAACAATGGATTCATAAACACCTTCATCTTTGCACCATTGCTTCCACCATAATCGAGCATGGCCAAGTAACTTAAGTTTGGCTATCATTTCTTGATTGGTAGAGGCAATTCCCGAAGCAAAGAAATAGTCATCCATCGAGTCAATCCATATCTCTACCTCTGTTGCGATGTCTATCCCTTCTCCATCAAACTTGGGTGCCTTAATTTGCTTGAGAAAGGATTTCTTCCCTTGCATGTCAACATTCGTGGGTGCAAAAGGTGCCTAACAATCAAGCCATAATGCTTAGATTAATTTGTTTAGGATATGTCTACAAACCATATATTAATCAATCACGTATCATTACAAAGTTTCGTTCTGATACCAACTGTGAGGTGCCCGCCCATCGGCTTTCCAGGCACTCTTTTAGTGGTCTATCGAGAAATGAATCTAAGCATCGATGCCTGACACTCCCAGGGAATGTTCCAAGTTTTGTCTCCTAGGGTTTCCCGAATCCACCTCGCAATAGAATGTTCATGATCGAACCCACTAGGATCGACCTAAAATTCGAGTTCCTAGTTGTCAAGGTCTCCTGTTAGCCTTCTAGTGTCGGGTTTTGGGCATCCTACTTTACACACAGATACCCAATCCAAAGCAGACCTATGCCGCACTTGGCTCAAAGAGAATGGGAAACGAGAGGGATGCGCTCCTCAACCTCTCTGCCCATAGGGCATAGTCCCATTTCGGTCCCCTAAAACGGCACGAATCGGGTTCTAACTTATCAATACCTAAAGATCGAATGACGATAAAAACTTGTGAGAAGCCTCCCAGTTCTCTGGGACCACCCTGCCGTAGGATGGACCCGTCGAGGGTTCTGCCCACCTCCTTCCCTTAGTAGCTTTAGTTTTCTAATTACGTCCTACCACATCTATGTATGACACTTAAAGTCAGCTTCATTAATTAAGCCTTTTAGGGAACAGGGTTCGTTCGCATAACTTATAGCACAGACACAAAAACAGAGCAAAGCAATCTATTGACAAACAAGTTCAAACAAGTTCCTTAACTTATCTTCAAGTTAATCTTTGTCTCCCATCCATACAGGAGAAATTATGTATCGCTTCTGTCCAATAGAAGTATCCCTTCTGCTCTGCAGAAGTAACTGGTCCAATTCACATGGCAACACAAACTTAATCCTTTATCTAGAATAGGATCTCCCAACATGCCTAGATGTTGGGGGCCACGGAGATCTTCAACTCCATTCTAGACCTAGCAAGGGGTGTCCAGCGCTCCACAACTGACCCGCAAGCTGTCTAGGAGCGAAACATCATTCCCGTGGTTGACCTTTTTACCCACTCGACCTTCGGCCCATGAATCGAGCAGTGCCCTCTCGGGTTAATCCACGGTGCAATCATGGAGGTGATCCACCCGTGCAATATATCTTTCCTTGATTAAATCCTTTAAGAATCAAGCACAAACAAGGCATTCAGCCCTAATATCATTCTCCAAGAAAACATTCCTTTATTCCCATGGCGACTTGTCATCACAGACCCTTGCCATGCATTTACCATAAATCACAAGCACTTGGAATAATCATCCAAACAACAACTAACAACCAGTTGAATATAAAAGCATTTAGGATGTTGTTCGATCAACCAACAAAACCAATTGCATTCTTTCCAACCAATGCAAGAATAGACGATATAACATTTCCATCGTATATTTGCTCTCCCCCTTGGGATCTAAGAGCAATACCATGCAAAAATGTTCTTAACACTTCCTTCCTTCGGCTAGGTCATATGTTAAGGGTTCAAATACTATTCATGATGTAAGTTCTATAGGCCACTTACCTTGATTGATAACCCAACCCTGGATTTGGATTGGCAAAAGTCATCGTTATCCAACGAATCTCAAGACATCTTACTTTTAACCCTTATGATTAATTTCTTGTACTAGCTCTTAGTCAAGTCATGAGGCAACTAGAAAATTATCCTCATATATCAAACATGTTATAGGCATAACATGTGAATACTTAATAAGATATGTGCAAGATGATCTCAAGTAATTAGACTCCAATAGGCCTTGCATTGAGCTAGAATCTAGTTTTTCTTAATATTTGGGCTCTTAGGCTAAGTACTTTTGAAGTATCTAAACTTTAAACTAGTACTTTCTATTCATGATTCTCAATGTCAAATTCTTTTAGTAATTATGCTATTTGTAACCCTTGACTATACTTTAATCTAACACTTGTATGCACAATCTTTTAATGTCGTTCTTTTGATGGCTATGCCATTCATAACTCTTGACTAATTCTTCCTTGTAATTGCTCTACCAGCAAATAAGTCATATGTAACTAGGTGCAATTATATTCCCTTGATATATGCACTTCACAAACTCCATCTTCTGAGTAGGTGAGATGAAATTTATCCTTTCCCATGACCTATACTCGTGCATCATAGTATGGAGCCTAACGTATCTCATACGAGAATCAAAGCAAGCATCTATCAATTTGAAAATGCATTACTTACGGCTGGAACCGCAATTGGATTGACAGTGATGCCTTTGCCCAAAGCCTTGTTGTTGGTTGCAGGATTGTCATCCGTATGCGACATTCTTTGCATGGAGGCCATCATCCGCAAGTAGTCTCAAGAGATTAAGAAGGTAGAATAGATTCAAGATGGGAGAGTGTAAGAGAAGATGGTTAAGTCGAGGATCGAGATAGAGGGAATTGAGCTAATTCTCTTCCTTGCAGCCTCTCGGGGTGACTTTCCTCTCTCTCTCTCTCTCTCTCTCTCTCTCTCTCTCTCTCTCTCTCTCTCTCTCTCTCTCTCTTTCAAGCTCTTCCTCACAATCACTTGGAGGGGTATCCTTCTCTCTACCTCTCTCTCGCAGCCTCTCGAGGTCTCCTTATGCTTCCTTATGCCTCTCCCATGCCTCATATTTATAGTGAATTAGAGAAGAGGGCTTGTGGTTGAGAAGTGGAGCTCGTTGTGGAGGGGGATCTTGGAAAGATCAGTGATCTAATGCTCAGATCATAAATCTGATGGTTCCATTGGCTCCAAAAGGGAGGTAAAACGCCAAGACACTTGGTTAGAAAGCTCTTAGTTCACTCCTTCTTCTTTTCTCTGTTCAAAGTGCTGTCCACTGCCTGTCTACTACGATCGCGGCACGCGCGATTTTGCAAATCCTCTCTTTATTTTTTTATTTTTATAAAATCTCCAAACTAACTAAAATATCACTTGTCTTTTCTTTTAAATGACATCCAGTTCTGAAAATCTCCATATATTTTTTTAGAATAATATCTAAAATATCTAAAATATACTAGTTTTGCCCAAAATCTAATATTTTTGGACCATCCAAACTATACACATTATCCTAGTGATTAATATAACTTATAAGTCTCGTTCATGTTGTAATTTACGTGAAGGGTGGCTACGGTCCTTATCAATCCGAGAAATATATCGGATTTACGACTCTCGATTTTTCTAAATAAAATATTTATAATTAAATAAAAATCCTTAATTATTAATGTTAATTAGTTTTTACCTGATTTAGTCTTTAGTTAGTAACCTTACTAACTTATTAATTGACTAACTAACTTTCGAACTAACCAACTAACTTTTATTGTGCAGAGATATTACACTATGGATTGGACAATAGCTCGCTATGATCTCATTAAGAGAGAAAAGAAATTGGTAGAATCTATAATGTAGTATAGGAATGATGACTAGCCTACATCCTTGGTTCTCAAGCCCACTCTTGTGCTACAATCACTTGAAAGCCCAAGTGGTAAAACCAATTATGGGCATGCAAGGGAGGAAGCTACATGATAGTAGGAAGGAGATTCCTATCTATGTAGTAGCAATTCATGATTGAATTCACAAGCATATGAGCCTATAGTGTACCCATAGATAGAGATGCCAAAATGGACCATGACCTACATAAACATAGAATAAGTTCATGGGAAATGCTATGCGATGATGACAACTCATAGTGTCATTCTATGGATTGGACAATAGCTCGCTATAATCTCATTAAAAGAAAAGAAATGGGGAGAGTCTATAATGTAGTATAGGAATGATGACTAGCCTATATCCTTTGTTCTCAAGCCCGCTCTTGTGCTATAATGTAGTATAGGAATGATGACTAGCCTATATCCTTGGTTCTCAAGCCCGCTCTTGTGCTATTATCACTTGAAAGCCCAAGTGGTAAAACCAATTATGGGCGTGCAAGGGAGGAAGCTACATGACAGTAGGAAGGAGACTCCTATCTATGTAGTAGCTCATGATTGAATTCACAAGCATATGAGCCTCTAGTGTACCTGTACATAGAGATGCCAAAATGGACCATGACCTACATAAACATAGAATAAGTTCATGGGAAATGCTATGGAATGATGAAAACTCATAGTGGCATTCTATGGATTGGAAAATAGCTTGCTATAATCTCAATAAGAGAGAAAAGAAATGGGTAGAATCTATAATGTAGTATAGGAATGATGACTAGCCTACATCCTTGGTTCTCAAGCCCACTCTTGTGCTACAATCACTTGAAAGCCCAAGTGATAAAACCAATTATGGGCATGCAAGGGAGGAAGAGACTTCAAATGACCATCTCTCATGATAGGTCCTAGAACTATATGGAGCAAACAAAGGAAGGAGTTTCACATGTCTATGATAGCGACTTGATAGAGAAGACTCAAGTGCCTATGGAAAGCAATGCCCTCGTAGAATGAAAATCTTTAGGTGGAGACTATAAAAGGTTATGCTTTGATTTGGCAGCCCATCCAATAAGATTGCATAATCTCCCTTTTCCCCTTCTATAAGCATATAGAGAAAATGGAAAGTACTTTTCTAGGATTGTACTCATGTTGCCCCTTCTTGAAAAGCTTGGAAACGAGTCAAGAAATGGCTAAAAGAAGCCAAGATAAGGGAGAAATTTGTTTTTAGAGTAGCTTGTTTTGGTGATAGAGGAAGTCTTGATGATATTAGTTGGAGACTTGTTAGCCTCATTAACATAGTCACCCTTAAGTTCTTATGGCCCAAGAAAATCAAAATAGTATTTGGAACTCATAGAGGTGCGACTGCTAAGGAGGAGGTAACATTTTAGCATGAGAATGTTTGACTATCCTTAGAACACTAAAGGCTAAGCATTGGATCTTCAAGATTTTCTATAAAAAGATAAGTTCAGTGGTCTCAAACCTTGTTGCAAATTTAGATGTTGTAATCTTTTATTACTTTTTGTGACCTATAATACATTGCCACATTATATTTTTATAAAATTAATTCACAATATATTCAAACATCACTAACTTGATGAAAAATGGATAGATAAATTGAGCATGTTTATGTAGTGTTAATTTAACTAACCAAACCAATTAATTTAGGATTTCCCAGTCACAGATGAAAAGTGTTAAAAATGATTTCATTAAAATGGGATATATACAATGCCCAATACTAGGCTAACACTAATAAAGAGAACCCTTATTTGAATAAAAATTTTCTTAATAGCCTCATAAGTAGCAAACTAGGTAGCCTCAAAACCCAACCATGCATAGGTTTTGTAGACTAAACTTCCGTTGAAGGAGTTTGGAAAACAATCATGGTGTCGAAGAGGTTTTAGTTTGAAAGGTCGTATCCATCAGGGATTAGAGGGAGAAGAAAGTAGAGAATAGGAGATAGAAGACAAGAAAAAGAATAGGCAAGAGATTCAAATGAATCCCAAGAATGCTGAAAATCAAGTTCTCTTCAAGACATGTCCATACGTCGTGAATTAATCATAAACCTTTTGCCAAGTTTGCCAAATCCTTTGCACAAGATAAAGACAAAGCTAGATAATTTAGACTCTACATGTACTACATGTAAAGTCTACTACACATCCAAGACAAAGAGTCCAAATAATCCAAATGTCAATAGGTTTAGATGATTTCTTGGTAGGAGAAGCCCAATTAATTCTCTTGGAATGATAGAACCTAAGAAGGCAAAAAAATCATTGTATGGGACTCCAAATACACTTCAGCCCTGTGTATTCTTGGTTGTCATAGCAGTCATAAGCTAAATTTTTTATGGCTAAATTCCAAGTCAAGTGGTTCTTGAATTATCTAGACAATGTCTACTACTACTCAGAAGCAATCTCCAAGCATTAGATCTCTTGGAGTACCTTGTACCTAAAAACTTGCACCAAATACTAGCTTCTCCTTTGTTACTCAAATAGCAAATTTGATGGTTATGTTGGCTCCAAAAGGGGGGTAAAACCAGAGGACACCTGATCAAAATTCTCTCGAATCGCTCATTCTCCCCTCTTCCAGTACTACGAAGGATTGTTTGTTGCTTGAAAACAGTGATCACCCCTGCTTGAATTTGGGAGCCCTTCTTTTTTCATGAGATTTTCCAAAACTAGTTGAAAAGAAACTTGCTTTCTACATGTCACCCTATTCTAGAAGTTTCTATACATTTTTAGGATATTTATTAGAAATAATGTCTAAAATATTAAAAATAGGCTAAAATTGTCCAAAAATCCTATCATTTTGAACCATCTATACTATGGACACCAACACTAATGACTAATATGACATTGACTCTCTAGATTAATAAGAAGGATGATGATTTACTCAAAGGTTTTTCACACATTGTGTTCGCATAGCGACACAACATCCACCCCTTTAAGCTTGCACATCCTCCAGTATGTGCCACAGTCCTAGTTGTCACTAGATTCAAAGTCCTCCTCATCCTTTGCAACCATATCCTTTGCTTCTTCATCTTTCATATCTTCCCTGGCTAGCCCTTATATCATAGCCACTATTTTCATCCAATTCTGGCAACTCATAGGCAATAGATTCCTACCTCTTGAATAATTTGATTCTTTTTGCTACTACCAAATTCTTATGGATGTCCCATCCATCTCATTTAATGCATAAGTAGCATTCTCAAACATCTGTCTTACCATGTAGGGTCTGAACCATTTTTTGGAGACTTTACACATGGCATTATGCTAATTTTCCAAACTACTATCATAAACCAGCACCTAATCTCCATCTTGTATAGTTCTTGGCTTCAATCTACGTCTTTTGTCGAGAACCATTTCTTGTTCTGTATCCTTTCTGCCCTTAACATTGCAATTCATGCCTCTATATCTTTTGACTTCCTTTCCAACTATCTAATATGTAGTAAGGCCAACAACTGCTCTTGATTCATCTCCTCTTCCCAAGGTAGCATACTCCATGTGGATATCATCTCTTCTATTGGCATGATAGGTTTTTGACCATACATCAATTCAGCAATAGGCATATATTAGGCATATATCTTGTAACAACACTATGAGTTATTCTATCAGTCCAGAAAGCATAAGGGAGCAATCATGGCTACTCTTTTACCTTCTCTTCATATGCTTTTGTTAATGCCTTCACAATAGGCAGGTGACCTCTTTCACTTTTGCCATTTCCTTCAGGGTTACAAGCTGAATTTAAAGCAAGCTTTATCCCCAACTTGTAAATAAATCATGGGTTTCATCCACATCCAGTTCACCCCTATCTATTGTAATTTTTCTCACACAGTCATATTGACAAAAGATCTCTTTTAAGATAAAAGACACGCTGCATTTGTTGTGTTGGTACATAGAGCTCTCCCTTCCACTTGATTAGTCAAGTCTTCATGGGCAAGTACAAGATACCTCATTTGCCAAAGTTCTATAGGCATTGTGACTAAATCCACCATCCAGTTAAAATGAAGAGACAAGGGATATGTGGGTTGCAATCCATCATGATGTCTCATAGATGAATACATTTTATATGTCATACATGTTTTCACAAAGTGAGCAACATCCTTACACATGCCATGCCACCAATATAGTTCTTTGATCTTTGCAAAAGTATCCCAAATGCCTCTATGTCCAACCCATAAGCTTTCGAAACTCCTGCGTAATGTTTACTTGTGAAGCTCTATCACCCAAAACTCACAATGGCATACCCTGTTTCTTCTTAGCATGTTTCCACAAGTATCCATCTTTTAAGAAAAACCCATAGGTTTTCCTCTTAATCTTCATAAACTCCTCATCCAACCACTCTTCTCTCTTTGTTAATGTGTTGAGGTATTGACCAATTGTCAATCACTCTCTTGCATATTTGTCTTCCACAAACACTTCTACACAAGATAGATAGCATCTAAAGTGTTTTCTCTTTGATGTCCAAGCTTTTGTTAGTGGTGTACCAACACCCTGCTTTGTTAAATTCACTATTATAGCACTTGTACATGGCAAACCAATTACTTTACTTATTGCATATAGTGTTGTCCTTGCATTGATGAGAGCTGTACTTGTAGTTACAATAGCTACCAATTCAGTTTCACCAATCAAAACATCATTTTTAGTAGCAAGAAAGTCATCTTCTTCCTTCTCATCCATCATCCCATATTCATTCTGAGAGAGTGCCTGAGATAACATGTTTGCGACCGAGTTATCTCTTCCTATAATATGCTGAAATTCAAGGTTCAAAGATTTGATGCATGCAATCCATCGAAGCATAGCAATTTCCGGGGTAGCACAACTAGTAATCATACCCAATATCGGCAAACGATCACTCAATGACTACACAAGCACCCATAAAATACTCCTTACATCATTTTTAGTAGCAAGAAAGTCATCTTCTTCCTTCTCATCCATCATCCCATCTTCATTCTGAGAGAGTGCCTGAGATAACATGTTTGCGATCGAGTTATCTCTTCCTATAATATGCTGAAATTTAGGGTTCAAAGATTTGATGCATGCAATCCATCGAAGCATAGCAATTTCCGGGGTAGCACAACTAGTAATCATACCCAATATCGGCAAACGATCACTCAATGACTACACAAGCACCCATAAAATACTCCTTATCACATATAAGGATTGTTACAATTCCCCATATTTCTCTTTATACTTGTGGATACCTTCTCTTCCGTTCAGTCAATACTTTAGCACTAAACCGAATCACATATATTTGCCCTTCCTCATCGTCTTGCTCGATTGCCCACCTGATCTCGATTGGGATCATATCTATAGTAATAATAATAAGCTTCCCATGTGAATCATTAGCCTTTCTCAATGTAGGAGTTGATTTCAAGAGCCACTTCAATTTTTTCATTACTTTATTATGCTTCCTTTCATTGTGAAACCTCTAACCTTCCCTTAGGAGCTGATATAGAGCATCAGCTACATGTGCAAACTAAGGGATTCATATCAAATAGAACATATATGCACCAAAGAATCCATGCACCTCAGATACATTCATGCACACATCTTGCATTCTATCAATCCCATCTATTTTCACTTGTGATGGTCTTCTCCCATAGGGCCCACACATATGCCCAACAATCAAAACCTCTTCAACTCCAAAGATTGAATTTTGTCCTGAAAGAGTTAAATGCACCTCTTTTGGATGCATCTAAATTCTTTCACAAGCAATAATATGGTCTGCAATAAACTATATGCACCCATGAGCATCCATCTCTTCATTCTTTTCATCCACTACACACTCTTTGATTGGAACATCATTCAAGAAGGGCATTATCAACTGTGGTATAAAATCGCTAAGTACCCTATTCATAGCATTTGTCATATGTGCCAATGAGTTCGATGTAACCTATGGGAGAGTACACATCCATACTAACCCCAAGGGAATCTTCATGGTTGTGATATCCCTCCTCTCAACTACAAGCTGAAATTGATCGGGCACAATAAACCAATGAATTGAGTACAAGGCTAGAGAGGGCTCCAAGATCTTCATGGGTATCTTTTCATTTAGCAAATCCATTAGCTTTGGTGAGTAAGCTTTAGGCACTGGAATAAGCCTCAAGTTCCATGGTAAAATGTGGCAATATTACCATAGGAGAGACAACATTCAAATCCACACAAACTATTTTAGCTTGCTAAAATGCAAATGCTTTCCCATGCCTAGCCAACATCTGCATAAAATTATCTCTTTCAGCAGGCAAAAGAAACCCTTCTGCACCAACTTTCAATGCTTGTAATGTTTCAACTGTAAATCAAAGATCTATATCTTTAGGATCCCATAAACTTGGTTGCCTTGACACTTTCTCATATAGACCCTCACTATCTGGTGGAAGCAGCAAAGCAACTGGTCTCATCTTTTTGTCAACCGTCTTATATTTTGTCTCCACAACTACTTGAACCCATTGTAATCCTTCCTACTAAGAAAATAATGCTATAACATCATACATGTCCAAAGATCATACTAACAACACTCCATTTTTAGCCTCACTTTCTACGTGTATGGTTGCTGAAATTTCAACCATAGTGTCATTAATATTTAGCTCATAAAGAGGCTTGAAACGCCTTCATTCTAGCTAACAATCCCAATGCTCTGAGTTTCTTAGCAGCACATTTCATAGATATGCATTCAACCTTGCACATAGCTTCCATAGGCTTAAACCAACATGATCTGTTTGTTGTAAAGTAAAAACATGCTTCATTTCATTAGGAGGCAAGTACATCCTCCTAATAGCATTAATGTAACCTGCATTACAATAGTGCTCATTGCAAATCTAGTTCTTTGAATTCCCTTGCATTTGGAGGCAAAGGAAACTCTTGAAGTGTATCCCAATTTCTAGGATGATTAACACAAATAGTAAAAAATTGAACTGCTTTCCTCCCATTCTTGCTTTTGACTCTTGCATAAGTAGAACCATCATCAAGCACCTTTGTTTCCATACACACTCTTGTAATATAAGGCTGTCCCAAAATCACTGCATATGAGGAACTATCTTGCACAAAGAAGTGCTACTCTTCTTGTACGCCACCAATTGTCACATTTACATTAGGACACACAACATAGAGCTCCCCTAAAGAATTATTTGTAGCCCTCATACACCAACCATGATCCGTGTCTACATGCCATGCTCTATTCTCATACAATTCACACTCAATAACATTAATCTCGGACCCATGGTCAAGCAAAGCAACACAAGGAATTTCATACTCCCCTATTTTCATTACCATTTTAGTGGTAGCCCTTACTTAGTGATTTCTTGTGTAATGACTATGAGGAATAAATCTTGGAGTCTCCTACCCATATTGTTGCATATGCCTTACTCCATTATGCATATTGCTACAATACAATGCATTTTCAGTTAATTTCTTTTCTTTTCCACATGTTGCCCACTTATTAGCAGCATCCTTCATTGATAAACCAGCACTTACATCATGCTCATATTCAGACTAAATGCCCAATAAACCAATTTCCTCTTCAAATTGTAGCAATGCATTAGTGATGTCACAAAGAAACTAGTGCTTTCTCTTAATTATGTCAATGATTTCATCATGAAGTTCCTACTTGGCAATGCCAAGCACCTCCCCCAAGGTGAATTCCACCCAACTTTTTAAAATCCATTCTTCAAGAACCTTCTTGAGATCTTTGGCTGTCTCAATATTAGACTATAGCCTATATCCTGACTGCTTGCCCTTCTTTTTGCCCTCTTGTTTGCTATCTTGTTTTTGCAGTTGTCTCAATATTAGATTGTGGCTTATATCCCAGGTGCTTGTCCTTCTTTTTGCCCTCTTGTTTGCTATCCTATTTTTGTTCCTACCCAAACTCTTCCATAACATGTTGAGAGGTGGCTAATTTGTAGCTTTAGGCTGATCCACACTTCTTCTTATCATTCTCTTAGATGTCCCTGCATTATCTTCATCTCTCTTTTATTTCTCTTCCACAAGTACATCTGTGTTTTGTACTTTTGCTAAATATGCATACACTGAAATATGCATATACCAATGATTCACAACCAATCGTCATGAATGTCTTTCCAAAAGCAAGAAGCAGCCCCATTTCTTGTGTATGGATCTTACCATCTTTCCAAAATATGAGCCATCATGCCAAGGCCTCCTAATAAGTAGCACAATCCTTTCATGTTGCAAACTATCACACCACATACATCTTTTCTCCAGTTTAGGGGCTGTTGCCCGTCCCCTTTTCTCTTATCCTTTCTCATGCAATTTTGTGACCTTCAACTAAAGATCCCATATACCTTTAACCAATTGATCTAACACATCTTCCCTAGCACTGGAAACATCTAGTACAGCCATAGGTTAGCCAAAGAAGTAGATGGCTTACTCGATACATCAATTGTTTCGCCAGTAACAGTGGGCCATCTAAATACGTGCAATCTTTCTCTTCTTCTATGATTTTTTACCAATGCAATAATAGCATCATTAATATGCCTCCACTCTATTCTAAGCCATGTCTCTATAGTCCAATCCTCTAACAAATCATCAAGCTTCTCTTGAAGCTCAGGATCTGTCACTTGTAGAAATAATTCAATTTTTTGACTAGTAAGAGCTTGATGCTCTGCAAGATCTAACTACTCAAGCTAACTTTCAAATTTTCTTAATAACTATGTAGCCACATGACCCTTATTGGGTTTTTAAACCCCCTCTTGGAAAATCTTGCAGGTAATCAAATTGGTGTCTTCAATGTAAATTTCTTCCTAGAGTGTCTTCTTGAAAGCTACGTAGTCACCATCTTGCATGTACAATTTGATAACTCAGGATTTCAATTCATTGTACAGTGACCCATACAAAATACTAGCTCCATGTAAGTTGAGTCATCCCAAAGAATTTCATCTTTTGAGCATATGTATGCAAATATGCAGATACATTCCTGTCATTAAACAACTTCATCTTACACTCTACTACTTGCAAAGCATTTATCACAACAATTTTTGTTTGAGCAAAATCTTGCATCACCTATTGTTGTTGCTGTACCTGCATAAGCATCTTCATATTCTACACTAATTGCTACAAAATATCATTAGAAATTGTGCTTGAAGGTTCTCCCATCCTGTCTTTTCTTCACATTAGCTTCACCAATGTCAGAGAGGTTTTAGTCAAAAGGTCATATTATCCACTGGGGATCAGAGAGAAAAGGAAGTAGACAAAGGAGATAGAAGAGAAGAAAAAGAATATACAAGAGATTCAAATGAATCCCAAGAATGCTGGAAATCAAGTTCTCTTCAATATATGTCCATATATCATGAATCGATCATAAAATCTTCTATCAAGTTTGCCAAATCTTTTATATAAAATAAAGACAAAGCTCAATGATTTAGACTCTACATGTATTACATGTAAACTTTGTTGTATATCCAAGACAAAGAGTCCAAACAATCCAAATATCAATAGATTTAGATGATTTCTTGGTAGGAGAAGCCCAAATACTTCTCCTAGAAGCACTATGTATTTATAGATTCTAAGAAGGTAAACAAATCCTTGTATGGGAGTCCAAATACACTTCAGCCTTGTGTATTCCTAGTTATTACAGTAGTCATAAGTTGATCGTTTGATGGCTAAATTCCAAGAAAAATGGTTCTTGGATTATCTAGATAGTATCTACTACTGGTCGAAAGCAATCTCCAAGCATTAGATCTCCTGGAGTACATTATTATACCCAAAACTTGCACCAAACAATACCTTCTTCTTTGCTATCAGATAGAAAATCTAATGGTTCTATTGGCTCCAAAAGGGGGGCAAATTTGGAGGATACCTGATTGAAATTCTCTTAGATCGCTCCTTCTCTTCTCTTCCCATCCAAAGTGTTGTTTGGTGCGTGAAAACTACGATCGCCCTTGCATGAATTCAAGAGGCCTTCTTTCTTTTTCTCGTGATATTTTCCAAAACTAGCTAAAAAGAAACTTGCTTTCTACATGTTATCCTATTCTAGAAGCTTTCTACACTTTTTTAGCATATTTATGAGAAATAATGTCCAAAATATCAAAATATGCTAAAATTATCCAAAAATCCTGTCATTTTGAACCATCCATAATATGGACACTAATACTAATGACTAGTATGACATTGACTCTCTAGATTAATAAGAAAGCTGGATGATGATGCACTCGAATGTTTTTCACACTATGTTTGCATAGCAGCACGACAACAATCATGCCTAGGTAGGCCTTCTTGAATGTCAACTTAATCCACCAACCAAATATGGTCCTTCTTCAATGTCAACTTAATCATGGCATCTTAATGTGCCACATCTTCCGCTACCTTCCTTGATGGGCATCTCTCTCTCTCTCTCTCTCTCTCTCTCTCTCTCTCTCTCTCTCTCTCTCTCTCTCTCTCTCTCTCTCTCTCTCTCTCTCTCTCTCTCTCTCTCTCTCTCTCTCTCTCCCTCTCCCTCTCCCTCTCCCTCTCCCTCTCCCTCTCCCTCTCCCTCTCCCTCTCCCTCTCCCTCTCGCTCTCTCTCTCTCTCTCTCTCTCTCTCTCTCACTCTCTCTCTCTCTCTCTCTCTCTCTCTCTCTCTCTCTCTCTCTCTCTCTCTCTCTCTCTCTCTCTCTCTCTCTCTCTCTCTCTCTCTCACTAGAATAGGATGGACCATAATGATTGGAAAGGGTTGAGCATTGATCATCACCTCCCCCAAAATGCAACCTCACTTTGTTTGATAGCTGCATGATGCTACCCATTTGCCTACTAGAATAGGATGGACCAAAACGATTAGAAAGGGCTGAGCATTGATCATCACCTCCCTCCCAAAAGTAACCTCTTCCCCATCTCCATAAACACACCCCTTCCCCTCATCCTAATCGAAGTTATTTTCTTTCTGGCCTTTGAATGTAGCCAGCATGATGCATGCAGCTAGGATCACTCTTTAATGCCAACACAATACATACACTTGAGATCATAGTGTCAAAGGCAAGAATGTCCACACTGTGAGACTCCTAATTATCATGTGTTGGGTCAACTTTTAGTTAAGGAGAATAATGTGACAATGATAATGGAAGTAGGGTTGGAACAGAATGTCCACACTGTGAAACTCCTAATTATCATGTGTTGGGTCAACTTTTAGTTAAGGAGAATAATGTGACAATGATAATGGAAGTAGGGTTTGAAATAAAACATTGAGCTACATGGAATGGTATGCATGCTAGCAAAATGGACTATAGGGTGAACATATAGTATGTTTGGAAGGGCTTCTGTATGAACCTCCAAGTATTATAAGAGTTGGGCTATTACCAAGATGATGGGGCATAGGACAAGAGTGACATCCATTGATGCATTAGAGGTATTGTGTTTTTTTGTGGCATTGAAATACACCTTGTATATTCTATTATCATGAGGATAAATCTTTAGGAGGATAGCTAATGTTTAGGCTAAGGCTAGCTTTATGGGTGTGAGCGCTAATGTGGTCAAGGATGAGAAGACAGTGGGAAAGCAAACACAAGGGAAAATACTCTAATTATCCTTTTGATGAGCACTTTATGATGCTTTTGCATGCATGGGGTTAATTTGAGTGTGTAAGCCTATTCTTAGCCTTTTGGCCAACTTATGGACATGCTTTTTGGGGACTAAGACTATTAAAAAAGCCTTTAGGATTGTAGAAGAGAAAAAAAGAGAATGTAATGAGAAGCTTGCTAGGATGGAGATTATCTTGTGATGGGAAGAGCAAGAAAAAATCAGTAAGATAGTCTATGAGTTGTCAAGGATTGTAAACATTTGATCTCCTTTTATTTGAGCTAATCTAGAGTATGTTGCCGGAATGTCTCTAGTGCTCTCTAAAGAGATCAGGGGAGTAGATAGATAGGAAAAGAATAATCTAGAGAGAGATATTGGAATGTGGAGTGTGATTACTGTAGTTTCAGCTAAGAATATGTATCATGTGATGTAACTTATGAAGGCTTTGGAGAGAGCAAAACAACGTCATCATGTGGCAAATCAATCTAGAAGAGGGAAGTGGGTAGTGAAGAAGACGAATAACATGAGGTCCAAGGTGAGACGAGAGTGTCAGTTGCTAATTGACAAGTACCAAAGCCTACTTCACGTTGCATATCAACACGCATATAGATGAGTTGTTGAATGTTTATTGCCTGTAGAAGCTTCCCACGTTCAATGCTAGAGACATTTGTAGTCATGGCCTAGTCCATAGTTTGGAAGAACATGAAGCTCAATCATGAATAGAAAAAGTAGAAAGCATAGGATATAAAGTAGTGGCCATGGAATCACATCTCTTTGATCTTGACTCTAGACATTACTAGGCCTCATGGTACAAAGGGAGTAACTCTTCACTAGAAAACCCATCCACAAGTTGTAATTGATGGTGATACAAATGCAATCACCGTCATATCAAAGGTGGATGAAGAAATTGATGTTGGAGTGAAGGAGGAAACTTTGAATGGATTAGCCACAAAGACTACATCTCAACTATAATAAGTGAAGTTGTTGAAATCTGGATTAAGCTTGTTGACTCCAGAGAAATTATGGAGCTTGAATTGAAACATTTTGATTATGAGCTTGTACCTTCCTAACTAAATGAAAAGTGAGTTTCTTACATTTATATTTACCCTTGCTATTTTGCATTTTTCACTTCTTCCCCTCTTGGAGTGAAAGCCTTGATGTTTCCATTCTAGTATCTACTATGGTAACTATTCCTAGCCTTAATCAATCCAATATCATACCTAGCTCTTGTAATCCAAGTCAAGGAAGCCTTAATTTTAGGCAAAGGAATTATTGATTCTTTGATCTTATATCGAAAACTTATTGTATCTGGAAGTTCTATGTGAGAGAAAGCATGGATTATGTTGGAAGGTAGTCCATTGTCAAGTTTTGTGTGAGCAGAATTGTTGTATGTTTGACGAAGAGTTAGAGTTCATATTCTTTTGAGAGCGATTTCTGAGAGAGAAGTTGACTTAGAGGCCAGATGCCTAGAGTATGTCTTATGTGTATTGAGTTATTTGCTCACAATATATGACAAGGCAGCTACTCTGGAGTTTTCCTCGTGTTTCTATCTTTTTCTTCATAGGTTCTAGCTCTGATGCCAGGAGGCATATTCCACGGTGGATTCCGTGCCACGGTGGATTCCGTGAGGTTTTACGATGGATTCCGTAAACTTAGATGACCGGGGCTCATACACAAAGAGGATTCTTTGTGCGAGAAGTTGATGGGGACGCATGTCCTTTTCGGGCGTTTCATTAATTTAGTGTGTACATGGGTGATTCCATAGCGGGTGATTCCGCAAAATGCATATTAAATTAATAAACGTTTATGAGTTTAGAGTGCGCACTCGTAATAAATTAAGGTTAGGATCCACCGTGGAATATGCCTCCTGGCATCATACCCCCGGGGTGGGATAGCAATTGACCTCAATTGCTATTAGCTCAATGTGGAGCTAACAGAGTGGGGAAAGCATTTAAGTCTCTAGCATGCATCCATTGTGCTTCCTCTACAGGATGGTTCCAAGATAGTTGATATGTGCTGGTGGCTTCTTTGAATGACAATTTGTTGCGAGATGCCCTGGCTGGTGACACTTATAGCATACTATTGGCTTGGCTTTAGTTACATTATTTGCAATGGCTGGAAGTCTGGGTACATTTGGATTTGGTTGTGGAATAGGCTTTGGATTTGGATTGACAGTGGATGGTAATGCAGGTGGTTTAGGCCAATTCTTGTGGAAAGATGGTGATGAGAAACGACCTGGATTAAACCTTCTAAAATTGGAATTGAATTGCTTAGATCCGTAATTACCGTTGGCTTGGAATTGCTGTGGTCGTCTATCTCTTCCGCGTAACTTATCTTCAGTGTCGTGAGCTAAGGAGATGGCGTCTTCAAGAGTAGCAGGCTTGAACATGTTCACTTCAGCGTAGTAATGTCCAAGAAGTCCAGACATATACTTCCGCTTATGTGTCGTATCTGGTACATCTTCAAGCATGCGTAACTGTAGGAGTGGTATCAGAGCGGAGCAGAGATCAAGAGCTTCCAATCGCTACCAATCTCGGGCGAAGGCGGAGCTCCAGGAACGAACGGACTCTACAGTCAATCTCGTCGCGAACCGTCGATACAGGCAGACTTCTGGCGATCAAGAACCCTTGTTTCTACTGTCAGATCGTGAAGGACCAGGCTCAGCAGGCGGAGGACCACGTATTCATCCCCTTCATCAAGTCGTTGAAAACAGAGATAAGCTCTCCTCATAATCAAGTTAATTACTATATCAAAGCTTAATCTTAAGCTTAGGAGCTTCAAATTCCATAAATCCTCATCGTTGTATAAGAGAATGCCTCCGATTTTTCCGCGCGAGAAAAAAACGGCCCCCCCCTCTCCACGAAATTTGATGTCGCCTGTAGTCCATTAAGCTATTAAGCTTAATCTCTTTAATCAACTAAAGCTTAAAGCTTTCTGCAAGTCACACAGGGCAAACAAGTCCACAAACTCCAGGTCCTGCACTGCAAAAGTCAAGTTCAGTAAGTCAAGTTCTGCAAGTTCTGCAAGTTCTGCAAGTTCTGCAAGTCGGCCTAAGTTCAGCAAGTCAGCAACTCTGCAAGTCTGCTAAGTCTGCAACTCTGCAAATCAAACTAGTCAACTGGAGTCAGAACTGACTAGTGCTCAAAACTCCTAGAAGACTTGTTCCTATGCAAAAACTCTGAATTGGAAAGTTGTTAGTGGCAAGGTGTTCTACCTATCTGCAAGTTCGTTGAAGTACTTTCAGCAAACGAAGATATAAATATTGCAAATTTTCTGAAAATTGAGAAAGAAATACCCAAAAATACATAGCCTTGTAACCCCGAATTTGAGCTACGCTCATCCCACTAACCTGATTTTGAGTGAGAAAGGTTTATTGAGTTTTACAGGATGACTACCCCACATATGGATGATCCTATGACTGAAGACGACCTACCTGAACCTACCATGGAACAAAAGCTGGATCTAATCATGTTGCAATTGGAAGAAGAGCGAAGGGCTAGGCAAGCATTGCAAGCGCAATTGACAAAACTACAAAGAGCATCCACCGACAAAGAAGAACCTCAAGTTGAAGATTTGATTCGACGTACCATCGACGCCACTCTTGAAGCACAAACCATTCGCAAGGAATCCAAGATAAGTAAACGAAGTTTCAAGTTTCGCACTTTCAATGGCATACGAGAAGGAAAGACTGTTTTATCATTCATTAGCCAGTTTGATGACTATTTCCATGAGAAAACTTATCCCGAAAAAGATAAAATCAAGTGTGTTACTAACCATCTGATAAACAGAGCATCACTTTGGTGGACTGTAGTCCGCAAGAGCATAGAATGTCCTACTACTTGGGAAGATTTCAAGAAGAAGTTCATGCAGAATTTCCTTCCACCGCAATTTCATGAGAAGGCTATCAAGCAATGGGATTTACTTCAACAACGGGATCGTGAGCCTATTCCACAGTATACAGAGCGTTTTTGGAATGCACTCCTAGAGTTACGCATGCTTGAAGACGTACCAGAGACGACACATAAGCGGAAGTATATGTCTGGACTTCTTGGACATTACTACGCTGAAGTGAACATGTTCAAGCCTGCTACTCTTGAAGACGCCATCTCCTTAGCTCACGATACTGAAGATAAGTTACGCGGAAGAGATAGACGACCACAGCAATTCCAAGCCAACGGTAATTACGGATCTAAACAATTCAATTCCAATTTTAGAAGGTTTAATCCAGGTCGTTTCTCATCACCATCTTTCCACAAGAATTGGCCTAAACCACCTGCATTACCATCCACTGTCAATCCAAATCCAAAGCCTATTCCACAACCAAATCCAAATGTACCCAGACTTCCAGCCATTGCAAATAATGTAACTAAAGCCAAGCCAATAGTATGCTATAAGTGTCACCAGCCAGGGCATCTCGCAGCAAATTGTCATTCAAAGAAGCCACCAGCACATATCAACTATCTTGGAACCATCCTGTAGAGGAAGCACAATGGATGCATGCTAGAGCCTTAAATGCTTTCCCCACTCTGTTAGCTCCACATTGAGCTAATAGCAATTGAGGTCAATTGCTATCCCACCCCGGGGGTATGATGCCAGGAGGCATATTCCACGGTGGATTCCGTGCCACGGTGGATTCCGTGAGGTTTTACGGTGGATTCCGTAAACTTAGATGACCGGGGCTCATACACAAAGAGGATTCTTTGTGCGAGAAGTTGATGGGGACGCCTGTCCTTTTCGGGCGTTTCATTAATTTAGTGTGTACATGGGTGATTCCATAGCGGGTGATTCCGCAAAATGCATATTAAATTAATAAATGTTTATGAGTTTAGAGTGCGCACTCGTAATAAATTAAGGTTAGGATTTATTTCTAACCAGTTGATTTATTTATGTAGCTGAAGACTGCTAGGTATTCACTTTTGTCGGTTTAATTGTATTATTTTACTAACGATTGTGAATGCTTCAGTTGATGTGTAGAGATAGAAGCAGTGGCGGAGGAAAGCATTGGAGTCTAGCGAGTATTCGACCTTTGGATTATATTTTGATAGGCGCCACGCCTATATTTTGTTATGTCTATTGAGACATTGATTATTGATTATTATTTTGTATGCGCCTATGCGCACGGATATGTTATTTCTATTTGGACATTGAGATTGGGCGTGCCAGACTCTATGGGCACCGTCCATTAGCTTTATTTTCCTATTTTTGTAGAAAGCAAACTCAAAAGCTAAAAGCTTGTCATATTTTTGTAAATTGGGCTATTATTGAGCATGAAGATTGAAATATACATAAAATACATGCTTTGTGAAGCGCTCACACAAGGCATGGGGGAGATTGAACCCAATTTGTCTCTTGTCTCTTGTCGTGCATGCTTTTACATGGTTTTTTGTGCAAAAAGGTAGAGTTCATTGTTCTTGGGGACCTTCCGGGATTCACCACGTGAGCATTCTGCGACCGATCTGCGCACCAAGCTCTTCCTAACAACTTCACAAGACCCCATGTCTTCTAGACATCGAGCATGCAACATTTCGACATCTTTGGTGAACTCGATGTGAAGGCAGGGGTGAAGAGCTAAGTATGGATGCAAATGTAGAGATGCTTTTTTTGGCAAGTTATTCTAGATCTCTTGGACATCCAAGGTGCAGAAATGCAAGGCTTTATCTACTACCGAGGATGAGCACATTGCAAGTACATTGTTGACATTAAGACATGTAAGAAGGCTCTATGGTTAGGTCATCTAGTTACATATCCTGGTATGACTATGATTCCTACCTTGCATTCAGATTTGATGAGTGCCATTTAGTTGGCTCATAATTCAGTCTTCCATATGAAGACAAAGCACATTGAGGTACACTATCACCTCATTACAAAGGTGGTAGAAGAGAAGTCCATTCAGCTTGTCAAGATACCTACATATACAAATCCTACAGATTTGCTCACTAAAAGTCTCCCAATGGAAGGATATGCCTTCCTTAGGTGGTTGATGGGTGTAGTATGAGATAATGTCTTTTCTCACCCTTTTGTGCTCTATGTACATGATGCTTTTTTTTCTCTTCTTTTTTATTTTACTCCTCACTAAGTCACATTCACCTTTAAGTGGGAGGTTGTTGGGGGTTAAAAGCCACATGTGCTTAGCTAGCTGCCTACATTTAGTTGTATACAAGCATGCACACCAATATACTACAAGTCGTAGGGACCCATCATTTTCACTTTATTCTTTATTCTTTTAGTGACAAATAGGATAAGGGAAGGTAGGTCACACATTGTGACTATTGGAGTTCCCACACATCATCTCTCTCTTCTTGCTTAAACCTCCATAGCTCTTGCTCTCTTCTTGCTTTCACTTCTAACTCCACCTTTCATCTCTTTTGCTTACCCAAAATGGCAAACCTATAAGGTACCTAGATATCTAAGCACCTCTCCTATTTTCATGACTTGAAGCCAAACCTCTATAGCCACTCTCACGGATCCTCTAGCCCTATATAGTGCATTTTTGCTTTCAGTTTAATTATAATAGCACCTACCACTTGAGTGTACTTCTCATACACTCCAAGTAGCTTTTCTATATTTCTTTCTTCAATCTTGAATAAGTTTGAGTTATCATTATTAAATAGTTGTGTTCACATGTGGGAGCCAATCGGGAGTGGGAGCCCATATAGTAAACATTTTCCCACTTTGTACTAGGTAACCTTGAGAAGTTGATTAGTTGCTAGGGCAAAGAGCAGAGGTGCCAATGGGCAACCTTGCCTCACCGACCTCTACAAGTTGCAGGAGTGAGACATGTATCCATTCACCCCAAACTTCATTCTTGCATTGGTGAAAAGCATGCCAACCATTTTATAGAATGCATTCCCAAATCCAATCTTATCCATAATAGCTAGCATATAAATGCCATTGTAGCTTATCATAGGCTTTATCCAAATCCATGTTTATAAAAAAAATTGTTCCCTCCTATTTCAATTGCATGTTTCATTGCAACCACTAAGTTTAATATGGCATCTTGGATCTTTCTTCCATGCATGAATCCATATTGGGATCAATGCTATACTTTTGACAATAGAAACTTTATTTAAAAGGCCATAGCATTTGAAATAATCTTATAGATCACATTAAGGATAGTTAGAAGCCTCCACTATGAGGGTTTATTCCTAATCACCTCTTCAGGTATTTATCTAGCCTCGATTTGCAAAGTTTGACATATTCCCTCATCTCACGCAAATATTTGCAAAGCTGGCGATATCCTTGCCACAAACAGACCATGTTGACTCATACACTTTCATCAAGGCCATGTAGGCTAGGTGATTGCCCTTTTCACATCTTCTTTAGCACATAGATATCATAACCTTCCTCTAGGGTTGGTGCGTTCCCTACTATGCTTGACAAGTGCTCCATAAAACTCCAATAATAAAGACATAATCTGACTATTGCTTGCCATCCGCATCTTCCATTATTGCAATATTTTCCCTTTTTTGTTCAGGTTGTAAAGCTTTGAAGAAACTAGGTGTAGGGGTATCTTTCTCCATGTAGTGGTTACCCTTTAGTTGTGTCTATATAGTAGCAACTCTCCTCTTTTCCTCAATCTTACGATAATCCCCAATTCTTTGCAACATCCAAACCATAGACATATCATTAGGGTGAATAGCAAGGGAAGGCAACACATTGGCTCTATATTTGATAGTCACATCATAATTTCTTCTCCCACTTGTAGCTCTAGCTCAGCCATGTTGTTTTGCCACCTTGGTGATGGCTTTTACGGTAGTTTCTATTTTCAAGCATGGATCATCAATACCTTTAGTGACTTCTCACCATTTATCAATAGACACTTTGCACAGGCTTTTATCCTCGAGGAAAGAGTTATTAAACATAAACTGTGGCAACCCATTCCTATGTGTAGAAATTTTTAGCATGACTTGAATTAGGTAGTGGTTGGAACTTGTGACAACAACCATGACTTTTAAGCTTGATTGTGGTACAATCAACCACCCCCCTTGATTGTCATATGCACGGGCTAGTCTCCTAGCTCATCCATGAATCATCCTTATATCTAGTATCCCATGCGTAGGCCGGGCATCATTTGCTTCACACATGTGAGCCAAATTGATTAGATCATGCTGCCTATGAAGCTCATTCCAACTTTCTCTTTCCATAATCATCATTGAGTCACACTTGTGAGATTTGTCTAGTTGGGGATGTAATCATGTTCCAATCCCCAACCATGATTAAGGATTATTGCTTGAGCTCTAAGCTCAAAGTTTCCCATAACTTGGCCCTTTATCATTGAAGCATTAGGAGCATACATGGAATGGACATGCATAGTCATGCTTGTTATATTTGTTTTGACTCCTATTGTAGAGCCCCATATCCTCCTTCCACTTTACATTGGGTAGAGTCCTTCTTTGACTAAAATCAATGTCCCACCTCTCCCCCTATTTGCTATTGCCGAAATGGGGGCATAATCATGAATCTCCATCCCATTGATATCCTCAGAACTCAACTCTACTTCTTGTAGAGCCATGATCTTTGGCTTCCTTCTAATTAGGAATCTTTGGCATGCACCCCTCCTACTACCAGAGCACACAAGCCTCACGTGTCCCAAGAAATGATATTGAGCTTGCTCGAGCTATTAAATATAATAAGCATCAAAGTAGAACTTCTGAAAATCTTGATTTTCTTCTACCAAATGGGCATATACATTCTTGTCCGCCAGTGGTGTTTGAGCACGTTTTTTAAAGTGATATGTTGCCCTTCTTTCCATTTTTGATATTTGCATGGTGTTTAATCCATGACCGATCCTCCTTATTATTCGAAGTTGATGCCTTTTGCTTCTCCTTCAGTTGCTCCTTAAGACCATCAATCTTAAGTTTGCTTTCATTAACTTCCTTGTGTTTACTCTATGCTTCTTTTCCACTCCCTACTTTGTCCTTTGGTTGCACCTCAACACTCTTAGAAGGCCCACCTTGGTTTATTTTATCATCTTCCAAAGCTGGTCCTTTTACTGAGGATTCTTTTGTTTGCAATATCTAGCATAATGACCTATTTGGTGGCATAGGTAACATGCATCAGGAAAACAACTAAATTTAACTTCATCGCATACCTCAATCCTTGTGGGTCATACACTTCCAAAAACTTTGGTATCTCTTTATGCCTATACCATAGGATGCATGCTTTTTTATTTACTCTAACAATGTCATTTGTTGCTTTCGAGATGTACAAAACTCTTCTTGGTGCTAAAGATGGGGATCTGATTTCCAAGCCAATCAGGCAGCCCTAGGTATGTGGACAAGGCCACATTGGCTCTAAGCACTTTTGCTCCTTTCTTTGCAACGATCTTTTGGTGCCTCTTAGAGAACTCCTTGATATTCTATCACAGTTAACTTCTCCACCTCTCCCATATCAACCTCTTGGTGCTTAGTAGTAGCAACAAGGTAACCCATATCCATTGCCTCTTCATTTCTAGATGCCTTCCTACTTAGGGCATCCACACCATTGCCATCAATATTTTGTGTGTGTCTCTTCCTGAGTTGAATAGCCACACGTGCCGCGACCACTTGTCAAGGTGGCCAAAGCACCCTTAATAGTGATTAAGAGTCTTTAATAGCCTTCATTATTTCCAACGGCCACGTTCTCCACTCTACCTGCTGTCTAGAGTCGACACCCAATAGCATGCCCTTTGTATGGGCCGTTTTCCCCCTTGGTCACAGGGCTCCGACACATTAACCTTTCAAAGATAATAAAGGAATAGTCACCTGCATATCATATTTCTTACTTCTGAGACATTATTATTAGGGTTTTGTATTCATCCCTGCGCGCTCGCCCGCCATGTCGATCAGCGAGCTCGCCTGCACCTACGCAGCTCTTATCCTGCACGACGACGGCATTAGCATCACGGTACGCGTGCCCTCCCATCTTCTTCCTCTTTGATCTCTGTGATTCTGTTTTTGATTCTGGATTGCTTGCCTTTGAATGCCTCTTTTATGAGATGCTGGTTGCGGCAAGGCGCGTCTTTCTCCATCTGTCGTATAATGTGGTTTGGCCCTGGGAGGCAGAGGGGAAAGAAAGCATTGAATCCAGAGAAATGGCATTCATGGATAAAAGGGGAAGAGTGAAGTCTCACTTTTCCTGACTTGGCATGTATTCAAGGGGAGGCCATCAGCCGTTCAAGATTCACAAGAAGGTTTAGACGAATTTCGAGTATGGTTGTCACATTGTGAATTACAACAACATCGTAGCTTCTGTGAGGGAAGAAGAGCTTACCTAGCTGCGGTTGGGGGCATGGGGCTGACCGCCTAGTGCGGTGCCTCCCCAGTAGAAGCTTATGATCTTCAACTCGATAGGGGAAAGCAAGGGAATCGAGTCTCGACCTCCTTTTCCCGCATGTGCAAATGTCTAAAAGTTATTGTTATTGCATCTGAAATTGAACTTTACATGGTACTGCAAGGTACAAGTCTATTGATACTCTGACATTTCTGATGCTGTTGTTTCTTACAAGATAGACCCAGGTTAGAATATATGAGGTATTGGTAACTAACACTATAGTTTCTGGGGCTTAGACCAATATTGATTTTTGCAAGTTAGCATTTTTGCGGTGTTATCTTGTGCCGCAGTCTGGAATCCACTGCCTTGCTTGGTTACAATGGTTTGATGCCTGTGTTCTAGATGGCAATTGTATCATAGGCAGAATTGATAGGTGTTTTGTATGTGAGTGAAAATCGCAAATATAAGCTGCTCCATTCTGTGAAATTAATTGAAATATTCTGCTTTATTTGGTAAGAATGCTGTTTTGCTTGAGCTACGTTTGTGTTACATTCAAAGCTGGCTGTGTGCTCCTTAGGTCCAATTCTAAGTCGCAGGTGAACGATCTAAAAGCATCGGTGCTTCAGTTTTATTTAAACTTGAATCATATCTTTTTACAGGCTGAGAAGATAGCAACATTAGTGACGGCTGCTAATGTTCAAGTGGAATCTTACTGGCCTGCATTGTTTGCCAAGCTTCTTGAGAAAAGGAGTGTGGAGGACCTAATTACAAACGTTGGCTCTGGTAAATTTGTTGATTTATTTCTGATTCTAGCAGTTGATGTGTATACATTATGGCAATGAATTCCATGCAGGTGGTGGTGGAGCCGCTGTTGCTGTCGGTGGTGCTGTCCCTGCATCAGGGGGTGGTGGTGGTGCAGCTGCACCTGCTCCTGTGGAAGAGAAAAAGGTTTTCTGTTGGTGCTTTATGACTGAAACTTATCTTCTCGTGTTTGTGTATGAGTCTCTTACATAGTGGATATTCTGCAGGAAGAACCAAAGGAAGAGAGTGACGAAGACATGGGGTTTAGCTTGTTTGATTAGACAATTTTCTGTACATGGAAATATTTTTATGTACACAGTTTTGTTAGAAGTTTAGAGGAATACAGGGTTTCTGTATGCTCACATGAATGTTTGGGTCTGACAACTTTGCTAGGTCTTGATCCAGGAGGTAACCTGGTGTTAGATCACTGGCTTACATGTTGGACCTTGAATGTGAATGTATGTAGTACGGCATCAAACTTCTGTGTACTGTCATGCCTATGTACACTATACTCTCTTTTGGATGGGTATTTCTTAAGTAGTGATTTTTGTGCTGATCTTAGAGTAAAGTAAATATGTTCATGTTCAGGGAGATCATACAGGCATGCTTGCTTTTTGGGTGTTGGGCTGATATGATGAACTTGGCTTAGCTGTTCAATCTGTGTATTTTTCTACATCCTACCGTTTCAGCAAACCTATTTATAAGTTTTGGCACGCAAGGAATTGCTGGCATTTCTCTGATATTGGGGTTCTGGTTGATTGAACATTATGTTCTTGTCGCACTCATTTCTGTCTCTCTTTTTCATGGGTAAGAATAAGATGTTAATGTCCAGGAAGGTTGTTCATAAGTGTCTGTCATTTACGAGTATCTGGCATTCTTTTGATACAAGGGCTGGTGAACTATTTGACATTGTAATAAGGAAAACAGGTTTTTTGTGAGTTAGCTCGTAAATGTCCAATTATTTTCTCATGTTTGACAAGTTGACACTTGAGCTGTGAAGGGCTCTTCCTTTACAGAGGTATCTGCTCTCTGACTTTAAATTTCATCAGAAACAGAAGCCAAGAATCCTGCCAGGGAGGAAAGAAAGTAGAAAAGCAAAATGCAAAGGCCAAGTGACTGTTTAATAGATTACAGCCCTGCTTTTGAGCTTGCTACAGTGCCAGTTTGCACTTGCTATTAGCTCTTGTCCCACTGGTCTGCTCTTCTCAGAGACTTTTTCACTAGGTTAAAGGTGCCAAGAGGGTGGTGCCTCCTCCCTAAAGCAAAACACCCCACCCGATGTTAGTGACATTTGTGTAAAAATAATACAGTTTTTTGACCTGAAGTGATGATACCATTTGTTTTTTCGTGCTACATATAAGCTTATTGTCAGAAATAATCAAGCCATGTATATTTTGTTGTGTTGTGGATTCTGCGTAACTTTAAAGCAACGAATCCTCTAGTGTCCCCATATTGGCCCCTCATTGTTACTCTTGTGAACCTTTCATTTATAATTAGGTTTACTTGATTAAAATATCAAAATGCCCCAAAATATTTCTTTGAGCTACATATGATATATAGTTGGGCTGTTAAAAAAGTATATATGTGACTGCATGAGAAGACAATTAAGATGTACTCGTTGATGACATTTTATCTGTCTCCTTGCTCTAGTCCATTCTTAGTCAATTCTTTGTACTTCCGCCTTTACATGTAGCTTAGTTTTATCTTTGCACAGTCCCCATCATTCTAGCTTGATAGACTGTTTTGCTTGGTTTCCTTTTTGTTACTTTTTGTGCAGCTTGCTTGTTTTGCAATAAAGCAAAGGTTGTAAAAAGGGATTTATCTTGTTGGTTGGTTTGTACCCCTTTAGATGTTTCAATGTGATGAGAGAAATATGTTGGATACTTGGGAACAATTGTGATACTCCAAAGAATTAGCTAATTTTGTATTGGTGCTATGAAGAAGAGCTTCACAATAGTTTTGACACTCTCCTTTATTTCTAAAGGATTTGTGATTTGAATGGGATGATGTTTGATATGAACAACCTTTAGTAGGAGCATGCCCAACTAAAGTGGCAAATGCAATTAAGATTCACGACGGTTGGGCTAAACATCTTCTATGGTGTTGGTCTAATCAATATAGTAAAGTAGTTTGTGACATTGGGATGCCTGGTGTATACAATCTGTTTAGGAAATGAGTTATGACAAGTGACATGATTTTGGAGGGCTTGTAGTATGGCATGAAGAAATTGCATAGGAGCTACTTGAGTGTGACTTAGTCTTGTGATGATTTCTCTTGATCATTGGATATCGAAGAATTTAATACAAAATATCCCACTTGTTTAATGTCCCCATCCTTGCTATTTTATCCATGATGCATTTTATAGTTGCATTGTATAGCGCACATTTTCCTTTTCCATCAACAATATTAATTGCTTCTTTAGTCTCTTATTGTTTCATTGCCCTTCTTTTTTCTTGTGGCATCTATTATCTAATGCCTTGATAGGATTTTTCTTTGGAATTGTATTGTTGATTATGATTTGAAATGTGAGAGGGTTACAAAGAAGAGATGAGAGGGGGAAAGAAAAAAGAAATACATTATCTAGTAATGATAGACAAGAAGAGAAATCCACTAATTAGAAACTAGAGAAGAGAAACAAACATACATAGATTCTTGTGATGAGAGAGAGAGAGAGGGGTGTAAGAAGTCTCATAGGCCTAAAGGAGAAAATGACACTCAAGTTTCATATGCGATCCACTTTGGGGTGCATTTGGCACAAAATAACCAAGTCTAGAAGAGTTACTTTAATATAAGTTAATGACCTTGAAGTAGCCTAATGCTCAAGATTTATGAACTCTTCGATAATGGCTTTGATACCTCAATAAATTGCCTACTTGCACTCTTTTCTATCTTTTTTTCATCTTGATGATCTTACTTGGTTGTGTTGATGTGAGCTCATTTGAGATCAAGGTTTGGTTTCTTTTAAAGCATTTTGATTGCTCAAGTGCCTCAATATTATCTTGCATTTTCCAAGCGTTTTGAGGTTATTCTTGGTAGGCTTGCTTTTCTCATGTAACTTTGATATGACAAACTTGGAAGCCTACTATTCCAAGTTCATAACTCTCGTAAAGTATGCAAGAAAAGTGCCATTGGATTAGCGAATTGCAAGATTTTATCAAGGGTTCATGGAACCTTTGAATGGCCATCTCAAATCCATCTGAATTAGTTTGCATAGAGCTCTTAAAAGTGCATAAGCATACAATGTGTTTGAATAATGAGATAGAATTATTAATGCACGGTAGTTTGGAGAGACCTAGTGATCCATAGTTAAGATATGTATAATGGAGGCGTCTTATGAGAGTTCTCTAATTATTCTAGGATAGCTCCGATAAGAAGGGGATAGACTTAACATTAATGCTACCATTAGAAATATATGCCAAAATTAACACATTGCCTAGAAAAGTGGATTACTTGTGAACAAAATAATGAAAATGACTTAAAGGGATGAGTTGAACCCTTTTGAAGTCAGTAGGGATAACTTTATAAATGGGACATGGATAAAGTAATTGTCTTCGTAATAACTAGCACTTTTTGCTAGGCCAATTGAGAAAAGTAAGGATCATGCAATAGTAGTCTTTATGTGCATGAATGTGATGTTATCATTCTATACTATTACTAAAGGAAAATTGAGAAATGGTACAAAGACTCTTGGAAATATACCTTGTTTTGCAAAGTGTATTGCTGTTAAGATGGTAATCATGCATTGGTATTTTTTTCACACATTGTAAATGCGGATGGATGATTAAGTGGATTACTATTTGATAGTAATGCTTGTGATTGTGCATTGTATCACAATGAGATGTGGTATTGATGTGCACATGTGGTCTCCCCAAAATCTTGCAATCAAGGCTTCCACTTGACTAGTTATTACTGGTCTAGAGTGTAGACCGCCACCTAGATGAGAGGTTGAACACGAGGAAGGTTTTCTCTTATGGCGGTGTGAGAACCATTGGGGCTTTGGCCATTTAGGTAATACTTGCAATTAGTCCTAATTGTGCAAAAAACCTCCACGTGTTGGGGTAAAAGGCCTCTGGGTCTACCTGTGTATACTGTGACCATCCATTCTTTATTCATATATAATATAATAGTGCAATAAAGCTGTCAGTTCAGTTGGACAGCACCTACATTGTGTGTGCTCTTCTCTCCCGTATCTTCCTCTTTTTCTTCTCCACTACCATTGCATCCCCTTCAACTGGTATTCAAAGCTGGTCTTCAAGATCTCATCTCGGCCTTCCACACGAGGTATGAGATCTTCATTCTCACTCAGTTTTCAACTCAACAGGGTTTTCACAGGTTGTGGGCAGCCATAGCTCACACCTCTTGGAGCTTCCTTCACCTAGATCTTGCTTCCAGTCTATCAAGGCTTGTTGAGGCTTGGTGTAGGCTTTCTTTGGCCCCCATTTGTGTCCCCTTTGGGCCCCATTGTTGACACGAGGGATAGCACATCCCCCCAGCCAGTTCACGTTTTTTTTGCGCGTGTTTCAAAATCTGGCCCAACAATTACTCTTTTTGTCATATCTTGGGCATTTGGAGCCTGATTCAGGTAAGGTAAAAGTCTAAGTTGGGGTTTTGCCACGCAATGGTGATGTCGGATTTGCCAAATTCTGATGACATAATATTTTGCAACAGATTTCAGGTTTGAGATAGCATGTATTTGTATGCCTATGGCTTATGTGATACTTCTACTGATATCTATTGATACCGGATCACTTGTGGATGTTATGCCTCTTATGTGAGACACATTTGGAGTTGATTTAGCTCAGTCATTGACTGTTTTGAACAATCCAGATCTGTCCAAAACAGGGCAGCCACTTGTTACTTCAATTTTATACTTATAGGTCTTGGCATTTGATGCTCGATTATGCCCGGTTGGTGCTTATACATATGGGAATGTATGCTTATGGTTTGCCTATGGATTTGAGCTTGGATTGAGCACTGATTTTCTCAGTTTACAAAGGTTGTATGTTGCTGGAAACTTCAGGGCTGAAGCTATTTATGCTACAGTTGGGTTATGCTTATTGGTCACACAGGGTGCTCCTAGCTACTCGGTATGATATCATAATGTATTTGGACTATGCCACATGTCTTGTTTATGCTTCGGAATGCTTTTGAGTTGAGATTAGAGCTCAATTTGGGTTTGACTGTCACTTCTTTGCAGCTGGCATTTCATCTATGACATGGTTTATGCTTAGGCTACCCAGTATGATATCATGATGTATTTGGACTATGCCACATGTCTTGTTTATGCTCCGGAATGCTTTTGAGTTGAGATTAGAGCTCAATTTGGCTTTGATTGTCACTTCTTTGCAGCTGGCATTTCATCTATGACATGGTTTATGCTTAGGCTACCCAGTACAGGTTATGATGTCTTGGTGAATGCTTTATGCTTTGGCTGTGGATGGCAGTTGTTTGAGCTCGTCTCGACATTCATTTGAGTATTCCCTTGAGCAGTTGGACATTGACTTGGCTTTTTCTGTTACGACCTTGGATGCTATATGGGATTTGATGCTCCGATTATGGATCTTGGCTATTACTTGGATGCACTTGCAGGTATGGAGCAGTGAACTGCTCCCTTGTTTGGCAGTTGCCTATTGAGCTGTGATTGCTCGTTTGCATTTGATATGCGGGATACTTGCTAATCAGTGGACTTGGATAGTGCTTGGGATTTACAGTTATGGCTTTCTTGCTCCTCTGTTGTCTAGCTTTATGCTAGTTGGGCTCCTGTTGCCCGTCCATGTTAGAGAGCATATGCTATGTATGCTTACCAGTCTATGCATATGGTCTACTGTTGTATACCTTACAGAGCCACTTATTTGGATGTTGTTGTATAGATGTTTGGGCTTCACCTGGAGCTTGACTCTTGTAGGATGCTTTGCCACTTGTCGGTCTTTACTTGACTTGGATGTTCCTTGGTGGCATGATATATTGTAGAGCTATGCGTATGTATATGGTTATGGGTTGATTTCATGGCTGAATATCATATAATCTTATGACAGATGTCTTATGCTTTATTGTATTGTGGTTGGTTATGTCATGGAGTTGGCTACGACTCTTCTTCATGTGGGAGCTTTTGCATCCTTGATTGGTGCCTTTATATCCTCCCATCCATTGAGGTTTCATGAGTATTTGCAGTATGCTTCTACTATTGATGTACTAGCAGATGATTGTCTTTATGAGCAGGTTTCCTATGTTGGGACAACCCTCGACTACTTGAGCTCCGTGGATGCTATGGATAGCCCTATTCATGATGACTTGGATTCCTTGTCATCTTCTACAGGTTCTTCTACTTCAGATGCTGTTTGCTTCCATTGTGGGAAGCTTGAGCATGTTCAAAGAAAATGCTTTAGACGGATTAGAGAGCAGCAGAGACAGATACGGACTCGACATGAGCAGAGAGTCAGCGATGCAGCAGGTATTACCACTCTTTCTAGTGATGAGGTACATGTAGTTACCCATGATGATGCAGTTGAGCATGTTCTCCTATCATCTAGTTTCCCTACAGCTTACTTGCTCAATGATCATGCGCATGCCTTTGATTGGCTTTTCGACTCTATGGCATCTTGTCATGTTACCTCTCATAGAGCATGGTTCTCTTCTTATAGGGAGATTGATGGATGTATTGATCTGGGCCTTGAGCAGACCTATGCTATTGTTGGTACATGGAACATACACCTAGCTTTGCCTAATGGGACTTCTCTTATGCTAAGGGATGTTCTACATGTTCCCATGCTCAGTAAGAGCCTGATTTCTATCAATCAGTTGCATGATGTAGGTTACTCTGTTTCTCTTCAGGATAGGTCATGGAAGATCTGTCATGGTTGCTTGGTTTTGGCCAGAGGTTCTCGAGTTGGTTCTCATTACCCAGTGCATGTCTCTCATGTGGGAGATTCTATGGTTGCAGTTATCCGGATACCACATGCATTGTTATGGCATTATCTCCTAGGCCATATGCACCACAGAGAGATGGAGATCTTGTCTCGTTCAGACTCATTGCTGCCTCCTATGTCACTTACAGATCTTGATGCTTTCCCTGATTGTACTCTCGGTCCTTGCAGAGCCCCCTTGGCTTATGGCGATCGTATGAGGCATGCTCCTCTAGATCTTGTTGATTGTGCAGTATATGGACCTATGCCTTCACAGTCACTTGGTGGAGCATCGTACTTTGTGACCTTTGTTGATCATGCTACCCATCGTGTTTGGGCTTTTCCCTTGGTGCAGATTGAGGATGCTGCAGTTATGCTTGACAGGTTTATGGATTCTGATGGTAGCAGGCCTAGGTGCTTGCAGATGGATTATGAGAGTCGTGCTCTCTCTCCCAGCTTTTAGACCTCTTGTCAACAGTATGGCATTGATTTCTTGTGCCCACGGTATTATGGGATTGCTCATGGCATGTGTCCGACCTTACAGGAAAAGGTTGCTTCTATGCTTACCGCAACTGGGTTGTCTTATGGCTTTTGGGTTGAGGCCCTTATGAAAGCAGTCTATTTGGTTAACAAGACGTCATGCTTGACCTAGGATGGTATTACACCCCATGAGGCATGGAGTGGCATGCAGCCCTCCTATGATTACTTGAGGATGTTTGGCTGCCAGGCATCTGTACGTATGCCACATGAGCTTATGTCATGTAGATGTATTCTCCTTGGTTATGGAGACGGTGACTTTAAGGCCCACAGATTATGGGATTTGGATGCCCAGCAGGTCATACACAACCGTCATGCTGTCTTCTATGAGACGCAAACACCTCTTAGCCCTCTTGATGAGCGTTCAGTATGCTTTATGGCTGATTTTATAGTAGCTACAGTGCCATTACAACAAGCTGTTTATGCTGAAAATGAGGCACTTATTGGCCCAGATGACGTAGCTATGCATAGCAGTCAGGGTTAGGATGTTGGTGGACAGTTGCTAGACCCCTTGCAGGCTCATGAGAGCCATTTTCTTGTAGTTTTGCAAGCTAGAAAGCCAGTCATATGTCAGTCTTCCGCTTCGCTGAGGCCACATGTAGTCTTGAGACCCCATTGGCCGAGATGCTGGCCCTCTTTTAGTGATTGACTCTGGAGAGTTTGACTACTCTCCGTTGTCTTATATGCGCTACGCTGATGCTATGCGCGACTTTGATGCTTTACAGTCGTGCACTGATGAGTTGTTCTTACTTCATGAGAAGCATTCTTGGATTGCTCCATTGTATGGAGCTGCAAGATCGCTTATCTCTTGGATGTCATGGACTCCGGGATACTTGACTCTTCTTCTGCAGAGGTTCCTGACACTTCTTGCACGGCTCGCTTTCCGATTGGGCATTGGGTGAGATGTTATGATTCCTCACCTTATCTTTTTTTTCTTTTCTTTGTTTTCACTCCCTAGCCACATTGGCCTTTTAGTGGGAGGTTGTTGGGGTAAAAGGCCTCTGGGCCTACCCTTGTATACTGTGACCTATCATTAAGGCATTAGCAAATTCATGCAAGGACATCATCATGCCTATTCAGGAGACTATTGCTACGTGGAGTGTTCAACCATGGGAAGAGGGTTTGAATAGAGAAGAGTTGTTGGTCCTACACATTAGACAGTTAGAAAGAAGACCTGAAGACATTGAGACAGCCATGAAAAAGCTGAAGACTACAAGGATCAAGAATAAGAAGAGGGGTCATCAGCCTATCATTACGGCATTAGCAAATTCATACAAGGACAGGATGAAAGAGTGGCCAAGAATGTTACCCTTTGCTTTGTGGGCTGATAGGACCACTCAGTGTGCAGTTATAGGATATATGCCTACTGAGTTAATGTATGGACAACAACCAATCATGCCTATTCAGGAGACTACTGCTACTTGGAGTGTTCTACCATGGGAAGAGGGTTTGAATGAGAATAGTTGCTGGCCCTACACATTAGATAGTTAGAAAGAAGGCTTGAAGACATTGAGATAGCCTTGAAAAAGTTGAAGACTACAAGGATCAAGAATAAGAAGAGGTTTGACAAGCGACACAGACTTCGACCACCACGAGCTATACAAGAAGGGGATTGGGTGCTGGTTTATGACAATAGCGTGGAAAATCAGCATAGTGCTAATGAGAAGATGGCAAAGTGGTGGTTTGGTCCATATGTGGTAAGGTTTGTTTTTGACAATGCTACCTACACATGAAATGAGATGGATGAGACAACTCTAAGGATTCCATTGGTTGGAAAACATATCAAGGTCTTTAAACATAGGGAGTCTTTAGCATATGAGTTGAAGGGGTTGGATATTGAGCATGAACATGAGAATATGGAAGAAGAAGAGGTAGAAGATGAAGACATTGATATGGCATAGGATACTTCTTCTGACATTGCAGATCCACAATACTTTCACACATTCCAGAGGATGTGTAGGTTAAGAGGGGGTAGATGTCATGCCGCTACACGGACATAATATGAAAAAGTCTAGAGTGCATCGTCATTCGGTTTTCCTATTGATCTAGAGAGTTAATGCCATATTAGTCATTAGTGTCAGTGTCCCTAGTGTGGATGGTTCAAAATTACTAGATTTTTGGACAAGTTTAGCCTATTTTTGATATTTTGGATATTATTTCTTGTAAGTATCCAAAAGTTGTAGACAACTTCTAGAATAGGATGACACGTAAAAAAAAGCAAGTGGCTTTCAGCCATTTTTGGGAAATTTTATGCAAAAGGAAGGATTGACGAAATCGCGCGACAGGTGATTGGAGTTTACAGGTAGCAAACAACACTTCACTGGGAGGAGTGATCTGGGAGAATTTTGATTAGGAGTCTTGTTATTTTACCCCCCCTTTTGGAGCCAATGGAAGCAACAAATTGGCGATCTAAGTAGCACAGAAGAAGCTACCGTTTGATGCACATTTTTGGTCTACAAGGGATTTATCTTCTCAAGATGCAGAAATAAATTGACAGGCTTTACCTCTATGAGTATTCTTCTACATCTTCTGTTTCTTCAAATCCCTTCTCTTTCATCAATTTCTCTCCGTGAATCTCCCTTCACCCCACTGTCTCTTATTCGCATGATAGACTTTTGACCCCAAATGCTCCGATAGCTGGGAAGCAAGTACTACTGTCATACAACCAAGAGGTTGGTAAGGCCATTGATGCAATTCACTTTCTAGCTCATCAGAGCTATGTGCTAGTTGGCTCTGTCTATCCTATCAAGATTCATGGGATTCTTGCTAGGGGTAATGTGAACTATTGTTTTATAGGTGATGTCCCATATACTTGGAATGTTAAGAAATAGTTTATTGAATGTATTTTAATAAGTTGTGTTTTCATGAGGTGGTTACTCGCCACCTTCACAGAGTGATGCGATTATGTCTTAGATGTGTTTGCAGGATGTGGTGGCCTTGGGTCACCATTACCTTTGCACGGAGATTAATGACTGTGTATGTATTTCTCTTTTTTAGTATGTACACTCTAAAAGACAATAAATAGTCTTGGTCATTCTTTGCCACATGGTTTTACTTATTAACTATTCATGGCAGGCTCTTGGTAGGCTTTAAAAAACACCACTTATTTTGTAAATGCAAAGAACTCTTTTGGTATTTCATCAAACATAAGATTTGCAAAAAGATAAGGAAATTTACATAAACAATTAATCCTACTCCTTCACTCAATGAGGGTCTCTAATGGTTCAATTTATATTTGTTTTGACACAAGGTTTACATGTGGGAACATTGATTTTTGAAAGCTTAAAAAAAAAACTAAAAACATGGAACTAGAAGTTTGCAAATATTAAATCCTTGGTATGTTGCACAAAAAAGCTTTGAAAAAAGGATTGATTGCAAAAGAACGAAAAGAAAAGCTCACAAAAATAAAATCCCCGAGATGTAGGAGAGCTATAGTGGGGCCACAATAATCTGGTGGGGGTATTTCTTGTGTATGTGATACAAGGTACTAGACATCGATCTATTTAGGAACTCCAATTGCTTGGAGTTGGTAAAGGATTCATTGGACTATAAATAGTACAAACGCATGTTTAAGTTAGATCAATGTGTGTAGCCTCCATGCGAACCTGGGTGGCTACGAGGCCGTGGGGTGTTTTGGTTGAGCATAGAGGCCCGGATAGAGCCTTAGATCTAGTGTTGGACCCATTTTTTAGTCCCAATAGGGGTGCATTTTCTGGGAGCCACTAATAAGTGGTGATTTTTGAATCTTAGTTAACAAGGACTAGTTTTTCAGTGTATGCCAAAGGGCATTGAAATAGATCTGTTATTTCCTGATAGACATTGTCAAGCCGAGATCCAAAAGCAAGAAAGAGCTGAAAGGGCTAGATGGTGGGCTGAAATCCTTAAGAGGTATTCCCCTCAATGGAGCAGCCTAATATCCCTATGAGGGAGGGGTCTTAGCGACCCTAGTGCTACAAGTAGTTCTTTAGGAGGAGGAGGAAGCTCTAGTACTTTGAGTGGAATAATAGTTCTACCAGTTCAGATTCCCTTAGCAAATCCAGTTTTCATCATGGTGCAACCTATTGCAATTCTTGCAAGGACGCTAGATCTGTCAGCCTTAGGATTCCCTCTATCCATTTTTAATGGGTTAGTAGAGGAAGATATGATAGCCTCCAAATTTTTCACCAAAAAGGCTAAAATATTTGGGGCTCTACATCTACAAATCATTCACTTATCCAAAATCTTTGTGCTATTGCATCTAACTTATACTTCATTGATATATATATGTTTTGCCATTGTAAATTCTTGGCTTGGAGCTATAAATGCCATTGTATATGTTGTTTCATTAAAAAAAAACCTTAGGGACCTCGCCAAAAAAAAAGTGTGCAACATTAAAGGCTCATACTTTAGTCCTTTTGTATGGTTAAAAGATTTTCAATTTAATAAAGATACAAAGAGGTGCGAAGGGAGTCTCAAGAAAAGGTGGTTGGAGCACATCTAATTTTGTGGTGCCTCTTTAACTTCCATCTTCCTTCTTTTCTTAAACTCTCTTTATTCATCCTTCTTCTTTCTCTACCTTTGTGCATGAAAGGGAACGATGGATCGAAGGTTGGACTTGAGAGCTATGGTGGGAGAGCAAGAGCAAGAAAGGGAGAGACTAGAAATGGAAACTCCAACAGTCACAATGTGTGACTGGGCCTTCCTTTATTCAAACTATCACTAAAAGAATAAATAATAAAGTGACGGTGACAGGCGCCGACCACCTGCAGTGTGCAGTGGCAGTGACCATCAGTATAGTAATACTCGGGCGGCTAGGCAGAGGCGCCTTTACCCCCAACAACCTCCCACTTAAAGGCGAATCTGCCCAGTGAGGAGTGAAAAGAAAAAGAAAAAAGACAGCACAACATGTACACATGTACAATAGGATGAGGAAAGCGTCATCTCATCCCACGCCCATCAACCTCCTGAGGAAGGCAAAGCGCTCTGTAGAGAGGCTTTTCATGAGTAGATCAATAGACTTGTCCTCAACGACCCCACGTATGAAGTGATACCTCACCTCAATGTGTTTTGTCTTCGCATGGAAGAACGGATTCTTGGCTAACTGAATAGCACTCATAGAATTCGAATGCATTGTAGGGATAGCATCAATACCAAGGTCAGCAACTAAACGACCCAACCAAATGGCCTCCTTGCAAGCCTCAGTGGGGCTACAACATACTCGGCCTCTGTAGTAGAAAGAGTCGTGCATTTCTGCACCCTGGACATCCAAGAAACAGCACCTCCAGCATAGGTGAATACATAGCCGAAAGTGGACTTCCTACTATCTGCATGTCCTGCATAATCACAGTCAGTGTACCCCATGACTCTTGTATCCTGGTTGCCATAGCATATGCACATATCTGTAGTGCCCTTCAGGTACCTCATGATACCCTTCACAACATCCATGCCACAATACCAACTGCAAAGGCAATATTTGGACAAGTGGCTATCATGGCATACATAAGACTGCCCACTGCGGATGGATAGGGAATCTTGGCCATCTCGGCCCTTTGCTCATCTGTCTCTGGACAATCAACCTATGATACCTTCACATAAGAAGGCAATGGACAGCCAATAGGCTTTATGTCCTGCATGCGGAAGCACTCAAGGACTTTATGAATGTACTCCCTCTGTGACAAGTAGAGGAGTCCCTGATGCCTGTTGCGTCTAATGCGCATACCAAGTATATGAGCAGCCTGTCCCAGATCTTTCATCTCAAAGCTCTTCTTGAGCTGAGCCTTAAGAGCATCTAGCTCATCATGAGCTTTCCCTGCTATCAGCATATCATCCACATGGAGTACCAAAATCAATAAAGAACCATCACGGGCTTTCTTCGTGTAAAGACACGGATCCATAGCACTCTGGTTGTAGCCCTGTGACTGCATAAAGGCATCAAACTTATGATACCACTCCCTAGGTGCTTGTTTCGAGCCATAAAGACTTTTCTTCAATTTGCACACTAGGTGCTGGCTGCCAGGTTTTGCAAAGCCCTTAGGCTGCTCCATATAAATCTCATCATGCAAGTCCCCATGTAAGAAAGCCGTCCTGACATCCATCTGGTATAAATCCAAGTCAAGTTGAGCAACCAAAGCCAAGACTAAGCACAGGGTGTTCATCTTAACCACATGAGAAAAGATCTTGTCAAAGTCCACACCATGCTCCTGCTAAAAACCCTTTGCTACCAATCTAGCCTTGTATGTCGGCTTGGGGTGTCCAGGGGTACATTTTAGCTTGTACACCCACTTGCATGGCAAAGCCTTCTTGCTCGTAGGCAAGGAAACCAAATCCCAAGTGTCATTCTTATGCAGGGAGTCTATCTCAGACTGCATAGCCCTCTCCCAGGAGTGACTGTCACCCCTGCACATAGCCTCATCATAGGTGAAAGGCTCTCCTGCATTTGTAACCAAGACATAATGCATCGAGGTCTAAAATCTATCAGGTGGACGTCTGTCTCTAGTAGACCGTCTCATGGCAAGCTCTGCTGCCTGCCTAGCTGCCTGTCCAACACCCTGACCATGAGCATCTGCTGCAGCTGTAGGCTGTCCAACTGGCTGTGCAGGAGCTCTCGGCTCCTCCTGAAATATGACCTTGCGGATCTCAACAACTCTCTTAGACTGCCTATGCATTTTGTCTTCATGGAAGACTACATCATGACTGCGGATGACTTTCCATGCCTGCGGATCCCAGAGAAGATGGTAACCCATCTCGCTTGCATCCCCATAACCAAGGAAAATGCATTTGACACTCTTGGGATCCAGCTTACTTCTCTTGTCCCTGGGCACATGGCAAAATGCCTCACATCCAAAGACACAGAGATGCGCATAAGAGGGAGGTTTTCCAGTCCATACCTCCTCTGCAACCTGGAAATCCAAACCATTAGAGGGTGATTTGTTTATGACATGCACAGCTGTACTAATTGCCTCAGCCCAAAAGCTCTGTGGTAGGCCTGCATGGCTAACTATACTGCGTACATGCTCCTGGATGGTTCTATTCATTTGCTCAGCCAAACCATTCTGGGGGGGGTGTAGGGGGCGGTCAACTGACACTTAATACCCCTCTCATCACATAACTGCTCAAAAGCACGTGAGACATAATCACCCTCATTATCTGTCCTTAGGCATTTTAGCCTATACCCAGACTGGTTCTCAACCAATGCAAGCCATATCTGAAACACAGCCAAGACATCGGATTTCAGCTTAATGGGATAAGCCCAAACTTTTCGTGAAAAATCATCTATGAACGTAACAAAATACTTTGCACCACCCATAGACTGACAAGGCATGGGCCCACAGACATCCGAATGTACCAATGCCAAGGGCTCACTCATGTGTGGCTTACCAGACTTCTTATGTGTAGACCTAGTCTGCCAGCCATAAAGACAATGCTCACATGAATCAAAACATGCATAATCAAGGGGCGGTAAGTACTGCAAACTAGAAAGCATTTTCATTCCCTTCAAAGACATATGGCCCAAACGGGCATGCCAAAGAGATACATGTGGGATAGAACCCACAGACAAAACATGATCAAGGGAAGAAGCTGATACAATCAAGGGGTAGATACTGCCAGCCTTGGCACCTCTCGCAATCACAAGTCTACCACGAGTGATCTTCCATGTAGAGTCTCCAAAACATACATGATATCCTGTGTCATCAAGCTATCCAACTGACATGAGACTGCGTGTCAAAGCAGGTACATGACATACATCCTACATAACAAAACTGCTGCTAGAAGGAAACAGCAGCTGAACATCACCAATGCCCACAATATTAAGAGAGCTGTCATCACCCAAGCGCATAGAACCCGAAATAGTACGGTATGAATGAAACCACTCTCGGCAAGGTGTCACATGAAAGGATGCACCTGAGTCCAAGAGCCAACACTGTGCATACATAGAGTGTATCTCTGCCATCTATGAAGCACTAGAAGAAGCTGCTAGGATATAATCATCATCATCAACATTCTCAGGCTGCATAACATTGATCTCTTTAATTTTAACACTGAACTTTGCAGGTACTATGCTACGATCAGAAGACTTATCCTGCAATTTGTCTTTCCCCTTATCTTTGCACCTTTCATGGCGCAATTCATGGCATTGTGGCCTAATATGACCCTTTTTCCCACAATGGTGACAAGTAACCTCTGCATTTCTGCCACGGGATTTGCTACGTGACTTTCCACGAGACTTGGACTGAGATTTTTGAGAATCCCATCTGCCACTACCACTAGCATGCTTTCCATATCCATCATTTCTGCCTCTAACTGTCATAGCATGAGACAGACGAGAGACATCCAAATTCTTACGGTTAACCTCTTCCTGCAGAAGAGAACTCTCAACATCAGATAATTTCAAGGTAGCAGTAGAGGCACATAATGCATTGTGGAATACGTCCCATGACTCATTAAGAGTACCAAGAAAGAAAAGAGGAGTGATATCCTCTGCAAAAGTGATGTCCTGCAAAGTCAAGTTCTTGAGTATAGTATGGAACTGGCTCAACTGAGTAGACATAGTCACATTCTCCTTCATGTGCAGATACATAAGCTGCTTCAGCCAATACATCTGACTCGCTGGACTTTTCTTGTCATAGAGATTTTTGATATTTTCCCACAACTGCCATGCACTCTGTTCTTCCTCAAAGACATTATAGTGAACTTGTTCTGTGAGAGACAATACAATAGTGGACTTGCATAACTCATCAAGCTCAAGCCATTCCTCATTTGGCATAGTTGTAGGTGGAGCCGATAGAAGCTCAAGAAAGAATCAAAGACATGGATGTGATTGAGCTGGACCTCAATATGTTGGATGATCCATGACCAATTAAATTAGGATCTACCCTCAGCCTAGAAGAAAGGAAGGACTACATGTTCTTGATCCAATAATTATGTGACATTTTTTCCTAGAGATATGATGACTTGAGGGGTATTCCTCCCAGTCTGGCAGTGCATACCATTCCCTTGAAGGAAGGTAGCTGCCCTATATGACAAAAAGTGAGATGTATGCTTTTTGAGCTAAGGGAGGGACTATTTGAGGAGCTACAAAAATTTTTGTAAGTGGCTTGATATTTCTTGTATAATACATGGAGTGGTGTTCACCGCTAGTGATGTGAAAAAAGAAGAAAAATTAAATCTAGCTTTGCATAGACTTTAGGGAGCTCAATAAAAAAATGGTCAAAGATTATTGTTCGTTGCCATTTATTGACCACATTCAAGATCAAAGCAGGTAGAGATATCTATTCATTTATGGATTGCTTTGTTGGATATAACCGAATGGCTATTACAAAGAAATATAAGTTAAAAACAACATTTATCACTATATTTGGTACGTTTACATATCATGTCATGGCATTTGGGTTATGCAATGTGCCATGTTCTTGGCAATCATTATTGCTGATAAGATTGCTCTTAATCCAAGAAAGTGTGTCTTTGAAGTGTCCTATGGATTGCTATTGCGCCATGTGGTTAGCTTGACTAGTATTGCCATCGATCTTGAAAAGATAAATTTTATTGTTTGTCATTATGAGTCCACCACATACTCCTAAAGAAGTACATAGCTTTTTTTCATTAATGGGATACTATCAAAGATTTATCAATGCACTAACGAAGAGGATGTTGCCATTGACGAATCTATTGTCCTTTAACTGTCTGTTTGTTTGGAGTGACCCATGTCAAGTATCCTTTGAGGATGTATAGCAGGAACTAGCAAAAGCATTAGTCTTGAAAGGACCCAAAAGGGGTGAGGTCTTCTATATATTTTCAGTAGTCACAATGCATAGCATCATCTATACTGTTTAGCCCAAATTGGGAAGAGAAGTGCTATCATCCAATTGCATTTGCTACCTGTAAATTGCAGATATCCAAGATTAATTATACCTACATGGAGAAGCTATGCCTTGGGATGGTATTTGCGACAAAGAAACTCAGGCATTACATCCTCTATGAAAAGGTTGTATTTTATACGAACGAGGAGGGGTTGAGACTGTTGATGAATAAGTTGCATCCGCCTGACCATCTAGCAAAATGGTTGATCACCTTGCAGGAGTTTGACTATGAAATTAGGAGTAATTGCCAAAGTTGCAAGGCATCATTGAATGTCTTATGGATTTCGAGGAGCCGAAGGAAGTCTTGGCTAAAGTTAATGACCTCAAAGGTCCATTCAACATTGATACGGTCTCCATTCCATCCTGATATACTACCATAATGCACTATCTATGTATAGGAGAGGTTGGAGCTACTTTATTAAAGTCTGAAAAAAGGAAAATTAGGCAACAAGCCTTGAAATTTCCCTTGATTTCAGGAACACTATATGTCAAGGTACTGATGATGTTTATCGCCAATGTGTCTTGTCTAATGAGTTCCCATTTATCTTGAAGGAGTGCCATGAATCTACTTGTGGAGGGCACTTTGCTAGATGATTGGTTGCATAGAAAGCTTTGAGAGTTGGATATTAGTGGCTGTCCATTTTGCAGGATGCTTTTGCATATGTCAAGAGATGTGATACATGTAAGAGACATGACAATAGGGAGAACAAGGAGTGCCCACTGACTCCTATCATGGCTATACTATCATTTGAGAAGGTGGGGCATCAATTTTGTTGGACCTATACATCCTTCGTTTGTGACTATGCGCAAGCGTTATATTATTTTGGTGCATACGACTTTACAAAGTGGTTTGAGGCTTGAGCTATGATGAAGGAAATTACCAAGGAAATAGGTAGTTTTATCATGGAACAAATTATCTATCGTTTCGGTCCACCAAAAGAGTTAATGTCTAAGGGCCCTCTAAGAAGGCCCTAGATAAGGAGTAGATAAGTAGGCAAATTACTATATGTGAAGTCATTATGTTAACTAAGGATTGGAAGTGGAGATATATGCCTCCTTTACCCTCAAATTATCAGCATAAAAGTCATTCTATCATTTCTTTATGTAGTCCAACTGCCAACCTATCTAAGAGTCTCCCTTAACTTACTTGCAATCTCTTAAATATTGCTACTTAACCCTTTATTTTGAGCTATGACCCTTAGCATGTTAACTCTAATATTCTCAACATTTTAACCAGAGAAACAACTCATTTAAAAACTCTTAATTCACCCTTAACTTTTGCCAATACTTTAATACAACCATTAATATCTACTAATCATTACTTTTGCCCTGAATAGCATTTTACAAAGGAAGTATAAGCAAATGAACTCCATCACCTATAGAATTTCAACAACAAACTATAAACATAAAATAAACTATGGTCTCGTTTCATTTCTCCCACAAAATCCTTCATTATCAAAAGGTATTAATTTTTCTCTATTATTACTCAAAAAATAAAAATATTCATAATAATTATATCTGGAAAAAAAATCGAACCCTTTTGATCAGATGTTTCCCATATATAATATAGTTTGTGTACCATTTTTCATCAATAAATTCTTCCATTTGTCATTAATATTCCCTAAACGACCATTTTTACCCTTAAAAATTATATAATGCTAATTCCAGAGATCCATTTGAGCTAAGAATTGATAAGATGATCCATCATGATCTAGTTCAACTCTTTTTTGAGGTCTCATCCTTAATCACTCATTAATATTATTATTTTTTATTAATTATTTTCAAAAACTACTAATTTTTATCACTAAAATGCATAAATCTCTTTATAGATTCATCTCTAAAGGGTGAAATTTCATTCCTAGGTTCATTTGAATGTATTTTAACTTTTTAAATTCATTTCTCATTAATGTTATCCAAAACTTTTAATTTTCCTTAATTATACTCTAAAAATACAGTTTTTAGCCTATTTTTTATAATTCTGATGCATCCAATGCAAGAACTCAAATTCTTTCCATTCATTTAGGACTTAACGATAAAATATTTAATCCATTCAACTATAAATCATTCAATCTATAGATCTTTCATTCAAATTTTGATGAAAATAGACATACCCGATTAAGGAGATAACAGAAGATCTTCAACTTTATTTGGGGGTGCTAATGCTTGCTCCTCCTCTTTCTTCACGTTAAAAAATCTTTAGGTCTTCTAATCTCCCATGATTTTCACTAATATGCACTAATCTTTTCTTAAACCCGCTAAATTTTTTTATCTCTACACTCAAGAATGCTCTCCAAGAATGACATGAGGATGGAGGAGATGATCATTTGCAGCCAAAACATATTGAAATTGTGTCCAAAATTTGTAGCAAACTCATAAACATAGTAAAATATTTTTCCTACTACACTCGTCACTTACATGTGAGGATAAAATTTCCATCCTAGATCTCAAAGGCACTCCCCATTTGGAATGATCCATTCAACATAGTTGATGATAGAGCCATGAGACATTTGTAGCCCCCTGTCCCTTAACACTAGACACTAGGACTCTTCACCTTTTCTCTCTGAAGACAAATTGTTACTAGATGTCGAGCTCACTCTTGCTTGCAAAACACTGATGGTTGCATCCCTCATAATTAATTGTTCCATCAATTGAAATTGTACTTGCTCCATATATCGCTTCTCTTCTAACATTTGCTCGGCTAAATTCTTAGTTTGACTTACAATATCTTCTAAATTATTTATCTCCTCGCTATAATATAACTGTAAAGATTGAGCCAATTTCTTATTCTTTAATGCTTCACACTCTACAACAACTTTATCTATTTGTAGTTGAGTGATTTTATTCATAAGCGATTGAATGAGATTGCTATCATATGCTACCTCATCTTTATTACATAAGATTGCCTCCTCCAATTCATCCACTGAGTAAGACACATTTCCTTGAGACATCTCCATGGCTTTATTGTGATAATTGAGTTCATCCCCCCACTTCTCTTCCCAATCTATCATGGCAACATTACAAGAGATAACTCCACCATTAGGAGAATCATCATCATCTTCTTTACAAGATAGAGACTAGAAGGACCTACAACTCCTATTACCGTGGGATTCTTGTATTCTTTCTCTCCAATAATGGAAGTAGAATTGTTGAATAGACAAAGGTAATTGATCAAACCCAAATGGAATCTTGTCCATCTCCAGAGTGTCAAGATAGTGGGAGAGAAGGAAGGAGTCTCACTTGTAGCTTTCTTGCTTGCACAATGGGGGAATACACACAAGGGTGGAGGCTGAAAACAGTTTTCCTCTTCTTAGTTGTGTAAGCCAAAAAGAACTCTCATACAAAGAAATAGAAGAACCCTATATATGGGTCTCAAACCAAACTCAACTAACTAAGGTGGCATACTAACCAAGCCACGAACTAGAGTAGATAAGGATAGTTGTCATCTAGCTATTATTCATGGGCGGTGTACCAACCGCATCTACAACTGACAAGTCGGTGACATAAATGCACAACGGTCACCCTGGCATATCACGAGTGGAGCTCGATATCTCAACACTCCCCCTCGAGCTCAATCCCAATTCCTGCACACCAAGCAGGTCTCTGAACTTGCGCAGCTTCTCTGCGCCCAATGTCTTCGTGAATATGTCAGCTACCTGATCCTCTGTGCTGACATAAACTAGATCAATAAGACCTAGTAAAACCCTCTCTCGCACATAGTGATAATGCACCTCAATGTGCTTTGTTCTAGCATGATAGACTGGGTTATTTGCCAAGTGTATATTGCTCATGTTGTCACAATAAATGACAACTGACCCATCTGTAGGCTGATGCATATCATAAAGTAGCTTATGCAACCAAGCTACCTCACATGCAGCCATTGCTGCGTCCCTGTACTCAGCCTCTGTGCTGCTCGACAAGGCAACTGTAGGCTGTTTCTTACTGCTCCAAGTGACTGCAGCACTCCCAAAAGAGAACACATATCCACTGGTAGATCGTCTATCAGAAATACTACCAGCCCAATCAGCATCAGTGTATCCATGTAACTGTATCCGAACCCCAATCTCATAAAATAGTCCATACTGCAATGTGGACTTCACATACCTGAGTATGCGTCTAGTCGCATCCAAATGTGGTTTCCTTGGAGCCTGCATAAACTGACTTACCAATCCAACAACATAGCTCAAATCTGGCCTGGTAATAGTCATATAAATCAAACTTCCTACTATGCGTCTGTACATAGTAGGGTCTTCCAGAAGCTCACCTGCATCTGCGCTCAGCTTCACATTCTGCTCCAAAGGAACTGAAATAGGCTTACAGCCTGTCATCCCATATTTGGACAGCATGTCCAATCCATACTGCCTCTGCAAGAGCTGTATCCCACTTGGTGATCTAATCACCTCAATGCCCAAGAAATAACGCAGCTCTCCCAAATCTTTCATCTCAAACTTCTGCTTCAATAGCATTTTCACATGAAGGATATCTTCATCACTGTCACCTGTCATAATCAAATCATCAACATAAATGACAAGTAGCATAATACATTTCTTTGTTTTTCTCACATAAAGTGAGAAATCTGCCTTGGAGATCTGAAAGCCAATAGTGACAAGATACTGTCCTATCTTGTCAGACCATGCTCTAGGTGCTTGCTTCAAGCCATAAAAGGCTTTCTTCAACCTGCAAACAAACTCAGGATGAACAACATGCACATAACCTGGTGGCTGCTCCATATATACCTCTTCTTGCAAATCACCATGCAAGAAGGCATTCTTTACATCCATCTGATGTAAAGACCATTCCTTTGATGCAGCCATAGCAATGACTGCTCTTACGGTTGCCATCCTTGCAACCGGACTGAATGTTTCTTCATAGTCAATGCCATATGTTTGTGCATACCCCTTGACTACTAATATTGCCTTGTATCTGTTCACAGAACCATCTGTATTGTGCTTCATCTTATAAACCCACTTACAGCCAATTGCATTCTTACCTTTAGGCAAAGGTACCAATTCCCATGTAGCATTTGATTCCAAGGCATCCATTTCTTCATCCATGGCTTTCTCCCATTTTTCTTTTCCCATGGCTTGCTCAAAAGAAGTGGGTTCTGGTTCCTGTATCACTTTGACCATATATGCATAGTGAATGGTTGTAAATCCATCATATTTTAGCCTATCCACAGGATACCTAACTCTGGTTGACCTGTGCAAAGTAGGTTCACTCCCAGGTGCTCTCAAAACATCCATGGTCTTCCTTACTCCAGGTGTAACAATAGAAGGAATACCCAACTCATCATCAATGCTCTGTTCTGAGCCACTGGATTCACCATCCACAAAAAGAGTGACCTGCATTCACATCAAACATGGGCTGATCTACCTTCCCTTTTCCTTTTTGTGATACCTGCATACCACTATCTGCATTGCTTTGAGAAGATTCTCCTGATCTCAATCTGCCTGTCCATGGCGAAGAATGTGAACCACTGCTAGAGGACGCTCCAGGTCCACTAATATTTTGTGATTGCTGCTGTGAATTCTGTGCAGCATTACCATTTTGTGCATCTACATCATCAATCACATTTATTGGTTTATACCAGCTACTCATCTCATCAAAAACATCTCTGCTCACTGTAAACTTACGAGTAGAAGGGTTATAACATCTATACCCTTTTTGCTGCAGAGAATAACCAATAAAGATGCACTTCTCAGCTTTTGGATCCAACTTGGTTCTCAACTCATCTGGCACATGTACATAAGCAATGCAACAAAAAATTTTCAAATGAGAAATATCTGGTTTCCTACCAGTATACATCTCCTCTGGAGTCATCCCATGTATTGTTGCAGTGGGAGTCCTGTTCATTATATAAACTGCTGTAGCAACTGCTTCAGCCCAATAAAAATCTGGCAGGTCTTTTTCATTGAGCATGGCACAAGATACCTCTCCAATATGCCTTTTTTCCTTTCTGCAATTCCATTTTGTTGTGGGGTATGACTGCATGAATATTGCTGCTTTATGCCATGCTCCTGCAATAACCTTGCAAACTCATTTGAGAGGTACTCTCTCCCTCCATCTGACCTTAGGCATTTTATTTGCAGTCCTGTTTCTTTTTCAACCATAGCTTTAAGAGTTTTGAAATGCCCAAAAACTTCACTTTTCTTTTTCATAAAATACACCCAAACTTTTCTGCTATAGTCATCAATAAAAGTGACAAAATAATGACAGCCTCCAAGAGATGCAGCTTTAGTAGTCCACACATCAGAGTGGATTAATTCCAATGGCTTCTTACTCTCTAGGAAATGGTTTCCTTGCCTGTTTTCCAAACTGACAGGCTTCACATACCTTATGCATTTCTGCAACCTTGAATTTAGGCAATCCTGCAACAATATTTTGGGCTTGTATTGATTTAAGTCGTTGTACATTAACATGACCAATGCGTTTATGCCAGATATCAATATCTGCAACTACACCGGTCCCATGTGCAAACATTGCTGCACTCAATTCAGACATGTCTGTATCCAACGTAAACATTCTGCCCTTCTTATTTTCTTTTGCTATCAAGTGACCTTTATTTTTCATATCCTCAACAAAGCATCCATGAGGATTAAATCTGACCTGCAAGCCTTGCTCAACCATTTGACCAACAGAAACCAGATTCTTGGTGATATTCGGGACATGAAATACATCGGACATGTATTTCTTTTTCCCATCCTGCATAGACAAGGGAATTTTTCCAATCTGCACAATAGGATGTGCAGTATCATCACCAGTCTCCACAAATCCTGGTTTTTCCATTTTCCTTGCATCCTCCATCCATTCTACATGACCTGTCATGTGGTTTGATGCACCTGAGTCAACATACCATACATCGTTGCTTTCTTCTGCACTTGTCATAGAATTATTCATGTGCTGGACCATAAACAAATGCTCATTTCTGTCATCACCCTGTCTACTAGAAGATGCATAATTTTCTTGTTGCAGTTTTTCATTCATGATGTCATTCTGCTTTTTATAGCAGTCTTTAGCCATATGACCCATTTTACCACAGTAGTAGCATTCAACATTACTGTTTGCATTTTGGCCTCTTTGCCATCCACCACGACCTCTTTGGCTCCCCCTGCCTCTAGAGTTACCACGTCTTCCTCCATAGGACTGGTTTTCTTGAGTTTGCTGCATATTCTGATTTCTACCACGGCCTCCAAATCGGCCTCCTCTACCTCTGCCTCTACCTCTTCCAGCATTTGAGTAGAAGACAGCTTCTTTTGAAGTTTCTCCTGAAGAAGATGCACCACCATTTCTCTGCTCCTCAGAAATTAAAAGAGCAATCAACTCCTCAAAATCAGGAAATCTTTCACGAACTGAAATGGATGTCCGAAACTGTGCATAATTCTTTCCTAGACCATTCAAGATCACAGAAACTAAATCATCATCTTCCACTGGCGACCCAATGGAAGCAAGTGCATCTGCAATCTTCTTCACCTTCATGTGGTAGTCATTGATGCTCATATTTTCTCTTTGCACATTATGCAACTCTTGCTTGAGCTGCATTTTCCTGGCTTGCGTATTTGTGCTATACATTTTTGACAAAGTATCCCATGCCTCCTTTGGCGTACTTGCATCTTGAATATGCACAATCATAGAGACTGAAATACTGATAGACAGCCAGTACATAACTTTCTTGGCTCTTTGATGCCATGCTTTAAATGCCTGCATTTGCTGTTGATTGGGAACATCAGGAAGAGCTGGTTCTTCTTCATTTCCTGCAACAAATTTCCAATATCCTTTTCCCATAAGGAAATTCGTCATTCTAAAGTTCCATGCTTGGAAGTTGTTCTTGTCAAGCTTTTCAGTGACAATCTGTGAGAGAATCAGACGCCATTACAGAACACTACAAAAAGTTTTGTCACTGCAAAGAACACAGCTTCAGCCTCACAAGGGCTTATCTGCAAAACTGGCGAAAGTGGTATTTGACCACACAGTCACTCCCTAGTGACGATTTTGCATCAACAGGCAACAAGGATGATTCTGTAACTCCCAATGTCTCTGCACACAAGCATACGATGCAATTTCTACAGTAACTTTTCACAGACCTGTAGAACAGTGGTCGCACAGCATAAAACTGGGCCTTTTCCTGAGTGCGTGCATAAAACTTCCGCCTCCAAAACAGGCCTTGAAATGGCCTAAAATAAAAAAAACAGGGTCGCCAAGGGCTAAAGCCCTTACCCGCAGCATATACTGCCCTCTTGCTTCACCGCGAAGGGCGTCTCAACCTGAGACAATGCACTCTTGCAATTTTCGGCTATGCTACCTGTAGAGATTTGCTCCCAAAACAGAAAATGAAAGCAACACTGCTCCTCTTACCAGAACACCGCGAGCTTGGCTTGCCTTCTTGAGCTCCTTACCACGAACAAGGCTCTGATACCATGTTAAGATAGTGGGAGAGAAGGAAGGAGTCTCACTTGTAGCTTTCTTGCTTGCACAATGGGGGAATACACACAAGGGTGGAGGCTGAAAACAGTTTTCCTCTTCTTAGTTGTGTAAGCCAAAAAGAACTCTCATACAAAGAAATAGAAGAACCCTATATATGGGTCTCAAACCAAACTCAACTAACTAAGGTGGCACACTAACCAAGCCACGAACTAGAGTAGATAAGGATAGTTGTCATCTAGCTATTATTCATGGGCAGTGTACCAACCACATCTACAACTGACAAGTTGGTGACATAAATGCACAACGGTCACCTTGGCATATCACGAGTGGAGCTCGATATCTCAACACAGAGGAGCAAATATAATGGGTAGGTTCTTTGTTTCCATTTAATTAACCTCCAACATTGTTGTAAATTCTTCAATGGCTATCTCATCGCCTGTCTCCTCTATTCCATCCTTTGATTCTTCTTGCGTAATGGCTCGAGAATTAAAATCGAAGAAGAAATCTTGAAAATGACCGTGCTTTTATATTCCACTAACATTTGGTCTTGGGATCTCCCTCACTAAGCTTCCAGCATCTAAATTAGTAATCTCCCATTCATCTCTAGCACTTTCCTCATTCACAGAAACTGCCAATAGATCAGATAAACCACTATCAAAGGTGGTCAACTAGTTAGCTATATCACTATCACTATCATCTTTTGAAGAATAGTGCACAAAATATTTTCCCATTCCCAAGGGTTTTGCCACATTCTTTTGGTGCACCATATTGATGTTGTCTTATCCCTGTCTAACAAGGCACGATGATGCAAATCTCTATATAACCAAGCATAGTTTTGCTTAGTCTCTAAGCTCTCATTGAATTCGTCCTCTGTTCCAAGGGCTTTAGACCATTTCGCATTCATACTCTCCTCCATAGCTTCATGCAAAAACTCCCTAGCCACAACTCTCAATTGTACCCTTTCATGCTTGGATTCTATCATTATAATGCCTTTGTGTTAGCTTTGTTGCACTCGGATTGCAACAACCAAGGTTTGCCCAAAACAAGTGGATATGAAGTAGCTCCTTGGATAGGTCGCCCTACCAGAAAATTAATGCTAAAGTCCAAACCTAGAATCACAGTTGGAATTTCAAGTAAGAGACCTAAAGGTGTCACTTTTCGTTGATCAGCTAAACATAGAACAATAATTGTAATCTCCTTCTTATCGTTCAACCCTAATTTAAGCATCTCTCTTTTATCATTAAATTCAGTATTGCTCCACCATCTAGTTGAGCTTCAAACATCATCTGCTTCATCACCTCCATATCTACCATTAGAGCCCTTGGATCCAAGAATAAATCCACAAATCTTACAGATCAAACACCTGTATTTGTATTATCACCTCTTGTATTTGGAAAGACAGTCATAGGATTGCTCCTTTTAGCCCTTTGCCATACTAATCTATGATATATCTCTCTTCTACAAGTAGGAGCAATTTCAAGTAGTTGTCTCCAATTAATAGACAAGTGTAAACTTTCCAGTTCATTACATTCATCAAAAGATTTTCCCTATCCTTGTCATTATCTTTAGTTGCTTTCAATCCTCTCAACCTTTGAGGAAATGGAGCCACTCCCTCTTTAATCTTTGGAGAACTTAAAGGAATGGAAAAAAGGGACTGATCTTTCGAATTAGATGGCAAATTTGTCACTTCCTTTTCTATAGTATGATTGTTCGAGTGTTTTGGTAAGGTTCTTCTATTTTGAAGTATCAATCTTGACACTAATAGTTTCATTCAACCCTAGACCCTGTTCTTTCTCTAAAACAATTAGTCGATTTGATTGTGAACGTGTGATTACCCCAATCATTACATCTGAGTTAAAAGTGACCTATCTTTTCTTGATTGGTCTCACCTCCAAGTCCTCTACGATTTCTACTAAGTTTGTTGCCAAATCAGCAATGCCTTTACCCGTTTCTTGGCTTTGTGAAGATGTACTTCCTCTTGGACAATCCTTGTCATAATGACCCTCATGGTCATACTTGGCACACAAAGGGACATAAACCTTTCTCTTCTGCTCATTTGGGCAAAATCTAGCCATGTGTCCATGTTGGTTACATCTCCAACCAAATATACTTGTTCATGCACTATTATTCCTTCTGAAATTAGGATTTCTATATAGTGAGGGTCTCCTCTCATTCCTGAATATCCTCTCCATCCTTGATTCCTTGGCAGAGGAGGTGTCCCCTGGGTCGACATGCCTATTGGCATAAATGGCATGTTAGGAGGTCCTATCAGATAAGTCACATTTTGACTATCCATATAATTATTAATTTGTTTGCATTTGGGTTGCTTGCTATCATGGATGACTTTGCTTAACCCAACATTGATCCTCCACATGATTGTTTCTCAAACAATACCCACAAAACAAATTTCTCAATTGATCAGGAACCACTCTACTCAGTGTGGGGCATTCTGTTGTTAAATGACCAAAACCATGAGATTTTCTGCACCATGTATTAGACCTTGGTGGTGTGGGATTCCTTTGACGAGATATTGGAGTTGGTCCCATTGCACTAATAGGTTGGCTAACATTATAAACGCCCTTCACATTGGGGTTTACCTCAGCCAAAATCTCTTTCTTCATATCTTCCAAGGATTTGGCTATCAGTTCAGCCACCTTAAACTCATCTAGACTTTGTACTATAGATGTAATGACTGTTGATGGTGGTGGATATAAAGGTAGTACTAGATATGGATTTAATCATGAGTATGGCATTGATGATGGTGCTACACCTACATTTGTCATGTAAGAAGCCCCTGAGGAGCTACCAAAGCTTTTACATATTGAGTACTAGCTGCCATGGGATGGTGACATACTAGACGGAATTAATCAAGGGTTATTGTATAATCCCTTCCTTCTCAACTATCCTAATTGTACTTCCTCCCATCATCGTGCTTTTGTGTTTGTGTCTACTAGATTAGCCGGTCGCTTAAGGCTTACATGTTCCCTCACTATTTCCTGCAATCCTTCAATAAATTTCCTTTTTTGCATATCCTTTGAGGGAGCATTTTGTCCCATCTTCCTAATTAATGTTTCCATCTTCTCAAGGTAATGTTCCATGGTTTCTCCTGGGGTATGTGCTAGATAGTCAAATTCCAATCCTAAACGGTCTTGGAACCCTTGCTGCCTAAACTTAGTTAAAATGCCTCTCTTAATACTATATAAGTCACCCTTGGCAGTAGGAAGGTTCCCATGCCACAACTACTTCATCCCTCAAAGTTTTTGGGAATATGTGAAATTTTTTATCATAATCAATGATCTCGTTTGCTATGCATGTCACTTCAAACCGTTGGATATGCATGTCAAGATCATCATCCTAGCGACTAGAATATTGAGTGAAATCTATAAGTCACATAGGTGCTCTCACAACCATATAGAATATTCTTAAAAATTCCTCTAAATCTTCGAAGATTGGAACCCACTCTTTTGGGTCAACAAATAATCTAGTAAGATACTAATATTCTACAAGTCTATCTATATTCTTGTCCTCTATCGTATGATCAAATATAGGTATCCTTTATCCTATGTCCTACCGTTTCACTGAAAAGGTTATCAAAATCCACAAAATCATCACTGTTTTGACCCTCTTCTTTTGTATCTTCGTCTTTCTTCTCACTAGAGGTTGACCCCTTCTTCAAGCTACCCTTATTGGTACCACTCTTCCCTCGAAGCTTCTTGCTTGCCTCTCCCAATTGTAATCTGACTTAGTTCCAACAACAAAAGATGTCTCTCTAGTGACTTTTCCAGTTTCTAATGACAAATCCAACCTGCCTTGCAAGGTATTTTGCAGCTCAATGGTCATTTTTTCTAACTACTCCACTATTCGCTTAGCTTTCTTTTCCAATCTTCTTCTTGCTTCCTCATCCCATGCTAACTTTTGACTTTCACTCATTCACTCTAGTGTGTGATGGCTTTCTCTATCGTGCACATCCTCCTTTCACTCTCTATTTTAAGAACCCTTGTTTGTGTAAACTTAACTTCCTAAGAATGTCAAGTAGTTCCTTATCCTCAGTGTGCCATAGGGTATATCTTCACTACACTTTTCTAACTAAATCTAAAATCTCAACCACTTCCCTTGCTTCCATTGTATCAAATGTTAATTTAACACCCTTAGTTATTGCTACTGGAGACACTTGATCCCAACTTATTCTCTTGAAGGTGTTGTACAGTTCTCTATAAAACCAATTGTAATGTTGTTGGGCACTAATGGTATTAAGTTGGATTTCATCAACTAACTTAAAATGTGACACTAATAACATGATCCCCCTTGCTTCATCTTGGAACATCCAATTCCAAGTGCACAATTGCTCAACATTGACCCATAGTTGGGGTCCAAAGTATTTTCGCTTGTCCACTAATTCGGTATCCCTTGCCTTATCTACGATAATTTTTTGAGTATCTTGGGGCAACTGAGGGAAGAAGCCTCATAAGAAAGCTTCGTTGTAAGGGTTCATCAGAGTCTCGTTTACTTAGGTTGATAATTCTCTTGCTTAATCTCAAAATAACTAATTAAGTCTTGCAGCAAGGCCAAATAGGTGTAAAGTTCTAGTCTTAAGCTCTATAGCTTCTCCCAATCTCTCAGGTGAGACTCCTTATGTGTTGCTCCTACCATACTTGTGGTGGTTTATTATGTAGCCCCTTTTCGGGATATTGAACTTTGGAAGAGCTTGGTTTCAAGTAATTGAAAGATCTTATAGATCTTCCCTCCTCGTTTCCGTTCCTTTTTAATGTGATATCTCCGCTTTACAATTTATTTTATTTTAGTCTATACTCAAGTTAGTAAAATAGCCAAGACCACTCCCTCTTCTCCTTAATTAACACGTTTTCTGCTCTCGACAAATGCACCAAAAATGACGACCCCCTAAGAAGCCCCCAGATAAGTAGGCAAGATGACTATATGTGAAGTCATTGTGTTAACTAAGGATTGGAAGTGGAGATATATGCCTCCTTTACCCCCAAATTATCAATGTAAAAGTCATTCTATCATTTGTTTATGTAGTCCAACACCATCAGCCTATCTAACAATCTCCCTTAACTTACTTGCAATCTCTTAAATATTGCTACTTAACCCTTCATTTTGAACTACAACCCTTAGCATCTTAACTCTACTATTCTCAACACTTTAACCAGAGAAAGAAATCATTTAAAAACTCTTAATTCACCCTTAAGTTTTGCTAATACTTCAATACAACCATTAATATTCACTAATCATTACTACCATGAATAGCATTTTACAAAGAAAGTATAAGCAAATAAACTCTGTTACCCATGAAATTAAAAAAAAAAAACTCTAAACATAAAATAAACTATAATCTCTTTTCATTTCTCCCATTAAATCCTTAATTATCAAAAGTTATTAATTTTTCTCTATCACTGTTAAAAAAATCATAATAATTATATCTAAGCATAAAACATCAAACCATAGTAATTAGATATTTTCCATAATTAATATAGTTTTTAAAAATTTTAATCAATAATTATTCCATTTGTAATTAATATTCACTAATTACTTCTTAAAACACCCAAAGCTGCTATTTTTACCCTTAATATATATATAATGCTAATTCTAGAGATCCATTTGAGCTAAGAATTGATAAGAGAATCCATCATGATCTAGTTCAACCCTTTATTGAGGTTTCATCCTTAATGACTCATTAACGTTCTTAATTTTTACTAATTATTGTCAAAAACTACCATTTTTGTCACTAAAATACATAAATCTCTTAATGGATTCATCTCCAAAGGGTGGAATTTCACTCTAGGTTCATTTGACTATGTTTTAACTTTTTTTCAATTCATTTCTCATTAATTTTATCCAAATCTCTTATTTTTTCTTATTTATACTCTAAAAATGCAAATTTCAGCCTATTTACTATTATTTCTTTATCATTTCGATGCATCCAATGCAAGAATTCAAATTATTTCCATTCATTTGACACTTAATGATCAGATACTTAATACATCCAACTATAAATCATTCAATCTATACATATTTCATTCAAATTTTGATGAAAATAGACATACCCGATTAAGGAGATAATAGAAGATCTTCAATTGTATTTGGGGGTGCTGGTGCTTCTCCTCTTCCTTCATGCACAGAAATCTTCAAGTCTTCTAATCTCCAACATTTTTCACTAGTATGCACTAATCTTCCCTTAATCCTATTGAAATTTCCTCTCTCTACACCCAATAATGCTCTCCAAGAATGGTAGGAGAATGGAGGAGATGATCATTTGCAACCAAAGCATACTGAAATTGTATCCAAAATCTACAGCAAACTCATCAACCTACTCATGAATGTTGGCCCCTTATTTTCTTGTTGTTCTCTCTCTTTCATGAGCTCCTCCTTCACATGAAATCCCCCCCTCCCCCCTTCAACTTCTTGAATAAGCCCTTTTCAAATTTGAAGGTTTTTCCACTTGAATCGGATTTTTCTAACACATTTCCACATCTCTGGACTTATTTTGTCCCCGTCCCAACAGCTTCTTGACCCAAACTCCATGTATGCATGCCAAATTATACCCACATTTCTTCTCATCTCCAAGATGTCTATGATTTTTTACTAAAAATCCTTCCCTGCATCCACCTTCTATCACTTATTATTTTTATGCTCCCTAAATTATCTATCTAAAATATCCCGACTTTCAACTTCTAATTCCACCTCAGCATAGCCCAAAGACAGTTTTATGATCTTATTTTTATTAAATTTTTATGAAAAATAGTGTGTAATATAGAGTCCAATCCTATCAAATTGCATGAAAAATAGTGTAAAAATAGCTCCAAATAAGCAGTTATCAATGTCTAATCATAGGGCACACTTTTTGAACAAGGTCATGGAAGAAGCTCTAAAAATTAAACACAATAAAACTACCCTATATAATCCCCAAGTGAATGGACAAGTAGAGAGTACCAACAAATAGCTTGTGGGCAACTATAGGGACTTCTTGTTGACACGCCCTATTTTGGCCATTGATGGCTAGTGTGGGTTATGAGTTGGGTAGTAATTGATTACCTTCTTATTTTTTTCAATGTTATATTCTTCGGACGCCCCTTAATTTGATGCATAGGGTAGGACCTAAGTCCAAATCCTTGGTCTAGTTTCGTGCTTTAGTAGAGTTATATGGGGACTAAGAGTCTGCTTTCAATAGTAAGCTGCTAAATGGTGTGGTTTTTGGTTTATCTCATTAGGCCAAGAGGGCCATTTCTATTGAATTTAATGCTTGATTCTCATTAAGCCAAGAGGGCCCTTCATTCTTGTAGAGAAATGTTTTATCTTAATAGACCAAAAGGGCCATGTATTTGTTTGGTGCAGGTGAGCTTAATGTTTTCTTGTTTTAGTAATGTACAAGACAGATTTGATGGAGTACTTGGAGGAGCAACCCTCTTGCTACACAGACCCTTCTCGTAGCCAAACCCTTCTTGTAGCCAAGTCGAGGTGATATCCTTTCTTTATGAAATCTTTCCCTTTATGCTAAATGGTTATGTGTATGTGGGGATTTTTTAAATTTTGTTGGGGAGTCTCAGAGTTAGGTTAGATGTATCTGAGGAGGTCCAAGTGATTTTCTGCCTTAAAAAGACATTGTTGCTGAGCACTCTAAGAACTCTTTTAGAAGGTAGTCCTAATGACCCTGTTCTGCTAGCCAATTAAGCAGATGTTTCCAGGAGTTTCTATTAGTTGTAATTGATGCAAGGATGCATATTCCACGGTGGGTTCTTGTAAGAAGCTGGGAATAAGGACTTAGTGTAAAAATAATATTGATATTATGCCATGTCACACTGACATTGGTATAAAAGGAGAGGACATGTAATTTTTCACATCTTTTGACACATTAATACAATTACTATCCTTCTCTTCCATTTTGCTCACAGCTTCCATGGATTCTCTCTCTTTTCTGTCTTTCTCTCTCCAAATCTAGTATTTCTCTCTCCTCGTCACTCTCTTTCTCTCTTATGCAGTCTTCTCTCTCCTCTTTTTCTCTCTCTGACAAGTGGTATCAGAGCATTGGTCTTTGATCCATTTTTCCCTTCTATTTTTCAGTCCTATTTTCTTCCATCAAAATCAATTTCAAAAAAGTATTGTACAATACAGTGACTAGTGGAGTGTTGCAGACCATCTACAGTTAGTACGAGATTACATCTAGAGATATCCAAGGTCAGATATGGCAGAGGATGGCTAAAGTGGCAAGTCGTCATCAAATTTCATACAAAATTGGAGGTAATTAGGGTAGTTTGGGAACAAACTGTGGTTACTTTGAAAAGAAGGAGTTCTCTTTTCCCTTTCTTGAAGTTTCCTCAGGTTTCATGGAAGTTCATCGGCAAGATGTGCTCATATATCTCAGAACTATGATATTCTTGGCCAAGCACCACTTGGAATAGCTTCCTTGCTTGAATACCTATAGGATGACTACTCACTTGCTTCAGATGGGCTCAACAATGGAGCCAGGAACAACCCCGAAAATTGCGGCACAATTTTCGGGCTGATTCCAGCCCGTTTCTTGCATCTAATGCTTCATCTCAGCCCTTGGCACTCTCTCTGATATTTGGCAAGTGAAAACCATCAGTGAAATTGGAGGATTGAACTCTATTCAAGAACCTTTAGCTCTCATGTAAACCCTAGATGAATAGTCCATGGCAGCCATGAAAGCTTCAGCCCAAGCTTTCATTTCTCAATAATTTCTTGAAGATTCTTCATCTTTTCAGCCTGTGGGATCATTTCAATAAGGATTCTTCAACAAATTGCAAGGATTAAGCACGATTGGTCAAAGATTGAAGCTCAAGAGCTTCCATGGAGCCGAAATTTGGGGGAAACAGGTATAATGCTTCAATCTCAAGCATCTGAAGCTTCAAGATTATTCTTAAGCATTAAATACACAAGACTTGAAGATTATTTTGGTAACATTGGACCACAGGAGGCTTTATCAAGCATATGAAGATTGATCAAGTCATCATCAACCATGTCAAAGGTACTCTTTTTCAATTCTTAATCTCTCTCATTAATCCATTTGCTAAGCTTAATCCATTTGATTGAGAGATTAAAGAATTGAATAATATCCATCAAATTTGAGCCAACCCTTGCTTGAATCAATCCATTCATGTAATGCAATGTTTGCTCTATGCATACTAGTTCTAATCAGTGAATTAGAGGCTTCAATCTGAAATTTCCAACATAACACTTGAATCCAATTGATTGAATCTATTGATTGATGAATTTGCTCACTCTAATCCATTGATTGGTTGAATTCTTTTACCCAAGATGAAATATTGTAAAAGGGTAAGTGCTAGCAATCAGTGATGAGTCACTGAATTGCATTGGTAAGACCCTTATCCTATCCAATTTTGTAAAATTCTATACAATTGCATCTCATGAAAGGGGCTGAATGAATATTTCAGAAATGCATTTCATGCTGATTGATTAAATTAGCAAGCTACTGCCATGTTGATATACCCACTGAGGAAAAAGGTGGATGCCGGGGGAGATAGTGGGATAGAAGAAAGGTGACCCTCTCTCACTATCAAAGATCCCAAAGGGGTGAAACCAACCGACCCGGGGAGAACTTTGCCCACCTCCCGGTGATTCGGAGCCCATGTAGGGAGCCTGTCATATCATTTTATCACTTACACATGTACACTGAGTGGAGAATCGAAGATTGAAGAGTTTCCAAAGGCTCAAATATCTTCAGGATCAAAACAAGGTAAAACAGGGATTCTACAAGGCACTATAGGGCATTTATAGGTTGTTACAGGTACATCCTTCATTATTGAAGTACATGTGCAAGTACTACAGGGTATCCACAGGTCTTACTCAGCCTTCTACAGGGTTTGGTAACCATTTGGGGTTAGTATTTTAGCGTACAGGGTCAAAACATGGTGCTTACAGGTTAAAACAGAGTGCAAACCTGGACAGTTTAGACTTAGAAATCGAGTTGCAGAATTTTCTGTCCTAAATCTGTTGTAGCATGCTATAGCTCATCTCAAAGAGGACATCCTTGGATTTGATTTTAACTAAAATTTTTTGAAATCGGAGTTCCCTAGCAAAAGTTATAGCCATTTTTTCAACAGGGGGTATTGCAGGACTGCACTATTATGGCAGGACATAAGGGTAAAAATAAGGTCCAAGATGATTATGCTCAGCAAATCAGAGATTCCATGTTGGATAATGCACCTCAAGAGAGCCTTGAAGAGCCTTAACAACAAGGGGAAGTTAGTATACTCAATAATACCTTGTGCATACATGAACAAAGACATAGAGGACGTCATGAGGCCCTATTATCAAGAATGGAGCAAATGGTTTTGTCTATTGATCAAACAAAGTCTTCCATTGAGAAGTTAGTAGATTCAACGACTCAAACAAAGGCTTCCATTAACAAGTTGGTGGAATCTAATGCTCAAATTATGGCACAATTCTCCCAATGGGTGCAAATGCAAATGGGATCTAAAAAAGCTAAGGAGAAAGCCTATTCAAACAGTAAGCCTTCAGTCCCACTTCAGCCATCTAACCAAAACGGTCATGGTCATGGGATCATTGGAAGAAGAGGCATCCCAAATAGCCAATATAAAGTAGGTGAGGCTTCACAAAGGCATGATGACTATTTGGGTAGTTTGAAAGGAGCTAACTCTCAAGCTTTTGGGCTAAATACTCAAATTCTTAGGGGTCCTCTATCAACAGGAAGATTGTATAGTGGTTCTCAGCCACCTATTGGGAGATTTCCATCTCAATTTGGGGGTTCAATGCATGGTACTCATGATCAGTCTATTTTGGGACAACAACCATTCCATGAAAGAGAGCTAAAGGACAAGATTGTTTTAGCCAAATTTAATGGTCAGTCATCTCCACCATTTGATTTAGAGGAGTGGACCTCTAAGATGGAATCCTACTTTGACATGTTCCCTAAAACTGATGACATGAAGATTTATTTTGCTTCCTTGCATTCGGAGGGATTTGCCCATACTTGGTGGAGGTATATAAAAAAAGAAAACATACTTGTAGAGAATTGGGAAGCTTTCAAGGCACTTATGGCTGAAGTATTTATCTCCCCTCTTGAAAAAGAGAAATTGGCACGGAGATGGTATGGTTTGGAACAAAGAGGCCTAAGTGTAAGAGAGTACACTAACCAATTTCTCAACCTAACCATGTATGTAGAAAGCATCAGTGATGAGGCTAAGCTCCACAAGTACATGTATGGTTTAGAGCCATCTTTATTAGCTGATGTCATGGCACAACCCTACTTCCCTCTTTAAGGCTATTGAGCTTGCAGAGCGCTATGGAAGAAAATATAGAAGAGAATCTTCATTTTAGCCGGGTTTTGGACAGCCAAGGACTGTTTTTAAACAGGGGCAAGTTGATAACACTTATGGCAGCAATCATGTGCCAAATGGGAGCTTAAGGGTACCAACTTATTCACAATTCAATGCTTCTAGACCTCAAACTAATTTCAGGATAACAAACAGTCCTAGAATTGACTTCAAACAAGGGGACAACAAGCCTAAATCCAATTCAACCAACATGAATCCTAAATCCATTCCTATGGATCTTTACATAGAAAGAAAGGAGAAAGGCTTATGTTTCAAGTGTGGGGAAAAGTATACACCTGATCATGCCTCAAAGTGTATATATAAAAATGTCAACCCAAGCTTCAAAGTATGTTAGTCTTTGAGGATCTTAAAGATGAGATGGATGAAGCCAATGCAATTGCACTCAATGCTGAAATTGAAGATCTTGAGGAAGAGGTTGGGCAAGAGTATTTCTATGATCCAGCTGACTCTTTTCCTTTTGATCTAGGTGGAAGTGTTCCTTTTGATCTAGGTGGGACTTGTAATGACACACTTGCTGCCACTAGTTGTTCTATTTCCATGGATGCTTGGACAGGATCTAAGAGTCCTAATACACTCCGTATGAAGGGTAACATTCATGGAAATCCAATGTTTATTCTGATAGACAATGGCAATATCCATAGTTTTGTGAATAAGTCCATCATGGATAAGGTGAATTGTATTCCCACAGATTTACAGCAGCCCATTAGAGTTCAAGTGGCCAATGGTGAAGAGGAAATCAGCACACAGATATGCCCATAGGTTTCTTTATAGCTGGTTGAAAATTTTGAAGCAAAAGTAAACCTGATTACTTTGGAAATGGGGCCTATAGACATCGTACTCGGCTGTGATTGGTTGATGACATTAGGCAGGGATCACTATAAATTTCTCACAATTGTATATGGAGTTTATCTTCAATGGTGGACAGCTCATCCATTTATAGGGAATTCCTAGTAGATCAGATTTTCAGCTTATTACCATTCAACAACTCAAAAGGGAGTACAAGAGGCGCTCACAAATATTTATTTTGCATTTGAATAAAGAGATGCAAGATCAGCTCAATAATTCAGCAAACTATCCACCCTTGACAACTCTTCTTAAGGAGTATAGGGATTTGTTTGAGGTGCCTACTTCATTGCCTCCCAAAAGAGCAGTAGATCACCCTATTGATTCGGAGCCCAACTCAAAGACAATCAATAAGCCACCTTACAGATTATCTAAGTGTGAACAAGAGGAAGTAGCCAAGCAGATCAAGGAACTTCTTGAGATGGGATTCATTGAACCAAGTTCTTCACCTTATGCATCTCCAGTTCTGTTAGTCAAAGAGAAAGATGGATCTTTCAGAATGTGCATTGACTACAGGGATCTAAGATCATAGTGAAGAACATGTATCTGATACCCATGATTGATGATTTGCTTGATGAGCTCAAGGGGGCTCAATTCTTTACGAATATTGATTTGAGGTCAAGGTATTATCAGATTCGCATGCGAGAGGGTGATGAAGTCAAGACTGCTTTCAGTACTGATCGAGGGCTCTATCATTTCTTAGTGATGCCATTTGGGCTTACAAATGCTCCAACTACCTTCCAGGGCCTGATAAATAAGATTTTACAGCCTTTCCTTTTTCAGTTTGTCTTGGTGTTCTTTGATGACATTCTGATCTACAGTAAGACTTTACAGAATCACTTGGCACATATGAGGAGGGTTTTTGATGTATTGAGACATCACAGGCTTTTTGTTAAGGAGAAGAAGTGTTCTTTCATGCAGACTGAAGTGGAATACTTGGGACATATTGTTAGTGAAAAAGGAATACAGGCTGATCCCAAGAAGGTGCAATGCATAAAAGATTGGCCAACACCCACTACTACTACTTCTCTTAGAGGATTCCTTGGTTTATCTTTATTCTATTGCCGATTCATCAAGCATTATGCGGCCATTGCAACTCCTTTGATTGATAGGTTGAAGAAGGAGGCTTTCTTTTGGGATGCTCTTGCAGATAGTAGCTTCAACCAGTTAAAGGGACTCCTTACCTCTGCTCCTATCTTAGTATGCTTGGACTTCTCCAAAGAATTTACCATATAGTGTGATGCTAGTGGCCGTGGCGTTGGGGCTGTTTTGTTATAGGAGAATGGGGTGATTGCCTTTGAGAGCCATAAGCTTACAAATAAAGAAATGGCCATGAATGTTTATGACCAAGAGATGTTGGCTATCTTGCATGCAATTAAGAAGTGGCACCATTACTTGTATGGCAGCCGATTCAGAGTACATAGTGATCACATGGTTCTTAAGTATTTCCTTACTCAGTCCAATCTTACTCTTAAGCAACGTCGGTGGGTAGCTACACTACAGAATTATGATTTTGACATCACTCATACGAGGAGCAAAGACAATATAGTGGGTGATTCTCTTTCTCGTATGTGGGCTTGCAAAGTTTCAGCTATGACTGAGTTGCATAATGATTGGATCGAAGAACTACAGGAGGCTTATCTTTTGGATGAAGAATTCAACCATATTTTTCAGAAATTACAGCAAGGTCTTATGGAAGAAAACTCGCATTATCAGTTCAAAAATGGCCTTATTTGGTTGAAAGGCAAGATTGTTATTCCGTCTACCTCTTCTTTTACACAGAAAGGAGGAACTACATTCTTCGCCTTTAGCTGGACATTTAGGAGTTTTCAAGACCTATGATAGGATCAGCAAAAGTTTCTATTGGAAAGGACTATGGAAAGATGTCAAGGACTTTGTCATGAAGTGTATGCCTTGTTAGCAGAATAAGGACAACACCCATAAGCCAGGAGGTTTGTTATAGGCATTACCTATTCCTACAGGTAAATGGACTCATATTACTATGGATTTCATTACTCGTTTGCCTACAACCAAGAAGGGATGGAATAGTTTATATGTGGTGGTAGATAAACTCACCAAGGCAGCCCATTTTATTCCAACCAAGATCCAGTTTACTACCTCTCAAGTGGCCAGTCAGTTTATGGAGCAGATTTTTAGACTACATGGATTACCGCAGGTGATTGTTCATGATAGAGACTCAAAGTTTATGAGTAACTTTTGGTAGGTGATATTTACATCTATGGGCACTAAATTGGCTCCATCTACGGCCTATCATCCACAAACTGATGGACAGACAGAAAGGGTTAATAAATGGTTGGAGACTTATCTTTGCCATTTTTGTTATGATGTCTAAACCTCATGGGATTCTCGGTTACACTTGGCTGAGTTTTCTTATAACAATTCTACCCACGCTAGTATTGGAGTTTCACCCTTTGAGGCTTTGGATGGTTACAAGGTGCCCTTACCCACAGTCATCTTTAATGAAAGGATCAATCCTCATGGAAAGAAAGGGTTAGAAAAAATGCAAACCCTTCTTCAACAATGCAAGATGAATCTTAGGAAAGCTCAAGACCAAATGAAGATGTATGCTGATGAGAAGAGGCGGCCTTTAGAGTTCCAAGAAGGAGAGTTGGTCTTACTGAAGGTGCCCAAGTCTAGGTACTCTACATTAAAAGATGGATCTAGTAATAAGCTTGCTCACAGGTTTTATGGCCCTTATCGGATCCTCAAGCTATTGGAGACTTGGCATACAGATTAGAGCTTCCCTCTTCCACAAAGATTCACAATGTCTTCCATGTTAGTCAACTCAAGTGTTTTTATGGTGATCTAGTGGATATAGTTTGATGAGCTGCCACCTATTGATGAAGAAGGTCTTATTCAGTACATCCCAGAGGCTATTATAGATTAGCGTGAGAAAAGCTTCGATCTCGCTTTATCGTGGAATATTTGATCAAATGGAGAGGTTTACCACCTCAGGAAGCTTCTTGGAGGCCTGATTCTATATTGGATGAGTTTCCTTTCTTAAGGGATACATTGGTGGCTGAAGCCTATTGATTATGGAGCTAGTGATAATGCAAACAGGATCAGGAAAGCACACTTCTTTAGAACACTTTTTATCGTATTTAATGTTCAGAATCAAGCCATCTACATGGGCTTAAAGTACTCTTCAAGAGCTTCGTTTTGATATATGGCACGCCTCATTTGGACACTTCTACTAGAAGTTATGGCAAATTTGGTCCATCAGTGTCTGTTTACACACCCTGTTTACACAACAAGATGTCTACTTCATTTTGAGATTATTTGTTGAAGATTTTATGGCTCCATATACTTTTGAAGTACTCCAGATCATGTATGTAGCTGAGTCTACTCTTGTTTTTCAATTTTAGTCCATATGATTGGTCATACTTCATTCATTTTTCCAAAACAGAGTAGTACTATATTCTATCCATCATTTTCTAGTCTTTCAGGTTTGTTTTTGAGGGCAAAAACTTTTGGGAAGGGATGGATTGTAAGAAGCTGGGAATAAGGACTTAGTGTAAAAATAATATTGATATTATGCCATGTCACACTGACATTGGTATAAAAGGAGAGGACATGTAATTTTTCACATCTTTTGACACATTAATACAATTACTGTCCTTCTCTTCCATCTTGCTCATAGCTTCCATGGCTTCTCTCTCTTTTCTATCTTTCTCTCTCCAAATCTAGTCTTTCTCTCTCCTCGTTACTCTCTTTCTCTCTTTTGCAGTCTTCTCTCTCCTCTTTTTCTCTCTCTAGTTCTCTCTTTGACAGTTTCGTGATTATATTTATTTGCTGGAGCTCGTATACAAGGTGGATTCCTTGTGCGAGAAGTTGACGGGGACGCCTATCCTTTTCGGGGGTCAGATTAATTGAATGTGCATGTGGGTGATTCCACAGCAGGTGATTTCGTAAAATACATATCAAATTAATAGACATTTACAAGTTTAGAGTGTGCATTTGAATTAAATTAAGGTTAGGACAAAGTTCCAACCTATTTAATTATTTTGTAGCCGAAGACTGCTAGGTATTCACTTTTGATAGGTTTTATCTAATTATTTTCTAACAATTGTGAATGCTTCAATTGATGCGTAGAGCAGGTGGCGATGGCGTTGGGTAGCACCAGGTGATGACATGAATCCAAATGCCTAGAAGAATTGCCATTTTTATGGGCACGCGCCTTATCACTAAAGGCGTGGTCAATATTTATTTAAGCATGCTTATTTATTAAAGTGCTTAACAAAACATTTATTACCTTGTATGCACATAGCCACTCGGTTAAATATTTTATTATTTGATATTTGTATTTGGGCACATCCCGGCTTTTGGACGCCCAAACACCTTACTTTATATTTGGGCAAAAGTAAACACAAAAGCAAAAGCATGCTATTCGTAAAGTGGTCTATTTTTGAGCTAAAAGATAAATAAATCTATAAATACATGCCTCTTATGAAGCGCTCACACAAGGCACGGGGGGAGATTGCATCCAATCGGTCTTTTTGTCTCATGTCGTGCAAATTCCCTTTTTGTTTTTACTTGCAATTATGAAGGTTTGTAGAGTTCTTTATTCTTGGGGACCTTCTAGCATTTGCTATGCACGCATATAGCATCCGATCTGTGCACCAGTGGTATCAAAGCGAAGCTGAAGAGCTTCCAATCGCTTACCATCTCACATGAAGGCAAAGCTCTTGGAACGAACGGGCTCTACAGGCTGTCTCACGATGAACTAACAACACATATGTGTTCCTGGCGATAAAGAACCCCATGCTATACCCTTTGATCGCGAAGGACCTCTTCCAAGAGGCGGAGGACCACTTATGAAGTTCCTTTACAAGTCGTTTTTTTGACAGAGAAGCAGACAAGAAGTTTACGAAGTTTGAAGTTTATAAGCTTAATAAGCTTAAAAGAGGCATAAGCCTCAGCAATTCAACGATTCATGGCGAAAGGATGTACTCATGGGCGATGATTATCACGAAGCTATATTGATGTTCTGCGCGCTGCTAACGATTTACTAAAGCTTTTTTTTTACAAAGCTTACTCTCAAGCTTAAAGTTTCAATTAACAATCTCTTCCATAATGGGTGTTCACATTATGGTAATTCTTGAACCAGTTTCGAAGTTCTAGCAAGCCCCTGTTCTCACCTACAACTTGGTTGAGTGGATTCATAGCAAGTAGGCTGTCACACGTAGTCTATGCAGAAGACTATTTTGCTTGGAAGAAGATCGTTTTCAATTACCGTAGCCAAGAAAAGCAAGATCGTAAAAGTAAAACCCATTTTAAAAAAAGCAAGCATTGTAAACCAAATTTGAGCTACACTCATCCTTCTAACGAGATTTTGAGTGTGTGAGGTTGTTTGAGATTTTTGCAGGATGTCGGATCATCACATGCACAATTTTATGGGCGAATGTGATTTGCTAAAGCCAACTATGGAGCAAAAATTGGATTTAATCATGATGCAGCTTCAAGAAGAGAGAAGGACACGTCAAAACTTGTAGGCACAATTGGATACACTTCAACAATCCACTGTCGATTAAGACGGAGCGCAACCTGAAGATGTTATTCGACGTACTATTGATGCGACACTCGATGCACATGCTCTTAACAAATGCCAAGATAAGTAAAAGAAATTTCAAATTCCGTACTTTTAATGGGCAACGTGATAGAAAAATTGTTCTTGCTTTCATTAGTTAGTTTGACGACTATTTTCATGAAGAGTAATATGCTTAAAAAGATAAACTTAAATGCATCACTAACCATCTAGCAGACAAAGTGATGCTAGGAGGCATATTCCACGGTGGGTTCCATAAAATTATATTTATTTGCCAGGGCTCGTACACAAGGTGGATTCTTTGTGCGAAAAGTTGAAGGGGATGCCTGTCCTTTTTGGGCATCACGTTAATTTAATGTGCAAGTGGGTGATTCCATAGCGGGTAATTTTACAAAATAAATATTTAAATTAATGAAAATTTATGAGTTTAGAGTGCGCACTCGTGTTAAATTAAGGTTAGGACAGAGTTCCAACCTATTTATTTATTTTGTAGTTGAAGACTGCTAGGTATTCACTTTTTTCGATTTAATTTTATTATTTTCTAACAATTGTGAATGCTTCAGTTGATGTGTAGAGCAGGCGGTGATGGCACTGGGAAGCACTGGGGCGATATCGTGTATTCAAGTTATTTAGAAGAAAGTATTATTTTTGATGGGCGTGTGTCTTAGGCGTGGCACTAATATTTATTTAGGCACACTTATTTATTGAAGCGCTTGACATATATTTATTATTTTGTATGCACAAGGATGCACGGTTTAAGTATTCATTATTGGACATTGTATTTGGGTATTGCCCGACTCTTGGGCCGCCGAACCGCTTAATTCTTTATTTGGACAAACGCAAACACAAAAGCTAAAGTATGCTAATTGTAAAATAGGGCTATTTTTGAGCTTGGAGACGAATAAATTATTAAATACATGCTTTGTGGAGTGCTCACACAAGGCAAGGGGGGAGATTGTATCCAATTGGTCTTTTTGCCTCATGTCGTGCAAGTCTATTCTCTTGAATTTTGAGCTTAAAGTAGAGTTCTTTGTTCTTGGGGATCTTTCGACACTCACTACGTATGCATACAACATCCGATTTGCGCACCAGTGGTATCAGAGCGAACTTGAGATCCAGGCCTTTCAATCACCATCTCGGTGAAGGCAAAGCTCCTAGAACGAACGGGCTCTACAGTCAGTCTCGCGACAATCCGTCAATACCAGCGTGATCCTGGTAGTGAAGAACCCCCTGCTGCGTTGTTGGATCACAAAGGACCACCCTCTGATGGCGGAGGACCACTTCTGAAGCCTCTTGGTCAAGTCACTTCTTATCAGAAGAAAAGTTACTTATTGCTTAAGCTTAATGTAATTATTGAAGCTTATTGCTTAAGCTTAAAAGCTTAAGCCCACAAATCTCAGTGTTGACGGCGGGAGGACGTACTGGCTGCAGTCAACGTCAACAAAAATCCACCACCGTCCTAGTCGTTTGAAAATCATTTGATTAAGCTTTTTAACTAAAGCTTAAGTTTCTTTTAAGCTTACTAAGGCTTAAATTTTCAAGTTTAAATCTCCTCTTAAGCAGACATTCACACTCAGCTTATCTTGAACTCGTTTCAACCTCCTTGCAAGCCTCTGTTCACACCCGTGCTGTGACAGAGATAATTTCCAACGAGTACATTGCTATACACAGTCTTCACGGGCAAAGAATTTGTCGAAGAAGGATTTCAGCAACTTCCGTATCCACAAAGAAGAAAGATAACTAAAAGCCAGTTTAAAAAAAAGAGCAAGCCTTGTAAACCCGACTTTGAGCTATGCTCATCCCGCTAACAAGATTTCTAGTGTGTGAGATTGTTTGAAATTTTGTAAGATGACCGATCAAAATATGGAAGATTTTATGGCCGAAGGTGATTTACCGGAACCAACGATGGAGCAAAAATTGGACCTAATTGTGATGCAGCTTCAAGAGGAACGAAGAGCACGTCAAACTTTGCAAGCTCAATCGGCCACTCTTCAACGATCTACTACTAATCAAGATGGACCACAACTTGAAGATGTTATACAAACGCACAATCGATGTGACACTTGAAGCACAATCTATTTGGAAAAAAGCCAAGATAAGTAAAATAAATTTCAAATTTCGTACTTTTAAAGGGTTATGCGATAGAAAGATTGTTCTTGCTTTTATTAGCCAGTTTGATGATTATTTCCATGAAGAACAGTATGCCGAAAAATACAAACTTAAGTGTGTCACTAATCATTCAGTGAGACAGAGCATCTCTATGGTGGACTGTTGTCCGCAAAAGCATTGATTGTCCTACTACTTGGGGGACTTTTCAAAAGAAATTTTTGCAGAATTTTCTTCCACCTCAATTCCACGAAAAAGAAATCAAACAATGGGATCTTCTGCAACAAAGAGATTGCGAGCCTATTTCACAATATATCAAGCGTTTCTGGAATACTTTATTGCAACTTCGAATGCTCGAAGATGTACCTGAAGCAATCCATAAGTGCAAGTTTATGTTTGGTTTGCTTGGTCACTTCTATGCGGAAGTGAACATGTTCAAGCCAACGACTCTCGAGGATGCGATTTCCTTGCTCCATGATGTTGAAGACAAAATTCAAGGATGAGAGAAGCGACCACAACAATTCTCAAATAACGATAACTTCGGTACAAAGCGATTAAATTCTAACTTTTGAAGATTCAAACAAAACCGCTTTAATCCATCTTCATTCCGTAAATCTTGGACACGACCCCTTGCTTTACCAACAAACACAAATCCAGATCCTAAGCCATCTTTCCACAACATTCCCAAACTTCCCGCTATTACCAATAATGTTTCTAAAGCCAAATCCATAGTTTGCTATAAGTGCCATCAACCTGGATATCTAGCGGTGAATTGTCAATCCAAAAAGCCAATTGTTCACATCAACTACTTGGGAGCGACTGAAGATAAAAACCATGAAGAAATGCCAGATTTCACAGAAGACGATGCCAATATCAGTACTACTTCAGATACTTTACCAGGTATGCCAAATCCCCATTCTTATTAACGATGAAATGTCTTGTGCATGGTAGAGAAAAGATTATTTTACATGATGACGAGAGCACACACAATTTTATTTCTACAAAATTGGTCAAAGAATTGAATTTACATACTATTTTGACTCATTATCACATCAAGGCTACATTCTTAAGCACTAGATACAATGGAACACAAGAAGTGCATGACTTAGAAATTAAAATTAGTGATTATGTCGAGCACATAAATTTCTTAGTTGTGCCTTTGCAATCTAGTGCCATTATCTTAGGAATGCCTTGGCATCATCAATATAATCCCCATATAGATTATTCCATGCATTCAATGAAGATTCATTTTAATGAAAAACAAATAACATTGCATGGTATGCACACTTTTGATAATTTTCCATTGCTTAGTCATACACAATCTAAACGTACATGAAGAAAAGGTACCAAATCCTACTTAATATGGGTGAATGAAATTGAAGTTAAAGAAAATTAGATGCATCCTAGGCACGCACAATTTCTTTCACAATTTAAAGACTGTTTTGCTGCTGACTTACCACATGGCTTACCACCTACACATCCTGAAGATCGTAAAATAGACTTAATTCTAGGTTCACAACCGCCATGTAAAGCACCTTACCGACATAATCAAATTGAATAGAAAGAAATTCAAAACCAAGTTGAAGAATTGCTAATCTGAGGACTCATTAGACCCAGTAGTTCTCTTTTTGGTACACCTATCCTATTAGTCAAGAAGAAAAATAACACCTATAGGATGTGCATTGATTATCGTGCCCTAAATAAGATCACTGCCAAGGATAGATATCCGATCCCTAGGGTAGAGGACCTCATAGATAAACTAAAAGGGACTACAATATTTAGCAAAATAGATCTTAAATCTGGATAACACATATGATATTTTCAAAACTACATTTAGGACTCAATTTGGACATTATGAATTCCTTGTTATGCCTTTTGATTTAACTAATGCACCAGCTACATTTAGTAGTATGATGAATCACATGTTTTCAGTAAGGATGAGAATGAGCATTGTGAACATCTATCTTTGGTTTTCAAATTGTTGAAAGAGAATCAATTGTATGCTAACCCTGACAAGAGTGAATTTTCCAAACTCAGATTGAATACTTAGGTCACATTGTTTCTTCTGATGGTATTCCTGTTGATCCTAAAAAGATAGAGGCAATTTTGAATTGGCCAAATCCCTAAAAATGTACATGAGTTATGTTCTTTCTTAGGCCTTGCCAGCTTTTATAGAAAATTTGTGAGAAATTTTTCATTGCTTGCATTGCCTTTGACGAAATTGTTAAAGAAAGGTGTTGTGTATCATTGGTTTGACAACCAGCAAAAGTCTTTTGATTTGTTAAAACATACTTTAACACAGGCACCTATCTTGCAATTACTTGATTTTAATGGACGATTCTTTCTAGTAGTCACTGATGCTAGTGGATTAGGAATAGGAGCTGTCCTCATGCAAGACTCACATTCCATAGCCTATTCTAGTTGCAAACTTAAACCTTCTGAGTTGAGGTATTCCACCTATGATAAAGAATTGTTAGATGTAGTTCAAGCCTTACGTTAATGGAAACATTATTTGATGGGATCCGAATTTATGATTAAATATGACTAGCAAAGTATCAAACATCTCCTTAGTTAGCCACAAATTTCTGACCATCATATTAAATGGGCTGCTTTCATTCAAAGTTTTCATCCACTTATCCAATATTAGCTAGGAAAAGAAAATGTTGTTGCCGATGCCTTGAGTAGAAGACCAAGTATCCATAATATTTTCGTTCCATCCTTTGATTCCCTTACTCCTATGAAGGATACCTATGACCATGATCCCAATTTTCAAGCTGATTGGAACAAATTAGTTGCTAATAACTGGATTCCAATTGATTCTTTGTCTTATTATGATGGATTTATGTTTTATGAGAAAAGATTGTGTGTCACTATTCAATTTAGATCATTTGTATTGCACGAAATTCATTGTTCTCCATATCAAGGACATAGAGGTATTATTTCCACTTTAAGAACATTGGTTGAAGATTTTTACTGGCCGCAAATGGAATTTGATGTTTCTAACTTTGTTTCTTAATTGGTTTGCCTAATACAAAAGCCAATCATGATATGATTTGGACGATAGTAGATCGGTTTAGCAAACAAGCATATTTTCTACCATGCAAGAAAACATCAACTACATCTCAAGCTGCACAATTATTTTTGAAGACTGTTTTCACTAACCATGGTTTGCCAAAAGTTATTATTTCTGATTGTGATTCTAGATTTTGTAATAATTTTTGGACTAGTTTGTTTGCTAAATTGGATACTAAGATTGATTTTTCATTTGCATTCCATCCTGAAACCAATGGGCAAATAGAAGCTACTAATAGTACAATTCTAGATCTTTTGCGTGCATACACAATCTCAAAACCACAGACATGGGACACACATTTACATCTACTTCAATTTGCATACAATAATACACCACACACAACTACTCATGAAGCACCTTTTGAAATCATTTATGGACATAAATGACCTACACCTGTCACATCATTATCAAATAAAGTTAAAGTTGCTAATGATATTGCCAATACGCATGCTACTATCTTTGCTCAAGTTAAAGACATGATTGCGAAAGCCTAACAATCCTACACTAAACAAGCTAATAAGAAAAGACAAGCCATGAGTTCAATGTTGGTGATTATGTATGGTTACGTATTGAAAAGAGAAGATTGCAAAGTGTTGAGAAACACCCTATTGTTAAATGAGCACCTAGGTTTTATGGACCTTTCAAAATAATTCACAAGATCAATGAAAATGCATTTAAATTAGAACTGCCCAAACATTGGAAGATTCATAATACTTTTTATATTAGTTTGCTATGACCTTTTAGAAGCCAATTACCTGTCCACCTTGTCTATGAAAACCCTCCTTTGTTAGAAGAAAAAACTGAAAGCCTTGAACCTGAAACTATTATTGACACTGGCTTTATGACCACTAGAACTGGATGTAGATATTCTAGATATTTGGTTAAGTTTAAAAATCATCCTGTTGAAGAGGCCCAATGGATGCACGCCTGCGACCTAAGTAGTTACCCCTCACTGCTTGCTCCACATAGCAATTGAGGACAATTGCTATCCCACCCCGGGTGTATGATGCCAGGAGGCATATTCCAAGGTGGATTTTGTGATTTTATTTATTTGCCAAGGCTCGTACACAAGGTGGATTCCTTGTGCGAGAAGTTGACACGGATGCCTGTCCTTTTTGAGCTTCAAATTAATTGAATGTGTATGTGGGTGATTCCATAAAATACATATCAAATTAATAGGCGTTTACGATTTTAGAGTGTACACTTGAATTAAATTAAGGCTAGGATAGAGTTTCAACCTATTTAATTATTTTTTAGCTGAAGACTACTAGGTATTAACTTTTGTTGGGTTTTATCTAATTATTTTCTAACAATTGTGAATGTCTCAGTTGATGTGTAGAGCAGGCGGAGATGACATTGGCTAGCACTGGGCGATGTCGTGAATCTAAATGCCTAGAAGAATTACCATTTTTAATGGGCGCATTCCTTATCACTAAAGGCGTGGCACCAATATTTATTTAAGCGCGCTTGACAAAACATTTATTATCTTGTATGCCCATAGGCACTCGGTTAAATATTTCATTATTTGATATTTGTATTTGGGCATAGCCTTGGATGCCCAAATGCCTTACTTCATATTTGGGCAAAAGCAAACACAAAAGCAAAAGCAAACACAAAAGCAAAAGCATGCTATTTGTAAAATGGACTATTTTTGAGCTAAAAGATAAATAAATCTATAAATACATGCCTTGTGAAGCACTCACACAAGGCATGGGGGGAGATTGCACCCAATTGGTCTTTTTGTCTCATGTTGTGCAAATTTCCTTTTACTTTTTACTTGCAATTATGAAGGTGTGTAGAGTTCTTTGTTCTTGGGGACCTTTCGGCATTCGCTATGCATGTGTACAACATCTAATCTGTGCACCAGTAATGTAGATAGAGAAGCCACCCATGTAAAAGAAAGAGAAAGAAACAATGAACATATAGGAAGACTACGATATAGAGAAGTGTGTAAAAAGGGGTTCTAACCCATGAACAAAAGAAAAATAAAAAAATCAAAGAGCAAATAATCATCACCTTGTGAAGGCTTGATATGTTCTTGGGGATGAGCAAAACCGAGCCTGATGCCTTGTCTTCTTGGGGGTGACATCTAGCCGGAAAATAAATAAGGATGGTTGGAGTGAAAATAAAAGTGAGTGAAAGAAAAAATGATTTAGTGTTACCTTGCAAGGGCTTGCTAAGTTCTTGGGTACTGAGATAGGAACCTGAGGCCGATGCCTTGTTCTCCTTGGGTCACTATGCTCAGCTCCCTCCTTTTTACATGCATGAGTATCAAGTCCTAAAGTACAAAAAAATGATGAATAAAAAATATTTTAAAATACAATACCATGCTATAGGAGTCCTCACCTAGTAGGAGTTCCTAGTCCGGTTGTCCTAAGTTAGGTAGACAAGTTAGACCACCACTTAGGATGACTTCTTTGATAGTTCTTTTCAGGTAGACAGGTCAGACCACCACTTAGGATGACTTCTTCGATAGTTCTTTTTAGCCATTCTTTGCTGGAGCAGTTGGTTAGCGACTAGCTCTAGATCTCTATCAGGTTACATCTAGCCTATCCCTTGTGGATCTTCATGCCTTGATTTGGTCAGGGGTAGGGTGAGAGCTGTTCTTATGTTTTGTTGTGTATTCTTCTTTGAAGCAGTTTAGTGCTCTTTATGGTTATTAGATGTGTATATTAGTTCATGAATTCAATGGGTCGAGTCGCCCTATCCTATGGTCACCTATGAGAGCTCGATTTTGAGGCCGATTTTTTGAGCGCAAAAGAGGCTCGAGGCATAAAAGAGCCATTTTTCATGGAAAATGAAACAAGGGCAAATCAATGGGCTAGAGTTTTTCTAGATAGATTTTGATGCTAGGAACCCAATGCAAGTCTGCTTGCAAATGATTTGTTCTATCAGAAAATATTAGAAAATCAGCAAGTATTAATTGTTTAGTAATTTTTTTCTAAACATGCAAAACCCGCAAAGTATGATTTTATGGCAAATCATGAGTTTAATGGGTTGTATTGAGTCATATTATGTTCCTATGTTATGAAATGGTGAATAATGTCAAATCTTAGTATTTCTAATCATTTTACATTAGAAAAATTTGAAAATATAAAAAATATATCTAAAATAAATTAAAAATTAAAAATAAAATTTCTATAGAAAAATAGATTTTATGTGCCAAAAAAGTACAAAAATTATGAATGTGTTCATGAGTGTATGGTGGGGCTAGGATATGAGGTTTAGCCTCAATCTATTTCCATTTTTATGTTAAAGTGTGTATTTATTGCTTTTTATATACGACAAAAACATACAATTTTACTATTTACACCTACCAATGAATGCAAAACCATACAAACGGTAGGGGGAAAGGATTATGGGGAGTTAAGAATCCATTGATATTTGTTTTTATGCATATCTTGAAATATTCATTTGTTTTAAGTCTTTAAAGAAGGGTAGTAGCACAAATTACTTCAATGGTGGCTTAACAACGAGGCACTGCATTAGAGTCAAGTCATGAAAAGAATCGCTTGTGCACAATCCATGTTGTTTGATCTATAAGTTTACATGTTTGTGCGCTTAAGGGCATTTACCTTTGCATTGCATTACATATACATATGGTATCAAAAAAATAAATCTTAGATGCATTGCACTTGATTGTTACAATATTGACCTACATTGAGAGCATAAGTAGTCCCATGCTGTAAGATAGTATGTTTGTTTGGTAAGGATTAAATTATCTCATGAAACAAATATAAAGAGAGGATTGTGTCTCCCGTGTGTTATATGTTTGGATGGTGCATATTGGGGCCAATCCCCGAGGTGTAAGAGAGCCGTAGTGGGGCCATAACAATCTATTAGGGAGTTTTCCCTTGTGTAGGTGATATGAGGTGCTAGACATCGATTTGTTTGGGACTCCAATTGCTTGGAGTTGGAAAGGGATTCATTGGACTATAAATAGTATAAACACTTATCTAAGTTAGATGAATGTGTGTAGCCTCCAAGCGCTCCTAGAGTTTTGGGCCCATTTTTTGGTCTCGACAAGTGATGCGCTTGCCAAGAGCTACTAATAAGTGGCAGTTTTCGAATCTTGATCAATAGGGACCGGTTGTTTAGTGTATGCCAAATGGCATTGAAATGGATCTATTATTTCTTGATACACACTGTCAAGCCAAGATCCAAAAGCAAGAAAGAGCCGAAAGAGCTAGATGGTGAGCTGAAATCCTTAGGAGGTATTCCCCTCAGTAGAGTAGCCCGATATCCATATAAGGGAGGGGTCTTAGCGACCCTAGTGCTATAAGCCGTTCTTTAGGAGAAGGAGAAAGCTCTAGTATTTCCCCTCTCCCAATAGGTCGGCACACTTTGAGTGGGGTAGTAGTTCTACCAGTTTAGATCCCCTTAGCAAATCTGGTTGTTGTCATGGTGCAACCTATTGCAATTCTTGCAGGGACGCTAGATCTGCCAGCCTTAGGATTCCCTCTACCCATTTTTAATGGGTTAGTAGAGAAAGATGCAAAAATCCACATTAATGAGTTCCAAAATTTAATGTTCAACTGTGAAATTCAAGATGAGGGACATTTGATGATGTTCTTTAATATGAATTTGAAAGGAAGAGCTATAGTATGATACCACAACCTAGAAGCTGGAACCATAACTACCATTGATCTATTTTTCACAGCCTTCCAAAGAGAGTTTTCCCCTAAGAGAGGTGGTCAATATTCACTACATATTCTCAATGTAACACATCAAGAACCTCATGAGAATGTTTGACTGTATGCCAAGAAACTGAAAGAAGCATTTTGTAAATTACAACCCTATATTCCCATTCCAGATGTGCTACTTAACTGCAATGTTTTTTACATGGGTTGGAATTTAATATCCAAGTGTAGTTGAGTAGTATTGCTCTTGTTGACATTGATACTACTATTAGACGAATAGAGGAGGTGAATTGCGATTAAAGCAGCCTACCCATCTATCAAGTCTAGGACTTGGAAATAATTTGGCATTGACTAGTGGAAGTCAAGGGGCTCCCATGATCAATTCGAATGGGAGAGGGAGCATAATGCAGAGTGTGCCCATGCTGCTAGCTCCTTCTAATGTGACCATGCCAATGGCTAGCCAAACGACTACACTAAATAATGGAAGTCAAATGATAAACCCTAGTATCATTTCAATTAATCAACAACATCCAATCCCTAATTAGCTAGTTAGACCAATTGAACGACAAGTAGATGATCATGGTTGTGAGTCTAGTGCATCAAATGTTCTTGGCAAAGTTAAGGACATGATGAAGCATTATATGGATATGATAGTAGAAAAGTATAGACAAATAGCCATATATGTTAATTTCCTAACGAAGTAACAAAACTTGATAGTTTCCATGCCTCAAAGAGGGTGGTTCATCAAGATTTAGTTGTAAGTGGTGTAGTGCTCATCACTTTTTGAGAAACTGCCCTAATGTCAAATGCGACATATGCGGGAAGTTTGGCCATCTAGCTAGTACTTACTAGAGTAAGATCAACTCTCTTTAGCAAGGGAGTAAGCAACCATGTCCAATAATTCATCGAGCACAAGGGAATAACTTTCAACAGGATAAGGTACCAAGACAAATACTACAAATAGGAAAATATACTATAGAGTAGCTGCCTAATGGTAGTGGTGTCAGCCTTATATCAAAGCTATGCATGTTAATGCCACAGAGGCTTCCGATTTGCGAGCCATTACAAAGGATAAAAGGTTGAAGAAGGTGATAGGGATAATGTAAAACCTATTGAGATAAACCCTAAACAGGATGATAAGGGGACACAAGTCCTTAATCTTGATGTGGAAGCTGATCCTCTAAAAGCTGCTCATGGCAAAGTTGATCCTAATATGGTGCTAATTATCATGACTTTGATTTAGTGATTCCTCTTTGCGAGGTAAAGCTTGATGTGAATCTCTTGCATTTGATCAAGTTATCTCCAGGAGTGCGTAAAGAGTTCAAGAAGATCCTTTGCACTAGGTATATTGTTGAGCCCTTGGAAATAGCTCAGGTGGGAGATGATTGGTTTGAACATGCTAAAAAGCATTGCACAAGGGTAGCAGTATACATTGACAGCATATTAGTGGAACATGCCATTGTGGACATGAGATCCTCCATGCACATTATGAGTTAAAAATTGATGGAAAGGTTGGGACTAGAAATCCAAAAGGATGCCTCCACAATTCTCCAAATGACTGATGATAATTTAAGGCAACCTAAGGGTTGCATTACCAAAGTCCACATGATTGTTGCTAATGTGGAATGCATTATGGAATTTAGGGTAATTAGGTTTGCAGGGTGGCCAAGCTATCAAGTATTATTAGGAAGACCATGGATCTTGCAATAATCTAACTATGAAGTTGATATACCCACTGGTTGTTTGATTTTTGGCAGAGGTGCATGGTGTGTGATAATGGATGCATATCCTAAATCTCCTCAAAGTGAGAGAGCACATTTATGTTTGTCAAAATTAGATGCATTAGAATATCTATCTGGTAGTGAGACTTCATCAAGTGATGAATCAAAAGAGGGGTTCACTATACAGAGGATGTCTATCAAGAGATTCTAAGTGAGCCGATAGAAGCTCAATAAAAAACCGGAGATGTGGATGTGATTGAGTTGAACCTCGCTACGTTGGATGATCCATGACCAATTAAATTAGGGTCTATGCTTAGTCTAGAAGAAAGGAAGAACTATGCATCCTTGATCCAAGAATTTTGTGACATTTTTTCTTGGAGCTATGATGATCTGAGGGTATTCCTCCTAGTCTGGCAATGCATATCATTCCCTTGAAGAAAGGTAGCTGCCCTATATGATAAAAAGTGAGGTATATGCCTTTTAAGCTAAGGGACGGACTATTTAAGGAGCTAAAAAAATTGCATAATGCTAGCTTAATATTTCTTGTACAACACACAAAGTGGTATTCACCAGTAGTTATCAAGAAAAAGAAGAACAATCAAATCTAGCTTTGCATAGATTTTAGGGAGCTTAATAAATAGATGGTCAAAGATTACTATCTGTTGCCATTTATTGACCACATTTAAGATTAGTTAGGATAGAGGTATCTATTCATTTATGGATTGCTTTGTTGGATATAACCAAATGGCTATTAAAGAGGAAGATAAGTTGAAAATGACATTTATCACTATATTTTGGTACCTTTGCATTTTGTGTTATGGCATTTGGGCTATGTAAAGACTTTTGGTGATATTTCCTTAGAGGAGTTGAAAATCTTTGTTGATGATGTTGAGGCAACCACCGTAAGGGAGAGACAATTTATTATTTTGAGAAAATGTTTTGAGCACTATAGACAATTTTGCATTGCTCTTAATCCAAGAAAGTGTGTCTTTGGAGTGCCCTATGGATTGCTATTGAGCCATGTGGTTAGCTCAACTAGTATTGCAATCGATCGTAAAAAGATAAAGGTTATTGTTGCTATGAGTTTGCCAACCACGTACTCCTAAAGAAGTGCATAGATTTTTTTCATTAGTGGGGTACTATCAAAGATTTATCAATGCAGTGGTAGAGAGGATGTTGCCATTGACAAATCTATTGTTCTTTAATTGTTTGTTTATTTGGAGTGATCTGTCAAGTATCCTTTGAGGATGTAAATTAGGAACTACAAAAGTGCCAGTCTTGAAAGTACCCAAAAGGGGTGAGGTCTTCTATATTTTTGTAGCAGCCAACCACAATGCATAGCATCAGCTGTTTAGCCTAGATTTGGGTCATACCATCCAACTGCATTTTCTAGTCGTAAATTGGGGATATCCAAGATTATTTATACCTACATGGAAAAGTTATTCCTTGGGATGGTATTTGTGACAAAGAAATACAGGCATTACATCCTCTATGAAAATGTGGTATTTCATACAAAGGAGGAGGGGTTGAGGCTATTGATGAATAAGTTGCAGCTGCTTGACTGTCTAGCAAAATGACTGATCACGTTGCAAGAGTTTGACTATGAAATTAGAAGCCAGCCACTGAAGTTGCAGGTCTTTGTTGAATGTCTTGTGACTTTCAAGGAGCCGAAGGAAGTCTTGGGGCTGAAGGTAGTGACCTCAAAGGTCTATTAAAAATTGATATGGCCTCCATCCCATCTTGATATGTTGCCATAATGCAATATCTATCCATAGGAGAGATTAGAGTTGCTTTATCAAAGTTTGAAAAAGGGAAAATTAGGCAACAAGCCTTGAATTTTTCCTTGATTGTAGGAATACTATATTGGCAAGGTGTCGATGATGTTTATCATTGATCTGTCTTGCCTGATGAGGTCCCATTTATCTTGGAGGAGTGCCATGACTCTGCTTGTGGAGAGCACTTTGTTGGACGATTGACTGCATAGAAAGCTTTCACAGCCAGATATTGGTGGCCATCCATTTTGCAGGATGGTTTTGCATATGTCAAGAGATGTGATGCATGTCAAAGACATGATAGTAGGAAAACAGGAAGCACCCAGTGATTCCTATCATGGCTATACTACCATTCGAGAAGTAGGGCATTGATTTTGTTGGACCTATACATCCTTTGTCAGCTATGTGCAAGCATTATATTATTGTGCCAATAGACTACTTTACAAAGTGGTTTGAAGCTCAAGCTACGATGAAGGACAATGCGTAGGAAACAACTAGTTTTATAATCATGGAACAAATTGTCTATTGTTTCTGTCCCCACTGAAAGAGTTAGTGTCTAATCGTGGGACACACTTTCTGAGCAAGGCCATGTAAGCCTTGATGGAAGCTCTAAAAATTAAACACAATAAAACTACCTCATATAATCCCCAAGGAATGGACAAGTAGAGAGTACCAACAAACAACTTATGGGGATTTCATCCAAGAAAATATTTGAGGGTAAGTGTGATTGGGATAAGAAAATGCATGTGGTTGTTTGGGCATATAACATGACATTCAAGAGAGCAACATGCCACACCCCATTCAAGTTGGTATATGGGGAGGAGTGTGTCTTATCCTTGGAAATCAAGTTACCTACTGTGAGTTTTGCTCTAAGTTATTCATTGGGTGAGACAGAAGAATTGCAAGAAAGGTTCACTTCCCTTGCACATCTTGATGAAATACGATTGTAGGCTCTATTACATCAAGTGGTAGGGAAGAAGGGGATGAAAGCATTCCATGACCTGAAAGTTATACATTTGTGAAGGGTTAATTTCGGTGCTATATTATGATGCTCGTTGCACGTTATTTCCTGGAAAGCTAGAACCCAAATGTTTAAAAATAAAATGAACTTTAATAAGTTGAATCCTTACTATGTGTAGGGGTTGACATCAGACTTGGTGCCTTTGCAAGTCCTTTAGGATCTAGCTTAAACTTGTAGTGGTGGGTACCAATGCATTTGAATAGGCAAAATCATTCCTTATCTTGAACATCTATATTTAGAGCACCGTTACCACAAAGGTTGAGTGATTTGGTGGACTAAAGGTTATCATATTATTGAGTGGCAAGACGAATCTTTTACATGGGATATTAGGATCTACTACCACCATTGTCATAGGGTTCTTGTTAGTGTCCCTATTGAGTTTGGTGAGGAAGGAGGGATTGTACCTGTTATATATCCTCTCTCTCGACTCGACTTTGACTATCATAAGTATAAGTAGGCCGATTGGTATGGCATGGCCTATTAATGAAGAATGGGTCTATACTTTGTGTTTTGAAGGAGCTTCTCAAGGGTCGTCGGGGTGGTCATTAACGATCCCCGACGTAGAATTGTTATGAAAATGGAAGTATATTTAGGAAACTCGTTGACTAATAATATGGTAGAATACAAGTCCTTAATCATGGGGTTGAATATAGCCCAACTTGGTGGTATCCCTTGTTTATTAGTGAAAGGTGACTTGCAACTAGTGATCAACCAATTGAATGGGACCTATACTGTGAGGGATCCCATTTTGTAGATGTACCATTGGGAAGCTTCAATAGTAAGCTGCTAAATTGTGCAGTTTTTGGTTTATCTCAGTAGACCAAGAGAGCCATTTTTGTTGAATTTAATGCTTCATTCTCATTAGGCCATGCGGGCTCTTCATTCTTGTAGGAATTGTTTTATCTCAATAAGCCAAGAGGGCCATGTATTTGTTTGGTGTGGATACAATTAATATTTTCTTGATCTAGTGATGTACCAAATAGATTTGATGGAGTACATGGAGTAATCCTCTTGCTACGCAGAAGCTTCTTATAGCCAAGTCGAGGTGATATCCCTCCTTTATAAGTTCTTTCCCTTTATGCTAAATGGTTATGTGTATGTGGGGATATCTTTTATTTTGTTGGGGATTGGCATTCAAGGCATAAAGTTCCAAGATTAGGTTAGATGTGTTTGAGGAGGTCCAAGAAATTATATGCCTCATGAAAAGACATTGGTGAGCACTTTAAGAACTATTTTAGAAGGTAGTCCTTGTGACCCTATTCTCCTAGCCTGCTAGGCGGTTGGTTCTAGGAGTTTCTATTAGTTGTGAGGTAGATAGAGAAGCATGCCACATAAAAGAAAGAGAAAGAAGCAATGAACATATTTGAAGACTATAATATACGAAGGTGTGTAAAAAGGGGTTCTAACCCCCTAAACAAAAGAAAAAGGAAAAAAAACAAGAAAAAAATCAAAGAGCAAATAATCATCACCTTGTGAAGGCCTGGTAGATTCTTAGGGGGGGATGAGTAGACCCGAGGAAATGCCTTATCCTCTTAGGGATGAAATCTAGTTGGAAAATAAATAAGGATAGTTGGAGTGAAAATAAAAGTGAGCAGAAGAAAAAGGGTTTTAGTATCATCTTATGAGGGCTTGGTAGGTTCTTGGGTACTAAGACAGGACTTGAGGCCGATGTCCTATTCTCCTTGTGTCACTATGCTCAATTCCTCCCTTTTTACATGACCTAAGTATCAAGTCCTGAAGTACAAAAAAATGACGAATCAAAAATATCTAAAAATGCAAGACCAGGCTATAGAAATCCTCGCCTAGTTGGAGTTCTTGGTTCGATTGTCCTAGGTCGTCAGGTAGGCAAGTCAGGGCACCACTTAGGATGACTTCTTTGATAGTTGTTTTTAGCCAGTCTAGGTTGGAGTAGCTGGTTAGCGACTAGCTTTGGATCTCTATCAGGTTATACCTAGCCTATCCCTTGTGGATCTTCATGTTTTGATTTGGTCAAGGGGTAGGATGAGAGCTGTTCTTATGTTTTGTTGTGTATTCTTCTTTGAAGTAGTTCGACGCTCTTTATGGTTATTGAATGTGTAGGTCATTTCGTAGATTCAACAGGCTGAGTTGCCCTATCCCATGGTTGCTAATGAGAGCTTGATTTTGAGGCCCATTTTTTCAATGCGAAAGAGGTCTGAGAGGCATAAAAGAGTCAATTTTCATGGAAAATGAAATGAGGCCAAATTGATGAGTTAGAGTTTTCCTAGATAGATTTCGATGCTAGGAACCTAATGCAAGTCTCCATTCGTCTTGATGGGAGTCTGTTTAACCCCCAATTTAATTCGCACAAGGTTTGGCATTATAAGGCAGCTATCGAATCCCAGAGCCGAAAAGAGTGTGATGGAGGCTAGATTGATATATTTTGATGCCAGAAGCTAGGCGTCCAATCTATTTGTGATTTCGAGCTTGTTTGGCCCTCTGTCTAAACTAGAACCACTTTTGAGTAGTGTGAACATGTAAATATTGAAGCAGTTCACTTTTAATAAGCTAGAGACTTAATGAAAAATGTTTTCTCTCACGTGAAGGGAGGGGGCACAAATTTTTTTTGTGCCCCCTCAAATCCATCGATTTCCTAATTTTGCAATTGTTGGAGATGAGATGAATAGTTTAGGGGTTGCGATGAAGAATTTCTTCCTTGTTTTGCCATAGAACATACGCAAAATGGTTCATTGAATCAAAATCTCTAATTTTGGTATTTCTCTCTCTTCCCTTTCTCTCCTTTTAGTGCTTGTTTCCATGGCTAATTCTATGTGAGAGAGAGGTGGGTTGAGATGAAAGATTTTGAACATGGACGATGTTGAAATATAGATTGATTGGTCAAAGAGGCATTAGCTGCCACACATAGCATCAGTGGCATCACGAGCACAAATTACATATGGATTTTTATGCGGTTTTATACTTAAGTAGGATTTTTCGTAGTTTTATGATGCATTTTGGTTTCATATGGTTGAAAATTGTTGCTAAGAGTGGAGTTTTGAGCCCGGGATGTGCCTAAAATTTGCCAAAAAATCTGGAATTTAGGGGAAAAATATTCGACATCGAAGGCGGCGGCCACAGCTAGGACGATTTTAAGCACCAAGTGAAAGACGGCTTTTAAAAGGCGCCCGAGTGACACTTGTGGATTTTTTTGTTTATGTATTCTAGAACCATAAATGATTTCTGGTTATGGGGACTGAAGTTTATGAAAAGAATACATCTACATTTCTGTTCTTCATTCTAGTGCCATGGTGTGTTATGTATTCTTTGTTTCCTTCTTGGAAATGCCCAAAACACTTTGGTGATCCCTACTAGGTTTAGGGAATTAATCTCTTGATTTAGGTACAGATTTGGAATTAATATTTGGGAAATTCGATGGCAAGGTCAGGCGATAGGAATGCTGATGGCATTGGCAATGTATCAGGTGCCTCCTATGGGCCGCATTTATGTCAAACAATTATCCTTATCTATCCAATCCCATTCTTACGAGGAGTAGATCATAATAATTAAGGGAGGCATTGGCATAGCCACAACAATATGAAGGTTTTTGTAATGATGTAGAGGTAGTTGCAGCACTAGGCAAGCTGGATGAAGAATAGGCTATACCTTGATAGTCAGGAAGATCAGGATGTGGGTCCCTTTGGGGGTACAAAAACTATTTATAATTCTCCTACTAGTTCTGAAGATTCTTTTCCAACTAATTCAACTCCTTCAATCTCACCTAATGTTTTAGAACATGAGGAACCATTACTGCCATCTGAAGTTCAAGAAACTCCTCCTAAGTAGGCATTGGAGAGGCTGTAACATATAGTGCTTGGGAGATCAATTTTATTGAGAAGTACATCATTTCAAGTTAATAAGTCTTTAAAATTTAATCCATTACCACCATTGTGGAGGCCTCATAAGCCAAATATAATGAATCCCAATCAACTTGTCAACCCAAAGGTCAGAGCTTCCAAGTTTTTAGGAAAGAAAAAAGAAGACCCTGATTGTCATGTAGCCCAGTTTGAAACTAGGTGGACAGCAAGTGGGTTTAACCAGATGTATGGTGATCAGGTTAAGAAGCATCAGTTTGCAGCCACATTTTAGGGAAAAGCTATGGATTGCTTTAGTAGTTATGGAATGGGAGCATTCAATACATATGATGCACTGAAAACTGCATTTTTTAAGCAGGTTAGGAAGGATAAAAATCTTGGGGAATTTTTGAGAAAGATCAAGAAGATTAAGCAAAAGCGTATGTTGGTTGAGGATTATGCTCAGAAGTTTAAAAATCTCCTTAATAGGTTGGATGCTGTTGATGTACCATCCATAGAAATGCAGATTACTTACTTTATCAAGGGTCTTAGAAGTTAGGTGAGGAATCCTATAGTCAATTTGGAACTTGGTTAGAATGATCCTTTGAATACTATGATTAGAGTTGCTATGAGAGTGGAAAAGAGGTTGGGCACTTCTAGGTCAAAGTCCCAGAAAGATGATGATTCTTCAAATACAGACTTAGATTCAGATTCAGATTCGGATTCAGGTGTAGAGAGTAATACGGGAGAGGAGGAAAGTGGTTTTAGTTTAGATTCAGAAGATGATTTTAGTGATTCAGAGGATGATTCAAAGAAGGAGAATAAGTATAAGAAAAATAAATCCCTTTTAGTCAAAATTAAAGGTAAGAAAACAAAAGATAAAATTAAAGAAAAGGTTGTGGAAAGTAAACTGGACAAGAAGATTAAACAGAAACTACAAGATTTGGTCTTTCTGATATTAAGAAGAAAGACAAGTATTGTGATATCTGCCAAAGAAATGGCCATGAGACTCGAAATTGCTCGTATAATCCTAATGTTAGGATATCACAATAGGTTCCAATGATGCAACCTAGGTCTAGACCTATGCAGCCAGTTGCAGTTAATTAGATTATGTCTGATATAGTGCCTCAAAGACCTTTTCGGGGACCCAGAAGAATGCAAGCAAGACAACCTTGGGGAAATTTTTAGGCATAGCAACAACCTACACAAATGGGAGCATGCCATTATTGTGGTTGTCAAGGGAATTTTGTTGGACCCAATTGTGAACTTTGGGCAAGGCATAGGAGTGAGAGAGGAATGCCAAGGGAATTTTGTTGGACCCAATTGTGAACTTTGGGCAAGGCATAGGAGTGAGAGAGGAATGCCAATAGCAAGGTCATGCAATGATGAAAGACCTGTAGGAGCACCTCATCCACAGCATCCACCTGCTCAGGTTGCAATAGTTCTCATAGAGCTTTCTAACCAACAAGAGAAAATGTAGCCTTTGGAAATTCAAATGTTGTTGCTACTTATGAGGAAATGTATCCTAAAACAATTCCCAAAGGGTCAAAAAATGGGTCAAGAATATTGAATGTTGTAAGTTTGCATGTTGAATGTGATTGTTCTAATTGCATTCAAGTGGAAGAATGTACTGATGAAGCATTGATAGTAGCAGTCACTAGGAGTCAAGTAAGCCCAAAGTTGGATTGGTAGGAATAGCTGAAGATAAGGAAAAAATCCACAAGGCAAGTTAAAAAGTTTCAAAAGCTTGCTGAAAAGTCTCACTTGGAGCAGTTGGATGATAGTAGAGGTTTTGGAATGCGGTCTCCTAAACTGCAGGAACAATACCCTAAACTACAGGAATAGTCTCCTGAACTACAGGAGTAGTGCATTTAATATCAAGAGCAGTTTTCTAAAGGCTTAGTTTTTGAAAAGTCACAACAAGGTGGCTCTGAGGAGTCATTTCATGTTTGAGCAAAGTGGTCCTTGGACTTAACCCTAGAACAAATCTTGGATTTAATTCCTGGTTTTAAGGAAAAGATATTGTTGAAGCTCAAACAGAAACACAAGGAGGTGTTTGATAGTATAGTAGTGCAGGATCAAGAATTTCCTGATTGTCAAGTAGGTATTTCGATTCAACAAGAGGTGGTGGACTATCAAGTTCCTACAATTCAGGTGGAATATCTTGGAAGGAATCTTGAAGATGTATTGCTAGATGGTGGTTCAGGAGTGAATATACTACTCGAGCATACATATTTGGCAACAAAACAAGAGCAATTGCTACTAGCTCCATTTCAAGTTAGGATAGTAGATCAGAGAAGACTACAACCTTTGGGTATTCTACGGAATCAATTGATCAAAGTGGCAGGCTTGAAGTTCAAAGTAAGCTATGTGGTTCTAAGAATGTCAGAAATAGGAGATTCTTACAAGATGCTTCTGGGTAGACCTTGGTTTAAGTTGGCTAAGTTGAAAAAGGATTGGGGAAATGATTATGTTTGTATTCCTAGGGGCATTAAGGAGGTTAGGTTTTCTACAGTGAATAAAGTTATGTTGAAAAGTTCAGCCAGACCTATAGTGGCTTAGACCATTAATTTGGTGGACGAAGTGGAAGATGATGAGGATGAATTATTTTTGCAAGAAAATCCTTCTGTAGTCCTAGTTTTTGAGATTGATGTTGATGTATTATTCAAAGATATCAAGAGTTTCCTTTGGTAAAGGGGAATGCAGGTTTGGAGCAACAAGTTGTTTATTTTGTAGTCTCGAATATGTTTGGACAACAATTTGTTATTGTTCCTGAAGAGTAGAATCAACTTGATATTCAGGAAAGGCTAGGAATTGGTCAGGGAAAAGTGATTCAAGACGCAGTAAGTAGTTATCCTGAAAAAAAATTGCAGCATTGGATCTAAAAATCAGCAATTGACAGAGGATCAGCAAAATGATGATCATGATATATAGGAAGAGGAAGGGTAGAAAGCTATTCTTCAAGCTGAAGAGAGGTATGAGCATACCATGAGAAGATTTGCAAGGGTAGTTGAAGATGAGGTGCATGAAATTAATTTGAATGAATAAGGGGAATGAATACCTATCAAAATGAGCATTTATGTAGATGAGGTATTCAAATTGGACCTTATCAAATTATGTCAACAATTTCAAGATATTTTTTCTTGGGATTATATAGAGACGAAAGGGTTTGACCCAGTAGTGTGTAAGCATGGAATCAACTTGAAGAAGGATGCTAAAGCGAATATTCAAAAGCGGCATTGAAAGAATCCTAACTATGCTAAGCAGGTTAAGGAGGAAATTGATATGTTGTTGAGAATTGGATTCATTAAACTGGTTAATGAGGTGACTTGGTTGTTCCCCATTGTTGTTGTACCTAAGAAGAATGATAAGATTAGAGTTTGTGTGGATTATAGGAAGTTGAATGTAGCTACAGTTACTGATCCCTTCCCATTACCTTTTACTGATTCCTTGCTTGATGATGTAGTAGGACATGAAATGTATAGTTTTTTGGATGGATTTTTAGGTTATAATTAGATCAAAATGCATCTTGATGATATGGATAAAACTTCTTTTATCACTGAATGGGGAGCTTATGTCAGCACAATGATGAATTTTGGCTTGAAGAATGGTCCTCCCGAATTTCGAGGAGCTGCTCATAAAAATTTTGAGCCTTACGTAAAAACTTTTATGAGGGTCTTTATTGATGATTTCTGTGTGTTTGGCCTAAAAAGCGATCATTTCAAGCATCTTCAACAATGTTTTGAAAGATGTAGGAAATTTGGTATGTCTTTGAATCCTTTTAAATCTGTTTTTATTGCAAAGCAGGGAGCACTTCTAGGGCATATTCTTTTTGAAGACGGTATGTCCATAGATCTAAGGAAAATTGCAGTGATTCAGAAAGCAAAAGCTCCAGCTAATGTGCAGGAAGTTATGAGATTTGTGGGCCAAGTGAAATGGCATAGTAGATATTTGAGATATTTGTCTCATATTTGTTTTCCTCCTACTACATTGACAAGGAAGGGTATGCAATTTGTGTGGAGGTCTGATCAAGACAAGGCTTTAAATGTTCTCAAAAAGATACTTGTAGTGGCTCCAATATTGCAACCTCTAATATGGGATTTACCTTTTCATGTATTTGTGGATGTTTCTAAAATTGTGGTGGGAGCAGTGCTTATGCAGGATAAAGTATCAGGCTGGTTTAGACCAATTTACTATGCTAGTAGGAGATTGAGTGCTACTGAATGGAATTACTTAGCTATGGAAAGAGAAGCACTAGTATGGTTTTTTCTTTGGAGAAATTTCGGCATTATTTGTTGGGGAACCAAGTGATTTTTCATGTGGATCATCAGGCATTGTTGTTCCTGATTAACAAACCTCAGTTAATTGAAAGTGTAGCTAGATGGATGCTGCTATTACAAGAGTTTGATTTTAAGGTTTTTCATACTCCTGGCAAAGAGCATGTAGTGGAAAATTATTTGAGTAAACTGGATAATGATGATCCTGAAGTTAGGGTTCCCGATCAGCTTCCAAATGGTGAACTGTTTGAAGTACAAGTTCTTAATCCTGATTCATATTATGATCAGTTGTTGCATTTCCTAAAGGAAGGAGTTATGGTAGCACACCTTACTACAGATCAAAGAAGAAGATTGGCATTAAAAAGTCAATCATTTCAGGTTATTATGAATGTTTTGTATAAAAGAGGAGTAGATAATGTTATGAGAAGATGTGTCCCTAAATATGAGCAGTCAACACTTCTGCATGAAGCCCATTCGGGACTGTCAAGTGGCCATTTTTCAAGGGAAATAACATGCATGAAAATATTGCAGGAAGGTCTATGGTGGCCTATTGTGTTGAAGGATGCTCATCAATATGCTAAAGAATGTTTGCAATGTTTGAAAGAAGGTTAGAGGGATAGAATGCAAGATCATCATTTCTTACCACTTGAGCCTTTTCAAAAGTGGAAAATTGATTTTGTGGGCCCAATTAAGCTAGCAGCTAAGAGAATTGGTAACATATATATTTTGGTTTGTACGGATTACTGTACTAAATGGGTGGAAGCTCAAGCATTGAAGGACAATAAAGTAGTTAGTGTGGCCAAATTTTTGTATTCTAACATTATGACCAGGTTTGGTTGTCCTATTGAGTTGATAAGTGATAGGGGAAAACATTTTTTGAATCAAGTTATCAGGGAACTGACTATCAGGCACATGATTTTGCATAAGAAGTCTACTCCTTATCATCGTCAGGCTAATGGTCAAGCTGAAAGTTCAAATAAGATTTTACTTTGCATCTTGAAGAAGATTGTTGAGGATAACAAGGATGATTAGGATACAAAACTTGATTCAATATTGTGGGCTTTTAGGATAGCATACAAGGTTTCAATAGGGCTTACACCTTTTAGGCTTGTTTATGGTTTGGAAGTTGTACTACCTATGGAGTTTGTAGTACCAAGTCTAAGGATTGCAGTAACATATAAGTTGGATCCTCAGGAATCAGTGAACCATAGATTAGGACAACTCCTAAAGTTAGAGGAGGATACGGTTCTTGCTACCTATATTTCAAGAATTACCCAGCAATGGAGACAAGCTTGGGTGAATAGTCATATCAGAAAGAAAATCTTTCAATAAGGTGATTGGGTTGTGGTTTATAATTCTCAACTCGATAAGTTTCTGGGTAAATTAAAACTCCATTATGAAGGTCCAATTGTGATATTTAAGGATGTTGATCATGGCACATTTTTGTTCAAAGATTTGCAAGGCAAGATGCTACAGCCTGTAGTCAATGGATTCAGACTCAAAAGATTGATTCAACCATATTATGTATAGGTTAATTTAATCTTATCATTGTTTTCTAGCTAAAGTGTGACATGTAGTGATTGGGTGGAGTGGTATGCTGAAATGACAATTGGCACGAAAAGGCTCAAACTTATAGAGGACTTGGACTTCAATTTTGAGATGGAGATAAAGAGTTCTTCTTTTGTTTCCTCTTCTTTCTCTCCATCTTTGTCTGTGTGTCGACCTGTATTGCCTACTATGACACATACTCAGCATACATCCACCAAAGCATTGTCGAGGAAGAAAAGAGCTCGTGTGGAGGATGATGACGACACTGAGTATGATCTGCATAAGGAGGAGGGCTCGAAGTAGTTGGAAGCAGCATCACCATCGAGGTCTTCACCTAAGGTGCTTGCTTTGAGTGCTGTGTCTACACGGTTTGTAGATTCTACTTTGGCACTGGATGTTGAGCATGCATCTACCAAGGCATGGCTGGAAATAATCGGATTATATTAGTTTGCATGCCTTCCTTGGGACTCTTGGGCTGCCAATATATATGCTTCAATTTAGCTGGATATCCTACGACAATCCTAGGGTGAAATTGGAGGTCGCCTTGAGCTTACAATGGCTCGAGGAAGAAAAGAGCTCGTGTGGAGGATGATGATGACATCGAGTATGATTCGCATGAGGAGGAGCACTCGAAGCAGTTGGAAGCAGCATCAACACCGAGGTCTTCACCTAAGGTACTTGGTTCGAGTGCTGCGTCTACACTGTTTGTAGATTCTACTTTGGCACTGGATGTTGAGCATGCATCTACCAAGGCATGGCTAGAAATAATCCGATTGTATTAGTTTGCATGCCTTCCTTGGGACTCTTGGGCTGCCAATATATATGCTTCAATTTAGCTGGATATCCTACGACAATCCTAGGGTGAAATTGCAGGTCGCCTTGAGCTTACAATGGCTGTTGTAAGCCATGTTTTTGCATTATCAATGAATGTAAACCCGACATTTTGGAGATGCTCTAATGAGCAAATGCATGAGGCATTCGGAGATGTCACCGGTCCATGAAAGGTGTATGTTATGAAATGCATTGATGTTGATCGTATAATGCACCTTCAGTGGTTTATGGAAGAGTTCATGCTGTTTATTAAGATTGATTCCATAGCTTGGGAGACTTATGGCTTAATTTATCATGCTAAGAATGTGGATATGCCGAATTCGACTGGGGTTTTGTATGATAGGTTAATGACAAAGATCAAAGTGCTGAAGATTAAGAAGGTTTTTCATAAATCCCAAATGGGTTGTTTCTTGGCAACCCTATATGAGTATGCTTTTAGGAAATATCTTGGTTTGACTATGGAGTCCTTATTGACTTGGACACCTAATTCTATGTTTCGAGATGCAGGGCATGTTGATGATGTGACAATGGATACTAGTAATGGGAAAGATAGTGCTGATACTTTTCATATTTTTGGTGGTGATGAAGAGATATTAGCTCTTTATAAAGTTTTGTTGCAGGCAAGTTATCAGAAGCCTTATGCAAGATAGGTTGTTATGGATTTTGTAAAAGATCATGGGAAGTCAATGTATGATGAGAAGATGGAGCATTTGGATGCAAGGGTCACAGGGGATGTATTAAAATCTGTAGGTGATATAGGGAAAAAGAAGGAAAATATAGGAAAATTTGGCTGAGGGGTAAATGCAATATGGATGAGCAGCCAATCGACTGATGCTTCTGATACTATTAAAAAGGCTTTACATGGAGACATTGAGTTTGTGCATGTACCTCTTACTCCTTTGGTCTCGGGTGACATGGATACTGATGTTTCTCAGCTTAGTAGTATGTCTAATGTCATAAGGATGATGTAGAAAAACATGGTTTATGTGGGACAACATGACCAAGATCATTCACATATTGCAGCGCAGGTTTTAAGTGTCCAGCATCAGTTGAATGTTGAGAGGATGAGGGTTGAGGATTTGGCTCAATAGTTAAAGCAGAAAGTAGTAGATTATGATGCTTTGTTTGCTAAAAATCATGAGTAGGTGTTAGCATTGCAGTAGAGTAGATAGAGCATAACAAAATTTCAATCAATGTCTTTGAAAAATGGACCAAAGAATTGAAATCTTAGTGTTTGGATAGTATGTAGAATTTCATGGATATGCATGTACAGTTTACAAGTTGATCATAAAATTTTAAAAGATAGGTTTGCTCCGTTGAAAATGGTTGAGCAATAGATTCTTTAAAATTTGAACGTGGATGTAGATGGGGCAGTAGTGCTTAAATCAAAGTACGAAGAACTTCATGATGCTTTGCTTTTGGAAATAAAAAAGTCATGGTAGAGGGTTGCTCAAACTTTGGATGCATTGGTTTCTCGACCATATGTCATGTATAAGGATGTGTTTATGGTAAAACAGCTGGTTGAGGTTCATGAGGATGCAAGATTACATAAGAAGGTGTCTATGCTTGAAGAAAAATGTCATGATTTGGAATGTAGATTGCAGGAGGCTTTGGAAGCTAAAAGACATAGTGAGGAGTACATTGCTACTTTGTTGCAGGAGAAGCATTTTCATGCTAGTGACAACAGTGATGTGGTGTAGGAGGTTGTGCATGAAGTGCATGAGGAATTCCAGGAGATGAGAGGAGTTATACCTACTGGACATGATAAACCATCTTCTGGAATGCAGATGTCCTCCTGCAGGGATATCATTGTTTATGTCTCGATTAATTTCTAGTTGCTCATAGTGTTATGCTATTACTTATTTTTTGAGTTTGTACTTCATTCATCTTTTTGATTGGCTTTAGAACTACTTATGCAATTGCACCAGAGAGCTTTGAGTATCCTAGAGGGGCTCTACTCACTACTACTTAGTGTGGCTTGTCAAGGGGTGCAAGGCCTCTAGTAGGGTATAAGTATGTTCTTTATGTCATGCAGTCTCTTACTCTATGCTTGTGGGTTCGAGTCATGCCTATTCCAGTCATCCACTCGGTTGTGCCAGGTATTAGGGCATAAATCCCTAAGCCTTGAATTCCATTTATGACCTTAGTCTCTTACTTTCATATAAGGATATAATGCTTTGAGATCAACCTATGTGATTGTGCCTTTACATGTCATAGGACAGGATACCTGTATTTTAGGCACTGATTCTGATATGCAGGTAGTTGTATTTTCTTGAAAATAGTCGTATGATTTCAATATAGAAAGAGAGTCAGCACCAAGTCATTATGGTCACCTCTAGGCTCTCAATGTTTTTGCCATACTCTTTAAGTATTTGAATCTCTATTTATGTATTCTGGAACCATAAATGATTTTTGGTTATGGGGGCTGAAGTTTATGCAGTACGTCTATGTTTGTGTTCTTCATTCTAGTGCCATGGCGTGTTTATGTATTCTTTGTTTCCTTCTTGTAGATGCCCAAAACATTAACCTTTTGATTGTTTTTCCACTTGTAGAAATCATTTTTTATGTATCCCTTCTTGTTATAGAAGTAGCATTCTACATTCTTTTTGCTATGTGACTTGCTTCTTGATTTACCTCTCTCATGAGAGTTCCCCCTAGCATTTGACCTTTCTCTCAACATAAGTGCATTGGAGCTCTTTGTCCCTGCATTATTATTTCTATTCACCTCCTTGGTGAACAATCTACTCTCAACATTAACACTTGTAGGACCACCTACAAGTGCCGAGTTACTAATGAGAGCCCTAAGAGTATCCCAATTCTCAAGCAAGGCGATTGATAGGAACACAGTCTTCATTGAATCATGAAAGATGATCTTTTGATATGTCAATTGGCTAAAACTAGTGTTAAAGTCTTTGAGGTGATTAAACATTGAAGCCCCCTTCTCCATGTAGAGATCAATGAATTTTTTTAGCCAATAAATTTATGAGGCTAAACTTTCTTTTTCATACAAGTCACCAAGATTTTCCCATACACCATATGTACCTACTATGTTTTTCACATTAAAATACACAAAATTTGAGAGTCTCACTATAATAGTATAACATGTTAACTCGTTCAAATCCTCCCATACATCTAGATCCATGTCCTTAGGCTTAGTCTAACTACATTTTTTTGACTTTACTTCTTCTAGCCCAATACATTGCATGTTTTCTCTTTCCAATATGAAAAGTTTGTACGATTAAGCTTTTTAATATTGAATAATACATTGTTTGAACTCAATGAAGAATCCATAATGACAAAACTATGTCTATATACCAAAACAATAAGATATACCCAATCATAAGCTCAAAATACATCAATTGACTACAAATAGAGCCTGTGAAATTTTCCTTAATAAAACATAACCCTTTTTTATTCAAATTGTGATTAACCCCTTCATATGGAAAAAAATGTATAAAAATGGTATTAAAAAAATCCCTTATGTTGAACCCACATCACGTATACATATATTTATGACTGATCTTCTTGGGGCATAAACCAACATGGAAAATCCTCAAAGATGACAAATTCATCAAAATATATGTGCAATCCAAAGCCAAAAGTAATCTAGGAGCTTCCCAATATGGCTCAAGGATGAATCATTCTTATGGTTCTATGGTGTTGAGGAGATTTGGCATTCCATACCATGGGACATGATCGCAAAAGATACAAAAAATTAGGGGCTTGGGAGTTGAAATGATTGGAAAGATAGAGCCAAGAGATATCCCTTTAAAATTCTAATGAGGATTGAACAACATGAGCCATGGGCCCTAATATCTAGGGTGGTTGTCGAAAACTTTGAGATGCAAGAAAGGAACTGGGGGATATTAATGTGGGAATATATGCTATTGGATTCATCCACCAAAATTTTATCCATAGCATATGAGTCAATCAAGAGTCTTGTGAGAAACTAGAAAGAGGTGATCAAGGACTTAAGCTAGAGATATGAAAAGCCTAGAAAGGGAGATGGGGCACTGCTATAATGCATTTGGACCTTCCCACATGCCTTCAAAGACTCTAGTACCCTATCAAGAGATGGCCATAAGTCATAAACAAAATCACCCAAAAAGAACTCCTAAGGTTGAAAGATGTGTGGGAAAAGGGAGAACTGAACATGATGGAGGAAATTATTGTTGAAAAATAGACAAATGATGTATGCTCTAGGGGAAGAGCTATCCTGAATCCCATATGCACAGTGAGGAGAGTGGAACAACCCAAATTATATAAAGCATTGTACTTAACTATCACTTTCATATGGAATGAATACAATGTCATGATGCTTTGTACTTTCAGTTAGGTGTCTTGTCATTGTTGATATTACACAAGATTGTGTTTATGAGTTCAAGCTTCCATCTTGGAACCTAATTCACTTGCGTAACAGTTTGTCTCTACTTGTCCATGTCATTATGAGTTTTGTCTTCATCTTTCATCCACCATAGCTTGTGTCATGCTCTAGATCCGCATCTTTTAACATGGTATCAGAGCACAACTGAGCATGGAATAGCTCCATTTTGCTCTCACCTAGCTCAACTTGAGTTCAGTTTAGCTCAGGATAAGTCCAAGACCTCATCTCCCACTCCTTCTTCTCCACTTAACCTTGTGGCAGCCATAGCCAACAATACCATGCCTGCTTGAAGCTCTCATATCTCTCTCTACTAGCCAAATTTTACCAAGCTTCCTTCTAGAGAAGGGTTCCCCCACTACTGAAGCTTCTCTGTATCACTTGAAACATTAGCATTGCCCTTCCACAAGCTTAGCATTACTAATTTTCTCAAGCTCTCTACCATAGCTAGATCTATACCTACCTCTGATTGAGCTTCTTGATCTCCACATACAGAGCATAACTTCACTTTCTCTCTATAGATAGTTATTCCTTGACTGAAGGCGCTTCCTCCCATCACATTAGAAGCCAACATTATGCTCCATAGGACCAGGCATTATCAAAAAATGTGAAACAGGCACAGAAATCATAGGCAGGGAATCGATGTCATCTAGCGACTAACATGCCACACAATCATGCTCAAGTTCATAGGGCTTTTGTAGAGCTTGAAGAGAGATACATTTCCATTAATTTTTTTTTGAAAATTATCCAATGTAGCTCATGAAATCAATAAAAATCCAGACCCGATCTAAACCCTAATCCAGGAAGCCATAGCCAAAGCTTCTTAATTTGACATTTTTTCACGATTTCTTCTGATTGAAGTCATCAACAGTGAATTTAATCACTGAGCAATACTCTTTGAAGTTCATTATAGTTCTGGAAGTGCTCGAGTAAGCTCAGAAGTCATCCACGAAGTTTGTGAGAGAAAGCACATTAAGTACCGACTGGTATCCCCATTAATACTCAACTAGTGTCAATTTGACACTGATTCTCTTGTATCTCAACACATTAAAATACAATCTTTTGCTAGTTAACCGAAGTTTAGCAACATGGTAGAGCTTGAGAAAATAGCTAAATTCAATGGTGAAGGATTTCATGCCTAGAAGGAGAAGACCATGTATCACCTGATGTAAAAGGACTTGTGGGACCTGTTTGAAGATGATGCAGATAGCAAGAAGGAAGATGATGAAGATAGGTTCATTGAAGAAAACCAGATCAAAACCAAAGAATGGAAGAAGATGAATAACAATGCACTAAGCATCATTGTCTAGGGACTAAGTGGTGATGTGCTACATCATATATCTGGCATTAGAAATGCTAGAATCGTTTGGGAGGAACTTGACAGAATGTTTGGTACCCGAGCAAAGAACTCAAAGGTAAAATTACTCATGCAGTTTTATAAACTAGATATCAAAGACAATGCTTCTATGAACACATATATTAACAAGTTCAAGAGCCTAAAAACCCATCTTGCAACTCTTAAGAAGAATATTGATGAAGATGAAGCAATAGCCGTACTACTTGTAAGTGTAAACGAGGATCCATATGAGAACCTTGTGTCCACTCTCTCAATAATATTCCAGTCTCTCACTCAAAGATATTGAGCACTCACTGCTTGATGGAGAAAGTAAATTTAAAAGCAAAGATGTAAAAGAGACCAGCTCAAGGGAAAATCTCCTATACACCAAAGGAGCTACTGGACCCAAAGGAAGAGGTCGTGGATTCAATACCAACAATAGAAGTCGGACACTCAAACTCTAGAATATTGTGAGGAAAGTTATGTTTGGAGCAATCACAGAACAAGATTATTATGATAAAAGAAGACAATGTTCTTGCTAAAGAAGTATACAAAGAAGTGAGAAAGGATAGCTTATCTATACTTAGAGTCTTGAGAAAGACAGGGCAAGTGTTAAAATAGTTCAAAGGAAACTAGCCAATTGTGGGTGAAGGCCTAAGGTTCATCTTTGTGGTTGATGAGATTTTGAGGCTAATGACTGCTTAGTGTAAATAGGCATGCAATTACTATATATAATCTTAAGTGGATCAAGGATATGTAGTCAGAGATGGATTCTTTGAAAAATAATGACAACTAGGAGTTAGTCTCTTTGCCTAAGGGTGAATAGTGGGTCTACAAGTTAAAGGTATCTTCATCTAATGCCTTGCCTAAATACAATGCAAGATTCGTGGCCAAAAGATTTAAGTAGAAGAATGGAATTGACTTTGATGACAGCTTTTCATCAATAGTCAAGATGGCCACCCTTTATACTACAAGGATTGAAAGTTTGGGTAGAGGGCCTTAATCCTAGCTAGTCTCATTACACTCCGAACAGCAACCATAACACACATCAAACCTTGAGTGTCCTAGGGACCAGCACACACTACAAGGGAATGGACAAATAGCAATACCCATTTTTGATGCAAAATAGTGGCATTGTTATGTGCGTCACAATGTACATCGCTATTGGCATTACTATTTGGGTTGCTATTTTACTTTAGGGATGCCAATAGTGATGCATAAAAAAATTGAGCATGGCCTTATAACAAACTAGTTGCAAAAGAGAATAAAAGAGAGAGTGAGAGCGCTCAAAGCTTTGACGAGAGAGAGAGAGAGAGAGAGAGAGAGAGAGAGAGAGAGAGAGAGAGAGAGAGAGAGAGAGAGAGAGAGAGAGAGAGAGAGAGAGAGAGAGAGAGAGAGAGAGAGAGAGAGAGAGAGAGAGAGAGAGAGAGAGAGAGAGAGAGAGAGAGAGAGAGAGAGAGAGAGAGAGAGAGAGAGAGAGAGAGAGAGAGAGAGAGAGCTCATCACCACCTCTGCCACCATCACTACCATACATGAATAAGAAAAAGAGGTGTGCAAAGTAGAAAAGGGAGGGAAGTCGCGAAGGTGAAAAAGGAGGGAGGCATGAAGGGTTTCATCTTTGAGCCTTTGAGGTAGGTACATTGCCTCATCTTTCTTTGTTTTTCTATTTTCTTCTTTTTTTTGTTTGTGGACAGATGCATTGTGAGAGAGAGAGACAGAGAGAGGAAGGGAGAGAGAGAAATAGAGAGAAGAAGGGAGGGAGAGGAAAAGAGAAAGAGGGGAAGAAAGAAAAAGAGAGAGAAAGGGGGCTTTATGAAAAATAGAGAGAGAGAAGGAGAGAACGAGAAAGAGGAGGGAAACAAAAAGGGAGGGAGGGGTGAGAGAAGTAAAGAGGGGGAGAGAGAAATAGAGAGATAGAGGGAGGGAGAGAAACAATGAGAGAGAGAGAGAGAGAGAGAGAGAGAGAGAGAGAGAGAGAGAGAGAGAGAGAGAGAGAGAGAGAGGTGTGGGAGAGAAATAGAGGAGGAGAGATAAAAATACAGAGAGGGAGATAGAAGGAAGGGAGAGGGAGAGAAGAGAGAGAAAAGAAGAGTGAGGGAGAGAGAGAGGAGAGAGAAATATAGAGAGGAGCGTGAAAAAAAGAGATGGAGGGAGAGAAAAATAGAGAGAGGGAGGGAGAAAAAATAGAGAAAGAAAGAGAGAATGAGAGAGGGGAGAGAAAAATTAGAGAGAGGTGAAAAGAGAGAGATAAACAGAGGGAGGAAGGGGATAGAAAAATAGAGAGAAAGAAGAGTGAAAAATAGAGAGAGGGGGGAGAAAAATGGAGAGATGTAATGAGAGAGAAAAGAGAGGGAGGGAGGGAGAGAGATATAGAGAGGGAGAGAGAGAGAAATAGATAGAGAGTGTAGAGTTATGTTATCGTGCTTTACCTAAACCCTTATATTGATTACACAATATTATTTTCTAATGTGTAGGTTACTATTGTGATCTAGAGAGCAAGATGAGCTGATGAGAGATGATAGACAAGGAGTTATGAGAAATATTCACACAAATGTCTCTGAATGAGATGGTAGGCTTTAGGGATATGACAGACCACGAGTTGTCTCAGTTCATCATCTGGGCATTCTACCCATTTTATCTCAATACAATTTGATGCATCAATCTCCAATAGGCAGAGTCGACACTCTAGATTGTTCGTGGAGGGAGGCTCAAGGATGCCTCGATTGACCAATGGAGAGGGTGATTCTAAGGGTGGTTCTAGGGAATATTTTGGAGATTCAGATGTTGTGAACTCGCAGCCGGTTGCTACTCCTTACTCTCGTACAAGTTCTAGAGAGGGTGGCTTAGGCGGGTGTTGTGGAGATACCAATATAGCGTCTCTATCTTGTTGATTGAACGAACGGACACTTATCATCATCTCTAGGATTTGCTATACTTGTAGAAATGTCTACTCCCTTGACTCAAGGTTTTGCTCAGCCATCCATTAGGTGGCATCCCTATGGGTGCTATTCCAAGAGATACCACCCCTACAAGTATGCCAAATGGATAGGGGTCTCTTGGTTATGCCCAAGAGGGTAATCTTAGGTGGGAGAGAGATTGCCTTAGACGTATTCCACAAGGGTATAGATACCTAGTGGATGAGAAAACAAGCGTCATACACTGATGATGACTGATGAGGGGAGGAGGGTGATGGTATGCATGAAAGGGATGCGCCAATAAGGATTTAGGCATAATATTCTAGACCACTGGAAAAATATACCAGAGTGGAGTAAGAACTATGTGGTGCCACCTTGCATGAGGAGTTCTTGGTACCTACAAAAACATACCAATTTTCCACAGAATGGATGATGGATTGTATGCGTGCATACATGTCACATAGATGATTAGATATGCAAAAGGAAATCAGGAGTGTCATTTCAAAGCTTGAGTGGTTGGACATAGAGAATTGGCGAAGACTCAAGGAGGAGGCTACAAAATCTCCAAGGTGATGGTGGCAACAACGAGAGGCGACAAGGGCACGGCCGAAGATAGAGGTCATGCATCATCTTTGAAGTGGCAGACATAGAACTTATTTAGAAGATTTTCTAAGTTTTCTTTTTGTGTTCACTTTTTTATTTGGTATAGTACTTGTATTAGTAACCTTATTTCTATCAAGGCTACTTTGTTTTCCTTATATCACTCAATCACAAATGGCATTTCTATAGGTTTGGGGACTCGATATACAGAGAGACACGGGCTCACTACATTCATCAATAGATTATAAGTGCATGGTGAGGATCTAATAAGTCATGCCTCTTTCTTGCTTTAAGTTATTAAGTTTTTTGTCATGCATTATATATTGTGAATAAATCTCTGGTGGATTCGTGGAGCATACATCCTTTCCTTTTTTTGCCCTATGATCCATGCACGATCTTTCTATGTAGCTTTCCTTGGATATATTTCTCATCCTTTGTATAGAATCATATTTTATGATATTTATGGATACATTTCTCTATTTCTTTTGGACTCTCCTCCCTATCATTCCATGTAGTTTTATGAGATATCATCATCAATATTGTACTTGTTTGAATATTGAATCACCCACTCTTTCTCCTAGTATCTCATGATGTATGTATTTTGATGAAAATTGTGTACTCAATTTATAAATGCTTTATGAAATAGTATTTAGCACATGGGATTGAAAGGATGGCAAGATAGGATGCTTGTCAAATTTTTTCCTCTACAACCGTCACATTAGCATCACAATATATTGCACACATCACTACTTGCATCATTAAATGCATCAAAAGAGCATCATTATATGTGTTGCTATGCGTATAATTATTCGAGTCACTTTTGTGACATGAATAGTGATGTACATAGAGATGCAAATAGTGATGTATTTGTAGAGATATATATGTAGATGATTTTAGTGATGATGAACATAAAATTTTTATGAATATTTTCATTGTTTTGGATGTTAGTATGTGGTCTATAGCTTGTAGTGGCATTCTAGGAAGTGTTGAATGACATGCAATACTTCTAATGGAAACCCTCAAGGACACCATGCATTGTGGAATAGTGGACACTATGGCTAACATGAGTATTGTTAACCATAGTGTCCTCCAAGCATGGGGTAAATTATCCAGTGACTAGTTCATTTCAATCTAACTATTGTAGATGGATTGGGAGTCCTATGAGGCTAGCCAGTCAAAATTGCTAGATTCTTGTTCAAGGTTAACTTTATTGTCATGAAGGGAGTAGACTATGACTTATTGCTCGGTTGTCCTTGTATATGTAATGCACAACTCATTGGAGATTTGGGCAATGGTCTAGTCTTCCTAAGAAATAAAAAAGAGGCAATATGTGTTGAGATGGATGAAATAAACTTAGCTTAGACTAAATTAAAATGATAAGAAAACCAAGAAACAACAGTTGAATCAACTATGGCCATAGCCATGCCATAGATGAAAATGTATTAAATCTACAGTGAAATAAATCCATAGCTTGATTAAATAAAAATTACAATGAGAATCATGGATGAGAGGCTACTATAAGAAATCCACCTCTTGCTATGGTGGGCATTGAGTATTCACCCTCAATATTGGTGGGGAAGGCAAGAACCCTCAAACTCCAAGAAATGGAGAAGTTAAAAAATATGCTAAAATATCCTTACAATGGCACACTCTTGCCTCTTATACTTTAGTCCCAATTAAGCTAATTTTTCTAAGGTAAAGGATACACAATTTATTTTATTGCAATCCATCCTACCTGAAAGTTTTGTCCTCAAAACTTGAAGATAAAAAACGTAAATGAAGGGTAGAAATGAATAAAGAAGTCCCAATGTTGAAGTAGCCTTGTAGAAGCTTCATCAAGACCAAACAATGAATTTCTCATAGTCTATCTTGAACAAGGTAGCTATAGAAAATGGCCCATAACTTTGGATATACATGTTGGATTGGAATGTATGAGGTAAAGAAATGAAGTATACTTTAGTAGGTAACCATCCATATATTCAAAATACAATTTTGACATCAATAGATAATTTTGAATGTAGAAATTTTATACAACAAACTATCCACTGTTCAATGAGCTAGTATCCTCTTGGAGAAGCCATGGAAATTGTTCCAAATACGAAGCATACTGTTAAGAAGATTCTTCCATAGGTATACCCTTCCATTTAATAAGATATTCCATGATAATATATTTCTATAGACCTTTCTCCCACTTACCAACAATCCTCTCAAGTTCATAGATGATTAACCTATCCTCATTAAGGGAAGGTAGTTCTTCGAGTCCTTGAATATCAGGGCCAATATACTTTTTGAGCTAAGATACATGGAAAATATTATGAATATGTGTGGTTGAAGGAAAATCAAGTTGGTAGGCAAGATATCCAACTTTTCTTGAAATTCGATATGAACCATAATAGTGACGAGCAAACTTATTATGTCCATCTTGTAACCATTGAAACGAAAAGCTTGCCTATCCTATTCCATGTTCCTCCAAATAGTGCTAATTGTGGAAAGGAAACCCTCCTCGGATGACCTTTCAAAAGGGCGATGAAGTGTGAGGCCGACTATGTAGCACAGAGGATACACTTTTAACACTACCCGGTGTGAGGATAATCACAAGCTTTAGTAAGGGTGACCTCATCGAACCTCGAGGAAAAGGCAAGGAAGGTGCTCACATAACAATTAAGCCTACTAACGAGAGCAAGGACTTGTTGAAAGAGTTGATACAAGCGCATGCCGAGCAGGGAGAACCAGTGAGCAAGGCCATGCTTGAAACAAGAAGGTTAGGAGACAATGCCAAGGATATGCTTTGGACCTACAAATATCGTAGAAGACCACAAAATAAACCCAAGCCTTACAGACGAAGGCATCGATGGGGAGAGACAACACAACGCGGCGATGGATATCCAAAGTGGTGCTACGTGCTCAAGGGTATTACGTAGGTAATCGATGGATTTGGGTACCAAAACTCCCTGCTGAACCATCTCTGTCAGCTGAAGGCCAGGACTTATCAAGAGCAAAGAAGAGTAGGATGAAATCTAAAGGAAAGAGCAACTCTCGAGTCAAAAACATTGGAGTGGTTGAGCCCTCAAGATTGAAATTAAGAAACCAAACTGGACTATTCAAAAGGTAGATCCTCAGCCTAGCGTACTTAACAAGTGGAAATCAGATGTAACTGTTGAGTGTGCACAAAGATCATTAGTGCCCAAGGAGCCTTTGACTTTCCAAGAGGGGGACCAAGAAGCCTTTGACTTTCCAAGAGGATAATGAGCATCATAGGCACAACACTGCTCATGATAAGGCCAATTGCTCAATGAAGCAAATGGTAGAGTCGTCTAATAGCCATGAGCAAACCTTCCAACCAGTGTCAAAGCCACTTAGGAGTCTCAAGCCTCCTACACCCTCTTTCCCTAAATGGACACAGGAAGCACAACAATATTCTTCAAGTGTAGCTGCTCAATCTCAATCTCTATATCCATTTAAACTTCCAAATGTCCAAGAGGCGGGAAATGACACCACCCTTAGCTCTCAGCCTAAGGATAGGCCTGTGCAATCCATCATGACTAGCTCAACTAATGCTCGATCTGCACAAGTGAATGCACAAAGGAAAACAAAAGACATGGCCACTTCTGATCTTCTTAAGGACTTGACACCACAATCCACCAATAATAGCCAATCCATTGAACTAGCGGCTATTGGTTCCAATCAGGAATTGGAGGAGGCGCTAAACAAAGGAGAATTAGCTGAAGAGCTACACTCTTCAAAAAGAGAGGCAATTGTACCCTCACAACCTAGCAAGGATATTTAGTAAGCCGCAGCCATGTCCCATAAGGACACACTAGAGAAAGAGAATGCTGAGGCCCAACCAAACACATCAACAATTGACCTAGTTCAGGGCCCTAAGTCCTTAAAGGAGACACCACAATTGCCCAAGAAAAAGAGTACAAATGTGGGAGCTTTCACTCAACCGCCAAGACCCACGGACCGCTTATTGTTTCAAGTGTTCCAAGTCGAGCACTAATGGCTACCTCTCACATAGCCAATGCGCCATCCATATCTACGGGTATAGTGAGCTTACCTCCATGCCGATTGAGTTACCTCCTCTCTTGCGCACTCCAGTAGCTCCACGATCCAAGTGCAAGCTTCAAGCGAGCTCCATCCTCAAGCTCCACGCTCCAAGCTCCATTTCCGCGAGCAAGAGAAGAGAAGAGAAGAGAAGAAGAGAGGAGAAGATGGAGAGTTTCTTCTCCCCGGTCCCTCACCCTCACACACTCACTCCCTCACACTGTCACACTCCCTCTCTCAAGCACAAGCTCAAGCAAGCAAGAAGAAGAAGAAGAAGAAGAAGAAGAGTGCTACTTTTGGCCACACACAAGCACTTTTCAACTTTATATACAAAACCCTAAATCCCTTTTGGGCGGTCATCCCCTTATCCCCTTTTTTACATGGCTGGATGTGGCCTAGGCTCTTTTTCCCATTGTCCTCCTATCTTCCTAGCTTCCTTCCTACCGTCTATCTACCTTTGCAAATTGCATGGGTGAGAACCCGATGCTCTTTAAATTAAACCATGATGTGCTTGCGCTCTTTTACAAAAGTATTGACTTGCGCTTTTCCTTGTGTGCCTTTTTCCTTGATTTAGGACTTTTTTGCACTTCTTGTGTTTCCAGATTTTTCTTGGTGCACCTTCATCTTATGTTTCACTTTTGCCTTGGCCGTTTATTCAGCTTTAGATTTTCCAACTTTTCCACCTTGTTTGTTTGAGGGTTAACATTACCCCCCTCCTAGATGAGTGCCAGTCCCATGGCACTCATAGTCGTAGGTAGCAGGCTTTATAAATCATGTACCGAAGAAGTGGGTGGCAAGGACGTCTGTGGTTGCCGTGGAGGAGTGTTGGTGGTGGTGCGGAGGAAGGTCGTTGGGGGCACGTTGGTGGCCTAGGTGGCTGGTGGAAGGGTTGTTGGAGTTGGTGGTAGGGCTATTCTCTGTTGGGGATTTCGCTGATGGCCAGCACAAGTGTTGGTTTGTTGGGGATTCTGCACATGACGATTCTTGGCAGGCTTGCAAGATGATAAAGGATAAGAATTCAGAGTTGGGTGTCGATGAAGAGCGAATGACACTTTTGTTGGAGTCTTCAATACCTGCAATTGAAAACCTCTCATAGGTGGTCTCTCCCTAGGGGTAGTGCTAATCTTCTCTATCGTGCACAAGACATAGTTCAATTAGTTTGGGAGACAGGTCGACGAACTCTGAGCAAGCTGAGAGTATTGTCTTGCACTTGAGGATCCAAACTGTGTATATATTTCGGTGCAGATATTATTTGAGTGCTCGTGCATACTTAGATATTACGTAGTTAGGAGACCGCGGGCTGGTTTCTCGTAACAATGTGTGGATAAAGCAAAGTTGTCCATGTTGAGAAGAAGTACATGTGAAGGTGTATGAGATATCCTTTGCATTGTGACTGCATGACGTAGCATAATTGAACACAGGGACACCGCACTTTCTGTGCTGGGAGCTATTGGACTTGCTTGATGAGGACGGTGTACTTTTCATGGCCATTCGTGCGATGCTTGCCACAATTGAGTGCAATGGTATTAAGGCAAAGTGCAAGAGGGAATCGTGCAAATGGGTCAGAATGACAGGTCTAACCATAGGCGAGACAAGCTCCCTAGGTTTTTCCTGCCCTTGATGTGCCCTGAAAAATTGTGGGTGATGCTAAAGGGCTAGGGGACTAGGGATGGAGCCAGCCGACCAAGGTCATTGGACGTACCTAATTTGAGGACCCCTAGGTGCTGTGTTGTGATCGTGGGTGCTTTGTATCTTTTCGTTCTTTTCTTTTCTTTTCTTTTCTTTTTTCCTTTTTCATTTCTGTTTCATTTCTTTTTTCTTGTTCTTTTTTCTTTCTTTCTTTCTTTTTTTGTTTGTTTGTTTGTTTTTTTTTTTGAACTTGCCTGAGTACAACCATTGCAATATGTTGAGACTATTAGCCTTTCAATGGGTTGGAAAATGTCAAGCTTCGAAGGCTCAAGAAATGGATATTACAATGATGATTGTGCCCTAGCCTCGTTGTTAGAGAAGTAGTTGTTGAGATGGGGAGATACACTTGAGATATTGCAACCCTCTTTGGATCGTGCGATATTGGTACAACTGGGGTAACAGCTGCCGTGAGTGCTCGGTGTAGAGTGTAACCCAGAAAGAGGAAGTGGTTAAGATCATGCTTTGGGACATGCGACGTGGGCACTCGCAAGGGTGATTTTTGCTTTCGGTAGCGTGGCTTTGTTTCGGCTCTTTGTGAGGTTGGTGGTCTTGCGGTGACTTGGGCATTGAACACGTTCGCACGAAGACCTACATCGTCCTACATCGACTTGTCACTTCATGAGAGTATATGTAGGTCGCATGCCTCAGAGCGTGGTGGGAGCTTGCATGGTTGGTATTGCCACACCCCGTGTGCTCCCTTGAGCCCTCGTCCTCTTGTCTTGGGGGATTTTCGGCCTGCATCTTGGGTGGTGTCGTTTAGGGCCTCTTTTCGGTGCATACCTCTTTAGAAGAGGCATGTAGCGTTTTGGTGGGGGTGCTAGTGCCTTATGCTCTTTTTCACGATCGAGAGCTTCCTTGCATGCCAGCTGCACTATGTGGTCCATGGCTGCTACTGTAGGGGGACCTGCAAAACGCGAACCAAGGATTAGGCCCTGAGGCAGGATAAAACTATTTGCATGGAAGGGATTATACAGTGGGTTATCAAGCATATATGACGAGGAGGGGAGAGGTGAGGCATGCAGTGTTTGTTGTAGAGGGATGGCCCCCATGATGATGTTCATTTTACCTCCAGCCATTAGCAGATCTTGGCTTATGCTAAGTTGCATGGGCTGGTTGTCATGGATGGGGCAGGGCTCACCCTCGAAAGGATAGACTGGAAAGGGGAAAGGTATATAGAAAGGGATGATACCCAGTCTACACCATTAGAGACGTTGGTCAGGGCTTCCTATGGTGGTAATGAGGGTTGCATGCCCTCCACCTGGAGGTGGGAATGGTCACACAACTTCTAAATGTGCGGTGAGGGGAGGACCCAACTCTTCTCCCTGTGCTTGACTATCATTTCTTGTGTGTGTTGATATTGTCTATACAGGGTCGCAAAATTCATTGTTTATTTATATACATATTTACGAATCCGTGTCACTTCACGAGAAATAAAGCTAATTGTAGAACTCCATCGGATTGTACTAGTGTGGCACACGCATCTAGTACTTGTGGCCGCTTACTCAATAACGATAGATATTTTGCAACATCGAGTAGCATGGATTGGAACCTTGTCCGAGTCTATTGGCAACATGTAACTCCTCCTCAGTGAGAACCTTATCAGACAGAGAGTTCTCTTGGCTAGTTTCAGCTAAGTCCGTACCCCGAATGGCAGTCAGCACTCGAAAGGAAGTTGGTGCCACATAGGTTGGGTCTCTTTGAGATCGCCATTTGGCCAATCGCTCCTTTGAGACTGTCATAATTTGGGCTCGTAGTTTAGCCATTGCAACGCGGTTTTCAAACCAATGTTTTTCAAATTGACTTCGACCCTCTGATTGTCGCTTTAGTTACTCTATCTCTAAGAGATTTGGTTGGTAGAGCACATCATTGAATGTTATAGTTAAGCATAGTTCGTCGGCTTTGTCGTCAGAGGTGAGTCACATGCGTTCATGCAGGAGCCTATCATAGTGCTCATCATGATGTTCTTGCTCTTCCCAGGATAGGGGAAATGGCAAGTAGTCTTCAAGCTGCTCTTTAGGGAATGCGCCCATGTCTACCAGGATATAGACACGTGCAAACACTTTGAGCTTAGCATCCAACTCAGTTAAGCATTCTGCGACACTTCTATGTTCAATGAGGGCTTGCTCGGTTGGTATCTCATGCAAGGTTCTAGGAGTTTCCCTAGGATTTAGCATAGTTGGGGGCTCAGGCCTAGATGAGAAAGATTGGTCAACGTTAGGGTTGCTTATGCTCTCGGGGTTTCCATGTTTCTCCTGAGGCTTTGTTATTACATCATGGTTCTCCTTGGATGTGACTGGTATAAATTTGTCACCCTGTTGTGACAGCAGTGTATCCACTCTTGATTGGTCAATGCAAGTTCCGTTGTCGGTGGATTGAGTGTTGCAAGCAACCGTTGATGGTAACGATTGCTTTGATTTTTCAAAACACATGGATGTGTCTGAGGTTTCACCGCTATTAGGAGAGACATCAGTGGGTTCATTGGTGGATGGACTCGATGCTTTATTCCTCAGCTCTTAGACACTCTTGGTTTCAATCTTCTTGGGGTCTATAGCCACTTGCAACTGTCGTTGTTGTTTTTGTTCTTTTCTCTTCTTTTTCTTAGGCAATCGAGGTGTATACCTTGAACACTCGTGACCTTGAACTAGATCAATCGTCGATGTGCTTGGCTGGGCCTCAGCATTCTCTTTCTCTGGTGTGTCCTCATGGGACGTAGCTGCAACTTGCTGGACAGCCTTGCTAGGTTGATTGGTCAGATGCGCCATCTCCTTGGCCATATCTTTGAGAGGTTTCTCCTCAAGCCTAGGCTTTAGGTGCTTTGGAAGTGCTGGAGTTGTCAAGGATGCTGGTTGCGGCACCTCCTCCACAGGTGAAATGCTAAGGGCATGTTCCGCAAGGTTCGTTGTCACGGCCAAGGGCAGTGAGACTGCTCCGATCCCTGATTGGAAGTAGTAGTGGCTAGTCCAGTGGGCTGGCTACTCTTGGTGGATTGCGGTGTCAAGTCCCTAGGGCGATCAGAAGTGGTCGTGTCTTTTTTTGCCCTTTGAGCATTCACTTGTGTAGATCGAGCATGAGTTGGTCTAGTCACATTAGGTTGCATAGGCATATCCTTGGGCCGAGAGCTACGGATGGTGTCATGTCCCACCTCTTCGACATTTGGAAGCTTAGATGGAGATAGATATTGGGATTGAGTAGTTGCACTTGATGATTGCTGTTGTGCTTCCTGTGTCCGTTTAGGAAAAGAGAGTATAGGAGACTTGGGACTCCTAAGTGGCTTTGACACTGGCCAGGAGATTTGCTCATGGCTATTAGATGATTTTGCTATTTGCTTTGTTGAGCATTTAACCTTGTCATGAGCAATGTTGTGCCTATGATGCCTGTTATCCTCGTGGGAAATCAAAGGCTTTTTGGGCACTAATGGCTTTTGCATATCCTCAAGGATTACATTTGATACCTGCTTGTCAAGCACGCTAGGTTGAGGATCTACCCTTTGAGTGGTCCCGTTTGGTTTGTTGATTTCGATCGTGAGGGGCTCGATCACTCCATTGTTTTTGACTCGAGACTTGGTTTTTCGTTTAGATCTCCTTCTACGCTTCTTTGCTCTTGATACGATCTGGCCTTCAATCAATGGAGGAGGTTTAGCAAGGGGTTTTGGCACCCAAATCCATCGGTTACTTGCGTAATATCCTTGAGCATGTAGCAATGCTTTGGATATCCATCACGGTGTTGTGCTGACCCTCCATCGATGCCTTCATCTATAAGGCTTGGGCTTCTTTTGGGGTCTTCTACGATATTTGTAAGTCCAAAGCCCATCCTTGGCATTGTCTCTTGACCTTCTTGTTTCAAGCATGGCCTCACTCACTGGTTCTCGTTGTTCGCATTAGGGGAGTTTTGAGGTCTCGAAAATGCCTTTTAGGATGTGGAGAGAGAGTGCTCTACACCAGTAAGAGCAATGCAGAGAATGGAATATTATTTTATGACCATTCTTATGTTATTCCTATGCGGCGTTGCCAATGGGGATTAATAAACCTCCTTCCTTTGCCAGTTTTTTCAAGCTTTGAGTGGCCTTTGCCAAGTCCAGCTACTAGTGAGGGCTATAGATGCAATATATTTTCTAAGATCCAGAAAGTACTAAAATCTAATATCTCAAGTAGGCTAAGCAAAGTTACTTTGTTTATGCCTATTAATATATTTATTGATTTCTTCTCTAATATGGAGATAAGAATAACAAAAACCATGCTTTCAGTGAAGAGACTAACATATGATCATATCATACAATTTTTTGATGAAGGATGGGATACAAGGACAGAAGGAAAAATTATATGTAAGATAGATCAAGACTCTATAGCTTGTAAATATATGATTGCTACTCAAAATTTTATCCTTAGCTTTTCCTATAGTCGATGGCATTTTGTTGGTAGTAGTCTAGTTGCTTTAGACCAGAATCTTAATGATTTCAGCAAAGATCCTATAGTGGATCTTGATATTTGGTTCAACGAGGATATTATTGCAATCTTAAAGATTAGAAAATCATGTACACTACATCAAGTGAGGATGGATTTACAAAATGAAGACATTGAACTACCATGCTCCTTTGTATTCCAACTTGACAAGAAACGAGCAAGTTTTCACATCATATTATATCTACTTAGATGTATATCAAGATCTCACTTCCTAACTAACAAACATTTGTAATTTATTTTTTGCAGATATCGTAAAGGAGAGAAAATAATATACACTACAAGGACATTCAAGAAAAGATATCTTTACTATCAATATAAAATATATGTACAAATTTTGTAGCAGGTGTCTATCTGCCATCTCTATGAGATATACAAGGACTGAAGGGCAAATTTCTATATATGAAGGCTTACAAGGCGATATGGCAAAGCTATTTCTTTTTTGGAGAACTATCCTTTCTAGGAGTCCTTTTGCCTTTCTTTGATGTCTTGGGTATAGAAGGTGTGGGTAAAGGTGTTGAAGTTGTGGCTTCACCTTCTATGGTTATAGGCACCGCATCTCCTTCATGGTGCAAATCCCCACCAATCTCTGTTGTTGGTTGTATACAATTGACCATTATATACTTCAAGAGCTTTGCTCTGACATACCAAACATGCTCAGATGCATAGCAATCCTTCGAAAACTATCACACATGTATAGAAAAAAGAGTTTTAGTTCATTATTGTTCTTACAATAGACTATATTATTATCATCAATGGACTATTTGCAATGAATATCTATCTTAAAGTTTAGCATCTTTCATATTACCTTTACATGTTTATCATCATTAAGATAAACAAAGTTAACCATTCTTCTAGCATTTGCAATCACCCTCCAACCACAAGAATGGCTATCATCCTGATGAGTGTTAGAAATCAAGCTCACTGTTAGTGTGTCTTCATCTATGACCTACATCTATGACAGCTAGTGTGTACAGCTGTCTACATGTGACTACATTAAATAAGTCGGATTAGTAGTCAGTCAGTGACCTGACTAGAGTTAGTCAGTCTAGTCTACATTTACACTAGGTCACTTTATCTTGTAGTGTGTGTGTGCTTTTCAGTTCAGTGTGTGGAAATGAAGGAATGAGCTTGAGAGCCTGAAGGCTCATGGATATGGAGTCTTTCCCTTTCTCTCTCTCTAGTCTTTGAACAATGAGGACACTGCAACCACCAACACAAAGTAAAACTATAAAGAGGACGGATGGTAGTTCATAGAATAAACTTATGTTTCAATTATTTTAATCAATAACTTACCGCAACTTGTCTATATTGCATTGTTGCAAGCAAATCAGACGACATAGGGGGCCTTTTCTCTAGCTCTTCAATTAATCTTTTTGCACCTCTATATATAAAATATATTGAAATTTAGAGTACTTACAAAAAAAAAGAATTGAAATATCAAGGAGCCCTTGGATAATATAACTTACAATTTAGCATTTCCATGGCTTCCTTTCATAGAGTTGATTAAAAAACATTGCTTATCCACACAGTCTATTGCAATTAAGCTCCAATGAGAACTGAAAACAATAATATCTCAACAAATTAGTAGGATAAAATCTCAAAAACTCTAATAGAATATTGAATCACTTACTTTTCATTATATGGAATTATAAGGAGCTCCAAAGTATTGAAGTCAATCAGATTGAACCACTGCTCAACAAAACTTGTATCAAGCTCGTTCTTCATAAAGAATGAGATAGATGGATCAAGAACCTCAATTTTTTCTTGCATATCCAAAGGAAACTCATGCATTACACACCTAGAAAAGGCATAGAAATAGTGAGTATAAACAAGAAAAATCTTATTGTTACAAAAATATCAAAAAGTAGAAGTAATTATGGGTGGATATACCTTAGGCTAGCAAGAATAATACTGTCATTTATTTCTCTTCTTTTATCCTTAAGAATTTGAACACCTGCAGCATTAAAGGAGATAATCTCAGTTCTTTTGCCTAAGTCACTAGGTAAGAAACAAAACACATTGAATCCTTTTGGATTAGCTGCTTCAAGAAGGGTGGCCAGCTCATTTTCAAAGGACTCTAGTTGGTCTGCTTCCCTTTCTTCAGCCCTTTGCCTCCTATACTCTCTCCATTTATCTGCATGCTCCTCTTTAGCTTTCTCCTCTTCTTCATGTTGCCTTATATCCCTGTCATGGGCGACATCCTCAACCTTGGGACCAAAATCATCTTTCTTTCTCCTAGCTGGGGGAACATTAAGGATATTAAATGTCTTCTCATCAGTGAGGGGAATTGGCTCAAGGACCTTTGAAAATCTATATCTTAGCCTCCTAAGAATTACCATGTCCTTGTCCATGAGTGTGAGCCTATGAGCATGAGCAGCACAAATATAGGCATCTTGAAAAAACTCAACCAAAAAATCCTCAGTGGCTTTTTGTATACAATTAAGGGCTGTTCTTGTCCATCTGAAACTATCCAAACTATATTTGTCACAAATCTCCCTGACAAGCCTCTGAAAAGACAACTTTGGAATTGCATTGTCAAGAGCCTTTATTGCCTTCCTAATCTCCCTTAGACACCTGACATTTTGAGAAAACTTTCTCTTTGGCTTTGACTTTCTAGAGAGCTTCTGAGGCTTTGAAGATTGATGAATCTTTGATGTTAAACCCCTAGGATCAATCTTCTCCTTCCTTGCTATTGCTTTAGTCCTAGTCATCTGCCAAAAAAAGACATGTTACTTCTTGTCCACTGTGTCCAGTGAAACACGAGTTTCAGACAAGAGGCCTCCTTGCAGCATGTTGTTTTCGCGTTTCATCGGACAACACATAAATAGCAAAGGAATCAACAAAACGAAGAAAAACAAAATGTTGATCTAAGGAATGCTATTAAAATTACCTAAAATCTCCACAACATTAAGGAATGCTCACACTATGGAAAAAATTCGTTTATAGTGCTCATAAGCTCATAATAATATAAAACATTAAGGAAAAGTATTAAAAAAATGCATTGAATGGATGCCTGGGCATTGAGAAGGACGGATGCATAAAACCATACCTTCTTTGGCACTTTGCTGGGAAAAATCCGTTCAAACCAATTTTGTCAATAGCTCTGGTGAAACGCGAATACATTCTTCACAACCACAACATGACCACGAAAATGTGCTCAAAAACCCTACTACATGACCACGAAAATGTGCTCCATGACCATAAAAATATGAAATGAATTTGGCCGTTGCTTCCCTTTATTGGGGGATTTTTTTAAAAATCGATGGTACATGCATTACTTGGCGAAGTGTTAAGTAAAACACGTGCGATATATTCTCGAAAAAAGAGAGTGCACATGTCTTCTGAGAAATTTGATACGGTGTGTTAAGTGAGACACGTGCGCACGTATTCTGAGGTATTTCGTGAGCGCAAAAATATTGGAAATTTCGTCCAAATTTGCGATCGCGTTTATTTTTCCATCATTACGCAAACTTTTTCGTTGGAACTATCAACACACGTTTGACAATAAATATAAAAGCTTTTCGAAGCCATTCTCTTCGATATTGTCTTTCTTTCTTCCGGAATTTTGTTTTGACTTCCCTTCAAGGTCCTTGCTTCCTGTTTGAAGAGCAGTTCAACAATTTCTGATAGGTAACAAAATTTTATTATTACAAGTATTTGAACAAAATCAATTTGATTAGTATTGAGAGAATTTTTAATAACACTTGAAAAATTACAGATGCCATGTGCTTTGTGTCTTTTGAAAGAAGCATGGCACTTCTAGAAAGGATTTTATCATAAATTTTTGTGTTTTAATAGAATTAATTCATAGTTCATGTTTCTCTTCTTGTTGTGCATCTTTTGACCGATGAAACGTGAAATAATGTCTCTGGTTTAGTGGTATTTTGCTAACTATTGCATTTTACCGGTGAAATCTTCAAATAACTTTCGTTTTCAAGTAGTGTCTGGTGAAACACGATTTCTTCACCGGCTTTTGCCTTGGACACCTTGTTTTCGCGTTTCACCGGTCACTTAAAAATATTTCTCATTTTTTGATTTTTTGTCTTGAAAAATGCAATTTTGGGGCCTCTTTCCATGGTTCCATCTTGTTTTATTGGACATTGTTGCCATTCTGCTTTGTTTTCAGGGATAAATCTTTTGTTGGTCAAGATGACAAAGAGAAAGCTATCTCTGGCAGGAATGGATGAGGAGGAGCTAATGGAGACTTCTGATGATAGGCTCTTTGATTTCTTACAAACAATTAGAAATTCTTCCAAGTTTAGCTATATCAGGGAAAATTTCAATGTTCCTTTTGATTTGAAGGAGTTATTGGAGGATCTTGAAGATAAACTTAAGGAGTGCAGATATTTTTATGATAGACATGTGCAAGGTTTAGAAGTCAATGGATTTGTTCATTATAGTGATGTCATGGGAGCCACCAGTACATCCATGTCAACTTTGCTAGGCAAGTTCAACCTCATTGATGAGGAATTCAGGAAGAGAGAAACATGTTGCCCTTTCCACAGGTATCAACACCAATGCCTTCTGATCCACAAGGACGTTGGATTTATTGTGTATCTTCAGTACATGATAAGGAGGTCGAAGAGAAGGAGGAGATGTTCCAAGAAGATATTGAGAATCAACTTGTCCAAGGTTTTGATGTAGGTTTGTTCAAGAGTGACAATATCATAATGGTGGAAGAAAAGGAGATCGAGCCAAGTGCACAGGTTGATGAAGAAGGTCCTCTTGCATGTGTTCCAACATTTCCCACTTATCTTATCAACAAGAAGAGATATGTGTTGCTAAATGATATTCAACATCTTTTTAATCTTAGAGAAGATTATTGCTTAGAAATCCTTGCAAGTTGGGGCAAAAATGACATGAATTTTATAGGTTATGAACAAGAACCACTAGCAAGTCTTGATGTTGAGGGAGAGAATTTCTAAGATAGCTCTATAGCCTTACATACATGTATTAATCAGATCGTAGAATACAAAAAGGGGGGGCTACCTACAGAAGAAGAGTTCTTGCAGGTCCAGAAGAAACTTCATATTGATGATGTAGGGTATGAAGAGAGATTGAAGTCTCCATCAGATAAGAAACCCAAGAGTTCAATAAATCTTTATGATGATAGTCTTCTTGAAGAAGACGAACACCCTAAGGTATGAAATATAATTTGAAGTTACCCATTGTGTTTATGTTAGACTTTATTATGCATTATAGATAAATATCTTATATCTTATACTGTTGTGGTTTGTTGTGTAGATTGAGATTGAAGATCTGGACAACTTTCTTGGAAGGGCCAAGGGCTCTAGGCCAATGAAGCTTGGGAAAAATCAAAGCCTTGGCCATTATATTGGAAACCTAAACAATCAAACAATTGTAATATATCATAGTAGATTGTCAAGATCTCCAAGTCTACCAATGATGGCTTTGAGAGCTATATCAAAGGTAATTGGATCTCAAGTTTTTAGCAGAGGTTTGGACATGATCATTTTAGTGGAGAAGGAGGAAGCCATAAGAGTTTTTGGCTTCATGGCTGGATACAGTGGATCTAGAGTTGAATATTTTGGAGTTCTTGGCTCCTATTTGCTCTCTTATGTAGGAGATAGTAAGAATTTGAAGCTTCTTCTAGGCTATCGAAAATAGGAGTTTTTGAAATATAGAGGTCTTATTGAGTGGGATGAAACAAAAGATTCCTCTAGAGGCCCTGTTGAGCACTTGAAACCAAGGACTCCTCTGAAGGCCCTGTTGAGGTGCCTAAAACTAAGGACTCCTCTAGAGGCCCTATCGAGGTGCTTGAAACTAAGGACTCTTCTGCAACACAATCAGACTAGAAGATGCCAAAGATTAAGGGTTTCTTGAAACCCATCTTTTCCCAACTCTTTGTTTGGTTTGTAACCATTCTATAAATCTTTGATTTGCACTAGAATTTAAATATCTATATTTTCTTCTTTGGGTAACAATTTGTATAGTCCTTGCTAAAGATGATGTATTGCTTGATGTGGTTGTATCTTTAAGCTTGAATTTATGCCAAATTTGTCGATAGAACCATTGAAAGACCTCTAATAAACTATTGGCTTTGTGTCTTCCACCTCCATGTCTTGTGTGTCTGAAATATTTTGTTCTTGCTTGATAATGTGATTTTTCCATAGCTTGGGTTGACCAGATAGATAGAGATCCATATTGTTTAATAAAGTATGGAGCATGGTGGTATAGAATATGCTGCATAGTCAACAAATAAAGAAAGTTATTAAAAAACATTATATGAGTTCGACAATGAAGAAACAAACACATACAAACTTCTTACCATATAGTGAGTAAAGTGTTGATCACCCCAAGCTTCTGTCATCGCCTTTTTGAAAAGGTTCAATTGGTTTTTAAAGTCTTTGAGATCATCATCATTCCATTCAGCCTTATCACAACAAAAAAACACTTTGTCTAGTGTTTTCCAAACTTTAGCTTTTCTATTCCGAGCTTGTCCATTATCAGTGTGATCCTTAACTACATTATGTAGGGATTTCCACTGATTAAATTTAATAGTTGAGCCACCATTTCTCGAGTTTATCTTGCCAAGTCTCCCATGAAAGCCTAGAAACCTTCTAGCCTTCACTCCACCAATAGATGGTTTTTTTGGGACACAATTACCATCCTTAGACTTCTAAAGATCTGGTTTAATAACAATATTGCCACCATGCAAATCAATTGCAGAGATAACTTTTTCAACCTTTGTTATAGGATCTGTTCTAGTTGATAATGGCTTTAACTTCCATGCAAATCCTATATAGAGATGAATAAGCTTTTCAATTATCCTGCAAAGTGCATGAAGTGTACAAATATGGGCATTCACTAAAGGAATGTCCAAGACTGGTTTAAACTGTGGATCCTTATTGTGCCTAGAGGGAGCTCTATTCCAATTGTTTGAGTTTAACTCTGCAACTGGTGACATGCAGTATAAGCAAGGAGATCTCGACTTGGCTCCCTTTGATACATTATACATATATTTGAGTGTGTTTAGGTCACCAGCTATGTGCCACTCAATCACGTAGTTTCCAAATCCTTCAACAAATAGCTCTTCTCCTGCTTGTTGCCTTTGAATAACATTAGGTATTGATGTTTGATGAAAAACCCAATATAATATATCAAAATTCTCAATATCTACCTCAAATGCTCCTAGCCACCAGATGTTATATTGAGATTGAACACTAAATGATGTTGAGTGATTGCAATGACCTGAGAAAGTGCTCTCTTCATCAAGATGATAGAGATTCTCTCCAATTTTTTACATTTCAGAATATCACTTTCATCAAGTTTAATCACAAATCTAGCCACTCCCTGTGCCTCTATTGACAAGTCATAAAATTTGATCATTAAGCATTGTAGAGTAGGCAAGTCAAGGAAAATATTGTTAAATTCATTGAATGTAACCTCCTTTTTCTTGCCCTTGAAGGTAGCCTTGATATGAAAAGGCTCACCTAGAATCCCCATCACTTTGTTATTAACTCTCTGTCTGATAGTCCTAACCACAAATGGCTTCGAAAGTATGCATTTGTGTACCTATCCTTGCTTCATATTTGATTGTAAAAGCTGAAAAAGTTGCATATAAGCATCTCGACTGATACCAATACTATCCAGTGTCTTTTGTACTAACTCAGAATCCAAAGAATGATCCTTTACAAATGACTCCAAGCATTGTTTCTTTGCCTTTTTAAATTTCTTCTTCTCCAAAATATCCTTTGAAACTACTGAAGGAAGAAGATGATAATAAAACTGAGCTGCTTTTAAAGAATCTCTTTCACTTGCATTTGGTTGTAGAAGATATCTAAGCAAAATTAACATCACAAATCAATGCAAGTAATTTAAATAAAGCCATATTTAAGATTTTTCAAGTGAAAAAAAATATACCTTACTGCTTGGATTCTTTTACCACAGCCTCCTCCTCCTCGTTTGAGATTCTCAATATTTTTAAGAGCTCTTTGTCGATTTTGAAGGCCTAATAAAGTTTGCTTTCGTTGATAAGCTTTGATACGCTTTTCCAATGAATGTTTTTTTTGTTGAAAATCCTCTAGCTTCTGCAACAACTCTATATTGTGTTTCATCAAAAGATGATTCTCTAGTCCAAGGATATCCTTTTCTGCAACAAGGTTAAGTGTATAACCTAAAAATCCATTGTAGCCATCACCAATAAACCTTATTAATGATGAGCTATTATAGAAAGGAGGAGTGCTATTTCTGCTAGGATCTTTGGGATATAGCTTTCCATCTAACCAAAGATCAATATTCTTCTTTCCTTCAAACCTCAGTATATGTTTCATAGACTCTGTAACCGTGATAGATTTTGTTCTCTTTCTTATTGGTTCATACTCACTATCCAACTCAATATGAAGATGATAGAGAGGTCTTTTATGAGAGCTACAGAGATCATTGGATGATTGATCCATAGCTGAGTTACAAAGATCATTGGATGATTGATCCATAGCTGAGTTACAGAGATCATTGGGTGATTGATCCATAGCTAAGGATATGATTAGAAGCAAGAACGAAAACAAAGAAGAGACTACTAAGGAGGATAAAAAAAGAAGAGAGAAATGATAGAGGGAGGCAATCGAGTATCCACCAAAATTCAAATTGAATATTACTTTTCACTTTAATGAGGAGAGGTAAGATCTTCATTATGACAACCTTGCAACTTTATGGTGACTTAGATTTCTAGGTTTGATGTGACCACGAGAATATCACGACAATTACTTATTAACGAATTTTGATATTTTAACTTACCAAAATATAAACCTTTTAAAAATTCTATAAAATGAATTTATTTTTTAAATTGTTTTCTCTCTCTAGGATCTCTTACAGGGCATTTTCGAGACCTCAAAACTCCCCTAATGACTTATGCTTGTATCAATTCTTCCAACAAGTCTTTGCTCTCGTTAGTAGGCTTGACTGTTATGTCAGCACCTTCCTTGCCTTTCCCTCGAGATTCAATGAGGTGACCCTTACTAAAGGTTGTGACTATCCTCACACCCGGTAGTGTCAGGTGTATTCTCTGTGCTACATAGTTAGCCTCACACTTGGTCACCCTTTTGAAGGGTCTTCCTACGAGGGTTACCTTCTCACAATTAGCACTATTTGGAGGAACATGAAATAGGATAGGTAAGCTTTCAGTTTTAATTATCGCAAGGATTTTGCACTTCCCTCTAAGTGCTTGTGGGTGTCCCATGTAACGGCTAAGAGTTGCATTAGTTGGTGTGAGCTCTGGTTGGCCTAGTAGGGTCCATGATTCATAGGCCAAGATATTAAAATCTGCTCCTTCATCAATCAGAGCATCTATAGTATGCTATCTTTTCGTGGTGAGTTTGACCCTAAGATAAGCAGGTGGTACTATGCCTTCATCTTCTGGGTCTTGGCTTGTAAATTTAAGCCTTCTGACAAATGCCCTTGGGTCCCCAACTGGACGACCAGATGTGGATTCTCCACTGATGTCTTGGATCGCTTGTACAGTGCTATTCAAGGTGCATCTATCATTAGGACTGTCATATCTAGTCATCCTCGCTATTGTACCTTGATGTTGTTGCTTTTCGCTTTGACCAAATGCAGTCCAAATGCAACACGTACCTGTTTTTGTAGTTTGGCATTTTTGCCCTTGTTGGCTAGATTGGCCCATTGAGGTTCTAAGGTCTTTGTTTGTCTCTGTTCAGGTATGGGCTTTTGGTTGCTCTTTTGCAAGTGAGAATCCATGCTCGTGTAGAGCCATTACTACACTAGGGTATGGGCTTTTGCAAGTGAGAATCCATGCTTGTGTAGAGCCATTACTACTAGGGTCCAATTCGTTGAACCTGTCACGGTAGGCGTTTTCTCTCCAACCTACTTGGGGGAGGTGCGGAGGAGGCAGAGCCCCCTCTGCGGGGGTAGTCCCCCTAGCCCGCAGGGCCATTACAGTGAATGCAATGCTCAATTTGAAGGACCGTTTATAGCCAAGTTTTGAACTACTTACTCTAGATTTCAGCCCAATGACTCTATATGGTCTCTCGGTCAGTCTTAGGGTCTATAAGTTAAAAGTTGAAAAACTCCAAATTTGGCCCAACAGCGCCGAATGGTGAATTTAGCCGGGCCGAATGTCAACTTTTTTGAGTGGGGTTGGGCCGAGTCGGCAGGGCTGAGGGCCGAATGGTTGAGCGATTTGAGGGTCGATTATGGGGCTCGTCCCAGAATCGCGGTCACTCGGACAAGCCGAGCGCGACGTGTTTTTTCGTGGACTTCAAAAAATTCGTCGTGCCGAGCGATGGAGACCATCCTATTGGTCGAGCACCTCCAGATCCAACCTACTCATGCAGTGGAAGATGTGGAATTACCTGGGCTGGGCAAATAAATCCCGGATGGCCAGATCGAAGTGGATCCACTCAATGAAGCTTTCTTCCTCTCTCGTGCTCTCCTGAAACCCTGCAATGCACAATGTGGCCTTTCTTGCCACTCTTGGCCCCTTATCAGCCTGTCCAGGCTTGCACTCACCTTAATCTTGCTTCCCTCACTAACATTTAACCCAAAATTTCATTTCTTGCCCCTCTTTTCCCTGTTTTAGCCTGTTATGCAGCAACAGAAAGCCCTACTGTTTGCTCCAACGTTTTTCTCCTACCCTTTCTAAATGTAAGAAAAAATTATAAGAAAAATACCTACACTACTCCATCATACTTTCCCAAGTCCAAAACAACAAAAACCTACTTGCTAAGGAGATCGAATACCTCTTCAAAATCCCTCGCTTCCTACCTATCTACCTCAAGCACCGGTTTGGGAAAACCCTACTTCAATGCTCGATTCGAAGCACGCAAGTGCTCAAGGCTTGAATCAGTTGGTCCCAGCAATGGAACCAAAATGTGGGAGCTTTTGCTCAACCGCCAAGATCCACGGACCGCTTATTGTTTCAAGCGTTTCAAGCCGAGCACTAATGGCTACCTCTCACATAGCCGATGCACCATCCATATCTACGGGTGTAGTGAGCTTATCTGCATGCCAATCGAGTTACCTCCTCTCCCACGCACTCCGGTAGCTCCAAATCCAAGTGCAAGCTTCAAGCAAGCTCCATCCTCAAGCTCCACGCTCCAAGCTCCATTGCCGCAAGCAAGAGAAGAGAAGAGAAGAGAAGAAGAGAGGAGAAGATGGAGAGCTTCTTCTCCCCGGTCCCTCACCCTCACACACTCACTCCCTCACACTCTCACTCCCTCACACTCTCACACTCCTTCTCTCAAGCACAAGCTCAAGCAAGCAAGAAGAAGAAGAAGAAGAAGAAGAAGAAGAAGAAGAAGAAGAATAAGAAGAAGAAGAAGAGAGCCACTTTTGGCCACACACAAGAATGAGCTTCTCATTCACTTTTCAACTTTATATACAAAACCCTAAATCCCTTATGGGGAATCATCCCCTTATCCCCTTTTTTACATGGTCGGATGTGGCCTAGGCCCTTTTTCCCATTGTCCTCCTATCTTCCTAGCTTCCTTACTACCACCCATCTACCTTTACAAATTGCACGGGTGAGAGCCCGGTGCTCTTTAAATTGAATCATGATGCGCTTGCGCTCTTTTAGTAGAAAAGTATTGATTTGCGCTTTTCCTTGTGCGTCTTTTTCCCTTATTTAGGAATTTTTTGCGCTTCTTGTATTTCCAGATTTTTCTTGGTACACCTTCATCTTCTGTTTCACTTTTGCCTTGGCTGTGTCTTCTGCTTTAGATTTTTCAACTTTTCTACCTTGTTTGTTTGAGGGTTAACAACAAAACAACAGAAACAATGGCAGTTGCAAGTGGTGGTAGACACCAATATGATCGAGACCAAGAGCACTGAAGAGCTGAGGAATAAAACATCAAGTCCATCCACCAATGAATGCATTGCCATCTCCACTAACAATGGTGAAACCTTAGACACATTCGTGTGTTCTAAAAAATCAAAGCAACCATCACCATCAACGGTTGCTTGCAACACTCAATCCAACACCGAGGATATGCATTGTAGTCAGTACCATAGGATTTTGATAAAGTAGTATCTTTTTGTGTTGCATCTGTCATTATAATTGATGCATGTGACTTGCATATACTCTCATGAAGTGTCAAGTGAATGTAGGATGACACAGGTCCTTGTACGAGAGTGTTCAGTGCCTAAGTCACCACAAGATCAGCAATCTCACAAGGAGCCATGACAAAGCCTCATTGCCAAAAGAAAAAATCACCCTTGCCAATCGCCCACATTGCATGGCCCAAAGCATGATCACTGGCCACTCTCTCTTTCTGGGTCAAACTCTACACCTAGCACTCACGGCAGCTGTTACCTCAATTGTACCAACATCGCACGTAACAAAGAGGTTTTGCAAAATCTCCAATGTATCTCCCCATCTCAACAACTGTTCCTCTAGCAACGAGGCTAGGGCACAATCATCATTGTAGTAACCATTTCCTGAGCCTTTGAATCTCGGGCTGATAGCCTCAACATATTGCAATGGTTGTACTCATGTTATTCTCTCTAATTTTTTTAAAAAAAAGAGAGAAGAAAAAGAAAAAGAAAAAGAAAAAAAAAAGAGCAAGCACTCACAATCACAGCATGACATCCAGGGATCCTCAAATTAGGTACGCCCAGTGACCTTGGTCGACTGGCTCCGTCCCTAGTTCCCTAGCCCTCTACATATCCCCCACAATTGTTCAGGGCACATCAAGGGTAGGACATACCTAGGGAGCTTGTCTCGCCTATGGTCAGACTTGTCACCCTAACCCAATTGCATGATTCCTTTTTGCTTCCGCATTAGTACCATTGCAATTGATCGTGGTAAGCACCGCACGTATGGCCATGAAAAGTACACCGTACTCGTCAAGCAAGCCTAGTAGCTACTAGCTACCAAAAGTTCTGTGTCAATGTGTTTGATTATGCTACATCGTGCTATCACAACGCAAAGGATGTCTCATACACCTTCATGTGTACTTCTCCTCAACATGGACAACTTTGCTTCATCCACGTGTTGTTACGAGGAACCAGCATGCGGTCTTCTAACTACATAATATCTAAGTATGCATGAGCACTCACATAATATCTGCACTTAAATATATACATAGTTTGGGTCCTCAAGTGCAAGACAATACTCTTAGCTTGCTTAGAGTTTGACCTGTCTCGCAAACTAATTGAACTACGTCGTCTTGTGCACGATAAAGAAGACTAGCACTAACCCGAGGGAGAGACTACATATGAGAGGTTTTCAATCGCAGGTATTGAAGACTCCAACGAAAGTGTCATTCGCTCTTCATCGACTCTCAACTCTGAATTCTTATCCTTTATCATCCTGCAAGCCCGCCAAGAATCATCATGTGGTGCAAAATCCCCAAAAACCAATACCTGTGCCAACCATTAGTGCAATCCCCAACAAAGAACAACCCTACCACTAGCCACCCAAGTCAACAACGTGCCCCCAATGACCTTCCTCCGCACCACCACCAACATGCCTCCATGGCAACCACACATGTCCCACATCTTTGGTGCATGCCAAAGTGTGCTACCTACGACTATGAGTGCGATGGGACTAGCACTTGTCTAGGAGGGGGTAATGTTAACCCTTAAACAAACAAGGTGGAAAAGCTGGAAAATCTAAAGTAGAAGACAAGATCAAGGAAAAAGTGAAACAGAAGATGAAGGCGTGCTAGGAAGAATCTGGAAACACAAGAAGTGTAGAAAAGTCCTAAATCAAGGAAAAAGGTGCATGAGAAAAAGCACGAGTCTATACGGTTGTAAAAAAGCGCAAGGCGCAACATTATTTATTTTAAGAGTGCCCGGCTTTTACCCACTGTGCAAGTTGTAAATGTAGACAGACGGTGGAAAGGAAGCTAGGAAGATAGGAGGACAATGGAAAAAAGGGCCTAGGCCACGGCCAGCCATGTAAAAAAGGGGATAAGAGAATGACCGCCCAAAAGGGATTTAGGGTTTTGTATATAAAGTTGAAAAGTGAATGAGAAGCTCATTCTTGTGTGTGGCCAAAAGTGGCTCTCCTCTTTTTCTTCTTCTTCTTGTTCTTGCTTGCTTGAGCTTGTGCTTGAGAGAGGGAGTGTGAGAGTGTGAGGAAGTGAGTGTGTGAGGGTGAGGGATCCGGGAGGAGAAGCTCTCCATCTTCTCCTCTCTTCTTCTCTTCTCTTCTCTTCTCTTGTCTTGCTCGCAGAAATGGAGCTTGGAGCGGGGACCTTGAGGATGGAGCTCCCTTGAAGCTTGCACTTGGATTGTGGTGCTACCGAGTGCTCTGGAGAGGAGATAACTCGATCGGGCATGGAGGTAAGCTCACTACACACGTAGAGATGGATGGCGTGTCGACTATGTGAGAGGTAGCCATTAGTGCTTGGGTTGGAACGCTTGAAGCAATAAGCCGTCCGTGGGTCTTGACGGTTGAGTGAGAGCTCCCACAGCAAGTCTCTAACCAACTGCTTGAACATGGACTAGCTAAAAAGGCTATGAAAGGGGTCGACCTACTACTCATCTGAACTGCCTACCTAACTCAAGACAACTAAACTAGGACCTCCTACTAGGCAAGGACTCCTATAGTTTGGTCATTATATATTTCTTTAACACATTTGCCATTCAAGATTTCATACTCGGGGGTGTAGAAAAGAGGGAGTTGAGCATAGAGTGACCCAAGGAGAACAATTGTAATAAAGCATAAATGCCTTAGTCTAGGGTAGGCTAGGGTTAGGTATAAAAGGTGGATATGTAACATGTGAAGTATCTTTTTGCCATTTTACAAACATTACATGTTTGAGGTCTCAATCTCCCACCATCTAAGAGGGTGAATACTCTTGGCCACCATAGCTTGGGGTGCATACCTTGCTGCAGCCACTCATCATTTGATTCTCAACCAACATTAGCAATATCATTTCATGCCTAGCCACCTTGGCTATGGTTTCTTGGCATTTTATTTCTATTTGTTGTATTTTCAATTTAATGGTTTCTTGTGGGAATTAGCTTCTTTACAACAAGGCATCAGGCTCAGGTCCTGACTCAGTACCCAAGCACCTACCAAGCTCTTGCGAGGTGACAATACTTTTTTAATGCTCACGTTCTAGCCTTCCTTTCTTTTCTTTTTAGCTAGCCGCTAACCCTAGGAAGACAAGACATTGGCCCTGGGTGACTCATTCCCAGGAACCTACCAGGCCTCTGGAAGATGATAATCAACTAGTTGTAGGAATTATCTTCCTTTTCCTTTTCCTTTTCTTATTAAGGGGTTAGAACCCCTTTTTATACACCTATGTAATTTTTATTTTTAGTTAGATTCAGAACTTTCTCTTCTTTTGATATTTTGGCAGGCTTCTCTTAGCTGCCTCACACTAGTAGGGACTCCTAGGACAAGTGCCTAGCAAGTAGGAAGGACAAGGTCACAAGGACTACCCTCTATCACAGGTCTTTATCACTTGACAATGTCCTAACAGGAGATATACAACTACTCAAATCTCCCCCAGATATATCTGACCAAACCCGAGGACTTCATGCCTTGATTGTTAGTCCCTAACAACGAAAAGAAATTAACCCCTACATATACATATAACATTATTTGCTTAAGGGAAAAACTCATAAAGGGGACGAAACCACATGGAATGGCCACAATAAGCTCCTCCTTAGCAAAGGCTCCCTCCAGTGACTTCATTAATCTGTGTGATGTAATCACTAAAACAGAAAACTATTAAATGTACCTGCACCAAAAAAACATATGGCCCTCTTGGCCTAAGAAAATATCACATTTCACACCCAACAAAAATGGTCCTCATGGCCTAAAGCAATAAATAATTTAAACTTGGCCCTCTTGGCCTAGTAAAATCAAGAATTAAAACCATAAAAAGAACCAACCCTCTTGGCCAAATAGAATAAAACAAAACAGCTTGTATATATTCTCCCATTTTGAAATCATGCTAATATATAACAAGATGCTCCATTCCAAAGAGGAAATAGGGCTCCTGCACTAAACTAAATGCATCAGTCTGTGACCCATATCTCCTGCATAAATAGCAAGAGGTGTACACATAATGTATCATCTGATCAACCTATGGGTCCAAGACAACAACGTAAAATGGGTGTCGTCCACTCTTTGCATCACCCATACTAACCATCATCTGCTATATAAATCATGTTCTAATAAAAGGCCCCATAATCGACCGGGTCCTATCTCATCATTAATAGAGATATCCAAACTAGGACCATAGTTGAAGAAAATGTCTTCTTCTCATAAGAAAATTTTTCTAACGAGTCCGCAAACTGATTCCAATATCGTGGAACCAGTTGAAAAGACACTCTCTCAAACCCATTGAGCATGGTCATAGCAGTGCGATAATACATAGAAAGAATGGGATTTTCTACTGTGTAAGTCCCATTTAATTGGTTCAATACCAATTGGGAATCCCCCTTTACTAACAATTGATGGATACCGCCCTTCTTAGCAATATTCAGGTCCATGATTAAAGCTTTGTATTTTGCCACGTTATTGGTAGATCCATCCCCAAGATAAACAACTAATTTCATCACAACTCTATGTCTGCGGGATCTCTAATAACTATCCATATACTTCCTTTCTTATTGGGACCCCTGGTGGATGCTCCATCAAAGTACAATGTGTACGTCCACAATGGGTTCACATAGCTAGGCATCGTCACCTCTACTTGTAATTATGATAGTCAAAATTTAGCGTATTCAGAGGATTTACTGAAGGCTCCATCCCACCTTCTTCATTATATAACAGGGATCTTGTCAGGATTCGCAAGCAATGATGGCATAAGACTTTGATTTCCCAGACAAATGATCCGTCCTCTTGCTCAATCACTTTGTATCCTTTACTCCATTAGATAATCTTTCTATGATGATATCATTGCTCCAAGTATGGGTGCTCCAAGTAAGAAATCAGCCACCCCATCAACCTCTTGCGTCTCTTGCAAGTTCGTGATCAGCCCAGTGTTGACATGCAAGGTATTTATTTCGTTAGTGCATTTAGAGATAATAAGGTTTAATCTTATTAAGATTAACCTTATTTTTAAACTCCACTCCCTCAAGATAATCCAGTAATATCGTGGAATTATTTTTTCCTATTCTTACGATCTTGTAGGGATCGTCCCATTTGGGCTCAAGTTTTCTTGGAAACAATTCTCTACGTGCATCATAATATAGAACTAATTGTCCCTTCTTAAAGTATATTTCTTCACTTTTAAATCATGCAACTGCTTCATTCGATGCTTAGCCACTTTCTGGTGCAATAGACTCTGCAATTTGAGCTCATCCAAGTGGGCTAGAGTTGTAAAGCGCTTGAAGAGTGCATCCTCGTTACCCAAAGAATGATTGATTGCGAATCTTACAGTGGGCGACTCAATCTCTAAGGGAAAAACACACTCCTCCCTATAGACTAGCTTAAATGGGGTGTGACCAGTGGCTCATTTAAATGTTGTGTTATATGCTCACACTGCCATATATAGTTTTTTATCCCAGTCTCACTTTTTTTCAAACACTATTTTCGATAGAATACCAACAAGCTACTTGTTAGTACTTTCAACTTGCCCATTTTCTTGTGGGTTATAAGGAGTTGTCTTATTATGCTTAATTTTCCATGCTTGAGTCAGGTTGTTAATCACCTTGTTTAGGAAATGGGTTCCACGGTTTGATACTAATTCTTTTGCTGGACCAAATTGGCATATAATCTGCTCTAATAGGAAATTGACAGTCTCTTTTGCATCATCCTTCCTTGTTGCTTGTGATTCTGACCACTTTGTAAAATAGTCAGTCGCCACTATGATATATCTCTTCTACGTAGAAGATGATGGGGTAATAGGATCCACAAAGTCGATGCCCCCCTTCTCAAATGGAAATATAGCCATAATCGGAGTAAGTGGTCACTTCCTATTCTCCCTATTGTCATGTCGTTGACAAGTATTGCATCTCTTAACATACTCGAATGCATCTTGGAAAATGGATGGCCACCAATATTTGGCTCTTAAAGCTTTTTGGGCAATCAACCATCCAGCAAAATGCCCTCCACAAGCGGAGTCATGGCACTCTTTCAAAATGAATGGAACCTCATCAGGCATCACACATCGGCGATAGATATCATCAACCCCTTGTTGATATAGTGTTCTTGCGATCAAGAAAAATTTCAAAGCTTGCTATCTAATTTTTCTCTTTTCTGATTTTGATAAATTGGTTCCAGTCTCTCTTGTTGATAGGTAATGAGTGATAGTAGCATACCAAGATGGAATGGAGGCCGTACCAATTTCAAACATTTCCTCAATATCACTTCCTTCAACTAAAGTCTCTTTCGGCTCCTCGAAATCCATAAGGCATTCCACAATACTCTGCAGCTTTGGTGGCTTACTTCTAATCTCATAATCAAATTCCTGCAAAGTGATTAAGCACTTTGCTAAACGATCAGGCAAGTGTAGCTTATTCATAAGCAATCTAAGTCCTTCCGCCTTTGTATAGAAAACTACATTCTCATAGAGGATGTACTACCTGGATTTTTAGTCGCAAAGACCATTGCAATGCACAACTTCTCCATGTAGGTATATTTGATTTTTGATATTCCCAACTTTTGACTAGCAAAGCGATTGGATGATACCATTTTTCCTCTCAGATTTGGAATAAGCAGTAACTGATACTATGTATCTAGCTGTTGAAAATATGTAGAATACTTCACCCCTTTTAGGTACTTTTAAAATTGGTACTTTTACTAGCTCCTCTTTCACATCATCAAAAGCTACCTTACAAGGGTCATTCCATTCAAATAGATAGCTAAAGGATAATAGATTCGTTAGTGATAACGCTCTTTTTGCTAGGGCATTTATGAACCTCCGATAGTACCCTACATAAACAAGACAGAAAGCTATGTACTTCTTTCGGAGTGCGTGGTGGACTCATGGCGACTATGGCCTTGATCTTTTCATGGTGAGAGTTGGATTTTAGGATCCGATTTGGACCTCTTCTTAAAGCATTGAAGCTCGTTTTGGAGTTGGAAAGTGCCAACAGGAGTTAACGAGCCAATATTCATGAAAAATCAAATGGTAGCAGATGACCGAGCTAGAGTTCTCCTAGATGCATTTCGACATTAGGAATCCAAGACAAGTCTCGGTTCGTCAATCGGAGGTCATTCAACCCCCCATGTAATCCCCACAAGGTTTAGCGTTATAAAGCAACTACTAGATCGAGAAGCTGTAAAGTGTGTGGGAGAGGCCAAGTTATTGGAATTTGACGCCACGAAGCCGCCTGTCCAATTGGATTACAAATCGGAGTTCATTTGCCCCCTCAAAACAGAAAAATCCACTTGCAGGACAGTGTGAACACAAAAAAATGAACCGGTTATTTTAATGTTTTAAACCTTAGGCTTAATAAAAGCCTTGAAACTAATGCAAAAACTGTCGAATAGGAAAGCGTCAATGCGCCTTCGTTTAGAGAGAGAGAGAGAGAGGGAGATTCTCGATCAGGGCAAAGAGAGGAACAAGATGGCTGTAAGCTTGCCTGTTTTAATGGAGGATTTAAATTTTTTGATTTTCTAGTATTTCTCTCTCCTCCCTCTCTCCCCTCTATGGATTGTTCATGTGCATTATCTTGAAGGAAGAATTGGGAAGGAGATTGAAGCAAATGATGATGGAGATTAATGGAGATACTGAAGCTTGATGTGCATCATGGAATTGAGAGCAATGGAGGCTTCGTCTGCTAGTCATGTAGTCATTCAATGTATCTCGGGTTTCGTAGAAATACGGTATGACTATTTTTTATGAAGGAAATAAAGTTTTTTTGACATTTTATGATGGAAACGATGTTCTTATGCAAAACTTGAAATGTGGTTTCTAAGAGTAAAATGATGGTTTTGTCGATTCGGGTGGATGAAATGTGTTCCTATGGGGAAAATGGAAAATAAAATTGAATTTTAGTATGTTAAAATGATTGGTATAAGAAAAATAAGAAAATTATTGATAAATAAATGCACAAAAGTAACGAAAAATAGAAATACGCTCCATAAAAATAAGAAAAAATATAATGAGTTTTTGGGAATGTATGGTAGTGGCGGAGCATGAGGTTTAGCCTCAGTTTTCCCTATTTCTTTGTCAAAGTTTGTGATTTATCGCTTTTCATACATCAAAACATGACAAAATGAACCCCTACATCTATGCAACGGAAGCACTACCTAAAAGTAGGGGGTGGGGTGTTTGAATGATGTGTCTTGGGTGCTGTTTATTGCTGATTTTGTTGATGAATATCATGATATAGAGTTCATAGTATTTTAATTAAGAGGATAGGAGCATGAGCATTGTCTCGGTGCTATCCTTACATTGCCACAACGAGTTAGTGAATGAGCATTGGAAAGCCTCGTTGTGCACGACATGTTTCTGATTGAAAATTATGTTTGAGCACATCAGGATCATCCACTTTTGCATGTGCATATCAACCATGGTATCAGAATATAAAGAACTGGATGCATAGCACATGTTTTTCGTTATGATGACCTATGCTAGAGTGTGTGAAGACGTCCTAAGCTGTAGGCTAGTTCGTTCTTGGAAAATTATCTAGTAAGGACACATGGTATCTCCTGGAATACGTTCAAAATGAAAGAGTGGAGCTTGTGTGTTAGTTTATGTTGGAGTGATGCATCTTGGGGCCAATCCTAGAGGTGTAGGAGAGTCGCAGTAGTGGAGCTGCAGTAGTCAGCTGAGAGGTGCTTCCCTATGTGTGTGATATGAGGTATTATGCCTATATGTTTGGGATCTCCCACTGAGGAAAAGGGATGATAAACATTGGACCATGACCTAGTACAAATGCAAAATTGACATCAACATTTAGTGTAGAGTGAATCTTAGACGCTCCTGGCCACGAGGCCATGTGGTGGAGTTGTCTGGTGTGGTTCGGGCTAGTGCCATAGCTAGTGCCAGCCCATTTTAGGTCCCATTAGTGGTGCATTTTCCAGGAGCTGCCTATAAGTGGCGGTTTCCAAATTTAGATTGTAAAGGGACCTAAGTTTATAATTTCCATTAGTAGTATGCTAAGCTGCCCATAAAATGGGGTTCATTCAAGGATGGAAAACCTTGGCTATCCCTATACAAAACTTATTGATGGATTTAGATAGTTATATAGAGCATGAGTCCTCTACATATGATAATTTAGGTGATGAGAAGAGTAACCAATTAGTGGTTACCACATCCTCTAATGCGATGGCATGGGCCGAGGTTTGCCTTGGTGTGGTCTCTACGTAAGAGAAATCATGTATAACCATCCATCAACCTAAAGGGCATGGAACAAGTATGTTGGAAGCTATGGCGATCATGGCATCAACAAGTGATTATGCTAAAGCCGCAGTGCCATGGGCAAAAATCGACATACAGTGGAGTGCAATTATGGCTGAAACATCCCATGTGGTAGGGCATCATGCCAAAATTTTAGGTATCACAAGGATGCTAGAAGCCCTAGTTGTAAAGGGAAAACCGTTGCTTAAAAGACACGGTTCCCAAATCTTAAGTGCTAAAAATAAGTTTGCTTTTGATGAGGGACAGAAGCTCCTAGATAAAACCATGATGGAACTGCCTAGGAAGAGGCAAGATATGGAAGATCCTCTAAGAAAGGATCACAATGACATCCTAAGAGTTATAGGACTCCCTAGACCACTCTATGAGTTGGCAGAAAAGGATGGCAAGGATAATATTAACCTCCCTACACCAGTAAAGGTGGGAATGGAAGAGGTTGGAGACCCTAAGACACTAGAGTTAGATCATGAATATGACTATTTTAATAGCCCAATGCTAATTCCAAAGGATAGGACTAAATGCCCTCCTCCTTATAGGGATCTCCCAGTATTTCATGGGTTGGTAAATGAGGACCCAATGTTGCGCTTAAAAGAATATGGCCTAACTTACCTTGCAAGTGGGTTTAATGATATTCATTCGGATGCTTGTATTTTCTAGCACCTTGAAGGGAGAAGCTAGAAAATGGTACTGAGCCTCCCAAGAGGGTCAATTAAGTCATTCGAGGAGTTGTACGATAAATTTCTAGATGAATATGAAAAGAAGGTGCCTATGACCTAGGTCTTAGGGTAGCTTATACAGATAAGACAAGAGTCTTACACTTGTGCTAAAGAATATGCTAGAGCCTTTGACGATATTCTTAGGCTTTGGCCAAGAAGAGCTACTATGTTGCCAGGTGATGTGCTATGTGAGCTCTTTATGAGTAGCTTAGAGATTAATACACAAATCCAAGTGAGGATGCGAGATCCTAAGTCATTAAATGAGGCTAAGGGGCATGCAATTGACTATGAGTAGTATATTTGAAGATGTTGGGAGAACTTTTGGAGTTTCCCCCACTTGTTGCAAGTGCATCCAAATATCCAACCAATTTTGCAAAGAGAAAATCCTTTCGCTAATACCAAGACAACCTTGGCAGGGGATCTTGGTAGCCAGAATCTGCAAGCAGGAAATGGCAATTCAATGAGTAGTGATAATATGCCTGTTGGGGATAAAAAGATTCCACGCCCAGCAAGTCCCATCAAGCAAGTCCCATCAAGGCTTGCAGTAGTTCCACGATAGGTAGTTGCAATGGTAGCATTGATAGGACCATTGAGTCTATGGGTATGGATAAGCATGCTATGAGTGGTCCTAGTTGTGCTGCTAGTAAGGCTCTTGGGGAGCCTTTTCAATTTATGGATGGATCATGCTTTCGATTAGATACTATTCCTTTTAGTAAAATCATGGTTCCTATGAATAAGCAGTTACAGAGTGGACAAAGGCAAGTAAAGACATCTCTTATGAAGAAGGTGTACCATGCCCAAGGTCCACCTATGTTGAGTAGAAGCGCTAAGGATGTGAGGCCATCTAGGTATAACAATAAGTCCACATTGAGTCCATTAGACCAATGTGGCAAATCAAGAATGTATAAGCATATAATGAGAAATGTAAGATGGGTTTGGAGGCCCAAAACCCCTAAAAATGCTATTGGTGTGTCAGATGAAGGGATAGGAATTGCATGTGGACATGGTTTGATGGATTCCCAAGAGGATGCAACTAAAGGCCATAATGCTACATCTGACAATAGGGACCGCCCTGAGATGAATCTATGTGATGTGCCTAGGCGTGAAGCTCTACCTGGTTTGGGTTGTACCATTGATACATGTAATGATCCAAATAGAGAAGGGTTGAATGATCATAAATCCATGGTTCTCCCTATAGGAAGAGTTACTCGAAAGGCGGGACAAGTGATCCATTGGAATGACGACCAAGAAGATGAGTTATATCAACCTAATGATGTCATTGTTTCAGCTCATAGTACCCAAGAAGAGATGGCCATTGTTACTGATAGTGATCCACAAACCGGATCAAGATTTTAGCTGACTTGCATGAGTAGCATGGGGCTAGTCCACTATTGTATGCTATCCTTAAGATGCATTATATATGCCAAAAAGACCATCCATTAGATGCAACCAAATGAGCTACTTTTGTTAGGCCAAGAGGGCCAGTTAGTAAAATGTGCTATTTCTTTAGGCCAAGAGGGCTATCTGTGTGTTTGGTGTGGGTACGTTTAATGGTTTTCTATTTTAGTGATTGCATCATATAGGTTGATGAAGTCACTGGAGGGAGCCTTTGTTGCAGAGGAGCTTCTTGTGGCCATTCTAGGTGGTTTTGTTCCCCTTGTTGAGTCTTTTCCCTTTTCCCTTAAGCAATTAATGATATATGTGTACGTAAGAAGGGATATTTTATTTTTGTTTGTTGGGGATCGGCAATCAAGGCATGAAGTCCCAGGTTTAGGTAGGCACGTCTAGGGGAGGTCTGAGCAGTTGTTGCCTCCTGCAAAGTCATTGTCAGGCACTAAAAGACCTGTCTTAGATGGGAGTTCTAGTGACCCTATTTTGCTGACCTATTAGGTAGCTATTCTAGGAGTTCCTGCTAGTGTGAGGCAGTTAGAAGAGCATACTTGACAAAATGATGATATAAAGAAAAAAGCCCTAAATATCTGGAAGAAAAAGGGGTTCTAGCCCCTCTAAAAATAGAAAAGGGATTCTAGCCCCTCTAAAAATAGAAAAGGAAAGAAAGAAAAATCCTTGAGCAGTTGTTCATTGCCTTGCGAAGGCTTGGTAGGTTCCTGAGGAGGATGAGACAAGACCCAGGGCCGATGCCTTGTCTTTTTGGGGGTGGCATATTGCCGACAAAATTTATTTAAACAAATATAAGAGAAGGTTAGAGCAAAAATAAAAGTGAGCGTCAGAAAAGGATTAAGTGTCACCTTGCGAGGGCTTGGTAGGCTCTTGGGTACCGAGACAAGACCTGAGGCCAATGCCATGTTCTCCTGCCCAACCTCACAAGAGCCCCTCACCAAGAGAGCCTCAGTCGCCCGACCACCCGGACTCGCCCCGCCTCATACAAATAGAGTAGCCCCACGTTATGTAAAAGTCTTATCATATGCTACATGGCCATGACTTTTTGTCTCTAAAGGGTTACGTGCTGACATGTTTCCCAATTGTACAAACTTTTCATATCTGCATTTACTATGTTTCATGTTTTTTAGCAAAAGAAAAAGATAATCAAGCGCATGTGATAAGTATCTAAGTCAACACCATGAAATTCAGATAAGTGATGTCTCCTTACGCTCAGCTCCCTCCTTTTTACATGCCCGAGTATGGAAAATAAAGGTCTAAAAGGGGAATGTGCTAAGAGAAAATATTTCTTGATCAGGCTATAGGAGTCCTCGCCTAGTAGGAGCTCGTGGTTGAGTTGTTCTCAGTTAGAACGGTAGTTCAAACCACCACTTAGGGTGACCTCTTTGATAGTTCTTTTTGGCTTGGCCATGTTGGAGCAGTTGGTTATTCGTGACTAGTGTTAGGCTTTATGTCAGATTATGCTAGGCCTACTCCTCGTGGATTTCTTGCCTTGGTTTTGGCAGGGGGTAGGGTAAGAGCTGTGATGTCTTTTGTTGTGTCTGCATATAAGCCCTTTAGGGCAATCCCACTATTATTTTGGGCGCTTGAGGCCATTTTAGGCTTCGTTTTAGAGCCGCAAGGTTACGGATAGCAGTTTCAGGGTACACTGTGATTTTGGCTATATTGACTGAAAGTGGGTGCACAGGTTACAGATTGCGAATCTATAATTTTTGAAGTGTTTGCGGGAAGCAAACATAAGGTTTATCTGCAAACAAGTTGCAGATTACATGTACTATTGAGTAATCAATGAAAAAGGTTGCTTGGTGTAGTGCTGTGCACGTGTTGTGAAAGATTGTAGAAGACTAGCTTGCTGTGTTGTATCCTTGTTTGTGATAAATGGTAGAGAATAGTGGAAATCCGATTATTGAGAAGCTCGACAAGAACAACTACCCTTCATGAAAGTTTCGTGTGATGAACTTCCTTATTAGAAAAGGCCTTTATGAGTTTGTCGCAGGTGAAGAAAAGAAGCAAGAGCTGGGTATCCCTCCGACTCAGAGGAGTTAAAAACATGGAAAGAGTGGAATGCAAAAGACAAAAAGGTGATGTAGTGGCTATCTGTAGTAATTGCTAATACTATGCTGGGACATATCAGGAATGCAAAAACTTCACATGCAGCTTGGACAATTTTTGAGAGCATGTTTTCAGTAAATACAAAGGCACGAAAGATTCAACTCAAGCAAGAGTTGAATGCCTTGAAGAAAGGAAAAATGTCTGTCAATGAGTATGTTTTGAAGGCAAGGAGCATTGCAGATGCCTTAACAGCGATTGATGCAATGCTGGATGATGATGATTTGGTTTCATCTACTCTGAGTGGCCTTAACAATGAGAAGACATGGAAATCATTTGTTACTTCAGTATATGTACAGAATCCATTTCCAAATTTTGATGAGCTGATCTCTCTCATGATTATTGAAGAGATCAATATGCATGGTGATTCGTTTGAAAGAAATGGTGAACAAGTCCAAGCATTTTACTCGAGTTCAGGAAGAGGACATGGAAGATCCTCTTCGAGAGGTCGTGGTATGGGACGTGCTGGCGATAACCAGCAAAACAGGTTCAATCAACAGTTTGGTGAAATGCAGGTTTCTGGAGGCAGAGGAAACTTTAGAGGCAGGGGGAGCTCTAGAGGAAGAGGTGGATGGCAGAATAGAGGTTCTGGAAATTCTGCTATTGTTTGCCATTATTGTGGTAAAACATGCCATATTGCAGCCCATTGCTATGCAAAGAAGGATGATATTTGTAGTGGTAAATTGCAGCAAGGAAACTATGCATCGTCTTCACGACAGAATGAAGACAAAAATGAGTGTTTGTTTGTTATGCAGCATATGATGAATATAGTTACAGGAAAGGGAACACATGATGATGTATGGTATGTTGATTCAGGTGCATCTAATCATATGACCAATCATGTTGAATGGTTTGGAGAGATGCAAGACTTACAAAACCCAGGTTAGGTGCAGATGGGTGATGATTCATGCCACCCAATTTCACACATTGGAAAGGTTTCCTTGTCCTTGTATGATGGCCAGACAAAGAGTCTGACAGATGTATTACATGTGCCTTCAATTACAAAGAATCTAGTGTCTGTTGGCCAAATGGTAGAGCAGGGATTGCAAGTCCGATTCAATGCAAAAGGTTGTTTTGTAGAGGACTTTAATGATAATAAGTGCAGGTTGGTTGCAAAAGGAAGTAGAGTTGGCCGAATGTTTACCTTAGATGCTGGAATTCCTACAATGGATGCTGCTATGTATGCTAAAGGAAAAGGAGTAGTTGCAAATATTGAAATATGGCATAAACATATTGGACATGCAAATGTGCAAAGGCTGAAATTAATGCAGTCCAGAGGATTGGTTATAGGGTTGCCTTCTTTTACAGTTGCAGAATTGCATAAATTCTGTGAAGCATGCCAGTTTGGTAAGCAGGGAAGACAACCCTTCTCACATGACAGAGATGCGAGTAGAAAAATACTTGATGTATTGCATACTGATGTTTGGGGGCCTACACAGAATGTATCTCTTGGTGGCAGCAAATACTTTGTCACATTTATTGATGACTGTTCAAGGAAGTTATGGGTATACTTCATGAAGGAAAAAAGTGATGTGTTTGAGCACTTCAAATCTTTTAAGGTAGCTCTTGAAACACAAACAAGCTTAAAAGTAAAGTGCTTGAGATCAGATGGAGGGGAGAGTACCTCTCTAATGAGTTCAGTGGCTTCTTGAGGACTCATGGGATAAAGAGGAAATTTACTTGCAGGTGTACCCCACAACAAAATGGTGTTGCAGAAAGAAAAAACTAGCATATTGCAAAAGTTGCATGGGCATTAATGGCTGAAAAGAATATGCCCAAACATTTTTGGTTTGAGGTTGTCCATACTGCTGTCTACATTATGAACAGAACTCCCATAGTTGCAATTCATGGGATGACTCCTGAAGAATGCTTTATTGGCAAGAAGCCTGATGTATCGCACTTGAAAGTATTTGGCTGTGTTGCACACGTTCATGTGCCACATGAGCTAAGGAAGAAGCTTGATCTAAAGGCAAAAAAATGTGTTTTTATTGGATACTCTTTAGAGCAGAAAGGGTATTGTTGTTATAAACCTATCACAAGTGAGTGCAGAGTGAGCAGGGATGTTATCTTTGATGAGATGGAAAGTTGGTATACACTTGTTGGTGATGTTTTAGATGATGATAATGATCAGGACAGCTATGTGTAGAAAGATAAACAAGAATCACAGAGTCTTAGTGGACCAGAAACATCATCTGGTACTGCACCTACAGTGAGCCCTTGGTTTGGGAGATTAAGGAGTAGCCCCACACCTTCAGTGGATCTATAAGTGTTGCAAGGAAGGACAAAGGAAAGAAGAAAGTGCTGGATGGTAATGATGCATCTACCAGTCATGAAAAAGGAAAGAAGAAAGTGCTAGATGGTAATGATGCATCTACCAGTCATTTGGGATTTGATGGAGATTCTAGTGGTTCGAAGAGTTTGGATGATAAGCTTGGCATTCCTTCAGTCAAGATGCCAGGCGTAGAGAGAGCTCATAGTAATGTAAAGGCTCCATTGAGTGATCCGGTGGTACACAGATCTAGCAGGGTCAGATACCCTGTTAAAAGATTTGGTTTTGAAGGCTATGCAGCTCACCATTATGCTTACATGGTGAAGCTACTTGAGGATGTTGAGCCCACTTGTTTCAAGGATGTTGTTGGTCATGCTCATTGGGATGCAGCAATGGATGAGGAGATGGCTGCATTAGAGGCCAACAAGACTTGGGATTTGGTACCCTTGCCTAAGGTAAGAAAGCTATTGACTATAAGTGGGTTTACAAAGTCAAGCATAATGCAAATGGCTCCATTAGCAGGTATAAGGCTAGACTGGTTGCAAAAGGCTATGCTCAAACATATAGCATAGATTATGAAGAGACATTCAGTCTAGTTGCTAGGATAGCAATTGTTAGGTGTGTGATTGCCTTGGCAGCAGCCAAAGGTTGGAGTTTGCAACAAATGGATGTTAAGAATGCCTTCTTGCATGGTGAATTGCAAGAAGAAGTGTACATGGAGCAGCCAACATGTTATGAGGATTTAGAGCATCCTACATATGTGTGTAGGTTAAAAAAGACACTCTATGGGCTGAAGCAAGCACCTAGAGCATGGTCTAACAAGATTGGAGAGTATCTTGTCAATATTGGATTTCGTATTTGTGATGCTGATCACTCACTTTATGTGAGAAAGGGAGATGCATGTTTGGTCATCATAGTCATCTATGTGGATGACTTGATTATTACAGGTGACAGTGATAATGGGATTACTGAAGTTAAGGACTTCTTGAAGAAGAAGTTTGAGATGAAAGATTTGGTTGAGTTGAGATACTTTCTTGGTATTGAGGTGATCAGATGTGATGATGGTATATGGCTGTCCCAAAGACAGTATGGCTTGGATATGCTATCCAAGTATGGTATGACAACATGTAAGCCTCTTTGAGTACCATTGGAGAAAAATGTGAAGTTGAGTGCTAATGTTGGGGATGAGATAGAAGACCCTACTATGTTCAGGAGGATAGTAAGGAGTTTGATTTACATGACTATCACAAGGCCAGACTTGAGCTATGTTGTTGGCCTTGTTAGTCAGTTTATGCAGATGCCTAGAAAGCCTCATTTGGATGCAGTTAGACGTATATTGAGGTATGTGAAGTCCACTTTACATTATGGAATTTTTTATGAGGTAGGTAAGGACGTACATGTCTTTGGATACACAGATGTAGATTGGGCTGGTAGCATGTCAGACAGAAGATCTACAAGTGGATTCATGTTTTCCCTTGGTAGTGCAGCAGTTACATGGAGCAGCAAAAAGCAACCTACAGTTGCTTTATCGAGTACAGAGGCTGAGTATAGAGGTGCTGCTATGGCAACATGTGAGGTGGTATGGCTGCAAAAGTTACTAGGTGATTTGGATGTGTAGGGAGATTGTCCGGTTGTCATTCATTGTGACAACATGAGTAGCATACAGCTAGCTAGGAATCCAGTGTTCGATACTAGGGCAAAACACATTGAGGTGCACTACCACTTTGTGAGAGAGAAGATACTTGCAGGAGAGATTGACTTGATATATGTCAGCACATAGGATCATATAGCTAACATTTTCACAAAGGCATTGGATGCAGAGAAGCTTTGAAAGTTTCGAAGCTTATTTGGAGTTGCAGAGATAGAGTTGAGCTTGAGGGGGAGTGTTGAGATGGCAAGATCAACATGTGTGGACATTGATGATGGACCGCCTGGCTAGATGGGTCTGCACATCTACACTTAGCACGTTGGTGGTCATTATGATACTCAGATGGCCACTAACTTATCACTTATTATATTTAGTTTGTTACACCTACCTACAGCTGGCAAAGACATAGTGCCAGTCGATTAGTGTAGTCGGTTATGCATGGTTGACTTAGTAGGCCACTTTCCTTTATGTTGTATCTTATCTATACTTTGTGTACATTGTATAGTGTGTGGAAGAAGAAGAAGAAACCAGCAAGAAAACGTTTTGGCCTCCATCTCTCTTCTTGTGTTCTTGAGTGAGCTTCCTCTTGTGTATACAGTGTGTGTTTGGCGCCGCAGCTCAAGCAAGTCCCCCCACCACGCGATTCTTGACAAAATAGGAAAAAAATAGAAATACACTTTGTAAAAATAAGGAAAAATATAATGAGTATTTGGGAATGTATGGTATACTGGCGGAGCATGAGGTTTAGCCTCAGTTTGCCCTATTTCTTTGTCAAAGTGTGTGATTTATCACTTTTCATACATCAAAATATGACAAAATGAACCCCTACACCTATGCAATGGAAGCATTACCTAAAAGTAGAGGGTGGGATGTTTGAATGATGGATCTTGGGTGCTGTTTATTACTGATTTTGCTTATGCATATCATGATATAGAATTCATAGTATTTTAATTAAGAGGATAGTAGCATGAGCGTTGTCTCAGTGCTATCCTTACATCATTGCAATGAGCTAGTGAATGAGCATTGGAAAGCCTGGTTGTGCACGACACGTTTCTGATTGAAAATTATGTTTGAGCACACTAGGATCATCTACTTTTGCATGTGTATATCAACTATAGTATCAGAATATAAAGAATTGGATGCATAGCACCCGTTTTCCGTTACGATGACCTACGCTTAAGTGTGTGAAGATGTCCTAAGTTGTAGGGTAGTCGATTGTTCTTTGGAAATTATTTGGTAAGGACACATGGTATCTCTTGGGATATGGTCAAAATGAAAGAGTGGAGCTTGTATTGTGTGTACTTTATGTTGGAGCGATGCATCTTGGGGCCAATCCCCGAGGTGTAGGAGAGTCATAGGAGTGGAGCCAGACCAGTTAGCCGAGAGGTGCTTCCCTATGTGTGTGATACGAGGTATTATGCCGATATGTTATGGGATCTACCTTTGAGGAGAAGGGATGATAATCATTGGACTAAAACCTAATACAAACATAGAATCGACATCAGCATTTAGTGTAGAGTGAATCTTAGATGCTCCTGGCCACGAGGTCATGTGGTGGGGTTGTCTGGTGTATGCATGAGGTCCAGCTAGTGCCATAGCCAGTGTCGGCCCATTTTAGGTCCCATCATAGGGTCAGGCATGATCCCTACTAAACTGACCACATGGCCTAGTAATAGCCCATTTTAGATCCCATCATAGGGTCAGTCATGATCCCTACTAAACTGACCACATGGCCTAGTAATAGCCTATAAGGCACCCCAAAGACACACTTTTGTGGGTTAAGAGCTATGCAAAATTGTCTGTAGCGCTCAAAATATCTTCTTAAAATAATCAACTTCCTTTCTCTTATTATGGTGGCTGCTCTAGGCCATCGATAAATACTTTCAACTCCTCTAGGGATATGTCACCAAAGGTATTTTCTGCTATTTGTTGCCATGAACCAGGTGCATTGCATAAATCAAAAGCCATCACATGGTACGCAATGGTACCGAAGACTGTAATGAAAGTTGTTTTCAGCTTATCTTCTTCTACAATTGCCATCTGGTTATATCCTGGAAAGCAATCCATAAATGAATATATTTTCCTACTTGCTAACTCGTCCAAAATCTTTTCAATAAAGGGCAACTCGTAGCAGTCCTTAACTGTTTGCTTATTTAACTCTCTAAAGTCTATGCAAAGCTGGATTTGATTATTTTTCTTCTTTTTGATAACAACATGTGAACACCATTCAATGTGCTAGACAAGGAAGATCAAACCAGCTTGTCCCTATTTTTGTAACTCCTCGAACAACCCGTCCCTTAGTTCAAAGGCATACACCTTACTTTCTGATGCATAGGATGGGTATGTTCCTTTAGAGAAATGGTATAAATAGCCAGGCTGAGAGAAATACCTCTTAGATCCCAGGCAAAAATGTTGCGGAACTCTTGGATAAGGGATACATAGTCCTCCCTCTCTTTCACATTGAGTATGGACCCTAATTTAATTGGCCGCAGATCATTTGGCATACCAAGATCTAGCTCAATTACATCTGTGTCTCTTATTCAATCTTGAGCTTCTATTGGCTCATTCAGAGCTATTTGATAGATGTCCTTTGTAGTGGATCCTTCTTTGGATTCATCACTCGATGACATCTCACTAGCAGATACATCTTCTAATGTCTCTAATTTTGTAGAGGATAGAGGAGCTCTCTCACTTTGAGGAGACTTAGGGTAAGCATCGACTACCACACGATTGGCACCTCTACCAAAAATCAAATGACCAATAGGTTTATCGACTTGACTGTCCAATTGCAAGATCCATGGCCTTCCTAACAATACTTGATAGCTTGGCCGTCCTACGGACCTAATAACCCTAAAGTCCACACAATGCATTCCACACTTGCAACGGTCACAAGGAATACAACCTTCACGTTGTTTTAAGCTATCATCTGCCATTCGCATGGAGGCATCTTTTTGGATTGCTAGACCCATCATCTCCATCAATTTTGAACTCATGATATTAACATATGATCCTATATCTATGATAGCATGATCCACTAGTATTCCATCAATGCAAGCAACAACCTTTGGGCAATGTTTTTCATCATGCTCCCACCAATCATCTCCTACTCATGCTATGCCCAAAGGTTCTAAGATATACCCAGTATGCAGGATCTTTTTAAATTCCTTGTGTACTCCTAGAGATAGCTTAATCAGCTGCAAAAGATTCATGTATGGTTTAACATCACAAAGAGAGCTTGCCAAATCAAATTCATGATAATTTGCTAGAGCTCTCTTTTCTCGCTAGACCATTCTCTCTTTTGGTCGTTGAAATGGCTTTGGTGCTTCCTTCTTAGCTCTTGCCTTTCTCCTTGGTAATTCTTTATCCTTCTTGGCATCAGCTTTACTCTCTACAGGGTTTAAAGGTCCCCCTTCCATGTCGGGGTTAAGGACTTGTGTCTCTTTGTCGTCTTGTTAGGGTTTCCATCGACAGAATTTGCATTACCTTTATCGCCTTCTCTACCCTTTTGACCTCTCATAATGGCTCGTAGATTAGAAGTGCCATTAACCCATACAGTCTCAAATGAGGCTAACTTCATTGCCACTAGGTAGCTCCTCTACAGTAGCCTTACCTCTTTGAAGTATTTGTTTTGGCCTAGCATCTCGTTGAAGATTGTTCCCTTGTGCACGATGGTTAACAGGATCCAGCTGCCTACTATCTTGTTGGAGAGAGCTAATCTTACTCCAACAGATGGCAACCAAATGGCCGGACTTTTCACAAATATCACATTTGACGTTTGGATAATTTCTAGGGTAGTGCTGGCCGCCACACCATTTACAACTAAATCTTGAGGGTGCACCCTTCTCAAGGCATCTGCTTCCTATCAGATTCTGTTGTTTGTTAAGGAAATTAACATCAAAGGCTATTTGTTTATATTGTTTAAAAATCATGTTAGTGTAGTGCTTCATCATATCCTTAACTTTGCTAAGGACATTCGATGCACTTGACTCATAGCCATGATCATCTATTGGTCGTTCCATTGTCCTAACAATTTGATTGGGCATTGGTTGCTGCTAACTCACAAAATCAACATTAGGGTTCGATGCTTCGCCTCCAAAATTTGGTGGAGCCATCTGACTAGCCATAGGTAGTCACACTGGGAGGAGCTGGCAATAAAGGCACATGTTGGACCATTCTTTCTCTCACATTCGGGTTAGTCATAGCTATCCCTTGGCTTCAATTGCCATTGGTCAATACCAAATTATATTTTGAAACTAGATCCATATTAAGATTGGTTCAAGAGACATAGGCTACTTGTAGTTGGGATTCTACTTCATGTGCTCGTCTAATGGCAATGTCCACATCCGGAAAGTGACACTACTCAACAGCACCTGAATGTTGAAATCCAGACCATGCAAAAAATATTGCAGTTGGGCAATTGCTGGGATAGGGACAGAGGCTTGCAATTTGGGAAAGTCCTCTTTTAACTTCTTGGTATATGCTCGAATAACTTCATGTGGCTCTTGACGTGTCACATATAGTACACGTAGCCAATATTGACCACCCCTTTCAGGGAAAAACTCCCTTCGAAAGGCTTCAAAAAATAAATCAATAGTGGTTATGGTTCCGGCCTTTAGGCTGTGATACCATATGCTAGCTCTTCCTTTGAGAGTTATGTTAAAGAACATCATTAAATGTCCTTCATCCTAGATACAATAGTTAAACATCAACTTTTGAAACTCCCTAATGTGTAGCTCTGCATCTTCCTCCACTAACCCATTAAAGATGGGTAGGGGAAAACCGAAAGCTGGAAAATCCGCCATTCCAGCAAGTATAGCAATAGGTTGTGCCACCATGGTAACAATTGGATTTGCTATAGGAGTTCGAACAACCAGGACTATAGCTCCACTCGAAGTGGAGGGACTAATTTAAGGGGGGAAGGACTAGAGCTTCCTCCCCCTAATGGACTGTGTGCTGAGCTAGGGTTATTAAGACCCCCCCTTGCAAAGATATTGGGCCATTCCTTTGCGGAGAGTATCTTCTGTCTAGCTCGTTCAGCCCTTTCTTGCGTTTGAAGCTCCGCTTGACGGTCTTGTGAGTCTAGCTCACTAATTTCTGGCGGCATACACTAGAGAATAGGTCCCAATTGACCAAGGCACAAAAATTGCCACGTGTAGGAAACTCTCAGCAAACACACCACCTATCGAGACTGAAATCGGGCTCGACACTGTCTATAGGCACTAGTTAGGCCTCTATAATTCTCAAGACAACCCCACATGGCCTCACGGCCAAGAGCATCCAAGGGCACACTACCCTAATTGCTACTAGAGATATTGCATTTGTAATAGAGCATAATCCAATGATTGACCTTTCTTACATCTTAGAGGGAGATCCCATACATCTTGGTATAATATACCATGTAACAGAAATATAAAGGAGGCACCCCTCTAATTGAATGCCGTAGCTCCACTATAGCTCTCCTACACCAAGAGGATTGGCCCATCAATGCGCTGCACTAACATAAAGAACATATGAACAATCTCCACTCTTATATATTTGGAATGATCCAAGAGATTCGATCTTTCCTTACCAAGCTTGCCCTAAGAAACTATTCCTCTACCCTATAGCTTGGGTTTCCTTACACACTCCACGTAAGTCAATGTTTGGAAAACAATTGCAATGCATCCATGTTTGATACCATGTTATGCTCAATGCAAATGTGGATGACCATTATGCTCAAGCATTTTATCATTACAAACCAGCTAGGTGAAGTGCAAAAACAACCCTTCAATGATTTTCAAGCTAATCGTAGATGTGGCGTTACTAGAGACTAGCACCAAATTTCTTTGTGCTACTAGCCTCCTTAATTCAAACAATAGTCTATTCTATATGTTACACATAGACAAATAAATCTTAACTTGAATCATTTTTAGCAACTAACCACTCTCACAAACCCTCTTCGCTCCTACTGTTTAGGTGTTGCATTCGTTGGGTAGGTGTAGGGTTTATTTTCATGTAAAATTTCATATAAAAATCAATAAAAATATACTATAACATAGAAACAAAGGCTTTGACTGATGCTCAACCCTCATGCTTCAGCCTTGTTATACACTCACAAACATAAAATGTATTTTTTTCTAATTTTTAAAGGCAAAAAACTAAAATTTTCCCATATATTTCTTCATAAAAAATGAGATATTTTAGAAGTATAAGTTCTTACTGATCAAGGACACTCAACATCATTTTCATATCCATTTCTATCCCATATGACCCCAAAACAATCAACAAAAACCCAAAATTCCACTATTTTCATAAAAACCGCAACTCGCGGGTTTTGCGTGTTTTGTGGAAATTTATTATATCATTGTATTTTTTGACTTTCTTTCATATTTCAAAGATAATGCAAGATGGGAAATCAAGACCAATCAAAATCAAGCACTTTGTTCAATCATTTTCCATAAAACAAAAGAACCGCTCACTTACGCATAGAAATCACAATTTTGAGGTTGGTATCTCATAGACAAGAGGATGCTGCCGCTTCTTCTTTTCTGTTGACACACTCTCTCAGCCTAATCTACATCCTCCATTGCTATAGCATCATCATTTGCTCTGGATTCTTCATCACATCCCTCCCCCTTCTCTCTTGAATTGATGCATATGAACAACATCAAAGAGGAGAAAGAAAGACTAGAAAATCAAATTTCTTATTCCTCCATCCAAATAAGCAAGATTACAACCATCTCCTTCCTCTCTCTGCCTTGATCAGGGATCTCTCTTTCTCTCTCTAGAAATTTTCCAATTGAAGCGTCACCAATCAGATTTGGAGAGGACGCAAAAAAATTTGTGCCCTGCCCCTCCCCCCCTCTTGTGAGTTTTTTTGGCTTTTAGGCTTTGTTTCATAATACTAAGGTTAACAACCTTTAAAATAACTAGTTCGGCCTTTTATGTTCACACTGTCCAGCAAGTGGATATTTCAATTTCGGATGGGCAAACAAACTTGGATTCAAGATCCATTTGGAGGGTGGCTCTGTGGCATCAAAATCTATAAACCTAAGACCCGCCACACACATTTTGAGTCTAGGATCCAGTAGCTACTTTATAACACCGAACCTTGCGGGGATTAAATGGGGGGGTGAAACGACCTATGATCAACGAAACAAGACTTGCATTGGATTTGTGACATCGAAATGCATCTAGGAAAACTCCAGTTCTTGGCCATCCACTACCATTTGATTTTTCATGAAAATTTGGTCTTTGGCATTTCTCGGGCACTTCTTGCTCCAAAAAACGACCTCAAATGCTTCAAGTACGGCTCAAAATAAGCTCCTAAAATCTAGCTTTCATCTTTCACCTTGTCATTAGAGAAGGGCTTATTGCTAATGGTATTGGGTGTCTATTTAGCTCCACTTTTAACTCTCTTGAAATCCCCTTTTGAATCAATATTATACCTAAAGTTGTTCCCTTGTTTGGAAGTATATGTTGTAGGATATGTAGAAATCTTTCCGAAAGTGTCTAAAGCCTCGTTCTCATGTCTACAAGCCTCTCTTTATTGGTAGCCAAACAATCCTTATATGTGGCTGATTTGAGTGATAAGTGTCTCCTATTTTGGACTAAAAAGAGCTCACTTTTCTTCTATCTTTTTGGCTATAGAATTTGGCATATTGTATGGCTACATATACATTCTCAAGCTTTACTACCCCCACCTCTACTGAAAGGTTTGGATCTAATCCAAAAATATGCTTATTCAACTTTACCGAATCAGAAAATGCCCTCAACATACATGGAAAGGTTTAGGAACTAGTTGGAATATTCCATAACTATAGAGCCTTAGTGTCAAACATCATATCACTTCCTTTTCAACCTTTCATTTTCCATTGGAGATACACAAACCTATATCATGGCCGATTTAAAGTCCTCCCATGTATGAAAATCTTGCCCAATTTTCCTAATGTATCTCCACAATGTATGTGCATATCCCTCTAAGTATAAATGTGCGTAGCAAATCTTTGTCTCATCATATCATGGATAGAGGAAAAAATACATTTTCATCTTATTGATCCGTTCTTCAAGCTCCGTTTGGTGAGGGGTTGTCCCCTTTGAATTATGGTATGCTAATTTTCTCTTTGTACTCTCTATCATAGTGGTAATGATGGCCGTTGTTGTTGGGTAAACCCATTGATTGCTTCCCTTGGAGAGAGATTATCCAATATTGGCTATCCATGGTATTGTTAAAGGATTGCTAACAAAATTTCTTCTTGCGAAAAGAGTAATGACCAGGTGTGTTAATTCGACATGGCAAATGATTATAATTGGGTGTTGAGGGTTGACATGACTATGTCTTGATTACTTTTTGTTGGATTTTTGGTTTATTTTTTATTGATTTTGTATGTTGATTAGTTGTTTTGGAAGTGTTTAGGAGTGTTTTGGATAAGGTTGATTAGGTTTGAGAAGCTCATGATGTTTTTTAGAGGAGATATGTTGTTCTAACATGTTTTGTTTTGATGTCTTGATAGTGTTTGATTGGTTCTAATTGAGTCTATTGAGCTTCTGTTTTGTTCTCTTTCCCTTCTATATGAGAGGGTGGAATAATGATTGATGGAGTTTGAGAGTGTTTGATAGCTTATTGAATGATTCTTGTAGGGTACAATTTCTGAAATTACAAGTTGCAATTGGGTAATGGTTAGTCTAAACCAAAACAATGTACCCTGCCTAGCTATCTAGGAGTTGTTTTTAGTGACCACCAGTTCAAATAAATGGGTATAACCTTTTCTGCGCAACTCCATTTGCCAAAATTCTTGATTAGAATCAAAGATTTCTCTATGCATAGTACAAAATTCTATGTCAAAATTAAAATATCTAATTTTGAATTCACTTTTTTGTGATTGTCCACACTGTGACAACAACTTGTTTAATAATGTAGTTACCTTGTTTTGTCAAAATTAATCATGGATATTTATCATACACCTATATCCACTGAATTACAACATGTATACCCTTCAAATATCATATATCCATATGTAAAAGATCTATACACCTATAATGATGATTTGCAATTCTTTAGTATTCACTACCCTACTTCACCTTGTTGTAATGCCTTATTTCCCAATGATCTTCAATCTTCTTTCACTCTAACTTGAGTGGTCATCTGTAGTCCTCCACCATTGCTAAGGGTTAAAATAGTGGATGGGGTAGCTAAATGATCTTTGAAACTCTAGAAGCTATACAAAGCTCCTTCCAAGCCAGGTTGTGTAGCCCTATGGAGTCCTAAATAGCAAGGGCGAGTCACTTGTCTTTTGCCTTGCTATCTCATTTGGCTTCAATCTTTTTCCTTGATTGGTATGTATGCATGGCAAATCTAGTATTCTAAAAAAAAAACTATGCTTTGCATGACTAGAATAAAGCTTCGAGCATTCAATGAGATGCAAGAATTTGAAAGTTGAATGAAATGAGGAGGGCTAAGAAAGGTTTTGCTTTAGTAATCAATGACTTGCTAATCTACTAAACTCACATTTTACATTTTTCTTGGGTATCTAAATGTGTAGGATCACAAGAAATTGATATTCTAAGATTAGGCAATCTCATGAGCAAGAATTCACTGAAATTTTTAGACTGGCATGTACTATCATGCATGTTTCAACCATAAAAATATCAGTGATGGAAATCAAGCTAAAGGGATGAATTATACATCATTTCATGATAGAGATTCAATCAATCAAGGAATAGACATTAAATTTAGCATAAGTGGATTGAATTTTTCAATTAGACAAAGAGGACATACCCAATTCGACCCCTCTTTTAGCAATTGGCTAAGCCTTGACAATTGGGATTGGGGAGATTAGAAAAGAGTAAATGATACCTTGTTTACTTGTAGCTTGCCAAAATCATGATAGTTGATGGGAACTCCATATAAGCCTTCCATTGATTAAGAGTCCACTTGAAAAGCTTCAAGAATGCCAATCTTGAACCATTATTACTTGTAATGACTAAAAACTGATCAAATACCCATAAATTTGAACCAATATCTTCAAGTAAGGCTAAAGATCAATCCAAAGCTTTAGGAAATACTTCAATTCTTTGAAAACATGAATCCAAGTGATTTCAATAATACATAATTATCCAAGCATTAAAGAAGAATTAAATGTTATGAACTAAGGTCTATTGCTCCAATGTTGCATTAATCTTGAAGGAATGACCTTGCATTTGATACTCTGAAGTAAAGTACTTCATAGTCCCCATGATTAGATCACAAATTGATCAAAATTTTAAGAGTTTTGTAACTGCCCTATGTTTCCCAAATTAGAGAGTAAGAATTCTCTAAATCTTGTCCAAATGCTTCAATATTGCCCCTTATTACATGCTGAAGGTTAAGAGTGGTATTCATGAGATATTTGAGTAAAAACCCCATGAAATTTACAAGAACTAAGCAAGATCTAGCATCCTATCTATAAACTCCATGGCTAGGGTTTGAAAGAAGCTTCAAGAGAAGGAAATGGTTCAATGTCTGAAGAATAGGTTAAGATAATGCTTCCAACAACTTAAAGAAGTGAAAACCCCATGAAATTTTGAAGAACTTGATGAAGAATCGCTACTGTCACAAATACTTACCAAGGGGAGGAGAAAGAATCCATCGATGACCTTGAATCTTGATGAATCATTGAAAGAACATCATCATCTTGTTGGAAAAGCTTCAAGGAGCACCATGGATCATTCTTGATGCATTAGATAGGAGATATTAGCTGGAGATGATGGATAGGAGTTAGCCCAAAAATGTAATGAAAATCACATTGATTATATTGATCAGTCCACATGGAAATCTGCTCCACAAACTGGTCAATCTGTTGCTCTAAAAGCTCCAAATGATGAGGGGAATGAAATGGTGCACTCAATGGAAGAATATCTTGGTATGGAGAAGAGATCAAAGTAATATTTCAATCATGGAAGCTTGGGAAAAGTTGAGAGAGAAGAGGGAAACCATTGATTAGCAAAAATTAATCCAATTTAGGCTTTCACTAAACTCTATCAACCTTGGTTAGCCCTTGAACCTTCAAAATGGGCCTCTTCTTGTCCATGAGCTGCCAAAATATCCAAGATCCCTTCATTTGTTATTCAAATATTTTCCAAGAGCTCTAAAAATAGTAAAGGTGAGCTGCAAAAAAATATGACTAGTCACAGTTTAAAGTGTACCAAGTCTTGTAACCAAATCTTGAACTCTAGTTACCCTGGATGGTGCTCTTAACCAGATCTAGGCTTGAAAATGACCTTGCCAAGAATCAAATTCAAGGCTCTAATACCATTGAAATGAACTTAGCCTAGACTAAATTAAAGTGACAAGAAAATTAAGAAACAACAACTAAATCAACTGGCCATAGCCATGCCATAGATAAAAATATGTTAAATCTATATCACAATAAAGCCATAACTAGATTAAATCAGAAGCATAATGAGAATCATGGATGAAAGGCTATTGCAGGAAATCCACCACTTGCTATGGTGGGCATTGACTATTCACCCTAAATGTTGGTAGGGAAGGCAAGAACCTTCAAGCTCCAAGAAATGGAGAATTTTAGAAGTGCGCTAAAATATCCTTACAATGGCACACTCTTGCCTTTTACACTCGCCCCAATTAAGCTGATTCCCCTAAGCTAAAGGATACAAAAATTGTTTTATTAGAATGGAACCCTCTAGGGAATCCTAAGTTAGTGGTGGATGCTAGATTTTTGTGATCCAAATGCAAATCTAACAATCTTTGAGGAATTATTGACTAGCCCCACTTGGCAATGGACAAATATACATTGTCTAATTTGACTTTCACAATAACCTCTTTGTCTTGCTATTGCTCAAGCAGAGCATAGAACATAACAAGCTTAGTGACTCCAAGGACAATTAGTACAAAGAGTATTCTAATTCAAACTCAATGGACTATGACACTAATGACCCCACCAATGAGTAGATTCACTTGGACCCTAAGGAAACTCAATATAAACCATTGCTCATTGATGTTGGAATTGTGTGAGTTATATCTGAATTGGAATGGTTAGACTAACTCATAGATAACAATCAAATTGGACCTCCAAATGATGCTCTAGGTCTTGACCTTGAGCTACTCTTGGTCCAGCACCATTAAGATAATGTCTAGGAGGACACTACAATGAGTTCGGACTTTGATTCAGATAGCTCAACCACACCAGTCCAAGAACGCCAAAGTTAACTTTAATTGCATTTAAGGAGGAGTGAAAAGGATGTATGCTATAGTGCATTAGACTCCTATAGCCAGAAAAAGCAACAAGATTTACCACCTTGATTAACCAATTTCAAGAAAAGTGATAGAGTCGTTGTTTTTATTGGAGCCAAGTGACAATACACATCCAATGAACCTATTGAGGGACCATCCAAACTATAGGGGAAGTGAATATTGCTAAGACTCAAAAAGCCCCCAAACCCATATACATTGTAGAATACCTCAGTAGAGGGAGGGTAATGGGACCTAATATGGGCCGGCACTGGCTATGACACTAGTCGGGCCTCATGCACAAAATAGATAACCCCACCACACAGTCTCGTGGGCCAGGAGCATCTATAATACATTGATATACACTATATAGAATTAATTATGTGTTTTTGGATGGTATCTAGTCCAAAGTTTACATTTCCTTCTCCTTAGAGGGAGATCCTATAACATGTAGGCATAGTGCCTCGTCACACAAATACTAGGAAGCTCCCCTCGGCTGATTGTTATGGTTCCACTACGACTCTCCTACACCTCGGGGATTGGCCCCAAGATGCATCACTCCAACATATTAGACATAACGCACAAACTCCACTCTTTTCTTGTTTTGTACAATTTAGGAATATATAGACCTTTACCAAACAGTCCCAAGAAAAGCATACAACTGACCTACAACAAAGGCTCCTTTCCACTTGGTGTATAAGTCATGTCCTATGAAGACAATTTCTATGCAATCCAGGGCTGATACCATGTCATGCATCATGCATAGTGCATATGATCCTAGTGCACAAACAATATTTATCCAATCATCACTTTGTGATGTGGAAAAACAACCTTTTCATGATTTTCACTAAACATATGCTTCAGTGTATGAGGATTAGCACTGATTTCTTGTGCTACTAGCCCCCTAAATTGAATTATCGCAATTCTAAATTGAATGCACAATCAAATGCTTCAAAAATTCAAACCCTCTCAGCCCTCTTAATCTCTTAACATCACCCTTCTCCTCTAACGTTTAGGTTACGCTACATTGCATAGGTGTAGGGTATTATTTTGTATGTATTTTTCGTATAAAATGGAAAAAACATGAACTATAATACATAAAAAAGCCAAACTAAAGACTAACTTCATGCCTCAGCTTTGTTATACAGCCACAACCATGAATCATAATTTTCTAGATTTTTTATAACGCAAAAGTCTTTTTTAAAACATTTTAGCTATTTTTTTCTATTTATTTGTGCATAAAAATAGATTATTTTCTGATTTATGACTATGGATTGATTATGACAATTGAAAGATTTTTTTCCTTAGAATTTTATCCCATGCGTATCTATTTTTCCCACCCGAAACCAATAAATCCTTCATTTCTACATTAAAAATGCACTTTTCATGCTATAATTTAATTATTGTGACTATTTATTATTATAGATCTACATTTTTTAATGCATAGCCCTCAATCATAATGAAAACAAGATCCAAACAAATTTTTGTTCCATATGAATTCCATTCCAACCCATCAAACATCAACAAGAAGCAAATTTCCTTTGTAAAAATGAGGCATACCGCTTATTTGCATGTTGCGGGTTTTGTAATTAAATTTTTCAAGTTGCCAATGGACCAATCAGTAGCAAATATTCAATGCTAAACATCTCCCCTCAGCCTCCTCTTGATCTTGGAGCAATCCGGTTCATGCCGGACAAGCATCCTTCAACCAATCTTCATTCTTCTTCTTGTGCATGAACTGCCCCTTAAGGGGAGAGAGATGGAGGATAGATTTCATTCTCTTTGCTCAGTGCTTCAATTCTTGATCAGATTTTGGCGATGGAGAGTGAAGGTTGGGAGCATCTCAAGCCCAAGAGGATTCTTCTCATCTCTCCTGATAAAAAAATGATGATTAATTGGAGATTTTGGAGCCGCTGAAAAACTGGTTATTAAACTCTTTGTTAAGAGCTTTAAGCTTTAAACCAAATATCTAGTTCATGCTTCTTGGTTTCACACTGCTACAAGTGGGTTTTTCGGTTTTGAGGGGCCAAACGGCATCAGAATTGAGATCCCTTTGGATGGGTGGCTTCGTGACGTCAAAATCTACAAATGTGGGCCCCATCCTGCTCTTCTCAGCTTCTCGATCCGGTATCTGCTTTATAACGCCAACCCTTGCGGGGATTAAATGGGGGGGTCAAATGACCTCTGATCGATAAACTGAGACTTGCGTTGGATTCTTGACGTCAAAATGCATCTAGGAAAACTCCAGCTCTTGGCCATCCGCCACCGTTTGATTTTTCATGAAAATTGCCTCTTTGACATCTCTCGGGCACTACCATTCGATTGTCCAATGTCCGATTTGAGGTCTGGAAATTTTTAGCAGTCCGTCTTGGAGTCCCCCACTGTCGGGCATCTCCCAGAGTCTCATCTGACATGCCGAGAAATTATGAAAACTCCCCAACCGTCACTAGGTGGGTCTTTAAAGCACTTTTGGGGCTTTGCCACTTAAAATCATACTGATTGTAGTTGCCGCCTTCGATGAAGTCCATTTTTCCCTGAAATTTTGATTTTTGGCTATTTTTAAGCACTTCTCGGTGTCAAAAATCATCTGTCATTGGCAACCACGGGATAGGATGACTCATCTCGTCGAATCCCACGAACAGATCTGCACATAAATACAACCACAAAGAGCATCAAGCTTATACAAAATATCGGCAACAAAACACATCACAGGTTTCACCCTATCCCCTGACAAAACCAAGGCATGAAATCCACGAGGAGTAGGCCTAGCATAATCTCATAGAAAGCCTAAAGCTAGTCACTAACCAACTGCTCCAACACGGCCAAGCAAAAAAGAACTATCAGAGAGGTAATCCTAAGTGGTGGTATGAACTACCTACCTAACGTAGGACAACTCAACTAGGAGCTCCTACTAGGCAATGACTCCTATAGCCTGATCAATAGATGGTGTCTTTTAGCACATTTTCCTTGTAGCCCCAGATTTTCCATACTCGGGTGTGTTAAAAGGAGGGAGTTGAGCGTAGTGACCTAAGGAGAACAAGGCATCGGCCTCAGGTCCTGTCTCGGTACCCAAGAACCTACCCAGCCCGCACAAGGCCACACTTAATCCTTTTCTAACACTCACTTTTATTTTCACTCCAATCCTTCTTTTATTTACTTTGCTTTTCAGCTAGTTGCTATCCCTAGGAAGACAAGGCATTGGCCCTAGGTCTTGTCTCATCCCCAGGAACCTACTAGGCCTTCGTAAGGTGATAAACAAGTGTTTAAAGATTTTTCTTTATTCTCTATTTTTATAGGGGTTAGAACCCCTTTTTACACACCTCTGTATATTCATAGATTTTCGATCAGATATTTAGGTTTTTTTTTTCTTTGTGATAGTTTTAGTAGGCTTCTTTGACTGCTCCACACTAATAAGACCTCCTAGAACAGCCGCTTATCAGGTCAACAGAACAGGGTCGCTAGAACTCCTGTCTAAAACAGGTCTTTCAATGCCTAACAATGCTAGTACAAGAGGCAATGACTACTCAAATCTTCTCCCAAACATACATAACCTAAACCTGAGACTTCATGCTTTGATTGACGATCCCCAAAAAACAGACAAAAAGCACCCTTACATACACATGTATCATTATTTGCTTAAGGAAAAAGGACTCAGAAAGGGGATGAAACCACCTGGAATGGGCACAAGAAGCTTCTTTGCAACAAGGCTCCCTCCAACGACTTCGTCAACCTATATGATGCAATCACTAACACAACAAACCATTAAACATACCTGCACCAAACAGACATAGGGCCATATCAACCATATCAACCATCGAGTGCCATATAACGCGTGGTCTGATAAAACTCCCCACAAGCGACCAGGTCCTATCTCATTATCAATGACAACATTGGGACTAGGACCACAGTTGAAGAAGAGGTCCTCCTCATAAGCAAAATTTGCTAAGGAATCCGCAAACTGATTCCAATAACATGGAATAAGCTGAAGAGAGACACACTCATATTCATCAAGTAGGGTTATAATAGTTTGATGATACATACAAAGGATAGGATTCTGAACCGTGTATGTCCCATTTAATTGATTTACGATCAGCTGCAAATCCCCTTTTACTAACAACCACCCGATACCGCCTTTCTTGGCAATATTTAGTCCCATAATCAAGGCTTTATACTCTACCATATTGTTAATGAATCCTATCCTGAGATACCATCTTCTTACTCAATCACTTTGTACCCTTTGCTCCACCAGATAAGCTTTTCCTGATGATATCTTTGCTCTAGATATGGGTGCTCCAAATAAGGGATTAACTGCCCCATCAACTAGTTTAAGATCTCTTGTAGGTCTCAAATCAATCCCAACATGGACCTACAATGCATTTAGCGCGTTAGCATACTAAAAAATAATAAGGTTTAATCTTATCAATATTAACCTTATTTTTAAATTCCACTCCTTGTGGATCAGCTAATAGAGATGTGGACTTATTTTTACCCATCCTAACTATCTTGTAACGGCCATCCCATCTAGGTTCCAACTTCCCTGGAAATAGCTCCCTATGCACATCATAGTATAGAACTAACTATCCTTTCTTAAATGTATATTTCTTTGCTTTTAGATCATGCAACCGCTTCATCCGACGCTTAGCCACTTCCTGGTGCAACATACTCTATAATCTAAGCTCATCCAAGTGGGTTATAGTCGTTAACTACTCAAATAGGGCATCTTTATCACCCAAAGAATGGTTAATTGCGAATCTTATGGTCGGCAACTCAATGTCCAAGGGCAAGACACACTCCTCCCCATAAACTAATTTAAATGGGGTGTAGCCAGTGGCTCATTTAAACATTGTGTTATACACCCAAACTACCACATATAATTTTGTATCCCAGTCCCGTTTCTTTTCGGTGACTATCTTGGATAGGATATCCATAATTTGCTTATTGGTACTTTCAACTTGTTCATTGACTTGCAGATTATAGGGAGTCGTCTTGTTATGCTTAATTTTCCAAGTTTCAGTCAAGCTTTTAATCACCTTATTCAAAAAGTGAGTTCCACAGTCTGATACTATTTCCTTTGGTGGACCAAAATGGTAGATAATCTGCTCAAGTAGGAAACTGGCAGTCTCTTTTGCATTGTCCTGCCTCGTTGCCCGTGCTTCTGACCACTTTGTAAAGTAATCAGTGGCTACTATAATGTATCTCTTCTGAGTAGTAGACGATAGGGTAATAGGACCCACAAGGTTGATGCCCCACTTCTCAAATTGAAGGATAGCCATAATAGGCGTAAGTGGTTACTTCCTATTCTCTCGATTGTCATGTCTTTGACATGTATCACATCTCTTAACATACTCAAACGAATCTTGGAAGATGGATGGCCACCAATATCCAGCTCTTAAAGCCTTGTGTGCCATCAACCGCCCAACAAAGTGCCCCCTACAAGTGGAGTCATGGCACTCCTCCAAGATAAATGAAACCTTGTCAGGCATCACATATCGGTGATAGATATCATCAACACCCTACCGATATAATGTTCCTACAATCAAGAAAATTTCAATGTCTACTATTTAATTTTCCTATTCTCTGATTTGGATAAAGTAGCTCCAATCTCTCCCGTAGATAAATAGTGCGTTATAGCAGCATACCAGGAGGAAATAGATGCCGTATCAATCTTAAAAAATGTTTCCATGTCACTTCCTTTAGCCACGACCTCTTTGGGCTCTCTGAGATCTAGAAGACATTCTACAATGCCCTTTAGCCTTCGTGGCTTGCTCTTGATCTCATAATCAAACTCTTACAAAGTGATTAACCACTTTGCTAAACGATCCCATAGCTATAACTTATTCAACAACAATCGAAGCCCTTCCGCCTTCGTATAGAAAACCACCTTCTCATAGAGAATGTAGTGTCTGAACTTTTTGGTTGCAAATACCATCGCAAGGCACAACTTCTCCATATAGGTATAATTAATTTCTGATATGCCCAACTTTCGACTAGCAAAATCTATCGGATGGTACCACTTTTCCTCCCAAATTTGGGATAAGCAGCAGCATCTGATACTATGCATAGTGGCTATTGAAAATATATAGAACACTTTGCCCCTTTTAGGTACTTTTAGAACAAGTGCTTTGGCAAGCTCTTGCTTCACATTGTCAAAAGATACTTTGCAAGCATCACACCATCTAAACTGACAGTTAAAGGACAATAGCTTGTGAGTGGCAACACTCTTTCTGCCAAGGCATTGATAAACCTCCGATAATACCCTACCGATGACAAAAAGCTATGCACCTCCTTTGGAGTATGTGGTGGACTCATGGCGACTATGACCTTGATCGTTTTAGGGTCAGTCGCAATCCCTATTGAACTAACCACATGGCCTAACGGTAGCCCATAAGGCACTCCAAAGACGCACTTTCGCGGGTTGAGAGCTATGCAAAATTGTCTGCAACGCTCAAAACACTTCCGCAAAATAGTCAACTGCCTTTCTCTTGTGGTGGTTGTCCCCAGGTCATTAATGAATACTTTCAACTCCTCTGGGGAGATGTCACCAAAGGTCTTGATGGCTATTCTTTGCCACGAACTAGGTGCATTATATAAAAAAAATGCTATCACATGGTATGCAAAGGTACCAAAGACAGTAATAAATGTCGTTTTAAGCTTGTCTTGCTCAACAATTGCCATTTGGTTGTACCCCACAAAGCAATCCATGAACGAATATACTTCCCTACACGCTAATTGATCCAAAATTTGGTCAATAAAGGGTAATGGGTAGTAGTCCTTGACCATTTGCTTATTTAGCTCTCTAAAATCTATACAAAGCCAGATCTAATTATTATTCTTCTTTCTGATCACAACTGGTGAACAATATTCAGTATGCTGAATAGAGAAGATCAAACCCGCTTTGTAGCTCCTCAAACAGCCCGTCCCTTAGTTCAAAAGGCATACACCTTACTTTCTAATGTACAGGGTGGGTACCTTCATTTACAGAAATAGTATGCATAGCTAGATTAGGGGGAATGCCCCTAAGTTTGTCATAGCTCCAAAGTGAAGATGTCATGGAACTCCTGAATCAAGGACACATAGTCCTCTCTCTCTTCCGAACTAAGCATTAGGCATACCAAAGTCCAACTCAATTACATCCCCGTCTCTTATTCGATCTTGAGGCTCTATCATCTCATTCAATGTTATCTGATAAATGCCCTCTATAGTGTACCCTTCTTTAGATCCATTACTCGATGATGTCTCACTCCCAGATGGATCTTCTATTGTTTCTAGTTCGGTAGAGGATAAAGGAGCCCTCTCACTCTAAGGCGACGTAGGGTAAGCATCCACTATTACACGATTGGCACCTCTACCTAGAATCACTCAACTAGCAAATATATCGACTTGGTAGTTTGTTCATAAGATCCATGGCCGACCTAGCAAAACTCGATAGTTAGGACATCCTGCTAACCTTATCACCCTAAAGTCTAGATAGCATTTCAAGCTCGCAACTGTAACATGGACTTTAGTGATGCAACCTTCTGGTTGTCTTAGATTGTCATTTGCCATCCTAAGAAGTGTGGAGCTATCTCTTTGAATCTTGAGACCTAGCCTCTCCATCAAGTCTGAACTCATGATATTGATGGAGGATCCAGTGTCCACAATAGCATGCTCTACTAATATTCTATCCATGTATGCTAGAACCCTATGGAAATGCTTTTCAGCATGATCGAATCAATCTTCTCCCACTCATGCGATGCCCAAAGGTTCTACGATATAACCAATACACAGGATTTTCTTGAATTCCTTGTGTACTCCTGGAGAAAGTTTAATCAATTGCAAGAGGTTTATGTCTGGTTTAACTTCGCAAAGAGAACTTGCTAGATCAAAGTTGCGGTAGTTAGCCAAAGTTCTCTTCTCGCACCAAACAATTCTCTCCTTTGGTCTCTGGACCGGATTTAGTGCCTCTTTTTTAACCTTTTCCTTCTTTCTTGGAAATCCCTTATCCTTCTCGAGATCAACTTTACTATCAATAGGCCTTAAAGACCCACCTTCCATATCATGATTTAGAACTTGCTTCCCCCTAGCCTCTTGCTTAGGGTTTCCCTCAACAGGTTTTACAATTCCTTTGTCACCCTCTTTAATCTGTTGACCTCTTGTTATAGCTCATAGATTAGAAGTTTCACCGTCATTGACACATACAACGTCAATAAGGCTGACTCCACTGCCATGAGGCAGCTCCTCTACAATAGCCTTTCCTTGTCTTGGTCCCTCATCTTAATGGAGATTATTCCCTTGTGCGCGATGGTTAACTGGACTTGGCAGTTTACTCCCTTATTGGAGAGAACTAATCTTAGTCCAACAGGTAGCAGCTAAGTGGCCATAATTTCCGCAAATATCGCATTTGAGATTTGGACAATTCCTAGGGAAATGTTGGCCACCACACCACTTACAGTTGAATCTTGAGGGGCACCCTCTTCAGGGCATCGGCTCCCTATCAAATTTTGCTGCTTCTTAAGAAAATTGACTTCCACAACTATTTGTCTATATTGTTCAGAAATCATATCGGTGTAGTGCTTCATCTTGTCCTTAACTTCACCAAGGACATTATAGGCACTCAACTCATAGCCGCGATCGTTTGTTTGTCGTCCCATCGGCCTAACCACTTGATTAGCAATTGGCCGTAGACCTATTGGGACAACATTAGGATTCGTTATTTGGCCTCCACCATGAATGTAGAAATAAACTAACATGCTTCAACTCTGTGAGTATTCTTCTACGTCTCCTATTTCTTTCAACCCCTTCTCTTCTATCTAATCCTCTCCTTGAATCTCCCTTCACCGTGCTATCTCTTATCCCCACAGTAGACTTTTGACCCAAACATTTCGGCACTAGTGAACCCGACGTGAAAGTCAGTAGGCAGAGGTGCATAGAAATGGGGGATTCTGCTAGATCAAGTGGTGGTGATGCTTTACAACAAATGATTGCTTTGTTGTAGCAACAACAATAATAACAGTTGTTGTTACAATAGCATATGCAAACTTAGCAAGAAGCAGAAAGAATTGATTCCTTAGCTGTGAATGCATTGTAGGCAGTGGGATAGGAATTGAAGCAATTTAAGGGTCAAAATGTTTTGGCCTTCATCCGATTGTATGAAGAAAAGATGTTGTTTCATGGGGTACTGCAATATGCATGGAGTCTGTATTTCTCCCATTTGGCCATGCATCTTTGCACGATCGGATTGATGAGTTACATAGAAGAGATGTTGATTGGGTATCTTTTAAGAAAGCTTTGAGAGTAGAGTTTTTCGTGGAAGATGCAAGATTGGTAACTAAAAAGACATTTATAGATTGGATTGAAAAGCCTAATAAAGGGTTGACTACTATAGCTTTGCTCCGTGAATTGGAAAGTCGGTATGCGCAGTTGGATGCCAAAGAGTAGCAATCATTGGAGAGTTAGAAAATTGATTTGTTTTTGAAGGTTGCAGATCTTGTCTTGCAGGAGAAGCTCATTGATTGTTTAGAAGATGCCACTTTTTAAACATGACTAAAATCAGATTGGGCTAATGTAACTGAAGTAGTGCATATGTTGGTAAAGAGAGAGTAGATGAAATTAAGATGGGGTACTAGCACCAAACTTTCCAATGCTTGCAGCCAAGGCCCCTATAGCTATGGCAGAACAACCGACTATACCTATTGGTCTGGCTCTTAAAGGTGATGTTGTTGATAAATTAATCAAAGGTATGCATGATTTGGGATTGAATTTGATAGAAATCTATGAAAAGGTTGAAAAGTTGGATGCTAAGGTAAAAGAGAAGGCTTGGACAACAACCCAAAGGCCATATAGAGAAGGATACAAGAGGAGATGCATTTGGTGTGACAGTTTAAAGCATGAAAAGACAAATTGTACAGTCTACCATGAAGTGGAAGCAAAAAGGTTAGTCTTTTGGAAAGATGGTAAAATACATGCAATAGAAACTAGTCTTCCAATAGAGCCAAATTTTGGAAATGGTGGCATGCAGAAGAGATTGGAAGATATGGATACAAGAACATCATTTGTTGCCATAGATGCAGCCACATATGGATTGAGAATTGAAAAGACTAATGAACCTTGTAAAGGAGGCATGGTTAAAGCAAAATCTCGTGTTTGGATGCAAGAATTAGATTGCATGGAAAAGGGCAAAACAACAAAGTTTGAATTGGCTAATGCAAGTCAAAGTATATGAGGGAGAACATGATAGAGTGCAACAGTGGATTCATTTTCAGCCTGTGCTTATTTGGCTGAGGTTCATAATCAAGAAGCTCTTGTGGAAGAAAAGAGAAGAAGAGATGAGGACACTACTGGTCCTTCCTCTTCATGCCCATCTAAATGCATAACATGAAGTAAAATGGAGAGCAGAAAGAGGCTGAAAAAGCCATACCTGAGCATGTTATGGAGGATGCATCTCAAGAGAAGAAACAAGAAGGGAAGAAAAGGGGCAAGTAACCCAATTACAGGTTACAATCGGATCTTGAGACTGCCACAAACCTTAAAAAGGACTTGGAAGATCGCATACTTGGTAGTAAAGTGAAATTCACACTTCACGAAGTAATTGGAATCGCAAAGAATGAATTTCTACCAATATAACTCCTCTATCTAACCCAAAGGCTAGATCCACAAAGGTCACCTTTTTTCCATCCAATAACTTAGACCTCATACAACATACAATTTAGGACCCAACCAATGTCTTTTCTCACACATGGCTTCTCCTTATAATGGGGAGCTTACGACTTAGAGCACTGTGGATCATTTGTTGCACCTTATGAGGATGGGGCATTGACCATATCTCATACTCAATGTGCTTATTAGTATGTCCATGGAACTTTGGATTACATGCAATTTCCAATGCATTCTAACTATTAGTGTGAAGATGGTGGTACTAGATGACTACCCAATAAGAAGATTAGCCAAAAGGCATATGAGTTAAACACACTCAATCATAGCTATGAAAGTTTCCTTGTACTCAACTTGACAACTAAAAGTGTTGAAAATAGGCTTCTTCTTACTCATGACCATGATATGTATGAGCTGCTAAGCATAAAGAAAAGACTAGTTATGGATACACGAGTACCATAACAACTAGCCCAATCAAAATCTAAAAAAGCATGTAAATTTGGCAATGATGATCCTCCTCAGGATAAACAACCCAAGGTGTCAAGTGCCAATCTTAAGATAAGTAATGTGTGTCTCATTAGGACCAATGAGTAGCATGTCATTGATATAAACCACATTTATCATAGGCACATCACTCTCATATCTGATGTATAAGGTGTTCTCAATTAGACTATTCTGGAGACTTTGTATAATCAAGTATGCATGTATCTTCTCATACCAAACCTCAAGGCTTCCTTCAAACCATAAAATTCCTTTTTCAATCTTCATATTTTGCTTTCTTGCCTCTTCTACAAAAAACTACAAGGCTAAAAAATATACACTTTCTCATATAGAACACCATTCAAAAATGCAATTTCGATATCCAATTGTATATATTTAAACCATTATGAGCTGTCAATGCAAAAATGCTACAAATAGTTGTCATATGACAAGTGGAAGCAAAGGTCAGATCAAAATCAATGCCCTTTTATTGAGCATGATCCTTTTCCATGAGCCTAGCTTTGTAGTGATCAACACTATCATTTGGTTTGCACTTTAACTTGTAAACCCGCTTGGTGTTAGTGGCCTTCTTGCCATGGGAAAATCACTACAAGGATATTAGGCCATAGCGACGCAGATTAGCGACGATAAATAGCGGCGTCGCTATTTGCATCGCATTTGTGACGCAAATAGCGACGCAAAGAGTGACACTCCACAGAGAAAAAAAACATAGGGTGAAACCCGAGCGCGTTTCATTTCGTGCATTCACAAAATTTTTCGAGAGGGAGAGCGAGAGAGAGAGAGAGAGAGCGACTGTTTTGCTTAGAGGGAGAGAAAAAGAGAAAGAAGGCTTCTCACCGCCACCACCGCCGCCGCCGTCGTTCGCGAGAAGAAGAGGAGGAGGTGTACAGAGGGCGAAGAGGAGCCGTCGTCACGAAGAGGAGCCGCCAAACCCTTCTTCGAATCTTTATGGTGAGTCCATTCTCTCTCTCTTTTACTTGTTTAGGGTTTAATTTGTGTATATTGAGAGAGGGAGAGAAAATGAGAGAGAAAGAGAGGGAGAGGGAGAGGAAGGGGGAGAAAATGAGAGAGGGAGTTGGAGGGAGAGAAAGAGAAAGAGAGGGAGAGGGAGTACATGGGAGAGGGAGGGGGAGGGAGGGGGAGGAAATGAGAGAGGGAGAGGGAGGGAGAGTGCATTCTCTCTCTCTTTTACTTTTTTTTAATATAATTTGTGTATATTGAGAGAGGGAGAGGAAATGAGAGAGAAAGAGAGGGAGAGGGATAGGGAGAGGGAGGAAATGGGAGAGGGAGGGGGAGGGGGAGGAAATGAGAGAGGGAGAGAGAGAGAAAGAGAGGGAGAGGGAAAGGGAAAGAGAGAGAGAGGGAGAAAATGGGAGAGGGAGGGGGAGGAAATGAGAGAGGGAGAGGGAGGGAGAGAGAGAGAAAGATAGGGAGAGGGAGAGGGGGAGGAAATGGGAAAGGGAGAGGGAGGGAGGGAGAGAGAAAGATAGGGAGAGGGAGAGGGGGAGGAAATGGGAAAGGAAGAGGGAGGGAGAGGGAGAGGGAGAGGGAAGGAGAGAGAAAGAGAAGGGGAGGGGGAGGGAGGGAGGGAGGGAGAGGAAATGAGAGAGGGAGAGGGAGACATTAAACATAATAGGGAAATGAGAGAGGGAGAGGGAGAGGGAGAGGGAGGGAGACATTAAACACAATAGGGAAATGAGAGAGGGAGAGAGAGGGAGAAGAAATGAGAGAAGTAGAGGAAGAGAGCAAAAGGAAATGAGAGAGGGAGAGGAGAGAGAAAAAATGAGAGAATGAGAGGAGAGAGAAAAAGAGAGAAAAGATGTTAAACATAATAGGGAAAGAGAGAAAGAGAGGGTGAGGGTGAGGAAGGGAGAGGAAATGAGAGAGGGAGAGAAAGAGAGAAAAGGAAATGAGAGAGGGAGAGGAGAGAGAAAAAAAAAGAGAGAGGCAAAGGAGAGAGAAAAAGAGAGAAAAATCATTAAACCTAATAGGGAAAGAGAGAAAGAGAGGGTGAGGGTGAGGGAGGGAGAGGAAATGAGAGAGGGAGAGAAAGAGAGAAAAGTAAATAAGACCTTACAATAAGCTCATCCTAGGCTCATAGGGGTTAGACCGATCCTCAACAAACCTAAGGGATATATGGCTAGAGAGCCCTAGCATACTTGTGCCTCCTAGCATAATGTTCTTGTTGCAAAGAGACCTCTCATACATGGGGCTTGTCCTAGCCTCCACCACGCAAGTATACAACAAAGGCAATCAGCCTATCAGTATGAAAAACATTCATTTTTCATAACGTAAATCCAAAAATAACTTTGGATATTCCATAAAAATCAATCTCTTCTTAAAAAGACAAATACAAAAAACTAAAACAACATCGTTCATATGCTTCGCAAAACTAAAATAGCATCACCACAAAATCTGTTAGGAAATTCATCCTCAACTATCAATTTTAATTAATAAATATAATATAAAATCACTTGCAATGAAGGACACTCTTTTATCATTAACCCTCTTTCTTCCTTAGAATAGTCTTAGGAACAAATTTCTGCTCTAACAAGCACATATTTGAGCATAATAACTATTTTAAGGTTTATTCCACGAGTAGTAATAGTATATATGCAACCATCAAGCTAGAGATCATGCTTTGGTATCTGTGGAGATCCCAATCTTATGTCCATACTCAGACCAAAAATGTTTAGGCATATTCTTTTCAGTCATTCATGCCCGTGCAACTTCTGGAATATGACTATTTTTTCTTTCTGCAACCCATTTTGCTGTGGGGTATACCTGCAAGTAAATTGCCTCTTTATCCCGTGAGTCCTCAAGAAGCCACTAAACTCATTAGAGAGGTACTCTCCCCCTCCATCTGATCTCAAGCACTTCACTTTTAAGCATGTTTCTGTTTCAACAACTGCCTTAAAAGATTTGAAGTGCTCAAACACATCACTCTTTTCCTTCATGAAGTATACCCATAACTTCCTTGAAAAGTCATCAATAAATGTAACAAAGTATTTGCTGCCACCAAGAGATACATTTTGTGTAGGCCCCCAAACATCTGTATGCATTACATCAGGTATTTTTCTACTCACTTCTCTGTCATGCGAGAAGGGTTGTCTTGCCTGCTTACCAAACTGGCATGCTTCACAGACTTTATGCAATTCTGTAACTCTAAAAGAAGGCAACCCTGTAACCAATCGTCTAGTGATTTTTATTATTCTCTGCCATTATTACAAACAAGGATACACCACAACAAGCAAGTCTTCTGCAATCTTTCACAACACGTACACAACAATACACTAAGTAACCTTTTTCACTGATTGCTTAATAGTAAATGTAATCTGCAACCTGGTTGCAGATAAACCTTATGTTTGCTTCTTGCAAACACCTCAAAAATTACAGATTCAAAATCTATAACCTATGCATCCACTTTCGGTCAATACAACTGAAATCACAGTGTACCCTGAAACTGTTGTCTGCAACCTTGCGACTCTAAAATGGGGCCTGAAACGGCCTCAGATGCCTAAAATAACTGCGGATAAGCCCTGTTGCGCCAAAAATACACAATGTATACATAAGAGGAAGCTCACTCAAGAACACAAGAAGAGAGATGGAGGCCAAAACGTTTTCTTGCTGATTTTTTCTTCTTGTCTCACACACTATACAATGTACACAAAGTATAGATAAGATACAACATAAAGGAAAGTGGCCTTCTAAGTCAAACAGTGCATAACCGACTACACTAATTGACTGGCGTTATATCTTTGCTAGCTATAGGTAGGTGTAACAAAATAAATATAATAAGTGATAAGTTAGTGGCCATGTGAGTATCATAATGACCACCAACATGTTAAGTGTAGACGTGCGGACTCATCTAGCCAGGCGGTCCATCATCAATGTCCGCATGTGTTGAGCTTGCCATGTCAACTCCTAGTTGCCTTTTTCCTAGCTTTCTCTTGTCCTTGCAAACAATCAAGTTTCAAACCTGCTTGGCTTCTAGTAATAGCTAGTACCACAGCCTCTTTAGGACAATCCTCTACTTTAATACAAATAGTACAGTCACATTGAACATGCATAATTATAGCATTTAGGTTACCTAACACCTCCTCTTCCCTTTCTTGATCTTGCTCTTGATGAGTATTCCCATAACCAACAATCTCTACACCTTCACAAGGTTGCCAATGCTCACCTTAGTTAGGTAGTTCTATCATCACTGCTACTAATGGGTAGATGGATGTTATTGATGAGGTGCTCTTTTAGGTCTTCCATCATTGCAGGTCCTTGCTACTGGCATTCCCTCTTAGTCCTATGCCTTGCCCATAGTTCATTGTTTGGTCCTACAAAGTATCCTTTATCTCCATAGTAATGCTCTTATTTGAGCAGCTTGCTATTGTTCCCAAATATTTCCCTATCGCTATCTTTCCAACATTTTTTAAGGTCCTTTAAAGGGTCATTGAGGCATTAAGTCACTATAGCTAGCTAAGTAACCCTTGCCCTAGGCTATACCAACACTTTCTACCCTAAGCATATATTCGGATTGTACCATTAAGTCCTATTTTATGTCCTTTCCTTTGAGATATATCACAATGTTTCTCCTTCCTCTTAGTCTCAGAAAGACCTAAATATTTTAGCTTCTATTGGATAATCTTTTCTAATTTATTATCCTTTAACTTCTTCTTGGTTTTGTCCTTTGTCTCTATCTTTTTGCTCCTTGTTGGACTTGATTTCTTCCTCCTTTTCTTATGCTTCTTCCTATTAGACTCTTCATCATCCAAATCACTGGATTCATCTTTTGATCCTAAACTTGGCTCCCTATCCTTATCCGCACTATCACTATCCAATCTTGAATTTGAATCTGAGGTTGAATTAGAATTTGGGGAATCATCATCTTTACGGGTCTTTGATCGAGAAGTACCAAGCCTTCTCTCCACCCTTATAGCAACTCTTATCATGGTATCTAATGTGTCATTTTGACCAAGATCCACATTGGCTATTGAATTCCTAATTTGACCCCTTATACCCTTAATAAAACAAGTGATGTGCATCTCTAGTGTGATGATGCACCTGCAATATCTAGCCTATTAATAAGTAGGTTCTTAAACTTTTGAGCATAATCTTCAACCAGCATGTTCTTCTATTTTATCTTCTTAATCTTTCCCAATATGTCTCCAAGGATTTTATCCTTCTTGAATTTGCCTTAAAATGTAGTCTTTAATGCATCAAATGTGTTAAATGCAACCACGCCATAACCACTAAACCAATCTATGGCTTTTTCCTGCAAGGTTGCTGCAAACTACTACTTCTTAACTTGATCTCCATACATTTGATTGAACCCACTTACTGTCCACCATGTCTCAAATTGAGCAACATGGCAGTTAGGATCTTCCTTATTTTTCCCTGAAAACTTAGAAGCCCTCACCTTTGGATTGACAAGCTGATCTAGATTCATTGTACTTTGGTTTTGGGACTTCTTTGGTGGTGGTAAGGGGTTATACTTTAGAGATTTCTTTACTGAAACCCTTGCACTCTACAACAACACTATCCTCCTAATTATTATATGGTGGAATCTTTCAAATGTCTGTTTAGGAGCGGTATCTTGGTCTATAGGAGACAGTATTGTTTCCTCATCATTTGACACACTTGGTAGGCATGAAAGAGCTAGAGGAGTTAGAGGAGATTCTATAGAGGTGGTAGGGGAATGGTATACTATTGTGGTACCTACAAAGATACCCACATCCTCATTGTCCTGCCTATCATTTGTGAACTGCCAGTCTATCCAATCCTCTTGCTTTTCCTCTATTATTCACTAGTGCATCCTATTGTTGTCTTCTTGCCAATGCTTCCCTTAATTCCTAGGATTTTCTCCTTGTTAAAATAGGGTTTGATAAATATGGGTAATTTTCTGACATATATGATACTCATGAAAGGCACCTTGCTCATCTTCAGTGCCATTACCATTCTGCACTTCTCCAGCTAATTCTTGTAACAATAACTTCTAGGCTTGATGCCTAAATCATGAGAATTATGCCTATAAAACCAATAGGATTTGCCAAAGTGTAATTGCCTCATCATAATCAACACAAAGAGAAATCTACCTATAATAATTCCACTACATGACATAATTTCTTGAACCGATTTGAAGACATAATTAACATTTATTTTTTAGGACTATTATACAAAGATATAGAATACATACTAATTGTTCATAGAATATTATTATCTTGAGGAATATCAATCAGATTATTTATAAATAAGTAACTCATCATAGACATCATTAACTTTCAGGAGACAAGAACAAAATAGAAGAATCAGACATAAGGGACCCTGTGTGGGCATTGCCCTTAATATTTTTGCATTTCCCGAGACAAAAGATATGAAAGGAAACAATTGAAATACACACGATAGAAACCACCTTTGTAGATGAAGTCACATGAAATTTCAAGGTCACTTTACACATGCTGATTCCAGGTGCCTACGTGCATACATAAATACCAAAGTATAAATACTAAAGTAATGGTGTAGTTCAACCCCCAACAACCAAGATATGCTTACTTCATGGATGGTATAACTTGTAACCTTTTCTTTCATATAACTTATAACTTATAACTTATAACAATGTATAAGTTATAAGTTCATGGATAACTTATAACAACCAAGATATGCTTACTTCATGGATGGTATAACTTATAAACGTTTCTTTCATGTAACTTATAACTTCATGGATGGTATAACTTAGAACCTTTTCTTGCATTGTTGCATTGGTACCAAAGCATAAGTCAAGCAACCAAAAACATGCAAGTGAGCCACAAATGACTTTTTTCCATGACAAATCTCATACAGAGAGACTACAAAGGCTTAGTGGAATACCCATTAAATACATAGGTTGCAATAAGCCTCAAGCTAGAAACTATGTGGCAAAGCTTGACTCTTAATCACACATCATTCCATCTCCATTAGTGATCTATTTTTCTCACTTACACCAATTTGTTGTGGTGTATATGGCAATGTACATTGGTTTTTTATCCCATATTTAGCCAATTTAACATGCATTGAAAATCCTTAAATATATACTCCCCTTGGATTTGAATGAACAATGCCCACTTTACATCCCAAAACATTTTCAATCATGCTAACAAACTATTTGAAACATTAAAATACTTTGAAGTTAGCATTTAAATCAAATACCCATGTATGCTTGAAATAGACATCAATGAAAGTCACAAAGTACAAGTACTGCTGAAAGATGTTTGCACTGGACCATAAACACCTATGTGTACAAGTTGCAATTTACAAACAACTCTCATGAAACCATTTTTTAGAAATAAATAATGCTATGTTTTACTTAATATGTAGCCTTCACAAATGTGTTTTCCAAGTGCCTCAAAAATAGGCAATGAAGATACTATATTAGATTTGTGCAAGTACAACAAACTAGCAAAATGTAGATGAAAAAAACATATATACCAATGTTTTGCATCTAAAATAGTCTGCAAATCTGCAACTACACATGCCATATCTTCAACACATCTACCATAATGATTGAGCTTATAGAGCCCATGACATAACGAACTAATAGTTACATCACCACAATAGAGATTATGAGCTATACATCTTGAGAGCGGAGTTTTGAGCCCGGGATGTGCCTAAAATTTGCCAAAAAAGCCAAAATTTAGGGGAAAAATATTTAACATCGAAGGCGGCGGTTGCAGCTTAGGACGATTTTAAGCACCAAGTGAAAGACAGCTTTTAAAAGGCGTCCAAGCGACACTTGTGGATTTTTGATAATTTTTCAGACTTTCGTGCGGGATGACGGGAGCTGCCAGTCAGTGCAGGATACCAAGCCGGATGCGCAGGATTTTTCAGAGCTTGAAACGGAGCCGGACGAGGAAGAGGCCACGAATTGGCCAAGATATGAAAGGGTGGACACAACTTGGACCAAAGGGGGGGTCCCACATGATGATTCTGGGCTGAAAGCAACCCATGGAACAGACATTGGGCATCAACTTCTTCCTCTTGTCTGATCATATCGCCGGTCTTCGTGCGAGGAATGGCTATCTGGATGAAGAGATCAGAATCTAGTATTTCTCTCTCCTCCCTCTCTCCCCTCTATGGGCTGTTCATGTGTACCATCTTGAAGGAGGAACCGGGGAAGGAGAATGAAGGAAATGGTGATGTAGATTGATGGAGATGCTGAAGATTGATGTATAGCATTGGATTGAAAGCAATGGAGGCTCCGTCTGCTGGTTATGTAGTCATTCAAGGCATCTCGGGTTACGTAAAAACACGGTATGACCATTTTCATGAAGAAAATGAAGGATTTTTGATAGTTTATGATGATAATTATGTTCTTATTGGATGAAAATTTGTTTGTGTGCTGATTGCATCATGATTAATTGCTGTGTATAAAAAAATATTGATTTTGCAACGATTTACATGCTTTATTTAATTCCCGTAAACCCGAAATGCGGTTTTTAAGTGACAAAATGGTAGTTTTTCGGTTTCGGGTGGGTAAAAGGTGTTCCCATGGGAGGAATATGAAAGATAAATTGAATTCTAGTGTGTTGAAGTGGTTGGAACAAGAAAAAACAAATAATAGTATATTTTATTGCCAAATAAATCGAGAAAATAAAAAAAAGAAGGGAAAAAATAGAAATACGTCTTGGAAAAATAAGAAAAAATATAATAATTGTTTGTTGATGTGTGGTAGTGGCAAAGCATGAGGTTTTCAGTTTGCCCTATCTCCTTATCAAAGTTTGTGATTTATTGCTTTTTATACATCAAAACATGACAAAAATGAACCTCTACATCTATGCAACGAAAGCAATACCTAAATGGAGGGGGTTAGGATGTTTGAATGGTGTGATTTGCGTGCTGATTGTTGCTGATTTTCTGATGGATATCATGACATAGAGGTTTTTGTATTTTAATTAAGAGGATAGTAGCACGAGTGTTGTCTCGGTGCTATCCTTACATCGCTGCAATGGGTTAGTAAATGCATTGGAAAGCTTGGTTGTGCATCACGTGTTTTTGATTTAAAATTATGTTTGAGCACTTTAGGATCATTCACTTTGGGTGTGCATGTAAACCATGGTATCAATATAAAAAAGACTGGATGCATAGCACTTGTTTTCAATGATAATGACCCACGCTTAAGTGTGGAAAGGCATCCTAAGCCGTAGGATAGACGTTCGTTTCTTGGGGGATTATTTGGTGAGGACACATGGTATCTCTTGGAGTACTTTTGGAATGAAAGAGTGGATTTTGTTCGTTTGTTTTATATGTTGAGTAGCGCATCAAGGGGCCAATCCCTGTGATGTAGGAGAGCTGCAGTGGGGCCGCGGTGTTTCTACCAAGTGATTGCCTCCTATGTATGTGATTATCGTGGCATGGCCAATGTGTATGGGTTCTCCCTCTGAGGAGTTTATAGAAAGGGAAACATTGGACTACAAAACTATAAAACTATAAACGCATAGATTAGGCTTTAGGGCAGTTTGTCCTTTAGCAGAAGATAGACACTCTTGGTCTGCGAGGCCATGAGGGTGTGTTTGTCTGTTATGAGCATGAGGTCCGACTAGTGCCATAACCAATGCCAGCCCATTTGAGGTCCCATCAGAACTGCGTCTACTAGGAGCTGCCAACAAGTGGTGGTTCTCAAATCTAGGGTTTTTAGGGACCAAAAAGTTGGTTTATGTCCTTTGACAAGGACCGTCAAGACAAAATACAAAAAGCAGAATGTGCTGAGAGGGCTAGATGGCTGTTGGAGATTGTAAGTCACTATTCTCCTCAATGGAGTAGTCCGATATGCATAAGAGGCAGTGGTCTTAGTAACCCAACTGCTGCACATAGTCCTTTAGGTGCAGGAGGGAGCATAAGTTCTTCCTCTCTTCCATCAAGTCAACCCACGTCAAGTGGGGGTGTGATTCCATCAGTCCAAACTCCTATTGTCAATGCGATTGTTTTCATGACACAACCCATTGCAATTCCTATAGGGACGTCGGATCTGCCAGCTTTAGGAGTTCCTTTGCCCATTTTTAATGGGTTAGCCGAAGAAGATGTAGAGTTTCACATTTGTGAAATCCAAAGACTAATGTTTAATTACCGAATCCAAGATGCAGGAAATTTTATGATGTTCTTTAACATGACATTAAAAGGAAGGGCTACAGTATGGTATCATAGCATAGAGACTGGAACCATCACCACAATCGACCAATTTTATGCAGCTTTCTGAGGAGAATATGCCCCTGAAAGAGGCGGCCAATACTGGTTGCGTGTTTTGAATGTAACACGCCAAGATCCCCATGAGAATGTGAAAGCCTATGCTAAGAAGCGTAAGGAAGTATTTCGTAAGTTACAAACTTACATTCCCATTCCGTCGGTTGCCCAATTGCAATACTTCTTGCATGGATTGGATTTCAATATTCAGGTACAATTGAGCAGTGTGGCTTTGGCTGATATAGACACCGCCATCGCGTGGGCAGAAGGAGTAGAGTCACGATTACAAATGGCCTACTCCTCTCGAATAAATCTTAATGCGGGTTTAGTACCTGGAGGAAATTTACCATTGATAAATGGAAGTCAAGGGATGCCTATGAATAACTCTAATGGGAGAGGAAGCATGGTTCAAAATGTACCTTTGCTGCCAAGTCTTCATAGTGTGACTATGCCTATGGCTAGTCAGTTGGCTCCACCAAATGTTGGAGGCCAAGTTTCGAACCCTAATGTTGTTCTTGTGAGTCAACAACCAATGCCCAATCAAATTGTTAGGCCAATGGAACGACGGATAGATAATCAAGGCTATGAGTTGAGTGCATCTAATGTCCTTGGTGAAGTTAAGGATATGATGAAGCACTACAGTGACATGATTTTTGAACAATATCAACAAATAACTGTTGACATCAATTTCCTGAAGAAGCAGCAGAATCTGATAGGGAGTCGACGCCCTGAAGAGGGTGGTCCCTCAAGATTCAGCTGTAAGTGGTGTGGCGGACAACATTTCCCTAGAAACTGTCCAAATGTTAAATGTGATATTTGTGGGAAGTCGGGCCATTTAGCTGCTACCGGTTGGAGTAAGATTAGTTCCCTCCAACAAGGGAGTAAACAACCAGGTCCAGTTAATCATAGAAGAGTGCAAGGTAAAAACCTCCAGCAAAATGACGGGCGGACCAAGACAAATACTGCAAAGGGGAAAGACCACTATAGAAGTGTTGCCACAAGGCAATGGAGTTAGCCTTATCAAGGCTGTACACATCAATGCCGCTAAAACCTCTAACCTACGAGCCATGACAAGAGGCCAAAAGGCTAAAGAGGGTGATAAAGATAATGCAAAACCGGTCGAGGGAAACCCTAAGCAAGGGGATAAGGGGACGCAAGTCTTGAATCCTGGCGTGGAAGGTGGACCTCTAAGGCACGTTGACAAAAAAGTTGATCATAAGAAGGATGAGAAAGTTTGAAGAAAGAAGGCAAGAGCTAAAAAAGAAGCACCAAAGCCAGTCTCAAGACCAAAAGAGAGAATGGTTTGGTGAGAAAAGCGAGCTTTGGCTACCTATCATGATTTTGATTTAGCAAGTTCTCTTTGCGAAGTCAAACCAGATGTAAACCTCTTGCAATTGATTAAATTATCTCCAGGAGTATGCAAGGAATTCAAGAAGATCCTGCATATTGGGTATATTGTAGAACCTTTGGGCATAGCACGAGTAGGGGAAGATTGGTTTGAAGAATTGGCCTAGGGTTCCAGCATACGTGGATGGAATACTAGTGGAGCATGCTATCGTAGACACCGGTTCCTCCGTTAATATCATGAGTTCAGAGTTGATGGAGAGGTTGGGTCTAGGCATCCAAAAAGATAGCTCCACCCTTCTTAGAATGGCTGATGATAGTCTAAGGCAACCAGAAGGTTGCATTACTAAAGTCCATGTTACAGTTGCAAGTGTAGAATGCTTCTTGGACTTTAGGGTGATAAGATTTGCAGGACGTCCGAGCTATCGAGTCTTGCTAGGTAGGCCTTGGATCTTACGAACAGACTGTCAAGTCGATATACCCGCCGGTCGAGTGGTTCTAGGTAGAGGTGTTAATTGAGTAATAGTCGATGCTTACCCTGAGTCTCCTCAGAGTGAGAGAGCTCCTTTATCCTCTACTAAATTAGAAATAGCTGATGATCCATCTCGTAGTGAGACATCATCCAGTGATGAATCTAAAGAGGGGTCTACTATAGATGATATTTATCAGATAACTCCAAATAAGCCGATAGAGCCACAAGATAGGATAAGAGACGCAGATGTGATCGAGTTGGACCTTGGCACACCGAATGATTCGCGGCCAATTAAATTAGGTTCCATGCTCAGTTCAACAGAAAGGGAGGACTATGTGTCCTTGATTCAAGAATTCTGTGACATCTTTGCTTGGAGTTATGACGAGCTGAGAGGCATTCCTCCCAACCTAGCTGTTCATACTATTCCTGTAAAACAAGGCAGCCGTCCTGTGCATCAAAAAGTAAGGCGTATGCCTTTTGAATTGAGGGACGGGCTATTTGAGGAGTTACAGAAGTTACGAAAAGCTGGTTTAATCTTCCCTGTACAGCACACAGAATGGTGTTCATCAGTTGTCATCAGGAAGAAGAAAAACAACCAAATGTGACTATGTGTAGATTTTAGAGAGCTGAATAAGCATAGAGTTAAGGATTACTACCCGTTGCCATTTATTGACCAGATTTTGGATCAATTAGCGGGTAGGGAAATATATTCGTTTATGGATTGCTTTGCGGGATACAACCAGATGGAAATTGCAGAAGAGGACAAGTTGAAAATGACTTTTATTACTGTCTTTGGTACTTTTGCATACCATGTGATGGCCTTTGGATTGTGCAATGCACCTGGATCATGGCAACGAACATCAGACAAGACCTTTGATGACATCTCCCCAGATGAGTTGAAAGTATTTATCGATGACCTGGGGGCAGCCACTGTAAGGGAAAGGATGTTGATTATTTTAAGAAAGTGTTTTGAGCGCTACAGACAATTTTGTATCGCTCTTAACCCACGGAAGTGTGTCTTTGGAGTGCCTTATGGACTATTGCTAGGCCATGTGGTCAACTCAGTAGGGATAGCAAGTGACCCTAAAAAGATCAAGGTTATAGTCGCTATGAGTCCACCACGCACTCCGAAAGAGGTACATAGCTTTCTATCATCCGTAGGGTACTATCGGAGGTTTATAAATGCCTTGGCAGAAAGGACATTGCCACTAACAAACTTATTATCCTTTAGCTGTCTATTTGTATGGAGTGACCCTTGTAAGGTAGCTTTCAAGGATGTGAAACAGGAGCTAGTAAAAGCACCAGTTTTAAAAGCACCTAAAAGAGGCGAGGTATTTTACATATTTTCAGCAACCACCATGCATAGCATCAGCTGTTGTTTAGCCCAAATTTGGGAGGAAAAGTGGTATCATCGGATAGCTTTTGCTAGTCGAAAATTGGGCATATCAAAAATTAACTACACCTACATGGAGAAGTTGTACCTTGCGATGGTCTTTGCAACTAAAAAATTCAGGCACTACATCCTCTATGAGAAGGTAGTTTTCTATACGAAGCCGGAAGGGCTTACATTGCTTATGAATAAGCTACAACTGCCTGATCGTCTGGCAAAGTGGTTAATCATTTGCAAGAGTTCGATTATGAGATTAAGAGTAAGCCACCGAGGTTGGAGGGGATTGTGGAATGCCTTGTGGATTTCGGGGAGCCAAAAGAGACTTTGGCTGAAGGAAGTGATATCGAAGAAATGTTTAAAATTGATACAGCTTCTATCACATCTTGGTATGCTGCTATCACGCATTATCTATCAACGGGAGAGACTGAAGCTGGGTTATCAAAATCTAAAAAGAGGAAAATCAGACAATAGGCTTTGAAGTTTTCTTTGATCACAAGAACACTATATCGGCAGGGTGTTGATGATATCTACCGCCGATGTGTGATGCCTGACGAGGTTCCTTTCATCTTGGAAGAGTGCCATGACTCTGCATGTGGAGGGCACTTTGGTGGATGGTTGATGGCACAGAAAGCTTTAAGAGCTAGATATTGGTGGCCGTCCATCTTCCAAGATTCCTTTGAGTACGTTAAGAGATGTGATACCTGTTAAAGACATGACAGTAGAGAGAATAGGAAACACCCACTTATGCCTATCATGGCTATCTTTCCATTTGAGAAGTGGGGTATTGACTTTGTGGGTCCTATCACCCCGTCCTCTACTACCCAGAAGAGGTACATTACAGTAGCAACTCATTATTTTACAAAATGGTCAGAAGTGCGGGCGACAAGGCAGGACAATGCAAAAGAGACTGCAAGTTTTCTTTTAGAGCAGATTATCTGCCGTTTTGGTCCACCAAAGGAACTAGTGTCGACCGTGGAACCTATTTTTTGAATAAAGTGATCAAAAGCCTGACTGAAGCTTGGTAAATCAAGCATAACAAAACAACCCCTTATAATCCGCAAGCAAACGGGCAAGTCGAAAGTACTAATAAGCAGCTTGTGGGTATCTTGTCTAAAATAGTTTCTGAGAAGAAACGAGACTAGGACAGGAAGTTGTATGTGGCAGTATGGGCATACAATACAACGTTCAAGCGAGCTATCGATCATACTCCATTTAAATTAGTTTATGGGGAAGAGTGTGTATTACCCCTCGAAATCGAGTTGCCAACCATACGGTTTGCAATTAACCACTCTTTGGGAGATGAGGATTCACTCTTTAAATGGTTTACGACCATAGCCCACCTGGATGAGCTGAAATTGCAGAGCTTGTTACACCAGGAGGTAGCTAAACGTCGGATGAAGCAGTTGCACGACCTTAAAGCAAAGAAGTATACCTTAAAAAATGGCAATTAGTTCTGTACTATGATGCGCATAGGGAGCTGTTCCCAGGGAAGCTGGAACCTAGATGTGATGGCCCCTACAAGATTGTTAGGATAGGGAAAAATAGGTCTACGACTCTACTAGCTGATGTGCAGGGAGTAGAATTTAAAAATAAGGTTAAACTTAATAAGATTAAATCTTATTATTTCCAAGTATGCTAATACAGACAAATACATTGTAGGTCCATGCTAGGGCTGATTTGAGACCTGCAAAAGAGCTTAAAGCTGGTTGATGGGGCAGTTAATTCCTTATCTGGAGCACCCATATCTGGAGTAGAGATACCATCAGGGGAAACTTATCTGGTGGAGCAAAGGATACAAAGTGATTGAGTAAGAAGACAGAACCTTTGTGTGGGAGATCAAAGTCTTCTATCATCACTACTTACGAATGTTGACAAGTATCCCTGTTGAGTTTAATGAAGAAGGTGGGATGGAGCCATTAGTTCATCCTCTAAACATGCTAAATTTTGACTATCATAATTACGAATAGAGGAGTTCGTGATGGCACGCTGTGTAAACCCATTGTGGACGTACACATTATATTTTGATGGAGCATCTAGGGCCCTAATAAAAAAGGGAGTGTTGGAGTAGTAATCCAAGATCCCTGATGTAGAGTTATGATGAAGATAGCTACTTATGTCAAGGTAGGATTCACTAACAATATGGCATAGTATAAAGCCTTGATTATGGGACTGCATATTGCCAAACAAGGTGGTATTCGTCAGTTGTTAGTAAAAGGGGATTCCCAGTTGATCTTGAATTAGCTAGATGGGACATACACAATGTGAAACCCCATCCTTTGTATGTATCATTGAACTGCGATGACCCTACTTGAGGAGTTTGAGAGAGTGTCTCTTCAACTGATTCCACGTTATTGGAATCAGTTTGCGGATTCACTGGCAAACCTTGCTTATGAAGAAGACCTTTTCTTCAATTGTGGTCCTAGTTTGGATATTGTTATCAATAATGAGACAGGACCCGGTCGCTTGTGGGGAATGTTATTAGAGCATGCAATATATGGCAGACGATGGTTGATATGGGTGATGCAAAGAGTAGCTGAGACCAATCTACCGTTGTTATCTTGGACCCATAGGCTGATTAGACAACATGTTATGCGTACGCCTCTTGCTATATATGCAGGAGGGATGGGTCATAATCTTATGCATTTAGCTTAGGGCTACGAGCCCTATTTTTCCTCCTTGGAAAGGAGTATATTATTGTATATCTGTACTCTTTCGGGGAGGGATGTGTAGGTGCTATTTTGTTTGATTTCGTTAGGCCAAGAGGGCCAATTTTGTGAGGTTTTAGTGTTTCATTTCCTTAGGCCAAGAGGGCCGATCTGTTTTTGTAGAGAAATGCTTTATTTCATTAGGCCAAGAGGGCCAGTCGTCTGTTAAGTACGGGTGCGGTTAATGGTTTTTTGTTTTAGTCCTGTGCTAGACAGGTTCAAAGAAGAGCTTGGAAGGAGCCTATGTCGCGTGGGAGCTTCTTGTGGCCCTATCCAGGTGATATCTCTCCTTTACGAGTACCGTGTTTTTATGCTATATGTGTCTGTGTACTTGTAGGGGATTTTCCTTTTCTTGATTGGGGACCGGCATCCAAGGCATGAAGTCCTAGGTTTAGGTTAGGTATGTTTGAGGGAGGTCTGAGTAGTCGTTGCCTCCTGTAAAGACATTGCCAGGCATCAAAAGACCTATTTTAGAAGGCAGTTCTAGTGACCCTGTTTTGCTAGCCTGCTAGGCAGCCGTTCTAGGAGTTCTTGTTAGTAGTTGTGAGGCTATTAGAGAAGCCTGCCGAGGGAAAATGATGATAGAGAGGAAGAAACCCTGGATATCTCAAAGACAATAAATATATACAAAGGTGTGTAAAAAGGGGTTCTAACCCCTATAAAAATAAAAAAGAAAAGAAAGGAAAATTTATAAGTAGTTGATCATTGCCTTGTGAAGGCCTGGTAGGTTCCTGGGGACGAGTCAGACCCGGGGCCAATGCCTTGTCTTCCTAGGGATGGCATCTCGCTGGAAAAGAAGAAAGTAAGAAAGGTTGGAGCGAAAATAAAAGTGTGCGTCAGAAAAGGATTAAGTGTTGCCTTGCGAGGGCTTGGTGGGTTCTTGGGTACCGATACAGGACCTGAGGCCGATGCCCTGTTCTCCTTGGGTCACCACGCTCAGCTCCCTCCTTTTTATATGCTCTAGTATGAGGGAAAAAAAAAGCCTAAAAGAAGGAATGTGCTAAAAGAAAATACTTCTTGATCAGGCTATAGGAGTCCTCACCTAGTATGAGCTCCTGGGTGTGTTGTCCTCACTTAGGTAGGTAGTTCAGACCACCACTTAGGGCGACCTCTTTGATAGTTCTTTTTAGTTTTGCCATGTTGGAGCAGTCGGTAGTGACTACTTTCGACCCTTCTATCAGATTATGCTAGGCCTACTCCTTGTGGATTTCATGCCTTGGTTTTGTTAGGGGGTAGGGTGAGCATTGTGCTGTGTTTTAGTATGTTTTAGCATTGTACAGATTTGTTGTGGGATTCGACGGGCTGAGTCGCCCTATCCCGTGGTCGCCAATGAGAGCGGATTTTTGAGCCCGGGATGTGCCTAAAATTTGCCAAAAAATCTGAAATTTAGGAGAAAAATATTTAACATCGAAGGCAGTGGCTGCAGCTAGAATGATTTTAAGCACCAAGTGAAAGACGGCTTTTAAAAGGTGTTTGAGCGACACTTGTGGATTTTTGATAAAATTTCAGACTTCCGTGCGGGATGACAGGAGTTGCCAGTCAGTGCGGGATGCCAAGCCGGACGCGCAGGATTTTTCAGAGCTTGAAACGGAGCCGGATGAGGAAGAGGCCACAAATTGGCCAAGATACGAAAGGGTGGACACAACTTGGACCAAAGGGGGGGTGCCCTTTGGACATTTTAACTGCCCCCCCCCCCCCCCCCCCCCCCCCCCCAATTTTTTGATGAAAAAAAAACGTGAAGAAGAAGAAGATGGCGTGATCAGCAACGCGGCGCATTTTTTGCCCTCATCCTCCCACATGATGATTCCAGGCTAAAAGCAACCCATGGAACAGACATTGGGCATCAACTTCTTCCTCTTGGCTAATCATATCGCTAGTCTTCGTGCCAGGAATGGCTATCTAGATGAAGAGATCAGAATCTAGTCTTTCTCTCTCCTCCCTCTCTCTCCCCTCTATGGGTTGTTCATGTGTACCATCTTGAAGGAGGAACCGGGGAAGGAGAATGAAGGAAATGGTGATGTAGATTGATGGAGATGCTGAAGATTGATGTACAGCATTGGATTGAGAGCAATGGAGGCTCCATTTTCTGGTTATGTAGTCATTCAAGGCATCTCGGGTTATGTAAAAACACGGTATGACCATTTTTATGAAGAAAATGAAGGATTTTTTATAGTTTATGATGATAATTATGTTCTTATTGGATGAAAATTTGTTTGTGTGCTGATTGCATCATGATTAATTGCTGTGTATCAGAAAATCTTGATTTTGCAATGATTTCCATGCTTTATTTAATTCCCGTAAACCCGAAATGCGGTTTTTAAGTGGTAAAATGGTAGTTTTTCTGTTTCGGGTGGGTAAAAGGTGTTCCCATGGGGGGAATATGGAAGATAAATTGAATGTTAGTATGCTGAAGTGATTGGAACAAGAAAAAATAGAAAATAGTATATTTTATTACCAAATAAATCAAGAAAGGAAAAAAATAGAAATACGTCTTGGAAAAATAAGAAAAAATATAATAATTGTTTGTGGATGTGTGATAGTGGTAAAGCATGAGGTTTGGCCTCAGTTTTCCCTATCTCCTTGTCAAAGTTTGTGATTTATTGCTTTTTATACATCAAAACATGACAAAAATGAACCTCTACACCTATGCAACGAAAGCAATACCTAAACGTAGGGGGTTAGGATGTTTGAATGGTGTGATTTGCGTGCTGATTGTTGTTGATTTTCTGATGCATATCATGACATAGAGGTTTTTTTATTTTAATTAAGAGGATAGTAGCATGAGTGTTGTCTCGATGCTATCCTTACATTGTTGCAACGGGTTAGTAAATGCATTGGAAAGCCTGGTTGTGCATCACGTGTTTCTGATTTAAAATTATGTTTGAGCACTTTAGGATCATTCACTTTGCATGTGCATGTAAACCATTGTATCGGAATAAGAAAGACTGGATGCATAGCACCTGTTTTCAATGATAATGACCCACGTTTGAGTGTGGAAAGGCATCCTAAGCCGTAGGATAGACGTTCGTTTCTTGGGGGATTATTTGGTGAGGACACATGGTATCTCCTGGAGTACTTTCGAAATGAAAGAGTGGAGTTTGTTTGTTTGTTTTATATGTTGAGCAGCGCATCAAGGGGCCAATCCTTGCGATGTAGGACAGCTGTAGTGGAGCCGCGGTGTTTCTACTGAGATGTTGCCTCCTATGTATGTGATTATTGTGGCATGGCCAATGTGTATGGGTTCTCCCTTTGAGGAGTTTATAGAAAGGGAAACGTTGGACTACTAAACTATAAAATTATAAACGCATAGATTAGGCTTTAGGGCAGTTTGTCCTTTAGCAGAAGATAGACGCTCCTGGTCCACGAGGCCGTGAGGGTGTGTTTGTCTGTTATGAGCATGAGGTCCAGCTAGTGCCATAGCTAGTGCTGGCCCATTTGAGGTCCCATCACATCTGTCATCAACAAACTTCACAATCAAGCCAATCTTGGCGAGTTTAGAAACTAATACTAGTAAAAAAGGAAGCCTTTTCTTTATCTTTCTAACTAGCCACAAAAGCTCGATCTACAACATGCATAATGGACATATTTTACCTAGATTGTTATTCTTGTAGCAAGACAAAAACCAATTCATAAAATCACAAATCATTTGGATTTCCTTTCATCATCAAATGAAGAGTATATGTAAAACTCTAATAAGAATCAAGAAGACAATTGAGAACACTCTGCATAAATGAACTATCAAGCAAAATCTCATTTGCAACAATAGATTGCTTATTAAGATCTTTAACCTTTTTTAAAAAACTGTCAGGCAATCAACTGCTCCTTAAGACCTTTCACCTTTGTCAAAAAACTATCTATGGAGTCACCTTCATCTATATGCTTACTCTCAAATTGCTTACCCAAATAAGCAACATGAGCCTAGTTTCTTCCTTAATACAAATTTGCAAGTATAATTATGGCCCGTAACCAAACTATGAATAAATCTATACCTTGTATAACTTGTTTCTAGTACTTACAACTAGAAAATTGACTTGTAGCCATAGCCTCCACCACCACCTCTGGGAGTCCCCTCCTTTGAAAGATCCATGGTTTGGGGTTGTGAAGCAAAACATGGGGCAAGTAAGTAGCTGGTCATTCCAAGGGCACTTGGGAGCGGCATCCACTACAACACAAGGAACATATAATGATGAAGGAGAAGGAGAAGACAATAATGATGGTACAGGTGCTAACAGAAGGAATAGATAGACCACAATTCTTTAAGCTGCCATGGTGTTGATCGGGAGAGATAGATAGATAGAGAGAGTCATCAAGGCTTGCTTCTTACAATTGAGAAGGTGGCTACTTTGGAATGATCAGGCCCCCCTCCCCATCAATTAAAAATTCTTTTATAATAATATATTATCCACTAGAATTGAGACTCTAATCTTAGAGATATTAATGATATAATATCCACCAAGATAGGAGACTCTAGTCCTAGTCATCTTATGATAATATTGAATTCCATTATGGAATGAGAGCTAGTCCCATTACTCATGTGTGCTTCAGTCTCATGCCCCTAATTTTGCAGGTACCTCTTTCCATGGCAGTAGCTATCTCTCTCATTAGGCTTGTCCCATTACATTAGATGGCTTGCTCACTTAGAAGAGCCAATATCTAAGCCATATGTATAACATATGGTACACACTTCCCATTGAAGGGGTTATGGGCTTACAAAATCCAATAGTACCATAAGTCGATATATGACATACACTCCCCATTTTGGAAACATGTTGGATTAGATGCCAAATTTTGCACATGCATGATCAATATAGCATGAAAGGTAAGCTAGTGCTCAAAATTGGTGCCCCACGCTCACCCTTGCATCCACTCACGTACTTCCCTCTAGGATACATAAGCTACTCTAACCTCTATACTATACACACATCCCATCCAATTCAAACTAGCTTATCTTTTGTAGGTGAGACAAGACAAAGTAAGCCACCATTAGGATCAAACACTCAAATCACCTGGGCACTTTGGTTTCAACACCAAGGTATAACCCAACTAATTTTGAGAATGGGGAGCACATATGCTATTGGAGACAAAGCCAATAGTGTGACACTCATATGGATTGCTATAATTGTGGTGAGATTATGTCATCACACCTTAGCATAACAAAGATAAGGAAAATTGGAAAACTTTCATCAATTTCTATATTGCAATTAGTTGATGTAATGACATCCCATCTTTGCAATGACAATGATGTCACAACACCACATCTGCCTCCACATTGATACATTGTTTCAAATTGTTAAGCTCATTTTTTGTCAATTTAGTTTCACATTTTTTGACTCAAGCATATCTCTTTTTCCTTTTTCAAATTCAAAGAACTAGTATCAAAACACTCAAGGAGGATTAGGGACATTATCTTCAAAGTGATAATCTAGTAGTAAAGCTTGTGATTCATAACCTAGAGATTGTGAATTCAAGTCCATAGGGACACCATGTTCACATGGAGTGTTCATGTGGGTATGGCCCTTGTCCACTCTTGTCCTTCAACACTCATTTGAATCCTCCTTATTTACAAGTTCCCCAAGGAAGAGGATTCAATTGTGATCAAGGTGCATCACTCAATTGGCTCTTAGACTACCTTTGGAAGCCATAGGAGGTGCCCAAATTATTTCATGACTAACATTTGGAAGGAAAGCACCGCACCCCCTATTCCCATGGGCATTCAAGTGTGTGTGTGTCTAACATTAAAGAAAGGGACTATGAGCATCTATTCACATCTATGTGGACCTAATGGAGGAATTATGAAAGGAGCTAATGGGCTTTCCTCTTGTAGCGTTAAACAAGCCAAAATGACCATTATTTAAAAATATATGAGTTCATGTGTGGAATTTATAATTATGTTATACTTGTAAAAGTAAAAAGACATGCACGTTACAAAGTAAATCTAATGTGCTCAATTAATTATGATGGATTACTATGACTTGGTGCTCAAGTGAAAATAATATCATTCCTTAACTTCAACCTTTTCCAAGCTTGAACAATTATCATAAATCATGTCACTAGTTGTATTTTATTTAAGAAGTTAATGTGATACAATGCTTCACGATCAGTCACAACTTGTTCTTTGTGCATCAGTGTTCTAGATGTTTTATGGCATTCACTTTTTCTCTGGCCATTAGGTAATTTATTCCACATGCCCATATAGTGTCAAGAATCGCGTGGTGGGGGGCCTTGCTCAAGATGTTGCGCCGAACACACACAAAATGCACAAGGAGAAGCTCACTCAAGAGACAAGAAGAGAGATGGAGGCCAAAACGTTTTCTTGCTGATTTCTTCTTCTTCTTCCACACTCTTTACAATGTACACAAAGTATAGATAAGATACAACATAAGGGAAAGTGGCCTACTAAGTCAAACAATGCATAACCGACTACACTAGTCGATTGGCGCTATAACTATGCCAGCTGTAAATAGGTGTAACAACCTGAATATAATAAGTAAAGAGTCAGTGGCCATGTGAGAGTCATAATGACCACCGACGTGCTAAGTGTAGACGTGTGGACCCATCTAACCAGGCGGTCCATCATCAATGTCCGCATGTGTTGAGCTTGTCATCTCAACACTCCCCCTTAAGCTCAACTGCATCTCTGCAACTCCAAGTAAGCTTCAAAACTTTTGAAGCTTCTCTGTACCCAATGTCTTCGTGAAGATAGCTATCTGACCCTGTGTGCTGACATACACCAAGTCAATCTCACCTCCTAGTACCTTCTCTCTCACAAAGTGGTAGTGTACCTCAATATGTTTTGTCCTGGCATGGAACACATGATTCTTAGCCAACTGTATACTACTCATGTTGTCACAATAAATGACAACTGGACCTTCCACCTACACATCCAAATCAGCCATTAACTTTTGTAGCCATACTACCTCACATGCTGCAACAACATCACCTCTATACTCAGCCTCTGTACTCGACAAAGCAACTGTAGATTGCTTTTTGCTACTCCAAGCAACTGCTACACTACCAAGAGAGAACATGTATCCGCTAGTAAATCTTCTATCAGACATACTACCAGCCCAATCTACATTTGTGTATCCAAACACTTGTATATCTGTACCTGCCTCATTGAAAAGTCCATAATGTAATGTGGACTTCACATATCTCAATATGCATCTGACTGCATCCAAATGTGGCTTTCTACGTACTTGCATAAACTGACTCACAAGACCAACAGCATAGCTCAAGTCTGGCCTTGTAATGGTCATGTAGATCAAACTCCCCACTATCCTCCTGAACATAGGAGGGTCTTCTATCTCATCCCCAACATCAGCACTCAACTTTACATTCTGCTCCAACGGGACTGAAAGTGGTTTGCATGCTGTCATATCATACTTGGCAACATATCCAAGCCATACTGTCTTTGGGACAGCCATATACCATCATCACATCTGATCATCTCAATGCCAATGAAGTACCTTAGCTCACCTAAATCCTTCATCTCAAACTTCTTCTTCAAAAAATCCTTGACTTCAACAATCCCACTATCACTATCACCTGTAGTAATCAAGTCATCCACATAGATGACTATGATGACCAAACCTGCATCTCCCTTTCTCACATAAAGTGAGTGATCAACATCAGAAACATAAAAGCCAATATTGACAAGATACTCTCTGATCTTGTCAGACCATGCTCTAGGTGCTTTCTTGAGCCCATAGAGCACCTTCTTCAACCTGCACACATACGTGGGATGCTCTAAATCTTCATAACTTGCTGGTTGATCCATATACACTTCTTCCTGTAAATCACCATGCAAGAAGGCATTCTTCACATCCATTTGCTGTAATCTCCAACCTTTGGCTGCTGCCAAAGCAATCACACATCTGACAGTTGCCATCCTAGCAACTGGACTGAAGGTTTCTTCATAATCTATGCCATATGTCAGGGCATAGTCTTTTGCATACTAGATCCCAAGTCTTATTGGCCTCTAATGTAGCCATCTCCTCATCCATTGCTGCATCCCAATGAGCATGACCAACAGCCTCCTCAAAACATGTGGGCTCAACATCCTCAACTAGTTTCACCATATAAGCATAATGGTGAGTTGCATAACCTTCAAAACCATCTTTTAACAGGGTATCTGACCCTGCTAGATCTGCGTACCATCGGATCACTCAATGGAGCCTTTATATTACTATGAGCTCTTTGTACACCTGGTGTCCTGACAGAAGGAATACCAAGCTCATCATCCAAGCTCTCTGAGCCACTAAAGTCTCCATCAAGAACTGCATCAATGCCATCTGACACTTTATTCTTTCCTTTGTCTTTACCTGTAGTGCTACTAGATGCACCTGAAGATATAGAGGTACTCCTTAGTCTCCCAGACCAAGGACTACCAGATGATGTCTCTGGTCCACTAAGAGTCCGTGATTCTTGCTTTTCAACCTGCACATGAGTGTCATGATCATCATCGTCATCCAATGCATCACCACTAGATGTATACCAACTGCTCATTTCATCAAAGATGACATCCTTGCTCACTCTGAACTTACATGTGACAGGGTTATAATAGCGATATCCTTTCTGCTCTAAAGAGTATCCAATAAAAACACATTTTTCTGCATTTGGATCAAGCTTATTCCGTAGCTCATCTGGCACATGAATGTATGCAACACAGCCAAATACCTTCAAGTGCGATACATCAGGCTTCTTGCCAATAAAGCATTCTTCAGGAGTCATCCCATGAACTGCAGGTGTGGGAGTTATGTTCATAATATAAACATCAGTATGAACAGCCTCATACAAAAAATGCTTAGGCATATTCTTTTCAGCCATCATGGTGCGTGCAACTTCTGCAATATGCCTATTTTTCCTTTCTGCAATCCCATTTTACTGTGGGGTATATCTGCATGTGAACTGTCTCTTTATCCCATGAGACCTCAGAAAATCACTGAACTCATTTGAGAGGTACTCTCCCCCTCCATCTTACCTCAAGCACTTTACTTTCAAGCCTGTTCCTCTTTCAACTGCAGCCTTGAAAGTTCTAAAGTGCTCAAAAGCTTCACTCTTTTCCTTCATAAAATATACCCACAGCTTTCTAGAACAATCATCAATGAATGTGACAAAGTATGAACTGCCTCCAAGAGATATATTTTGTGTAGGCCACCAAATGTCTGTATGCACAACATCAAGGATATTTCTGCTTACATCTCTGTCATGTGAAAAGGGTTGTCTTGCCTGCTTACCAAACTGACATGCTTTGCATACCTTATGAAATTTTGCAACTCTAAATGTAGGCAAACCTGTAACCAACCCTTTGGACTACATTAATTTCAGCCTTTGTACATTTGCATGTCCAATGCGTTTGTGCCAAATTTCAATATCTGCAACAACATCTTTTCCTTTAGCATACATAGCAGCATTCATAGTAGGAATTCTAGCATCCAGAGTAAACATACGTCCAACTCTACTTCCCTTTGCTACCAATCTGCACTTGTCATTGAAGTCTTCTACAAAGCAACCCTTTGCATTAAATGTGACTTGCAGCCCTTGCTCTACCATTTGACCGACTGACACCAAGTTCTTTGTAATAGATGGCACATGTAATACATCTGAAAGACTCTTTGTCTTACCATCATGCAAGGACAAGGGAACTTTTCCAATATGTGAAATTGGGTGGCATGAATCATCACCCGTCTGCACATAACCTGTATTTTGCAAATCTTGCATCTCTCCAAACCATTCTGCATGGCTGGTCATATGATTGGATGCACCTGAATCAACATACCAAACATCATCATGTGTTCCCTTTCCTGTAACAGCATTCAGCATATGTTGCATAACAAACGGACATTCATTTTTGTCTTCATTCTGTCGTGAAGACGATGCATAGTTTCCTTGCTGCAACTTACCACTGCGAATATCATCTTTCTTAGCATAACATTGGGCTGCAATATGACATGTTTTGCCACAGTAGTGACACACAATACCAGAGTTGTTAGAACCTCTATTCTGCCATCCACCTCTTCCTCTAAAGCTCCCCTGCCTCTAAAGTTACCACGACCTCGTGAAACCTGCATATTGCCAAATTGCTGATTCAATTTTCTTTGTTGAAGGCAGCGGTGGCAATCAGTACGATTTTAAGCGGCAAGTCCCTAAAGCGCTAATGCTAATTTTCATGGAAAATCAAATGGTGAAAAATGGTCGAGGTGGAGTTTTTCTAGATGCAAAACAACGTCAAGAATCCAACGCAAGTCTCAGATCTCAATTTCGAGGTCATTTGATTCCCCTTTTAATCCTCGCAAGGTTCAGGGTTGTGAAGCAGCTACTGGATCTGGAAGTTGAGAAGAGGGTGACAGGGCCCATATTTGTAGATTTCGATGCCATGGAACCACCCATCTTGATGGATCTCGAATCTGATGTCGTTTGCCCCTCCAAAAGTGAAAAAACCACTTGCCGAAAGTGTGGAAGCAAAAGCATGAACTAGATAATTTGATTAAAAGGTTAAAAGCTCTTAACAAAGAGCTTAACAACCAAGAAGCTCACAAAATGAAAAGTTGTTGGGGCGAGGGGGGGGGGAGGGAGACGCGTCAAATTTTCGACGCCCCATTTTTCCCCCATTTTTTATCATTTTTTGATCGGTCTAAGGCAGGAGGAATCCTCTTGGCTCTGAGATGCTTCTATCCTTCGCCCTCCATCGCCATAAACGGATCAAGGAATGATGCACTAAGCAAAGAGATAGAAAACCAGTCTTTCTCTCTTCTCCCTCTCTCTCCTGTATAGAGGCAATTCATGTGCAAGAAATCAACAAGAAGAGGGGCTAAAGGATGCTTGTTCGGCTGTGATTGGATTGCTTCAAGATGAAGAGGAGGCTAAGGAAAGAGGTTTAGCACTGAAGAATGGTTGTTGGTGGGCTGCCCAGAATAATTATTTAAAAACCCGCAACATGCAAGACACGCAGTACGCTCCAATTTTATGAAGAAATTTACTTGTTTTTGTTGTTTCATGGTCCAAATATTGTTCATGTGCGATGAATGTTTGTACTTTGAATCTTGTTTGCATCATGTTTGAGGGCCATAACTACAGAAATCCAGAACCTGTAATGATTTATAGCCATTTAGGAAAAAATAGTAAAAAAGAAAGAAAGTTGGAGTTTTCATGCTCAAAAAATATAGAAAAATAAGATTTATATGTGTGAATGTTTGGCGAGGTTAAAGCATGAGGTGAAGCCTCAGTTTGGTCTCGTCCTTTGTGTTATAGTACGCGTTTATTATTTTTTACATATAAAAATGACACAAAATAACCATTTACACCTATGCAACGCAGCAACACCTATACGGTGGGGAGGGGGAGAAATTTTGTGTGACAATCTAATTGCTGAAAAGATACAAATTTTGATTTTCCTCTTTGTGCATAGCATTTCGTTCTATAATTAAATATAGGCGACTAGTAGCACGGAAGTTCCGGTGCTAGTCCCTAAAGTAGCGCAGCACATAATGCTTAGTTAAAATTCATGAAAGGGCTATTTTTCGCACCTCACATGATTGGTTTTTTAATCATAAAATTGTTTGCACAATTGTCATACACCTTGCATCAAGCGTGCCACGTGGTATCTCTTGGAATGCATTGCAATTGATTGATAAACTTTGACCAACGCTGAGAGGACAGGAAACCTAAGTCATAGATTAGATGGCTGCTTCCGTTAGGGAAAGTTTTGTCAGGCAAATCAAAATCTCCTGGAATGCTGAATTATGAAAGAGTGGAGTTTGTACGTTATGTTTTATATGTTGGAGCGACGCATCTTGGGGCCAATCCCCAAGGTGTAGGAGAGTTGCAGTGGAGCCGTGGCAATCAGCCGAGAGGTGCTTCCCTTTGTGTGTATTACGAGGCATTATGCCTATATGTTATGGGATCTCCCTTTGAGGAGAAGGGAAGGTGAATGTTGGACTACATATTGGATACAAACCCAAAATCGTCATAAGCATTTAGTGCAAAGTGAGTCTTAGATGCTCTTGGCCTGCGATGCCGTGTGGTGGGGTTGTCTGTCGTATGCATGAGTTCTGGCTCTTGCCATAGCCAGTGCCGACCCATTTTAGGTCCCATTAGTGGTGCGTCCACCGGGAGCCGCCAACAAGTGGTGGTTCTCGAATCTAGGGATTTTAGGGACCAAATAGTTGGCTTATGTCCTCTAACAAGGGTTGTCAAGTCGAAATACAAAAAGCAGAATGTGCTGAGAGGCCTAAACGGCGGTTCGAGATCGTAAGACGCTATTCTTCTCAAAGGAGCAGCCCATTATGGATAAGTGGCAGTGGTTCTAGTAACCTAGGTGTTACGAGTAGCTCTTTGAGTGCAAGTGGAAGTCTTGGTACTTTTCTATTTCCAATTAATCAACCCACAACAAGTGGGGGTGTAGTGTTGCCTACACAAACTCCTATTGTCAATTCGGTTGTAGCAATGGCCCAACCTATTGCAATTCCAGTAGGTACACCGGATTTACCAACGTTAGGAGCACCTTTGCCCATTTTCCATGGGCTAGCATAAGAAGATGGAGAACTCCACATTAAGGAGTTTCAAACGCTCATGTTCAATTATCAAATCCAAGACGAAGGACACCTAATGATGTTCTTCAACATGACGTTGAAAGGAAGAGCGGTAGTGTGGTATCACGGTCTAGAAGCCAAAACCATAACTAGCAATGCCCAATTCTTTACAGATTTCCATAGGGAGTTTGTCCCTGAGAAGGGTGGACAATATTGGTTGCGTGTTCTAAACGTAGCATGCCAAGAGCCAAATGAGAATGTCCAAGTATATGCCAAGAAACTAAAGCAAGTTCTTCGCAAACTTAACACTTATATTCCCATTCCAGTGGCTGCACTGTTGCAATATTTCCTACATGGATTGGATTTTAATATACACATACAATTGAGTAGTGTTGCTTTGGCCGATATTGACACTGCCATTACCCAAGCAGAAGGAGTACAGTCGTGCTTGCAAGCGGCTTATGCAACAAGGATAAATTGGAATGGTAATAATTTGGCCTTGACCAATGGGAGTCAAGGGGACCCCATATCAAATATGAGTGGTAGAGGGAGTATTATGTTGAATCTGCCTATGTTACTAGCTCCTCCTATTATGACTATGCCTATGGCTAGTCAAGCGGCCTCACTAAATAGTGGTGGAAACCAAACAATGAATCCTAATGTTGTCTAAGTTGGTCAGCGGATAATTCCTAATCAAGTGGTTAGGCCCACGGGGCGACAGATTGACGATCGCGGCTATGAGTTGATGAGTGCTTCTAATGTCCTTGGTGAAGTCAAGGATATGATGAAGCACTACACCGATATGATCTCTAAACAGTATTGACAAATAGCTGTGGATGTCAATTTTCTTAAGAAGTAACAGAATTTGATAGGGAGCCGACGCCCCGAAGAGGGTGTCCCTTCAAGATTTAGCTGCTATCTGTTGGAGTAAGATCAGTTCTCTCCAACAAGAGAGTAAACAACCAGGTCTAGTTAACCATCGCACACAAAGGAATAATCTCCAACAAGACGATGGACCAAGGCAAATACTACAAAGAGAAAAGGCTATTGTAGAGGAGTTACCTCATGGCAGTGGAGTCAGCCTTATTGAGGCTGTACGTATCAATGATGCTGAAACTTCTAATCTACGAGCCGTTACAAGAGGTCAAAAGATTAAAGAGGGGGACAAATGAATTTAAAACCTGTCGAGGGAAGCCCTAAGCAAGATGCTAGGGAAAAGTGAGTCCTAAATCCTGATAAGGAAGGTGGACCGTTAAGACCTGTTGGTAGTAAAGTCGTTCCTAAGGAGGATAAAGGATTGCCAAGAAAGAAGGTAAAGGCTAAAAAAGAGGCACCAAAGCTGATGGAAAGACCAAAGGAGAGAATGGTTTGGTGAGACAAGAGAACTTAAATTGGCTAATTATCACAATTTTGATCTAGCAAGTTCTCTTTGCGAAGTCAAACCAGACGTGAATCTCCTGCAATTGATTAAACTTTCTCTAGGAGTACGTAAGGAATTCAAGAAAATCCTGCGTATAGGGTATATAGTAGAACCTTTGGGCATAGCTAGAGTGGGGGAAGATTGGTTCGATCATGCTGAAAAGCATTGCCCTAGGGTTCCAACATATGTGGATGGAATATTAGTGGAGCATGCTATCGTGGACACTAGATCCTCCGTCAATATCATAAGTTCAGACTTGATGGAGAGGTTAGGTCTAGAGATCCAAAAAGACGGCTCCACACTTCTTAGGATGGCTGATGATAGTCTAAGACAACCAAAAGGTTGCATTACTAAGGTCCACCTTATAGTTGCGACCGTGGAATGCTATCTGGACTTTAGGGTGATAAGGTTTGCAGGACATCCTAGCTATCGGGTTTTGCTAGACAAGCAATGGATTCTACGGACAGACTGTCAAGTCGATATACCCATTGGTCGAGTGATTCTAGGTCGAGATGCCCATCGTGTAATAGTGGATGCTTACCCTGATCAGGGTCTCCTTAGAGTGAGAGAGCTCCACTATCCTCCACTAAACTAGAAACAGTAGATGATCCATCTGGTAATGAGACGTCATCGAGAGATGGATCTAAGGAAGGGTCCACTACAGAGGATATTTATCGGATAACCTTGAATGAGCCGATAGAGCCTCATGATCGAATAAGAGACGCGAACGTTATTGAGCTGGATCTTGGTACGCTAAATGATTCGTGGCCAATTAAATTAGGGTCCATGCTCAGTTCGAAAGAAAGAGAGGATTATGTGTCCTTAATTCGAGAGTTCCGTGATATCTTTTCTAACTTCGGGGTATTTCTCCCAATCTAACTGTGCATACTATTCCTGTAAAGGAAGGTACCCACCGCATACATCAGAAAGTAAGGCGTAAGCCTTTTGAATTAAGGGACGGGTTGTATGAGAAACTACAGAAGTTGTGGAAAGCGGGTTTGATCTTCCCTATTCAGCATATTGAATGGTGCTCACCAGTTGTGATCAGGAAGAAGAATAATAATCAAATCCGTCTTTGTGTAGATTTTAGAGAGTTGAATAAGCAGACTGTTAAAGATTACTACCCATTGCCGTTTATTGACCAAATTTTGGATCAACTAGCGGGTAGGGAAATCTATTCATTTATGGGCTGCTTTGTAGGGTATAACCAAATGGCAATCGCTGAGCAGGACAAGCTAAAAATGACGTTTATTACAGTCCTCAGTACCTTTGCGTACCATGTGATGGCGTTTGGGTTGTGTAATGCACCTGGTTCATGGCAAAGAACAGTCGACAATACCTTTGGTGACATCTCCCTAGAGGAGTTGAAAGTATTCATTGACGATCTGGGGGCAACCACCGTAAGGGATAGACAGTTGATCATTTTGCGCAAGTGGTTTGAGTGTTGCAAACAATTTTGCATAGCTCTTAACCCACAGAAGTGCATATTCAAAGTCCCTTATGGGCTCTTGTTAGGCCATGTGGTCAGTTCCGTAGGGATTGCAACTGATCTTGAAAAGATCAAGGTCATAGTTGCCATGAGTCCACTACGTACTCCAAATGAAGTGCATAGCTTTTTGTCATCAGTAGGGTATTATTGGAGGTTTATCAATGCCTTGGCTAAAAGAATGTTGCCGCTGACAAACCTATTGTCCTTTAACTATCAATTTACATGGAATGTTGCTTGCAAAGTGTCTTTTGATGATGTGAAGCAGGAGCTTGCCAAAGCACCTATTTTAAAAGCACAAAAAAGGGGCGAAATATTCTATATATTTTCAGCAGCAACCATGTATAGTATCAGCTGTTGTTTAGCTCAAATTTGGGAGGAAAAGTGGTACCATCCGATAGCTTTTGGTAGTCAGAAGTTGGGCATATTGGAAATTAACTACACCTATATGGAGACGTTGTGCCTTGCGATGGTATTTGCGACCAAAAAGTTCAGGCACTACATTCTTTATGAGAGGGTGGTTTTTTATACGAAGGCGGAAGGGCTTTGATTGTTGTTGAATAAGTTACAGCCGCCTGACCGTTTAGCAAAGTGGTTAATCACTTTGTAGGAATTTGATTATGAGATTAAGAGCAAGCCGCCGAAGCTTCAGGGCATTGTAGAGTGTCTTGTGGATTTGGGAAAGCCAAAAGAGGTCGTGGTTGAAGAAAGTGACATGGAAACTTTGTTCAAGATTGATACGACGTCTATTCCCTCCTAGTATGCTGCTATAATGCACTATCTTTCTACGAGAGAGACTGGAGCTACTTTATCAAAATTAGAGAAGAGGAAGATTAAACAGCAAGCATTGAAATTTTCCTTGATCGCAACACATTATATCGGTAGGGTGTTGATGATATCTATCACCGATGTGTGATGCCTTGACGAGGTTCCTTTCATCTTGGAAGAGTGCCATGACTCCGTGTGTGGAGGGCACTTCGATGGGCGGTTAACGGCACAGAAGGCTTTAAGAGCTGGATATTGGTGGCTGTCCAACTTCCAAGATTCATTTGACTATGTCAAGAGATGTGATACATGTCAAAGACATGATAGTCGAGAGAATAGGAAGCGTCCACTTACGCCTATCATGGCTATCCTTTCATTTGAGAAGTGGGGCATTGAATTTATGGGTCCTTTTACCCCGTCCTCTAGTACTCAGAAGAGATATATTATAGTAGCAATTGATTACTTTACAAAGTGGTCAGAAGCACGGGCGACGAGGCATGACAATGCAAAAGAGACTGCCAGTTTCCTACTTGAGCAAATCATCTGCCGTTTTGGTCCGCCAAAGGAAATAGTATCGGACCGTGGAACTCACTTTTTAAATAAAGTGATTAAAAGCCTGACTGAAGCATGGAAAATTACGCATAACAAGACGACCCCCTATAATCCGCAAGCAAATGGACAAGTCAAAAGTACCAATAAGCAGCTTGTGGGTATCCTATCCAAGATAGTCTTTGAAAAAAAGCGAGACTGGGATACAAAAATATATGTGGCAGTTTGGGCGTATGATACGATGTTTAAACGAGCCACTAGCCACACCCCATTCAAATTAGTTTACGGGGGGAGTGTGTATTGCCCTTAGAAATTGAGTTGCTGTAAACGCCCCGAACAACGTAGTATGCTTAACAATTATGATATTCGCTTGTTTTCGAGATTTAATATAAAAGAGAATGAACACTTAAAGCTGAAAATGAAAATTGCTCACAAAATTACAGCCATGAAAATGTAAAAGTAATGGAGACAAAATTGAGGGTTGAAGATGGGCAACCCCCCCCGAAGGAATGTATTTCTGCTCAACCCAAGTCCCTTAGGGAAGAGCTCAGTTACAATCAACCTGAGAGTGAGAAGAAGTAATTCTCACTCTCACAAGATCATGCAAAGATGTACAAACACACATGCATTATCTATTATGCAATGATAAGAACTGATTTCTTTACAATATGAGAGAAGAAAAAGGGAAATTCAGCCTTTCTCCATTGTTGATCAGCAGTACATGGATAGGGCTTACTTCTTGTGGCTAAAATGGAAGAAAGAGCTCGAGAAGGAGGTGTTGTAATGAATTTACAGGCTTGCTGACTTGTAAAAAAAAACAGTGATAGAAGAGGGAATATGGAGGAATTTGATAATGGAGAAGTGGGGGATGATGATGGGGATGGATGGGGCCAGTTTCTGGCTATCTGTGAGTGCTGTTCATGAGTTTACATCAAAGAAAAATGATGATGAATGAAGAAAAACGAGCTCTTATTTATAGGAGAGGGGAGAGCTAGTACAAAAGGGGAAAGTGGAGTAGCACAAGACAAGTGTCCAGCCACATGTCATGAGATGTGACAAGTGGTGGGACACTTGGAAACTTGTGTGACAAGTGTCTTGACACTTGTCTCTTCTCTATGGCCTTCCTTTTTGGGTTGAATACTGTCAAGAATAGAAACAACCAAATTTAGTAAGCACAGTCAGAGTACAGAGCTTACTATTTTTAGAATGACATCCCTATTTTTTAGGACTAGCATTTTTAGGCTAATTCGAGGCTCCTAAAATTTAGGGACCTCCTAAAATTTAGGGATCTCCTAAAATTTAGGGACCCCCCAAATATGGGTATCATATGAAAGCTTTTTCTGTGTACATCGCAAAAATGGTATCCGAATCTTCATGTGACTTTCCTATGCAAAGAAATGTGCATTTCAAGCTTTCAGCCCACACATGCACATTATACAAGCATTTCATGATCATGCCATCTTGTTGATTGTAACTGTCTGTTGTGGTGGATCTAGCCCACACTTCAAGGCATCAATCCTTTCTGTGTGCGAGTCTAACCCTGATATGTGTGAGTTCTAGTCACAGGCGCCCAATCGGGTCATATAGGTGGAAGTGTGAACTATCTTTTCTCTAACCCACCGCGTGGGTCCACCATAACCTGTGACCACTCATTAGTGGCCAGCTCCAATGCACTTTTCTTTATATCTAATTAGTGCAAAGGAAATAAATTTAATAAATCATTATATAGACAAATTAATGAAAAAGGATACAAATTCTGTTTCTATAGAGTTGTGACAGCCCTCTGGCTTTTATTCAGCTGTCCTCAGCTGAAAAGCTTCTTGATATTGCTGTAGAATATTTGGGTAATCCTTCATGAATTTTTCATCTACCCACTGTGCATCTGTTGTGGGTAGATTCTTGAATTTTAGTAAGAATTTTCGTGTCACAAGGCCCCAAAATCTTTTCAGGTTCCAAGAGTTGCTCTGTTTCTTCAACTTCTGGGGGATCTTCAGTAATGGGTTCCTTTGGTTCTGGTCCTATGTAAGGTTTTAGCAAACTTACATGAAAAGCATTGTGTATTTTCCAATGAGTAGGAAGCTCAAGTCGATAAGAAACTTCATTTATTTTCTCAATCACTTTGAAGGGTCCAAAGTATCTACTGGAGAGCTTTGGAAAAGATGAATTTTGACCAGAACCTTGTTTGAGCCTGCTTTTATCAAACTTTAGCAAGACATATTGACCTTTTTCAAAAGCCAAATGTCTTCTTCGTTTATCTGCTTGCTTCTTTTGTCGCTCTTGGGCAACTTTGATAGTGGCTCGAACTTGATCCATTGCGGTTTTTAAATCTGAAGCAAACTCATCAGCAGCAAAAATCTTATCTTTAGTGCGAATAATTGGAGGAGGAATCACTTTACCCTGTACTATTTCATTTGGAGCTTTCCCTGTGGATGAGTGCACTGTATTGTTGTAAGCAAACTCCAATAATGGAAGATATTTCTCCCATTGTGACTTATGTTCACTAACATAAGCTTTCAACATATCCAAAAGAGTGAGATTCATCACCTCTGTTTGGCCGTCAGTTTGAGGATGAAAAGCTGAGGAGAACTTTAAAGTGGTTCCCAAATTCTCAAATAAAGCACGCCAAAAGTTACTTGTGAATTTGGAGTCTCTATCTGAAATGATCTCAGAAGGCATACCATGTAATCTGAAGATATGTTGAATGAAAAGTCTTGCAGCTTGTGCGGATTTCAATGTTTTATGACATGAAATAAAATGTGATTGTTTGCTGAATCTATCAATTATGACCCAAATCATATCATGACCTTGAGGTGTTCTTGGAATACCTGAGATGAAATCCATTGTGATAGATTCCCATGGATCTTTGGGCACTGGAAGAGGTTGCAACAATCCTGGAATCTTCTGCCTATCATATTTGGATTTTTGGCATACCAGACAAGCCTCAATGAAGTTATGTGTATCTTTTCGTAATGTTGGCCAATAAAAGTAGCGCTCAATTGCACTTAGAGTGGCTGCCCTCCCTCTATGCCCTGCATAAGGGGGTTCATGACTTTCTTTAAGCACCTTTTGTCGAACAGGAAGAGTGACACAAAGGCGATTGTTCATGAGAAGGTAACCGTCTTTGATGGAATAATCTGGATGAGAATCTCCTTGCTGTAAATTTGACCAAATTGCTGCAAAATCAATATCTTCATCATAAGTATTCTTCATCGTTTGAAAATCTTCATGATGAGCCACTGTAATAGTTGCAATGCGAGGCACTCTAGAAAGTGCATCAGCAACTACATTTTGTTTCCCTGGAGTGTACATAATTTGAAAATGAAACATAGACAAGAAATTTTCCCATCTTGCATGTTTCTCCTGCAAATGCTTTTGAGTCTTGAAATACTTCAAGCTTTGATGATCGGTTTTAATAAGGAATTCATTGCCTAAAAGATAATGTTTCCATATCTTTAAAGCATGAACCACTGCTAAGAGCTCCTTTTCATAAATGTCATACCTTTTCTCCACATCATTTAGACGGTGGCTTTCAAAGGTGATGGCATGGCCTTCTTGATTTAGCACTGCACCGATACAATCACCGCAAGCATCTGCTTCCACCACAAATGGTTTTACCAGATCTGGAATGATAAGAACAGGTCTAGAAGTAAGAGCTGTTTTCAGCCTTGTAAAGGCTGCCTTCTCTTTTTCCTTCCATTGGAAAGAGATCTTCGTCTTTGTAAGGTCATGAAGTGGAGAAGCCATATGTGCAAAATGCTTGATGAAGCGGCGGTAATAAGAACATAAGCCAAGAAACGATCGCACCTCATGTACATCACGAAGATGAGGCCATTCTTGGATTATCCTGATCTTTTCAGGATCCATCTGAATCCCTTCAGAAGAGATGACATGCCCAAGGTAATTTATTTTATGCATGAAAAATTCACTCTTTTTACCATTTACCAAGAGTTGATTTTGTTGTAGTAATTGTAGAACAATTTCCAAGTGTTGATGATGCTCCTCTTCATTCTTGCTAAAGACAAGAATATCATCAAAGAAAGTATCGACATATTGTCGATGCTCTCTAAAGATGCGCTCCATCATTCGATTAAAGGTGGCTGGTGCATTGGTTAATCCGAAAGGAATCACCAAGAATTCATAAAGATCGTATGAAGTGCGGAAAGCAGTTTTGTGTACATCTTGTGGTATTACCATAATTTGATGATAACCACTCTTTAGATCAATGCGGCTGAAAACCTTTGAGCCTCCTAGACGATCCAAAATGTCGTCAATTCTAGGAATAGGAAACCGATTCTTCACAGTGATTTTGTTGAGGGCTCGATAATCAATGCACATCCTGAATGTGCCATCTTTCTTTTGAACAAGAAGAACCGGTGAACAAAATGGTGAGCTACTTGGCCTAATTAGCCCATGGTTGAGTAGGTCTTCGACTTGCTTTCTGATTTCTTCTTGTTGAGGACGGCTCACACGGTATGGTGCTATATTAGGAGGAGAACTGCCCGGGATAATATCAATATGATGGTCTTCTGGCCTTTCTGGGGGAAGCTGATAAGGAAGATCTTCCGAAAAACAATCTTTATACTTTTCCAAGAGCTGAAGTTGCTCTTGTTTTTTAGCATTCATATTATCTTTTACATCAGTGACATAAAGCAGACAACATTGAACACAATCCTTAATTGCTCTAGAGACTTGCATATGGCTTACCATAGGTATGGTGTCTCCAGAAACTCCAGCTTGGATCTCGTACTTCTTGCCTTTGTTGGTGAGTTCTACCTTCTTTTTCTGAGAGAAGATGGTTGAATCTACTCTATGATTCCAGGGCATGCCAAGAATCACATTGCAACCATCAAGGTCTCTGATACAGAAGGTATCTTCGTCACTGTAGCCTTGAATTTGAAACTTGAGCTTGCCAATGTAGGGTATCACAGTCTTCACTGTGTCACCTTCATCAGCATTTAAAGCTTGACGAACTTCTGCCGGAGTGTCCATCTCTTCATTCTTTAATCCAAGCTCTTTAGCTAATTGCAAGGAAATGATATTTTCCTTCGCCCCAAGATCTATCAAGAATAGTGCTTGCTTACCTTGCAACTGTCCCCAAGCTTTTAATAATTTGCGTGTTTCTGGAGTGTGAGTTGTGTTTGCAACTACATCACTGATAGCATTGATTTTTACTGGCGACTTAGGCTTGTTGTCAGAAACCTTGCTTTGTCCCTTGTTTGGACATTGCTTCGCTATGTGGCCTGCTTGTCCACATTTAAAGCACTTCCCTTCTTTCATGAAGCGTTACTTTTCTTCTTCAGAAAATTGCTTTGCTTGTGGGTATAGATTGGAGCGAAATTGAGGAGCATTAGGAGGTGCATAGGGCTTCATCTTCTTTTGATTTGATGGCTGCTTGTGCCATTGTTTTTGTCCTTCATTTGGGGCTGAATACTCCTCATCATCAGCTACTCTCTTCTTATCATTCTTTTGGAATGATTTGTTGCCATTGTGCTCCATTTCCCATGTCTCAGCATGGTCAATGAGTTCCCTGAGACTAGAACAATGATAATGATTAAGAGCAGTACGAAGTTTAAAATGCAAACCTCCTTGAAACTTCCTAAGCTTTTCCAAACTACTAATCTTCTTGAAATGTTGGACCTTCAAAAGTAGCTCCCAAAATCTCTTGGTATAGTCACCAAGTGACTCATTTTTCCTTTGCCAAAGCCGATCCCATTCCATTTTTACATCTCTTTTGAAATGAACAGGAAGAAATTGGCTTTATATCAGGCGAACAAAGGACCGCCATGATTTTGGGGCAGCATGATCATATTCCAACCCCGTCCACCAAGTATGGGCTAAGTCGGTTAAATGTAAAGCTGCAAACTTAATCTTTTCTTTTTCTTTATACTTGTCACAACCATACAAAATTTGAAATTGACGAATAAACTTCAGAAGAAGATCAGGATTTTGGGAACCATCATACATACTGAACTTGATCTTCTTTTCAAGTTGAGATAGTGACTTAGTCTTCTTCTTCTTCTTATGCCTTCGTCCATGCTCGGATCTTGAGGTTGAAGATGATGAAGTGCTTGATGGGGATGAAGATGGAGACGAGGGTGAAGAATGTCGACGCCTTTGACGATGATGAGATCTTCCACGAGAAGGGTGTGACTCTTCATTACTAGAAGAGGATCCATCAGAATAGGCGCCAGATGACTTTGAAGAAGAGGATGAGCTTCGACGCGATCTCTTTCTTTGTCTTGAAGTAGAATGGGACTGCCTCTTAGAAGTAGTTGGACTTCTTGATCGGCTCCTTTCATTGGTATGGCTTTGTCTCCTTGAAGTAGAGGGGCTTCTTTCCTTGAATTCTTTGGGATTCTCAACTTTTTCTAGTTTGAGAAGTTGCTCACGAATTTGCTAATTCTCCTCTCTAAGACTTTGAATGGCTTGAAGGATAGCACTCGATTGATCCATTGAGACTAAAGAAAAAAAAAAATGCTCAAGCACTCAATGCAAGGGATGAAAACAAACAAACTTATAGTTGTAAGCACTACCAGTGTTGGGGGTGAGGACCGAGCCAAAGCTCTGATACCATTGTAAACGCCCCGAACAACGTAGTATGCTTAACAATTATGATATTCGCTTGTTTTCGAGATTTAATATAAAAGAGAATGAACACTTAAAGCTGAAAATGAAAATTGCTCACAAAATTACAGCCATGAAAATGTAAAAGTAATGGAGACAAAATTGAGGGTTGAAGATGGGCAACCCCCCCCCCCCCGAAGGAATGTATTTCTGCTCAACCCAAGTCCCTTAGGGAAGAGCTCAGTTACAATCAACCTGAGAGTGAGAAGAAGTAATTCTCACTCTCACAAGATCATGCAAAGATGTACAAACACACATGCATTATCTATTATGCAATGATAAGAACTGATTTCTTTACAATATGAGAGAAGAAAAAGGGAAATTCAGCCTTTCTCCATCGTTGATCAGCAGTACATGGATAGGGCTTACTTCTTGTGGCTAAAATGGAAGAAAGAGCTCGAGAAGGAGGTGCTGTAATGAATTTACAGGCTTGCTGACTTGTAAAAAAAACAGTGATAGAAGAGGGAATATGGAGGAATTTGATAATGGAGAAGTGGGGGATGATGATGGGGATGGATGGGGCTAGTTTCTGGCTATCTGTGAGTGCTGTTCATGAGTTTACAGCAAAGAAAAATGATGATGAATGAAGAAAAACGAGCTCTTATTTATAGGAGAGGGGAGAGCTAGTACAAAAGGGAAAAGTGGAGTAGCACAAGACAAGTGTCCAGCCACATGTCATGAGATGTGACAAGTGGTGGGACACTTGGAAACTTGTGTGACAAGTGTCTTGACACTTGTCTCTTCTCTATGGCCTTCCTTTTTGGGTTGAATACTGTCAAGAATAGAAACAACCAAATTTAGTAAGCACAGTCAGAGTACAGAACTTACTATTTTTAGAATGACATCCCTATTTTTTAGGACTAGCATTTTTAGGCTAATTCGAGGCTCCTAAAATTTAGGGACCTCCTAAAATTTAGGGATCTCCTAAAATTTAGGGACCCCCCCAATATGGGTATCATATGAAAGCTTTTTCTGTGTACATCGCAAAAATGGTATCCGAATCTTCATGTGACTTTCCTATGCAAAGAAATGTGCATTTCAAGCTTTCAGCCCACACATGCACATTATACAAGCATTTCATGATCATGCCATCTTGTTGATTGTAACTGTCTGTTGTGGTGGATCTAGCCCACACTTCAAGGCATCAATCCTTTCTGTGTGCGAGTCTAACCCTGATATGTGTGAGTTCTAGTCACAGGCGCCCAATCGGGTCATATAGGTGGAAGTGTGAACTATCTTTTCTCTAACCCACCGCGTGGGTCCACCATAACCTGTGATCACTCATCAGTGGCCAGCTCCAATGCACTTTTCTTTATATCTAATTAGTGCAAAGGAAATAAATTTAATAAATCATTATATAGACAAATTAATGAAAAAGGATACAAATTCTGTTTCTATAGAGTTGTGACAGTTGCCGACCATTAGATTAACAATCAATCATTCTTTGGGTGATGAAGATGCCCTATTTGAGCGGTTTACGACTATAGCCCACTTGGAAGAGCTCAAATTGCAGAGTTTGTTGCACCAGGAGGTAGCTAAATGGCGGATGAAATAGTTGCATGATCTGAAAGCAAAGAAATATACTTTTAAAAATGGGTAGTTAGTTCTATATTCCAATGCGCATAGGGAGCTATTTCTAGTAAAGTTGGAACCTCGATGGGATGGCCCTTACAAGATAGTTTGGATAGGTAAAAATAAATCCACAGTTCTATTAGCTAATCTACAAGGGGTAGAATTTAAGAATAAGGTTAATCTTAATAAGATTAAACCTTATTATTTCTATGTATGCTAACGCGGAAAAATGCATTGTAGGTCCATGCTGGGGCTGATTAGAGACCTCCACAGGAGAGCTTAAATTAGTTGATGGGGCGGTTAATTCCTTTTTTGGAGCACCCATATCTCAAGCAAAGATATCATCAGGGGAGGCTTATCTGGTGGAGCAAGGGATATAAAGTGATTGAGCAAGAAGATGGTACCTTTGTGTGGAAAATTAAAGTTTTCTACCATCACTGTTTACAAATCTTGATAAGCATCCTTGTTGAGTTTAATGAAGAAGGTGCGATGGAGCCGTCAGTTCATCCTCTAAATATGTCGAACTTTGATTATCATAATTACGAATAGGGGAGTTCTTGATAGCTGGCTGTGTAAACCCATTATGGACGTATACATTATACTTTGATGGAGCGTCCAGGGGCCCTAATAGAAAAGGAAGTATTGGAGTAGTTATCTGAGATCCCCAACGTAGAGTTACAATGAAATTAGCTGCTTATCTCGGGGAGGATTTACTGACAACATGGCCAAGTATAAAGCTCTGATTATGGGATTGAATATTGCTAAGAAAGGTGGTATTAGGCGGTTGATAATAAAAGGGGATTCCCAGCTGATCTTAAATCAACTCAATGGGACATATATAGTCCAGAATCCTCTCTTTCGTATGTATCATTGAACTGCTATAACCCTACTTGATGAATTTGAGAGCATATCTCTTCAGCTCATTCCACGTTATTGGAATCAGTTTGAGGATTCCTTAGCTAATTTTGCTTATGAAGAGGCTTTTTCAACTGTGGTCCTAGTGCGGACGTTGTTATTGATAATGAGACAAGACCTGGTCGCTTGTGGCGGTGTTATCAGACCACGCATTATATGGCATGCGATGGTTGATATGGGTAATGCAAAGAGTAGCCGAGACCCATCTACCACTATTATCTTGGACCCATAGGTTGATCAGACGACTTGTTATGCGTACGCCTCTTGCTATATATGTAGGAGTTGTGGGCCATAATTTGATGCATTTAGTTTAGGACTGAGAGCCCTATTTTTCCCTTGGAATGGAGCATATTTGCGTATATCTGCCTTCTTCCAAGGAGGGATCTCTATGAGCTGTTTTGTTTGATTCCATTAGGCCAAGAGGGCCAGTAGCTTTAAGTAGTTAATGTCTGATTTCTTTAGGCCAAGGGGGCCTTTTGTTTTTAGGTTTTAATAATCTATCTCTTTAGGCCAAGAGGGCCCATTAGTTTGCAGTGAAAAGTGCAATTTCTTTAGGCCAAGAGGGCCCTATCTCTATTTGGTGCAAGTACATTTAATGCTTTGTTGTTTTAGTGATTGCACCATATACATGTTGACAAAGCTGGTGGAGGGAGGCATTGCTGCAAAGGAGCTTCTTGTGGCCATTCCAGGTGGTTTCGTCCCCTTTTCAAGTTTTTTTCCTTAAGAAATTAATGATATATGTGCGAGTGAGGGTTACTTTCTTTTGTTTGTTGGGGATCGACACTTGAGGCATGAAGTCCCAGGTTTAGGCTCTATATGTCTGGGGGAGGTCTGAGTAGTCCTTGCCTCTTGCAAGGCATTGTTAGGCATTGAAATACCTGTTTTAGATGGGAGTTCTAGTGACCCTGTTTTGCTGACCTGCTAGGTGGCTGTTCTAGGAGTTCGTGTTAGTTGTGAGGCAGTTAGAGAAGCCTACTAAAATAATGATGGAAAGAGACAAAACCCTAAAGATCTAAAAGACAATATATGAATATATGGAGGTGTGTAAAAAGGGGTTTTAACCCCTATAACAATAGAAAAGCAAGGAAAATTCTTGAGCAATCGTTCATCACCTTGTGAAGGCTTGGTAGGTTCCTCGGGACGAGTAAGACCCGGGGCCGATGCCTTGTCTTCCTTGGGTTGACATCTTGCCATAAAATAAAGAAAATAAAAGAAGGTTGGAGCGAAAATAAAAGTGAGCATTAGAAAAGGATTAAGTGTCGCCTTGCGAGGGCTTGGTAGGTTATTGGGTACCAAGGCAGGACCTGAGACCGATTCCTTACCCGTGTATGGACAATCAGACGCTAAAAGGGAAAAACTGTGCTAAAAAAGATAATGCCTTTTGATCAAGCTATAGGAGTCCTTGCCTAGGAGGAGCTCCTAGTTGAGTTGTCCTTAGTTAGGTAGGTAGTTCAGACCAATACTTAGGGCGACCTCTCTGATAGTTCTTTTTAGCTTGGCTGTGTTGCAGTAGTTGGTTAGTGACTAGCTTCAGGCCTTCTCTCAAATTATGTTGGGCCTACTTCTCGTGGATTTCATGCCTTGGTTTTGTCAGGGGGTAGGGTATGAGATGTGATGTGTTGTGTTGTGTATTTTTTGTATTAGCTTGATGCTCCTATTTGTTGTTTATGTGCAGATCTCTTTGTGGGATTCGACAGGCTGAGTCGCCCTATTCCATGGTCACCAATGACATATGATTTTTGATTCCGAGAAGTGCTTAAAAATAGCAAAAAATTATGAATTTCAGGGGAAAGATAGACTTCATCGAAGGCGGCCGTGGCAATCAGTACGATTTTAAGCGGCAAGTCCCTAAAACGCTAATGCTAATTTTCATGGAAAATCAAACGGTGGCAAATGGCCAAGCTAGAGTTTTCCTAGATGCAAAACGATGTCAGGAATCCAACGCACGTCTCAAATCTCAATTCCGAGGTCGTTTGATTCCCCATTTAATCCCCGCAAGGTTCGGGATTGTGAAGCGGCTACTAGATCTGGAAGTTGAGAAGAGGATGAAGGGCCCCAGCTTTGTAGATTTCGATGCCTTGGAACCACCCATCTAGATGGATCTCAAATCCGATGTCGTTTGCCCCTCCAAAAGTGAAAAAACCACTTGGCGAAAGTGTGAAAGCAAAAGTATGAACTAGATAATTTGATTAAAAGCTTAAAAGCTCTTAACAAAGAGCTTAACAACTAAGAAGCTCACGAAATGAAACGTTGTGGGGAGGGAGGGAGGCGTTACATTTTTGGCGCCCCATTTTTTATCATTTTTTGATCGGTCTGAGGCAGGAGGAATCCTCTTGGCCCTAAGATGCTTTTTCCCCCATTTTTTAATCATTTTTTTATCGGTGTGAGGCAAGAGGAATCCTCTCGGCCCTGAGATGCTTCTATCCTTCACCCTCCATCGCCATAAATGGATCAAGGAATGATGCACTGAGCAAAGAGATAAAAAACCTGTTTTTCTCTCTTCTCCCTTTCTCTCTTGCATAGAGGTAATTCATGTGCAAGAAATCAAGAAGAAAAGGGATTGAAGGATGCTTGTTCGGCTGTGATCGGATTGTTTCAAGTTGAAGAGGAGGCTGAGGAAAGAGGTTCAGCATTGAAGAATGGTTGTTGTTGGCGGTCTGTGGGCTGCCCAAAATAATTATTAAAAAACCCGCAACACGCAAGACACGCGATATGCTCCAATTTTATGAAGAAATTTACTTGTTTTTGTTGTTTCATGGTCCAAATGTTGTTCATATGCGATGAATGTTTGTTTGAATCTTGTTTGCATCATGTTTGAGGGCTGTAACTATAGAAATGCAGAACCCATAATGATTTAGAGCTGTTATTAATTCTTTAAAACCTGCAAAATGACATTTTTAATGGAAATTAGTGGTTTTTTCCAATTTTGAGTTGGAAAAAAGGAGAAAATAGGATAAACTTAGAGAAAATATTAAGTTTCAGTCAAAATAATAAGCCAATACAAATAAATCAAAAGATACCTATTTTTATGAATAATAAATAGGAAAAAATAGTAAAAACTAAAGAAAATTGGGGTTTTCACGCTCAAAAAATATAGAAAAATAAGATTTATATGCGTGAATGTTTGGCAAGGTTAAAGCATGAGGTCAAGCCTTAGTTTGGCCTCGTCCTTTGTGTTATATTACACATTTATTATGTTTTACATACAAAAATGACAAACAACCATTTGGACCTATGCAATGCAGCAACACCTAAACGAGTGAGGGGGGGAGGAAGTTTGTGTGACGATCTAATTGCTGAAAAGATAAAAATTTTGATTTCCCTCTTTGTGCATAGCATTTAGGGATCGTTCCATAATTAAATATAGGCAACTCTAGTAGCACGGAAGTTCCGCTGCTAGTCCCTAAAGTAGCACAGCACGTAACGCTTAGTTAAAATTCATGAAAGTGCTATTTTCGGCACCTCACATGGTTGGTTTTTTAATCATAAAATGGTTGTGCACAATCTTCATACACCTTGCATCAAGCATGTCACGTGGTATCTCCTGGAATGCATTGCAATTGATTAATAAACTTTGACCAAAGCTAAGAGGACAGGAAACCTAAGTCGTATTCGGGCGCTTCTGTTGGGGAAAGTTTTGTGAGGCAAATCAAAATCTCCTGGAATGCTGAATTATGAAATAGTGGAGTTTGTGCGTTATGTTTTATATGTTGGAGCGACGCATCTTGGGGCCAATCCCCGAGGTGTAGGAGAGTCGCAGTGGAGCCGTGGCAATCAGCTGAGAGGTGCTTCCCTATGTGTGTATTACGAGGCATATGCCTATATGTTATGGGATCTCCCTCTAAGGAGAAGGGAAGGTGAACGTTGGACTACATATTGGATACAAATGCAAAATTGTCATAAGCATTTAGTGCAAAGTGAGTCTTAGACGCTCCTAGCCCGCGAGGCCGTGTGGTGGGGTTGTCTGTCGTATGCATGAGGTCTGGCTAGTACCATAGCTAGTGCCGGCCCATTTTAGGTCCCATCAGCCCCACGAGTAGAGAACCCCACTGTCAAGTCCAAGGAACAGGGTCATGACTCACATCACAACCCACCAAGCCTCAATGATGGTGAACCCAACACTGGAGCCTATGAACCCCAGTTCAAATGGGTATCTAAACATCAAGGATTGCCACCTAGAAGCTGACACCCACGCCCTCACAAAGCTAAGGACCCACACTCAAACCATAGAAGGCCAAGAAAAAACTATAAACATCGATGTACGATCGATCGGTCCCCTAGACCTTATTGCAAGGGCAAGGCTACTATGAAGGTAACACCTGGATTTGGCTACCTAAAGCCAAAACAAGCAAAGTTCCTACTCGAATGCCACCCTCATGCTTGGCCACACGAAACATTTAGCCATAGACACTCAGGCCACAAGAGAAGGGCCACAAGTCCATACAACCTCCAAAGCCTAGATTAGCAGGGCGTAAACCAATATGTCGCCCAAAACCACAGTTTTCCACTAACAAACCGCCTAAATCTAGCATTGATGGTACCCCTCAAACCTCATAATTATTTATAACATGACAACTACAAACTACAATTAAACCCATTGAACATGTGGCCAAGCTACAACCTAAGGAGCAAACCAAGCTGCTACAACCATTAGCTGCTGAACTCTCTAGTTCTATCAAACCTCAACCACCTACCAGCCTTAGACCCTCTTATGAGTGGCGATCAATTCTAACCTTGGGTGCAAACTTAGTTGAAAATACAAGGGATGACTTGGTTGCTTGCCTTAGATGCTTGGACGCAACTTTCATGTTTCTTGCTAAAAGCTATGACTACTTAGGCTTGGGACTCTTGGACAAACCTATAGCGACAGAAGTACGGACACTCCCTTGTTCTTGGGAAGAATAAGAATTTATGCTTGTCCAAGCTTCCGAGGTAGCTACAGAGCTGAATGCCACCGAGGTTTCCCGTGAACAAGCGCAACAATAATGCCTCATCACCTCATATGAAAAGTGCATAGCTTGTGCCAACAATCAAGAGATAGAAGACTTGAAACAGCTTGCAGCCAACAACTCCCCTTTCTTGAAAAAATGGTACACTCTTTGCCTCCAATGGGAGCTCAAGGGATGTTAGATCATGTCAAATGCCAAGCAACAACATGCAATCAAAACATCGTAGTATGACCCAACTTATGTTGCTCCAACCTCTTATAGGGTAATAATGACCATTCGTGACCAACCCATGGAAGAACATATTCAAGGACACCCCTGCTTAGATCGCATCCTCATCGAGGAGAAACTATACATTGCTAGTTGCATGGATTCCAGTGACTTCTTGCTCGATGTCCTTAGTTACATCACCCAGCTCAACATCCCAACCTTTGACATGGACTGGTATGCTCACATGGAATATAATCCAAACTTCTATGCTTGGCTCATGCAAAACCACTATACCCATGTGCAGGATGCCCTCTACACTCTAGCCTTCAATCCTAGGAAGGATTCTTCTCACTTCCAAGGTGGAGGGGTAAGGTAAAGATAAGGTAAATCAAACCAAACAATATATAAGGAAAAAAATAAAGGAAAGGCACACATTGGAAACCTCAATGGTAGGATGAAACAACTTATGAGTGTGGAAAAGGTCAATAAAATGTGAAATCAATAGACTAATTGGAAGAAAATTCGACTTCTACACTCAAGCAATTCAATTCAGCAAATATGTAGTTGTTTTCTTTTTATGACTATTCTGAATAACACTAATGTCAATATATGGTTTCATGACAAGCACCCATCATGGCACAGGCCAAGAAAAGGCTGGAAAATTACCTTTTTTAGAAGAAGAACAAGAAAAATACGGTCTTTTGGTGGAAAGACAAGCCTTCAACCAGTATAATTTCTGGCATATCTTCAACCTAGAAGAAATGGCCATCAGGCTATGAGGCAGATCATTGAGCAACGCAATCTGCAAAAATACATGGAAGCAATAGACTAGGGGATAGACTACATTCATTGTGCAGAGTTTTTGCAGACTTTCCACAAGAATCATGACACCATAACTGTGCATGAGGGAGAGGAAACTCGTCGGATGCAGATTGAAATGACCTCGGAGCTGGTGGAAAAAGCATTGGGCTTGGCAAACAAAGTAGAGAGGAAGTCGAAGAGAGATGTATATGCCTTGCTAGGAATGGACAAGGTGAAGGCCCACACCAACGGTGGCATCATCTTAGTGGATATTCCAGATCCCAAAGTCCAACTCCAAGCCAAGATGGTGCACGTGTTGTTTTCTAGTCAAAGGTACAACACCATCATGAGCGGCATTAATGTCCCCTTGTTAGAGAGCATTGTAGCACAGTCGCTAGATGAGGTGAACCTCAATGGTTTTGTGAGGAAGACCATTGAGAACTCGGCAAAGGATTTGGCAATGGTAGGACAGCCTGTTGGAAGAGAATCCCCTACCACCAGGGCTAAAAGGAAAGCTTCATCTTCAAAGGCCTCAACCATTGGATTCGATGGGGTCCTTATCGCCATCATCAAGGAAGTCTTGGGGCAAGGGTAGGAAGAAGGAGGAGGAGTGGATGAAACACCAAGTAGGTCACCACCTCACTAGGAATAGGAGGCATAGTCTAGTGAAAGGACACTGAGTGAGGAAGAAGAAAACGGGGAACAAGAAGAGCAGACTAGTTGGGAAAAGGCTAAGAAGATGAAGAGGAAAATTGCACAATAAAAGTATGAAGAGGAGAGGATGAAAAAAGAGAAAGCGGACTTACAAAAGGCTTGCAGGGAGTCCAAAAAGGCCAAGGAGAAAAGAAGGAGAAAGCTAGAAGAGGAAGAGGAGGAGCTGAGAAGAAAGGAGAAGGAAGACATGGCCCTCGTAACGCACAGGTCCATTGAGCAACAGTCCAGGCAAGAAGAGCCGGAACTCGTGATCCCGCTTAAAGATGAAGGGCCGAGCTAAAGCACCCATGTGCCAGAGTTCGTACCACACCATTCTCACTCCCCTGGCACCCACCACCACTACCACCATGTCCACACCGAGTTCTATGACCCAGGTGGATGCCATCAACCTAATGGCTTGGGTTCAGCACTTTGTGAATAAAGAAATGAGCCAAGGAGTAGGAGAAGGAACCCCTCTGGTAGGAACCAAAACCAGCTGCAGTAGACGCCGAGTCAAGGAAAGACTTGAAGATGCAAAAGGTGGCAGCCTCCACAACCTCCGTTCCCATAATAGAGAGGCCAGCCAGAGAATACGATGAATATGTTGAGGAGCTTCTCTCTCAACTAGAGAAAGGCCAAGGAGGAGAAGAAAATCGTAGTAGCAGATCTAGAAGCCGAAAAAGAGGCCATGGTTGCATCCTATTTGGAGAAAACATGCCAAATAGCCATGGCCCAAATGGAAGTTAATGAGCTGAAGGAGCAGCTACAAGCTAAAGGAGAGATAGAAGCGGAATGGCAGGTGCGATTGGACGAAGAAACCAAGGCCATACAATGCATGTGATGGCACAATGAAGAGATTGTGGGGCTCTATGAAGATTTGCAAGCTGAAATGGAGAAAATCGCTAAAGCCACAGATAAACTGGAGGAACTGTGGGAGGAAAGAGGTCACAGGTATGAAAGAGAGGTAGAAAGATTAACCCAAGAGGCTTCCTCGGCACAAGAAGAGTATCATAAGCTAAGGGGAGAAAGGGAAGATCAAGAACAAAGGCTAACAATGCTAGCTTAGAGGTAGGGGAAACCCTCAAAGACATGAAAAGGAGAGAAAAAGAATGGGCCAACTAGAATGAAAAAAGAGTTAAAACCTTAGCACACCATCTAGCTCAAGTAGAGAAAGACAAAATACTTGTTGAAAGCAGAGTGGAGGCCGCCCAAGTAAGCTTCCAAATGCAGCAATGTGCCTTCCTGAATACCCTATTGGACATCACCCAAGAAGAGGAGGGAGAGTCCATAAAGGCCATGAAGAAGGAACTGGGAATGGCTCATAAAGCCCTGGTAGCAAGACTCCAAATGACACCACAACCTAGGGGAGTTGGCCCAAGTCTGGAAGACCAATGCCACTATCTCCTATTGGCAGGCCTAACCCCGCATGAAGAAGTGGACGCACTTGGATTCCCCAAAGAAGAGTAGCATGAGAGCCAAGGTAGGAGAGGGAGGTAGATATGAACTTTGAAATGGGACCATAAGAGTAAGAGCTTGTCCCACCACCTCCTTCCCCCCTATGGCCTAAAGAACGACAACATGAAAACACCTACGTAGAAAGAAAGGCGGCACTGAGGGAAAGAAGAAAAAAAATGGTGGAGGAAACAAGAATAAAATGGAATGCCAAGGGAGTGAGGGCACCCCATGCACCTATCCCACCATGTGAGGACGATACCCCTACGAGATTCCCACCAACCTTGTAATATTGGAGAGGCAAGAAATGGCTAGGATCCCCTTCAACTTTAACTTCCAATTCCCCACCATCCTGCATAGGGTTTTTCCTATCAAGGTGGTGGAGGAGGTGATTAACATCGGAGGCAAGCTCGGACAGAAATGGCTGGAGGAGAGAGAGAACAACCCCACATTATGGGCCACCGAATATGTCAAATTTTGGCAAAATAAAGTTTTTGAAGTGTCAAAGTTTGTGCCTAGCTACAAATACCAACCTACATGGAGAAGAAGGGTCTTCGAAACCAACACGGACACTTGGATGGCCTTTTGCAACACTCAAGCCTTCAAGCGGAATGACCCAACCTTTATGCTCTACCCTCAAAGGGCGGGAGTGGATTTTGACTCCAATGTCCATGGTCGCTATGATTTTCCAATAATTTATAATCCTCATTGTACTACATATGAAGATGCCCTCGTCTTCACATAAAAAAATTTGCATAATATCCTAATCCACTTCACCAATGAATTCTCTTCATGCCTTGACCCCACCTTTATTACTACTTGTAATTACCTTAGACTACTTAGGATACTCCTTAGGCAAAACCCACTCTGCAAGAGCGTGGCCTCCTAGTCCTTCATTTTGATCCTAACGCTATAGATAGTTGCCTAATGGCTCAACCAATTATGCGAGCTGCTCTACTACCTTCATTTTGCTTAGCTCTGCTAGAGGATATGAATGATTGATGCTTCACCCACTGCAATCATCCATTCCTCTCCATCACCACCCTTCAAGTCCACCTAAACCTCAAGGGGTATTTCCAAAGCCACATAAGGAGAAATATGGACATTCTTTTTTTCCCCTTAAGGAGTGAATAAACAAATATAGACCTAACCAATGAGAGAGTTGGGATTCCAGATTCATGTAACATGAATCTTCTAGCCATATCTTGGCTCAAATCTTCCCTTAGCAAGAAAATAAGGGGAAATGTGGGGACTTTTCTTATTTTTTATGTTTGACTTTTCTTTTTTCCCCTTTTCAGTTTCCCCCTCTTTCTTAGGTGGAACTCAAATTTGTCATATCTCTTTCCTCGCTTCTTCTTTCCTGACGAAATTTTACAGCCTCACTGTTGCTTGCCCTATCTGTAACCTTGTAAAATTTCATTTGCTCTGCATAAGCACAGAGAGAGTTTCACGTGTTTTATGAGAGCAGAGCTTGTTTTACCAAAGCCCTAAGATTCTCTTCACAAAACTCTACAGATATATTTTTCTCTTCCATGGATGTTTTATGGTAAAGTTTTATCTCGTTTGGAGAAAAGCTATGCAAGTTATGTGCATTCTCTGACATGTAATTTCTTTTGTTTTGGTGCTCTAGGAGTCTCTTACAGTCAAGAACAGTGATATTTTGAACACTCAACTTCTTCTTCAACATCTTAGGGTTTCTTTGTAAACAATGTTACAGGTATATCGTCTTGTTTTTTTGTTGCTCCACTGTTAAATTTTATCTCTTTTGGACAAAATGTGTACAAGATATATGCATACTAAGCTTTCCTTTGTTTTTGTACTCCAAGAATCTCCGAGGGTGAAGAACAATGATTTTTTAAGAACTCAACTTCTACAACATCCTTGGGCTTTTTTGCAGAGAAAGCCACAGGTATATTGCCATTTTTCACTACTGTTCCATGGTTAAATTTCAATACATTTGGACAAAGCCTATATAAGTTACATGTATACTTTGACCCAAGATTTCTTTTGTTTTTGTACTGTAGGAATCTGTCAGTGAAGGAACAATGGTCTTGCTATAAGTCAACTTCTTGTTCAACATATCTGGGGATCTTTGTGAAAGAAATTACAGGTACAATGTTTCTTTTTTAAATTGATCCATTTAAATTTAATTTCTTTTGGAGAGAACATTTGCAAACTATACACATGTTGATAGGTAACTTTTGTATTTGGTTGTTATAGATGTCTTCACGGAGGAAAAACATCAGTAGCATACTTGCAGTGGAGGTCTTCAACAGGAAAGATAATGGCGGTAATTGGATTTGTGATAAGTATTATAAGTTAGATTGGATTTTGATGCACCCAAGTACTCGAGGGAGTTTCAAGGTCAAGCGTAAGGATGTTGCAAATCCTAGAAAACATTGGAAAGGTAGAATTCTAGAGTTCAAAAAAGTGTTTAATGGCACAAGTGTAGTAACAGAAGTGTTGATTCAACATGTTTATATGCACAAACAAATCTCTATACACGACAAGAACAACATTGCAAATTATAAACAAAACTAAAAATAGTTAAATTTTATCATTGATTATTCTTTTGTATCAGAGTTGTTTTCAAAAGTATTTGCAGTATTCTAATTCAGTCTTGTTTGTTTGACAGCTCTATATCCATCAACTTTGCATGAATGGCAAAATGTGGAATGTTTAAGCGGCAAGATACATGTTTGGCATGAAGAGATAGGTTCTTTGATCTATAATAATAACTCTGCAAGTCAACTTGCCACTCAAAATATCTTTTTTTATAATTCATTGTATGTGGTAGAAAGCCAGAGATTGCAGCATGTCCCATTGCCACCACTGTCTAGTGGTGAATGGTTGATTAGTAGCTTGGAATTGTCAGGAGCTTGCAAGTCTAAGATAAAATCTGACATCAATAGTTCTATGAAACCCACCATAGGATCCAAAGATGTGCATCTTAGTTGGTTTATTCCATTCTCATTGTTTGCACATTTATTTGGTTCATGTGATGTTTTGAAGAAAACAAAGATTACTTATCAATGCAAGTGTCCATCCGAGGAATGGATGAGTCATCTATTGGGTGAGTCTTGGCAAGTCAAAAGAACACATTTTGATTAGATGATTGAGTGCAAGGTCAACCAATCTGATCTTACATTCAGGTAAAACTTTTTTACTACTTTGCATACCTTGATCTAATTGACATAGGTCTCACTTAGATGAATTGTTGTGTTAGTCGCATTCACTTACCATTATTTTTGTTTTATTACAAGTATTTCATTGCTAGAAAAACTCTGTGCATTCGCTTTCGATATAAAAGATGGTGACTTTTGCAAGGGGAGTGGATCAGCTTGGATCAAGATACCCGAGATGAGACACATACAACACTCATAGATGTGATAATCTTGTGGAGTGGTCATAATCCTTTCGTAGTCAATGCAGAGAGTCATTGGCCCATTTATTTTCTGAGACAAGAAACCCAATTAATGTGCAATGAGCCCCTCTACAACTTCTATTTCAAGTGAAATAATAGAAAAGTCAGGACTCGTAGTGAGTAATCCATGACATGTAAACAATGTGCTTCTCCACATATCCTTGAGATAGTGGAATCCTTGGTAAAAAACTTTATAAAGAGCGAATACATACCTTATTTGAACTTCTGAGTACTTTAAATTTTAGTTTACTGTGATCCAATCGTACAATAATACATACTGTAATTACTCAATCGTGCAGGTAAAAATCATAATTAAATTGCAGGCTAGAGGTCTATAATCTATAGAATATTGTCTTTGCACAATGATATATTGTAGTGCATCTCTACTATTCGTTTCTTAAATTTTAATATTAAATTGGATCCAAAGGGATTTTGAAGGGCCTTTAGATTTATTACTTTAAAAAATTATATATATTTCTCTCATTAGACTTGAATATACTCAGTGATCCAAATATTCGAGGATATAATAATGTAGAATGAAGCGTTTGTCTGTATGAGTAATTTTAACAGTGACTTTAAAGTGCTGAAATAAAGAAACTAAGGCGAGAATTTTAATTTGAAACTTTAGGGTTAATAACTTTATAAAGAACCTTTATTTAAAACCCTAGACAAATAAAAGCTATAACTCCAAACTCATTTTCAATTTCATTCTCCACTTCCCTACACTTGTGCTCTCGTTCCTTCTCTCTTTGTGTGCCATGGCTACCACTCCCGCCTTCGTCGCATGGATCAGCTCCACACGCTATGCACACACAAGGGACCAGATATACCCTAGGTTTTGTGTGACCTTGAGTCTAGAGATCTCCCTTTTCGATTGTAGACCTTAACTCTAGTATACTAGCATTGTTTTGTGATGCAGTGAACCCTCTCACTTGCTCTATTCCCGACTCCACTCTCAAGTGGATTCCCATGGATTTTTTGTATATTTTGCATGCCAGATCCAGCCATGCAAAGGTGATAAGTCGAGCCCTGGTGCATGTGGGGCAACATCTTCGCACTGGAGCAGTGCCCACCTCGTCACAGCACCACGTCATAATGGATCTCATTGAGAGGGATGCCGCCTTTGCCATATATGTTATGTGCACTGAGGTGCAAGAGGACAGTGACGAGGACATAGACGCACCCTCTCGGCTACAACTAGAGTATTTTGAGAGGGAGACTGAGGAGCTCACTCTCGATCCAATTGTTGAAGCAGAACAGATCTTGGCCATTATGCACCCACTTCCCTGCCCTGATGAGATGCCCACGAGCGAAGAGCCACCCCTCGCTTCTGTCCAGGCTATCACCATCAAGGCGGTGGAATATCTACTCATGCAGGATGTGCTAGAGTTGTTGGAGATAAGGGAAGAAGAACTATACTATATCATGGTGCGTAATGCACCTAGTGATTTCATAGATTTTGATTTACAGGATGCCCTAGCACATGTTGATGAGGTGGCTCGTTATGATGGCACGAGCATCGATGACATCTCTACCATTGTGAGCATCCAAGAGCAGATTGAGGATGCAGCGCCACAGTATCAGATCTCTGATGAGGAGTTTGAGCGGTTGCAGGAAAGCCTTTTTGGTCCTCGACCCGACTATGTAGTGCCTACCTGGGAGAGAGACGAGGGTGGCCCAGTGGCAAGAGCAGACCTGGATGCTCCATTACAACGGCACATAGATGATGCAGAGAAGGTAATGTTCTCGGTTTCCTATGAAACTTAACCAGTAGGGCCTCTAGGGCATCGGGAGCCAACACAACAGTTTTTGTCGGGATCAGACGCAAGCCTTCAGCCAGGCACATTTGGGGGCCCGATCCCAACAAAAACTGTTGTGTTGGCTCCCGATGCCCTAGAGGCCCTACTGGCCCCCAGACGCAAGCCTTCGGCCAGGGCACATTTGGGGGCCCGATCCCGACAAAAACTATTGTGTTGGCTCCCGATGCCCTAGAGGCCCTACTGGTTAAGTTTCATATTAATATGATGTATATATCTTCAACACACTCCATGCATAGTGAGTTTGATACTGAACTTGTGTGATGTAGGAGATTATCTATATAGATGAGTTTTCATCTAGGCAGGGTGGCCGATCTGGTAGCCAAGGAAGGGTGCAAGACTCAACATTGAAGGAGTACATTGGGTAGCTTGTCAACGACATTATTGTGTTTCATAAGACATGCTCCCCTGCTTTTGCTGAGAACTTCTTGAAGTTGAGGGCACTAACAAAGGTTGGGCCCTTCAAGACCATCCCGACCAACTCTAGCTTGGAGAAAGTAGTGTTGCTTAGACTTTCGAAGCCGCTCTACTTATTCACAAGTACTAGGTCTGGCCCACTTTTCTCCATGGTGGCCCGTGGCATGGTTGCCGGTGTTGAAGACCCTACTATCATTAGACAGGAACTATTGGGGCAAAATGTATTGTTGCCTATGATCAAGAATAGCTCTGACCATGGGGAGCATAGCTCAAAGAAGCCTAGGAGAGACTAGATGTACTTATTGCCTAATGATATCGCATCACCGATGTAATGCACTTTGTAATCTTCTCTTCAAGTAATGAAAACCAATGTTTGTTGGATTCGCAGGCAATGGAGTTTGTGATACGTGTCGTTTACTGTTGTTTTTTACTTGAATGTTACGTTTATTTGTCAAATTTATACGCAACACGATTCGTACCCAATTTAATACTCAGTGCTTTATCAAATTCGTGCACAACATGTATTTGTTTGAACGTATGTAACGATAACTCAACGACGTAAATAAAATAAATAATAAGCAACTAAACAAAAATAAGACGTGCCAAAAAATTTGTATTCATATTAATAACAATTTACATGGGGTCCATTACAACCAGGGCTTTACAAAATGTCTTCAGAAGCTACATTCCATGTGTTTTAGACTTGTACACCCCTATCCTTGCTGACCTCCGTGAGGACTAACTTTCCATCGCCGAAAGAACCTAACTATCCACAGATCCCTGTCGGTGACAGTGACCCTCCTTGCATGCACCGCTACATAGACTGAGTCTCCAAACAAGTCGATGATGTAGGCTTCAGTAGCTTCTTGTAGTGCTAGGAGGGCCTGGTCAGTCCAGCGATCGAGTTGTTTCGTGCATGATGTATCTCAAAACTAGATCCTATTGTTCCTAATCAGTATGCCCTCCATGATCTCCCACACCAACTTTTGGAACGGAGCCTTCGATATCAGGAGGTGAGTAGTCTTCTGGTAGTGGCAGATCTTGCGAAGAGCCATTGTGCCTGGCTTCCATTGACGCTTGCGATGCTAGCGTCGTGGTGGTGGTGGTGGAACTGGAGGACGTGGCTGCCGTATGGAATTTCCAGGGGTTATCTCCGGGCCGCTTGCTTGGTGCGTACCATGTCTTCTAGGAGAGAGAACTCTGAACTTAAAAGTGAAATGTGTAAAATGAGGTGAAAATTTAAACTTATAGCCAAACTTTTCAAAAACCCTAAAAGTTTAATTAATGAATCCAGGCTTTGGAAAAATATCACCAGTGCTCCGATTGACATGAAATTTTACCTGTGGACTCCTCAAGGATACATCAACCATCCAAAATTTATTTGGCCCCAATACAGGCCTTTGGGTAACCTGTCCAAAGGCTTGCGCCTGGGGCCCTGAATCCCCAGATTCAGGGCCCTAGATGCGAGTCTCTGGACAGCTGACCCAAAGGCTTCTGATGGGGCCAAATTTGTAATATAAATGAGTTTTGCTTATGTCAAGCATGAGGGTGAAGTTCCACCAGATTCTGATTTATAAATTTGACGGTTCAATCTTTTTTTGAAAATGTGTTAACTAGATTATACTACACTAATAATAGAAAAACTCACCAATGAGTGTGCACAACTGCAGATTAAACGTATTGTCAACCTCGCAACGTGAAACATTGGAAACTTAAAAATTCACAAAAAATAAATCATGGGTAAAATGGAATATCTCATATCGGATATAGTGTTGCCAAACCACTAAATACAATAAAGATATAGTGCATCGGCCCATGTACAACCGATCACCGACATGTACGTGGTTGCACATTGAATTTATCCTCAACAAAACTACTTACAAAATTGAAAACTTGAAAATTCACACAATGCAAATCATGGTCAAAATAGAATATCACATATCGGATTTAGCATTGCGAAACTATGAAATACACGGTAGATAGTGCATCGCACCAAGTACAACTAGAGCCAGGGAAAATTTAGCTCCATTTTGCAGGCCACTACTATCAAATACTTGAAGGTCTACTGGAAAGATAACCCAAAACTAATCTCCTTACAATCTACAACCAAACTTGAGCTAAAAACATAGATCCAATTACAAGGTAGCTTCTCAAAGCATATTATTGACATTAAGATTAAATGCATCCTTGTTATTGTGGATCGTGCGAACAAGGTAGCTTCTCAAAGCATATTGTTGACATTAAGATTAAATGCATCCTTGTTATTGCGAATCCTGCGAACAAGAACCAGATCTATGGGCTTAATAGTGATATGTCGAGCATGAATGGCTAAAAGTTGAGCATCACTCATTAGATCAATCAAGTAGCTTTCAGCTGCTTCTTGGAGAGCAAGCAAGGCTTGGCTTGACCATCGCCCCACATTCCTTGCCTGGTTCCTCGAAAAGAACTTGTGATGATGCCCTTACTGTAGATCTTGCAGTATTTCTCACTCTTCTAGAATTTCCTTATCTCACATAGCGCAGCTATGCATGGTCTCCATCTTCTCTTTTTATGTGTTGGAGGGCGTGTATTACTAGCTGGAGTAGTAGTGGGAGGTGGATCACTTGGAGCATGTGGACCACCATTTCTGGACAATGGGGAACCATCATTATCAACCACACTAGGGCCACCATTGTTGGCCACAGTAGCACCACCATTATTAGCTGCAGTAGGGCCACCGTTATTGGTCACCAGGGGATCTTTGTCACTCACAGTATGCTCACTAGATTTGGAAGAGTGTTGAGCTCTTGCTCTCGCAAGTGCCTTTTTGATAGGAAGCTTGGAACATGCCATGGTTGTGATGATGAAGGATAGAAAGGTGGAGGATAGAGTGTTGAGCTCTTGCTCTCGCAGGTGCCTTTTTTATAGGAAGCTTGGAACATGCCATGGCTGTGATGATGAAGGATATAAAGGTGGAGGGTAGAGTGAAGAGCAATGGGAAGAAATGAAAGGAGAGATGACTTAAATACGAAACTTTCAAACTTACTGTGGTGTAAATGAATTTTAAATTTATCATTTCATTTCATTTCTCCACCCCATCCCTACCTCTCTCTATCTCTTGACACCCCCTCATGCCCCCCTCTCTCTCTCTAGGCCAGTGAATGTTCCAAGGTTTGGAATTTTCATATCTTTTTCTTAGGATTTCAAAATCTACTTTTCATAATTAAAAAACATAGTTCGAAATCGACTTTGAAAAACATAGTGACAAACCTTCAAAATTTTAAAGAAAATTTATAAGACATCTCATGTTAGAGATATAAGTATTGATTGTCATATCCTTGGTACTTGTGCTCTCTTCTGGACTCTAAATGCATCAAAATTATTATCTTTATCTAGGTCTCCATTTTTTGCCATCTCTCTCTTGGGTTGCCAACCATTCTGCGTGCCGTTGTCTAGATGTGCTGTTTTTATATCTTGCTTTTCTCACTTCATATATTGCCCTACTTATAGATTCATGCTTGAGATGTTTTGGAATTCTTTTCTTTTTCCTCGTATCGTATTTCTAGTCTCCTATACCACCATTGGAATAATTGCCTCATAGAATTGGAATCATTGATGCCACCTCCATGATTAGTTGCCTTTTGAAAAGCACAACGAGCTTGCCAGTGAGATCTTTCCATGCCTTGAGTTGACCATATTGTCAAACTTCCTTGATCTGCAAAGTATGGACCATGTGCTTCAAGTATATGCTGCACAAGAAAAGAGATTAGAAACACAAAGTAATTTGAAATTATGATTTTTTTTTGTAATGGTGATAATACTGACCATGTAGTGTGTTATGCTATTTGTAGTCCATGCCTCCACCATGGACTTATGAAATTTAGCAGTTGTCTCTTTAAATGCATTGGCATCACCATCCATAAACCTCAACTTCTGTAAGAGAGCTGCTAATCTATCTAGGTGTATCCACACTTTTGCCTTCGCAATCCTCGTTCGTCCCCCATTGCTCCAATTTGAAACAGCAAGGTGTAACTTTTTCCATGCTTCATACTTCTTTGGTTGTTTTACTAGTATATTGCCTTCCTCATCTCGAGGTGGAGATAAAAACTTCATAGCCTTGGGTCCGCCAAAGCATGGTTTACAAGGAACATTTCCACTCTTCCCCAATTTTTTCTCATCCTTTTTTATTTCTACTTGGCCTCCTTGCAATCCAACTTCAGAGATGACTTGTTCTACCTTCTTCCATGTAGCATCAGATTCTGACACGGGCTGCATCTTGTATGCAAAGCATATATATTCATATACTAGCTTCTCAATTATTCTAACCAAACAATGCAATGTGCAAAAGTGAACCCTTGTTGGTGGTATTTCCAAAATAGGGCGCTAGTTTGGATCCACTGGAACTAGCATTCCATTTCTCATGACTTTCTGATCACGTGTCAGAGCGCCCTGTTGTCCTGCCTTGGCAAGCTATTCTTTCTTTCCATCTTTCCCTTTCTTCCTAGTTTGCATGCAGTATATGCATGGAAATTTAGCATTCGCTGATTTGATAAACCAAACATACACTTCAATGATTTTAAATCACTTGCAAGATGCCATTCAACTTGATTGTCCCCAAACCCCTCAACATGTAAAAGTGCTCCATTATTTTGTTGTTGAATAACACTGGGTATATTAGTGAGGTTTAAAAAAACTTTAAGTACTTTATGGTCCTTTGGTACTTCAAATGCTGCAAGCCACCATATTTGATTCTCCGATTGTACACTGAAGTATAAAGGATGTTTTTCATTGATGTTGGGATCCAATGCTTGATTCATAAGTGTTATACTCACACGCTCAAGGTTTTGCCCCTTGATAATCTCACTCTCATCAAGTTTGAGGACAAACTTAAGCTTGCCTCTACATTATTCCATAGACATATTGTAGAACTTGACCATAGCAATCTGAACCCTACATATATCCAATGCAAAGTTGTTGGATGCATTCAATACAAAGGCAACTTCTTTGGAACCACACTTCAATATATGTGTGTGTTCTAGATGCGTAGGCTCACCAATTAGTTCTAAAACTTTCTCATTTAGTTGTTTTTGAGCCTTCTTCACGTGAAATGGTTTTGGCAGAGGCATTACTCGCTTAGTATTGAAGAATTTCTTAAAACCTGTATCCAATTGTTGATAGAGCATACTATATGACTCAAAACTCATTCCCACCTTGTCACATAATCCCTGAGCATCTGTAGTAGTAAACAAGTTGCTCGCATCCCTAAGACGTTCACTAGAAACACCATCCACAATGTCCTTGAATTTATGATTTTCCAATGCATTTTTTACCATATCCTTGCTAAGGACTTTGGCAATAGTATCATTCTCTGCATGAGGAAACATATTTCTCATTGTAGCAGATTGAGCATATATCCGTCTATGATATTGTCCACTTCCTTTGGTTAATTGTTGAATTGGTTTAACTGATCGGATGCGCTGACATGCCTCTTTGGTTTTTAAAGTGGGCCCAATCTCTAAAGTTTTTGTGAACTTCCTCTCTATGTTTCGATTCTCCTTCTCCAAGTCATTGACTTTAGACTGTAACTCCATATTCTGCACGTGTGTAGCATGCATAGCATCTTCAATGACAATCATTGCTTGTTGTAGGTTCTGGTTCTCCCTATCCTTCTCAGCCAATAATCCATCCTTTTCTATCAAAGACTGCATATTCCCTTGTAATCTTGTCTACATATTTGTCAAGGTTTGATGAACCCCTACTAATCCTTGTGTGACAAGTCTGCATGTGTATCCATACAATCCTTCATTGCCTTCACAAACTTTACAAATGATGTAAGCCCTTCAAATTGTGGTGGCCTTCGAGTGAGTGGATCGGGTGGATAAATGCACCCATCAACCCAAAGGTCCACATTTTTTTCCCTACATTTCTTTCTTGTTGCATCATGTATCTTATTGCATCATCTCTTTCCACAGTTCTTTTGAACATTGGTGCATATTCATCCTCCAATTGAAAGTGAATATCTCTCTTTCTCTTGGTACATCCTGCACCTGCATTCTGCAAAAAAACATGTATGCAAATTTTAACTTGGATTAACATTCAAATCACAGAACTACACCCCTTTGATTCACTATATCTGTGTTTTTTTTTACCCAGTTGGTTCTTGTCTCTTTCTCTTTCTTTCAGTCTTGATAGACCCTAATCAACCCCTAATCAGCTTGTAATCTTGGCTTTTAATCTACCTCTAATTAGCATCAAATCTTATCTTCTATTCTATCCAAAATATTCTCTCTCTCTCTCTCTCTCTCTCTCTCTCTCTCTCTCTCTCTCAACTAAAATTCATCAAGGAAACCCTAAATACATTCATACCGAAGCTCGACTAGTGGAAAACAATAACATCATCTTATCTTATGCCCTAATTTACTATCTATCACTCTATCACTTATTTTCTTTGTTCATCTCACACAGTTCTCTCTCTCTCTCCCCCTCTCTCTCTCTCTATGAATTGATGCTTAAGGACTGAACAACAACTGTGAAGAGTAATAACATCAAAGAGATTCAAAAAATAAAGATACCTCCATTATCACTTGATTGCTTGTAGTATAGACTGTTGAAGATGGAGATTTCTTACTGCATATTTCTGAAGAGGGAGATCGCTTGTAGCAGGGTAGAGTGTGTTGTAGATAGAGATTATTTGATTTCAAAAAATGGTATCAAAACTACTCCTCAATGCTGCTTCAGAAGAACTCATATGCAAGAAACCATATTCTAGAGGGAAAGAGAAGAGTACACAAAATTTGGGACAAAACTAGAGCTTTTTGAGGGAATGAAAAGAGGCCCAGAAATAGGTATATACTTGTCCAAAAAAGTTGAAAATTTACAAGGAAAATCTCGATTCAAAACGGTGTCTCTGGGTAAAAAATAATCTTAAAATATGATGTATACATCATTTTATATCATTTTTTAACTTCCGCCCTTTTAAAAAGCGAGAATGAGAATGATTCTAATATATTTCAATGTTGAAAAGTCATGATGGCATTAAAGAGTCATGTATCAATGATTGGCTCCGTTTTTAGAAAAAATAGAATTGTATTTTTTTACTTATGAGGATTTTGAGAAAAATTGACCTTATCCTGCAGTTTGGGAATAAAATAATAGGTGAAATCTATTGAAAATACAAATACGAGATTTGCTTGATTGTAGAAGATCTCTTTTATAATATTATTTTGGAATCTCTTTTTAGAGAGAGAGAGGTGAGAGAAACCTTAAGGGGCAAAAAAGAGAGTCCATATTTCTCCTAATGCCAATTCCTTAACAAATCTATTATTAAGCCCCCTTCTTCATCTCACTCTAATGACGAAGACTAACTTCTGTCATGACTATGTGACTTGGCCCAAAAAAAAAAGGGAAGATGGTGCCCCAAGAGAGACACCAAGGAAAAGGGGATTCTACTACAAGAAAATCTATCTTGTAACATCAACAAGATTTTATTTCATTCTTTTGATGACCAAAACAAAAAAATAAATAAATCTTCATGCAGCATCATAGTAGATATCTCCCACGGATTTGATAGAATCAACTATAATATTCAACATCTTCATAGAATCCATCAACAGAACAAGGAACATAAAGGAATACACCATTTTTTAATAGAAATCAATCACATAGTCATCATCTTCAATGTCTTCATACTTTTCTCTCTCAATCTTTCAAATACAGATACACTGTTTTGATAGAATTGGCTCTCTCTGGCTCTCTCTCTCTCTCTCTCTCTCTCTCAATAATACATCATCTCCTCACTACAATACTCAATAATGGCACTTAATAATCCCTCTTAGGTCATGGATGCACCTCCCAAGAGGTATGGGAGGTATGAAAGGGTACCAGAGCCACTACAGTGTCTCTTCATAGCTCACTACTGTCACTATCACTTCAGTCTTCTCTTCAGTCTTCAACAGCTGCTTCTTCCATTTGTTTTAGCCCTTTTGAACTTAGATTCATCCTTTCCAAAAGTTAGAAAACTTTTCCAAAGTCACACATGCATTCTATAGAACACTCACTGAAGATCTACATAATAGAATAGAACATGAACAGAGCAGAGATATAGTAGAGACAGAGGCTCTACAAAAGGTTTACAGAGGGTTACAAAAGGTCATCAGAGAACAACAGATCCTCCTAACTCATAATAAAACCATTCCAAACTAAAAAAACTACTCAATAAGCTTTCAAAAGATTTCAACCTTCATCAATCATCAATCCATGCTTTATATAGAAGAAAATCAGAACAAAACAGAAGCTATACAGAAGATATTAGAACCAATCAGAACCTCAATAGAACCTATCAGAACATCACAGAGCCTCATATTTCTACTAAGAATCATCATAAACTTCCAAAACATAATCAATATCATCCAAAAAACTCTCAAACACTCCCATTAACAACCATACATCACTCTAAATCCATCAAAAATCAACTATTCAGACCAAACAACAAAAATTAGTCAAAAATTCAGTCTTTTTCCACTCTCAACATATCCCCACACTTAGAAAGAAAGTGTCCTCGCAACCTAAGGAAAAGAAGAATTTAAGTTCAGTAAAGAGCTCAATTTTATCTTATGTAGTATCTTCAACAATCACTCCACCACGACCCAACTTAGCACCTGTATCTAGAAAATAATACTACTAAAGGAAAACTTTGTTATTCATTAACACATCTGATAAATAATAGAAAGTCATAACAAATTCACAAAGGATATACGAGGTTCTTCAGCTTTGCATCATAGGCTTGCCATTCACCATCACCATCAGTGTAAATAGTCGAAAAGAGAGCTCTCGAACAAATTATTCAACCAGCACATACAAATTATTATAGCACAAATAGAAACACAACCATCTGAATGGAACCTCCAAATGATATCTCATTAAGAAGCATAGAAGATACATTTAGGGGTATCAATGAAGATGATCCCTCTTAAAAGATTGATGATTACGAAAGCGATCCAGGGATAAAGACTCATCTACAAAAGATTTTGGAGGATTCTAAAAGAATTGAAGGTAGCACATCCGTTCTAGCAAAACAAGGTATCTGCTAGGTAGACAAAGGGCATGAAAATATAGGACATCCAACTGTTGGGAATCAATGTTCACAATGACATTCATATAAAGCTTTGGAATGGCCTTTTGATCGTTATGGGAATGCCTATGCATATATGCTAGGTACCAAGTAAAATGGGCTGTCAATCTCACTGAAGGATCTAGAGATTGTGAATATTGTTGGGAAAAATGGAGGTAATTTTGGTATGCTTGACTAGCAGTTGTCCGGTCCCCTAGAATTAATGGCCAATTAATCTGTGGTCCCATGAGTGAATCAGTTGAGCTCCATCCTCTTCTTCTTGGAATCTGCTGATCAAATCCTTTGTACCTACTAACCAACTGAGGGGGTTGAGGAATACAAGTGGCAAGAGATGGAAGAGGAATATGTAAAAGAGGATGAAGAGATGGGTAGGAAAAATCATAAAATGAGGAATAAACTAAAGAAGAAGTGGCTGCAATTTTAAGCAAATCAGTTAGGAAAGGTGTCAATTGATAAGCAGGAAAAGTAGAAGGTATATGGATAGATGGAGAAGGACAAGGCGGAGAAGGGGAAAGACTCTATCTTCAATGAAATAACAATAGGTAAAGATTGAAATTTGAGAAAAACCATGAGGTTGGAAAAGTAGAGGTAAGATAGCTGCTGAGTTGAATTGATAAAGATAAAAATAAGCATCATAGCGATGGGCCATTTGTTGATAATACAATAAGCTAGGAACAGAGGGACCTAAAACAGATCGTCGATGGTAGGCATCAAAGAAGGATGAATCAAAGGATGGTTCTTGGAAAGATAAGCTAGAAGATTCACCCTTAATTGGTTAGTGCTCTGCACATGAGTAGAAGCTGTATTCTAGCATTGGTTCAAGACTATAGAATTAGTCATTGAATGCCATAAAGTGTCAGGGAAAGTAGCCACTTTAGGAGAATAGCACTGGAATATGTCATCTATCCTCAACTCCAAATGGTTGACATATAAGGCAGTTTGTAAGACCACATCCCCCACATACCAAGCCAGATCTACATCATCTAAAATTAACAGATCACCTCGTAGATACATATAAGAGAGAAACATGGTATCCGTTGTCACAGAATCTTCAAAGACCATACGGACAACTTCTGTTAGCAAATCAGAAGACCAAGCCCTACTCCAACCATCCTCTGGAATAGGGAGATCCATCATTGAGAGCTTAATATAGAAGGCCAACTTCTGTAGTTGATAGTGGGCAAAAAAGGAATGGTCGGGAGGAATATAATCCTGAAATTACTGACCATAATAAATCCATCTTGGACTGTAATATTTCCACTTTATCTTGAAACAACGGACATAATGTGGCCTACCTTTGGAGAACTGCCAAGTCCTGCTGAGATATAGAAGGAATCATGGGGACACTGGGGCTTGGAGAAATGGACGGTGACTGCACTAGTTGATCCTTCAACTGTTTAATCTGGGAAGCTTGGGATTCCAATGTATTGTGAGCAGTCTACAAAGCTGACCGTTTCGTATCCAAAAGAGTCTTAAACTCTTGAGCTTCTTTGGACATTTTCTCTTTCTCTTCGGAAACTCTAGTGACCTTCAACTAAGCTTCTGCTAACTGAGTTCTCAAAGAAGATATTTCTTCTCTCTGGATCTCAATCATTTGTGTCTGCTACTCCATCTGCTTAAACAGATCGGTAAGAGTGTCTTTAACAAAGGCTAACTCCGTGGTTGCCTTATGCATCTGGTCTTTGGATTGCATAAATTCTTCATAGAAAGAAGCATATAAATGTTGAACACAAGCTATCACTAAGAGTTCAATAGAACTCTGGATGTCGTTACAAAGGAAAGAAATGGCATCCCCTGACACTAAACTGTTCAGCGAAGGAACTGATATTTCCAAAGAACCCTCTTGATGTGCCCTGATGTGAGGTAGGAAGAGAGGTCACTTCCAAAGGTGGCAGGAACTGACACTGAAGGAATGACTGGTGGAATTTTCTCTGCTACACGCTTCAAGCGCTTCCGCTGAATGACCAATGGAGGAGGGGAGTCAATATCCTCTATGTCAATGGGTTCTGAAACTTCTGAAGGTGGAGGGGGAGGAACTGTATCAGATGGAGGAGGAGGTAGCACACCCTTCTTAAGGCCTAAATATGCCAAGAAAGCATATAAATATGAACCATAGGTTACGTTGGTAACATTCTCTCTAGTCACTTTGACAAAATGTTGGTCCATCTTCGTAAGAAGGTAAGTACTTCAATCAATGGCAACCCCTTTTAAAACCATCCTGGAAGCTGTGAAAAGCTCCTTGGACAAATAGTGAGATGGTGTCTTGGTAGGCATGAACCTGTCCTGGAGAAATTGGTAGACTAACTTCTAGAGAGGATCAGTGATCATTGAGAAAGACACTCCTGAAGTGTTAATCACTTTCTTGACATTGAGGATCTCTTTAGTCTGCTTCTGTAACATCTTGAGAATCTCATCATTTGAGAATAACTATCTGGCTATAACTATCTGCTTCTGTAACAGCTTGAGAATCTCATCATTTGAGAATAACTATCTGGCTATAACAAAGGGTTCTCCTTTGTAAGGAAGAGCTAAAGCCTTTCCTAACCCTCTAGGTATCAAGACCATGGAAGTACAACGCACCAAGCCCGATTTCTTATTGTATGAGGCAAGAAACTCGTTATAAAGGGCTGGATCATCTGGAATCAGAGGGAGTGAAGCAGCCATGAAAGATGCAATACCAGCTTTCGCAATAGGCTCAAAAGTCAGTAGGGAAGAATAATCCCTACTGATCAATGGGACATATTGAACAGAAGGAGGAGCTTGAGGTGCCACTCAGATGGAATATACACACACATACCACCAACATAGACAATCACAGTGAATACCTGCAAAATAATAAAATAGCCATAAAAAAGAAATCGATCAAAATAAGAATACACAGGTATAACTAACCAACTGACCACCCCAAACAGCCCACATCCTAGAAAAAATTTGGCATGACCCCTACACATATGTGACCGAAAGCTTCATGCTATGCAAAAAGTAGACACCCAAGACCCCGTATCAGGTAGAAAAGAAAACTATAGACCGCACCCATAATCGTATCACTAAATCAAACCATAATACCTCAATAACCTAATCAGGACATAACCAGAACTTTGATAAATAATGTTAGCTTAAAGGACTGCACGTGCCCATCCCATGAAGCATATCTATTAAAAAGAAAAAAAAGTGCAGTGATGAGGGGAATGATTTTAGTGAAGGGTTCGTTATATTATTAACAATAGTTGAAATTTTATTAGGTTTTAAACCTTAATAAGAAAACGACAGTTCATTTTTAAATTGTTAGTTACAATTTATTAATGTGAAACGGTGCTTTTAACAAAGCCCAAACTTTGATACCTAGACTCAGGTCTCTAAATGCATATTCATTGATTAAAAATTTAATGTGTCTGAAGTGCTCTTCTTTTTCAGCGAGTGCATTTTTATGACGGCTGGTTCATTTTTATTTAAAATTAGAGTGCCTCTAAAGCACACATAGCACATGCAAAGTGAATAGTGGGTTGATTTTAACTTATTAGAAAACCGTGTGGGGAAAAGTGGGTGAATAAAGTTCATTTTAACAATTAACTATGGTTAAGGGATGACCAAAAATAAATAAAGCACGAAAGATAGATACCTGGTAGGGGTGTGTATGCAAGAGAGTGAGGGCGCACAGAGTAATCCCAAATGCAAGGAATCCAACAAAAAAGCAAAAACCACTGACTGGAAAAAAATAAAACACCTAATTGTAATTTAGGTGTGTTTTGGTTTTTTTCTTTCTTTTTTTGTTTATTTGTAGTTTTTTAAAAATGTTTGATTTATTAGGGTATCAATCAAACCTAACTAAGAATGGAACCATCAGGCTTCAACAATGGATCTGTTTTTTTTTTGGTAATTTGGTAGTCTATTCCTGGAATTTAAAATGAATTTTTTATAAATTTAGGTTAAAAGTTTATCATTTGGGTCCGAAAATAATAGGGTGATCATGTATCAAGGCTTTTTCAACTTATAAAATACTCCAAAAGCAGTCAAATGCATTGATGGAATTTTCGGTGATTTTTTTGAATTTAATTCTGATTTTTAGGGATTTTTAATGAAATTTTCTCAATTTTTAGTGAATTTTAAAAAGTATTTAAAATATTGTTATCTTTTTACAATTAATTCTCTATATTATAATTAGTAAGATAAACCAAAAAATTATCCAATTTAGTAAGGAATTTTTCATTAATTTTTCGTTTTTTTTTTTTTTTTTGATAATTTTAATGTTTTTAAGTGTTTTTGGGTTTTTTAGGTATTTTTCACGGGTTTGTGGAAAATCAAAGGAGATACCCGGGCTTCGTGTGAATAGTTGTGTGTGCTCGGGGACAGCACGCACCACCGCACGGATAAGACCAAACGCACGTCCTCGTGCATGAACACCCGCTGGCAGCTCACGTATGCACAGGCACACCTCGAGGCTTGCGCGAACACATGCACACACAAGACCATCGGCCAAGTAACAGCAAGGGGGCCTGCGTGTGGAGGGTTTTTGTAGATTTTTGTTTTGTCCTGTAAGAAATAGGGGTGGCTGCGGGTGGGGGTGGTGGGAAAGGGGGCTATGAGGGGGGTAATTGGGAAGGGGTGGGAAAGGGGGCTTGGGTAGGGGTAACTAGGGTTAGGGTGGATGGGTTAGGTGAAAGTAACTGGGGTTAGGGTGGGTGGGTTAGGTAAAGGTAACTGGGGTTAGGGTGGGTGGTGGTTAGGTTAGGTTTGGGGGGAGGAATGGGAGGAGGAGGAGAGGAGGGAGGCGGAATGGGAGGGGAGGGAGATGGTGGGAGGAGGAGGCAGATGGTGGGAGGAGGCGGAGATGGAGGGAGAGGAGGGCAACGCGAGATGGGAGGGAGACGGAATGGGAGGATGAGAAGGAAAGGGAGGGAGGCAGAATGGGAGGATGAGAAGGGGAAGGAAGGGTGGAGGAGGCAAAGATGGGAGGGAGAGGAGAGGAAGGAAGGGTGGAGGCGGCGGAGATGGGAGGGAGAGGAGGGGAAGGCGAGATGGGAGGAAGGCGGAATGGGAGGATGAGAAGGCAAGGGAGGGGGGCAGAGGTGGAGATGGGAGGATCAGAAGGGGAAGAAAGGGTGGAGGAGGCGGAAGGGCGAGGCGGAAGACGAGGAGGCGTGCCGGAGGGAGAAGGAGGGGAGGCCGAAGGCGCGTGGGAGAAGAAGGGGTGGAGGCGCTGTGGAAGGAGAAGGAGGGGAGGCCGAAGCGTTGTGAAAGGAGAAGGCCGTTTTTTTTTTTCGTGTTCCTTCTCCTTTTTTTTTCTTTTTTTTTTGTGTGTTTTTCCTCTCTTTTTTTTGTTTTTTTTGCTATTTTTTTAATAAAAGGGTTGTTTTCTTTTTTTGGTTTGGTTTGGATTTTTTTTTTGTTTCTTTTGGTTTTTTCTCTTTTTTAGTATAATTATTGTGGTGTTCTGTGTGTGTGTGTTTTTTTTCTTTATTTGCGTGTATTTCGTATTTCGTATTTTGTTTTTTTAATGTGTGTTTGTTTTTTTAAAAAATTTATTTTTGGTGTGGTGTTGTGGGTTTGTTTGTTTTTTGTTTTGTTTTTTTTTGTTTGGTTGATTTTTTGTTTCTATTTTGTTTTATTTTATTTATTATTATTATTATTTTTGGAAAGACATTAAAAGGTGAACACACGAGCATGCACGGGGCAGGAGAAAAAACAAAAAATGGTGATACGTGAGGCACATAAGCCACGGGGCATCCCAAGGCGCTTAAAACCAAAAACATGCGCGTTCATACGCGACACGAGAGACGCAGCCACATGTCAAGAGGAAGAAAAATTAATAAAACCCAAACCGTACATTGGATTGAAAGACCGTAAAAAAGGAAAAAGGTGCTAGGAGACGAGGGGAAGATGACATAAAAATGCGACATGGGTGTCGGGGCAAAATCAGGGTATTCACATGGAAAAAACACGAAAAACGGCTCCAAAAATACATACGGTGATTAATATGGAAAAATTCGCTCACTGGAACGCAGGGTGGAAAGAAGGCAAATTGTGCCAAATAATGTGCCTGACAAACCAACCCCAACACACGGTTTCGATCGAGAGGACGCATTCACATGGAAAAAACCCAAAAAATGAACCCGAAAACGGGATCAAAGATGAATACAGAAAGAACCTAGTGAAATGAAGGGCAGTAAAAATGGAAAATGTCCGTGGGAAGGGGATACACAGACTGCCACGTCAAAACTCACTTCCAATGAAGTTAGAAGCGGTTCACATGCAAAGAACACAAAAAACAGAACCGAAAATATATTAAAAAATTAATAACAAAAAATATAGTGGTTGAAATAGGGTGGAGAAAAAAGGAAAAATGTGGGGAAAGGCTGGGCGAGACACATCAATCAAATGAAACTAGAATACTGGTGAAAATAGGGCATGTTCACATGGAAAAATATTAAAAATATGCACGAAAATTACTGAAAAACGCACAAAATTAATATTGGATGAACCATACATCGAAAGGACAGGGAGAAAAAAGAAAAAATGTCAGGAGGAGAATGGAGGTAGGGCTGTCACGTGTGATTGCTGTTCGGAAGCAATCAAGGTGGGTTCACATGGAAAACCATCCAATTTATGGGAAATGCTTCAAAAATTAATAACTCAAGAATCGTTGGTCAGAACAAGGGTTGGTAAAAAGGAAAAATGGTCAGGTCAAAGGGACAAACATGGTTGTAAGGTTGGATGTGGGTTTCGGTGAACGTAGGATGCACTCACATGGAAAATCGTCACAATAAGGGATAAAGAGAAAAAAAAAAGGAACAGCCCCAAGGGTGGGTTGAACATGGATGAGTAGGTGGGGAAGGGACCTCATCGGGGTAAAATCAGGTTAGGACATACATGTAGGATTAAAGTGAGGCATATGCAGAGGGGTATACATCATAGACGCACAGGGACTCGTCCCCACACTTAAAACCTTAACGAATAGGGTTAAATGCAGCAACACAACCTAGGACTCATCAACCCACTAGACTTTGGCATCCCCACACTTAAAACACAACGTACACTTGCAATCATAAGGATAGGGTTAGAAAGACTTGGCCCGTTTCGCGTATGGTCGAAGGAACCATCACTGCTATAGAAGGGTTGGAATCGGCTGTAGGAGGTACCATGGCTCACTCCAGCATTCAGCCAGCATGGTAGGGACCATGCAGCAACACCTAGGGAGGTAGCTGGTTGATGAAGCCCATCGAGGTAGGTGTCATTGACGAAGGATAGTCACTCAACTCACGGGCACTCAAGAAGATGATAGAATAGTCACTCACCCCATGACGCACATCGCTCAATGAATAAGCATGAAATCCCATAACTCACAACTGGTGTAGAATTGAACAAGGGGAAACTAATTTGGAGGGAGTATGCCAGTGTGCGCAATTGATGGTGCATTCATGCATTCCATCCATCTGGAATAGGTGCAAAGAGGAAAGCTAGGGAGCCTTGTAGTGTAGTGCACAGAACAGAGCGGCGTGTCCTGTGACAATGGTAGAGAACCATCCCGTGGGTGCATAGGGAAACAAAAACGTACCTGACTCCAATGGTCATAACATCCCTCAATCCTCACCTCTCAATAATTGATTAAAGAAACACCAGTCACACTTAGCCCACCCTCTGTCTCACTCTCTGTTGAAAGATATAGGAGGGCAACCTGTTCCTGAAACCTATTGATGTAATCCTCACTCTCACTTGTGTAGAGGTGGTATGCCTTGTGCGCATTCGATGGTGCAACTATGCATCCCACCCTGTGCCGGCATACAGTGCAAGAAGAAAGGCCAAGGAGCCTTATGGTGCACTGCACAGGAATATATTGTGCATTGTACATTGAGAGGCCCATCCCGTGCGTGCAACACTCAAGTCACACATCTCACCTCTCTCTTGATTTCAAGGGAAAGATTGGTTACTCAGCCCACCCTCTGTCTCACCCTTACTGATAGATAGAGAGGGCAGCCCATACTCACATCTCCATCCTGTTAAGATAAAAGCTTACTGATAGTAGATACTGAGGGTAGCCCATACTCGCATCCCCATCCTGTTAGGATGAAAGCTCGCATCACTCAGGGGGTTGATAATGAAGATCATATCGGTTGTTGTTGTCATCAGGATATTGAAGACAAGGCGTACCCAGGCAGGCAGCCAACAAGTCTGATACTTCAATGATTTGTAAGAAAGGTTGTTTGTTAAGAAGGGCGGACGGACTGATATTGCAAAGACAGTGCACCAAGGGAGGTGGCTTCAAATTACTTGCTAAAAAGGTGCTACTGGAGAGTCAGCTATCCTAAACTATGGGGTGTTACCACCTTTTCCACAGTGAGCTTCCCACCCAAGGGTGTTTCAACCTTTTCTTGGAATGAGGCCTGCTATGACAAGGAATTTCTTCCTTTTCTCCCATAACAGTTTTGTCTGTTTTGTTTGTTTTTTTTTTCTTTTTTTTCTTTCGTTAATAAAGAGAATGGTAGAAATACCATGTGTCAGGACCAACCTCACCACCGTTGTTGGTTCATACGAGAAGAGAACAAGGTAGGGTTGAGAGGTATCTATGTGAGGGGCTAGCAAAACGATACCGCCTCATGAGGAGAATCATAAGGGCTATCAGAAGCACAAAGAGAGTGACACTATGATGCCCAAAAAGTAGAGGGTCGATCGATTGTGATTGTCAAGATCCCCAAGGAGGGAAGTACTTCTTCAGACGATAGCCATTGATTAGAAAAGGATCATCACAGGCATCAACACTCTGCACCTAAATAGAGCCATTAGGATTGATAGCAAGTACATTGTAAGGGCCCATCCACCATTGTTGAAGCTTGCCAGGAAACTTGCCAAATCTCAAATCATAGGCTAGGACAAGATCACCTTCTTTGAACTCCTTGTGCTTGATGAAACTATCATGATAGGCCTTGCGTCGCATTTGAGTGGTTTCCATACACTGTAGGGCCATCTGCCGAATCTCATCTAAACATTCCAAGTGTAGGAGGTGGCGTTGCAGTGACTCATCATCTCCCAAGCGTTCTTTAACTGCCATTCACAAAGAAGGCAATTCCAGTTCAATAAGGAAGATGGCTTCTGTACCATATACTAGCTGGAAAGGGGTTTGTCCTGTAGCTACCTTATGGGAGGTTTTGTATGCCCAGAAGGCATCTATAAGTCAATCATCCCAATCACGACGATGTGCAGCAATCGTTCTTGTCAGGATCGAGCAAATGATGCGATTGGTGACTTCAACTTGGCCATTGGCTTTGGTGTAGTAAGGAGTGGACTTGCGATGGCGAATCTTATACAGCTCTGTCAGCTCTTCCATGATTTTGTTAAGGAATTGAGTACCTCTGTCACTTACCAGCTCAAGGGGACTACCAAAATGGGTGATAATATTTTCGTACATGAACAGAGCTACGCTATTACCATCGTCCCGCTTCAGAGCTTTAGCTTCACACCACTTTGTGACATAATCCATACATACTAAGATGTATCTGTTCTACTTCCATCTGGTGGGTGGATCAATTGGACCCATAAAATCAATCCCCCACTTCTCGAATGACTTTAGGGGAAGAATAGGTTGTAGTGGCATGGCACTTGTTTTGGTGGGTTTCCCCATTTGTTGCTGACGAGCATCACATCTCTTGCAGTAGTCATGTGCATCCTTGTGGAGGGTTGTCCACCAATATCCTGCCAACAGAGCCTTCTTGGTTATTGCTTCTCCTGCGAAGTATCCACCACATAGGTCGTCATGGCATGCTTTCAATACTATACTGATTTCATCTAATACAACACATCTTCTCAACACTTCATCTTTTCCTCTCTTGTACAGTGCACCGCTTAGCAAAGTGTAGGGGGTTGATTCTAACAGAAGCTTCTTCTTCTCATGTCTTGAGATGCCAGGAGGATACTCTTGAGTTGCCAAGAGGTTGGCTATGTCTACATACCAAGGAGTAGCTATTTCAACTAGAAACAAGGAAGCATTAGGAAGGTCTGGATCGTCCTATTCCTATTCTGTAGTTTGAGGGATTTGTGATAGATGATCGGCTAGGACATGGGAATGGCTAGGCTTAGTGACCACTTCAAAATCAAACTCGTGGAATAGGAGCAACCATCTCATCAGTCGTCCTTTGACATCTGCTTTGTTCATCAAGAAGGACAAGGCTTCATGATCCACGTAGAACTTGAAATGCGTTGACAATAGATAATGTCGAAACTTCTCCAGTGCAAACACCATTGCCAAACACTCAAGATCTGTCACTGTGTAGTTTTGTTCCATATAAGTCTTTTTTCGGCTTGCATAATATATTGGTTGATCTAATTTAGAGGGGCCCTTTTGACATAGGACAGCACCTAGCCCTTCAACTGATGCATCTGTGTGCACAAGAAACTCCTTTGTCCAATCAAGAGGCTGCAAGATAGGTGCTTGGATAATGCACTTTTTTAGGGTACTAAAGGCTCCTTCACAGTCATTAGTCCAAAGGAAATATGCATATTTCCTTAGGAGATTGTGCAAAGGGGCTACCTTGGTTGCAAAATGTGCAATAAATATTCTATAGTAGCCCACATGGCCAAGAAATCCTCGCAATTTCTTGAGGTTTGTTGGTGCTGCCAAGGTGGCAATCTTCTCAATCTTCGTCGGGTCTGTTGCAACCCCTTGTGCAGAGACAATATGGCCCAAAAGAACTCCTAATGAAACGCCAAAAACATATTTGTTGGGGTTGAGAGAAATCCCATACTCTCGGTATCTGTCAAAACATTGCTCTAGGTATCCCCAATACTATCGTATTAAGCTATAGACATAGAAGTCATCAAGATACACCTCAATGAAATTATGCAAATGATTCTGGAAGGCAGCCATCACTACTTGTTGGAAGGTGGCAGGAGCATTAGAGAGTCCAAATGGCATCACTCTATAGGCATAGGTCCCCCATTCTGTGGTGAAGGTTGTTTTGGATTGGTCCTCTTTTGCAATTTGGACTTGGTTATATCCACTGAATCCATCCAAGAGGGAATATAGCTCATGGCCTACCACTGTGTCCAACAGTTAGTCTGTAAAAGGGATAGGGAAATGATCCTTCTTCGTCTTTGAATTGAGCTTTCGAAAGTCCACACATATTTGAAGTTTTCTGTTCTTCTTGGGTACTACCACAATGGGCGAAACCCATTCACTGTTAGCCATGGGATAAATGAATTCAGCTTCAAGGAGCTTTAATAATTCATCCTTCACCACTAGAGCAGAATAATTAGGATTCATACGCCTTTATCTTTGTCTTACAGGTTTGGCATCAGGCTCTAGGTCAATGTCATGTTGGCATACTGTGGGATCAATCCCCTATAGATCTTTATATGACCAAGCAAGCATGCCTAAGTTCTCCTTTAGTAAGTTTCGCAGGACCACTAGTTCTTCTTCTGAAAGATTGAGACCCACTTTTAGGTGACATTTAGTACCATCAGTATCCAGGAACATCACTTGTCTTTCACCTTCCACTTTGCGGATAAATGTCCCATGGATTGCTTCTGGATAGAGGTCTGACTCTTTCAAGGGAATAGTGTCATCGTCTGCTGCTGTTCCATTAAAAACAATGTCCTCCTTCTGAACAGATGACTCATTTGTCTGTTAAGATTGCTAGAAGGGTATCAAAGCTTTGTTTGCTTCTATGTGAGTGGTGATTTCTTCTAGACTTAGAGATTCATCTTCAGAGGATGTGTCTAGGAATGCCACATAGCACGAACCTTCTAGAAGCCGTGGATCTAATGGCTCTGGCTTTTGTTGACAAGGGGCATCATCATCATCTTTTCTCTAGAGTGAATGGTTAGGGCAACAGGAGCCACTGGTGAACTTAATTTTTATGCCTTTGATCCATTGCTTATGCAGATTCTGCATAATTTGTGGTCCATTGGTCAACCCAAATGGAACCATGGTCATTCCCTCCAACACCCCAAGATCTTCGACCTCTGAGGTCTCTGTAGGGCCATCAACAAGATTTTCCGCTATCAGAGGAAATTCTTCATCTACATTTTCATATCTTGCTTCGTTTTCTTCTTCATCATTTTCATCCTCTTCCTCAGGAGGCTCTGTCTCTACTACTGTCTCTGCAACTGCCATGTAACAGGTAGAACAATACATCCATGCTTCTATCTCACTGTCAGAGTTGATTTCAGAAGTCAATTTCAGTTGAGGCAGGTTGTATTCTCCCATGGACAACGACTTTGCTTCCTTTGGTAGTTGTCTTACAATGCCCACTGTTAGGGATTGTGCCTCTATTTTCTTGGGAAAGATCTGTTTAACAGCCTCTTTGTCTCTTGATGTACCATCTGTTACTTCATTGGAGGAGTCAATTATGTCTTCGATGGATGTGGATCCATTGCCTTTTTGCGATCCATACAATTTCAACACCATTTTGTTGGGTCCTCTGCCTAGGGTTAGGGTTCCTTTGAACCAGTCCGTCCTGGTTCTTGCTTCAAAAAGCCAATGTCTTTCCAACAACAGAGGGTATGAGGTCCCATAAGAATTTTGTTTAACCACCAGATAGGTCAACCAGTAATCTTTTTCTACAAGGGCTGTTTTTACGTATGGGAGGATGCCCAACGGTTGAATTTTGCTTTGGTCTGCCAATCTGATAAGCCACTGTGTAGGTTGAATTCCTTGCAACCTTAAGTCCTTCATTGTCACATCCATCATTATGTTTACTGATGAGCCTTCATCAATCAATGCATTTGAAATAAAGCATCCTTCTATCCATACACTAATCTCTAGGGTTCCAGGATCTAGAAAGGTGTTAGCCACATTTACTTCCTTTACAGGCTCCTAGGCCTTATTAGTCTTGGTTGCAATTGAAGGAGCAATCCTTGGTCCACATCTTATTGTCAAGATGCTTTTGAATTTATTTTGGCAGCTAGGAGATAGCATCGACAATTGTCGGAATGTTAAGTTTGGTTTAAAAGTGTATAGGCCTTTTACTAAGTCATATTCTTTGATAGGATCCACGGGCTTCTCTAGCCTGTTGGGGAATGGGGCTACACCCATTTTCATCTTTCCTTTTTCTTCTAGTAATGGCAGCATCAACACTTCCTTTGTTTTCGAAGGTGTTTCTGTATCATCTATCTCCTGGACCTCTGGTCCTATTTTTGAGACTGTCTCTGTGACTCTCTGTGGCACTATAGTGCTCTGTACTACACTGTTTTGTCCTCTATTGCTCTATCCCTCTGTTGGCAGGTTGAACTTCATAGTCTTTGTAGGAGAGTTGTTCTCTTTCTGGAAAACTAGTTTCTTCTTCTCGGCACGCATGATAGCAGCAACTTTCAACTCTACCAAATTGGAGGCAGGCTCTTGTACCTTTTGTTGGCTATCAGTGGCATTGACCTTGAGAGGGGCTGGACTTGGACAGTCCTTTGCAGTGTGGCCTTCTCCTGTGCATCGGCTGTATAAGGGCTTGTAATCCACAGATCTTCTAGGGTTTGGACAATTCGAGGAGATATGACCCTTTTCTCCACACCTATAATATTTCACCTCTGATCTCTGACCACCACCAGACTGTCGTCCTCTGTAACTTTGAGAGGAAAACCTCCTTGGACCAAAATTAGGACCAAACTCCCTAGGCTTTGGTCCAATGTCCTGTGTTGTCATTTTGGATTCTAGCAAGTTGAATCTTGCATTTTCATCTTTTTGTATTCGTTCGTGCATCTCTTTCAGAGAGAAAATATCGTTTGTATGGTTCTTTCGCAAATAGTAGAAACAAAAGGCTCCAGGAACGGTTGGTTTTTGGGTACATTCAGTGGCTAAATGTCCTGCTTGATGACACTTTCCGCACCATTTATAATCACACCCATAAGCTTTCTTGATACTTGAAACTGAGTTGGATAAGTAGTCCTTCAGGTTTTCACCTCCTGAAGTACTTGTAGTAGGGTTTTGGGAAGCTTTTGTAACTACCGCATACACTGGTTAGGTTGATCCAGAGGGTCCTCTATTCTGGTTCTGGTTAAGAGCTCAATTGAGCTATCAAGCTTGGAGAAGTAGTCTTAGAAGTTTGTGGGACGTTCCAACATAAGGGTTGCAAAAAGCGAGTGAATGATCATGGGGCTCCTTTTGATAATTTTTACTATTCAAAGTGCACTGCCATTCCAAAGGAGTAGGACTTTCACATGCGCTTGTATTAATAGAACAAAACATTGGAAAGTAGGGGTTCTTGAGATATTGGTGGTGGTCGAAGGTTGGATTTCATGACGCACTTAGAAATATTGGATATTGCAAGATCCAAAGGAACAAGAGTATGAAAATAAAAGAAGGATGTATGGCTTATGAAGATGAAAGTTGTAGTTTTGAGTGTTAAGGTTTTGAACTCTTCAAGAAAGTACGCTTGAAGCCATGAAAAGAGATGTGAGAAAGTTTCACCATAATATTATAAATTCCCCAAGTTTTGTTTGTTTGTTGAAGGTAAGAAAGCATTATGGGACTTCTTTACCAACATCTCCTAGAGTATTGGAAGGATAGGTGCAGGTAAGAGGTATGCTAAATCAACAAATAATACCCATGAAGTAGTAAGGATTTTGGGAGGCAGACATTTGCACAACTTTCTCTCTTTAAATCTTGAGGGTCCACATTTGATGACTATAAAGAGAGCCATAAAAAAACCTCTTCGCCATTGTTTGGGTCTTAGAGAGGACATATTCAAGCATGTGGCAGAAATCAATACTTATCACATGATAAAGAATGGGCTTCATATGGGAAGTATACCAGTCAATTATTCCAAAAGATGGGACTATGGTTTGATGGGTGGCAAGGGATGAGGTGGTATTTTGTGGTAGAAAGCTACATCATGTTTGCTTTTTTGACTTTGTAATACTTGTTGGCAATGGTGAGGTGGGATTGAGTGCCTACCTAAGTTTGTGATTTTGGTTCAGTTAACTTGCAATAAATTTCATTAGTAAAGTTGAAGGCATCATTAGAAATGAGAGATGTTATGATGGCTATGATTTGTTGAGAAGTGCAGGTGTGTTGAATAGGAGGATATTTTTCTAATAGGCAAGGACATCTCTCAAAAGAAGTATGCACTAGGAGATAGTGGGAGGTACAGGAGGTGGGTTGCCAGGTTCATCTATCGAGAGTAGATTTTTGGAGCCGATTTTAAAGTACAAAAGTGGCTCGGGAGGTGTAAAAGAGTAAATTTTCATGGAAAATGAAATAGTTGTTGATCGAGGAGCTGGAGTCTTCCTAGATACACTTCGACGCTTAAAATCCAACTCAAGTCTCCCTTTGTCAATCCAAGTTTGGTTAATCCCCTATTTAATGGTTGCAAGGTTTGGCATAATGAAGTAGATACCGGATCTAGAAGCTGGAAAGCATGTGATGGAGGCCAAGGTGATAGATTTCGATGCAAGAATATTGCCCATCCAGTCTGATCATCAGAATTCAAATGGTTGTTTGCCCCCTTAATCGAGCAGCCACACGAAAGCACTTTGAGTCAAGTGTTAACACCAAGAAGTGAACTAGATAAGTTGAAGCTAATGTTAATCTTGATTAGAGAAGGCAAACTAATGGAAAAAATCAAACATGATGAGGGGGGATACCATTTTTTCAGTGCCTCCTCAAATCCTCAAAAAATTGCATTTTCAAGCCTACAACCATTCTCTTCTTGCTCTTTGGTCTGCATTCCATCATTTTTTTCGCTGTCCATCATTCCGATTCTCGCAAAGAATGATGTAGTAGTCGGCAAGATCCAAAATAAGTCTTTCTCTCTCCTATTTCTCTCTTGCCATAAATGTGGTTTATATGGGCTAAGAGAATAAGCGGGTATGGGTGCTAGTTCACGATGGAATATGAGGGATAGATCAAGAAACCACCAAGGAAGCATCATCGGCTATAAATGAGCATCAACGGCTTCCCGTTCTTGAATTACAAAGTGTGCATATATGATTTTATGAGTAAGTGGGCTTTCTCTCAGTTTTATGATGCACATTGGTTTCCTATAGTTAAAATTGGTTTCTAGTGTTTGAAAATGATTCATTCTAAAAGTGTCAACATGAATAGCAAGTCTTAATTGTTTATACACTTTACACTAAATATGCAAAACATGCAAAAGTTCAGTTTTATGCTAAACCGTCAATTTTATAAGTTCAATAATGGCAAATTGTATTTCCATGGAGGAAAATGGGAAGTAATAATGAATATCAGTACTCTTAAGTGGTTTATATAGAAAAATGTTAAAAAAATATAATTTTAATTACAAATAATTGTAAAAAATAGAAAAAAATGAGTTTTAATAGAAAAAATTAGATATCGCATGTAGAAGATTATGGAAACTTAGGGTTATGTTTTTGCAAGTATAATGGAGGTGGAGTATGAGGATCTGCCTCAATTTAACCTCATTTGTATATTTTAGTGTGTATTTATTTCTTACATTATAAAGAAACATACTTGGAAACACCTCTTAACCTACCCATCGCAAGTAAAACCCTAAATGGTATGTGCTTAATATGGTTTAAAATCTGATTTTTTTGCTACACTTTTCATATAGGTTTCAATCTTACTTTAAGTATTAAGAGGTACGATGGCATGGAGTGTTCGGCACTACCTTATCATTATAGCAAAGTTGTTAGTGAAAGAAAATCATAGAAAGAATATTTGAGCACATTCACAATGCTGATTTTGTTTAAGTGAAATGTTTGTGCATTTAAAGTCATCCACATTGCATCACATTGCATCAACATAGTATAAAGAGAACTGTCCCTTGGATGCATAGCACTTGGTTTCAAACTATTGACCCATAATGAGTGTGAGACTCCCTATGCTATAGGTGCAATATAATCATTCCCTTGGGGAATGATTTGTTGAGGAATATACTCTCTCTTGGAACAAATATTGTGAAGAGCAGACTTTGTGCATGTGTGTTACATGTTGAGATGGTGCATGTTAGGGCCAATCCCTAGGGTATAGGAGATGCTAGCCACCTATATATTTGGGTACTCCCTCTGCTTAGAGTCGGGAAGGGCATCACATTGGACTACAATCTAGAGATTGTATCAACAAACACATTCTTTCAACTAATCAGTTCATATTGTCTATATGCTCTTGAGATGAGGCTATGGGGTTGTTTGGTGAGTATAGGAGGCTCTGCTAGAGCCATAGAGCTAGTATCAGATACATTTTTGGTCCTGACATCTATTTGTGTAACACTAAACCAGATATTAGTTTTTCCATTAGGGTTTTGAGTAGGTTCTCAAATAGACCCTGAGAAAGTCATTGGAAAGCTAGGATACTGGTAATTAGATACTTGAAGGAAACTCTTGACTATGGTATCACATACAGTTCCAGAAGTGCTCTTATGGGGAACTGTGACTCAAATTGGGCGAGTGATGGTGATTCTAGGAAATAAAAATTTGGATCTTGTCTTTCTTTAGGTTCAGGAAGCTTCTCTTAGATCAGTAAGAAACAACCAACTGCAGCATTGTCTACTGAAGTGGCAAGGCAACTTGCTTTGTTGTATGTGAAGCAGTATGGTTAATAAGGATCCTATGGCATATGGAAGTACAGGATGAAGATCAAATAGTGCTAAGATATGACAATGAGAGTTTCATCACCATTGCCAAAAATCCAATTTTTCATGCATGCACCAAATACATTGAGATCTAGTATCACTATGTGTATGACTTGATCAAGGATGGGATAGTAGAGTTGATAGTATATTGTCCAATGGAGGAAAACAGAGCAGGTATCCTCACCAAATCTCTTACGCAAGATCTTATTCAAAATCATCTTCAAAGACTCAGTGTTGGGTTAAGAATGTAGTTCACTGCAGGGGGTGGATATTGAGAGGGGATATTAAATATGCTCAATGCCCCACCCTTGTAAGGTGCCACCAATGATCCATGCTACTCTAAGTTATAATGCCCCCATTATGAGGAGAAGCCAGGTGTAAGCAAGGACATTGGGTGGGTCTTAACTTGTATGTCAAATGAGGTCTATGTGACCAGATGGAAAAAAGGTGACATTTGTGGATCTAGCCTTTAGGTTAGATAGAGTTGTTGGGGGTAAAGGCGCCTTTGCCTAGCCGTCCATGTATTACTACTCTGATAGTACATGCACATGCACACTGCAAGAAATAGGCACCTGTCACCGTCACTTTATTCTATATTCTTTTAGTAACAGATGAATAAAGGGAAGGCCAATCACACATTGTCACTATTGGAGTTCCCACATTGTGAGTCTCTCTCGCTCTTACTCTTGCTCTCCCGCCATAGCTCTCTTATGCAAGCTTTGATCCTTCTCACCTTTTAACTCGTATCAAAGCATGGTTGCTTGAGCATTCGAGCTTGGTTTGTGACTCCTTCAGCATCCATTCGAATCCCTACACCATTGTAGCCATATCCAACTCCTTCAAGCTCCAATCACTCCCCAACCTCCCAGCCCATTTGGGCACCTCATGGCATTCCTTCAAGCTCCGATCACTCCCCAGACTCCCAACCCATTTGGGCACCCTCATGGCATTCCTTCAGAGGTATTGAAGCATTCTTTTGAGTGTTTATTTTAGTTGCTCTATACAGCAAGAAGGGTCAGCCATAGCTCCAACCATTAGAGCTATGGCATAGCAAGAAGGGTCAGCCATAGATCCAACCACTGGAGCTCCCCATTTCATATCTTGGCTCCTGCTTGATTAGGCTTGACAAGGCTTTGTGTAGGCCTTCTTTAGGCCCTACTTGAGCCCTCCTTCCACCCCATTAATGCCATGTGCACCAACAGCATACCCAACAACATCAGCCCTATTTGGGCCAACTTGAAGACCTGCAAAAATTCGTTTTTTACTTCAGCCCTCCCTTGGCACTCATTGGCAGCTTGAAAACAATTCATTTGGCACTTGAGAACGCCCCCTTGATGCTCGAAATTAGTGGTTATCATTAGCATTGATTTATGGAATGATTCACCTCAATTGAGGACTATTTTCCATATTCCACAAGTAGCCACAAACAGTATTACAATAGCACTTTGTGTTTATGCTTGGTTGGCATTGACATTTGATTCCCTGTTGGTCCCGAATGGTCCCCAAATGTTAGGGGAATGTATGCCTATTTATTGGCCATCATTTGCAGCTGATTTAGTGGCTTGAAATACTCAGTTTTACACAGAAAATCACTGCTATATACTCTAGGGATGAAGATTATTTAGTCACTTTATGCTTTGCCTATTGATCACAGGTACTTCTCGAGTGTTTCATATGACTATTGGGATACAAATGAAGGTTGGTAAATGCTTTGGATGGTTGTGGAATGTATTTTGAGCCTTTTTTTAGCTTCGTATTGGTTGGAATTTACTTGACATTGGTCGACATTGGTATGCTTTGTGACATAGGTTATATCTATGGGCTATCTACGACCCATTGTTGGTACATGCTTGATGCTTATGTTACCTACACATGCTATTTAAATTGTTTGGACTTGAATGCTACTGGAGCTTCATTTGGGCTTGACTTTGGATATTATGGAGCTTATTTTGGTCTTTCTTTGGCTCCTCAGAGATTGATTGGGATTGTCTTCATGACATTGAATGCTATCATTGGATACTTGACTGCTCATATGCTCTGGATGTCTTACTGATGTATGATCTTGGATACTACATCAATGGATTTAGTGCCAGTGGGAGTGTCTTTGTATGCTTATTAGACATTGATCAATGCAAGTTATGCACATTGAGCTTTTGGATCTTTGAGACTAGGATCTCCTTGTAGATGATGTATGACTGATATACCTTGGTTTGTATAGATGTGGTGGGCTGATTCGGCTTTGTATTCATTGAACAGACACCGACTTGTGTGAGATCTTGGTAGTGGTATATACATTTTTCCCTGTTGATCGGGGTGTGTGTACCGACTTTACTAACGAACTTTGTTTGACATGCCTAGGTGTTGGCTCATCTCAATTTGACTGTTACATGCTTGTTTATGCTCACTTGATGCTAGTTTTGCATTGACAATCAGTGATTGACTTTGAATATTGGGTTTGTCCTACTGTTAGCTCTCATTGTACACTGCTGTCATAAATTACAGCAAGTATATATCTCTGGACTCATGTATTTTTCATCCTAAATCATCCTAGTTTGATGTACTTTTAATGGTACTTGGTGGGAAGCATCATTAAATACTTGTTTCTCACCATTTTGCCTTGGTTGTGGTGGTTTTTTTGTCATTTTTTGTAGTTTACAACAAGCAATTTTGAGCTGTCTACACAGTTTCAACTTGCAATATGGCATCTTCTTCAACTGACAATGCTATCTTCAACATCACTAAGCTTGACGGTATGAATTATGCCTATTGGAAGAGCCAATTTTGGCAGGCATTGGTGTAGAAATCACACATAAAGCGACCAAGGTTGAGTGGAAATCAGCCTGAAACTATGACTAATGACGAATGGATGGAGCTTGATGAGTTATGGGAGTCCACCCTCATCTTGTCTCTCACTAAACAAGTGCATTACAATGTGGTTGAGGAGGCACAGAGTGCTTGGCGGCTTTGGGATAAGATCAAGAACCTCTATGAAAAGCAAAGTCCTGCAAGTCAAATGTATTGAGTGAAACATCTTATGGATCTCCGCATAAAAGAGAATGTGACCATGTTAGCTCATCTAAACTAGTTTCATGCTATTCTTAAAAACTTGGTTTCGTAGGGCATTGATTTCAAAGAAGATGTCACTCCATTGTTCTTTCTTGGACTCTTAATGAGTCTTAGCATGTATTTTGCAGCACTCTCTTATGTGCTTCTACCACTACTTTGAAGCGATCTAATGTTGAGAGCTCTCTTCTGTAAGAAGAGATACACCATAAGAATTTGGATGCCTCTCCTGTGTCTCATGCTTTAATAGTTAGAGGCCAACATGATGGAAATGCAAAGAATGACTATGGTATGCTTTTAGCGATGATAGGGGCAATTTTTTTAATGAACAGTTGTATAGCTTTAAACTCAATATGAAGCCTGTATCTTGTAATGGAGGCCATATTTCCATGACCATCCAAATGCAAATCCAATAATCTTTGAAGAATTATTGACTAGCCCCACTTTTCAATGGAAAAATTTACATCAAGTTTTATTTAACTTTCACAACAACCTCTTGTTAGATATGATCAATGCCCCACCCTCATTATGTGCTACCAATGATCCATGGTGCTCAAAGTTGTAAGGCCCCCATTATGAGGAGAAGCCAAATGTGAGCCCGGACATTGGTTGAGTCCTGACTTGTATATTAGATGAGGTCTATGTGACCGGATGGCAAAAAGGTGACTGTTGTGGGTCTAATCTTTGGGTTAGACGGAGTGGTTAAGCTGGTAGCAACTTGAGGCACATTGCATTGAGTTGCGGTGTAAGGGAGTTAAAAGGGGCCCCTATTGTCAGGTCTGGGGGCTGCGGAAGCGGCCCCTGGCTGGGGGGGTCCCTGGAATATTCCCTGGCCGACTAGTGGAGGCTCATATGGTAGGTCGACCTAACGACCTTCGCAGGCTATAAAAGCTAAACCCCTTCGCAGCCATCTTTCACTCACCTTTCACCTAGTCAGAGTTGTTGTTCCAGCTAGCCTTAAGCTCTTCACCTATCTTCTGTCTAGATCGCCATCTAAGCTTCACACAGTGGAAGCGCACGGGTGGACAGATCCATCTTTGTATCAGTTGTTTGGAGTTAAAGAATTTATTGATTCTCCTCTTATCTATTGTGTACTCTCTATCTCGTTCTCAGATTCTGTTCGCTGCGCCGTGTAATATTTCACATGGTATCAGAGCCCAAGGGGCTCTAGAGATCCGAGAGCGTGCAAGAGGCAAAGGCTTCAACAGCAAAGAGAAACTATGTCGACTTCCGGAAGCGGTGCAGGAGGTGGTGTTGCTATACCAGCTATTCAAACACTGAGGATTCATCCACCAACCTTTAGCGAAGGCAAGTTAGATGGTACAAACTACACCTTGTGGAAGTTCAAAATTACAACTATCCTTGATTCTTATGAGCTTCTGGAGACTGTGCTGGGGACTGACGCAGAACCACAGCCTACCCCCGACCCATCAAATCCTAGTGTGATGATTCCTCTGAATGCAGATCTTCTACGAGCTTGGAAACGAAGGAATGCAGATGCATTGTGTGCCTTAGTTACAAGTTGTTCTGACAGTGTTTTGACTCTGATTCAGCATACAACCAAAGCGTCAGAGGCTTGGAATGTACTAAGGAGTCAGTATGAAACACGAAACCAAACAAGGATTCAAAACTTAGAGAATCAACTAGTAGTGGAGAAGTTTGCTGAAGGAGAGACAGTTGAAGCATTCATCACTCAGATTAAGAATCTGCGCGACCAGATGGCTGGCACTGGGATACAAAAGACTAGCGAAGAGCTAGCTCGGAGGTGTCTTCGGATTTTTCCACAAAAGTTTGATGGACTAGTAACTGCCCTTAATACTCAGGTGAGACCTCAAGCTTAGACTTTTGAGGAGTTTTGTGCATTATTAATGGAGGAGGAGTTGAGGCTGAAAGCCCGAGAAGGAAGCAACAATGGAGATGCTGCATTCTCTGCCAATGCAAAAGGCAAAGGTGTTTCCTCCACCAAAAATGATGGTGACAAAAAGAAGAAGGGCGGCAAGAAGAAGTTTCAAGGAGGGTGCTTCTACTGCAAGAAGAAAGGACATGCAATTGCAGATTGTCGTGTCAAGAAGGCAGATGAAAAGAATGGTACCCTTAAAAGTAAAGGGAAAGAGACAGCCAATACGGCTGAAGCGGAGTTGGAATTATTCATGGCGACCATTGAGGAAGTGTGCTCCTCGGCGCAAGAAGAATCTACCACTGACTCATGGGTGTTGGATAGTGGGGCCTCCCGTCACATGACCAACAAGAAAGGTCTATACAGTTCTATGCAGCCTCTACAAGAATCCATCACTGTGACGGTTGGAAATGATACTAAATGCCCTGCTGCGGGCACAGGTACTATTTCTTTTGTTGCTGCAAATGGTGAAGTCAAAAAGCTTTCAAATGTGTTGTTTGTTCCCGAAATCACGAGAAATCTCTTATCAGTTACTGCCATAACTGATCTTGGTCATGAAGTGAGGTTCAAGAAGACAAGTGCAGAAATTATTGATAGTGCTGGCACAATTGTTGGCAAAGGAGAAAGAAGGAACAACCTGTATGAGCTAAGTGCTCTTACAGCCACCGCTGGAGTGGGCACAAGTAAGCTTTGGCATGAAAGGTTTGGACACATCGGATTTGCAGTATTGAAGGAGATGTAAAAGCAAGGTATGGTTGCTCACCTACCTACAATAACTGAATTGAAGGAACGATGTGAAGCTTGTATGATGGGCAAGCAACAGAGAAAGGCATTTCCACAAGAAAGCAAGAATAGAGCACAGGCTCCTCTAGAGTTGGTGCATGATGACTTGTGTGGTAAGATGCCTACACAGGCCTTGGGGGGATCTTCTTATTTTATGTTGATTGTCGATGACTACAGTAGGAAGATGTGGGTGTACTTCCTTTGTGATAAGGCTCAAGCTTTTGGTAAGTTTAAAGAATGGCTAATACTTGTTGAGAATGAAACAGGGAAAAGTGTGAAGAAATTTAGAACAGATGGTGGTGATGAGTTCAACTCAAAGGAGTTTGAAGGCTTTTGCAAGAGCAAAGGGATCAAGCATCAATTGACGACGCCTCACACACCTTAACAGAACGGTGTTGTAGAATGCAGGAATCACACCATTGTGGAGATGGCAAGATGCATGCTAAAGGGCAAGGGATTGCCTAACCATTTTTGGGCTGAAGCTGTTAATACTGCAGTCTACATTCTAAAGCGGAGCTATACAAAGGCTCTCAAGGGAAAAACACCTCATGAGGCTTATACTGGTAAGAAACCATCTGTCTCACATTTCAGAATTTTTGGATGTGAATGTTATGCACATGTTCCAGATGAGAAGAGAAACAAGTTACAACCAAAAAGCAGAAAATGTATCTTCTTGGGTTATAGTGATGAGCAGAAGGCTTACAAATTATATGACCAAGAGGCAAAGAAGATCATCGCGAGCCGTGATGTGGTGTTCAAGGAGGAGCCGCATACAATGGAGGAGGAGAAGGCAAGTTCTTCCACTTTATCATCAAGCAAAGAAGTAGTCCACTATGAACCTGTCCCGAGAGCTATCCCTATCCTTAAGGAGGAGGAAGCATCATCTTCAGATGATGAGGAAAAGTTCACCAACCTGACATCACCCCACCGGAAAAGCCATTGCCGCGCTGGGTGAAGCAACTCTATGACCACAATAATCCTATGCCTGCATCTGTTGAGGAGAAGGCAGACGGACCAAGGAGGTCTCAGAGAATAGAGGAGCAAAGGAGGGCTTCTGCTCACATAGTCAATATGGCCTTGATGGTTGAGATTATGAGAGAAGTAAAGGAGCCAACTGACTTAGAAGAAGCACTTGCAGATCCATCATGAAAGGCTGCTATGCAAGCGCAGTATGACAGCATAATGAAGAATGACACTTGGGAGCTAGTGGATCGACCAGCAAAGCAGAAGGTTATTGGCACCAAGTGGATCTGGAAGGTAAAGTACAAGGCTGATGGTACCTTAGAAAAGTACAAAGCTAGACTGGTTGCCCAAGGATTTTCACAAGTTGAAGGGTTTGATTTTCAAGAGTCATTTGCCCCAACTGCCAGAATGACCACTATTCGCACGGTACTTGCAGTGGCTGCCCACAAGAAGTGGCCAGTGTACCAAATGGATGTTAAGTCAGCGTTCTTAAATGGTGACCTCAAGGAGGAGGTGTACGTGGCTCAGCCACCAGGGTTTGAGGCCCCCCATTCTGAGAACAAAGTGTGTAAACTGAAGAAGGCATTGCATGGGCTGAAACAAGCCCCCAGAGCATGGTACCAACGGATAGATAAGTTCTTTTTAAACCTAAACTTCAATAGATGTGCCTCAGATGCTAACTTGTATGTTTACAGGGATGGTAAAAAGTCTGTAGTGATTGTCCTATGTGTGGACGACCTTCTTATTATAGGTGACTATGAAGATATGATCAACCAAACTCGAAAGGCTTTGAGTTCTGAGTTTGAAATGACAGACTTGGGCTTGCTGCACTATTGTTTGGGGATTGAAGTCTGGCAAGAGCTAGGAAAGATCTTCATCTCTCAGAAGAAGTATGCATGGGAGATCTTGAAGGCATTTGGCATGACCGAGTGCAAGGAGATAGCGACACCTATGGAGGTGAATGCAAAGTTATCCGTCGAGGATACATCAGCACTAGCAGACATTGGGAGGTATAGGAGGTTGGTCGGCAGTCTGATCTACTTGTGTAACACCAGACCAGATATCAGTTTTGCTGTTGGTGTTTTGAGCAGGTTCTCAAACAAACCTCATGAGAGTCATTGGAAGGCTGGGATGCGGGTGCTCAGATACTTGAAGAAAACTCTTGACTATGGTATCACATACAGTTTCAGAACTTCTCTTGTGGGGAACTGTGACTCAGATTGGGCAGGAGACATTGATTCCAGGAAGTCAGTTTTTGGTTATTGTTTCTCTTTAGGTTTAGGAATTTTCTCTTGGATTAGTAAGAAGCAACCAACAGTGGCATTGTCTTCTACCGAAGCAGAGTACAAGGCACCTTGTTTTGTTGCATGTGAAGCAGTATGGTTGAGAAGGATTCTATGGCATATGGGAGTGCAGGATGAAGAACCAACTGTGCTGAGATGTGACAATCAGAGTTGCATCGCCATTGCCAAAAATCTAGTGTTTCATGCACGCACCAAGCATATAGAGATCCAGTATCACTATGTGCGTGATTTGATAGAGGATGGGATAGTGGAACTGGTCTACTGTCCAACAGAGGAGAATGGAGCAGATATCTTCACCAAAGCACTTACGAAGGATCTGCTTCAAGTTCATCTTCAGAGACTCGGCATTGGGCCGAGGAGATAGTTCACCAATGGGTGGACATTGAGGGGGGGTGTTAGATATGATCAATGGCCCACCCTCATTAGGTGTTACCAATGATCCATGGTGCTCAAAGTTGTAAGGCCCCCATTATGAGGAGAAGCCAAAGTCCGGACATTGGTTGAGTCCTGACTTGTATATCAGATGAGGTCTATGTGACCGGATGGCAAAAAGGTGACTGTTGTGGGTCTAATCTTTGGGTTAGACGGAGTGGTTAAGCTGGTAGCAACTCAAGGCACATTGCATTGAGTTGCAGTGTAAGGGAGTTAAAAGGGGCCCCTATTGTGGGGTCCGAGGGTTGCGGAAGCGGCCCCTGGCTGGGGGGGTCCCAAGGGGGCCAGCGGCCCCCCTGGCGGGGGTCCACGGGCAGCACCACCGGCCCGATGGTAAAGGAAATATTCCGGAATATTCCCTGGCCGACTAGTGGAGGCTCATATGGTAGGTCGACCTAACGACCTTCGCAGGCTATAAAAGCTAAACCCCTTCGCAGCCATCTTTCACTCATCTTTCACCCAGTCAGAGTTGTTGTTCCAGCTAGCCTTAAGCTCTTCACCTATCTTTTGTCTAGATCGCCATCTAAGCTTCACACAGTGGAAGCGCACGGGTGGACAGAGCCATCTTTGTATCAGTTGTTTGGAGTTAAAGAATTTACCGATTCTCCTCTTATCTGTTGTATACTTTCTATCTCTTTCTCAGATTCTGTTCGCTGCGCCGTGTAATATTTTACACCTCTTTGTCTTGCTAATGATCAAGCAAGGCATAGAAGCTGACAAGCTTAATGAATTTGAGGAAAATCATTACAAAAAGGATTTTGATTCAAACTTAGTGGATTATGCCACTAATGGCCCCACCATTGAGAAAATTCACTTGGACCCTAAGCCAAGTCAACATAAACCACTGCTCATTGATGCTAGAATTGTGAGAGTTACATCTGAATTGGAATGGCTAGACTACCTCAAGGTTCTAGATCACAATAAAACTAGGCGTCCAGATGATGCTCTAGGTCTTGACCCTAAGCTAGTCTTGGTCGAGCACAATCAAGATAATTTTGAAGAGGAAACTACAATCAATTTGAACTCTAATTCAGAGTGGGACAAGGATTCTGATTGTGAAATAGCTCAACCATCCCAATCAAGGAACACCAATGTTAACTTTCAATCCATTTAAGGGGGAGTGAAAAAGGATGCATGCTATAGTGCATAGACTTCCAAAGTCAGAAAAAATCCACAAGATTTACCACCTCTCAAGAAACGTGATAAAGTTATTGTTTTTCTTGGAGCCAAGTGACAAGATGCATCCAATGAACCTATTGAGGGACTAAGAAAAGTCAAGGGAAGTGAATATTGACGAGACAGGGAAACCCCCCAAACTTGTATACATTGCAAAATACCTCATTATAGGGAGGATAAGGTATGGCTTATAGAACTATTCAAGAAATACAAGGATGTGTTTGCATGGAATTATTTAGATTTAAAAGGGGTTTTGCCACACGTCCTAACTCACACAATTTCACTCAAGTGGGATGCCGAGCCAATGAATCAGCGGCCTTATCCAAGTGTGTACTGACTACAAAAAGCTAAATGTGTCTACCATGAGAGACCACTACCCTCTACCTTACACTAATCATATTTCACACATTTCACTCAAGCAGGATGATGAGCCTACGAATCAGTGACCTTATGCAAGTGTGTACTAACTACAAAAAGCTAAATGTGTCTACCATGAGAGACCACTACCCTCTACCTTACACTAATCATATGATCGAACAAGTAGTAAGGAAGGAGGCTTGTAGCTTCCTAGATGGATTTTGGAGGTATATTCAAGTCCACCTAGACAATAGACCAAAAAAATGCATTTGCAATAGAATGAAGCATCTTTGCCTATATAATCATGCCATTCAAATTGACTAATGCACCTATGATGTTCCAACAATTCATATGTATCATTTTCAACGACATGCTTAGGAAATATCTTGAGGTGTTTGTCAATGATTTATGCATTCATTCCAATTCAAAGGATCATCTCAATAAACTTTGACTTGTGTTTGAAATGTGTCAATAGTATAACCTATCCCTGGACCCACTCAAAATGACAATTTTAGGTAAAGCACATCATCATCCTAGGCCATGTTGTATCCAAAAATGGCATTGCAATAAACAATTCTAAGGTTAAAGTTATTGTCAACTTACCACCACCATCTAGCACTAAGGCAATGTAGTGTTTCCTCATGCACACTAGGTACTATCACCGCTTTGTACTTAACTATGCAATTATTGTTGGACCTTTGTACAGGCTCCTAGTTACCTGGAAGTGGACTAAGGAGTGACACACTTCCTATGACACATTAAAAAAGGCTCGATCTTTGTACAAGATACCAGTTACTTGGGAGTGGACTAAGGAGTGTGAGGCTTTCTATGACACATTAAAAAATGCTTTAATGATCACACCTATCCTAAGAGACTTGAATTGGTCAATCACCTTTCATGTGCATATAGATACCTCCAAAGTCAAAATTGAAGTAGTATTTTTCCAGGTAGCTAGTGAGCACAACAAAGACTTCCTAGTGAGCTTTGCTAGTTGATAGCTCACTAAAGACAAAATGAATTATTCTACCACTAAACAAGAAGGTTTAGCTATGGTGTAAGCTATTAAGAAAATTTTTCATTATTTACTAGCTACGCCCTTCACCTTTCTTGTGGACCATCAAGCTTTGCTATGCCTTGTAAACAAGCATTGTGCTACCAAACGCATTACCAAATGGCTTCTTTTGTTGTTATAATTTGATTTTTCAATTGTTGTATGGAAAGGAGAATAACATTTCATGGTTGACTACCTTTCATGATGAGTAATCATTGGCTACAAGGCCATAGGAGTTGACGACAAACTCCTTGTTGCTTATCTATTCCACATTAACCAGGAGACCTATCTCTTCAAAGTTGACCTCATACCCCATTAGGATGATGACATAGTATACATTCTTGAACATGGCCTTCTAGAATGCCCAATTGAGAAAGCCTGCCTCACTTACATGTTAATCAAAACTTGACCATGCCAATTGATTGGTAATCAATTGTATCGCTTAGAACACAATGGTCTCCTCAGAAGATGTGTGTGTGCATGAAATAGAAGCCATGCTAGAAGAGGCACATAGTGGTCTTGTTGGAGGACACTTTAATGCAACAACTAAAATGTCTAGAAAGAGGATTCAAGCTCAACTATGGTGGCCTATGCTATTCAAGGATGCTAATCACTTTGTCAAGCATTGTGATGAGTGCCAATGCACTAACTGGCCTACTCACAAGGACAAAATGGAGCTTACACCAAATATTACCTGCCAACCTTTTGAAATGTGGGACATAGGTTTCACGAGACCAACAATCTAGCTACTCAATACTCATAGGCTCGATACATTATCATAGAAACCAACTATATGACTAAATGGATAGAAGCACAAGAAACCCATAAAAATGATGCATGAAACATTGCTAGGTTTCTTTGGAAACAAGTCATCTCACCATGTGGAGGCACCATATAGATAGTTAGTGATCAAGGGACAAAATTTCTAAATGAGGTAGTGCATTACCTTCTATCCACATTTCTAGTCATCCATCAACAATCTATCCCATATTATCCTCAATCAAATGGCTAGAAAAAAGCTACCAACAAAGTCCTTGTTAGTGTTGTGACCAAGTCAATTTCAACTTCACGCTCTGACCAGGATCACAAGCTTACATTAGTAGATTTTTAAGGTCTCAAAAAGGCCTTTTAGGATGTAGAAAGAGTGCTCTAGATCAATGAGAGAAAAGCCTCCATAATGGAAGTTCTATTTTAAAAAAAACAAAAAATGACTTTATGAATAAATATAGATACAATATTACAATAAATTTTTATAATGAATATGTATTTTCATCATGTCATAATTACGATTACGACTTTATATTAAAGACAAGGTCTTGACCACTTTGCATTTATGATATATCTAGGATTGTATGATAATGACAATTAAAACAAATTAAAATTACCTAAAAGCTTAGTGTTCATAAGTTTTTCCCTCCCTTGTTTTGATATTCTCATCTCTTTCCTTCCTTGATGATAGCCTCTCTCTCTCTCTCTCTCTCTCTCTCTCTCTCTCTCTCTCTCTCTCTCTCTCTCTCTCTCTCTCTCTCTCTCTCTCTCTCTCTCTCTCTCTCTCTCTCTCTCTCTCTCTCTCTCTCTTTGCCATGGATACCAAAATTCAACCTTCAACAAGATGGTCAAGCTCTTAAATCACCTAAATATCAATATTTATTTCATTCCAAATAGATGAAAGATGGATTCTTACCATTAGTACCAATGATAAATGGATTACCATGCAACAAGTAAAACATAGGAAAAGACAAAGATGTGAGAGCTCCTTCATCTCTACTTGGAAGGATAGGATCAAATATTTCAAACTTAGAGAAAACAAGAAAAGCTTAAAAAAGGTTTTAGTAAAATATGTGGTTATTCATAGGGAGTTGCATTTGGAGCCTAGAGTATCAAGTCTTCCATTGCATAGATTGAATTATAAGTATTTCATTTCTTATGTTTTTCTTTTATTAAATTTGGTATTAGGATTTAGTGACAAGTTTTGTTTTTATTTGTGGATATCTATCCTTCTCATCTTGAGAAATGGTGTCCTATCAAGTCTTCTATTTATGTTATGCATGGTTTGATTAGAGAAGATATGCACAAAGGCAAGAGAAAGACATAGCTTGTAGAGAATGGATTTTGTTTAATGACCATTCTTATATTATTCCTATGCATAATGGCCAATGGGGAGAAATATCCATGGTTTCTTTGCCTATTTTTATAAGCCTTGAGTGGTCTTTACTAAGTCTAGTCACTAGTGAGAGCTATAGATATAAAATCTTTCCTAAGATACAAAAAATATTAAAACCTAATATCTAAAGTATGCTATGCAAGATTGCTTTTTTAATGCCTATTAATGTGTTTATAGATTTCTTGAGGCTAGATTTACAAACGAATATATCAAATCACCATGTTTATTTGCATTTCAACTTAACAACAAATGACTAAGTTTGTACATCAAGTCATATGCAGTATATATATATATATATATATATATATATATATATATATATATATATATATATATATATTTGACTCCACTTCTTGAATGGTAAATACCTATCATATATTTTTTACAAATATCAAAGAGAAGAGAGATAAAGGTACATTGCAAGAACATTGAAGAAAATATCTATTTACTTTCAATATAAATACAAGTTCAAATATTGGAACAAATTTTTATTTACTTTCTTCATGATCTATATACATCAGGTTTTACAAGACAATACACAAAGGCAATTTTTTTTAGTGACGAAAATCCTTATTTAAAGTTCTTTTACCCTTCTTTGATGATTTGGCTTCCTTAGTAGGTGTTGAGGGCACCTCCTCTACTTCCATACTCTCTACTTCCTCCTGATTCCCCTCTTTATCTATGGCCACCTTGTCTCGTTATTATTCTTGTAGGCAATTGACAAGTATGTACTTGAAAATGTTTGCTTGTATATACAAAGCATACTCACTATTGTAAGTGATCACGAAGGAGAAAAATAATCAAATTTGGCTTTGTGTAGACTTTAGAGAGCTGAATAAGCAAACTGTTAAAATAAAGACCATTGCCATTTATTGACCAAATTTTGGATCAATTAGCAAGTAGGGAAATATATTCATTTATGGATTGCTTTGCATGGTATAACCAAATGGCAATTGCTGAGCAACACAAGCTTAAAACGCCATTTATTACTGTCTTCGGTACCTTTGCATACCATGTGATGGCATTTGATTTATGTAATGCACCTGGTTCGTGGCAAAGAATAGCCGATAAGACCTTTGGTGGCATCTCCCCAGAGGAGTTGAAAGTATTCATTGATGACTTGGGGGCAACCACCATAAGGGATACATAGTTAATCATTTTGTGGAAGTGTTTCGAGCATTGCAGACAATTTTGCATAGCTCTCAACTCATGGAAGTGTGTCTTTGGAGTGCCTTATGGGCTATTGTTAGGTCATGTGGTTAGTTCAATAGGGATTGCAGCTGACCCTGAAAAGATCAAGGTCATAATTGCCATGATTCCGCCGCATACTCCAAAGGAGGTGCGTAGCTTTCTGTCATCCGTACGGTATTATTGGAGGTTTATCAATGCCTTGGCAAAAAGAATGTTTCCCACTGATGAACCTATTATCCTTTAATTGTCAATTTGCATGGAGTGATGCTTGCAAAGTTTCTTTTGACAATGTGAAGTAGGAGCTTGCCAAAGCACCTATTTTAAAAGCACCTAAAAGGGGAAAAATATTCTATATATTTTCAATAGCCACCATGTATAGTATTAGTTGCTGCTTATCCCAAATTTGGGAGGAAAAATGGCACCATCCAATAGCCTTTGCTAAATTGGGCATATCAGAAATTAACTATACCTATATGGAGAAGTTGTGCCTTGAGATGGTATTTGCGACCAAAAAGTTCAAGCATTACATTCTTTATGAGAAGGTAGTTTTTAATACGAAGGTGGAAGGACTTTGATTGTTGCTAAACAAGTTATAATCGCCTGATCATCTAGCAATGTGGTTGATCACTTTGTAGGAGTTTGATTATGAGATCAAGAGCAAGCTACCCAAGCTACAGGGCATTGTAGAATGTCTTGTGGACTTTGGAGAGCCAAAAGAGGTAATGAAGGAAGTGACATGGAAACATTGTTTAAGATTGATACGATGTCTATTCCCTCCTAGTATGTTGCTATAACTCACTATCTATCTACAGGAGAGACTAGAGCTACTTTATCAAAATCAGAGAAGAGGAAAATTAAATAGTAGGCATTGAAATTTTCCTCGATCTCATGAACACCATATCGGTAGGGTGTTGATGATATCTATCGCCGATGTGTGATGCCTGATGATGTTCCATTTATCCTAGAGGAGTGCCATGACTCTACTTGTGGGGGGCACTTTGCTGGGCGGTTGATGGCACAGAAGGCTTTAAGAGCTGGATATTGGGGGCCATCCATCTTCTAGGATTCATTTGAGTATGTTAAGAGATTCGATACATGTCAAAGACATGATAGTAGAGAGAATAGAAAGCGACCACTTACGCTGTCGAAGGATTTAAGAAAGCAAAGTCGCGTCTTCAGAAGACCTTGATAAATTTCAGGATAAAAGGTCAGACAAATGCATAAGCAAGATGTAAGGATTTGTGTCCACTAAGCTTTCAACGAGTCCTTGTCTTTACAGCAATGATAAGACTAAAAGCAAAGTTCTCAGCTGAGCATAGAATTCATCCTTCAATATTGAAATATTTAATACAAAATCTAGTTATCAGCTTCAGACAGAAGAATTAGCATTATCCTTTCAGAGGTGGCTCCTTTCCAAGGTCAAGAAGGTTGGACACGGAATGATCAAGAAACATATATTCTTTTACATTCTCCATAAGCCGACAAACTGATTTGTGGCAATGTAAAGCACATTTTTCTCTTTCATGATAGTATTTTTAACATATGAACAATAACTGTAATCATGAGCAGTAAGTACTATTGCATCATCTTCATATTTCCAAAAGCAAACGCCTTACAAAATTTTTCATTTGCTGCAAGAACTCCAGATCTATTGTCCTCATGTAAAGCTCATATCTCATCTCTCAATTTTTCTGCTTTGTTATAATTTTCAGAGCAATTAACAGCATCCTTTTAGTATCAACATCATATCTGGCTTCAAGGTCTTAATAGTGGGTTTATCACTTGACATGGCAGACTTGGATCAATGGGCTTTATAGTGCAAATACTCCTTTCTTCTTTCACCTTTTAAACAAAAACAAGACAAGAACGTTGATGAAGATAAACGAGATGTAAATTGAGTTCCTTTTCCTTATGAGAAGCTTGAAAGCAGCATCAAGAACACCCAGCTTCTGCCTGTTTTGTAACCAGCGGCTCCAGTTTATCCTCGAGAACCTTCCTTTGACTCTCCATTGAAAGGGATATCAAATTCTTGCTAGGGAATTCGGCCCAGCTACATCTCATAAAAGTTAAAAGTCTGTGTTGATCTAAACAGAGATGTGTCAAAAGATTTTCAACAAACTTATAGTAGCTCCTGTGCAGGAAACAATATCACAATTTGAGCTTCATCACAGCTCGTTTTCAATTATGCTGCGAATGATATCTGCAGGTAGCAAACCTTCTGTACGAATTGCATTCTTTCCAGGATCTTTACTTACAAATATAAGGGATTGGTAATCCTTGAATCTGCATTTGACTCGCAAGCTCAAATTCTTCATCTGTGTCCACCTTAAGAAATGTCACTGTATCACCATACTCTGCAGCTAGCTGTTCAAGCTCCTCCGAAAGCAGCTTGCAGGGGCCACATCACTGAGCATAAAAATCTACAACTACAGGACAGTTTCTGGTGCCGTCCAATATGTTGTCTAACTCCTTTGCTGTGACCTTTCTCACGAGAGTGCTTTGCGCCTCTATTGGAGCCTCTTTTCTACGACGAGCACCGCCGCACACCAGGAACGCCTCCTTGCCCTCGCTTGCCCCGCCGTGGAAGCGCTTGCATTAGCCAGTAAAGGCACCGCCTTTTCAGCCTCACCAGCGTCGTCATGCTAGTATCTCCTTCATTCCCCAAAGATGTCGAAGGGTTTTCGAAAGCCAAGTCGCGACCACTGAGGATTTTGAATAATTTCAGGATAGAAGGATAGATCGTCAATAGTGGCGGCCTCCACAAAGAATCATATTTATATTTCTTCAGAATAGTTACAGCAGTAATAAAGGACGAGTACAGAAGATCCTCAGAGGTATATACAAGAGGTTTAGGAAACAGTTTTAGTACAGATCATAATAATGTCCAATACTATAAGGAATTTGAAGTCACAAATCTATTCTTGGCATAGGACCTAACTGTGAAGATCACAGATTTTTAGGTAGCTTGTTTTGAGTCAGAGTGATATTGTTTAAGGAGTGAGGCTATTGAAATTTCTCACTTGATGACTCTTGAGTTGTAGTAATAAGTCTTTATAAAAACTCTTGTAGATCCCTTGTTACAGCTGATTAGACTTATGGTTAGTTCAGAGTAGCAACACAGTTTCTGTTTACCCAGGTGTGTAACTCTCCTTTCACGATCTTTCAGATTGCCTTCTTCCCAGAACCTTGCTGAAGAATATGATCCAATCTACAATTCTTCATCAGTGCTGATTTGAGTTTTGATAGTTCTGAATTCCCAAAAAGAAAGCAGGGATTGGTAAGACTGCTAAGTGTCTACCATTTGATCGGCAAGACGAGAGAGCCGATCCAAGCAAACCTTAGATGTGAATCTTTCGTCCTCCCAGAAAAATACAAGATTGTCGAACTGTCTAGTTTTCTGTAGCCTTGCCACAAAATCATCAACTTTCACAGTCTGACTGGTTCGAAGTCCTGCAAGATCAATAGGATAGCCAATAACCAGGCCACCAACTTTGTGTTTCTGTATCTCAGACTTGAGAGTTTGCACAGTCACAGGAAAAGTTGATTGTTGAAGGTCTAGTACTCTATTCTGACAGGGATGGCAATGCGACAGTCGGCGTCCGAGACGGCGACACCCACGTGCTTGACGCCTACGTCCAGCCCGAGCAGCCGCTTCTTACTGCCTTTGCCACCTGCATTAACGGCCTCCCTCAGCTGCTGCAGATTCACAAGTGTCATATCTCTGTCTCAGCCTGATTATCTTCTGTACAGAGTCCAGACTACTCGGGAGGCCTTATAATGGTACACCAATGTGCTCTGTTTCCTAAATAAGCTTATTGTGACATGATCGCTCAAATGTGCCTATTTCCTTCCTGTGTCTACACCGTTCCTCCTTCCTGTGTCTACCCTGTTCTACTGATGTTTGTTTCTTTGTACTCAAATTTCGAGCATGGTACAATCCGAGTCCAATTCAAGTCTCGGAGCCACACCCACAACGAAAAGCAGCATCTTTTTTAATATGGTCTATGGTCCTGCTGCGTATATACCACAGAGGTGAATACCCTCCATTGTAATACAGGGCATTTGCCACCGTTCATCAAATCAGCAAAGAAGACGAAATGATCAATACTGTCTATGGGTGACTGAAACTCCTCATCATCCGCAAAGTCATCATCACTATCTCCTTGATCGCCCTTTTTCTCACTTCCTCTTCAATAACTCCCCTCAACTCTGCACACTTTACATCCGCTTCAGCTCTTCCTCTTCGCGGACATCTGAGTACCTCCTCTGTTTTCAATTCCCCTCTTTTTTTTTCTTCCGCCCTGATTCGATTGAGGAGCCTCCCTTCCCCCCAAAATACCTCCTTCTCAAAATAGCTCCCAAAAGCTTCTCCTTTTTCCCCCCTCTTTAGCCTTTCAAAAATCCCCTCTTTAGCCTTAATAGCTCACATATCATTATTTTTGGTTCAAATTTAAACTATCTATTCTAGAGCTTCTAGAAGTTTTAGCTTCTTCCTTCTCCTCCGATGCGTGTGTAGTCACATATGCATGCACCTGTGTGTGCTCATGGTCATGGCCACCGTGCTCCCATGGATGCCACAAACCCAGAAGGACAGGGCCATCCTCTTTCGCTCTGTAGAAAACCCAAAACCACATGATGAAGCAGCCTCAGTCATTAAGCTTAAACCGTGAATCCGTCCAACAGTCAATGGCTCCTCTTTTTGCTGAGTCTACGAGCAATAGTGCTAATGGATTTTGGCAAGCAATGATTCCAAACCTTTTTGCAGCAACATGTATCAACATAGGCTGAAAGCATCTCATCATGCTCACTCATGCGCAGAAAATAAATGTAAACACAACAACTGAGTATATACAAAGTATCAAATCACGCACAATTTTTGGGTGGTTTTCACACCTCAAATGCACAGCAATACGACATCCACCCCCTCTAATCCTGCACATCCTCCGGATGGGCCAACTACCCATGATCATTATCATCAAGATCCACAAACAAATCAATCTCTTCGTTATGCATTTCCGGTAGATCAACAAGATTATCAGCCATATCATTTGTCTCTTCCTTTGGAGTTTCTTGATGTTGCTCTTCTCTCGAAAATTCTTCCAATGCATAATCCTCATCATCTCTTTTCTTGAAAATCTTGATTCTTTTTCCAGCAATTGGCACTCTAAGCACTGTCCCATCCAATTCTGTCAACTCATATGTTGCATTATCGAAGACATGTCTGACTATGTATGGCCCAAACCATCTTTTCACCATCTTCCAAAAAATCTGCAATAACTTCCTCATTTTTCGCATGGTTCTAGTGTGGCTCTCATCCCAAAATAGTTTCTTCCCCTTTCGAAATAGCTCATATAAACAATCTGCTATGTGTGCAAAATGGGGTGTCCAAATCATATAAAACACACAAGCACCAATGAATCTCCGTACCTCTGAAGTGGTAGAACAATACTCTGCAATCTTGCCTATAGCATTCACCTTATCAGGTGAGGGTTTCCTGCCATAATATCCACACATATGCCCTACAATGACAACCTCATTCACTCCAAAAACAGATTTTTGCCCTGAAAGTGTCAAGTTCACTTCTTCTAACCTGGCCAAAATCTTCTCACATGCTGAAATATGATCAGCCACAAAGTATCTGCATCCCTGCTCATTTAGGCTCTCATTCTTCTCTTCTTCTGCACACCCCTTAATTGGCACATCATCCAAGAAAGGCATAGTAAGCTGAGGTATGTAATCACGAAGGACCTTATGCATGGCATTCATCATATGCGCAACAGAATTAGTGGCACCTTGAGGCAAGGTACACATCCTGACAAGCCCAATAGGAGTTCTCATGGTGGTTATATCCCTGCTTTCCAAAGCCAGCTGAAACTGATCATAACCTGAATACAAATCACCCAAAGAATAGATGGCACGTCCAGCAAATGCCTCTGCAAACTCATCCACAACTGGACCTATACCAACATTCCTGATAGTAACTCTATTCACTGGCTGCATGTCCTGAATAAATCGAAGAGTACCATTCTTCTTTGGAACTGTAAACCACCTGTTTGAGTATGGTGCAGATGAAGGCTCAAGGATTCCCATCCTGATTTTCTCATTCAACAAATCAATCAACTTTGGCAAGTGTGCTTTAGGCACTGGAATAGGTCGGAGATTCCATGGAATATGAGGAATAGTAAAGATGACCATAGGAGCAACAATATCAGGATTCACACATCCAATCTCATGTGGGACAAAAGCAAATCCCCTTCCATGACACTCAAGCATCTCCTGAAAGCATTGCTTCTCCATGGGTAACAAGAAATCACCATTTCCAATTTTCAATTCAGCAAGTGTCTCTGCTGAAAATTTATGACCAATATGCTCCGGATTCCTCAAAATTTGCTGTTTAGCAGCCCTCTCTATTTGCTGATCACTGTCAGGTGGAAGCGGTACAGCAACCGGCTTCACCTTCTTATCCACAGTTTTGTATTTCGTGTCAACCCTGGCTTCATTATGCTCTTCTGCATTACATAAACCTTGTTGTAAATCAGCAATTCTGCACTCCAATGGCTGAATATTCTCAGCCCTCTGCTCTATGGACTGCATAGAAACAGCCCCAAACTCTGAATGCTGAAATATTTCAGCAGTAAACTCTGTTGGCTGAAAATTTTCAGCCCTTTGTCTCTCTGAAAGCTGATCATAACCAGCTGGAAACTCTGTTTGCTGAATTTCTTCAGCACTCAATACTCTTTGCTGAGTTACCTCAGCCTCTGACTCAATCTGTGACACAAAATCTGCAATTTCATGAAACATGTCCAGGGACTGTACTAATACATTACCATGACAATTCAGCATATCAGTTTTCAGCATATCTCCCATCTCTGCCATCGTATCTGCACAAATCACACTGTCATACATACCTTCTATGTGCTCATCATCCTCCAAAATTCCTACATTTTTCAAATTTTTCTCCTTCCTGCATATATACTGCCTGGCAGCTCTAGACAATCTAGAAGTCTTCTGATAACTCATTGAACTGTTTGCTGAAATCCCAACATAACCGGAGGAGAAAACACTGCTGCTGCCAGGAGGCGAGAACTCCAATCTCCTCTCCTCTGTACCACCGTCGTCTCGCGAAACGGTGGTACCTAATGAAAACCCGAATCCCTCACAGTGGGCAAGGGTGCATCTCTCAGAGTATCTCTGTTTCTAACATGATTCACACATACAGTCATAAACTGAACTGCTCTCATACCATCCTTACTGCGAATCCGTGCATAAGCAGATCCATCATCCATGACCTTTGTCTCCATGCGCATCTCTGTAATGAATGGCTGTCCAAGAATTATGGGATACGAGCATGAATCCTGCACAAAGAAATGAAAATCCTCCTCTACATCACCAATAGAAACCCTGACACTAGGGCAAGTAGCATATAAATCACCTGCAGTGTTATTGGCGGCTCTCATACGCCACCCATGCTCTACATCCATAGGCCATCTGTTACTCTCATAAACTCCACGTACTATGAGATTAATCTCTGAACCATGATCAACTAATGCAACATAAGGCACCTGTTTTTCTCCAACCTTTACCATCGTCTCTGTAGTTGCCCTAGCCCAATGGCTCCGCGAAAAGTGACTACGCGGTATCAAAACAGGCTCATCAATTTCAGCATAATGCATAGGCTGAACCCTCTTCTCTACCTGTGGCAAAACAGAAGCATTATCAACCATAACCTCATCATCATCATCATCCAACTCTCCAATCAAAACTCCCTGTGTATCAGTGGTAGACAATGCATGTCTTTTCCTCTTCAGGACCTCCTGAAACTGATCCTGAAACTCTCTTTTTGAGATGCCCAAAATCTCGGAAATAGTGAAAGTCACCTCACTGCCAAGTATCTTATCATTAAAGATTTTCTTCATGTCTGTAGATGTCTCAATATCGGACATCAATCTGAATCCTGGCTGCTTTCTCTCTCTAGGCTCTTGCCTCTTTTCCCTCTTTTGAGCATCCTCCATCTGTCGATCTGCTGGTCTTGAAGACGGTCCTGCAGTAGGTGGAGTAACAAACTCACCCCCTCTAGTCTTCTTAGCTGCACTTGGATTGTCTTCATCCCTCTTACGCTTCTCCTCAACAAATACATCTGCACCATGAGATTTAGCCAAATAAGCATAAATAGAATACCTGTCAACAGGCAAGTCCCATCCTGTCTCTGATCTGATGCTAGAGCCTGCGCTAGTCAAAACAGTTTGCTGAATTTTTCCCTTGTTTGCAGTCTCCATAGCATAAGTCCATAGTGCGGACTGAGTCTCTGAACCCTTCTCAATCTGTACTCCATATGCAGAAGCATCACCTCTAGCCGTCACATAAGAAGTATGCGCAGCCATGTCCTCCACTAACTTCTTCATTCCACCTTTACCAAAGTTGGTAGCAAGTGGAGCTCCTGTCTCAGTCAACCAAATCTTACCATCTTGCCCCCAATATACCAAATTTTGCCTCCTTGCATCCTGGAAAGAGTCACAATCCCTGCAATGCTGATGCTCTGTACTATCACACCAAATACATCTCCGATCTCTCCTAGGTGCACTAGGAGCACTCCTAGGTGCAGTAGGAGCACTAGAAGAAGTAGTAGGCATAGTCGAAGTAAACTGCTCCTTCAACTTACCCACCAACTCCGCTTTGACTGACTCAAGTGTCAAATCTGTGATACCTTTGATTATGTCATCAAGAGAAGTAGGCACCGATGGAGCGGATGGTTTTGGAGCAGAAGGTGTAGGCATCGGTCGTGGAACAGGAGGAATAGGTGGAGTAGAAACAGTAGGCACTGGCATAGGCCAAGAAACTGGCTGAGGAGGAGAAGAAATAACAGGGATAGAAGTAGGCATAGGAGCAGATGATGGTGTAGGTGTCATGGAACCATTCTGTAGGCGAGTCTTCCATATCCTCCTCTTGGTCAATGTCGAGACTGCATCCTGAGCATCCTGCCAATCAGTTTTAAGACCCATAGGCTTCGTGCGATCTTCAAGAAGCTCACCCAATTCTTCTTGAAGAGCAGGATCTGCAGCTTGCAAGAAAAGCTCAACTTTTTCAACATCCAATGCTCTTTGTTCAATGGCATCAAGCTGACTATACCTCTCTTCAAATTCTCGAATCAACTCCGAAGCAGCAAGACCTTTGTTTGGCATGTAGACCCACTCTCGGAATGACTGTCGAGTAGCCATACCAAAGTCCTCAAGGAAATATTCTTCTTTAAGAGCCTTCTTAAAATCTTGCCAATGTGTATTTTGAATAAAAAGATCAGTCACTTTTGTTCTCAAAGCAGGTGTGACAAGACGAAGGAAGTACTTACTCATAAGTCCAGCAGGAACTCCAAAAAACCCCATCTTGATCTCATATGTCTTCAAATATGCTGAAACATTACGCCCGTCAAATAGCTTCTTCTCACTTTCTACTGCTTCAATAGCCTTAGTCGCGCTGTTTGCATTCTCCTGCTCCGAGTAGAGTTGCCTTTGCTGAGACAATTGTTGTTGATGCAATTGTTGTTGCTGCTGCATATACATTTGTGTTTGCTGATTTTGGAGCTGCATATACATGGACATATTCTGCAAAATCTGTTTTAGATCCTCCGTTGAAGTACTTGATGCAGCAGTCATAGATGGAGCTGAAGTAGAGGCAGCAGGAGTTGTAGAGGAAGCTGAAATAGAGGCTGAAGTATCTCCCATCCTGAAATTTCTACGACGCTTTCACGTCGGGTTCACCAAAGATGTCGAAGGGTTTTCGAAAGCCAAGTCGCGACCACTGAGGATTTTGAATAATTTCAGGATAGAAGGATAGATCGTCAATAGTGGCGGCCTCCACAAAGAATCATATTTATATTTCTTCAGAATAGTTACAACAGTAATAAAGGACGAGTACAGAAGATCCTCAGAGGTATATACAAGAGGTTTAGGAAACAGTTTTAGTACAGATCATAATAATGTCCAATACTATAAGGAATTTGAAGTCACAAATCTGCTCTTGGCATAGGACCTAACTGTGAAGATCACAGATTTTTAGGTAGCTTGTTTTGAGTCAGAGTGATATTGTTTAAGGAGTGAGGCTATTGAAATTTCTCACTTGATGACTCTTGAGTTGTAGTAATAAGTCTTTATAAAAACTCTTGTAGATCCCTTGTTACAGCTGATTAGACTTATGGTTAGTTCAGAGTAGCAACACAGTTTCTGTTTACCCAGGTGTGTAACTCTCCTTTCACGATCTTTCAGACTGCCTTCTTCCCAGAACCTTGCTGAAGAATATGATCCAATCTACAATTCTTCATCAGTGCTGATTTGAGTTTTGATAGTTCTGAATTCCCGAAAAGAAAGCAGGGATTGGTAAGACTGCTAAGTGTCTGCCATTTGATCGGCAAGACGAGAGAGCCGATCCAAGCAAACCTTAGATGTGAATCTTTCGTCCTCCCAGAAAAATACAAGATTGTCGAACTGTCTAGTTTTCTGTAGCCTTGCCACAAAATCATCAACTTTCACAGTCTGACTGGTTCGAAGTCCTGCAAGATCAATAGGATAGCCAATAACCAGGCCACCAACTTTGTGTTTCTGTATCTCAGACTTGAGAGTTTGCACAGTCACAGGAAAAGTTGATTGTTGAAGGTCTAGTACTCTATTCTGACAGGGATGGCAATGCGACAGTCGGCGTCCGAGACGGCGACACCCACGTGCTTGACGCCTACGTCCAGCCCGAGCAGCCGCTTCTTACTGCCTTTGCCACCTGCATTAACGGCCTCCCTCAGCTGTTGCAGATTCACAAGTCTCATATCTCTGTCTCAGCCTGATTATCTTCTGTACAGAGTCCAGACTACTCGGGAGGCCTTATAATGGTACACCAATGTGCTCTGTTTCCTAAATAAGCTTATTGTGACATGATCGCTCAAATGTGCCTATTTCCTTCCTGTGTCTACACCGTTCCTCCTTCCTGTGTCTACCCTGTTCTACTGATGTTTGTTTCTTTGTACTCAAATTTCGAGCATGGTACAATCCGAGTCCAATTCAAGTCTCGGAGCCACACCCACAACGAAAAGCAGCATCTTTTTTAATATGGTCTATGGTCCTGCTGCGTATATACCACAGAGGTGAATACCCTCCATTGTAATACAGGGCATTTGCCACCGTTCATCAAATCAGCAAAGAAGACGAAAGGATCAATACTGTCTATGGGTGACTGAAACTCCTCATCATCCGCAAAGTCATCATCACTATCTCCTTGATCGCCCTTTTTCTCACTTCCTCTTCAATAACTCCCCTCAACTCTGCACACTTTACATCCGCTTCAGCTCTTCCTCTTCGCGGACATCTGAGTACCTCCTCTGTTTTCAATTCCCCTCTTTTTTTTCTTCCGCCCTGATTCGATTGAGGAGCCTCCCTTCCCCCCAAAATACCTCCTTCTCAAAATAGCTCCCAAAAGCTTCTCCTTTTTCCCCCCTCTTTAGCCTTTCAAAAATCCCCTCTTTAGCCTTAATAGCTCACATATCATTATTTTTGGTTCAAATTTAAACTATCTATTCTAGAGCTTCTAGAAGTTTTAGCTTCTTCCTTCTCCTCCGATGCGTGTGTAGTCACATATGCATGCACATGTGTGTGCTCATGGTCATGGCCACCGTGCTCCCATGGATGCCACAAACCCAGAAGGACAGGGCCATCCTCTTTCGCTCTGTAGAAAACCCAAAACCACATGATGAAGCAGCCTCAGTCATTAAGCTTAAACCGTGAATCCGTCCAACAGTCAATGGCTCCTCTTTTTGCTGAGTCTACGAGCAATAGTGCTAATGGATTTTGGCAAGCAATGATTCCAAACCTTTTTGCAGCAACATGTATCAACATAGGCTGAAAGCATCTCATCATGCTCACTCATGCGCAGAAAATAAATGTAAACACAACAACTGAGTATATACAAAGTATCAAATCACACACAATTTTTGGGTGGTTTTCACACCTCAAATGCGCAGCAATACGACAACGCCTATTATGGCTACCCTTCCATTTGAGAAGTGGGGATTCCACTTTATGGGTCCTATTACCCGGTCATCTACTACTCAGAAGAGATACATTATAGTAGCCATTTATTACTTTACAAAGTGGTCAGAAGCACAGGCGATGAGGCACGACAATGCAAAAGAGACTTCTAGTTTCCTACTTGAGCAGATCATTTGCCGTTTCAGTCCACCAAAGGAAATAGTATCGGATCATGGAACCCATTCTTTGAATAAGGTGATTAAAAGCTCGATTGAAGCATGCAAAATTAAGAATAACAAGATGACCCCCTATAATCTGCAAGAAAATGGACAAGTTGAAAGTACCAATAAGCAGCTTGTGGGTATCCTGTCCTAGATAGTCTCTGAAAAGAAACAGGACTAGGATACAAAATTATATGTGGCGGTGTGGGCGTATGACAAGATGTTCAAGCGAGCCATTGGCCACACCCCATTCAAATTAGTTTATGGGGAGGAGAGTGTATTGCCCTTAGAAATTGAGTTTCCAACCATAAGATTTGCAATCAATCATTCTTTGGGTGAGGAAGATGCCCTATTCGAGCGGTTTATGACCATAGCTTGACTTGGAGTCAACACGCTCTTTGGTCTCTACCCCAATAGCCAACCGCGATGAACCCAAAACACGCTTAGGTATATCATTTTCAGAATATGAAACATTGCGAAGCTAACACAAGGAAGCTCAAATATAGTACCCACAAGAAGAATGACTATTCGCCAAGCTACATTTGATGCTCGTAACTATTTCAAAATAGTAAATGGACTTGGTTTACACTTGACTTGCAAGAGGAGTAAATACAAGTTCTTGTTATCTTGAAGGGAGGAGACCCTAGGGTGAACTTAGAACCCAATAGAGTTCTAAGAAGGAAAAGATGATTACCAATTGACCAAACAAAACCCTAGACCAAGATCTTAAGATAGGGACCAAAGGATAGTAACCCAGCGGAGCTGTCACCTAAAACTATAGTGTAATTGCTCTATTCTAATACACAATAGTGAGGTAAAAAAGAGTGTATTCTCTATCCCTCAAAAAATAATGGAAAATGATGTCTAGGCAGCAGGAAAGACCAAGAAGGGCGATGCCAGCGTCAAAGATGAGGACTCCACCTTAGCAGATGTCATGAGTACTAGTCTTCATTGATTGCTTGTGCCTCTAAATGTAGACTCAATGTTAGTGAAAGGAATGTATGACTCAAGCTCACAAAGGAAATTTGGATTAATGATTCCGATTGAATTCAAGGAGGGCACACCAAGCTACCCCCAGCTAGATGCCAACCCTAGCCAAGGGGATTCTAAATAATCGTGACGGGAATGTGGACGGAACACTCCATGAGAGGTCTCTTCGTGGATTAGTTTGAATGTAGGAGGATTCTTGGATCCCAAGGGGGGCTGTGGCTGTAAATTCGATGCCTTTGGGTCCTACTCAAACGATCTACGTGACTCGAGATGGATTCTCGAGGCCCTATTACTAGTGCAAGGGGAAAAATTTGGAGGAAATAAGACACATACCCACCCACAAATTGCAGAATCTGTCCTTTTTGGACGAGACTTGTATTTCAGTTAAGATGATAAAAATAAAGTTTACTTCCAAATAACTTGGCTGGATTGTTTTTGTGTCAGTGCCATAAGTTAGGGAAACAAACCCTGTTTTCCAAAAGGCTTAATTAACAAAGCTGTTTTTAAATGTCCCACATAAATGTGGTAGGACCTAATTAGGTACGCCCATTGAGGGAAGCGGGCGGGTGGAACCCTCGACGGGTCATGCCGTCATTTGATTCTCGCAGGATTCTACTGACATTTTACCTTTAGGAATCGTTAAGTTAGAACCCGGCTCATGTCATTTAGGGGACCGGAATGGGACTGTGCACAGAGGTTGAGCGACGCATCCCTCTCGTTTCCCATTCTCTTTGAACCACGTGCGGCATGGGTCTGCTTTAGCTTGGGTATCTTTGCGTAAAGTAGGGTGTCCTGGGTCCGTGATGCTAGAATGTTGTTAGGAGACCTTTGCCTTTAGGAACCCAAATTTCAGGTCTATCCTAGCAGGTTCGTTCGACTGCAAACGTTCCATTGCAAAGTGGACTCAGGGAACCCTAGGTGACAAACCCCTAAAGATTCCATGGGAGTTCCGGGCCATGACGCTTAGATTTGTTTCTTGCTGGACCGCTAAAAACGTGCTTGGACAACTATTAGGCAGGCACGCTACACTATCTTTCAATGTATCGTGTTTTCCTTCATGGTATCAAAGTGCTAAGTAATTTTACTAACAACTTAATGTAAATAAATTTGACTTTTGTAGTAGAAAAGTGAAGAGTGATGCCATTTAGTGGTAACAATAGCAATATCAAAGAAAGGACCAACATGCTACACAATGCAAACCTTGCATATTCATCCACCCACCTTCAAAAATCTTGATAGGACAAACTATTCATTCTTAATGTTCAAGTTCAATGTCATCTTAGCCTCATATTAGTTCTTTTGTATTATTTTGAGAATTTATGTTGAATGAGTTGCAACATTAAATCCAAGAAATCCTAGCAATCAAATCCCACTTGATCCAACATTCTTAGAAACAAAGAAATGTAAATGCACTCCATCCCATTGTTATTGGTACATTTGATATGTTTTTACCTTGATTCAAGAGCCAAACTTGAGAGTCACTGATATGTTAGTATGAGACCTTGGGGAGGGGGGCTGCACCTATAAAAAATCATCTATATAACATGCATTCAAAGGGTATTAAGAAATACCCTTTCTTTACGTGTTATAAGACCATAAAATGACCCTTTTTACTTTACTAGACTTACATGTTTTTTTCACATTATAATTTCAAAACCATTTTTGTAAATATAATCCTATAAATTTTACTCTTGTGGGTCCTCTATGCTTTGCTCCTTCAATTTGTATTCGTAATGCAAAAGGTGTATGAGTTGTGGTGTGAGTGTCACTTTACTGACTATTTGCTCTCCCCTTACCCAATAGCCTAACCCATTCATTTTAGAACTAGGGTCATAGTTACAAATGAAGCTCAAGCATGTGATTAAGTGAGTTAGTTCATTGCACACTTAGCATAAAGTTGCAGAATACAAGTTCAACTAGTCCTTTAGCCATGTCATTGTCATTAATCAACTCCTCAAAGTCTTTGATTATCTAGAATTTGAGATCCCCTAGACCCCATGTGGTGGGTTGTTAGTTTTACTTTACATCTATCTATGGCGAATACAATTTTTTCATAGTTCCTAGGGTTAGTAAAATTAGTGTACGGAATTCAGGGTCAATCATTTTTACAGTTGGAGCTACCATCTATACATTTTCAACAATAAAAAATCATGAGAACAAGAGCAATAATGTACTTGGAGAAACTCACTTTGATTTTACAAACTTAGTAAAATTCCATTTTTGCACAAATTAATGCAATTCAATTTGTATATTTGGTTCTCACTTTGATTTTACAAACTCGGTAAAATTCCATTTTTGCACAAATCAATGCAATTCAATTTGTATATTTGGTTCCACCCTTCTTAGTGGTAGTAGATAGTTTTCTAGCTGTAATGTCAAGATGGAATCATGTGTGTCAATTATTTTTGTTTTTGTTTATTTACTTCTTTTTCTGAACAAATGAATTTTATTCAATATGTACAAATGGTGCAGTTTATTAGAAAGTTGTTTTTGATGTGATGGTTTCAAAGATCCATTGATCAGAAAATTTTTTATTAAATCGAAGCTCGACAAGCACATCCAAATCAAACAATCACATGGAAGCTTGCAAAGATAGGTTAATGTGTATGTTAACAAATTGCGGTCTTCAAGTCAACTTGCCACACAATGTTCTCCTAAAAGGATACCTTGATTATAGTTGCACTTGGTCCTTTGTGGTAGTCAACTTTTCCCTTTGAAGGCTTATAAGAAATTGGTCTTCCAAGTTTGGTCAATGAGCAACCAAGTGTGTTGCTTGAAGGACAATTTGTTCCAATACTTTTTTAAGTCTAGAAATGATGCACTAGTCAAGCCACTCCATTGATATTCTTTGTCAATGAAGTGAGTAAAACAAACTTGAGTTTAGCTCAAAGAAACCAAGGAAAGATCAATTGGGTCTAAGCTTGGAATTTGCGACACAACACTTGGGTCTAAAGCTTTAATGATGTTGATATTGTGGGCTCAATTTTTGGCTCCTTCTCACAAACCCTCAACCTTGGTGCACTCTTTGAATGTGTTCCACAATGTGTTGAAATCAACACATCCCTCTCAAAAACTTGTTCAACAACAATAGCTACTCCTCCCTTAGGGAGAGGGGGGTCACTATATGTAAACCATCCCTATCATATGTGTTAAAAGCCTATTTTAAAAAACCTTTATATGTGAATAATGCACACCCTTTTTTAATTCAATTTGTGGCTTTATATGACACCCCTCTATATGTAAAACATGCGTACCCCCTTTAAATGATGTCTATTTTGAATTTAATTTGTGAGTACCCCTTTAAATGACATCCTTTTGTATGTAAAGGACATATGAAAATGTGATTTTAAAAAATTATTATATTGATCCCATGTAATAGTTTTACATATTTTTTGGTAATCATCCCCCCCCATGGAGCTCCTCCCTAACTTGTGCATAAATTTCAAAGTGGTGATGTAAAATGCAACTTAGGTGACCTAGGCCTAATAGTTGTGCCTAATGCAGTGTGAACTAGATCCTAGTGACCTAAACCTGGCAATGTCATGCCTAGCGCTATGAGGGAAGTGACCCTAGGTATAGGGCACCTATGAGGGATTTACCCTTGGTGTAAAGTGAATATGCTCATGAGTTAAATACCCTAACCTTATTATGTGAAGAATGCCCTAGAAATAGCTATGTGTAATGTGCCTAAGTTACAATGTGAATGATATACAACTTACTCATATACATGTAGTGCCTAGGTGTGCTAAGGATAAGTGGAGTATACCAAGATCTTATTGTATTTGGTTTCTAGTGTGCCTTACTACTCAAGCACTAAGGCCGTACACCCAAATTGCTAAAAGTCTTATTAAAAAATTGCCCTAAGTATGTCAATAATTAGTCGTTGTGTTGAAGCATGTGCTAGTGTATGTGAACTAAAATGTGTGGCATGGTGTCATGAATGGTGTTGCTTAAGGTCAAGTGTGTGAGTGCACTAAAGTGAGTACATGTGCACTAGTTCGACAATGCACAAGTAGCATGATGTATGGAAGTCTAAACAGTATGGAAGTGTATGGGTATAAGTGTGTGTGGGAGTAAACTAAGTGTGTGGTGGAGTGAGTTAAGTGCATGTGTGGGAGTAAGTGTGTATGAGAGGAGAGGGTACATGCTTGAAAGTAGGTGTGTAGGGGACCAAAAGTAGGAGTGTGTAGGAGAGTAGAGGGTACATGCTTGAAAGTAGGTGTGTAGGGGTCTAGAAGTAGGTATGTGGAAGTAAGTGTGTGTGGAAATGGAAGTGAAAGTGGAAGTAAAGTCTATGTGGTAAGTATATGGAAGTAAGTGTATGTGAGAGTGGAAGTAACTACATGTGAGAATAAAGTCTATGTAGAAGTAAGAGTGTGTCTATGTGGAAGTAAGTGTGTCTAGAAGTAAACTAAGTGCATGTGCAAGAGTGTGAGAATAGGTTTGTCAATTAGGATGATCAAGGCAAATAATGAGGGCCAAAATCAATCAACCAATTCAACATATGGCAACAAGTGATAATCAATCAAATAATGAAAAAAATGGTCATCCATTTGATTCTTGCATTTTGAGTTAACAATTTTTTGAGTTTTACTCACTTCCCTTCAATGCACACAAAACCAAATAACTATAACAATCATAATGTATCTTCAAGCCACAATAATATAACACAAATTGTTCAAAGAACAAGATTTGATTTTTGGATTTTGCACTTTGCATTTTTGCAATATGAGTTTTGCATTTTCAATTTCAGTTTTTGCAATATTAATTTTGGATTTTGCATTTTTTCGCTCCAATGTGCACACAATCAAACAACATAACATGCATGATGCATCTTCAATCCACAATAATGTCACATCATTTATTTAAGCAAGAAGGGTTTGATATTTGAGTTTTTGGTTTTTCCTTTTGTGTTTTGTGTTTTGCATTTCGCTTTTATGCATTTATGTGTTATTTTTTGAGTTTTCTTATGTTATTGAGTTTAAGTTTTGTTTTTTATTATACTTTAACCTATTTCAATCTGATACTAATCTAATGAAATGGTTCCTCTCGATTCAACCTTCCTAAACTAGCCATATGTGTTTCAAAGTATGCAAGTGCAAGTATGAATTATCAATGCCTCCTATTCTATCACATGATAAGAGTATAAGAGCCTTGAAAATTGTGCCATCCTTGGTTTGAATATATATATATATATATAAAACACAATAGTCTGGATATTGAACAAACATCTATTCTTTCAAAATTTGTAATTTTCTTTGTTGATAATGTCTTATCTTGTCTCCTCAAGACTCCATTCTAGCTTCTCTCCAAACCTAGAAATCAAGAATACAATACTAGCTTCAAGATGTGATAAACTCACCAACTTACCTCCTCATGTTGTAGTCTCAAAGCTTGAAGGCTCAAAGATGGCTCCATGATCCAAGTGAAAGTAGATAAGAGATTCGATGGGGATGCACAACGAAAGGTGGTTGACAAGGAGAGGCTCAAGCCTTCTTCATTCTCTTCTTCTTCAATATTCTCCCACCATATCTCCAAAAACAGTCCACTCACTAAAGTGGTATCCTCAAAAGATAGATGCCCCCAAACTTAAGGACACTTTATTCTCTTATTATCAAATTGCAGGCAAGCCCCCTCCTTTGGCTTCCAGAAAACCCTCAATGCTAGCTCAATAGCCCACAAATTTAGGCCCCAATAGCTCTTCCAATCGATGAACCTGCTTTGAGTGGTTTAGATAGGGATTTGTACCTCATTTAATGACGAACAGCAAGCTTTCAATCTGATGTAGACCTCGATTCGACGCGCTCCTCGTGTGAATCCTTCACTCCCGCTCTGATACCAAATGAAAGTAGATAAGATATTCGATGGGGATGCACAACGAAAGGTGGTTGACAAGGAGAGGCTCAAGCTTTCTTCATTCTCTTCTTCTTCAATATTCTCCCACCATATCTGCAAAAATAGTCCACTCACTAAAGTGGTATCCTCAAAAGATAGATGCCCCCAAACTTAAGGACACTTTACATATAACAATATGATAAGGCTTAGACTATGCCTTAGACTTTTGGCTTATTTCTCAACACCAAGCAACACAATCCAGCATTATTGCTCCTCTACATCCACCACCAAGTGCTAACAATGAGAGAAGAAAACAAAGAAGATGGAGAAGGGCTTCTCCACATCCAATCTTGCACTCTCTCTCAATCTCACAACCTCACATACAACTCCAAACTCAACCCTCTTACCATGGACTAAAAGAAGAAAAGAAAAGCAAGAAGAATATGTAGAGTTTCTCCATTCCAAGCTCCTTACTTGACACAAACTTTCACTTTCTCTCTCCTTTACTGTCAACAATGGAGAAAACATGACACAATAGAAGAAGAGAATGGTTGCTCATCAATAGTTTCACTGATAGAGCTTATGGAGCATGGAACTTAGTGAACTAGGGTTCACAACACTTTTGCATTTTAGGTTTTTGACAACTATGAATTAGGGTTTGCACTTCTTTTGGGTATGCTATCTACTTTGTGAGCTCTTAGAGGGCCATTTCTTAACACACGCTTCTACCTCAACCTAATTAGACCTAGCCTACACTATTGCAATCATATTTTCATGTCACAACCCACACAACACTTATGTGTGCTAAATACAACTATAGATAATCATACAATATTCATGGTGAGCCAAGTTCTCACACAATATTAGAATAGTAATAATGCAAGTGTGCCAAAATAATAGATTGAAGCTCCAAAAGTTAATAATCCTCCAAAGAATAAATGCAACACTTGACTATGATCTTGCTTTGACCTTTTTTGTATGCCATTAACTTTTGTCTTTCATATTTCTTGTTAACATCTTTTTGAAGTCAAGTATTGCATGGACAAAGCTCCTCTTTTGATCTAATTGATGTTATGACAAGAGCTCAAATAAAGAAAGTATGGATTAGCCTTGAAGGACTATTTGCAATGGATGGATCCAAGATAAAAAAGAGAAGTGCTAAAAGGAATTATAGAAAGAGATTAGTCAAAGTGAATCTCAAAAGTGAAAGATTAACCACTTTTCCTTTCAGAAGAGCAGTCCACAAATGTAGAGGTGCCAACCTTGGCCCCTAAAACCAACAAAATTGAGTGTAAAGGTAGGTGAATATCTTAAAAACAACCTATGGTTGTAACCAATAAAATAAAGGACCAAATTGCAAATCACTAGGTACGAAGCAACGAAACCATACTAAAATATACATAGCCACACAAGGATCCAACAAACCACTAAGAACGATCAAAGGAAGGATGAGCCAAGATCAAAGAGACTCTGAAGCATGAGCTTAGAAATAAACTCTATACAAAGACATGGGCCAAGAACATTCAAGAACAAGGGAACCTCACACCCAATATTAGAGGAAATAGGGGCTGTAGACCTTTAATGGGCCACAATAGTCATAAAGGATAATTAGGCCATGTAGAAACACTTGCATACTACATTTGGATTACACAGAGTTTGAACAAAATGCAACACCATTGGAAGAGCAACACAACAATAAATTAACTCAACAACGCTGACCTTGCGATATAAGTAGCATTGCATGAAGGATCCATAATTCTAATGTACAAATTGCATCTAATAGTGCATTTAGAAGTCCAAGGATTTGTGTTCAAAAGGTTGGGGTTAGACCTAGACCTAAAAGATGATGAGATAATATCTATTGCCTATCTCATGGTTAAACTTGCCGACAAAGAGAGAGCATGTTGTTGAGCCCTCCTTGGCAAAGGTGTGGACTTTAATATTTTGACCTATGAAGCATGGACTGAAATAGGCCAACCTGAGCTTACATCAATAGCTAAGATTGACGAAGAAAGTGAAAAACTAGAGAAAGGACACACAAAATAATTTGAAGCCTAGGAAAAGGGTGCATAAAAGGAGTTTGAAGATCACATGATATTGAAGTCATTTATTTTCTCCATTCAAGATCACATGATATTGAAGACAATATCCACCAACCCCAAAAATCCAAATAATTAAAAAAAAAAGGTTTATATAATTCAAAGAGCTCATCATCTCAAGATTCACAATACTCTCCAAAGGAAACGAATAACTAGCCCTACAGCTTGGGATACCTCACTCTCAGCATCGTGGGTCAATGTTTATGAAGACAATTGCCATGCATCCAGGATGATACCATGTGCTGAATGCAATGAAACTATACATGATTCATAGTGCTCAACCATTTTTATTCATTTAAAATAGCATTGTGGCCATGTGAAACCATTTCTTTTCATGCTTTCATTCTAAACGTAATTACTATGTTGCATACGGTTAGCATCATCAAGCATGCCCATGCTACTAAACCCTTTAATTCTCAAAACACACACATCCTATATGCAAAGTGCATAAGAAGAAATCAAATTCAACATGTAATCAACACTTCTTACCCCCTTCTCTCCCTATTATTTAGGGTTGTGCATTCGGTGGTAGATTTAGAGAGCGTTTCGATGTATTTTTCTTCATAAAAAGTGATAAATATTCACTTTAACATAAAGAAAGGGCTAAATTGAGGCTAAAATCCATGCTTCAGTCATAACATACATCCATGGACACATATAGTATTTTTTCCTATTTTTTAAGTGTGAAAAAACTATTTTTCTCTATTTTTCTATTTTTAATAAATAAATATTGATATTTCCTGATTTTCTAATGTGACTTGATTAGATTTACTAAGAATTATTTTCATCCCTCATTTCATCCCATGTGAACACCATTAACACATCAAAACCCCTGAAATCCATGATTTACCTTAAAATTGCAATTCTACGAGTTTTGCATGAAAGATTCTACTTAGCCTCTCTTGATGGGTCTCCTTAAAAAGAAGCTTGAGGAGTGTAGCTTGACCAACATAAGAATATTACAAGATACATCACCAAATTCCACCTCTTATAGGTAGCGATTGCTAGAGCATGATATCTCTATTGTGTCTCTAGAGGGGTGGTTGATGTGAGATGAGCCCATTGGTCAAATTCCATTAGTAGGTTAGTCAATCAACCCTTCAGGAGTCCTAAAAGGTGCTAGTGTTGTCATAAGCCACATTTACAATGGGTCTCCAATGGGTCATGTGGGCTATCAAGATGTGGAGATAAGGTTGCTTTAGGTTTAGCCATCTGAATTGTTAGACTTTCTCTTGGAGCTCAAAATCTAAATTTACTACATTCAATGCAATGAAGAGTTGCATAGTAGCTGCGGAGATGAGCTGAGCAAGCTTATGTAAGTGAATAATGTACTTGGGAGTGAAACTTGTGTATAAGCCCTTGCATTAACTTGACAATTGCTATAACATTGCAAGTTACCATTGATGGACTGACCCGAGATGGGTTTAAATAGGATTTAGTTGTGGTTCCATTCATTGAATGAGTTTTCAAAAACCCTAGGATTCTAGGGCTACACAAGATTTGACCAAGTGATGACATTTGACCCATTGAAGCTAGGCTTGTTACTTGCATTCTTGGTGGTAGTAGTAGAAATGTGAGAGCTAACAATATAATAATGAGGTGTGGAGTACACTTTAGAATAGCCCACCATCCACCATACATAGGGGTTCCTTGCATTGTAGGTCCACTTTTTTAAAGATAGGATGAGAGCTAGCAATACTTATTGAGTAGGTGTACTAAGACCAAGTTTGGACATCTATGTAGACTTAGTGGTGAAGTGTGGAATGAAAGGGGCCACAAGGGCCTATGGAGGAAATCCTTGTGAGCTTCCTAGGATGGTGTAGTGTGCATGAGTGGGACTCCTAGCATCATGGCACAAGGAGTCAAAGTGGTTCCCATTTGTGGAGATGTGTAAGGTATAGAGTGCATGAGTGATATCCCCAACTCGTAGACTCGTAGACCTGTAGAGGACATCTTAGTGGTAGACCTGCAGAGGACATCATAGTGGACCTTGAGGAGGTGAGAAAACTAGCACGTGAAGCTCTACAAGGCATAGTCACTTACAACCAAGATCAACAGACTAGGAGCTTATGCCAAAGCATGGAAATGTGAGAAATCCAAAGAGTTCTAGCCCTAGCAAGTAGAAACCAGACAGAGAACGAGAGAGAACTAGAAGGAAACCTCATGCTGAGCGAGCTTCTAACGAAGCAGTTGTTAAATACCACAACAACAAAGTAGAGTGCTGCAGCATTAGCAATGTTGCTATTGGTAGGATTAGGAGTCAGGCAAGGCTCTAAGAGCCAATTAAAAGTTCTCGTAGTATAGCGAAGCAATTGAAAAAATACTAGCTCAATGACGACCTGCCATATAGCTTCATAGAATAGTTCGAGCAGGTCTGTGAGGCCAATGGCCTCACTGATCTCACTCACTGCTCAAAGCTTTCGGTTTGTGCTTAGGCGATAAGGGTAGGACTTGGTACATGATTCTAGATGTTGCTGAGTGAGCCAATTTCAATGACCTAAAAAATCTCTTTATTAAGAGATTCTCTAAACCAAGATACTCCGACAACCTGTTAGTGTTACTCATGAATGTCAAGTAGAGAGAGAAAGAGGACATATGAGATTACGTGACCCATGTGAGGAGTCTCTTCAAGAAAATCCCTATGGGCAAGAGACCATATAAAAGAGTGGTGTCTATAGTATTCATTAACGGAATACAAAGTGAAGAGCCCTACAAAGCCTTGGCAGGCAACTCAAGCCTACAAGAGGGTTGGCAAGGGTCTTTGAAGAAGCTATTAGAGTGGATGACTAGTTCAAGGAGAAAAGCTCCAAGAGCTCAAATTGAGAAGACTCTAGCACTAGGAATTTTGAGAGAGCTTCAATGCCAAGTAAGAGATCAACCCTAAGTGCTCAAGATAAAGGGAAGGGCACTGATTCAAGACAAGAGCTAGCAGAGATGAAGATGGACATAGCCAAATTGCAAGAGATGATAAGATGACCAATGCACCCACATGTCCAATGCGTGTATTGTGGCGGAAACCACCTACCAGCCAAGTGTCAGGACCCTAGGTCACGACCTTGCACTAATTGCGATACGTTTGATCATGATGCCATGCATTGTTGATTACCTCAAACACTCCCATACTTGCAACCTTACGGTCAACCCTACCTTGCGAATAGGCCGTCAAACTTCTATAGAAGGGGAGCCCCATTGGCCCTCCCAACACCTAATGACACTAAGCCATCCATCCCTAGGATGGAGATAAACCCTACAAGTATCCCTAGAGTACCTGCACCCTATGTAACCCATTTATCAAGTGATACTCCAGTCCACCATGTGGAGGAGCCGAACGGCAAAGAGCATTATGTACACCCTTGCATATCGTATGACGATGAAGAAGGCAATGTAGTCCTTATGGACTATCGACCAGTATCAGTGATGGCGTTAGGTAGAGGGAGAGGCAGAGGCCTAGGAGGGCAGACACAAGAGCCAATTGTGTGTTGGACTTGTTGTAGTCACCTAGGACATGTTTCTTCGCACTGCCCCGAGAGAGAGCAAGCAAATAGAGACAAGGTTGATCTAAGATGTGCTAAGTGTGGAATCACTCACCTCTTTGTTGATTTCCCTAGACAGAAGCCATCCTCTTGTTCAACAAACAAGCCATTAGTCCCATTGGGGTTGTTCGGTGTTGAGACACTCGATGGGGAGGCCACACCTATCCCATTGCATGTCATCACCTATGCGCAAACAAAGCAACCGGCATATCATTGCTAGGGCCTAGCAATATTGATGCAACCTCAATCGGAAAGAAGAGTCAAAGACGGAGGAAGAAGAGACCATACGCTAAGGTCATGCTCTAAATCAAAAGTGCCACAACACTACCTACTGGGAAGAAAGTCACTGACGCAGAGGTAGAAATGTTAGCTCCAAATATGGCTAAAAAGGAAAGTGCTAAAGTTGGGGAGTACCCCAACCCGAAGCGCCAACTCTAAGCCATCGAGAAAGTGAAGGAGTGGGTGAAAGAAGCCTAAGAGCACCTAAAAGACACCAAGCCCATACTAGAAGATGAGATCGATGACCTCTCAAGCAATAAGCATGCTAGTCTCACCCCGATGACCAAAATCGAGGGATGCGACTACACCACAAGCAGTGCCACTTAGACAATCATAATGCTACAGGCTAGCAAATTAGTCAAGGTCATTGGCCAAGAACTATAGAGTTAGGAGAGAAGCAAGCAACTAGCAACCTCCTTAATACATTGGTGACCACCCTGTGACTCAAAGCTTAGGAGACCTACTTAGGCAGCATCCAATGCTATGGCAAGAGCTAAAACCATGGGCCAAAGAATTAAATGAGCATGTTGTTGTAGACTTGCACGAGCACGATGCAAAAATGCAAATACCGAGCCTGTTGACGATGCACTCCATGCCTAAGTCCTTGCACGTCAATGCTTTCTGGGAAGGCACAGAGATGCTTCTCTGGATACAATCAGGTGCAAGTGCATCCTAATGATAGGCATAAGACCGCATTCACCACTGAGTGGGGCATCTTTGGCCACATAGTCATGCCGTTCGGGTTGACTAATGTGCCAGCTACCTTTCAAACGACTTATGTGCGCTATATTCAAAGATATGCCTAGGAAAGAGTTAGAGGTCTTTGTAGATGACTTGTGTGTTCACTCTACATGGAGGGAACACTTAGAAAAACTCCGAGTGGTCTTTGAATGGTGTGGACTATATCGTCTCTCGTTGAACCCCTTGAAGTGCCAGTTTTGAGTAAAGCACGGATGCATCCTAGGGCACGTAGTATTGAAGAATGGCATTGCCAGGGACTTCTCAAAGGTCAAGGTCATTGTCTATCTTCCACCCCCAAACAACTGATTACAAGGGTATTCAATGCTTCTTAGGCCATACAGGGTATTATCGGCGGTTTTTGTTGAACTATGCATTGATTGCTAAACCTCTATAAAAGCTGCTGATCATATTCGAATGGACACGTGCATATGAGGAACTAAACAATTCTCTGAGCACTGCACCAATTCTACAAGCCCCAGATTGGACACTCACATTGAGAGCTAGATTTTAGGAGCCGATTTTAAGCCGTGCTTGAAGCATTTGAAGCCGTTTTTGGAGCAAAAAGTGCCCGAAAAGTTCCAAATACCAAATTTTCATGAAAAATCAAATTGTGGCAGACAACCAAGCTAGAGTTTTCCTAGATGCATTTCGACGTCATGAATCCAACACAAGTCTCAGTTTGTTGATCGAAGGTCATTTACCCCCCATTTAATCCCTGCAAAGTTTAGCATTATAAAATAGCTATGTGATTCAGGAGTCGAAAAGTGTGCAACAGGGCCCAAGTTTATAGATTTCAATGTCACAGAGCTAGCCATCTGTCGAATTGCAATTCTGAGTTTGTTTGGCCCTTCAAATGGGTTAAAACAACTTGGTTTGCAATGTGAACATAGAGGTTTTGAGCTAGATAATTTAGAAATGAAATGAAACTCAAATGAAACTTTGAAAAAACATGCAAATTTCATGTCGAGCAGATGGGGGGTGTTTTTTATTTGTGCCCCAAAATTTGGGGGTTTTTGTGCCTTTTCATACCTCGACAATCAAGAGAGATGATAATGGATATCTAATCTATGGAAGAAGAGCAAGTTTTTGCCTGTAATCTTATGAAATATGATGGAGGGAATCAAATTTTGAAAATGTATTATTTCTCTCTCGTCTTAGCGGCTATTCATATGCATCAATTCAAGAGAGAAGGGAGAGGGTTGTGATGAAGAAATCGAAACAAATGATGATGCTGGAGTGATGGAGGACATAGATCAAGGTGAGAGAGTGTGTCAACAGCAAACAAAAAGCATTAGTGGCCTCCCGTCTACAAGATATGAGCCTCGAAATCGTGGTTTTTATGCGTAAGTGAGCGATTCTTGTGTTTTTGTGAAAAATGATTAGAGAAAGTGCTTGATTTTGCTTGTTCTTGATTTTCCATGTTGCATTCTCTTTGAAACATGAAATAAAATTAGAAATTTTAGTGATATAATAATTTCCCACAAAACATGCAAAACTTGCAAGTTGCGATTATGATAAAAATAATGAAATTTTTGGGTTTTTGTTGAGTGTTTTGGGGTCATATGGGATAAAAATTGATATGAAAATGATGCTGAGTGTCCTTGATTTGTTAGAACTCATAATTATAAAATATCTCATTTTTAGAAAGAAATAAATGGGAAAAAATAAGGAAAAATAAATTTAGAAAAAAATACATTTTATGTTTGTGAGAGTATAACGAAGTTGGAGCATGAGGATTGAGCCTCAGTCAAACCTTGTTTCTATGTTATGGTATATTTTTATTAATTTTTATATGAAAATCTACATAAAAATGAACCCTAAACCTACAGGGTTTGTGAAAGTGGTTAATTGCTGAAAATGATTCAAATTTTAATTTATTTGTATATACACAACATATAGGATGGATTATCATTTGAATTAATGAGACTAGTAGCACGAAGAAATTCAATGATAGTCTCTAGCAATGCCGCATGTACAATTAGTTGGAAAATCATTGAATGGTTGTTTTTACACTTCACCTAGCTGGTTTCAAATGATAAAATTCTTGAGCACAATGGTCATCCACATTTGCATTGAGCATAATATGGTATCAAACCTAGACATATTGCAATTTCTTTCTAAACATTGACCTATGTGGAGTGTGTAAGGGAATCCAAGCTATAGGGTAGAGGAACAGTTTCTTGGGGCAAGCTTAGTAAGAAAGTATCAAATCTCTTGGATTGCTAAAAAATATAAGAGTGGAGATTTTTCGTATGTTCTTTATGTTAGAGTAGCGCATCGAGGGGCCGATCCTCTCGGTGTAGGAGAGCTGCAATGGGGCCATGACATTCAGTCAGAGGGGTGCCTCCTTTATGTTTATGTTACGTGGTATATTATACCAAGATGTGTGGGATCTCCCTTTGAGGAGTAAGGAAGGGTAATCGTTAGGGCTACGGTTCCATTAAAAATGCAACATTTCTAGTAGCGGTTAAGGTAGTGTGCCCTTGGACGCTCCTAGCCATGAGGCCATGTGAGGTTTTCTTGTGAGTGTTATAGAGGCCCGGCTAGTGCCTATAGCCAATGTCATGCCCATTCTAGGTCTCGATCGGTGGTGCATTTTCCCGGAGCTACTAATGAGTGGCGGTTTGTGAACTTTGGTCAAAAAGGGACTTAAAATTTATAATCTCGTCCATTAGGAATGCACTAAAGTATCTATAAAATGGTCCAGGGTTTCAAACACTTGGCTTGCCCTATTCAAAATCACCTAATATACTTAATTAATTATGTAGATACTAAATCCTCTATGAGAAATGATTTAAGTAAAGTGGAAAGTACAATTTTAGTAGCTAGTGCATCCTCTAACATGATGGCATGGGCCGAGGTTCGCCTTGGTGCAATTTATATTCAAGAAACCTTGTGCACAACCATTCATCAGCCTAGAGGATATGCAACAAGCACATTGGAACCCATGGCAATTCTGGCATATCGACCAACGATCATGCTAAGGCCCTAACGCCATGGGATAGTAAGGATATATAATGGAATTTGCTTGTGGCTGAAACGTCCCATGTGATGGGTCACCACACTAAAATATTAGACCTCACAAGGATCTTGTAAGCCTTGATTGTTAAAGGGAAGCCATTTCTCAAAAGGCCTGACTTGCAAGCTTTAAATAATATCGATATATCTGTTTTTTATGAAGGGAAAAAGCTCTTGCATAATCCATTGTGGAATGGCCTTTAAATGGGAAGGGTATGGAAGATCCTCTGAGAAAGGATCGATATGATATGTTGAAAGTCATAGGGCTCCCTAGACCACTCTATGAGTTTGCAGACAGAGAAGTCCATGGAGCACGTGACCTTCCTATACCAATAGAGGTGGAAACGGAAGAGATTGGCGACCTTGACACGCAAGTATTAAGTCAAGATGAATATGAAGATTTTGATGGCCCCATCTTGATCCCAAAGGAGAGGAATAAATGCCCTCCTCCTTATAGGGATCTCCTAGTGTTTTGTTGGCTAGTAAAGGAGGATCCAATGTTGCACTTAAAAGAATATGGCCTGAATTGCCTTGCAAGTGGGCTCAATGATATTCATCGGATTCTTGTATTTTCTAGCACCCTAAAGGAAGAAGAAGCTAGGGAATGGTATTGGAGCCTCCCAACAGGGTCAATGAAATCCTCCGATAAGCTATGTGATAAATTTTTAGGTGAATACGAAAAGAAGGTGCATATGACCAAGGTTTTAGGGCAGCTTCTACAGATTAGGCCTAAGTCTTACCCTTCTGCTAAAGAATACACTAGAGCCTTTGATGATATTCTCAGGCTTTGGTCAAGAAGAGCCAGTATGTTGCTAGATGATGTGCGATGTGAGCTCTTTATGAGTGGTCTAATGCTTGATATGCAAATCCAAGTAAGAATGCAAGAACCTAAGTCATTAAATGAGGCCAAGATGCACACAATTGACTATGAACAATATATTCGAAGACGTTGGGAAAACTTTTCGAGTTTTTCCCATTCAGTGCAAGTGCATCCAAATATCCAGCCAATTTTGCAAGGAGAAAATTCCTTTGCTAATACCAAGACAACCTTAACAGCCGATCTTGGTAGCCAGAATCTCAAAGTAGGAATTTGAAATCCTATGAGCAAGGGTAAGATGCCTCTTTGTGGTAAAAGGACTTCAAGCCAAGCAAGTCCCATTAGGGTTTGCAACACTTCCACGAGAGGTAGCTCTGGAAGCACTAGTGATAGAACCATTGGGCCCACCAGTGTGGATAAGCGTGCTATGTGTAGTTCTAGTTGTGCTCCTAGACTAAGTAAGTCTCTTGAAAGACCATTCCAATTTATGGATGAATCATGATTTCAAGTAGATGTTATTTCTTTTAGTAAGAGCATGGTTCCTATCAATAATAAGTCGCAGAGTGGACAAAGGCAAGTAAGGACCTCATATGAAGAAGATGCAGGATATGAAAGGTCCACCGGTGGTTGATGGAAGTCATAAGGATGTGATGCCATTTGGTTATAACAATAAGCCCACATTGATGCAAGATATGAAAGGTCCACCTGTGGTTGATGGAAGTCATAAGGATGTGAGGCCATCTGGTTATAAAAATAAGCCCACATTGATTCCATTAGACCAATGTGGAAAATCTTGAATGTATAAGCATATAAAGAGAAATGTAAGATGGGTTTGGAGGCCCAAAACCCATATAAATACTATTGGTGCTTTTGATGAAAGGCCAAGCATTCCATGTGGTTATGCTTTGATGAATTCCGAGGAGGAGACCAAAAGTCATATTGATTCATTTGACAATATGCACTACCCTAAGATGCATTTAGGTGATGGGCCTAGGCTTGAAGCTCAACCTAGTTTGGGTCGTATCATTGAAATAGGTAATGATCCAATTAGGGAAGGGTTGAATGATCATAAATCTATGATTCTCCCTATAGGGGGAGTTTCTGGAAAGTTGGTACAACCAGTTTGTTTGAATAATAACCAAAGAGATGAGATATATAAGCCCAAGAAGGTCACTCATTCAGCTCATAGTACCCAAGAAGGGATGGGCCTTATTGCTGAGATATCAGTAGAAAGAAAGGCTTGGCCTAGTGGATCTACAAAAGCCCAAGATCAAGCCTTGAGTTGTGTGGCATAAGAGATGGGATTAGCCCTTACATCTCATGACATCTTTGGTTTACCTTGGCTTGTCAGATAAGGTGCAATATATATGCCAAGAAAATCATCTATTTGGTTGATTAAAATGTTCTATTTCTTTTAGGCAAGGAGGGCCATATGTCTGTTTGGTGCATGTACATTTAATGGTTTTCTATTTTAGTGTTTGCATCACACAGGTTGAATGACGTGCTTGGCAGGAGCCTTTGCTACGGGAGAGCTTCTTGTGGCCATTCTAGGTGGTTTCGTCCATTTCTAAGTTTTTCCCTTAATCCGATAATGTTACATGTGTATGTGGGGGTTAATATCTTTTCGTTTGTTCGGGACCGACAATCAAGGAATGAAGTCCTAGGGTTTGGTTAGGTATATCTGGGGGAGATTCAAGTAGTTGTCTACCTCTTGTTAGGACATTGTCAGGCTATAAAGACCTATGCTAGAGGGTAGTCCTTGTGACCCTGTCCTTCATGCTTACTAGGTAGCTATCTCCTAGGAGTTCCTGTTAGTGTGAGGCAGTTAGAGAAGCCTGCCAATATATCAAAAGAAGAGAAAGTTCTACAGAGATCTAAAAATAAGAATTGTAGAGGTGTGTAAAAAGGGGTTCTAACCCCTCAATAAGAGCAGAAAAGAAAAAAATGAAAAATTCCTACAAGTAGTTGATTATCGACTTGTTATAGAGGCTTGGTAGGCTTTTGGGAACGAGTTAAAGACTCGGGGCGGATGCCTTGTCTTCCTAGGGGTAGCAACTAGATAAAAATAAAAAAAAGAAAGGTTGGAGAAAAAATAAAACTGAACATTAGAAAAGTATTAAGTGTCGCTTTGCGAGAGCTTGGTAGGTGCTTGGGTACCGAGTCAGGACCTGAGACCAATGCCCTATTCTCCTTGGGTCACTCTATGCTCAGCTCCCTCCCTTTTACATGCCCGAGTATGGAAACCTTGAACAAAAAATGTGTTACAAGAAGACTATGATGACCAGGCTATAGGAGTCCTCACCTAGTAGGAAGTCCTGATCCAGTTGTCCTAAGCTAGGTAGGTAGTTCAGACCACTGCTAGGAGGGCCTCTTTGATAGGCTATTTAGCCAGTTTTGTGTTCGAGCAATTGGTTAGATACTCACTCTGGATTTCTATCAGATTATGCTCGGCCTATCCCTTGAGGATTTTCATGCCTTGATTTTGTTAGGGTGGGGCAGGGTGCGAGCTGTACTTGTGCTTTGTTGATTATAATGTTTGTGGTAGGTTAATGCTTGCTTTGATTGTTGACTGTGAAGATTTGTTTGTGGGATCCGATGGGTTGAGTCGCCCTATCCCGTGGTCGCCAATGAGAGTTGGATTTTAGGAGTCGATTTTTAGCTGTGCTTAAAGCATTTGAGGCCGTTTTTGGAGCAAGAAGTGCCCAGAAAGTGCTAAAGACCAAATTTTCATGAAAAATCAAACGGTGGTAGATGACCAAGCTGGAGTTTTCCCAGATGCATTTTGACGTCAGGAATCTAATGCAAGTCTTGGTTTGTTGATTGAAGGTCATTTGACCCCCCATTTAATCCCCACAAGGTTTGGCATTATAAAGTGGCTATGTGATTTGGGAACCAGAAAGTGCGTGATGGGGCCCAACTCTATAGGTTTCGACGTCACGGAGCCAACCGTCCACTCGGATCGCAATTTCCAGTCCGCTTGGTCCTCCAAATGGGTCAAAACCACTTGGTTTGTAGTGTGAATATGGAGGTTTTGAGCTAGATAATTTATAAATGAAATGAAACTCAAATGAAATTTTGAAAAAACATGCAAATTTCATGTCGACCAGGTGGGGGGTGTTTTTTTATTTGCGTCCCAAAATTTGGGGGTTTTTGTACCTTTTCATGTCTCCACAATCAAGAGAGATTATGATGGATCTTTGATCTATGGAAGAAGAGCAAGATTTTGGCTATAATCTTATGAAATATGATGGAGGGAATCAAATTTTGAAAATGTAGGCTTTCTCTCTCCTCTTAGTGGCTATTCATATGCATCAATTCAGGAGAGAAAGGAGAGGGTTGTGATGAAAAATCCGGATCAAATAATGATGCTAGAGCAATGGAGGACATAGATCAGACTGAGAGAGTGTGTCAACGGCAAAGAAGAAGCATCACCAACCTCCATCTACGAGATGCAACCCTCGAAATCACAGTTTTTATGTGTAAGTGAGCGGTTCTTGTGTTTTTATGAAAATGATTGGAGAAAGTGCTTGATTTTGCTTGTTCTTGATTTTCCATGTTGCATTCTTTCTAAAACATGAATGAAAACAAGAAAATTTAATGATACAATAATTTCTCGCAAAACACACAAAACGCACAAGTTGTGGTTTTGATAAAAATAATAAAATTTTGGGTTTTTGTTGAGCATTTTGGAGTCATATGGGATAAAAATTGATATAAAATGATGCTGAGTATCATTGATTAGTTAGAACTCATAATTCTGAAATATCTCATTTTTAGGAAGAAATAAATGGAAAAAATAAGAGAAAATAAATTTAGAAAAAAATATATTTTATGTTTGTGAGCGTATAACAAGGGTGGAGCATGAGGATTGAGCCTCAGTCAAGTATTTTTTCTATATTATGGTATGTTTTTATCAATTTTTATATGAAAAGTTACATAAAAATGAACCCTAAACCTACCCAATGAATGCAAAACCTAACCAATAAGGGGCAAAAGGGTTTGTGAAAGTGGTTAATTGCTGAAAATTATTCAAATTCTGATTTATTTGTCCATGCACGACATATAGTGTCGGATTATCATTTGAATTAAGGAGACTAATAGCCCGAAGAAATTTGGTGCTAGTCTCTAGCAATGCCGCATACACGATTAGTTGGAAAATCATTGAAGGATTGTTTTTGCACTTCACCTAGCTGGTTTCAAATGAAAAAATGCGTGAGAAAAATGGTCATCCACATTCGCATTAAGCATAACATGGTATCAAACCTGGACACATTGCAATTGCTTTCTAAACATCGACCTACGTGGAGTGTTTAAAGGAACTTGAGCTGTAGGGTAGAGGAATAGTTTCTTAGGGCAAGCATAGTAAGGAAGTATCAAATCTCCTGGATCGTTCAAAATATATAAGAGTGGAGACTGTTCGTATGTTCTTTATGTTAAAGTAGCGCATCGAGGGGTCAATCCTCTCAATCTCACTGCAAGAGAGCTGCAATGGGGCCACGGCATTCAATTGGAGGGGTTCCTCTTTTATGTTTGTGTTATGTGGTATATTATACCAAGATATGTGGGATTTCCCTCCAAGGAGTAAGGAAGGGTAATCGTTGAACTACGGCTCCATTACAAATGCAATATCTCTAGTAGGGGAGGTCAAGTCAAGGTAGGACCCTAAGTGGCAAAAGGTGGTAACTTCCACAACTCCCATCCCCACAATTGTGATGCCACCCACTAACTACGATGAGTATGTTGCAGAGATACCCTCTTAGCTGAAGAAAGCTGAGGAAAATAGAATAGTGGTGGATGAGTTGGAAGCCAAGAAAGAGTCAATGGCAACCTTCTAGTCGAAAAAAACCCGGCAGATGGCCATGTACCAAAAGGAGATTAGCAAGCTAAAAGCAAAGCTCAATACCAAGGAGGAAAAGGAGGAAACCTGGAGAAAAAAACTCGAAGATGAGAACCAAGAGTTGTTTGGACTACAACATGAATGTAAACTCTTAATAATGCAACATGAGGACGTGGAAGCTCAATTGAAGAGAGTCCAACTAGGCATGGATGAGCTCACTGTTGCAAGAGAAGAAGAAGAGAGAAGGAAGAGGAAGAGCATCACCGAGAGGTCGAAGACTTGGTAGTAAGGGTGATGCTAGAGATAGATGAGAAGGAAAGGTTTGACAGAGAGATCGAGCACCTGGAAAAGAAGAAGGAGGTGATAACTTAGAAGCGGAAAGAACATGAATCAGCAATAATTGCCTTAACATGGAGGAAGGAGGAGAGCTTCCAGGAGATGATGAAGAGAGCAAAAGAGAGGGAAACCCGCAATGAAAGGAGGGTAAAAACCTTGCTTAAGTGGAGAAAGACAAAGTACCTCGCTACATCTGATTGGTATGATCAGATTATGGGGTTGTATTTAGGTGGCATAGCCCCCCCTTCTCCAAAAATCCATCGCCTGTGCAAGAGGACACCATCTTCTCCCTCCACACCATGGCAAAAAATGGCTGCCCCCCTCCCCAATCATCAAATTTTTGGGAGTGCTCAAGGGGAGCTGCCAAGGGTCACACCCTTTTGTATAAAGCTCATTTACACTTGACTTTGTTTTGGGTCTTGGCCTCCGAGGAATCATGTCTCTTGTCCGTCCTCCCAATCGGCTTCTGAAAATTTTTGGGCATTCGTCTCAAGGTCTCGCACTAGCTACCAGTTCCTAAATCTCATCTGATATCATGAAAATTTATGAAATTTTTCCAACCATCGCTCAGTAGGTCTTTAAAGCACTTTTGGCACCCGTCTCTGACTTGCCACTTAAAATGGTACTGATTGCAGCTGCCGCCTTTGACGAAGTCTATTTTTCCCTTGAAATTCAGAAATTTTGGCTATTTTTAAGCATGTTTCTCAAGATAATTCTACCACTCATTGGCTACCACAAGATAGGGTGACTCACCCCGTCGAATCCCATGAACAGATCTGCACATAAACACAACCACAAAGAGTATCAAGCTGATACAAAAAATACTCAACAAAACACATCATAGCTCTCACCCTACCCCCTTTCAAAACCAAGGCATGAAATCCACGAGGAGTAGGCCTAGCATAATCAGAAAAAGAGTCTAAAGCTCTTCACTAGCCGATTGCTCCAACATGGCCAACTAAAAAGAACTACCAAAGAGGTCATTCTAAGTGGTTGTCTGAACTACCTACCTAACGAAGGACAGCTCAACTAAGAGCTCCTCCTAGGTGAGGACTCCCATAGCCTAATCAAGAAATAGTCTCTTTTAGCTCATTGTCTTGTTAGGTGTTTATTTTCCATACTTGGGCATGTAATAAGGAGGGAGCTAAGCGTAGTGACCCAAGGAGAATAGAGCATCGGCCTTAGGTCATGTCTTGGTACCCAAGAACCTACTAAGCCCTCGAGAGGCAACACTTAATCCTTTTTTCTCCCTCACTTTTATTTTTGCTCCAACCTTATTTTTATTTGCTTTTTAGCTAGATGCCACCCCTTAGGAAGACAAGGCATCGGCCCTGGGTCTGACTCATCCCAAGAACCTACCACGCCTTCCCAAGGTGATAAAAAATTGCTCAATGATTTTTCTTTTCTTTTCTTTTTCTATTTTTATATGGGTTAGAACCCCTTTTTACACACCTTCGTATATATATATTTCCTTTCTTTCAAATTTTTAGAGTTTTTTTCTCGCTATGTCATCAATTTGTCTAGTAGGCTTCTGTAACTACCTCACAACTACCAAAAACTCCTAGGACGGTTGCCTAGCAGGTCAATAGAATAGGGTCACTAGAACTCCCATCTAAAACAAGTCTTTCAGTACCTGACAATGCCTTTGCAAAAGGCAATGACTACTCAAATCTCCCCCAGACATACAGAACCTAAACCTGAGACTCCATGCCTTGATTGCAGGTCCCCAACAAAAAAAAAGAAAGCACCCTTATATACACATGTATCATTAATCGCTTAAGGGAAAAGACTTGGGAAGGGGGACAAAACCACCTGGAATTGCCACAAGAAGCTCCTCCGCAGCAAAGGCTCCCTCCAGCAACTTCGTCAACCTGTATGATGCAATCACTAAAACAACAAACCGTTAAACTTACCTACACCAAATAGACATATGGCCCTCTTGGCCTAAAGAAATACCACATTGTACTACAAACTAATTGGCTCTTGTGGCCTAAAGAAATAAATCATGACACTATAGAATTGACTAGCCCTCGTGGCCTAAAGAAAGCAGAAATTAAAACACTTAAATTAAATGGCCCTCTTGGCCTAATGAGATCAAATAGAATAGCACCTACGCATCCCTCCTTGGAATAAAGCAGATAGACAAAATGAGATAAAATAGAATAGCACCTACGCATCCCTCCTTGGAATAAAGTAGATAGACAAAAATACGCTCTAGTCCAAGGGGAGAAATAGCACTCTCAACCCTAAACTAAATGCATTAAGTTGTGAACCATCCCTCCTGCATATATAGTAAGAGGTGTACACATTACATGTTGTCTAATCAACCTATGGGTCCAAGATAATAGTGGTAGATGGGTCTCAACCACTCTTTGCATTACCCATATCAACCATCGCCTGCCATATAACATGAGTATAACTCATGGTCTGATAAAATTCCCCACAAATGGCCAGGTCCTGTCTCATTATCAATAGCAACATCCAGACTAGGACCACAGTTGAAGAAGAGGTCCTCTTCATAAGAAAAATTTGCTAAAGAATCCACAAACTAATTCCAAGAATGTGGGATCAGCTGAAGAGAGATGCTCTCAAATTCATCAAGCAGGATTATAGCAGTTCAATGATACATGCAAAGGATAGGATTCTGGACTATGTATGTCTCATTTAGTTGATTTAAGATCAGTTGGGAATCCCCTTTTACTAAGAACTTCCTAATACCACCTTTCTTGGCAATGTTCAGACCCATAATCAAGGCTTTATACTTTGCCATGTTGTTAGTGAATCCTACCCCGAGATAAATAGCTAATTTCATTGTAACTCTATGTCAAGGATCTCGAATAACGACTCCAACACTCCCTTTTTTATTAGGGCCCCTGGATGCTTCTAAGTATAATGTATATATTCACAATGAGTTTACATAACCAACCATCAAGAACTGCCCTATTCGTAATTATGATAGTCAAAATTCAACGTATTTAGAGGATGAAGTGATGGTTCCATCCCACCTTCTTCATTAAACTCAATCGGAATGCTTGTCAAAATTTGTAAGTAGTGATGGTAGAAAACTTTGATCTCCCACACAAAGGTACCGTCTTCTTGCTCAATCACTTTGTATCCTTTGCTTCACCAGATAAGCTTCCCTTAATGATATCTTTGCTCTAGATATGGGTGCTCCAAATAAGGGATTAACTGTCCCATCAACCAATTTAAGCTCTCTTACATGTCTCAGATTAGCCCTAGCATGGACCTGCAATGCATGTAGTGCGTTAGCATACTCAAAAATAATAAGGTCTAATCTTATTAAGATTAACCTTATTTTTAAATTCCACTCCCTGTAGGTCAGCCAGTAAAGCAATGGACATATTTTACCTTGTAAGGTCCATCCCATCTAGGTTCCAGCTTCCTTGGAGATAGCTCCCTACATGCATCATAATACATGACTAACTGCACCTTTTAAAGGTATATTTATTTGCTTTTAAATCATGCAGTTGCTTCATCTGATGTTTAACTACCTTCTGATGCAACAAACTTTGCAATTTGAGCTCATCCAAGCTGGTCGAGCTAAATATTGGCTTCGCTTATTGGCCAGACTTCATTTACCAAACCATTCCTTTCAAATAAGCTCAACATTTCACATGCGCATCTTAGTCTTTTTTTTAAAAGATGCATATCCCATTATGTGGTGCAATCGAGGCTATTCATCATGATGCCATGCAAATCTAGAATGTAGGCCTTTCTCGAGTTGTCAATGGCGATGCAGAATTTCCCATTCATAAAAATCTCTTCTAGTGCATTTATGCAACTCAAAAGGTATGACCTAATTATTCAAATGTGAGTGTACATGCATTCATTGTAAATGCGAGTTAATTCACTATGATTGTCTACGTGATGCAATTTACCTATATGGAATATTTATGTGCCCCGTCAATCTATGATGCATCTGTGAAATTTCGAGCCTTGATGGGACCTAGAACGGGCCGGCACTGGCTCGTGCACTAGCCGAACCTCTATCACACACGCTCAACAACCCCACGGCCTCGTGGCCAGGAGCGTTGATGACACATACATTGCCTTCCTAAATATCTTCCGTTTGTATTACGTCGTTTGTAGTCCATTCTTCTCTCACCCACTACTCCTCAGAGGGAGTCCCTTACACATTGCCTAATGGCATGAAGCACAGACATAGGGGGTCCTACAACGACTGAGTGCCGCCACCCCTCTGCGACTCTCCTACACCTTGGGGATTGGCCCCTCGATGCGTCGCTCAACATATAAACATTTCGTACAAAATTCACTCAAGGTACCATTTAATCGTATACAGGAATGTACCATTGTCCTTACTTCTCTTTCCCCTAGACCCCACAACTAGTCTATGGCTTAGGGTGTCCTGTCTCTCACTCAACGTGGGTCAAGGTCCTAATGAAAGCAATTGCTGTGCATCCAGGATTTCTGATACCTTTAAATATTTCCATGATTTATGCATATTGTGGATGCTAAGTGCTCAATCAATTATGAAATCAATATTGTGCACATGTGGAAAACATCCTTTCAATGATTTTCAAGTACCGTTCTTATGCGGCGTTGCACGAACCTAGCACCGAGGAAATCCGCGTGCTACTAGGCTCTCATTCTATAATTATTCATCGACCTATATGGCATGCAAACAAAAACCAGCAATCTTTTCATCATTTTACTCCGCATTTAAACACATTTTAACCACTCTACCCTCCCATCGATCAAATGTTGCATTGTTATATAGATTTATAAGGCATTTTGCCATCATTTTATGTGTAAAAAATGGAAAAAGACACACTAGAACAAGAAGGTAGGGTTGAACTAAGGCAAATTCTCATGCTTCGATCCCCACAAACATTCATGAACATTGTTCTTAATTTTCATTAATTTTCCGCACCCAAAATGCATTTTTCCCCTATTTTTAGTGATTTTTCTCTATTTTCCTTGTATTTTTCCTTATTTTCTGCATTATTTAATTACTAAAAATTCAAAATAGGTTATGGGCTGTGGCCCTTAGTTCCTTCTTGCAACAAAAATGAAAATTTAGTTCGTGTTCCTATTTATTCTTCGATTTTTATGCCCAAAAACATCATTTTTCCTTGATTTTCCATATTTTACGTGTTTTAGTGTATTATTTTGAGTCACAAGATGCATGTTTTTCTGAATTTCTGATTATGATCAACAAATACTCATGGAAAACAGCAACATAAACAATTTTTAGCCCACATGAACAACATTTTATCAATCACAAGCCATGAAATCTCAAATTTCCTTTGAAAAAAATTGAATTACCGCTTATTTGCGTGTTTTGGGTTTCATTTCCATGGCTGCAAATCTGAAAATCAGCAGCACTTCATGCACATGATGATCACAAGTCACCATTTTCAGCCCGTGGAGCAATTCGATCGATACCGGACAAGCCTCCACCATTCTTTCTTCTTCCTTTCTCTTCCCACATGAACTCCCCCTTAGAAGAGAGAGAGGGAGGAGAGAGAAATACTAGATTTCTATCTCAACATTCAGGCCACCAATTGACGGGCGAAGGGCGGCGATAGAATCAGCAGGCAGAGGGGAAGCAAGGGCAATGATCACTCGGGTAGGTTGTTTGCAGGCTGCATCCTCCCTCTCCATCTTCTTGGTGCATTTTTCGGCGCAGGCATGCGTGATCTTCTCCTCTCTCTCTCTCCACAATTTCTCTCCAACATTTCATGTGGCATTTTCAAATTGGGCTCCCAAAGGTCATGCCCACTTTGGCCACTCTAATGTCCACCTCTTCGCATCTTGACCGTTTCCTTGGCCATTTCCCCGTCCGAACTCGGAATTGAACTCTGAAAAATCCTGGGCATCCGGCTTGGCATTCCCCATTGGCCAGTAGCTCGTGTCAACCTGCATGACTGTCTGAAAAATTATGAAAAATCAACAAGTGTCGCTCGGGCACCTTTAAAGCACTTTGGTGCTTAAAATCGTCCTAGGTCGAGCCGCCGCCTTTGACATTGGATATTTTTCCCTTGATATTCATAATTTTTAGCTATTTTTAAGCAATTCCCAGCACCAAAATTCCGCTCTCATTGGCGACCACGGGATAGGGGGACTCAGCCCGTCGAATCCACGAACATATCTGCACATAAACAACCAAAGAAGCATCAAACTGATACAAAAGAAATATAATAAAACTCAGCACCATGCTCACCCTACCCCCTGACGGAACCAAGGCATGACATCCACAAGGAGTAGGCCTAGCATCATCTAATAGAAGATCCGAAGTGAGTCACTAACCAACTGCTCCAACACAGCCAAACTAAGAAACCTATCAAAGAGGTTGCCCTAAGTGGTAGTCTGAACTACTTACCAACTAAAGACAACACAACTAGGAGCTCCTACAAGGCGAGGACTCCTATAGCCTGATCAAGGAGTATTTTCTTTCAGTACATTTCTTCTTTTAGGGTTTATATTTTATTAACATACTTGGGCATGTAAAAAGGAGGGAGCTGAGCGTAGTGACCCAAGGAGAATAGGGCATCGGCCTCAGGACCTATCTCGGCACCCAAGAACCTACCAAGCCCTCGCAAGGCGACACTTAATCCTTTTCTAATGCTCACTTTTATTTTTGCTCCAACCTTTCTTGTTTTGTTATTTTTTTTCCCAGCAAGAAGCCACCCCTAGGAAGACAAGGTATCGGCCCTGGGCCTGACTCGTCCCCAGGAACCTACCAGGCCTTCGTAAGGCAATGATCAACTGCTTATACATTTTCATTTCTTTTCTTTCCTTTGATAGGGGTTAGAACCCCTTTTTACACACCTTCGTATTAATATTCATCTTGTCGGATGTACAGGGTTTCTTGGCATCATCATTATTATCTTCTGGCAGGCTTCTCTAACTGCCTCACTACTAACAAGAACTCCTAGAACGGTTGCCTAGCAGGCTAGCAGAACAGGGCCACTAAGACTTCCTTCTAAAACAGGTCTTTCGATGCTTGACAATGTCTTTACAGGAGGCAATGACTACTCCGACCTCCCTCAAACATACTTAGCCTAAACCTGGGACTTCATGCCTTGGTTGCCGGTCCCCAACAAAAATGTATCCCCTCAACAAGTACAAAGACACATATAACAGGAAAGAAAGGTACTCGTAAAGGAGAGGTATCACCTGGATTGGCCACAAGAAGCTTCCATCGCAGCAAAGGCTCCTCCAAGCTCCACCAAATTCCACGAATCACAAAACCTGTCCAGCGCAACACTTAAAAACAAAAACCCGATTAAACGCACCCGCACTAGATAGGGAAATGGCCCTCTTGGCCTAATGAAATCGGACATGACTTTGCCAAAGAATGGTCCTCCTGGCCTAATGAAATCAAACAATACTACTCATAACATCCTCCTGGGAACAACTATGATGGACATCAAAGCATATCATTCCTAGGGGAATAGGGCTCGTAGCCCTAAACTAGGTGCATTAAATTATGACCCATCCCTCCTGCGTATATCGCAAGAGGTGTTCGCATCACATGTCGTTTGATCAGTCTGTGGGTCCAAGATAATAAAGGCAGATGAGTCTCGCTTACCCTCTACATCACCCAGATCAACCATCGTCTGCCAAAGAGGGCATGTTCAGAAAGTATACCCCACAAACGACCAGGTCCTGTCTCACCATCAATAGATATATCGGGACAAGGGCCACAATTAAAGAAGAGGTTTTCTTCATATGCAAAATTAGCCAATGAATCGGCAAACTGATTCCAATTCGTGGAATCAGCTGAAAAGACACTCTATCAAATTCGTCTAGCAGGGCTATGGCAGTATGATGGGACATGCAAAGGATGGGGTTTCGTACCATGTACATCCCATTGAGTTGATTTAAAACCAACTGAGAGTCCCCTTTCACCAATAACTGGCTGATACCACCCTTCTTTGAAATATTCAAACCCATAATCAGGGCTTTGTATTTTGCCATATTATTGGTAAAATTCACCCCGAGATACGTAGCTAAGTTCATGACAATGCGTCGTCGGGGGTCTTGGATGACAACTCCTACACTTCCTTTTTTGCATGCACCCCTGGACGCCCCATCAAAGTACAAGGTGTACGTCCATAAAGGGTTTACATATCCCGCCATCCTGAACTCTACTCGTAATTATGGTAATCGAAATTCAGCATGTTCAACGGGTGGATCATAGGCTCCATCCCTCCATCATCATTGAATTCAACAGGGATGCTCGTCAAAATTTGTAGGCAGTGATGGCAGAAGACCTTGATCTCCCAAATAAATGTCCCACCTTCTTGCTCAATCACCTTATATCCTTTGCTCCACCAAATGAGCTTTCCCTGATGATACCGCTGTTCTAAATATGGGTGTTTTAAATAAGGGATCAGACGACCCATCAACCTCTACCACGATTTCCTTGCAGATATTTGATCGATCTCGCCTAGACCTGCAAGGCAGTCATAGTATTAGTGCAATCAGAAATAATAAGGTTTAATCTTATTAAGATTAACCTTATTTTTAAATTCTACCCCCTCAAGGTCAGCTAACAAGACTGTAGATTTATTCTTTCCTATTCTAACGATCCTATAGGGCCCATCCCATTTGGGCTCTAGCTTGCCTGGAAATAATTCACGTCGCGCGTCATAATACAGAACAAGTTGTCCTTTCTTAAAGGTGTATTTCTTGGCGTTGATGTTGTGTAACTGCTTCATTCGGCGCTTCGCCACTTCTTGGTGCAATAAGCTCTGCAGCTTAAGCTCATCTAAATGTGCCAGTGTCGTCAAGCGCTCAAAAAGTGCATCTTCATCACTCAAAGAATGATTGATGGCGAATAGTCGGCAGCTCAATCTCTAAAGGCAAGACACACTCCTCCCCATATACTAACTTGAAGGTCGTATTATAGGCCCACACTGCCCCGTATAACTTTTTATCCCAATCCCGTTTCTTTTCCGACACAATTTTGGACAGGATGCCCACAAGCTGCTTGTTGGTGCTTTCAACTTGCCCTTTGGCTTGCGGGTTATATGGGGTTGTCTTGTTATGCTTGATTTGCCAAGTCTCTGTCAAGCTTTTGATCACCTTATTCAGGAAATGGGTTCCGCGGTCCGACACTAATTCTTTCGACGGACCAAAACGGCATATTATCTGCTCTAAAAGGAAACTAGCGGTTTCTTTAGCATCATCTTTCCTTGTTGCACGTGCTTCTGCCCACTTTGTGAAGTAGTCAGTTGCTACAATGATATACCTCTTTTGCGTAGTCGACGACGGAGTAATAGGACCCACAAAGTCTATTCTCCACTTCTCAAATGGAAGTATCGCCATAATAGGGGTGAGTGGTCGTTTCCTATTCTCTCGACTATCATGTCGTTGACAAATATCGCATCTCTTAACATACGCAAACGCATCCTGGAAGATGGTAGGCCACCAATAACCTGCTCTTAAAGCCTTTTGTGCTGTAAGCCGTCCAGCAAAATGGCCGCCGCAAGCAGAATCATGGCACTCTTCCAAAATGAATGGCACCTCGTCAGGCATCACACATCGGCAATAAATGTCATCAACCCCTTGCCGATATAATGTACCTGCGATCAAGGCAAACTTTAACGCTTGCTACTTAATTTTCCTTCTCTCATCTTTAGATAATTCGGATCCCGCCTCTCCCGTCGATAAATAATGCGTTATTGTAGCATACCAGGAGGGAATAGATGTCGTATCTATTTTAAATAACAACTCCATGTCACTACCTTCAGCCACCACAGATTCTTTTGGCTCCCCAAAGTCCACAAGACATTCCACAATGCCTTGCAACCTTGGCGGCTTACTCATGATTTCATAATCAAATTCCTGAAAAGTGATTAACCACTTTGCTAGACGATCAGGCGGCTGTAGCTTATTCATCAATAATCGAAGTCCCTCCGCCTTCGTATAAAGCACGACTTTCTCATAGAGAATATAATGCCTGAATTTCTTGGTCCCAAAGACCATCGCTAGACACAATTTCTCCATGTAGGTATAATTGATTTCGGATACCCCCAGCTTCTGGCTAGCAAAAGCAACCGGGTGGTACCACTCCTCTTCCCAAATTTGGGCTAAACAACAGCTGATACTATACATGGTGGCTGCAAGAAAATATATAGAACACCTCGCCTCTTTTAGGTGCTTTTAAAACGGGAGCTCTTGCTAGCTCTTGTTTCACATCCTCGAATGCTACTTGACAAGGGTCACCCCATTCAAACAAACAGCTAAAGGACAATAAATTTGTAAGCGGCAACGTTCTTTCTGCCAAGGCGTTTATGAATCTGCGGTAATAACCAACCGAAGACAGAAAGCTATGAACTTCTTTCGGAGTGCGTGGTGGACCCATGGCAACTATAACTTTGACTTTCTCGGGGTCTGTCGCAATTCCTACCGAACTGACCACATGACCCAGCAATAGCCCATAAGGTACTCCAAAAACACACTTCCGTGGGTTTAGGGCGATGCGAAATTGTCTACAGTGCTCAAAGCATTTTCTTAAAATGATCAACTGCCTTCCTCTCACGGTGGCGGCCCCTAAGTCATCAATAAACACCTTCAACTCTTCAGGGGATATGTCACCGAATGTCTTATCTGCTGTTCGTTGCCACGAACCATGCGCATTGCATAAACCAAAGGCCATCACATGGTACACAAAAGTACCAAATATAGTAATAAAAGTTGTTTTCAACTTGTCCTCTTCTACAATTGCCATTTGGTTGTATCCTGCAAAGCAATCCATAAACGAATATATCTCCCTACCCGCTAATTGATCCAAAATATGGTCAATAAATGGCAACGGGTAGTAGTCCTTAACTGTCTGCTTATTCAGCTCCCTAAAGTCTACACATAATCTGTCAAGATTATGGGAGAGAAGGAAAGAGTCTCACTTGTAGCTTTCTTACTTGCACATTGGGGGAATACACACAAGGGTGGAGGCTGAAAAACAGTTTTCCTCTTCTTAGTTGTGGAAGCCAAAAGAACTCTAGTACAAAGAAATAGAAGAACCCTATGTATGGGTCTCAAACCAAACTCAACTAACTAAGGTTGCATACTAACTGAGCCACGAACTAGAGTAGATAAGGATAGCTATCATGTAGCTATTATTCATGGGCGGTGTACCAACCGCGTCTGCAACTGACAAGTCGGTGACATAAATACACAACGGTCACCCTGGCGTATCACGAGTGGAGCTCGATATCTCAACACTCCCCCTCGAGCTCAATCCCAATTCCTGCACACCAAGTAGGTCTCTGAACTTGCGCAGCTTCTCTATGCCCAATGCCTTTGTGAATATGTCAGCTACCTGATCCTCTGTGCTGACATAAACTAGATCAATAAGACCTAGTAAAACCCTTTCTCGCACATAGTGATAATGCACCTCAATATGCTTTGTTCTAGCATGATAGACTGGGTTATTTGCCAAGTGTATACTACTCATGTTGTCACAATAAATGACAACTGGCCCATCTGTAGACTGATGCATATCATAAAGTAGCTTATGCAACCAAGCTACCTCACATGCAGCCATTGCTGGACCCCTGTACTCAGCCTCTATGCTCGACAAGGCAACTATAGGCTGTTTCTTGCTGCTCCAAGTGACTGCAGCACTCCCAAAAGAGAACACATATCCACTGGTAGATCGTCTATCAGAAATACTACTAGCCCAATCAGTATCAGTGTATCCATGCAACTGTATCTGAACCCCAGTCTCATAAAATAGTCCATACTGCAATGTGGACTTCACATACCTGAGTATACGTCTAGCCGCATCCAAATGTGGTTTCCTTGGAGCCTGCATAAACTGACTTACCAATCCAACAACATAGCTCAAATCTGGCCTGGTAATAGTCATATAAATCAAACTTCCTACTATGCGTCTGTACATAGTAGGGTCTTCTAGAAGCTCACCTGCATCTGTGCTCAGCTTCACATTCTGCTCCATAGGAACTGAAATAGGCTTACAGCCTGTCATCCCATATTTGGACAGCATGTCCAATCCATACTGCCTCTGCAAGAGCTGTATCCCACTTGGTGATCTAATCACCTCAATGCCCAAGAAATAACACAGCTCTCCCAAATCCTTCATCTCAAACTTCTGCTTCAATAGCATTTTCACATGAAGGATATCTTCATCACTATCACCTGTCATAATCAAATCATCAACATAAATGACAAGGAGCATAATACATTTCTCTGTTTTTCTCACATAAAGTGAGAAATCTGCCTTGGAAATCTGAAAGCCAATAGTGACAAGATACTGTCCTATCTTGTCAAACCATGCTCTAGGTGCTTGCTTCAAGCTATACAAGGCTTTCTTCAACCTGCAAACAAACTCAGGATGAACAGCATGCACATAACCTGGTGGTGGCTCCATATAGACCTCTTCTTGCAAATCACCATGCAAGAAGGCATTCTTTACATCCATCTGATGTAAAGACCATCCCTTTGATACAGCCATAGCAATGACTGCTCTTACGGTTGCCATCCTTGCAACCGGACTGAATGTTTCTTCATAGTCAATGCCATATGTTTGTGCATACCCCTTGACTACTAATCTTGCCTTGTATCTGTTCACAGAACCATCTGCATTGTGCTTCACCTTATAAACCCACTTACAGCCAATTGCATTTTTACCTTTAGGCAAAGGTACCAATTCCCATGTAGCATTTGCTTCCAAGGCATCCATTTCTTCATCCATGGCTTTCTCCCATTTTTCTTTTCCCATGGCTTGCTCAAAAGAAGTGGGTTCTGGTTCCTGTATCACTTTGACCATATATGCATAGTGAATGGCTGTAAATCCATCATATTTCAGCCTATCCACAGGATACCTAGCTCTCGTAGACCTGCGCAAAGTAGGTTCACTCCCAGGTGCTCTCAAAACATCCCTGGTCTTCCTTACTCCAGGTGTAACAATAGAAGGAATACCCAACTCATCATCAATGCTCTGTTCTGAGCCACTGGATTTACCATCCACATAAGAGTGACCTGCATTCACATCAAACATGGGCTGATCAACCTTCTCTTTTCCTTTTCGTGATACCTGCATACCACTATCTGCATTACTTTGAGAAGATTCTCCTGATCTCAATCTGCCTGTCCATGGCGAAGAATGTGAACCACTACTAGAGGATGCTCCAGGTCCACTAATATTTTGTGACTGCTGCTGTGAATTCTGTGCAGCATTACCATTTTGTGCATCTACATCATCAATCACATTTACTGGTTTATACCAGCTACTCATCTCATCAAAAACATCTTTGCTCACTGTAAACTTACGAGTAGAAGGGTTATAGCATCTATACCCTTTTTGCTGCAGAGAGTAACCAATAAAGATGCACTTCTCAGCTTTTGGATCCAACTTGGATCTCAACTCATCTGGCACATGTACATAGGCAATGCAATAAAAATTTTTCAAATGAGAAATATCTGGTTTCCTACCAGTATACCTCTCCTCTGGAGTCATTCCATGTATTGCTGCAGTGGGAGTCCTGTTCATTATGTAGACTGCTGTAGCAACTGCTTCAGCCCAATAAAAATCTGGCAAGTCTTTTCCATTGAGCATGGCACGAGATACCTCTCCAATATGCATGTTTTTCCTTTCTGCAATTCCATTTTGTTGTGGGGTATGACTGCATGAATATTGCTGCTTTATGCCATGCTCCTGCAGGAACCTTGCAAACTCATTTGAGAGGTACTCTCCCCCTCCATTTGACCTTAGGCATTTTATCTGCAAGCCTGTTTCTTTTTCAACCATAGCTTTAAGAGTTTTGAAATGCCCAAAAACTTCACTTTTCTTTTTCATAAAATACACGCAAACTTTTCTGCTATAGTCATCAATAAAAGTGACAAAATAATGACAGCCTCCAAGAGATGCAGCTTTAGTAGTCCACACATCAGAGTGGATTAATTCCAATGGCTTCTCACTCTCTTGAACATGTCTAGGAAATGGTTTCCTTGCCTGTTTTCCAAACTGACAAGCTTCACATACCTTATGCATTTCTGCAACCTTGAATTTAGGCAAACCTGCAACAATATTTTGGGCCTGCATTGATTTAAGTTGCTGTGCATTAACATGACCAATGCGTTTATGCCAGATATCAATATCTGCAACTACACCGGTCCCATGTGCAAACATTGCTGCACTCAATTCAGACATGTCTGCATCCAATGTAAACATTCTGCCCTTCTTCTTTCCTTTTGCTATCAAGCGACCTTTATTTTTCATATCCTCAACAAAGCATCCATGAGGATTAAATCTGACCTGCAAGCCCTGCTCAACCATTTGACCAACAGAAACCAGATTCTTGGTGATATTCGAGACATGAAATACATCGAACAGGTATTTCTTTTTCCCATCGTGCATAGACAAAGGAATTTTCCAATCTACACAATAGGATGTGCAGTATCATCACCAGTCTCCACAAATCCTAGTTTTTCCATTTTCCTTGCATCCTCCATCCATTCTGCATGACCTGTCATGTGGTTTGATGCACCTGAGTCAACATACCATACATCGTTGCTTTCTTCTGCACTTGTCGCAGAATTGTTCATGTGCTGCACCATAAACAGATGCTCATTTATGTCATCACCCTGTCTACTAGAGGATGCATAATTTCCTTGTTGTAGTTTTCCATTCATGATGTCATTCTGCTTTTTATAGCAGTCTTTAGCCATATGACCCATTTTACCACAATAGTAGCATTCAACGTTACTGTTTGCATTTTGGCCTCTTTGCCATCCACCATGACCTCTTTGGCTCCCCCTGCCTCTAGAGTTACCACGTCCTCCTCCATAGGACTGATTTTCTTGAGTTTGCTGCATATTCTGATTTCTACCACGGCCTCCATATCGGCCTCCTCTACCTCTGCCTCTACCTCTTCCAGCATTTGAGTAGAAGACAGCTTCTTTTGAAGTTCCTCCTGAAGAAGATGCACCACCATTTCCCTGCTCCTCAGAAATTAGAAGAGCAATCAACTCCTCAAAATCAGGAAATCTTTCACGGATGGAAATGGATGTTCGGAACTGTGCATAATCCTTTCCTAGACCATTCAAGGTCACAGAAACTAAATCATCATCTTCCACTGGTGACCCAATGGAAGCAAGTGCATCTGCAATCTTCTTCACCTTCATGTGGTAGTCATTGATGCTCATATTTTCTCTTTGCACATTATGCAACTCTTGCTTGAGCTGCATTTTCCTGGCTTGCGTATTTGTGCTATACATTTTTTACAAAGTATCCCATGCCTCCTTTGGCGTACTTGCATCTTGAATATGCACAATCATAGAGTCTGAAATGCTGATAGACAGCCAGCACATAACTTTCCTGGCTCTCTCATGCCATGCTTTAAATGCCTGCATTTGCTGTTGATTGGGAACATCAGGAAGAATTGGTTCTTCTTCATTTCCTGCAACAAATTTCCAATATCCTTTTCCCATAAGGAAATTCGTCATTCTAAACTTCCATGCTTGGAAGTTGTTCTTGTCAAGCTTTTCAGTGACAATCTGTGAGAGAGAATCAGACGCCATTACAGAACATTGCAAAAAATTCTGTCACTGCAAAGAACACAGCTTCAGCCTCACAAAGGCAAATCTGCAAAACTGACGAAAGTGGTATTTGACCACATAGTCACTTCCTAGTGACGTTTTTGCATCAACAGGCAACAGGGATGATTCTGTAACTCCCAATGTCTCTGCGCACAAGCATATGATGCAATTTCTACAGTAACTTTTCACCGACCTGTAGAACAGTGGCTGCACAGCATAAAACTGGGCCTTTTTCTGAGTGCGTGCAGAAAACTTCCGCCTCCAAAAACAGGCCCCGAAATGGTCTCAAATAAAAAAAACAAGGTCGCCAAAGGCTAAAGCCCTCTCCCGTAGCATATACTGCCCTCTTGCTTCACCGCGAAGGGCGTCTCAACCTGAGACAATGCACTCCTACACTTTCCGGCTGTGCTACCTGCAGAGATCTGCTCCCAAAATAGAAAATGAAAGCAACACTGCTCCTCTTACCAGAACACCGCGAGCTTGGCTTGCTTTCTTGAGCTCCTTACCACGAACAAGGCTCTGATACCATGTCAAGATTATGGGAGAGAAGGAATGAGTCTCACTTGTAGCTTTCTTGCTTGCACAATGGGGGAATACACACAAGGGTGGAGGCTGAAAAACAGTTTTCCTCTTCTTAGTTGTGGAAGCCAAAAGAACTCTAGTACAAAGAAATAGAAGAACCCTATGTATGGGTCTCAAACCTAACTCAACTAACTAAGGTTGCATACTAACTGAGCCACGAACTAGAGTAGATAAGGATAGCTATCATGTAGCTATTATTCATGGGCGGTGTACCAACCGCGTCTGCAACTGACAAGTCGGTGACATAAATACACAACGGTCACCCTGGCATATCACGAGTGGAGCTCGATATCTCAACATAATCGAATTTGATTATTATTTTTCTTTCCGATTCACCACTGGCGAACACCATTCCGTGTGTTGCACAAGAAAAATCAAACCCGCTTTCCGAAGCTTTTGTAACTCTTCAAACAGACCGTCCCTCAGTTCGAAAGGCATACGCCTTACTTTCTGTCATACAGGACGACTGCCCTCTTTCAACGGAATTGTATGAACAGCAAGACTAGGAGGAATGCCCCTTAACTCATCATAACTCTAGGCAAAGATATCACGGAATTCCTGAATCAAGGCCACATAGTCCTCCCTTTCTGTTGTGCTGAGCATAGAACCTAATTTGATTGGCCGCGAATCATCAAGCGTACCAAGGTCTAGCTCGATAACATCTGCATCTCTTATACGATCTTGGCCCTCTATCGGCTCGTTCAAAGTGATCTGATAGATGTCTTCCGTGGTGGATCCCTCTTTGGACTCATCACTCGATGATGTCTCACTGGCAGATAAATCCTCTAATGTCTCCAATTCTGTAGAAGATAGAGGAGCTCTCTCACTCTGCGGGGACTCAGGATAAGCATCAACCACCACACGCTGGGCACCTCTGCCGAATATCAGTCGACCGGCGGGTATATCTACTTGGCAATCCGCTTGCAAGATCCAAGGTCGTTCGAGTAATACTTGGTAACTTGGATGGCCTGCAAAACGAATCACCCTAAAGTCCAACATGCATTCTACATTTGCAACAGTGACATGGACCTTAGTAATGCAGCCTTCCGACTGCCTCAAACTATCATCTGCCATTCTGAGAATTGTGGAGGTATCTTTCTGGATTGCAAGACCTAACCTTTCCATCAGTTCAGAACTCATAATGTTAACAGACAATCCCGTGTCGACAATGGCATAATCTACTAATATCCCATCGACATAGGCTGCAACCCTTGGACAATGCTTCTTAGCATGCTCGAACCAGTCGTCACCAACTCGCGCAATACCCAAAGGTTCTACGATATACCCGGTACGTAGGATCTTTCTAAATTCCTTGCATACTCCTGGGGAAAGCTTAATGAGCTGTAAGAGATTCACATCCGGCTTGACTTTGCAAAGAGAGCTCGCCAAATTGAATTCATGATAGTTCGATAGAGCTCGCTTTTCACGCCAAACCATCCGCTCTTTAGGTCACTGAACTGGCTTTATTGCCTCTTTCTTAACTTTCACCTTCTTCTTTGGCGGTTCCTTATCGGCTTTACTTTCCACGGGCTTCAAAGGTCCCCCTTCCATGGCAAGATCCAAAACTTGCGTTCCTTTGTCGCCTTGTTTAGGGTTTCCGTTGACAGGCTTATCCTTGTCGGCTTCTCTACCCTTTTGACCTCTTGTAAGAACAGCCCGCAAATTAGAGGTTTCAGCATCATTAACGCGTACAGCCTCAATCAAACTAACCCCACTACCACTCGGTAGCTCCTCCACTGTAGTCTTTGGTCGTTGAAGTATTTGTTTAGGCCCGTCTTCTCGCTGGAAATCATTTCCTTGCACACGATGATTAACATGCCCTGGTTGTCGACTACCGCATTGGAGGGAACTGATCTGATGCCAGGAGGCATATTCCACGGTGGATTCCGTAAACTTAGATGACCGGGGCTCATACGCAAAGAGGATTCTTTGTGCGAGAAGTTGATGGGGACGCCTGTCCTTTTCGGGCGTTTCATTAATTTAGTGTGTACATGGGTGATTCCATAGCGGGTGATTCCGCAAAATGCATATTAAATTAATAAACGTTTATGAGTTTAGAGTGCGCACTCGTAATAAATTAAGGTTAGGATTTATTTCTAACCAGTTGATTTATTTATGTAGCTGAAGACTGCTAGGTATTCACTTTTGTCGGTTTAATTGTGTTATTTTACTAACGATTGTGAATGCTTCAGTTGATGTGTAGAGATAGCAGCAGTGCGGAGGAAAGCATTGGAGTCTAGCGGGTTTTCGACCTTTGGACTATATTTTGATAGGCGCCACGCCTATATTTTGTTATGTCTATAGAGACATTGACTATTTATTATTATTTTGTATGCGCTTATGCGCCTGGATATGTTATTTCTATTTGGACATTGAGATTGGGCGTGCCAGACACTATGGGCACCGTCCATTAGCTTTATTTTCTTATTTTTGGTAGAAAGCAAACTCAAAAGCTAAAAGCTTGTCATATTTTTGTAATTGGGCTATTTTTGAGCATAAAGATTGGAAATATACATTAAATACATGCTTTGTGAAGCGCTCACACAAGGCATGGGGGAGATTGAACCCAATTTGTCTCTTGTCTCATGTCGTGCTTGCTTTTACATGGGTTTTTGTGCTAAAAAGTAGAGTACTTTGTTCTTGGGGACCTTCCGGGATTCACCACGTGAGCTATCTGCGTCCGATCTGTGCACCAGTGGTATGATGCCAGGAGGCGTATTCCACGGTGGATTCCGTGAGGTTTTACGGTGGATTCTGTAAACTTAGATGACCGGGGCTCATACGCAAAGAGGATTCTTTGTGCGAGAAGTTGATGGGGACGCCTGTCCTTTTCGGGCGTTTCATTAATTTAGTGTGTACGTGGGTGATTCCATAGCGGGTGATTCCGCAAAATGCATATTAAATTAATAAACGTTTATGAGTTTAGAGTGCGCACTCGTAATAAATTAAGGTTAGGATTTATTTCTAACCAGTTGATTTATTTATGTAGCTGAAGACTGCTAGGTATTCACTTTTGTCGGTTTAATTGTGTTATTTTACTAACGATTGTGAATGCTTCAGTTGATGTGTAGAGATAGCAGCAGTGCGGAGGAAAGCATTGGAGTCTAGCGGGTTTTCGACCTTTGGACTATATTTTGATAGGCGCCACGCCTATATTTTGTTATGTCTATAGAGACATTGACTATTTATTATTATTTTGTATGCGCTTATGCGCCTGGATATGTTATTTCTATTTGGACATTGAGATTGGGCGTGCCAGACACTATGGGCACCGTCCATTAGCTTTATTTTCTTATTTTTGGTAGAAAGCAAACTCAAAAGCTAAAAGCTTGTCATATTTTTGTAATTGGGCTATTTTTGAGCATAAAGATTGGAAATATACATTAAATACATGCTTTGTGAAGCGCTCACACAAGGCATGGGGGAGATTGAACCCAATTTGTCTCTTGTCTCATGTCGTGCTTGCTTTTACATGGGTTTTTGTGCTAAAAAGTAGAGTACTTTGTTCTTGGGGACCTTCCGGGATTCACCACGTGAGCTATCTGCGTCCGATCTGCGCACCATGATCTTACTCCAGCAAGTAGCTGCTAAATGGCCGGATTTTCCACAGATGTCGCACTTAACATTTGGGCAATTTCTTGGATAGTGCTGCCCACCACACCATTTGCAACTAAACCTCGAAGGTGCACCCTCATCTGGGTATCTACTTCCTATCAAATTTTGTTGTTTTTTAAGGAAGTTGACATCAACGGCTATTTACCGATACTGCTCCGTAATCATGTCGGTATAATGCTTCATCATGTCCTTAACCTCGCCAAGAACATTGGAAGCACTCGACTCATAGCCTTGGTCATTACCATGTCATTCCATTGGCCTAACAATTCGGTTAGGCACTGATTGTTGAGCCACAGGCATGGTATTGGAATTGACCGCCTGGCCTCCACCATTTGGAGCCATTTGACTGCCTGTAGGCATCGACATGCTAGGGGGAGCTGGTAATAAAGGGACATTCTGCATCATGTTCCCTCTCCCATTAGGGTTAGCCATCGCTATCCCTTGTCCACTACTGCCATTGGCCATCGCCATATTGTTTCCCAATACTAAACCCATATTCGAATTGCCTGGAGAAGCATAGGCTACTTGTAGTCGGGATTCCACCTCTTGTGCTCATGTAATGGCAATATCTATATCCCCCAAGGGGACACTACTCAACTGCAATTGGAGATTAAAGTCCAAACCATGTAGGAAATATTGCAATTGGGCAGCTGCGGGGATAGGAATAGAGGTGTCCAACTTACGGAAAACCTCTTTTATTTTCTTCGCATAAGCACGAATATCCTCGTGTGGTTCTTGGCGGGTCACGTTAAGTACACGCAACCAATATTGCCCATCCCTTTCAGGGGCAAACTCCCTTCGAAAAGCTCCATAAAATGAATCAATATTCAATATGGTTCCGGCTTCTAAACCATGATACCATATAGCGGCTCTTCCTTTGAGAGTCATATTGAAGAACATCATTAAATGTCCTTCTTCTTGGATGCGACAGTTAAACATCAGCTTTTGAAACTCCCTAATGTGGAGTTCCGCATCTTCCTCAACTAGCCCATTAAAAATGGGTAGTGGGTAACCTAGAGCTGGCAAATCCGTCGTTCCTACTGGAATTGCAATAGGCTGCACCATGACGAGGATTGGATTTGCACTAGGAATAGGGGATGGTGGGGTTGCACCTCCCGCACTTGATGTAGACTGGCTTATGGAAGGAAGGGGAGCACTAGAGCTTCCACCTTCTCCTAACTTACTACTTGTGGCCCCAAGACCACTAGATCCACTCCCTTGTAAGGGTTCAGCACCGCTACGCTTAGGGGAATATCTCCTAAAAATTTCAGCACGTCGCCTAGCTCTTTCGTCTTTCTCTTGCTTTTGGATTTCTGCTAGATGATGCTTATCGATAAATAACGGATCAATCACAGTATCCTTTGGCATAAACTGCTAGTTGGTCCCTAGACAACCAGGATTCGAGGACCGCCACTTTTAAGCGGCTCTCGGCAAACGCACCACTGATGGGACCTAGAACGGGCCGGCACTGGCTCGTGCACTAGCCGGACCTCTATCACACGCGCTCAACAACCCCACGGCCTCGTGGCCAGGAGCGTTGATGACACATACATTGCCTTCCTAAATGTCTTGCATTTGTATTACGTCGTTTGTAGTCCACTCTTCTCTCACCCACTACTCCTCAGAGGGAGTCCCTTACACATTGCCTAATGGCACGAAGCACAGACATAGGGGGTCCTCCAACGGCTGAGTGCCGCCACCCCTCTGCGACTCTCCTACACCTTGGGGATTGGCCCCTCGATGCGTCGCTCAACATATAAACATTTCGTACAAAATCCACTCAAGGTACCATTTAATCGTATACAGGAATGTACCATTGTCCTTACTTCTCTTTCCCCTAGACCCCACAACTAGCCTATGGCTTATGGTGTCCTGTCTCTCACTCAACGTGGGTCAAGGTCCTAATGAAAGCAATTGCTGTGCATCCAGGATTTCTGATACCTTTAAATATTTCCATGATTTATGCATATTGTGGATGCTAAGTGCTCAATCAATTATGAAATCAATATTGTGCACATGTGGAAAACATCCTTTCAATGATTTTCAACTACCATTCTTACGCGGCGTTGCACGAACCTAGCACCGAGGAAATCCTCGTGCTACTAGGCTCTCATTCTATAATTATTCACCAACCTATATGGCATGCAAACAAAAACCAGCAATCTTTTCATCATTTTACTCCACATTTAAACACATTTTAACCACTCTACCCTCCCATCGATCAAATGTTGCATTGTTATATAGATTTATAAAAGAAGGTGGGGTTGAACTGAGGCAAGTCCTCATGATTCGGTCCCCACAAACATTCACGAACATTGTTCTTAATTTTCATTAATTTTCCGCACCCAAAATGCATTTTTTCCCTATTTTTAGTGATTTTTCTCTATTTTCCTTGTATTTTCCCTTTTTTTGCATTATTTAATTACTAAAAATTCAAAATAGGTTATGGGCTGTGGCCCTTAGTTCCTTCTTGCAACAAAAATGAAAATTTAGTTGGTGTTCCTATTTATTCTTCGATTTTTATGCCCAAAAACATCATTTTTCCTTGATTTTCCATATTTTACGTGTTTTAGTGTATTATTTTGAGTCACAAGATGCATGTTTTTCTGAATTTCTGATTATGATCAACAAATACTCATGGAAAATAGCAACATAAAAATTTTTTAGCCCACATGAACAACATTTTATCAATCAAAAGCCATGAAATCTCAAATTTCCTTTGAAAAAAATTGAATTACCGCTTATTTGCATGTTTCGGGTTTCATGTCCATGGCTGCAAATCTGAAAATCAGCAGCACTTCATGCACATGATGATCACAAGTCACCATTTTCAGCCCGTGGAGCAATTCGATCGATGCCGGACAAGCCTCCACCATTCTTTCTTCTTCCTTTCTCTTCCCACATGAACTCCCCCTTAGAAGAGAGAGAGGGAGGAGAGAGAAAGACTAGATTTCTATCTCAGCATTCAGGCGACCAATTGATGGGCGAAGGGCGGCGATAGAGTCAGTAGGCAGAGGGGAAGCAAGGGCAATGATCACTCGGGTAGGTTGTTTGCAGGCTGCATCCTCCCTCTCCATCTTCTTGGCGCATTTTTCAGCGCAGGCAGGCGTGATCTTCTCCTCTCTCTCTCTCCATGATTTCTCTCCAACATTTCATGTGGCATTTTCAAATTGGTCTCCCAAAGGTCATGCCCACTTTGGCCACTCTAATGTCCACCTCTTCGCATCTTGACCGTTTCCTTGGCCATTTCCCTGTCCGGACTCGGAATTGAACTCTGAAAAATACTGGGCACCCGGCTTGGCATCCCGCATCGGCCAGTAGCTCGTGTCAACCCGCACAACTGTCTCAAAAATTATGAAAAATCAACAAGTGTCACTCGGGCACCTTTAAAGCACCTTGGTGCTTAAAATCGTCCTAGGTCGAGCTGCTGCCTTTGACATTGGATATTTTTCCCTTGATATTTATAATTTTTAGCTATTTTTAAGCAATTCCCGGCACCAAAATTCCGCTCTCAAGCCTAATACTTGACTTAATTTTTCCAATAACCCATAGATGCTTAATCTATTCTCAACAAATCATGGTTATTAAACCCTTTTTGGCTATCTTTCAAAATATGCAAGTTACTCGATGCGAGGTATGACTTTTTCTTAATGATGCTCATGCTTTAAATATTTGATTTCAATTTCTAGACACAAAAGCGGTACCTAGTTTTGGAGTGTCAAATTAGCATTCATGCCTGATAAACCATTTGTGTTGATGGTAGTGTCGTTGCTCAATCCTTCTCCCATAGTTGCGGCTTGGGAGAGTTTACACTTTGGCACCATCTCGGAACTAGAATGCAATCTTTACTTCTCTCGAAGGATTTGCTTGGTGCTGGAGTTCCTTACACCTAGTCTTGACTTTCATGGTCTCCTTGTAAATTAGAGGCAGCCGATGGAGTGACTACGAGACTTGTGGTGGCGAGAATGGGTACGCAACCGTTCGCCCATGAGAGGAGTTGTCCATGGCTTCTTCTCTCTCTCTCTCTCTCTCTCTCTCTCTCTCTCTCTCTCTCTCTCTCCCTCTTCCTCTCTAACTCTAGGTTCCCCTTCCCTCTCCACTCTCTCTCTTACTCTCCTTCACTACCTCTCTCTCTCTCTCTATTAAACTTAGTAGTAGGGGGGGAGGGGGAAGAGAAGAATGGCATGTCACCCTTCTTAAGAGGGGGAGATTATATAGGGGAGAAGTGGGTATTAATGTGGGGGAAATAATACTATGATAGGGTTTTGTCATGGCTTGACTGCATGTTGAGTGCTTGAGGTCCTAAGCACGAACAATTTGGGAGCCTCTTGGGTGTAAGCTGATAATGATGGATGCATGCATTATCTCCTTCTTTACCTTCATTGAGTACATGTTTAGCTTCCTATTATCATCATGATCTCCTCCTTCACCTAATGATTTTTGGCTCCCTCCCCTTGTCACATCCATGTGCCATCATCATTGCCGTCTTTTGGCTGTAGCCCCCCCTTCCGTCATTGTCTTCCTCGTCACATTAACAATCAGTTCAACTCCCCCTCCATCTCGGATCTTCTAGGGTCCACAATGCCACGGGTAGCTCTAGCTTGGCCACTGAATTTTCCTTGGCGACGATCTCTGCCAATTTTGGGACATTCCCTTTTGAAGTGTCGAGGTTCATTACAGTGGAAACATTGCATGCTTTGATCACTTCTTTGAATGGGGACAAAGTCACTGATTGCATTTACCCTTGGCTTCTTCCATTCGACTTCTTGGGCAATAGATCCTGCTCTTATCAATGCATCTTGCAAATCCAAAGGATGCATTGATTCCAACCAAGTGTTCAATGGTGGGTTTAGCCCATCACAGAGCTTCAAGACTTGTTGGGGAATACTCATTGTCGAAGCCATTTTCAACAAGGAGACAAATCTCGAGTAGTATGCCTTTAGTGAGATGCCCAACTATTTCAATTTGAAGAACTCATTCATCTTCTGAGTTCTGTATGCAGGCGGCATGTATCTTCCCTGCACTGCTTCCTTTAGTTTCTCCCAAGTTATTGTGTTTTCAGAGACTACTTAGTCCTTACACCATTGCTTCCACCAGAGTCTAGCCATAAGCTTGAGCTTGGCAATCATGGCCTGATTTATAGGTGTTGTTCCTGCTGCACTAAAGTAATCTTCCATGGATTCAATCCATACTTCGGCATCAGCTTCAACAGACTTCCCTTTTCCGTTAAATTTTGGTGGTTTAATCTGAAGCCCTCGTTTTTGATAGCCATGACGTTATCTCGCCCCATTACTTTAATTCTGTCAGCTAGCAAGAATTTGACCACCTCGTTATAGATGTAGCGATTCTGTTCTACTTGCTGGCATTCGATGTGTAGGATTGAATTTACATGAGCCTCATTGAAGATGAATAACTTGATGATTTTCAAGTCTTCTAGCCACTTTAGCCTCTTTAGATTTTTTTAAAGATAAGCGAGTCGATTGGCATCTATGTAGCAGTATCATGTGCTCCAAGTCCAACGCCTTTCCACATACATTGGTGAAGGGTTGTAGAGTCATTGCAGGATCCCCATCATGTCAAATCGTCTGCAATAACTTGAAGAGTTCATAGCCATCCTGAACATGATCTGAAATACAAGGAACCTGCTCCATGCCTTGTAGGTAGGGAAGCAACATCAATCCACAAGTGAGTAAAAGGAAAGAAATTATTTCCTAGTGAAAACATCACTTCACTCGTCTTGATTTATTCCTATTCAGATTCATTTATTCATTGGTTTTCTCTTATACCAACTATAACGTGCCCGCCCTAGCAGTTGTCCAAGCATGTTTTTAGCAATCAATCAAGAGAAGAATCTAAGCATTGTGGCTCGGCACTCCCATGGAATGTTTCGGGGTTTGTCGCCTAGGGTTCCCCGAGTTTGCTTCGCAACGGAACGTTCGCGGCCGAACCCGCTAGGATCGACCTAAAATCTAGGTTCCTAGAGGCCAAGGTCTATTAATAGCATTCTAGTGTCGGACCCTTGACATGCTACTTTATGCAGATATACCCAAGCGAAGGAAGATCCATGCCGCACTAGGTTCAAAGAGAATGGAAAGTGAGAGGGATGCCTCGCTCAACCTCTCTGCCCGTAGGGCACAGTCCCATTTTGGTCCCCTAAAACGGCATGAATCGAGTTCTAACTTAACAATTCCTAAAGGTCAAATGTCAGTAGAATCTTGTGAGAAGCCTCCTAGTTCTTTGGGACCACCCTACCATAGGATGGACCCGTTGGAGGTTCCGTCCACCCGCTTCCCTCAATGGGCATTCTTTAGTTACCTAATTAGGTCCTCCCACATTTATTTGGGTCATTTAAAAACATCTTCCTTAATTAATCCTTTTAGGAAACATGGTTCATTTGCGTAACTTATGGCACTGACACAACTCGAGCCTAATACTTGACTTAATTTTTGCAATAACCCGTAGATGCTTAATCTATTCTTGACAAATCATGGTTAATAAACCCTTTTTGGCTATCTTTCAAAATATTCAAGTTATTCGATGCAAGGTATGACTTTTTGTTAATGATGCTCATGCTTTAAATATTTGATTTCAATTTCTAGACACAGAAGAGATACCTAGTTTTGGAGTGTTGAATTAGTGTTCACGCTTGATAAACCATTTGTGTTGATGGTGGTGTATTTGACCAATCCTTCTCCCGTAGTCGCAGTTTGGGAGAGTTTACACTTTGGCGCCATCTTGGAACTAGAATGTGATCTTTACTTCTCTCAAAGGATTCCTTGGTGCCGGAGTTCCTTACGCCTAGTCTTGACTTTTGCAGTCTCCTTGTCAATTAGAGGCAGTTGATGGAGTGGGTACTCAAGCCTTCGCCCATGAGAGGAGTTGTCCTTGGCTTCTTCTCTCTCTCTCTCTCTCCCTCTTCCTCTCTAACTCTAGGTTCCCCTTCCCTCTCCATTCTCTCTCTTACTCTCCTTCACTACCTCTCTCTCTCTCTCTCTCTCTCTTAAGCTTAGCAATGGGGGGGGGGGGGGGGGGAGAGAAGAATGGAGTGTCACCCTTCTCAGGGAGGGGGAGGAGATTATATAGGGGAGAAGTGGTTATTAATGTGGGGGAAATAATATTATGATAGGGTTTTGGCATGGCTCAATTGCGTGTTGAGTGCTTGAGGTCCTAAGGATGAACAATTTGGGAGCCTCTTGGGTGTAAGCCAATAGTGATGGATGCATGCATTATCTCCCTCTTTACCTTCATTGAGTATGTGTTTAGCTTCCTTATCATCACGATCTCCTCCTTCACCCAGTAATTTTGGCTCCCTCCCCTTGTCACATCCATGTGCCGTCATCACGGCCGTCTTTGGCTACAACCCCCCCTTCCATTGTTGTCTTCCTCATCGTGTTAACAATTAGTTCAACTCCCCCTCCATCTTGTAGTTCAACTCCCCCTGCCTCCGTCATTTGATGGCATTGATAGGGGGAGAAAAAGGTAATTAAATATTTTTTTATTTTGGAAATTTAAAAAAAACAAGGTAAAGAGGGGGGAGAAATTTGACGGTGATGACGACTGTAATGGGGGGGGGGGGGAATCTGTTGGTGACGGCGGACGACGGCGAAGTGTTACAGATAGCAAAAAAGTCAAGTACAAGAAAGATAATATGAGAGAACAAAGTTTTTGACTTTCTTACTATGGATGGTTGTAGACTCTCTCATTGCACTCCTATGAGCTTCAATGGTGATCTAGAAAGATACTAGATGGAGAACAATGAGTGCAAAAGGTATGAGTACTTAATAATGACTTTATGTAGGAGGGTAGCATTGCCTATGTATATGTAGTGCTAAAGGTCCATTAGTCATAGATAGACATGGATGGTGCATCTTGACTAATCACCCATGCGGTTTGATTGATCACTGGCCATCACCCATGTATGTAGGATATGATAGTCTAAGGAATATTTCTTATATTATTGGATTGTTGAAGGGGCCATTGCTTAATGCCCTAGCTAGGGCTACTTAGGAACTCATCAATTACTGCACATCTAATAACTCTTAATGGAGTATATACCACTACTCTCTTTACCTATTTATCACTATCCAAATAGGCTCTAGGATCCTTTGACTAGCTGTACATGATAACTCATCACCTAGTATATACTAGTACCTTCATTACCTATTTCTCACTTGATTGAAGGGTCAAGTTCCACATAGGCTATCTCAGAACCATTTGATCTTCAAGGCTACATCCCTTCTTGTGTTTCATATGGGAACTATACCAATCCCCCACGCCCATCATGGCTTCTCCTCATTTGGGGGCCTTATAACATTTAGCATTTGGAGCATATATGGGTGAGTAAGAGGTTGGCATTTGAGTGACCTCCAACATTCATATGAGAGATACAATTGCAAGAGGATATAGCTAGGATGAACTACAAATAAAAAATGTTATACAAATACATATCAGATTTAAGAACTCCACACATGTGATGTACTAGTAAACATCATATTTGGAAACATTCAGAAGTCCAAACACGTAATGTTCTAATAAATGACAAATTTGTAATTGGTACTTTCAATATGATATATATTAGCATATGTAATGTGCTAATAATGTGCGAATAAATATCATATTGTAGTTGCTTACTTTGATTTCTCATCCTATATAAGAAGTGTAATATGTCCATCTTGCTCTTGATCACTTCTCACCATTTACACACTCATGATGAGAACCAAAATCCACATAAAATTTATATGTTAATGAACTATTCACAAAATGACAAGAAACTTGTTGGTTGGAATACTATATCACATAGTTACTCTAGTCATTTTCAGTTGTTGGAATATTGATTTATATATGCATTCTAGCCACTCTTGCACTTATTGAAAGACCACAAAGACGAGGGAAGCACAAAACCTCTACTTAAATAAGGAAAGATAAATACCGCATTGTTTTAGCAAATTTCCTAACCTCTCCATTGCTTAATTCCTTATCTCATTCACCTCACTTTCACCTTATAATTGAATCCTATATAAAGCCTTGTGCTTCTCTTAACCCTGCCCTAACATACCCCCCCTCACCTGCCCCTTTTTCCCCTTTTAGGGGATTCACTTCACATAAACCCTATATCACATGCATTCAAATCCTATTTATTAAATTCTTTATCTGTGAATTTCTCATTGTAGATCAATGCATCCTTCTTCATAAATGTATAATTATTCTCCAAAATCATGAAATCCCCTCCTCTTATAAGGCATTTCGTGTATCCCATAAATATGATATTTTCTTAATGTGAACTTGAGTGATAGGTTGCGCCACCAACCCAACCCCCCATTCACATCTACATGTATTACAAAACCACTAAGGCAACTTGTGTTTCAATTAGATAGCCCAAAGTGCAAAGCCTCTATTAACATAAGTAAAGACAAATAATACGTGATTTAGCAATCCTTCTACCTTTTTTCATTGTGTAAAAACTTACTGGATCGATTAGCTTCCATATCATTAACCTAACTTCGCCTTTATAGCTTAATGATCATAGAGGCCTTGTTCTTCTTTTACTACTAAGTAACACAAACTTTAGGAAAAAGGACACTCACATTAAAGTTCACTCATGGTCATATTGTAATTGATGAGTTTATATTAGGATTGTATAGTTTATTAGGGCATATGGAATAAATTACCTAATGACTAGAGCAAAAAGTGAATGCCATAAAAACATCTAGAAGGAGATAGTGTAATATGAAGAAGTTCACACTCGTGTATAAAACGAGTTGTAAGTGATAGTAATGCATTGTATTACATTAACTTCTAAGTTAAATAAAAGTACAACTGGTGACATGATTTATGATAATTGTTTAAGCTTGCAAAAGGTTGAAGTTAAGGAATGATATTATTTTAACTTGAGCACCAAGTCATAGTAATCCATCATAATTGATTGAGCATCTTAAATTTACTCAGTAAAGTGCATGCCTTTTAACTTTTACAAGTGTAATATAATTATGAATTCCACATAGGAACCCATATATTTGCAAATAATGGTCGTTTTAGCTTAGTGGGTACTACAAGAGGAAAGCCATTGGCTCCTTTGTTGATTCCTCCATTGGGTACTCATAGATATGAATAAATGCATGTAGTCCCTTTTTTAATGTTAGACACACACATTGAAAAGCCCATGGGAGGGGGGGTTGCTTTATAAGCTTACCTACCACTATTTGAACTTGGCAAATAGTTGACCCTTATCTTGAAGAAAAAATACCCACATATTCTCATATAATCCTACATAAGTAGTATAAAAGAGAAAGATCCTCTCAAATGTTGAGCAGTCATTTCCCATAGAGATTGAAGTAAACAAGTTCTAGAGGATTCTTTGCTTGATTACTATCCCAATTTAGAGGTAATTTTCATTGTTCCTTGCCCATCAAATAAGCTTCACATGTTTGTTGCATTGCACCAAAGTTTGGTAAGTTGTCATTGCTTATGCTAAAGCTTAGTAGTGCCTTCAACAATGGTGGCTGTAAGAGTTGCTAGCTCATATAGGTGTCTTGGAAAAATTTCTTTGTTATTATAGAGACAAAACCATCAACTTGAATCTCTACCCCCATATTGTTGAAGATAAATTTGAGGTCATAAAATATAATTAAGGCTACAATATAGCTAATTCTTCTTGATTTCTAGCAAATGAGATTTATTCTTTCAACTAGACATTTTGCATTGTGTTGATTATAGTTTATCATAGTGATGGGTTCTGTTAGAAGCTTATAGAAGTGTATCTCTTTTTCTTGCTAGTTATGTGATAGGAAGCTCCATTATTTGACACCTAAGGTTCATTTGCATTTGAAGTTTGAAATGAGGAACAAACCTCCTTAATCACTAAGAATAACTCCATCTCAACTTTAGCAATGTTCATAGAGTAATTGCATTTCAAAGAAGACCTTATAGTACCATAATTCTTACCACTCTCTTTCTTTATGCATTCTTTAACCATTCAATCAATCCTTACACAATAATGGCACTTTAGTTTGGACCTCTTCTCTTCACCTTTAGCTTTTAGAGTTTTTTAAAAATGTAGTTGTTAAAGCATTTCTACCATCTTGGCTCTTTAGCTATATTTTCTTCTCTAGTAAGTAATATGACAGTAAACTCCTTAAAAGTAATAATAGGAGATCTAACGTGTATACATGTGAACTAGGGCACCAAAGTTGGTGGAAAAACTTAAATGCATCTCTTAAATTTCTACCCAATAGTCTGTGCTATTCAAATTGTTGCCATTTGGTCACATACATTCTTAATACATGTAACAAATATCCTTGATGCTTCTCCATCAGAAAGTTTTTTGGTTGAAAATTAGTTCTCTGTGTTTTGAATCCTAGTTTGGTTTTGTGTCTGATATTAGTATCTCAGTGACTCCCAAGCTTATGGCTAGCTTTTGATGCATGTTGAATCAAGGTAAGAACATATCAAATGTACCAATAATGATGGGATGGAGTGCATCTTTCTTTATTTCTAAGAATAAAGAAGCATTGGATCAAGTGGGATTTGATTGCTAGGATTTCTTGGATTTAATGTTGCAAATCATTCGAGATAAATCATCAAAATGAGCTAATATGTGGACAGGATGGCATTGAACTTGAACATTCAGAAGGTATAGTTTTTCCTATCAAGATTTTTAAAAGGTGGATGGATGAATATGTAGGGCCTGCATATGTGTAGCATGTTTTTGCTTTCTTTGATATTGCTTAGCACTTTGATACCATGAAAGAAAACACAGCACATTGAAAGATAGCAACAAAGACAAGCACAAGCAAGATAACATGAGGGAACATAGATTTTTCTCTCTTTTTAAACTAGTACATGTTGAGATGTACACTCTACATGAGCTGGCATCCACTATGTGCCTTGGTGATATGGCATGATATTATTCACTACTATCTTAGGTAACCGACATGAGGATAGACAGTGATTCTATAGTTGGACTACATCCATGTATTCCATACTTGGTTATGACACATTTATTGTGCCATATCTTCTTTCCTAGCAGGTTCACACTTAGTGAGCACGTGTACATATGTTGTGGTGCTTTTATATTAGTTTTTTAATCATGTAGTAGACTTATTTTTTTTGTGTGGAAGAAGAAGAAGATTTCAACCCTATCTCTCAGTGTGCTCAAGTCTTCATTGCTTTTGTGTGTGTGTGTGTGCTCTTGAGTGCTTCATCATCTCTTTCCCCTCTTGTTTGTTTTCATGGTATCAAAGCTATCCCATGGCTACCTGGAGCTTGATTGAAGGGTGAGGTGAAGGAATTGGAGCATAGAAGCAAGCAAGAAAGCAATGGGAAAGTATACCTACAAGTGGTCATGATCGTGGCTTTTAGATATACTCCAATTTCAGCTATGTCTGCCATTTACAGGTGCACATGTTAAAGATTTTGAATTTGTAAGGTTTCAAGTATCTGTTGGGTTGTAGACATGAAAGGTATTTGCATACAAATTGCAGATTGTAGTTATTGCTGTGTAGTTAGGAAAAAAAAAGGTTGCATGTTTAGTTGTGGTATACCTGGTATCAGCTTGCTTGTAGATTGCAGGTTTTTGCAAGGTTTTCCATTTTGTCAAAATGTCTAACAACTTCAACCAGAATGTCAATGACAAGTGTTTTTATGAACAATTATCTTGCATGGAAGTTTTGAATGACAAATTTCTTGAAGGAAAAATGTGTTTGGAATTACATTAAAGGAGACATGGCAGTAACACCTAACGTTCCTACACAAAATGCTATTGCAGAACAATTAAAGGCTAAGAAAGATTAGGAGCAAACATAGAGTAAAGTCATGTATTGGCTGTCTGTTAGTGTCATGATAGCATATGGACTATTTGCAAGAATTTGAAACCCCCGCTATTGCATGGAAAAATTTACTAAGGCTGTTTGAAGTAAATACAAAGGTCAGAAAGCTATAGCTGAAGTTAGAAGAGCCGAATCAAGTGAAAAGAGGAAACTTGTCCATTAATGATTATGCCCTGAAGATCAAGAGTATTGTGGAAGCTCTTGGATCTATCAGTGTAGTGATTGATGATGATGATATTATACGTGTATGCTTTGACTTGGAGATGAATACAAGAGCTTGAGGACATCTACGAATACAAGGGATGATATCCTTGATTTTGTAGACTTGATTTCTATGCTAATACTTGAGGAGAAGAACCTTGGCTTGGACTCCTCTTCTTCTCAAAGCAAGAACAAGTTTGAATAGGTGTTTTACTCTACTAGTAGAGATAGAGATCATGGCAAAGGCCAAGGTGGTGGTTATGGTCAAGGTTATGATGCTAAGAAAAAAACTAGAGGAGGACAGTGCTAAGGGAGCGAGAGCCAAAGACGACAAGTTGCAGATTCTAATAGGCTATATAATTCTAGTCATAATAAAGGATATTGATATTGTGGTAAAAAATGCCACATTTTCAAAAATTTCTTCAAAAGGAAGGCCAAAATTAGAAATGAGAAAAAGCAGAAAGGTAACTATGCATCCAATAGCATAAACAATGATGATAGAAGTGAATATTTGTTTATTTTACACCACTTAATATATATTATGACTACTAAAGTTTCATCAAAGAATGATGTATGGTATGAAGATTCAGGTAGCTCTAACCACATGACTTTCCATGGAGAGTGGTTTAGTGCGATATGCAGTCTAGAGTCACTAGGCTATGTGTAGACAAAGGATGATACAAATCACCCCATTACTCATGTTGAAAATGTTTCTTTGAGTATGTAGGATGGAAAAACTAAGTACTTGACTAATGTGTTGCATGTACCAAATATTATTAAAATTTTGGTTTTTGTTTGTCAAATGATAGAATAGAGACTGTAGGTTCCTGATGGTTGCTATGTAGAAGATCTAAACAATGATTGCAGGTTGATTGCAAAAGGGAGACATGCTGGCAGATTGCTTACTCTTGATGTAAGTCTATCAGAAAAATAGACGTTGCCATATTTATACAAGATTCAAGTATTATGGCTGATATTGAAATTTGGCATAAGAGAATCAGTCATGTGAATGTGCAACGGTTGAAGGACATGCAGTCAAAACAAATTGTGGTGGATGGCTTGCCTAAGTTTAGAGTTGACGGGATGCACAAACTATGTAAAGTATGTCAACTGGGAAAGCAAGAAATGTATACATTTCCATATGAAAAGCATGTATGCAAGAAGCCATTTGAATTGATACATTTTGATGTGTGGGATCCTACAAAGATTGCAACTTTGAGTGATTGTAGGTATAAGTTTATAGGTAGAAAGCCAAATCTGTCTCATCTAAAAGTATTAGGATGTATTGATTATGTGCATCTTCTAGATGAGTTGTGCAGTAAATTGGATCCCAAAGTAGAAAAATGTGTATTCATTGGATATTCTCTTGAGCAGAAGGGATATAGATATTATAAACATGTTATAGGTAAGGTGAGAGTTGTCCACATAGGTCAAGTAGAGGGAGAAATCCAATGCAATGATTGACATGTGATAGCTACGTAGCTCATCACTATGCATACATGGATAAGGTAGTGCAAAATGAAAAACCCACTTGTTTTGAGGATGTGTTGGGTAATGAGTATTGGGATCATGCTATGGATGAAAAAATGGCTTCACTTATGGATTATAACACATGGGAGTTAGTACCCTTACCTAAAGGCAAGAAAGTTATTGGCTATAAATAGATTTACAAGATCATAGATCTATTGAGCACTATAAGGCATGACTGGCTGCCAAAGGTTATATGCAAACTCATAGTATTGATTATGAGGAGAATTTCTGTCCAATGGATAAAATGGTGAATATTTAGCGTAGACTCTACCTTTAAGTATGTAAGATAACAAGATTTGAGCATGTGGTCAAATAATAAAGGTATTGGGGGTTCCCAAAGTGCATAGAAATTTCCAAATTTCCTAACATAGTTTTTGAGGGCGACTTGATTAAGGATGTCACTATTTATTGAAAGATTCTGGGAAGCCTTATCTATTTCATGAATCACTAGGCCACCAGAGCTAAACTACACTGTTGATTTGAAGAGTGAGTTTATGCAGGTTCCACGAAAGCCACATTTAGATGTAGTCTGACACACATCGCGCTATGTCAACTCCACATTGGACTATGCTTTATTCTATGGTCCAAATGTACCATTAGATTTGCATGGTTGCACAGATGCAGATTGGGTCGATAGTATTTTAGACAGGAGATCTACCAATGATTTAATGTTTTCCTTTGAGAGTATTGCTCTTACTTGGAGCAACAAGAAGCAATCGATAGTTGCCTTGTCTAGTACAAAGGCAAAGTATAGAGGTGCTGCAATTGCATTATGTGAGGTAGCTTGGTTATGCAAGCTACTTGGTGATTTTGGATGCAGGTGGATAAAAAGGTTATCAACCACTATGACAACCTTAGTAGCATTCAATTGGCTAGGAACCCAATGTATCATGCATGGATCAAACACATAGAGGTCCAATACCATTTCATTCAGGAGTGGGTTCTAGCAGGTGATATTAACTTGGTTTATGTTAGCAAAGAGGATCAAGCTATTGACATTTTCACCAAGGCCTTGGGAGTTAAGAAGCTTCGATGCTTTAGGACTATGCTTAGAGTTTAGAGCTCATGCTAAGCTCAAGGGGAAGTGCTGAGATATTGAGCTCTACATGAGCTAGCATTTACTACATGCCTTAGTGGTGTGGCATGATATTATTCACTAGCATGTTAAGGCTGAACTACACCCACTAGTTTATCCTTGGTTGTTATGGCACATTTATTGTGCCATCTTTTCTTTTCTAGCAAGTTCACACTTAGTGACCACATGTACATATGTTGTAGTACTTTCATATTAGTTCTTTATCATGTTATAGACTTTGTTATTTTGTGCGAAAGAAGAAGAAACAAAAAAAAAAGAAGACTTTAGCCCTATCTCTCTATGTTCTCAATTCTCCATTTCTTTTGTGTGTGTGTGTGTGTGTGTGTGCTCTTGAGTGCTTCACCTCTCTCCCCTCTTTTTTACTTTTAGTACAATGGATGGTTGTAGACTCTCTCCACCCATGCACTCCTATGAGCTTCAATGGATGGTTCTAGACTCTCTCCACCCATGCACTCCTATGAGCTTCAATGGTGATCTAGATAGATACTAGAATCATGGAGAACAATGAGTGCAAATATGTATAAGTAGTGCTAGTTTTACACTAGTCAGAGATGGACATGAATGGTGCAACTTGACTCACGACCCATGTGGTTTGATACTGCATCTTGACTCACGACCCATGTGGTTTGATACTGCATCTTGACTCACGACCCATGTGGTTTGATTGAACCCTTGGCTACCACCCATCTCTCTCAGCTATAATATTCTAAGGAATAGTTCTTGCATTTTTGGATTGTTAAAGGGGCCATTGCCCCCTTACAATGCCCTAGCTAGGGCTAGCTAGGACCTCATCGATAAGTGCACATCTAATAACTAATCATCAAGTATAAACCACTACTTTCATTACCTATTTCTCACTGTCCAAATAGGATATATGATCCTTTGACTAGGTATACCTGATAACTCATTGCCTAGTATATACTAGTACCTTCATTACCTAGTTCTCACTTGATCCAAGGGTCAAGTTTCACTTGATAACTCATTTCCTAGTATATACTAGTACCTTCATTACCTAGTTCTCACTTAATCGAAGGGTCAAGTTCCACACAGGCCATCTCAGAACCATTTGATCTTTAAGGCCAGATCCCTTCTTGTGTTTAGTATGGGAACTATACCAATCCCCTATGCCCTTCATACCTTCTCCTCATTTGGGGGCCTTATAACATTTAGCATTTGGAGCATACATGGGTGACTAAGAGGTGGGCATTTGAGTGACCTCCAACATTCATATGAGAGATACAACCAAAAGAGGGATATAGCTAGGATCAACTACAATAAAAAAATGCTCTATAAATATGTATTATAATTAAGAACTCCACACATGTGATGTACTATTAAACATCATATTTGTAAGCGTCAAGAAGTCTAGACATGTAATGTGCTAATAAATGACATATTTGTAAATATGATATTTATTAACACATGCAATGTGCTAATAATGTGCTAATAAATATCATATTGTAGTTGGTTACTTTCATTTCTCATATTGTATAAGATGTGTAATATGCCCATCTTGCTCTCAATCACTTCTCACCATTTGTAAAATCACGATGAGAACCAAAATCCACACAAAAATTATATGTTAATGAACTCTTAACAAAATGAATGACAAGAAACTTGTTGATTGGAATACTATATCACATAGCTACTCTACTCATTGTAAGTTGTTGGAATATTGATTTATATGTGCATTCTAGCCAATCTTAGACTTAGTAACAAAAAACTACAAAGATGAGGGAAGCACAAAACTTCTACTCAAATAAGGAAAGATAATTAGTGAATTATTTTAGAAAATTTCCTAACTTTTCCATTTCTTAATTCCTTATCTCATTCACCTAACTTTCGCCTTATAATTGAATCTCATATAAAGCATTGTGCCTCTATTAACCCCAATTTCTAATTGTACATCAATACATCCTTCTTCATAAATGTATATCAACTATTCTCTAAAATCATGAAAGTCCCTCCTTTTGTAAGGAATTTTTTATATCCCATAAATATGATATTTTCTTAATGTGAATTTGAGTGATAGGTTGTGCCACCAACCCAACCCCCCATTCACATTCACATGTATTAGAAAACCACTAAGGCAACTTGGGTTTCAATTAGATAGCCCAAAGTGCAAAGCCTCTATTAACATAAGTAAAGACAAATAATACATGATTTAGCAATCCTTCTACCTTTTTTCATTGTGTAAAAACTTACTAGATCGATTAGCTTTCATATCATTAACCTAACTTCACCTTTATAGCTTAATCATCATAGAAGCCTTGTTCTTGTTTTACTACTAAGGAACACAAACTTTAGGAAAAAGGACACTCACATTAAAGTTCACTCATGATCATATTGTCATTAATGAGTTTATATTAGGATTGTATAATCTATATGGGCATGTGGAATAAATTACCTCATGACCAGAGCAAAAAGTGAATGCCATAAAAGCATCTAGAAGGAGATAATGTAATATGAAGAAGTTCACACGGATGCACAAAGCACAAGTTGTGACTGATCGTGATGCATTGTATCACATTAACTTCTAAGTTAAATAAAATACAAGTAGTGATGTGATTTATGATAATTGTTTAAGCTTGCAAAAGGTTGAAGTTAAGGAATGATATTATTTTCACTTGAGCACCAAGTCATAGTAATCTATCATAATTAATTGAGCACATTAGATTTACTTTGTAATGTGCATGCATTTTTACTTTTACAAGTATAATATAATTATAAATTCCACACATGAATCCATATATTCGCAAATAATGGTCGTTTTAGCTAGTTGAATACTACAAGAGGAAATCCGGCCATTGGTTCCTTTCCTAATTCCTCCATTGGGTCCTCATAGAAGTGAATAGATGCTTGTAGTCCCTTTTTTTAATGTTAGACACACACACTTGAACACCCATGGGAGGGGAGGGGGGTGCTTTCCTTCCAAATGTTAGTCATGAAACAATTTGGGCATCTCCTCTGGCTTCCAAAGATAGTCTAAGAGCCAACCGAATGATGCACCTTGATCACAATTGGATTCTCTTCCCTGGGCCACTTGTCAACAAGGAAGATTCACATGAGTGTTGAAGGACAAGAGCCGTACCCACATGAACACTCCATATGAACATGGTGTCCATACTTAATGATACACCTTGTGGGACTTGAATCACAAGCTTTACTGCTAGATTCTCACTTTGGAGATAACATCCCTAGTCCTCCTTGAGTGTTTTGATACTAGTTATTTGAATTTGCAAAAGGAAAAAGAGCTATGTTTGAGTCAGCAAATGTGAAACTAAATTGATAAAAAATGAGCTTAACAATTTGAAACAATGTATCAATGTGGAGGCAGATGTGGTGTTATGATATCATAGTCATCGCAAAGGTGGGATGTCATCACATCAACTAATTGCAATTATAGCAATTGATTCAAGTTTTCCAATTTGCTTAGTCTCTATGATGCTAAGGCATGATGACATAATCTCATCTCACAATTATAATTATCCATATAAGTATCACACTATTGGCTTTGTCTCAATAGCATATGTGCTTCCCATTCTCCAAATTAGTGGGATTATACATTGGTATTGAAACCAAAGTGCCCAGGTGATCTGAGTGTTTGAACCTAATGGTGGCTTACTTTGTCTTGTCTCACCTACGAAGAAAGATAAGCTAGTTTGAATTGGATGGGATGTGTGTATAGTATATAGGTTAGTCTAGCTCATGTATCCTAGAGGGGGGCATGTGAGTGGATGCAAGGGTGAGCATGGGGCACCAACTATGTGCACTAGCTTGCCTTTCATGCTATCTTGATCATGCGTGTGCAAAAGTGGGCATCTAATCCTACACGTTTCCAAAATGGGGAGTGTGTGCCATATATCGACTTATGGTACTATTAGCTTTTGTAAGCCCATAACCCCTCTAATGGGAAGTGTTCCATATGTCGTACATATGGCTTAGATATTGGCTCTTCTAAGCCAGCAAGCCATCTGACGTAATGTGGACAAGCCTCATGAGAGAGATATCTACTGCCATGGAAAGAGGCACCTGCAAAAGTAGGGGTATGAGGCTTGAGCATGCATGAGTAATGGGATTAGCTCTCATTCCTTAATGTAATTCAATATTATCATAAGATCACCGGGACTAGAGTTTCCTATCCTGGTGGATATTATATCATCAATATCTCTAATTAGATTAGAGTCTCAATTCTGGTAGATAATTAATATATATTATCATTATTCTAAAATAATTTTTAATTGATGGGGACGGGGACCTGATCGTTTCGAAGCAGCTGCCTTCTCAATTATAAGAAGCGAGCCTCGGCGGCTCTCTCTGTCTGTATGTCTCTCCTGATCAACATCATGGCTGCAGCTTCAGGAATTGTGGTCTACCTGTTCCTTATGTTAGCGCTCGTATCGTCATTATCGTCTTCTCCTTCTCCTTCTCCTTCATCATTATCATTATCTGTTCCTCGTGTTGCAGCAGCTGCCGCTCCCAAGCGCCCCACCTCGGGCCTCAATAAGTCAGTCAAGTGTAAGACCTCGGGCCCTTGCAACGGCCAGCTGCTTACTTGCCCCATGTTTTGCTTCACAGCCCCAGGCCATGGATCTTTCAAAGGGGGCCCCAAAGGTGGTGGTGGAGGCTACGGCTACTCCTACAACAGCCCCGGAAGCGCTGGTGGTGGTGGCGGCTATGGCGGCAATTGGGGCCCTGGAGATAGTGGGCACGGAGGTGGCGATGACTGGGGACCACCCGGCGATGGGTGGGACTTTGGTGGTGGCAGTGAAGGATGGGCCGGCGGTAGGGGTCGCATACGGCGTCGCAACCCCTGCCAATTTGATTGCAAAGCTTGCTCTGTCTCATGTAAGTTTTAAGCCTGCTGGTATAATACCCGATTATACAGTGTCATAGATCTACAAAACAATCCTTTAAAAAGCTATAATCCTACCTCGATGGAAATTATACAGTGTCATAGATCTACAAAACAATCCTTTATAAAGCTATAATCCTACCTCGATGGAAATTACGATTTGCTCTCATCCTTACCAATTGTGTATGAAAAGATCATAATAAAGCACACTCTTACACATCATCAAACTCCTCTTTTTGTAAAGCACTTACCTTGGCCCATTGTTCCATCCAAGGCCTATAGAAAACAATGAACATATCTACCGACCAAACATTAACAATCTTAGGGTATGCTAATTTAAGCACTTTACATTTTATGCAATGAACCTCATGCTCAACCTCTTTATTCATGTTGGCATGGTCACATGTTGAAACCCACCACGATTTGTTCACTACACCCAGTCGTACCAATTGAGTTTGACATGTGTCATCTAAGCTAGTCAACCCGGTTTCTTGATGTTGATAGTCAGTGGAATCACTAAAAATGTTGTTATTTATGATAGCTTGTAAAATTGATGCTTTTAATAACTCCTAATGCCCTTGGTAGCGTCCTTCACACTTTTGGACTCTTGCAACTACTATTTTCAATAGATGCTAATTTTGGTAGTTCCTGAATTAAGCGAACACCAACCAATGCTCTAGTTGTCACATTGAGACACTAGTTGCAAAGAAGGCTAAAATAGATGTTGGGAAGGATTCAATGTGGGTAAGGCTAGTGGTCTACAGTTTAGAGCACCACACTACAATCCTATGGTAAGCTCAAGTTGGTGCTACTATGAAAGGCCAAAGAGTTGATGGCATTAACATAAAGGTATAATAGGTTACAAAAGTGCATGGAGCAACCTAAGACTACAACATAGATTACAAAGACATGTCACACATTCTAAACATAATTTTGATCAATTCGAATGCATTCTTTGGCTTAGTTCAATCTTCTTAGTCATTAGAGACACACTAGAAGATGAGATTTGAAAGGCACAAGTCCCACACCCATTGTAAATGCATCTTTGATATTAATCTATGATTTCTTCTCATGTAGCTAGAAAGGTAACATCCTTTGCATTCTTTAATAGATTTATAATATAAATGCCTTTTTTTAAATATGTTCAACATCTATCAATAGTAATACATCCTTGTATCATATATACGGTAGTACTATGGTTATGCTACATTTGAAGTACAGGAATGTAATTAATAGTTAAAATTTGTAATCATTTTCAACTAGCACTCGCACGATATCAATCTCATCCATTTCATAAAGCTCAATGACATAATTTTACTCAACTTCATTGTCAATGTGATGCTCTTTTTGATGAGCTTATCAATCATTTCTAATATTAGATGTGGATTACTTGATGTAGACATAATGGTTGCTTGAGATGCAATATATATAGGCCTATGTTCATTGCATGAGACAACTAAAGATGATTACATCTAATAAGGTTGACCAATTTTGCTCATAGCTACCAAAAGACATTGTATAATAAACAATGTTTTGGTTGCAAAACTTTGCAACTAAAAAACATCACTACTATAGTCTTTCCATCACATTAGTAGACAAGCAATCAATGTATTCTATGACCCACGGATCACCAAAGCTGCCAATCTTAGCAAACTATAAAAAATTGATGAAATACAGCATTTCCCTCTCACCATCCTCCTAATAAGTGATTGCATAATGGGTCAAAAGTTATTGATAACTTTGTAACTACTTGAATTAAGGACTTGATGTTTTGGATATCATATCTATGTAGCTCCATGTATTGGCATATGCAATTGAGTGTAATGAGTTCTAGCTAGCGCTACTAGTTGTTCACATCCTGTGCTCATGAAGTCATGATATTCTCTAGCTAGGTGGACAACCTTTGACATTTTCCATACATCTTACCAATCACAAGTCTTTCTAGATAACCATTTGAAGCAAGTCAATGAGTGGTTTTACAACACCACTATCTTATCAACATATCTTCAAAGTGCAATGTTACACACTAAGTTTCGACATTCGGTTGCATTTCTCTTGCAATAGTAGTCACGTTTTATACATTTCTTCTATTAGGTAATGGTAATGGGTGATTAATATTTGTGATCTATGTCCAAATATATAGAATATATATTTATACAACCTTCTATCTAGGATTGTCAGCTTTCAACCAACATAGATCTCTTCTTTTTTCCAAAACCCTAGCCAACAGTCATCATGGAACTCTTCAATAAGCTTCTCGATCTCATTTTTAAGAGATTGATAACCATTGGTATCGACATTGAAGCTCTCTTAGCTATCCAAATAGGCCCAAAAAATGCAATATGTTTTTCGATTTGATTTCTACTCTATTTCTCATCATTCTTGCTTTAGATGATCATTATGGTGTTTTCTCTAGTTGAGAGAAGGGAAAGAGAAACCCCGACTTATCAAAAGTAGTGACAAATTACAGCTCTACTAACCTCGATTAGCCTTCTTTCTCGAAAATTCTTGTAATAATGGCTGAAATTGGTCGATTCCGTACTATTTTGGCCATGGTGATGCCAAACTTGTCCAAGACTCCTATCAAATCCTTCAAAGATAGTTCTTGCTACATGTAGAAGCCATGCAAGTCTCGATGATGCCAGGAGGCATATTCCACGGTGGATTCCGTGAGGTTTTACGGTGGATTCCGTAAACTTTGATGACCGGGGCTCATACACAAAGTGGATTCTTTGTGCGAGAAGTTGATGGGGACGCCTGTCCTTTTCGGGCGTTTCATTAATTTAGTGTGTACATGGGTGATTCCATAGCGGGTGATTCCGCAAAATGCATATTAAATTAATAAACGTTTATGAGTTTAGACTGCGCACTCGTAATAAATTAAGGTTAGGATTTATTTCTAACCAGTTGATTTATTTATGTAGCTGAAGACTGCTAGGTATTCACTTTTGTCGGTTTAATTGTATTATTTTACTAACGATTGTGAATGCTTCAGTTGATGTGTAGAGATAGCAGCAGTGGGACGGAGGAAAGCATTGGAGTCTAGCGAGTATTCGACCTTTGGATTATATTTTGATAGGCGCTTCGCCTATATTTTGTTATGTCTATTGAGGCATCGATTATTTATTATTATTTAATTTGTATGCACCTATGCGCACGGATATGTTATTTCTATTTGGACATTGTGTTGGGCGTGCCAGACTCTATGGGCACCATCCATTAGCTTTATTTCCTATTTTTGTAGAAAGCAAACTCAAAAGCTAAAAGCTTGTTATATTTTTGTAAATTGGGCTATTATTGAGCATGAAGATGGAAATATACATAAAATACATGCTTTGTGAAGTGCTCACACAAGGCATGGGGGGAGATTGAACCCAATTGGTCTCTTGCTTCTTGTCGTTCATGCTTTTACATAGTTTTTTGTGCAAAAAGGTAGAGTTCATTGTTCTTGGGGACCTTCCGGGATTCACTACGTGAGCATACAACGACCGATTTGTGCACCGGTGGTATCATAGCGGAGCTGAGATCAAGAGCTTCCAATCGCTACCCATCTCGAGCGAAGGCGGAGCTCCAGGAACGATCGGGCTCTACGGTCAATCTCGTCGCGAACCGTCGATACAGGCAGACTTCTGGCGATCAAGAACCCCTGTTTCTACTCTCAGATCGCGAAGGACCAGGCTGTACAGGCGGAGGACCACGCATTCATCTCCTTCATCAAGTCATCAAAAACCAGAGCTAAGTTTCAATTACAAGCTTAAAAGCTTAAAAAAAATCAAAAGTCTTAAAGCTTAGTTAAGCTTTAATAAAGCTTAACCATGAAAATTCATCTCGGGCGGCATCAGTATAAACTCGCCACGTTCAAACCCGTCGTCAACATACTGCGATACCCGAAAATCAGATTTGGCTTGGTAAGCCATAAGTTCCATAAGCTTAAGACACTAAGCTTCTGCAAGTCACACAAGACAATCAAGTTCATAAACTTCAGGTCCTGCACTTTCGAAGTCAAGTCCTGCAAGTCGACTGGAATCAAGTTCTGCAAGTTCATTAAGTTCTGCAAGTCTGCAACTCTGCAAGTCGGCTAAGTCTGCAACTCTGCAAGTCAGACTAGTCAATTGGAGTCAGAACTAACTAGTGCTCAAAACTCCTAGAAGGGCTGTTCCTGCGCAAAAACTCTGAACTGCAAAGTTGTTCGTGGCAAAGTATTCTACCTATCCACGGGTTTGTGAAGTATTTTCAGCATACGAAGAAGGAAATATTGCAGATTTTCTGAAAATTGAGAAAGAAATACCCAAAAATACATAGCCTTGTAGCCCCGAATTTGAGCTACGCTCATCCCGCTAACCTGATTTTGAGTGAGAAAGGTCTTTTGAGTTTTACAGGATGACGGAACCACATATGGATGATCCTATGGCTGAAGACGATCTACCTAAGCCTACCATGGAACAAAAGCTGGATCTAATCATGCTACAATTGGAAGAAGAACGAAGGGCTAGGCAAGCATTGCAAGCGCAATTGACAAAATTACAAAGAGCGTCTACCGACAAAGAAGAACCTCAAGCTGAAGATTTGATTCGACGTACCATCAACGCCACTCTTGAAGCTCAAACCATTCGCAAGGAATCAAATATAAGTAAACGAAATTTCAAATTTCGCACTTTCAATGGCATACGAGAAGGAAAGACTGTTTTATCATTCATTAGCCAGTTCGATGACTATTTCCATGAGGAAACCTATCCAGAAAAAGATAAAATCAAGTGTGTTACTAATCATTTGGTAGACAGAGCATCACTTTGGTGGACTGTAGTACGCAAGAGCATAGAATGTCCTGCTACTTGGGAAGATTTCAAGAAGAAGTTCATGCAGAATTTCCTTCCACCGCAATTTCATGAGAAGGCTATCAAGCAATGGGATCTACTTCAACAACGGGATCGTGAGCCTATACCACAATATACAGAGCGTTTTTGGAATGCACTCCTACAGCTACACATGCTTGAAGACGTACCAGAGACGACACATAAGCGGAAGTATATGTCTGGACTCCTTGGGCATTACTACGCTGAAGTGAACATGTTCAAGCCTGCTACCCTTGAAGACGCCATTTCACTAGCTCACAACACTGAAGATAAGTTATGCGGTAGAGACAGACGACCACAGCAATTCCAAGCCAATGGTAATTATGGACCTAAATAATTCAATTCCAATTTTAGAAGATTTAATCCAGGTCGTTTCTCTTCACCATCTTTCCGCAAGAATTGGGCTAAACCACCTGCATTACCATCCAATGTCAATATCTAAATCCTAAGCCTATTCCACAAGCAAATCCAAATGTATCCAGACTTCCAGCCATTTCAAATAATGTAACCAAAGCCAAGCCAATAGTATGCTATAAATGTCACCAGCCTGGGCATCTCGCAGCAAATTGTCATTCAAAGAATCCACCAGCACATATCAACTATCTTGGAGCCATGGACGAAGACGAGCATGAGGATATGCCTGATTTCACTGAAGATGAGGACGACACTACTACTACTTTCGACACTTTACCAGGTATGCCTACTCCACATTCATTATTGACTATGAAATGTTTGGTGCATGGAAAAGAAAAGACTATTTTGCATGATGACGGTAGTACTCATGACTTTATTTCAGCAAAATTGGTAAAGGAATTGAAATTACAGACTGTACCTACGAATTATCGCATAAAAGCTGCATTTTTAGGCACTATGTATAACGGTACACAAGAAGTTCAAGATTTAGAGATTCAAATTGGTTCATACATTGAAAGAAGAAAAATTTTAGTTGTTCCATTACAGTCGAGTGACATTATTCTAGGAATGCCTTGGCAACACCAGCATAATCCAGATATAGATTATTCCACACACACAATGAATATTAATTTTCAAGGAAAATCTATTACATTATATGGTATGCATGCATCTAATGTTTTTCCACTACTTTCGCATACTCAAGCAAAACGTGCATTACGCAAGAGTACTACTAAATCATATCTCATTTGGGTGAATGAATTGCAAGCAAAGGAAAATCATATGCACCCTAGGCATAATGAATTTCTTGCATATTTTAAGGACTGTTTTGCAGAAGACCTACCACCAGGTTTACCTCCTTCACGTCCCGAAGACCATAAGATTGATTTGATCCCTGGCACACAACCACCTTGCAAAGCACCATATAGGCACAATCAGATAGAGCAAAAAAGAAATCCAGAGTCAAGTTGAAGAATTACTAAATAGAGGTTTAATTCGACCTAGCAGTTCTCCATTTGGTGCACCTGTACTCTTAGTTAAGAAAAAAAATAATACCTATCGTATGTATATTGACTACCGAGCTTTAAATAAGATCACTGTAAAGAATAGGTATCCTATACCTAGAGTTGATGACCTTATGGACAAACTGCAAGGATCTTCTATATTTAGTAAAATTGACCTTAAGTCTGGATATCATCAGGTGAGGCTAGATAAATCTGACATATTTAAGACTGCATTCAGAACACAGTTTGGCCATTACGAATTCTTAGTCATGCCATTCGGATTGACTAATGCACCTGCCACCTTCAGTAGAATGATGAATCGTATCTTTTTGAAATATCAGTACTGTGTGATTGTTTTCTTTGATGATATTTTGGTGTTTAGTCAAAGTGAAAAAGAGCATTATGAGCATTTATCATTAGTTTTTCAATTACTGAAAGAAAATCAATTGTTTGCAAATCCTGAAAAGAGTGAATTCTTTAAGACAGAAATTGAGTATTTAGGTCATATTGTATCATCTGAAGGAATTAAAGTTGATCCTAAGAAAATTGATGCAATATTGCATTGGCCTGTTCCTAAAAACGTGCATGAGTTACGCTCATTCCTTGGTCTTGCTAGTTTCTATAGGAAGTTTGTACGTAATTTTTCATTACTTGCTTTACCATTAACCAAACTTCTTAAGAAAGGAATTGTTTATCAATGGACCGAAAATCAGCAGAAATCCTTTGACTTACTGAAACGTGCATTAACCAATGCCCCTATTCTACAGTTGCCTGACTTTAATAGACCATTCTTTCTAGTCGTGACCGATGCTAGCGGATCAGGAATAGGAGCCGTACTAATGCAAGACAATCATTCTATAGCATATTCTAGTTATAAGCTGAAACCCTCTGAGCTAAAATATTCCACATATGACAAAGAACTATTAGCAGTTGTACAAGCATTAAGACAGTGGAAACACTACTTAATGGGTTCAGAATTCATGATAAAGACCGACCAACAAAGCATTAGACATCTACTTAGCCAACCCCAAATCTCTGATCGTCATATCAAATGGGCTTCCTTCATTCAAAGTTTTCATCCTATCATTCAATACCAACCTGGAAAAGAAAATGTAGTTGCTGATGCATTGAGTAGAAGACCTGCAATTCATAATATTTCTGTCATATCTTTTGATTCTTTGATTGCTATGAAAGATACATATCACCAGGATATTACTTTTCATTCTGATTGGAATAAATTAGTTCAAAATAATTTCATTCCTGTTGATTCATTGTCATATAATGATGGATTTATGTTTTATGAAAAGAGACTATGTGTTACTATTCCATTCCGATCTTTTGTTTTGAATGAAATTCATTGTCTCCCATATCAAGGTCATAGAGGTATCATATCTACATTACGTATGTTAACTGAAGATTTTTATTGGCCGCATATGGATGCAGATGTATCTAATTTCGTTTCTGAATGTTTGATTTGTCAAAGAGTAAAGAGACATCATGGTAAACAGTATGGATTACTAATGCCTTTGTCTATTCCATCTAAACCTTGGGAACATATTTCTATGGATTTCATTACTGGTTTACCAAATACTAAATCTAACAATGATATGATTTGGACAGTTGTAGATAGATTTAGTAAGCAAGCATATTTCATTCCATGTAAGAAAACTTTAACAGCATCACAAGCGGGGGTATGATGCCAGGAGGCATATTCCACGGTGGATTTCGTGCCACGGTGGATTCCGTGAGGTTTTACGATGGATTCCGTAAACTTTGATGACCGGGGCTCATACACAAAGTGGATTCTTTGTGCGAGAAGTTGATGGGGACGCCTGTCCTTTTCGGGTGTTTCATTAATTTAGTGTGTACATGGGTGATTCCATAGCGGGTGATTCCGCAAAATGCATATTAAATTAATAAACGTTTATGAGTTTAGACTGCGCACTCGTAATAAATTAAGGTTAGGATTGATTTCTAACCAGTTGATTTATTTATGTAGCTGAAGACTGCTAGGTATTCACTTTTGTCGATTTAATTATATTATTTTACTAACGATTGTGAATGCTTTAGTTGATGTGTAGAGATAGCAGCAGTGGCGGAGGAAAGCATTGGAGTCTAGCGAGTATTCGACCTTTGGATTATATTTTGATAGGCGCTTCGCCTATATTTTGTTATGTCTATTGAGGCATCGATTATTTATTATTATTTTGTATGCACCTATGCGCACGGATATGTTATTTCTATTTGGACATTGTGTTGGGCGTGCCAGACTCTATGGGCACCGTCCATTAGCTTTATTTCCTATTTTTGTAGAAAGCAAACTCAAAAGCTAAAAGCTTGTCATATTTTTGTAAATTGGGCTATTATTGAGCATGAAGATGGAAATATACATAAAATACATGCTTTGTGAAGTGCTCACACAAGGCATGGGGGGAGATTGAACCCAATTGGTCTCTTGCTTCTTGTCGTTTATGCTTTTACATAGTTTTTTGTGCAAAAATGTAGAGTTTATTGTTCTTGGGGACCTTCCGGGATTCAGTACGTGAGCATACAGCGACCGATCTACACACCACTCGATCATGTGTTTGATGTACATATTGCCTTAGATTTTTTGAGATAAAATAGAAAAATGATATGGAGAATTAAAATATATAAGCAAGGGTTTTCCATATAGGGGATTGAATGCACATGATAGATAGACTTTCTTAATAGTGACTACTACAAGGCAGCTTTTACACATTATGGATATAGTCATGTTAACAATGGTCCCAACCGCTTTTTACACATTATGGATATAGTCACATTAACAATGGTCCCAACCACTATTTCTTGAAGTGTTGCATGCACATTCTCTAATCCCTTTAACATATAATAAGTTGTGGTAAAGTGAGTAGTACAAAATATTTTAAAACCATACAACAAATTTCATACGAAATAAGGCATGCGTGGAATGATACTCCCATGCAAATTTGATAACAAAGTTGGTATCTAGTTAAGTAGACTTGAAGAGCAATAAAATATGTGTAGCATAAGGGACCCATATTATTTGTGGATATGGTCTTTTAGCACCATGTTCCATAGTTTTCTAGCTACTAGTACTATCAATTACAATGGGTATGACCTCAAGGAAGTTACTCATGAATATATGTGTGCATCATGCGGGTTTAAAATAAGGTATTCTAAAAATACAATTTGTATACATATATTTACATACAGAAGGGTATAATACAAAGGGGTTATTTACATATTGAATAGAAAATGGTTATGTTTTATTTTTAAAAAAATCACAGATAAGGATATTTATAAATAGGCCTTGAATGCACGTGATATATAAGATATACATACAGTAACTTCCCCGAGGGTATGACGTTTTCTTAGATTCCTAGTGTGAGGTGCTTGCCAGTCTCAATCCACATCACACCTTTTTGTAGTCCATTAGTACGTTTTTCAAAAATGATGATATATGACGCTCCCTTGGAACATCACGGGGTTTGTCACTTAGGCCCTAATGAGTCTACTTTGCAACATCGGAGTTCCAACCGAACCCATTACGATTGACGTGAATTTTTGGGTTCCTAAAATCAGATGGGTCTCCTAGTACCCAGCTAGCATTAGTAATTTTGAGCTCCCACTTCTATAGGATTACTCAATCCGAAGTGGACTTGCCATTGCACTTGGTTCAAAGAGAATGGGAGACGGAGGGGAGTGCGGTACGTCAACCCTCTTGCCCATAAGGAAAAATCACATTCCGGCCCCCTAAAACATTGCGTGTCGGTTCTACCTAACGACTAGTTAGTCAATTTATCATCTTCCTATTTCTATTGCTGATTTAGAAAAGCTCCAAGCTAATCGGGACCACCCAACCCATTGGAGGTTACACCCACTTGCTTTCCTTTGATGGCAAAACCATCTTTAGTTTTTTAATTACCTACATCATATTTATTGGAACACATACAACCAGCTTCCTTAATTAGTCTGTTAAATCACAGGTTCCTTCACGAAATTTATCTCATGGACACGCATACGATTCAAACAATCCTTGAATAAGAAAAAATTCTTTATTATATTTGGAAGCTTATTACAATTTCCATATTTTTGAGACCCTACGAAAGATACACAGAATTCCACAAGGGTATTCTGCCCACCAAGATTCCACCCTTGTAACTAGTATTTAGGGTTCTAGGATCCCATCCTGGGTCACGAAGGGGCTTGTTAGATTCTAGGAACAATGTAGGATTTACGGCTAGAGCCCCCCCTGGCACCCACATTTTCTACTGCCCGAGACTATCTCTACGGATAGACCTTTCACTTACGGAGCCAATCTAAGCCTCTTAAAGCAATAACCATTACCCCCTTGGAGTAGGGTCTCGCAGCTAGCTTGGAGGTACCCTAGCGCAATCCTTCCTTTTATCATGTTTGTCAATATTTTCAATCAGAGATTTAGATTCTAGCAAACACAAACAGTCCTTTCAAATGCATATCAAATGATACAGTGACAATCACACCATCATGCAACTCACAGCTTCCATAGCCAAGGTAGACCTTATCCTAAGGTAACCTTACATTCTCCCCCCGAATAAAGAAGCGTTGAGTACATATCTTATAACAACATGTTAAGCAAGCCATGATTTTTCCGTTTGGGCTATCTTATCCAACATAAGTGAAATCCCTTAAAGAATTATATGGTGCCAATAACTTAACTAGATGACTTGCAGATCCTTTAAATAGAGTTTCACTTTTCATGACAAGCATTAGTCAACACTTAACCTTGTCGCGTTTGACCATAACTATATCGAATGCGCATAAAGACATACGTGCAATAACTTCTAGCAATTATCTCTTACATGATTCTGGGATTTAGAATCTCTAGCTATAATTCATAGCGATTAATTGTTTATGCATACACTAGTATACTTTCTAGATAAAATTATCAATTCATGTAAGTGAAAAATATAGAAGCTAATATTTTATGTATAATTTCACCACAAACCTTATTATTTTATGTGGAAAATTAATAACTACTAGTTTGACACGACGACATTGGAAATTTTATCTTTGCTCGTGACTGTGTTCACCACACCCGATGTTGTGTTGGTAATGGCAACTATGGCAACCTTGGGCACTCCCGACGACATTGGAAATTTTATTTTTTCTCGTGACTGTGTTCACCACACCCGATGTTGTGTTGGTAATGGCAACTATGGCAACCTTGGGCACTCCCGTATCTTTAGCAATACCCATTCCTTAATCAGTTGCTATGGTTCCCATGGTCATTCCACCTCGTCACTTTAGAGCCATCATTCGCAAGTGTGTTCAGGAGACATGAAAGACATAATAGATTCGAGATGAGAGAGCGCAAGAGAAGTAGATTGAGACAGGGGATTTGAGCTAATTCTCTCCCTCGCAACCTCTCGGGGTAATCTCTCTCTCTCTCTCTCTCAAGCTACTTCTCACAGCCTCTTGGAGGGGTATCCTTCTATTCCCCTCTCTCTATCTCTTTGCTCTCATTGCCTCTCACAGTCTCCTTGTGCTTCTCTAACTACTCCCCATGCCTCTTATTTATAGTGAATTAGAGAAAAAGGGTTGTGGCTGAGAAGAAGAGCTCTTTGTAGAGGGGATCTTAGCAAAATCAGCAATCCAATGCTCAAATCACAAATCTGATGGTTTTGTTGGCTCTGAAAGGGGGACCCTAAGATACTTGATTAGAAATATTTTTTATCACTCCTTCTCCTCCTTGTTAGAAGTGTTGGTTACTGCCTGTAAACTACGATCGTGACACATGCAATTTGCCAATCCTTATTTTTTGTATTAAATTTCCAAACTGGCTGAAAAAACCACTTGTTTTTTTTACATGACACCCTATTCTAGAAATTTCCAAAGCTTTTTAGAATATTTACAATAAATAATATCCACAATATCAAAAACATGCTAGTTTTTTCCAAAAATTCTAATATTTTTGGACCATCCATACTATACACATTAATACTAATGACTAATAAGGCTCATAACTCTTGTTCATGTTGTAACTTTTGTGATGATGGGTGGCTAGAGTCCTTGTCAATCTAAAAAAATATCTGGTTATGATCCTCATTAAAAATAAATAAATTTAATTGTTAGTTATTTTATTAACATTAGCTAGTTTTTACTTTAGTTAGTCTTTAGTTAGTAACCTTACTAACTTATTAATTTACTAACTAACTTTCAAACTAACCAACTAACTTTTAATTACATGGAAGTATTACATCCTCGTCCCCTTAGAGAAATCGAGATGTCCTCATCTCGAGAGAAACTGTGGGTATTGTTGATGAAGAGTATTCTCATCTATCCATATAGCATCTTCTTCAAGATAATCCTTCCACTAGACAAGGTATTCTCTAAGGGTTCTACTCCTCAATTTTCTCTTCCTTACATCAATTACTCTGTCGAGTTGTTGCTCAAGGGCTCGTTAGCTAGGTATTACAAGTTGTTGATTATCAAGGATATGGTTAGGGTTAGCTACCTATGCTTTCAATAAGCTAACATGAAATACATTGTGGATTTTTATATTCTCAGGGAATAGTATCTTGTAAGCACTTGGTCCTAAGCACTTGAGAACTTTATAGGGTCCACAATATCTTGGACTTAGCTTCTTAAATTCTCCTATAGACAAAGAACTCTTCTTTGGATGGACATAGATGAAGACCATGTCTCCCTCTTTGAAGATTTGTTCTTGCCTTTTTAGATCAGCATACGCCTTTTGTCGATCCTTGGCAGCGTGAATATCCTATCTAATAATCTTGATTTGATAATCCATTTCTTCTAACATTTTTCTCAAAGATTCTATCCTTAGAGTAGAATCAAAAAAATTAAGTGGCATACAACAATCTTGACCATATATTACTTGAAATGGAGTCATATGAATGCATTATAAGCGAATTCTGCTAAGGATAGATAATGGATCCACCTTTTAGGTTCCTTGCTGCAATATGAGCATAAAATATCCTCACTCACTTGATTAACTTGTTCTGTCTACCCATCAGTTTGTGGATGATAAGCAGTGTTGAAACAAAGCTGGGTTCCAATGGCTTCAAATAAACCCTTCCAAAAATGTGATGTGAAAAGAGAATCACGATCATTGATGATCCTTTTAGGTAAACCATGTAACCCAAAAATCTCTTTTACAAAAATTCTTGCAATATCTAAAGCTTTGTAATTGGTTTTTTTTTGGAATAAGATGAGTGACCTTTGTTAGCATATCTACTATCACAATTATTGAGTTATATCCTCCTTGTACAGAAGGTAACCCAACTACAAAGTCTGGCATGTTAATAAACTCCCATTTCATCCGAGGAATGCCAAGTGGCTAGAGTTTCCTGGTAACTTAACACTTTCAGATTCTACCCTTTGGCAATTTAGACATTTAGTGACATACTTAAGTACATCGCCCTTGAGTCTTTTCTAGTGTAGCTTTTCTTGACAGCATTAAGAGCTTTTGCATACCCCACGTGTCCTAAAACTGAGAGTCATGTGCTTCCCAAAGTATCCTTCTCTTGAGACTTGAATGAATGCATAGTCTCATTCTAAAATAAACAAATCCTTCATCTTCATTTGTAGAGAATTATTGATTCTTAGTCTTGAGTTTGGGATATTGTTCCTTAATCTCAACTTCCCAAAACAATTGTTGATAGTCTTGGTCCTTATTTGCTTCATCGTTGGTCAACGGATGATAGGATTAGTTGGCATTGATACCATTGTAGCCAGAGTTTCTGCCCTAGATGGTTTCTCATTGATAAGAGCATTAAGGAAGGCTTTATGGCTAAGGGCATCTGCTACTACACTTTCTTTACCAGGTGTCAAAACTTAATTTCAAAGTCATACTCCTAAAAAATTTTGATCCACTATCGTTGCCTCATATTAAGATCAGGTTGAGTAAAAATCCACTTAAGACTTTTATGATCCATGACTAAGGAAAACTTATTTCCAAGAAAGTAATGTCTCCATAATTTGAGAGCATGAATCACAGCTAACAACTCCAGGTTGTGAGTAGCATATCTCTTTTCATGGGTTTTCAATTTTCTCAAAGAGTAAGCTATAGGATGACCTTCCTCCATTAGTACACATCCCAATGCAAGAGATTTGGCATCTGTGACAACTTCAAATTCCTTGCTTAAGTCAGGTAGCCTTAAAATAGGAGCACTTACCAAACTATGCTTTAGTTGCCCAAAACTAGACTATTCAATTAGTGTCCAGATAATGGCAACTTGCTTTTTGAGTAGGTATGTATAGAGGTGTTGCAATTTGGGCATAGTTTCTAATGAATACCCTATACCATCCTATCAAACCTAGAAACTTTCTCACTTCCTTAATAGTGGTTGGGGGTGGCCAATCTTGAACATCTTTGACCTTGGCAGGATCTACTGATATACCTTTAGCAGACACTATGAATCACAAGTACTCAATCTTCCTTTTGAAGAAGGCATACTTCTTTTTCTTGGCTTACAACTTGTGTATTCTCATTGTCTCTAGGACAATGTGAAGATGTGGTTCATGATCTTCTTCCTCCTTAGAATAAGTTAGTACATCATCAAAGAATACAAGAACAAAGTTATTGAGATGAGTCTGAAAATATCCTGTATTAACCTATTGAAGATAGCTGGGGCATTTTTCAACCCAAATGATATCATGATGAATTTGAAATGACTGTATCTTGTGTTGAAAGCAGTCTTTGGAATATCTTCATTCTTGAATCTGATCTGGTAGTATCCTGCTGACCAAAGATTGATCTTAGAAAAGATCCTTGCTCCTTGTAGACAATCAAGAAGCTCGTCTATCCTCGGATTGTGTACTTATTCTTTGTTACCTGGTTTAGCCCTCAGTAGTCGATACAAAGATGGAGAGTTCCATCTTTCTTCTTTTGGCATAATACTAGGGTTCCCTCGGGTAAGTTACTCATGAATGTGTGTGTGCATCATGTGGGTTCAAAATAAGGTATTTTTAAAATACCATTTTTATACATTTTTTACATACAGAAGGGTGTAATGTAAAGGGGTCATTTATAGATTGAATAGAAAAGGGTTATGTTTAATTGAAGAAAAATTCACAGATAAGCATATTTATAAATAGGCCTTGAATGCACGTGATGTAGAGGATATTCATATAGTAACTTCCCTGAGAGGGCTCCCCATGGTGAACTACTTGGCCACTTTGTAAGGTCTCTTTGCCATTGGAGTGGCTCCTAGAACAAGTTTGATCTCATGATGGACTTCTCTTTCCGAAGGTAACTTAGTTAGCTCTTTAGGAAATATGTCAACGTACTCTTTTAACCAGGATGGTTCTTCTTCTATCTGACCATCTTGATTTACCTTGTTAAGCTCGATCAAGTAAACATGTAATCCTTTCATCAAGCCTTTCACAATTCAAGAAGCTTTTGCTAATTGAACTTTAGGTTTTCTTGTTTCACCTTGTGTAGTTTCTATTTCACCATTCAAATCTTGGAATGTGACTTGACCTTTTCGACAATGGATATGAGCATCATTGGGAATCAGTCAATCCATTCCCAGTAAACATTCATAAGCTCCTAGGTTCATTACTTTGAACCTCATACTTGAAAGGTTTTCTCCTAGCTTAAACTCTATCTTGGCAGTTTGCTATGTAGAAAGTACTTCGTTTTCATTTGCTAATTCCACAAGCAGTTTTGATGCATTTGTTGTATCTATTCCTAACTTCTTAGCACACTTGGGTGAAATAAATGTGTGTACTTCCACAGTCAATCAAAACTTTAAATGATTTACCTTGGTGACTAGTTGGTGTTTATATTATTGAATATTGACGATTTGAACCCTTCCTGTGGAATGCAGCATGAAGAGTTGCTCTTTCAATATCTTCTTCCATAGTAGGATCTTCCTCTGTATTAGTCTCTTTTAGCATAATATTTGATGTTCTTCCTCTTGCCATAGCTACTTGACCACGGCCTTGGGTAGCTCTACGTTGACCTCAAAATTGGTCTTGGTGATGGTTTTCACCAAGCTTTGGACAATCTCTCTTGAAATTTCTTGGCTCATTATAGTGAAAGCACTTAAGACCATCCTTGTTTCCCTAGGTCAGAAAAAAATTTCCAATTGCATTGGATTTTACCTTTTTCTTCTAACCTTTGTAAAAGTGGCCTTGGGTTCTTTTTGCTTGACCTTTGAATCCTCCTTTGTTCTGGTTATTGTAGCTCCAAAACTTATTATTGTTAGGCTTTAATTGTACTTCCTACACAATAGGAGCAGCTTGAATCAAAGCATCTTGGAGGCCTATTGGGCACATTGATTCCCAATGAGTGTTCAGAGGATAATTTAGCCCATTGTAGAACTTGGACACTTGTTGAGAAGTATCCATGGAGGGTACATATTTAAGAAGTGAAACAAACTTGGAATAATATACTTCCAGGGTCAGTCCCATTTGTTTCAAATTAAAGAACTTATTCATCTTCTGGATGTGATAAGCTGGAGGTAAATATCTTCCTCTTACGGCTTCTTTCAGCAAATCCCAAGTAATGTTATTTTCAGGGACACCTTGATCTTGGCACCAGTGTTTCCACCAGAGTCGAGCTTCGCCAATTAATTTTAACTTAGCTACCATGGCTTGGTTGGTTGGGACAGTTCCAGCAACAATGAAATAATCTTCCATGGATTCAATCCAAATTTCTGGATCGGCTTCCACATTCTCCCCTTTCCCGTCAAATTCTATACTAACATGGGCTCGATACCAACTCGGAGGTGCCCGCCAATTTCAATCCACATCACACCTTTTTATAATCCATCAGTAGGTTTTCCAAAAACGATGCCGCTCAGCACTCCCTTGAAACATCACGGGGTTTATCACTTAGGCCCTACTGAGTCTACTTCGCAACAGGAGAGTTTCGGCCAACGAACCCACTAGGATCGACCTGAATTTTCAGGTTCCTAAAATCATATGGGTCTCCTAGTAGCCAGTTAGTGTCAGTAATTTCCAGCTCCCACTTCTATAGAATTACTAAATCTGAAGCAGCCTTGTCATTGCACTTGGTTCAAAGAGAATGTGAGACGGAGGGGAGTGCGGTATGCCAACCTTCTTGCCCATAAGGAAAAATCCCATTCCACCCCCATAAAACAATGCAAATCGGTTCTACCTAATGAGTAGTTGGTCAATTTATCTTCCTATTTCTATTTTTGATTTAGAAAAGCTTGAGCTAATCGGGACCACCCTACCATTGGAGGGACCCGCTGTCAGGGGTTATGCCCACCTGCTTTCCTTTGATGATGGAATCATCTTTAGTTTTTTAATTATCTACGTCACATTTATTGGAACATATATAACCAGCTTCCTTAATTAGTCCGTTTAATCATAGGTTCCTTCACGTAATTTATCTCACGGACATGCATATAATTCAAAAAATCCTTGAATAAGACAAATTTCTTTATTATATTGGAAGCTTATTACAATTTCCATCTTTTTGACCTTGCGGAAGATACGTAGAATTCCACGAGGGTATTCTGCCCACCAAGATTCCATCTTTGTAACTGGTATTTAGGGTTCTAGGATCCCATCCTGGGCCACAAAAGGGCTCGTCAAATTCTAGGAATAATGCAGGATTTATAGCCAGAGTCCCCCCTAGAAGCCACATTTCCTACTGCTCAAGACTATCCCTACGTATAGACCTTTCGCTTATGGAGCCAGTTTAAGCCTCTTGAAGTGATAACCTGACCCCCTTGGAGTAGGGTCTCGCAGTTAGCTTGGGGTATCCTAGCGTGATCCTTCCTTTCATCTTGTTTGCCAATATTTTCAATCAGAGATCTAGATTCTAGCAAACACAAACAATCCTTTCAAACATATATCAAACGATGCAATGACAATCACACCATCATGCAGCTCACAACTTCCATAGCCAAGGTAACTTACATTATTCTCCCCATAAAGAAGTGTTGAGTACATCTCTTATAACAACATGTTAAGCAAGGCATGAATTTCCCGTTTGGGCTACCTTACCCAACATAAGTGAAATCCCTTAAAGAATTATATGGTGCCAATAACTAAACGAGATGACTTACATATCCTTTAAATAGAGTTTCACTTTTCATAACAAGCATTAGTCAACACTTAACCTTGTCGCATATGACCATAACTATATCGCATGCGCATAAAGACGTGTCAATAACTTCTACCAATTATCTCTAACATGATTCTAGGATTTAGAATCTCTAATTACAATTCATAGCGATTAATTGTTTATGTCTGTACTAGTATAGTTTCTAAATAAAATTGTCAATTCGTGTAAAAATGTAAAAGCTAATATTTAAAGTAAAATTTCACCATAAACCTTATTATTTTATGTGGCAAAATAATAACCTAGTAGTGAATAACCTGGTTTGGCACGATGACATTGGAAATTTCATATTTGCTCGCGATTGCGTTCGCCACACCTGATGTTTCATTGGTAGTGGCAACTCTGGCAACCTTGGGCATTCCCATATCTCTAGCAATACTTGTTCCTTGACCGGTTGGAGTGATTCCCATGGTCCTTCCACCTCATCGCTTTGGATCCCTCGTCTGCAAGCGTGTTCTAGAGATAGGAAAGGCAAAATAAATTCAAGATGGGAGAGCGTAAGAGAAGTTGGCTTAGTTGTAGACTGAGACAGGGGGATTTAAGCTAACTCTCTACCTCACAGCCTCTTGAGGTAACTCCTCTCTCTCTCTCTCTCTCTCTCTCTCTCTCTCTCTCTCTCTCTCTCTCTCTCTCTCTCTCTCTCTCTCTCTCTCTCTCTCTCTCTCATAGGCTCCTTCTCGTAGCCTCTTGGAGGGGTATCCTTCCACCCCCCTCTCTCTACCTCTTTGTTGTCGGAGCCTCTAGGGGTCTCCTTATGCTTCTCTAACTGCTCCCCATGTCTCTTATTTATAGTGAATTAGAGAAGAAGGGTTGTGGTTGAGAAGAAGAGCTCTTTGTGGAGGGGATATTAGAAAAATCAGTAATCTGATGCTAAAATCACAAATTTGATGGTTTCGTTGGCTCTGAAAGGGGGTTAAAACCCCAAGACACTTAATAAGACATCTTTCTAATCACTCCTTCTCTCTGTTCGAAGTGTTGTTTGCTGCATGTAAACTGCAATTGTGACGTACACGATTTCACCAATCCTTATTTTTTGTATTGAATTTCCAAACTAGTTGAAAAAACTACTTTTTTTTTTTACATGACGCCCTACAGCATTGCTGAAAGTGATTGCACTTTTTCCAGAACTGCACTTCTGATTGGTCGTACAATCCACGTGTTTCGCTTGCGTCACGATGTCAAACAAGAGCATAGGTCTTTCAAAGCTCGACAACTAAGGCACCTTCTCACCAAAGATCTCATCAAGTTATTGCTGCGTCGGGCTATTGTAAAGAAAAAACTAGTGGCTACAGTAAACCCTAAAGTTGAGAAGCCATAGCTTTTGAGCTCAAGCTCAAAACCACTTCATTTTTCTAACTATTCTTAGTCAAGTGGAGTTCTTGCCACTTGAATCAGAGCTCTTATTCAGTAACCAGCACACATTTGGGCAACAAATCACTAAGGAGGAAAGATCTTGTAGACTTGAAGCAAGAAACAAAGCTTAACATCAAGTTCAATCTCATAATACCTACATAGTATGTTTTCACACTACCATTGTTTGTGTCTTTTGACACATTAAAAATCAACTCTATTACTGAAAAATTTCAGAGTTTTAAGATTGAGTCTCGATGGAAATTATGAAGACTAAGGGTTGAAAGATCTTGAAGGATTTTCTGAAAGGTTGAAGATTCAAGGACATAGTGTCCATTGACACTCACCTAGTGCTTCTTGGCACTTATACTCAACTCCTCTATTGTTGAAATCTAGTGCTGATTTTCTATTGCTCCAGCCTTCTAACATGGAAAAAGACTCTCCAACTGCTCACTTCAAAGGAGTCAGGTTTCATACCTGGCAGACCCGCATCAAACTCATCCTGATGAAGAAGGGCCTCTGGGCCATTACCACTAGAAAAGAAAAGAAACCCTCTGATGCGGATCTTGCTGTCACTTGGTAAAAGAACGATGATAAGGCTCAGGCCATTATCAAACTGGAGCTAGACGACAACTATATCCACCATGTGGACAATTGTGAGACCTTATAGGATACATGGAAGAGACTTGACACTCCATTTAGTGCACAGTCTAAATCATCAAATTATGGTCTCCTCATTGAGTTTTTCAGCCTTGAAATGAAGTCCATCACATCACTTGCCATGCATCTAAATTACATGGAAGGACTTCTAACCCAAATTGCAGGAATCAACATTAAAATGGAAGAAGATGTTTGCATCGGTGTTCTACTTAAGAGTTTGCCTCCTGAATATAATAATGTATCAACAACTTTAATTAACATGCCAAATACTAAACTTGTTGATGTCTAGGAATCACTATTAGAGGAGGAGAAGAAGCTAAAAACTAAGGAAGAACCAAGCGCCTCTAGAGATGAACATGCATTATATGTTGGCAACATGTACAAAGGCAAGAAGGATCAACTCTTTTGTGACTTATGCAAAAGGACCAGACACACCAAGAAGTTTTGCCACGCCAAAAAGAGGTCCCAAAAGGCCTATCTAGTTGCAGTCAAAGAAGAAGAAGAAAATGGAGCAAAGGAAGAAGAAGAAGAAGAAGAAGAAGACCACCAAGAGAAGGACAATCCTTATATCAGTCCTTCTATTCAAATAGAATTTTTTAGTTATGTATTTCCTAGCCCTAATGCCTCAAAAAATAAACTTGTAAACTCCTCAGTTAGCCTTGTACTACAACCCTGTACACTTTGTGAGGTCCCTGCTACAGCCTCTGGATGTCCATCATGTTTGTGGTACCCGCACTTAGCCTTTTTCTGCGATAGCCGCTAGTGTATTGCCATGTTTATGGTGTGCCCACACTTTGCAGGTCTTGCTTTCACTAAAGCCTCTATATGCTTTGTACTTCTGGTTGTGATTGAGGAGGGGTGTTGAAATATTTGCAATCACACCTGCTTTAGTCCCTTTGTGAGGAGCAATGAGGGATCAAGACCAGAATCCCATATGCACGTACAGTAGGAGAAAGTACCACCACTCAAATCCTATAAAGCATTGTACTTGAACTATTTTTCTAATGCAATGATAGTACTCTTTTCTTTCCAATAAAGTGTCATGTCACTGTCAATACACAAGATTGTGTTTATGAGTCCAAGTCTCAATCTTGGAACCTAATTCACTTGTGTACCAATTTTTCCTTATCAGGGTCAATGTCTTCATGAGTTTCCTTTTTCTCTTTCAACCTCCATAGCTTTCGCATTTGCCATGCTCTAGATCCCGCATATTCTAACACATTAATACATTGATCATTACCTCCATCTCAATTTCCAAGAATGGAGGAAGGTCCGAAAGGCCCATTGTCTCCTCTAGTATTGAGGTTGTAGTCAACAGCGTGCCCTCCAATTGGTGTATTGGCTTAGGCACTCCATCCATTGCACACTCATGAACTCTGCTAATGGGTTGCATAGGTGCATTCCTTGGGATGAAGTCTCACCTCGCTGTACAAATTTCATGGGCATGTCTAATATTTTTGTATATGATATTCAATTACTTTGTGAATGTAAAGCATGATTGATACACACTTTTTTTACCATTCCCTCAAAGTCTGAGATCACATGGTCAATGATCTTCGATCAAGTGTTGTATGTGCTCTATGGACAACTGATGCTTTTGCTTGATTACTAGCTTGCAATGAGTGCAAGGACATAGGACACTCATTAAGATACATCTCACAATCTTGGACATCATGACCATCATTGTTTTTCATTCCCCTCATTGGTGATCTTCCTCCATTTTAGTCTCTACTCCTCTTTCTCTCACTTTCCCTAATTTATTTGTTTGCCTCTCTCCATCTCTCTTTTTTGTCCATTCATTTTCTCTCTATGTCTCTCTATGTTTATCTATCCTCCTCTCTAATGCTCTTCCCACCTCTCTTTCTCTTTTTTCATTTGCCTCCCTTCATCCTTCTTTGTTTCTCTTTTCCCCTCTCTGTTTAATGTTTCTTTCTCTCCCCCATCTTCCCTCCCACTCTCACTCCTTCTTTCTTTTTCTTTCCCTCCCTTCTTCTCTCTATTTATTTTTCTTTTTTTCTCTCCACTCTCACTCAATGCATCTTGTTACAATCAAAATCAAATATAGAAAATAAAAAACGTATAAAATAAGGACATTGAAGGACCCTCTCTCCCCACCTCTCTTTGTGTGTCTCTTTCTCCTCTCCATTTATTTTACTTTTATTCCATTGTCTCTAATTCTCTCATTATTTCCATTTTTCTCTCTCTCACTCTCTATTTATTGTTCTCTCTATCTCTTTTTTTCTCCCTAGCTCCATCCCATTTTCTCTGCCTCCCTCCCTCTCTTTTCTTTTCACTCTTTTTCCCTACTTTACCTCACCCTTTTCTTCCATCTCTTCCTTTACTCTCTATTTCTCTTTCTCTCCCCCCTTCTCTTTATTTCTTTCTTTCTCTTTATTTGCTACCTCTCTCTTTTTTTCTCTCCCCCCTCATTGTTTCTCTCACTCATTCTCCTCTCTCCATCCTTTCATATCTCATTTTTCTCTTCCTCTCTCTCTCTTTGTTACCCTTCCACCTTTCTCTCTCTCTTTCTCTCCCTTCCTTCATATCTCATTTCTCTCTTCCTCTCTTTCTTTGTTACATTTCCTCTTTTTCTCTCTCTTGTTCTCTCTTTCTCTTCATCCTTCTCTCTCTCTCCTTTCCTCTTTTCCTCTCTCTCTTTCAATGCATCTCATTACAAAGAAAAACAAAAAAAATGAAGCAAGTAAACACAAAAACAAAGCAAGAAGAGGCAATGTACCTACCACAAAGGCTCAAAGATGAATTATTTTCTACCTCCTCTTTACAACATCCCTTCTTTCTCCCTTGCGTACTTCTCCCTCTTATTCACATATGGTGGAGGTGGTAACGATGGTGGTGAGGAGCTCTCTTCTCTCTCTTTCCCTCTTCCTCTCCCTCTCCCTCTCCCTCTCAAGGTGATGAACTCTCTCATACTGTCTCGAACATGTTTGTGGCAAATGCTGCACTCGTATTTTTGGCACTTTTTTTCTCAGATCGGCATCACTATTTGTGTCACAATTAGCATCACTATTTGCATCACACTTAGCATCGCTAAGCTTCACAATTAGTGTCACTATTTGTGTTGCAAATAGCATCGCTAACTATATTTAGCGATGCAAATAGCAACCTAAATAGTGATGCCACTATTTTGTGTTGTAAACCACCGTCGTTATGTCCCCATTCCCTTGTAGTGCTCCGCTAACTTAGGATTTCCTAGTAAGACTCCATCTCAACATGTACTGCTTCTTTTTTATTTCCTAGGAAGACTAGAGCATTTCCCTAATGTTCAATGAGTCGTGCATTATGCATATAGGGGAAACCGAGTAATATGTCATAGTCTACTCCCTTCATGAAAAAAGTTAACCTTCAATAAGACTCTAGTAATTTTGACTTACTAGTCTCATAGGACTCCCAAGGGTCAAACTTTAAATCCATCTACAATAGTTAGATTGAAGTGAACTAGCTCAATGGGTGGACTACCCCATGCTTGGTGGATGCTATGGTTAACAATACTCATGCCAACCCTAGTGTCCACTATTCCACTATGTGTAGTGTTCCTAACGGTTTTCAAAAGTAGTATTGCATGTCATTCATCACCCTCCTAGAATGTGCTGATCCCTAGGGCACTCAAGGTTGGATGTGTGTTATGGTTGGTATTCGGAGCATGATGAGATCGGCTAGGATTAAGACCCTCTATCCAAACCTTCAATTCTTGTAGTATAAAGGGTGGTCTCAAAATCTCATCAACCACAAGAAGTAACTTTACGCCTTCGCTTGCAATTGGGTAGTTTCTTTTGAGCTATTTTAACACTTGCACTATCTTTCTCAAGTCTCTAAAGATAGCTAAAATATCCTTTCTCACTACTTTATATACTTCTTTAGTAAGAATCTTATCTTCTTTAATCATAATAATCTTGTCATGATTGCTCCATACATGCTTGAACATCAGTTTCGTCACAATATTTTTAGAGTTTGAGTGTCTCATCATCTAGTCTACTTGTAGTCCCAAATAAGGTCATCCTCATCTTGATAATGTCATTGAGATCGGCTACCTTCAACCATGTCCTCAACTTTCTCCAAATAGGCATAGCTTCTCTGTTGGTCTAAAATAAGTGCTGAAGTTTCTCTTTTTGAGTAATGCACAAGACACAATTGGTGTCGATTCTCATCATCCTTCACACTCTGTCCTTGGTAGGTTAAGTGTCTCTTTCTAAGCGATGCACAAGACACAGTTAGTGTTGATTCTCATCATCCTCCTCACTCTATCCTTGGTAGGTAGTTTCCTCCCTATCAGCTTCCATAACAATAGGTTAAGTTTTTTGCTTTTAGAGTAGATCTCCATACTCTAGAAAGTTTTCTTTTCCATATCTTCACATTTGCATGTGGGTAATTGTCCTTCCATTTGTTGTGTACTTTAGTTGCAACATCTCACTTCTCCTTTCAAAAATTTCTTTTACATTTCATATTTGTTTCAAATTTTCCCTCACATTCTCCAAGCTCTATCATATTTTACTAGATCCAATCTCCAAAGAGGATGTGAAAACTTCCTTTTTTCCCACATTCCCTCCTGAACACATGCCTTTTTTCTCCTTGAAGCCAAATTTAGTTGTAATTTCCTCCATCATGTTCAGATCTCCCTTAGACTAGTCCCACACATCTTTCAACCTTAGGATTTCTTTTTGCACAATTTTATTTATGACTTTTGGATACCTCTTGATAGGGGACTAGAGTTTTTGAAGGCATGTGGGAAGTTCCAAATGCATTATAGCAGTGCCCCATCTCCGTTTCTAGTCTTGTCATCTCTCTACCTTAAGCCCTTGATCATCTCTTTCCAGTTTCTCACAAGGCTCTTCATTAACTCATACGCTATGGATAACATTTTGGTGGTTGAAGCCAATAGCTTATATTCCCACATTAACATCTCCCACTTCCTTTCCTCAATCTTAGAGTTTTCGACGATATTATGGACCATGGCTCATCATATTCAATCCTCATTAGAATTTTGAAGATATATCTCTTGGATTTTCCTTCCCAATCATTTCAACTCCCAAGCCCCTAATTTTTGTATCTTTGTGATCATGTCCCATGGTATGGAATGCCACATCTCCTCAACAACATAGGACCATAAGAATGAGTCATCCTTGTTCCACATTGGGAGGCTCTTAGATTACTCTTGGCTTTGGATTGCACACATATTTTGATGAAATTGTCGTATTGGAGGATTTTCCATGTTGATTTATGCTCACTTTGTAGATATTATGTGTGTTGAAATTGATTTGAGAAGGCAATTTGCATGTACTTGGTCTTGGGTGTTTTTTTTTTCTCAAAAGATAGTTGAAATACTGGGACAACTTGCAAAAAATTCATATGCCTTTGGGAGCATTAAAATATCATTTTTACATTAAATTTACATTGATTTGATATTTGAAGAGCCATTACTTTTAGTCAGTTGGTCTATTTTGGGCTTGCAATTGGGCATATCTTGTTGGTTTGATGTATAGACATAGTTTTGTCATTATGGCTTCTTCATTGAGTTTAGAGAGTGCATTGTTCAATATTGAAAATATTAATAGTACAAAATTTTCATATTGGAAAGAGAAAAATACAATGTATTGGTCTAGAAGAAGCAAGTAAAGTCAATCAAATGTAGTTAGATTAAGCCTAAGGACATGGATGTAGATGTATAGGAGGCATTGAGTGAGATAACATGCCATACTATTATGTTGAGACTCTCAAAGTTTGTGTATTTTAATGTGAAAGATAAAATAGGTACATATGGTGTATGGAAAATGCTTGGTGATTTTTATGAAAAAGAAAGTCTAGCCTTGTAGATTTATTGCCTGAAAAAACTCATTAATCTCTACATGGAGAAGGGGACTTCAATGTCTAATCACCTCAAATACTTTAACACTATTTTTAGCCAGTTTACATATCAAAAGATCATCTTTCATGATTTAGTGAAGAATATATTCCTCTTAGTCACCCTGCCTAAGAGTTAGGATACTCTTATGGCCTGCCATTAGTAACTCTGCACTTGTAGGTGGTCCTATGAGTGCTAATGTTGAGACTAGATTACTCACCAAGGAGGTGAATAGAAATAACAATGTAGGGTCAAAGAGCTCCAATGCACTTATGGTGATGGAGAGGAATGTCAAATGCTAGGGGGATGATTGTGAGAGAGGTAAATCAAGAAGCAAGTCATGTAGCAAAAAGAATGTAGAATGCTACTTCTATAACAAGAAGGGATACATAAAAAGGATTGTTACAAGTTGAAAACCAAGCAAAAATGTAAGAAGGAAAATGAGGAAAATGGCAAAGAGGAAAGCAAGATAAAGATTGAGAAGATTAATGCATGTGGTAGTGATGATGGTGATGTCTTATTTCTATTCTCTTTTGGTGAGGCTTTCTTAGTTGCCATGGATAATGGCATGATGTCTTAGAATTGGCTTATGGACTCTAGAGCATCATTTCATGTTTCTTTATATAGGGAGTGGTTCTCTACTTATGATAATGAAAAAAGAGGATGCATCCATCTTAGAAACAACTATGCATGCAACATTCTTGGCATTGGGGATATACACTTGTTATTACCAAATGGTTTTTTTAAATCTTGGAGAATATATGACATTTGATTAGTATAGGACATCTTCATGATTGTGGTTATAGAGTGATCTTTCGTGATCATGGGTGGAAGATTGTAAGGGATATGTTGTTGTGGCAAAAGGGTTGAAATCTAGTACTTTGTATCATTTGCATGTTTCTAGTGTTAAAGACATGTTGTTGTGAGTAAACAACCATATGGTTCTTTATGACATCCTTTGAGGCATATGTCAATTATTGGAATGAAAATTTTGTGCCATTTGAACCATCTTGTTTAAATTTTTTGATATTGGTTTTTGTGAGAATTATTGCTTTGAAAAATTCTAATTTATATACAAGGAGCATGACTTAAGGAAAAGGAAATTGGCAAAAAATTGGATTCTATTGGAGAGAAGCATATACATCCATGTAATGGGGTTGAAGGACTAGGTAAATAATAACACATATGATGTTTGAGAGAATGTGACTATGCCTAATCTACTAGCCACATGCATCGCTTCCTCAATCAACATAGTGTATAATAGAGGATGGTTTATTGTGTTGCATGATAGCTCATACTTTTTTGTAGTGGCCATCAATTTGAGGGAAGTGGGAGCTAGATATGTTAGGATGTTAAATGTCTTTATGGCCCTCCACTCTTTAGCTAAACTATGCTCTTAGAACCTAGAATAGCATATTATGCCTTTTGATATAACTCCTAGGTATCTTCCTCATTGATTGAATTGATTTTGGTTGTTCTAAATGAGGTGAGAAGCCTTGTATTGTTAGCCACATCCTCTTGTAGTATGTCCTTAAGTCCCTCTATTACTATTTGTTCACAGTTAAAGATATGATCATATTTCTTGGGCTATGGGGCATGGCGTTGATTGCATTAGCATTCTCTTCAACTAGGCCACCAATGGCTAATAGATCATATTGTTATGCTAGAAAATCAAAGAAGCTATCTAGGGATTGAAGCATTTGATCATGTCTATTCCTTGTGGAAGGGCTTATAGTGGCACAAGGTTGTTGTTGTTCCAAATACTCCTTCTCATCTTTCTTCTTTTCCAATGTATGTTTAACAAGTGTGGTGATGGTTGTAAGTAGAGTCAAGTGTGGATTTATTTTTTGGAGTATTATTAACTTTTGAAGCTTCACCCTATTATTTTGGTACACTGTCATTATTATTATTCTATTATTGTGTGAGAACCTAGCTCACATGCACATTGTATAATTATCTATAGTTGTATATTTAGCACACATAATTGTTGTGTGGGTTGCGCACATGAAAATCTAATTGCAATAGTCTAGGCTAGGTCTAATTAGGTTAAGCTAGAAGCATGTGTTAAGAAATGACCATCTAAGAGATCACAAAGCAGATAGGATACCCAAAAGAGGTGCAAACCCTAATTCACAGTTGTTAAAAATCTAAAATGCAAAAGTGGTGCAAACCCTAGTTCACTGAGTTCCATGTTGCATAAGCTCTATTAGTGAAACTATTGATGAGCAACCATCCTCTTCTTCTATTATATCATGTTTTCTCCATTGTTGATAGTAAAGGAGAGAGAAAGTGAAAGTTTGTTTTGAGTGAGGAGCTTGGGATGGAGAAGCTCTACATATTCTTCTTGCTTTTCTTTTCTTCTTCTAATCCATGGTAAGAGGGTTGAGTTTGGAGTTGTATGTGCGGTTGTGAGATTGAGAGAGAGTGCAAGATTGGATGTGGAGAAGGCCTTCTCCATCTTCTTTATTTTCTTCTCTTATTCTTAGCATACTTAGTGGTGGATGTAGAGAGTGATAATGTTGGATCGTGTTGCTTGGATCATAGAACCATCTTTGAGCCTTCAAGTTTTGATACTACAACATGAGGAGGTAAATTGGTGAGTTTATCGCATCTTGAAGCTAGTCTTCAATTAACCGTAGGTACAAGAGTAGAATTATTCTCGATATAGGTTGTATTACATGTTGATAGAATTTCTAGGATTGCTAATCATCCTAAAAAGGTGTAGTGGGTTCTAAGTCTTCGTCTTCACCTAATTCCTCTATATATCCATAGACTGAACTTGTGGAGGTTCGTTTCCTTGGAGGTTTCATATCTTCTCGACTTAAGTCAGGGGAATATACTTGGACTAGCTCATTGCAATGAAAACATTGGCGGTTGGGACATCTCCTATGGATATGCCCTCTCTCTCCATACATGTAGCATCTCTTGTCTTGATCTCAGGAATAATATTTGCTAGAATTGTCCGATTTAAGTTCTTGGATGATTGGAGTTGCTCGAACTAGTGCATCTTGCAAGTCTATTGGATGCATTGCTTCAAGACGGTGGTTCAGAGGAGTGTTCAGGCCATGGCAAAACTTGGATACTTGCTACGCAATATCCATAGGTGGTGTGTATTTTAGTAGTGTTACAAACTTTGAGTAGTAGGCTTCCAATGTAATTCCAGCTACTTGATCTTGAATAATTCATTCATCTTCAAGGTCTGGTAAGTTGGCAAAAGGTATCGTCTGCGTACAACATCTTTTAGCTGAGCCCAAGTGATAGCAGCTTTAGAAACACCTTGATTTTTGCACCATTGCTTCCACCACATCCGAGCTTACTGGCCAACTAACTTGAGTTTGGCTATCATTGCTTGATTGATAGAAGTAGTTCCCAAAGCAAAGAAATAGTTATCCATCAACTCAATCCATATCTCTGCCTCTCCTACCACGTCTATCCCTTCTCCATCAAACTTGGGTGCCTTAATTTTCTTGAGAAGGAATTTCTTCTCTTGCATGTCAGCATTCATGGGTCTAAAAGGTGCATGACAATCAAGCCATACCACTTCAGTTATTATGTTTAGGATATGTCTACAAACCATACATTAATAAATCATGTAGCATTACGAAGTTTTTCTCTAATACCAACTATAACGTGCCTTGCCTATTGGTTGTCCAAGCATTTTTTAGCGGTCCATCGAGAGACGAGTCTAAGCAATTGCGCTCGACACTCCCATGGAATATCACAGGGTTTGTCGCCTAGGGTTTCTTGAGTCCGCCTCACAATGAAATGTTTGTGGCCGAGAACCCACTAGGATAGACGTAAAACTTGAGTCCCTAGTGGTCAAGGTCTCCTGACAGCATTCTAGCATCAGGTTCTAGACATCCTACTTTACATAGAGATACCCAATCTGAATCAAACCCATGCCGCACTTGGTTCAAAGAGAATGGGAAATGAGAGGGATGTGCCGCTCAACCTCTCTACCCGTAGGGCATAGTCCCATTCTCGTCCTCTAAAATGACATGAATCGGGTTCTAACCTTACAATTCCTAAGGGTTGGATGTTGGAAAAACCTTGTGAGAAACCTCCTAGTCCTCTGGGACCACCCGACCATAGGACAGACTTGTCGGGGGTTGCACCCACCCGCTTCCATCAATGCACATATTAACCTAACAATTCCTAAGGGGTAAAACCTTGTAAGAAGCCTTCCAGTTCTCTGAGACCACCCTACTGAGGATAGACCCGTCGGGGGTTCTGCCCATCCACTTCCCTCAATGGGCATTCTTTAGTGATTTAATTAGGTTCTATTGCATTTATGTGTGACATTTAAATCAGCTTCATTAATTAAGCCTTTTAGGGAGTAGGGTTCATTTGTGTACTCTTGCACACACACTTAGTTTACTTCTAGACATACTTGCTTCCACATAGACGCTGTCGGAGGGGTTTTTGTCGAAAGGTCGAATCCACTAGGGATCAGAGGTAAAAAGAAGTAGAGATAGGAGGTGGAAGAGAATAAAGAGAATATACAAGTGGTAAACACGACAAAGACAAAGCACAATGAAATGAATCAATATGTATTGAAAGAACCCTGAATCCTTGCACTACTCAGAAGTAATCTCTAGGCATTAGATCTCTTAGAGCTTCTTTGTAGAACAAAACGTGCATCAGAATTATAGCTCCGACTCTGCTGCTCGAAACCCAAATCTAATGGCTCCGTTGGCTTCGAAAGGGGGGTAAAACTCTAGGAAACCTGATCACAAATCTCCCATACCACTTATTCTTCATCTTCCAATTCAAACTGCAGTTTTTAGCCTATCAATAGCGATCGCAACGCGCACAATTTCATAAATCTGTCTTTTTTATGAAAATCCCAGAACTGGCTGAAAAAGCAACTTGCTTTTTGTGTGCATTCCTAATCTAGAAGCTTTTCTAGCATTTTCGTATTTTTATAATGAATAATATCAAAAATAGGCTAAAATTATCCAAAAATCTAGTATTTTTGGATAATCCATGTAACTCACACTAATACTAATGACTTAGATCACATTGACTCGCTTCATCAATAAAGAAGTCAGATGATGATGCATTCCATGCTTTTTTACATTGTATCCGCATATAGCATCACCACATCCACCCTCGCTGAACCTACACATCCTTGGGTATGTGCCAAAATCCTAGTTGCCACCAGATTCTGAGTCCTCCTCATCCTCTATAACCATATCCTTTGCTTCTTCATCTTCCATATCTTCTTGGTTATCCCCTGTATCATGGCCACCATTTTCTTCCAATTCTGGCAACTCATAGACAGTAGATTCCTGCCTCTTGAATAATTTGATTCTTTTCCCTGCTACCGAAAGTTTTATGGCTGTTCCATCCAGTTCATTTAATGCATAAGTAGCATTATTAAATACATGTCTTACCACATAGGGTCCAAACCATCTTTTGGAAACTTTACACATGGCACTATGCTGGTTGTCTAAACTTCTATCATAAATTGGGGTTAGTACAGATGTATACTCTCCCACAAGGTGCAACAAACTCAGTGGCACACATGACAAATGCTATGAATAGGGTACTCAGGGATTTTATACCACAATTGACAATGCCCTTATTGGATGATGTTCCAATCAAAGGGTGTGCAGTGGGTGAAAAGAATGAAGAGATGGATGCTCATGGATGCAAATAGTTTGTTGTAGACCATATTGTGGATTGTGAGAGGATTTTGACGCGTCTAGAAGAGGTGCATTTAACTCTTTCTGGACAAAAGTCTGTCTTTGGAGTTGAAGAGGTTTTGATTGTTGGGCATATGTGTGGGCCCTATGCGCGAAGACCATCACCGGCAAAAATAGATGGGATTGATAGAATGCAAGATGTATGCACGAATGTATTAGAGGTGCGTAGATTCTTGGGTGCATGTGTGTTCTATTTGATATGGATTTGGATTCCTCACTTTGCACATGTAGCCGATGCTCTATATCAGCTTGTGAGGAAAGGTCAGAAATTTCATTGGGAAAGGAAGCATCAAAAAGCAATGAAGAAATTGAACCATCTCTTAAAATCTGCTCCTACATTGAGAAAGGTTGACTATTCACATGGAAAACCTATCATTATTACTGTTGGTACAAGCCCAATCGGGATGGGATGGGTAATTGGGCAAGATGATGAGGAAGGGCAAAGATATGCAATACACTTTGGTGCTAAAGCATTGATTGAATGACAGAGAAGGTATCCATAGGTAAAAAAAGAATTATGGGGAATTGTGACAACCCTTAAATGCGATAAGGAGTTTTTTATGGGTGCTCATGTAGTCATTGAGACCGATTTTTTTCAGTATTGGGTATGATTACTAGTTGTGCTACTCTGGACATTGCTATGCTTCGATGGATTGCATACATCCAATCTTTGAACCCTGAATTTCAATGTATTGCAGGAAGAGATAACACAATGTCAGACATGTTATCTTGAGCACGCTATGAGAATGAAGATGGGATGATGAATGAGGAGGAAGAAGATGACTTTCTTGTTGCTGAAAATGATGTTGGAAGAGTGAATTTAGCAATGCAAGGTGTTGCTACAGCATTAACAGAAGCTTGGACAACAAAGAGAAGACCCTTTAGATGTTTTGCATCTTGGGTAGAAGTGTTTCTAGAAGACAAATATGCAGGAGAGTGGCTGAGAATTGGTCAATACCTCAGTACATTAACAAAGAGAGATGAATGGTCAAATGAGGAGTTTAAAAAGATTAAGAGAAAAGCCTATGGGTTTTTCTTAAAAGATGGATACTTATGGAAACATGCTAAAAAGAAATAGGGTATGCCATTGCGAGTTTTGGGTGACAGAGCTTCACAAGTAAATGTAATGCAAGAATTTCATGAAAGCTTATGGGCTGGTCATAGAGGTGTTTGGGGTACTTTTGCAAATATCAAAGAAAGATATTGGTGGCAGGGTATGTATAAGGATGTTGCTCACTTTGTGGAAACATGTACGACATGTCAAATGTATTCATCTGTAAGACATCGGGATGGATTGCAGCCCACATATCCATTGTCTCTTCATTTTAAGTGGGTGGTGGATTTGGTCACAATGCCTATAGGTCTTTGGCAAATGAGAAGATATTGGTGGCAAGGTATGTATAAGGATGTTGCTCACTTTGTGGAAACATGTACAACATGTCAAATGTATTCATCTGTGAGACATCAGGATGGATTGCAGCCCACATATCCATTGTCTCTTCATTTTAAGTGGGTGGTGGATTTGGTCACAATGCCTATAGGTCTTTGGCAAATGAGGTATCTTGTGCTTGCTCGAGAAGACTTGACTATTCAAGTGGAAGGGAGAGCTTTACGTACTAAGACAATAAATGTTGTGTGTACTTTTCCCTTAGAAGAGATATTTTGCAGGTATCATGGCTGTGTAGGAAAAATTATTGTAGATAGGGGTGAGCTGGATGCAGATGAAGCTCATGATTTCTTTGCACAGTTGGGGATAAAGCTTTCTTTAACTTTAGACTATAAGCCCTGAAGGAAATGGAAAAAGTGAAAGAGGTCATCCGCCTATTGTGAAGGCACTGGCAAAAGCATGTGGAAAGAAGGTAAAAGAGTGGCCACAATTGCTCCCTTATGCTTTGTGGGCTAACAGAACAACTCATAGTGCTGTTACAGGATATATGCTTGTAGAATTGATGTATGGTCAAAAACCTATCATGAGAATAGAAGAGATGACAGTCACATGGAGTGTGCTACCTTGGGAGGAGGACTTGAATCAAGAGGAGTTATTGGCCTTACGCATTAGACAGTTGGAAAGAAAGTAAGAAGACATAGAGGCAACAATTGCAAAATTAAGGGCAGCAAGGATACAGAACAAGAAACGGTTTGACAAAAGACATAGATTGAGACCAAGAACCATACAAGATGGGGATTCGGTATTGGGAGTCTTCATGGTTGTGATATCCCTGTTTTCAATTGCAAGCTAAAATTGATCATACCCCGAGTAAAGATCACCCAAAGAATAGATCGCTCTACCTCAAAAAGCCTCTGCAAATTCATCAACCATAGGACCTGCACCCACATTTCTTATGGTCACTTTATTGACCGGTTGCATGTCTTGAATAAATCTCAAAGCCCCATTCTTTTTGGGCACAGTAAACCAACGATTTGAGTACAGGATGAAGACGGCTCCAAGATCTTCATGCGAATCTTTTCATTTAGCAAATCCATCAGCTTTGGCAAGTAAGCTTTAGGCACTAGAATAGGCCTCAAGTTCCATGGTACATGTGGTACAATAAATATGAGCATAGGAGAGACAACATTTGGATCCATACAACCTATTTCACTTGGCTGAAATGCAAATGTCTTTCCATGCCTAGCGAACATCCGCATAAAACAATCTCTCTCAACAGGTAAAAGAAACCCTTCTGCACCAACTTTCAATTCCTGTAATGTTTCAAATGTAAACTGATGACCTATATCTTTAGGATCCCATAAGCTTGGCTACCTTGACACTTTTTCATACAAACCCTCACACTCTAGTGGAAGTGGCAAAGCAATTGGTTTCACCTATTTGTCAACTGTCTTATACTTTGTCTCTACAAGTGCTTCATCCCATAGATATTGATAACACTCTGTTTTCAGAGCCTCATTTTCTACATGTATAGTTGCTGAAATTTTAGCCATAGTGTCATTAATATTTAGCCCATAAAAGATGTCAAAAATGCCTTCATCATTTTTAGCTAACAATCCCAATGCTCTCAGTTCCTTAGTAGCTTGTTTCATAGATATGCATTCAACCTTGCACATAGCTTCCATAGGCTTAAACCAACATGAACTATTTGCTGTAAACTGAGAATAACCAATAGGAAATACACGCTTCATTTCATCAAGAGGCGAGTACACCCTCTGAACAACACTACTCTAGCCTCACATTGCAGCAGTGCTTAATGAAAATCTAGATCTTTGAATTCCCTTGCATTTGGAGCCAAAGGCAACTCTTGAAGCGTATCGCGATTTCTAAGATGATTAACACAAATAGTAAGAAATTGGACTACTTTCCTCCCATCCTTTCTTTTGACTCTTGCATAATCAGAACCATCATCAAGCACCTTTGTTTCCAGATGCACTCCTGTAATATAGGGCTGTCCCAAAATCACTGCATATGAGGAATTGTCTTGCACAAAGAAGTGTTGCTCTTCTTGTACATCACCAATTGTCACTTTTACATTAGGACATGCAGCATAAAGCTCTCCTGAATAATTATTTGTAGCCCTCATATGCCAACCATGATCAATGTCTACAGGCCATGCACCATTTTCATACAATCTATGCTCAATGACATTTATCTCAAACCCATGGTCAAGTAAAGCAACACAAGGAGTTTCACGCTCCCCTATTTTCACTACCGTTTCAGTGGTAGCTCTATCTCAATGATTTCTTGTGTAGTGACTTCGAGGAATCAATCCTAGAGTCTCTTCCCTATATTGTTGCATATGCCTTACTCCACCATGCATATTGCTACAAGACAATGCATTTTTAGCCACTTTCTTCTCTTTTCCACATTCTATCCACTGATTAGTAGCATCCTGCATAGATAATCCAATACTTACTTCATGCTCATATTCAGCCCAAATACCCAACAAACCAATTTCCTCTTCAAATTGCAGTAATGCACTAGTGGTATCACCAAGAAACTTATGCTTCCTCTTAATTATGGCAATGATCTCATCATGAAATTCTCGCTTGGCGATGCCAAGCACCTCTCCCAAGGTGAAATCCACCCAACTGTTCAAGATCCATTTTTCAAGAATCTTCTTAAGATCTGTGGCTGTCTCAATGTCAGATTGCAACTTATATCCTAGTTGCTTGCCCTTCTTTTTGCCCTCTTGTTTGTTATCCTATTTTTGCTCTTGATTGACCTCTTCCATATTGCACCTTTAGGCTGATCCACACTTCTTCTTATCATTCTTTTAGATGTCATTGCATTATCTTCATCTCTTTTTCATTTTTCTTTCACAAGTACATCCGTGTTTTGTACCTTTGCTAAATATGCATACAGTGAATATGCATCTACCGGTGATTCCCAACCACTTATGCCATGAATTTCTTGCCCTACATGAGACATTTCACTATCAGTGACCTTTCTCTTTTCAACTACATGTAAAGCATGTGTCCATATTTCAACCTTTGGACCAACCGTCACTTGGTCATGCATTCTATCCAACTGTAGAACAAAAGTAGAAGCATGCACCGCCGCATAAGCATTTCGAACAGCCAAGTCCTGCAACAACTTTTGCATACCTCCCTTTCCAAAATTCAAAGGTTTCTTGTGCATGGATCTTGCCATATTTCCAAAAGATGAGCTGTCGTGCCAAGGCCTCCTGATAGGCAACACAATCCTTTCTCTCATGCTGCAAACTATCACACCACATACATCTTTTTCCTAGCTTAGGGACTGTTGCCCATCCCCTTTCCTCTTGTCCATTTTCATCCAATTTTGCAACCTTCAATTGAAGATCCTGCATGCCTTGACCAATTCATCTAAGACATCTTCCCTAACAGAGGGAATAATAGCAGGTACAACCATAGGGTTAGCCACAGAAGTAGGTGGCTTACTAGATACATCAACTGTCTTGCCCGTAACAGTGGGCAAGCTAGAGACATGCAATCTTTCTCTTCTTCTATGCTTCTTCACAAGTGTAACAATAACTTCCTTGACATGTCTCCACTTTGTTTTCAAACCTGTCTCTGTAGTCTAATCCTCTAGCAAATCATCAAGCTTCTCTTGAAGCTGAGGATCAGTTGCCTGTAGAAACAATTCAATTTTATGGTTTGCAAGAGCTTGCCATTCGACAAGATCATACTGCTCAAATCAACTTTCAAATTCTCTTAACAATTCTATAGCCACAAGACCCTTATTGGGTTGTAAAACCCACTCTTGAAAAGTCCTGCACGTAATCAAACTAGTATCTTCAATGTAAAATTCTTCCCTGAGTGTCTTCTTGAAAGCTACCCAGTTAGCATCCTGCAAGTATAATTTAGTAATCCGTGCTTTTAGTTCATGTACAGTAACACATACAAAATACCAACTCCATGCAGGTTGATCCACCCCAAAGAATTCCATCTTCTGAGCATAGGTATGTACATATGCAGATACATTCCTGCCATTGAATAACTTCACCTCATGCTCAATTGCTTGTAAAGCATTCATCACAACACTTTCTATTTGAGCATAAGCTTGCATCACCTATTGCTCTTGTTGTACCTGCATAAGCATATTCATATTTTGCACCAACTATTGCAAAACATCACTGGAGATTGTGTTTGAAGGTTCTCCCATCTTATCCTTCCTTCTTCAAGTGACCTTTCATGTTGGGTTCACCAATGTCAAAGGGATTTTTGTCAAAAGGTCGAATCCACCGCGGATCAAAGGTAGAAGGAAGTAGAGATAGGAGATGGAAGAGAAGAAAGAGAATACACAAGTGGTAAACATGACAAAGACAAAGCACAATGAATTGAATCAATATGTATTGAAAGAACTTGGAATCCTTGCACTACTCAGAAGCAATCTCCAGGCATTAGATCTCTTGGAGTTTCTTTGTAGAACAAAACGTGCATCAAAATTACAGCTCTATCTCTGCTGCTCATAGCCCAAATCTGATGGCTCCATTGGCTCCGAAAGGAGGGTAAAACCCCAGAACACTTGCTCACGGATCTCCCATATCACTTCTTCTTCCTCTTTCAGTTCAAATTGCAGTTTCCAACCTGTCAGCAGCGATCGCGACGCACGCGATTTTGTCAATCTGTTTTTTTTATGAAAATCCCATAACTAGCTAAAAAAGTAACTTGCTTTTTGCATGCCATCCTAATCTACAGGATTTTCTAACATTTTTGTATTTTTATAATAAATAAGATAAAAAATAGGCTAAAATTATCCGAAAATCTAGTATTTTCGGATAATCCATGTAACTCACACTAATACTAATGACTCAGTTCACATTGACTCTCTTCATCAATAAAGAAGTTGGATGGTGATGCATTCCATGCTTTTTCACACTATATCCGCATAGCATCACAACAACGCACACTTACTTCTACATAGACTTTATTCTCACATGCAATTACTTCCACTCTCACGTACACTTACTTCCATATACTTATCGCATAGACTTTACTTCAACTTTCACTTCCACTTCCACACACACTTACTTCCGCATACCTACTTTTGGACCCCTACACACCTACTTTCAAGCATGTACTCTCTAGTCTCATACACACTTACTGCCACACATGCACTTAACTCACTTCCCCACACAGTTTACTCCCACACACACTTATACCCATACACTTCCATACCATTCAGACTTCCCTACATTATGCTACTTGTGCATTGCCAAACTTGTGCACATGTACTCACTTTAGTGCACTCATGCACTTGACCTTAGGCAACACCATTCACGACATCATGTCACACACTTTAGTATGCATACACTAGCACACGCTTCAACACAACAGCTAACTATTGACATAATTAGGGCACTTGTTTTGGTAAGTCTTTTAGTCATTTGGGGATACACCTTAGTGTGTGAGTAGTAAGGCAAAGTAGAGCCCAAATACAATAAGATCTTGGTATACCCTACTCAGTCTTAGCACACCTAGGCACTACATGTATATGAGTAAGTTGTATATCATTCATATTTGTAACTTAGGCACATTACACATAGTCATTTCTAGGGCATTCTTCACACAATAAGGTTAGGGCATTTAACTCATGAGCATATTCACTTTACACCAAGGATAAGTCCCTCATAGGTTTCCTATACCTAGGGTCACTTCTCTCGTAGCTAGGCACAACATTGCTATGTTTAGATCACTAGGATCTAGTTCACACTGAATTAGGCACAACTATTAGGCCTAAGTCACCTAAGTTGCATTTTACATCACCACCTAGAAATTTATGCACAAGTCGGAAAGAACCTCCACAAGGGGAATGGGGAGGTCACTAAAGAATATGTAAGAATATTACATGAGAAAATAGAAGAGTTTTTTAAAATCACATTTTCATATGTATTTTACATATAAAGGGATGTCATTTAAAGGGGTATTTACATATTAAATTCAAAAAAGGTATCATTTAAAGGGGGTACGCATGTTTTACATATAGAAGGGTGTCATGTAAAGTCACAAATTGAATAAAAAAGGGTGTGTTTTATTCATAGATAAAGGTTTTTAAAAATAGGTTTTTAACACATATGATAGGGATGGTTTACATATAGTGACCCCCCCCCCTCTCCCCAAGGGGAGGATTTTATGATTTCAACACATTGTGGGCTACATTCAAAGGGTGCACCAAGGTTGATGATTTGTGAGGAGTAGCCAACAATTGAGCCCACAATATCAACATCATCAAAGATTTAGACCACCCAAGTGTTGTGTTGCAAATTCCAAGATTTGACCCAACTGATCTTTCCTTGGTTTCTTTGAGCTAAAATCAAGTTTGTTTTACTCACTTCATTGACCAAGAAATATCAATGGAGTGGCTTGCCTAGTGCATCATTGCTAAACTTAAAAAAGCATTGGACCAAACCGTCCTTCAATCAACACACTTGCTTGCTCATTGACCATCCTTAAAAGACCAATTTCTTATAAGCTATTAAAGGGAAAAGTGGACCACCACAAAGGACCAGGTGCAACTATAATCAAAGTGTCCTTTTAGGAGAACTTTGTGTGGCAAGTCAACTTGAAGGCTCCAATTTGTTAGCATACATAGTAACCTATCTTTGCAAGCTTCCATGTTGATTGTTTGATTTGTATGTGCTTGTCAACCTCCAATATAATCCAAAAATTTCTAATCAATGGATCTTTGAAACCACCACAACAAATATCACTTTCTATAAACTACACCATTTGTACAAATAGAATAAAATTCATTTGTTCAAAAAAAAAGTAAATAAATTAAAAAATAATAATTGACACACATGAGACCATCTTGACATTATAGCTGGAAAGCTATCTACTACCACTAAGAAGGATGGAACCAAGCATACAAATTGAATTGCATTAATTTGTGCAAGAATGGAATTGTGCAAAGTCTATGATATCTAAGTGAGTTTGTCCAAGTACATTTTTTTTGTTCTCATAATTCTCATGACTTTCATTGTTGAAAATGTATAGATGGAAGCTCCAATCATAAAAATGATTGACCCTGAATTCTATACTCTAATTAGGAACAAAGGAAAATTTGTATTCACCATATAGATTGATGTAACAAGTAAAACTGACAACCCACCACATGGGGTCTAGGGGATCTCAAATTCTAGATAATCAAAGACTTTGAGGAGTTGGTTAATGACAATTACATGGCTAAAGGACTAGTTGGACTTGTGTTCTACAACTTTATGCTAAGTATGCAATGAACTAGATCACCTAATCACATGCTTGAGCTTCATTTGTAACTATGACCCTAGTTCTGAAACGAGTGGGTTAGGCGCTATTGGGTAAGGGGAAGCAAATAGTCAATAAAGTGACACTCACACCACAACTCGTAGACCTTGCATTAGGAATAGGAATTGAAGAAGCAAAGCATAGAGGACCCAACAGAGTAAAATTTATAGGATTATATTTCCAAAAGGTTTTTGAAATTATAGTTTGAAAAAACATGTAAGTCTAGTAAAGTCAAAATGGTCATTTTATGGCCTTAAATCACATATTCAAGAATTTGGAAATTTTCATAAAGTTTGGGAATTTCTAATGTGATTAATATTTGGACACATGTTCAAATCTTATCCCCTTACTTGAAGGTGAAATTTTTATTAGATCCTATATAAGCAATCCCCCCCAAGTCCCACTCTCAAATATGGGGTTAAGATTTAGCCACTTGGTCAAATCTTTACTCCTTATTTGAAAGTGCAACTTGGAAGATTTCCAAATTCTCTAATATGGTATTCTTATAGCATGTAAAGAAAGGGTATTTCTTAATACCCTTTGAACGCATGTCATATAGATGATTTTTTTAATAGGTACACCCCTGAGGGTCTCATACTAACATCTCAATGACTCCCAAGCTTGCTAGCTTTCGATGTATGTTGAATCAAGGTAAAAACATATCAAATTTACCAATAATGATGGGATGGAGTGCACCTACGTTTCTTTATTTCTAAGAATGAAGAAGTGTTAGATCAAGTGGGATTTGATTGCTAGGATTCAATGTTGCAACTCATTGAACATAAATTCTCAAAATAATACAAAATAACTAATATGAGGCTAGGATGGCATTGAACTTGAACATTCAAAAGGTATAGTTTGTCCTATCAATATTTTTTGAAGGTGGGTGGATGAATATGTAGGGTTTGTAGCATTGTGTAGCATGTTGCTCCTTTCTTTAATATTGCTATTGTTACCACTAAATGGCATCACTCCTTTCTACTACAAAAGCCAAATTTTTTACATCAAGTTGTTTTTAAGAGTGCTTAGCACTTTGATACCATGAAAGAAAACACATCACATTGAAAGATAGCAACAAAGTCAAGTACAAGAAAGATAATATGAGAGAATAAAGTTTGTTCTCTCTTACTAAACTAGTACAATGGATTGTTGTAGACTCTCTCCACCCATACACTCCTATGAGCTTCAATGGTGATCTAGAAAGATACTAGATGGAGGACAGTAAGTGCAAAATGTATGAGTACTTAATAATGACTTTATGCAGAAGGGTAGCATTGCCTATGTATATGTAGCACTAGAGGTCCACTAGTCAGAGACAGACATGGATGGTGCATCTTGACTCATCACCCATGTGGTTTGATTCACCACTGGCCATCACACATGAATTGAGGATATGATAGTCTAAGAAACATTTCTTATATTGTTGGATTGTTGAAGGGGCCACAACCAAATGCCCTAGCTAGGGCTAGTTAGGACCTCATCGATTAGTGTACATCTAATAACTCATAATGGAGTAAAAACCACTCCTTTTGTTACCTATTTATCATTGTTCAAATAGGCTCTAGGATCCTTTGATTATGTGTGCCTGATAACCAATCACCTAGGATATACTAGTACCTTCATTACCTATTTCTCACTTAATCAAAGGGTCAAGTTCCACATAGGCCATCTCAGATACATTTGATCTTTAAGACTAGATCCATTCCTGTGTTTAATATGGGAACTACTCCAATTCCCCATGCCCATGATGGCTTCTCCTCATTTGGGGGCTTTATAACATTTAGCATTTTGAGCATATATGGGTGAGTAAGAGGTTGGCATTTGAGTTACCCCCACCATTCATACAAGACATACAACTGCAAGAGGGATATAGCTAGGATGAAGTACAATAAAATTTTCGAATACAAATACATATCAGAATTAAGAACTCCACACATGTGATGTACTAGTAAGCATCATATTTGGAAACATCAAGAATTCCAGACATGTAATGTGCTAATAAATAACAGATTTGTAATTTGTACTTTCAATATGATATATATTAGCACATGTAATGTGCTAATAATGTGCACATAAATATCATATTGTAGTTGGATACTTTGATTTCTCATCTTTTATAAGAAGTGTAATACGCCCATCTTGCTCTCAATCACTTCTCACCATTTGCACACTTAGGATGAGAACCAAAATCCACATAAAAATTATATGTTAATGAACTATTCACAAAATGAATGACAAGAAACTTGTTGGTTGGAATACTGTATCACACAACTACTCTAATCATCATTAGTTTTGTTGGAATATTGATTTATATATACATTCTAGCCACTCCCGCACTTATTGAAAGACCACAAAGATGAGGGAAGCACAAAACCTCTACTCAAATAAGGAAATATAAATATTGCATTGTTTTAGCAAATTTCCTAACTTTTCCATTGCTTAATTCCTTATCTCATTCACATAACTTTTTCCTTATAATTGAATCCCATATAAAGCCTTGTGCTTCTCTTAACCCCACCCCAACATAACCCCCCCTCCCCGCTCTTACTTTCCCCCTTTTAGGGGATTCAATTCACATAAACCCCCTATATCACATGCATTCAAATCTTATTTATAGAAATTTTTATTTGTGAATTTGTTGTGCTTCTCTTAAACCCACCCCAACATAACCCCCTCCACCCCGCTCTTTCTTTCCCCCTTTTGGGGGAATCACTTCACATAAACCCTATATCACATGCATTCAAATCTTATTTATAGAAAATTTTATCTATGAATTTGTCATTGTAGATTGAGACATCCTTCTTCATAAATGTATAACTATTCTCCAAAATCATGAAAGCCTCTCCTTTTGTAAGGCATTTTGTATATACCATAAATATGATATTTTCTTAATGTGTGAACTTGAGTGATAGGTTGCGGCACCAACCCAAACCCCCCCCCCCCCCCTTCCCCATTCACATCCACATGTATTAGAAAACCACTAAGGCAACTTGGGTTTCAATTACATAGCCCAAAGTGCAAAGCCTCTATTAACATAAGTAAAAACAAATAATACATGATTTTGCAAGCCTTTTACCTTTTTGCATCGTGTAAAAACTTACCAGATCAATAAGCTTTCATATATTAACCTAACTTTGCCTTTGTAGCTTAATCATCATAGAAGCCTTGTTCTTGTTTTACTACTAAAAGAAACACAAACTTTAGGAAACAGGACACTCACATCAAAGTTCACTTATGATCATATTGTCATTGATGAGTTTATATTAGGATTGTACACTCTATTAGGGCATATGGAATAAATTACCTAATGGCCAAAGCAAAATGTGAATGCCATAAAAACATCTAGAAGGAAATAATGTAACATGAAGAAGTTCACATAGGTGCATAAAGAACAAGTTGTGAGTGATAGTGATGCATTGTATTACATTAACTTCTAAGTTAAATAAAATACAACTAGTGGCATGATTTATGATAATTGTTAAAGCTTGCAAAAGGTAGTTAAGGAGTTATATTATTTTCACTTGATTGAGCATAGTAATCCATCATAATTGATTGAGCATCTTGAATCTACTTTGTAATGTGCATGCCTTTTTACTTTTACAATATAGTATAATTATAAATTCCACTTATGAACCCATATATTTGCAAATAATGGTCATTTTAGCTCGTTGAATACTACAAGAGAAAAGCCCATTGGCTCCTTTCCTTATTTCTCCATTGGGTCCTCATAGATTTGAATAGATGCATGTAGTCCCTTTTTTTAATGTTAGACACACACATTGAAACTCCCATGGGAAGGGGGGATGCTTTATAAGCTTACCTACCACCATTTGAACTTGGCAAAAAGTTGACCCTTATCTTGAAGAATAAATATCCACATTTTCTTATATAATCTCACATAAGTAGTATAAAAGAGAAAGATCCTCTCAAATATTGAGCAATCATTTCCCATAGAGATTGAAATACTCAAGGTCTAGAGGATTTTTTGCTAGCTGCTATCCCAATTTACATGTAATTTTCTTTATTCCTTGCCCATCAAATAAGCTTCACATGTTTGTTGCATTGCACCAAAGTTTGATAAGTTGCCAAATTGCTCATGCTAAAGCTCATTAGTGCCTTCATCAACAATGGTGATTGTAAGAGTTGCAAGCTCATATAGGTTGTTTTGACCAATTGCTTTGTTATTATAGAGCCAAAACCATCAACTTGAATCTCTACCCCCATATTTTTGAAGATTTTTGAAGTCATAAACTATAAATAAGGCTGCAATATAGCTAATTCTTCTTGATTTGTAGCAAATGAGATTTGTTCCTTCAACTAGACATTCTAATTGTGTCGATTATAACTTATCATGGTGATGGGTTCTCTTAGAGGCTTATAGAAGTGTATCTCTCTTTCTTGCTAGTCATGTGATAGGAAGCTCCACTATTGGACACCTAATGTTCATTTATGTTTGAAGTTTGAAATGAGGAACAAACCTCCTTAATCATTAAGAATAAATCCATCTCAACTTTAACGATGTTCATAGAGTATTTGCATTTTGAAGGAGACCTTCTAGTACCATACTTTTTATCACTCTCTTAATAATGGCACTTTACTTTGGACCTCCTCTCTCCACCTTTTTCTTTTGGAGTTTGTTTTGAATGTAGTTTTTTCACCATTTCTTCCATCTTGGCTCTTTAGCTATATTTTCTTCTCTAGTAGGTAATATGACACTAAACTCCTTAAAAGTGATAATAGGAGATCTAACATATATACATGTGACTGGGACATCCCAATTGGTGGAAAAACTTTAATGCATCTCTTAAATTGCTACTCAATAGTTTATGATATTCAAATTGTTGCCATTTGGTCACACACATTCTTGATCCATGTAATAAATATCCTTGATGCTTCTCCATCAGAAAGATTTTTGGTTGCAAACTAGTTCTCTATGTTTTGAATCCTTGTTTGGTTTTGTGTCTCATATTAGCATCTCAGTGACTCCCAAGCTTGTGGCTAGCTTTTGATGCATGTTGAATCAAGGTAACAACATATCAAATGTACCAACAACGATGGGATGGAGTGCATGTTTCTTTGTTTCTAAGAATGAAGAAGCATTGGATCAAAAGGGATTTGATTGCTAGGATCTCTTGGATCTAATGTTGCAAATCATTCAATATAAATCCTCAAAATGAGCTAATATGAGGCCAGGATGGCATTGAACTTGAACATTCAAAAGGTATAGTTTGTCTTATCAAGAAATTTGGAAGGTGGGTGGATGAATATGTAGGGTCGTGTAGCATGTTGTTGCTTTCTTTGATATTGCTATTGCTACCACTAAATGACATCACTCTTCATCTTTTCTACTACAAAAGTCTAATTTGTTTACATTAAGTTGTTAGTAAGAGTGCTTAGTGCTTTGATACCATGAAAGAAAACATGGCACTTTGAAAGATAGCAATAAATACAAGCGCAAGAAATATAATATGAGAGAACAAAGATTTTTCTCTCTTACTAAACTAGTACATGTTGAGATGTCGAGCTCTACATGAGCTTGCATCCACTATGTGCCTTGGTGATATGGCATGATATTATTCACTAGCATCTTAGGTAATCAACATGAGGATATGCTAGTGATTCTATAGTTAGACTACATCCATGTAGTCCATCCTTGATTATGGCACATTTATTGTGCCATCTCTTCTTTCCTAGCGGGTTCACACTTCCTGATCACTTGTACATATGTTGTGGTACTTTTATATTATTTTTCTATCATGTTATAGACTTAGTTATTTTGTGTGGAAGAAGAAGAAAGAAGAAGAAGAAGATTTCAACCCTATCTCTCAGTGTGCTCAAGACTCCATTGCTTGCATGTGTGTGTGTGTGTGTGTGTGTGTGTGTGTGTGTGTGTGTGTGTGTGTGTGTGTGTGTGTGTGTGTGTGTGTGTGTGTGTGTGTGTGTGTGTGTGTGTGTGTGTGTGTGTGTGTGTGTGCTCTTAAGTGTTTCGCCTTTCTCCCATCTTGTTTGTTTTCATGGTATCAAAGGCATCCAATGGCTACCTGGAGCTTGATTGAAGGCTCAGGTGAAGGCATTGGAGCATGAAAGGAAGCAAGAAAGCAATGGGAAAGTATACTTGCAAGTGGTCCTAACAGTAATTTTTAGGTATACTATAATTATAGTTGTGTCCACTGTTTATAAGTGCACACGTTATAGATTTTGAATATATAAGGTTTCAAGTATCTGCTAGGTTGTAGACAAAAAATATATTTTCATACAAATTATAGATTGTAGATATTGTTGTGTAGTTAGTAAAAACAGATTGCATGTTTAGTTGTGGTACACCTGGTATGAGCTTGCTTGCAGATTGTAAGTTTTTGCAAGGTTTTCAATTTTGCCAAAATCTCTAACAACTTCAAACAGATAGTCAATGACATGCATGGAAGTTCAGGATGACAAATTTCTTGAAGGACAAAGGTGTTTAGAACTACATTCAAGAAGACATGGCAGTAGCACCTAAAGTTCCTATCAAAATGCTATTGCAGAATAGTTAAAGGCTAAGAAAGATTGGGAGCAGACATAGAGTAAAATCATGTATTGGCTATCTGTCAGTGTCCATGATAGCATGAAGGGCTATTCATAAGAATTTGAAACCCTCGCTATTGCATAGAAACTTTTGACAAGGCTATTTGAAGTAAATACAAAGGTTAGAAAGCTGCAACTCAAGTCAAAGATAAATCAAGTGAAAAGAATAAACTTGTCCATTAATGATTATGCCTTGAAGATCAAGAGTATTGTGGAAGCTCTTGGATCTATCATCAGTGTAGTGGTTGATGATGATGATGTTGTGCGCACATACTTAGATAGACTTAGAGATGAGTACAAGAGCTTGGGGTCATCTATGAATACAAAGGATGATATCCCTGATTTTATAGACTTGATTCCTATGATGATACTTGAGGATAAGAACCTTGGCTTGGATTCTTCTTCTTCTCAAAGCAAAAACAAGCTTGAACAGGTATTTTACTCTACTAGTAGAGATAGAGGTTGTGGCAGAGGCCAAGGTTGTGGTTTTGGTCAAGGTTATGATGCACAACAAAATAGAGGAGGACATCAATCTTGAGGAAGGGCGAGCCAAAGAGGACAAGTTGTAGATTCTAATATGCTACATAATTCCAGTGATAATAGAGAATGCTAACATTGTGGTAAAAAAGGCCACGTTTCCAAAAATTGTTTCAAAAAGAAGGCTAAAATTAGAAATGAGAAAAAGCAACAAGATAACTATGCATCCAATAGCAAAAAAATGATGATAGAAGTGAACATTTGTTTATTGTGTAGCACTTAATGAATATTATGAATACTGATGGTTCATCAAAGAATGATGTATGGTATGCAGATTCAGGTGCCTCTAACCATATGACTTTCCATGGAGAGTGGTTTAGAGAGATGTGTAGTTCAGAGTCCTCGGGTTATGTGGAGACAAGGAATGATCAAATCACCCCATTACTCATGTTGAAAATGTTTCTTTAAGTATACATGATGGCATAACTAAGTACTCAACTGATGTGCTACATGTACCAAATATTACAAAAAAATTGGTTTCTATTGGCCAGATGGTAGAATAGGGATTGCAGGTTCGGTTCACATCTAATGGTTGTTATGTAGAAGATCTAAAAAATGATTGCAGGTTGATTGCAAATGGAAAACATGCTGGAAGATTGCTTACTCTTGATGTAGGTATACCGAAAATAGATGCTCCAATATTTGTATAAGATTCAAGTATTATGGCTGACATTGAAATTTAGCATAAGAGAATCAGTCATGTGAATGTGCAAGAGCTGAAAGACATGCACTCAAAAAAGATTGTGGATGGCTTGCCTAAGTTTAGATTTGATGGGATGCACAATATGTAAAGCATGTCAACTTGGAAAGCAAGAAAGGCATGCATTTCCATATGAAAAGTATGTATGCAAGAAGCCATTTGAATTGATACATTTTGATGTGTGGGATCCTACAAAGATTGCAACTTTGAGTGGTTGCAAGTATTATGTTTCCTTCATTGATGATCATACTTGCAAAGTATAGGTTTATTCTATACATTATAAAAGTGTGGTGTTCACTCACTTTAAAAGCTTTAATGACTTGGTTGAGAAGGAGACATGATTGCATATTAAATGCTTAAGATAAATGGAGGGGGAGAATATCTCTCAAATGAGTTTTTTGATTTCTTGCAGAAAAATGGTATACAAAGGTAGTATATAAGTAGATATACTCCACAACAAAATGGAGTTGCTAAGCGAAATAACAAGCATATTGCAAAAGCGGCTCATGCATTGATGTTAAAAAAAAAAATTGCCTCATTACTATTGAGTTGAAGTAGTTGCTCTTGCTATATACATTATGAATAAGACACCCATTGTTGTTGTATATGATATGATTCCCAAAGAGAAGTTTATGGGTAGAAAGCCAAATCTGTCTCATTTTAAAGTATTTACAAGGCCACAAATCTAAAAGACATGACATGTTGCCAAAGGGTATGCATAGACTCATGGAATTGATTATGAGGAGAATTTTGCTCCAATGGCTAAAATGGTAAATATAAGGGCTGTCATAGGAGTGGATGCATCAAAAGGTTGCATCATGCATCAAATGGATACTAAGAATGCCTTCTTGTAGGGGGAATTGCATGTCAAATTTTATGTGGTGTAGCCACCTTGTTATGTGAATGAGAATAATCCAAATTATGTATGCAAGCTTTGTAAGGCCTTGGATGGGGGTTGAAGCAAGCACCTAGGTCATGGCATGAAAAGATTGTAGAATGCCTTGTTAGAATTGGATTTCATAGAGCATAGTTGATCACTCACTCTATATATATGAGAGTGATGCAAGTATTGTGGTCATTACTATATATGTGGATGATTTGATAATTGTGGATGATAGTGAGATAGAGATTGAACATGTGAGGGATCTCCTCAAGGCTGAATTTGAGATGAAGTATTTGGGAGAGCTACACTATTTTCTTGGTATGGAGATCATTAGGACTCCAAAAGGGTATATAATTGTCACAAAGATAGTATGCATTGGATATGTTGAAGAAGTATGGTATGGTTGATTGCAAGCCTATTTCTATACCTTTAGATGTTAATACCAAGCTTAGTTCACATGTGAGTGACTTGATTGAGAATGTCACTGTGTATCAAAATATTGTGGGAAGCCTTATCTATTTGACGAATCACTAGGCCAAACTATAAAAACTACATGGTTGATTTGGAGAGTCAATTTATGCACATTCCATGAAAGCCACATTTGGATGTAGTCTAACACACATTATGCTATGTTAAGTCCACTATGCTTTATTCTATAATGCAAGTGTACCATTGGATTTACATGATAGGCTTTCCTATTCGCTGACAAGCATCACATCATTTATAGTAGTCATAGGCATCTATATGCAATGTAAGCCACCAATAACTAGTGAGCATGGCCATTCTGTGTGTCGCTTCTCCCGCAAAGTGTCTGCCACAAGGCTTGTCATGGCATGCTTTCAGCATTATCCCAATCTCATCCCCTACAACACATCTCCACAGTACTTCATCTTTGCCTCTCTTATACAAAGCACCACCTAGCAGGGTGTTAGAAGTCTGAAACAAAGACAAAGAGGGTTGGACTCAACAGTGTAGAGCAATGAGCTCTCACACATTTCTTCTATTCTTCCATTCCACACATCACTAAAGAGAATAGTTACAACTTAAGGTCTAGGACACCCAACAACATGCCTTCCTAGTACTTTTCTTACTAAGGTCACGACGAATGATCACTTGCATGAAACCTACTAGGTTTTACATCAAAGAATCATGCCTACCACCCTTTTGTCTGAGCTTTAGAATTTTGTGCTTTGATAAGCCATGCACTCTTTTCTAAATGCAACTCAATGAAATGAAATTAATGAATATGTAACATGCGACCCTTTTCTAAATACAACATTGTTAATGAAGTTCATGTGACATGCAACCATTAATCTGTTCGACAACATCTTTGCATGCAACGTGCAATGTCCATTGTTTCATTTTCATGCCGTGCAACGGACGTTAACAATTCTTTCCATCCGAGTCATAACAAGAAAGTTATTGAATAATGCAAGATACTCTTTTCCTTCACGGCCAATGAACTTAACAATTTCCTCTTTAACCCTAGGCAATATGCGTTTTAGACTTCCACTTTGAAAATGCACGACAAGGCAATTTGCGACTAAGTTCATAGGGCGAGTAAGATTTACATTCATAACTTTGGAGATGCAAATGATCCAATATCATGGTATGCACCAATCCTTATGTGGGCTTGTGGATCCGCGGTGATGTCCACGTGTATGTTCGGGGAGGAACCTCCCGCGGGTGTGCCTTGCGTCTTCTTGGGAGCCATCGTAGACATGATTATGGACTCTGGGTTGCCTTTGCCCTTACGCGATTTGTGAATCCTGTCTGAGCTTGGTAAACAGCCTCAAAGACTGCTCGCTTATTCCTTATGCAAGAGTACCTTTAGAATTGTGGGTTATAAGCACCCGAGCCAAAACCCGCGTATATAAGGCCTAAAGTAGCCTTATCCTTAGAAGGCTCTAGGGAAACTTCTGTGACGTGGGAGGAAAAAGGGGGTAATGATTAGAGTAGAGGTCGACGACAAAAAAGGGAAAAAAAGTAATGATTATAGCGATGATGGCAAGGGGTATGGACGGCATCCCAGTGCCATAGGCAGACCGTGGCGCAACAGGCGATGGAAGGGCGATGGCAGCGGCAGAATCGTCTGATCTTTCCCCTTTTGTCATGGCAGCATTTGGACTCTCCACTCTGATCGTGCCTTCCCGTGCCTTTTGTTCCTAGTGCGGCAGCCTCCTCCCTTCCTCACGGCAGCGTACCCCTCTCTCCTCTCTGATCGTTCACCTCCCTTCGATCCTCCAGCACGCAGCCTTCTCCTCCAACAACACAGCCGCCTCACTCCCCCCCTTTCCACTTGACCACAGGGGGGTTCATATAGCCTTAGGGGGGGGAAGATGGTGGCCACCACATGGCTGATGCATGGCTCCCCCCTCATGCAACCCACACCACTCTTCATTAGGTCATTCCTCCCCACACTCCCTCTCCTCCAGCCATGCATCGACTAGGGGGAAGGGATAATTATTAAAAAAAATTGACTTAAATTTCTTCATTTATCCTAATTGCCCCTTCAAAAGGGGTGTTCTTCTGCAGGTTTTTTTGGTCTTCAACCACGGCCTTGATTTCACAATGAGGAGGCCTCATTTTTGCATGTGCGGGGTACAGATTACGATGTGGGAGATAACCTTGCACAGGTTTTACACGGCATGCAGGGAGTCAAGTTCAATAATATTTTTGAGTGGAAATACTACATTCTCTCCCCCTTGGAGGAATCTAGATGTCCTCATCTCGAGAAGAACTGGGGATATTGTCGCTTGAGAGTACTTTCATCCATCCAAGTGGCATCCTCCTTGGGATAATCTTTCCACTGGACGAGACATTCTCTCAAGTTTCTGGATCTCAATTGCCTCTCCCTAACATCTAAGATCCTGTCAGGCCATAGCTCAAGGACTCCTTGGCTAGGCATTACAACTTGTTGATCATCAAATATATGGCTAAGATTAGGTACATGCTTTTTCAGTAGGTTGATGTGGAATACATTATGAACCTTTAGGTTATCAGGGAGTTGCAGTCTATCTGAGAAGTTTAAAGGACTTCGACAATAGTGCCCATACAATGCTTGAAAAGGGGTCATCTGAATGCTTTGTTGATAAGAAGCATTGTAGGCAAATTCAACCAATGGCAAGTATTGAATCCCTCTTTTTGGTTCATGGCAGCAGTGTGCCCTTAGCATATCTTCAATGACTTGGTTGACTTGCTCCGTTTGACCATCGGTTTGGGGACGGTAAGTTGTACTAAAATAGAGTTGAGTCCCAATGGCTTCGAAGATAGTTCTCCAGAAGTGTGATGTGAAGAGAGAATCACGATCACTAATGATTCTTCTGGGAAACCCATGTAGTTTGAATATCTCCTTGATTAATAATCTTGCAACGTCAGAGGCTTTATAGTTTGTCTTAATAGGAATAAGGTGTGCAACCTTGGTGAGCATATCCACCATAACCATAATGGAGTTATATCCTCCCTGGACTTGGGGTAGGCCAACAACAAAGTCCATACTAATGAATTCGCATTTCATTTGGGGAATGTCAAGTGGTTGCAACTTTCCTGGCATTTTGACATGTTCGGCCTTAATACGTTGACAAGACAAACACTCAGTGACATATTCGAGAACGTCACCTTTAAGCCTCTCTCAATAGTAGCTCTTTCTGACTGCATTGAGGGTCTTGGCATAGTCAGGATGTCCTGAGAAAGGGGAGTCATGAGCTTCCCAAAGTATCTTCTGCTTGAGTGACTGGCTTGCTGGTATACATAGTCTCGTTCTATAGTAGACAAGTCCACTATTGATAGAGAATTCCTAATACTTAGCTTGTAGCTTCGGGTCTTGATCCTTGATAGGTATCTCCCTTAGCATCTTTTGATAGGTTGGATCATGGCATCCTTCTTCTCTAGCTAGCTCAAGTATTGGGTTGTTTGGCATAGATACCTTTGTGGCTAGAGATCTAGCTGTTGATGAATTTTGTAAGATTAGAAAATAATCTTTCTTCTTCTAGAATAGCATTGGAGCTCCCCATGGTGAACTGCTAGGATGGATGTAGCCCTGATCTAACAGTTGCTTGAGTTGCTCCTTCAGCTCAATTACTTCCAGGATGGACATTCCATAAGGCCTCTTTGGAATTGGCGCAGCTCCCACTTCCCTTTGAGGTGGAAGTTTTGTCAGCTCTTCAGGAAATACGTCTGCGTACTCCTTTAGCCATGAAGATTCTTCACTAGATTCCTGATTCTGATCTAGCTTATTAACCTTAATCAAGTAGATAGGTAGTCCCTTTCTAAGTCCCTTTATAATCTGAGATGCTTTGGCCGATTGAATTTTCGGCTTTCCAACCTCTCCTTGAGTTGTGACCAATTCCCCTTCAAAGTTTCGAAAGGAAACTTGGCCCTTTCCACAATGAATGTGGGCATCATTAGGTTTAAGCCAATCCACTCCAAGCAAACATTCATGGATACCTAGGTTCATGACTCTGAATCTGACCTAAGTCGATTTTCCTCCCAGAAAGAATTCCACCTTAGCAGTTTGCCTAGTACAAGTGACCTCATGACCATTTGCTAATTCCACAAGCAAGGTAGGTGCTTCTATTGTGGCTATTCCTAATCTTCTTGCACAAGCTGGTGAGATAAAGGAATGCGTACTGCCACAATCAATCAAGATTTTGAAGCCTTTACCTTGATAATCCGATGGTGTCTAAATCACCGAAAACTGGCAATTCGGGCCTTTCTTCTGAAGGATGACATGGACTGTTGCCCTCTCAAATTTCGCTTCCATGGTCGGGTCTTCTTCTTTGCACATTTCCCTATTGGCAATTTTGGTTTGAAGGAAGGCAACATGGTTTGCATCGACATAATAATATCCACCACTTATCATCCAGTATCTTTCTCGGTATAGTGGAGAAGCATCGTAGATGCGATACAGAAACCGCATTACTTGCATTCTCCATCCATAATTCGTAGAATGCATTGCCGATGTAAACATTGCTCGAAAGACTAGGAATTACTCCTAATCTTTGTCTCTAGGTAAAATTTAAAAAAAAAACATATATCAGCAAGAGAAAGGGGAAACTATCTCACATCTCAAGCTACAATTACCAAGTTTTTTAATTTCTTTTGGCTCTGATACCATTTGTAATGTACCTGCCTTGATTACGCGATGAGTAATGTTTTAGTAGTTGCCCAGAGTTTACCTTCCAGCTGTTGTCATCCGTACTCTAACCAGAATGATCCAATTTTGTCCAGCTAGTTAAACCTAGGTCTACCCTGTAGGAAAAGTGCCCAGTCGTTACCCATGGAGGACCAACCTGAAGGTTCCTAATTGACCTAACAGTCATGTATCAACAACTAGCTCACATCCCGAGATGTCCTTTAAGAGGCTTCTTGTCCAGAAGGAGCAACTGCCACTACCCTTGGCTTATGGAGTAAAACACTTTTTTCCAATAGTAGACTAAGGATTTATGAAATTCCTCACAGTGCTCTGGCACAGCCGCCGTATCTTTCCCCTAAGATAATTTACAGTTCGGTTCTAAGACCAAACCCTAGGAAAGTCAACAAATCAGTCCTTCCTAGAGTTTCTTCCTAGCATTTGTTTTTGGGGAAACCTCTTGGCTAACCGAGACCATCGTGCCATAGGACTGGATTCGTCGGGAATCCATCCACTTGCTTTCCTCTATGGAAGTTTTTAGTTATCTAATTACCTACCACATTACATGAAACATATAAAAACAGCTTCATTAATTAAAAAATCCTTTTATGCACAATTGTTTGTTTGCGTATTTTACTCATGGACATACAATCAAATTTTTTTTAAAAATCATTGAATATATTCCATAATGTGTTTTCTCCCGCCCATATAGGAGAAAAATTACAATTTCACGTGTTGTCTCATCCGGTCCATCTGCTTGTCACCAAGATCAAATCCACTTATAGCTAGCATTTTTAGATGTCCCAAGTAGAACTTGGGCCATACAGGGGACCAAGTAGTTCGTAGGTGCATAAAGGATTTACTAGTCAGAGCCCCCCTAGCACCCTATCCACCTCCTACTTAATATGATCCCTATTGGGAGACCTCTTGCCATTGGACCCGGTCCATGCTTCCAAGACAGTAAAAACATCCTGACTTGGTATGGGGATTCAACACCTATCCTTGGGGGATGTATAGGGCTCCTCAAGTTTTATATGTTCCAATACTTAATTCAATCAGGATCTAATCTAGAAAATCACAACAAGATTGATGTCTTCAAGCAGTTATGACTTCAATTAATCATGAAACTTTCAAGTGATGATTAATCTAGCAACAATCGGTAATTGAATTTCACATAATAAATTCTTCCCCTTGGAATTTAACTAAGGGTATCTATATTTTGGGGTCTCTAACTTCCTAGTTTAAGGTTTATTCTTGTAAGCAAGTTTCTTGGCCTTAAGTAGGACACAACTAATACGAATCTCAAATTGTGAAGCAGTGGTTGCCAAGAATGAAACCTTGTTGAGGTAGCTCGAATAAAAACTAAAGACCAAGCACGAGCTCATGGAGAAGAATGCTCTAAGACTAATTGAAGGGAGGTGAGCCCTAAAGTTGAAGAATGTGAGCGGAAGCAAGAGATATGGTGGAGAGAGAGAGAGAGAGAGAGGGAGAGAGAGAGAGGATGTGGGAACTCCAAAGGTCACAATGTGTGATCGTCCTTCCCTTTATTCAAATGTCACTGAAAGAATAAAGAATAAAGTGACACTGATGGATGCTTGCCACCTACAGCATATAGGTATATGGGTAACTAATATACGGTGTGGATACTATCAGTGTAACTAATAGAAAGGTAGCTAGGCACATGCGCCTTTACCCCCAATAAGCCATAGCTTCTTTGTAGGTCAAAAATAGATGCTTAAGTATCTCTTTTTGAGTGATGCACAAGACACAATTAGTGTCAATTCTCATTCTCCATACTCTAGAAAGTCTTCTTTTCCATGCCTTCCTATTTGCATGTGGGTAATTGTCCCTCCATTTTGTTGTGTACTTTGGTTGCAACATCTAACTTCTCCTTTCAAAAATTCATTCTACATTTCATCTATGTTTCGAGTTTCCCTTTGCATTCTCCAACCTTTGCCATATTTTAGTAGATCCAATCTGTGAAGAGGATGGATAGACTTCTCTTTTTTCCCACATTGTCTCCTAAACACGTGCCTTTTCTTTCTCCCTCACAGTGAACTCAGCTGCAATTTTCTCCATCATGTTCAAATCTCCCTAAGACTAGTTCTACACATCTTTCAACCTCAGGAGTCCTTTTTGGGTGATTTTGTTTACGAATTTTGGCCATCTCTTGATAGGAGACTAGAGTTTTTGAAGGCATGTTGAAAGGTCCAAATGCACTATAGTAATGCTCCATCTCCCTTCCTAGGATTTTCAGCTTTAGTCCATGATCACCTCTTTCCAATTTCTCACAAGGCTCTTGATTGACTCATATCCTATGGATGACATTTTGGTGGTTGAAGTCAATAGCTTATATTTCCACATTAACATCTCCCACTTCCTTCCTTGCATCTCAAAATTTTCGACCACCACCTTGGTTATTATGGCCCGTGGCTCCTCTTATTCAATCCTCATTAGAAGTTTGGCGGTGTATCTCTTGGCTCTATCTTCCCAACCATTTCAACTCCCAAGCCCTAGTTTTTTGTATCTTTGTGATCATGTCCCACCATATGAAATGCCACATCTCCTTAACACCATAGGACCATAATAATGGGTTATCCTTGACCCACATTGGGTAGGCTTCTAGATTACTTTAGGCTTTGGACTACATACATAATTTGATGAATTTTTCATTGATGGGATCTAAAATCGGCCGGCACTGGCTATTGCACTAGCCGAACCTCATGCACACAATAGACAACCCCACCACATGGTCTCGTGGTCCACGAGCGTTTGTAATACACCGATGAACACTAGATAGACTTAATTATGCGTTTGTAGTTGATATGTAGTCCAACATTTGCCTTCCCTTATCCTCAGAGAGAGATCCCATAACATGTAGGCATAATGCCTTGTAACACAAACATCAGAAAGCTTCCCTCGGCTGATTGCCGCGGCTCCACTGTGACTCTCCTACACCTCGGAGATTGGCCCCAAGATGCGTCGCTTCAACATATAAGACATAACACACAAACTCCACTCTTTTCTTGGTTTTTTACGATCCAGGAATATATGAATCCTCACCAAACAAAGAAAGCATACAACTGACCTACAGCAAAGGCTCCTTACAACTCAATGTATAAGTCATGTCCTAGGAAGACAATTGCTATGCAATCCAAGATTGATACCATTCCATGCATCATGCATAGTGCATATGATCCTCGTGCACAAACAATATTTATCAAATCAACATTTTGTGATGTGGAAAAACCATCCCTTTCATGATTTTCACTAAACGTATGCTTCGATGTATGGAGACTAGCACTGATTCCTCGTGCTACTAGCCCCTTAAAATAAATTATCGTAATTCTAAATGGAATGCACAATCAAATGTTTCAAAGATTCAAACCCTCTCAGCCCTCTTAATCACTTAACCACACCATTTCCCTCTAACGTTTAGGTTATGTTGTGTTGCATAGGTGTAGGGTATTATATTGTATGTATTTTTCACATAAAACGAAAAAAACATGAACTATGACACATTAACAAAGACAAAATAAAGCCAAACTTCATGCCTCAGCTTTTTTATATAGCCACAACCATGAATTATAATTTTCTAGATTTTTATAACACAAAAATCCTATTTTTTCCATTTTTAGCTATTTTTTATATTTATTTGTGCATAAAAATAGGTTACTTTCTGAGTTATGACTATGGATTGATTATGACAGGTGAAAGATTTTTTGTCTCAGAATTTTATCCCATGTGCATCTCTTTTCCCCACCCGAAACCAATAAAACCCTCATTTCTACACTAAAAATGTACTTTTTGGGCCATAATTTAATTATTACGAGTATTTATCATTATAGGTTTGCAATTTTTTTATGCACAGCCCTCAATTATAATGCAAACAAGATCCAAAAAAAATTTTGTTCCATATGAATTCCATTTCAACCATCAAACATCAACAAAAAGTAAATTTCCTTTGTAAAAATAGTGCATATTACTGCTTATTTGTGTATTTTGGGTTTTTTAATTATTTTTTCGGGTTGCCAATGGACCAAACAGCAACAAATATTCAATGATGAACATCTCCTCTCAAGCTTCTCTTGATCTTGGAGCAATCCGATTCATGTCAAACAAGCATCATTCAATCGGTCATCAAATGAGGAGGCGCATTGACACGTCCCTCTATTCAATAGTTTCTGCATTAGTTTCAAGGCTTTTATTAAGCCTAAGGATTAAAATATTAAAATAATTGGTTCATCTTTTTGTGTTCACACTATCTCGCAAGTGGATTTTTCAATTTTGAAGGCTCAAACGAACTCTGATTTCCAATCCGACTGGACAGGCGGCTTCCTGGCATCGAACTCCATCAAGCTAGCCTCTTCCACACACTTTATGGCTTTTCAATCTGGTAGCTTCTTTATAATGCTGAACCTTGTGAGGATTAAATGGGGGGTTGAACGATCTCCGATCGACAAATGCAGACCTGCGTTGGATTCCTGATGTCGAAATGCATCTATGAAAACTCAAGCTCGGCCATCTGCCACCATTTTATTTTTCATGAAAATTGGCTCTTTAACGCCTCTCGGGCACTTTTCAGCTCCAAAACGAGCTCCAACACTCCAAGAACAAGTTAAAATCGGGTCTTCAAATCTAGCTCTCATTGGCGACCATGGGATAGGATAACTCGGCCCCTCAAATCCCACGAACAGATCTGCACATAAACACAACCACAAAGAGCATCAAGCTAATACAAAATAGATACACAACAAAACACATCACAACTCTCACCCTATCCCTTGACAAAACCAAGGCATGAAATCCACAAGGAATAGGCCTAGCACAATCTAATAAGAGGCTAGAGCTAGTTACTAACCTACTACTGAAACATGGCCAAGCTACAAAGAACTATCCAAGAGGTCATCCTCAGTGGTGGTTTGAACTACATTTCTAACTGAGGACAACTCAACGAAGAGCTCCTCCTAGGCGGGGACTCCTATAGCCTAATCAAGAAATATTGTCTTTTAGGATATTGTCCATTTAGCCTTTTATTTTCCATACTCATGCATATAAAAAGGAGAGAGTTGAACATAATGACCCAAGGAGAACAAGGCATCCGAGGCCTCAGGTCCTATTTTGGTACCCAAGAACCTACCAAGCCCTCGCAAGGCAACACATAATCCTTGTCTAATGCTCACTTTTATTTTTGCTCCAACCATCTCATATTCTTATACTTATTTTTATAGCTAGGTGCCACCCCCAGGAAGAGAAGGTATCAGCCTCATGTCTTTGACTTGTTCCCATGAACCTACCAGTCCTTCACAAGGCAATGAACAACTGTTCAAGGTTTTTTCTTTCTTTCCTTTTCTATTTTTATAGGGATTAGAACCCCTTTTTACACACCTCTGTATATTTTTATTATTCAGCTATTCAGGATTTTACTTCTTTGCATCATCATTTTTTTTGGCACGCTTTTCTAATTGTCTCACACTAACAGGACCTCCTAGAACGGCCGCCTAGTAAGTCAGTAGAACAGGGTCACTAGGATTGCCTTCTAAAACAGGTCTTACAGTGCTTGACAATGCCTTTGCAGAAGGCAATGACTACTCAGACCTCCCTTAGACATTCTAACCAAAACCTGGGACTTCATGCCTTGATTGTCGGTCCCCAACAAACAAAAAGAAAGTAACCCCTTACATACACATATATCATCAATGGATTAAGGAAAAAGACTCAGGAAGGGGACGAAGCCACGTGGAATGGCCACAAGAAGCTCCTCCGTAGCAAGGGCTCCCTCTAGTGACTTTGTCAACCTGTATGATGCAATCACTAAAACAAAAAACCATTAAATGTACTTGCACCAAACAGACATAGGGCCCTCTTGGCCTAAAGAAATAGCACATTTTACTAAAAACTAACTAGCCCTCTTGGCCTAACAAAAGTAGCTCATTTGGCTACATCTAATGGATGGTCTTTTTTACATATATATTGCATCTTAAGGATAGTATACAATAGGAGGACTAGCCCCATGCTACTCATGCGAGTCAGCTAAAAGCTTGATCTGGGCCCTTTGTAGATCCACTAGCCCAAGCCTCTCTACTGATATCTCAGTAATAATGGCCATCTCTTCTTAGGTACTATGAGCTAAATGAATGACATCATTAGGTTGATATAAGTCATCTTCTTGGTCGTCATTCAAACAGATCGCTTGTCCCAAATTTTCAGTAACTCCTCTTATAGGGAGAATCATGGATTTATGATCATTCAACTCTTCTCTAATTGGACCCTTACATATGTCAATGATATGATCCAAACTAGACAGTGCTTCAAGCCTAGGCACATCACATGGATGCAACTTAGGACGGTGCATGTTGTCAGATGTAGCATTATGCCCTTTAGTCGCATCCTCTTGGGAATCCATCAAAGCATGTCCACATGCAATTCCTGGCCCTTCATCTGACACACAATAGTATTTTTAGGGGTTTTGGGCCTCCAAACCCATCTTACATTTCTCGTTATATGCTTATACATTCTCAATTTGCCACACTGGTCTAATGGACTCAATGTGGACTTATTGCTATAGCCAGATGGCCTCACATCCTTAGCGCTTCTACTCAACATAGGTGGACCTTGGGCATGGTACACCTTCTTCATATGAGATGTCTTTACTTGCTTTTGTCCACTCTATAACTGCTTATTCATAGGAACCACGCTTTTACTAAAAGGAATAGTATCTACTCGAAAGTATGATTCATCTATAAATTAAAAAGGCTTCCCAAGAGCCTTACTAGTAGCACAACCATGATCACTCATAGCATGCTTATCCATACTCATAGGCCCGATGGTCTTATCAATGCCGCCATCGTAACTACCTCTCGTGGAACTATTGCAAGCCTTGATGGGACTTGCTAGGTATGGAATCGTTTTATCCCCAAGAGGAATATTATCACTACTCATAGCGAAAGGATTTTCTCTTTGCAAAATTGACTGGATATTTGGATGCACTTGCAACAAGCGAGGGAAACTCCAAAAGTTTTCCCAACATCTTTGAATATACTACTCATAATCAATTGCATGCCCCTTGGCCTCATTTAACGACTTAGGATCTTGCATCCTCACTTGGATTTGCGTATTAATCTCTAAGCCACTCAAAAAGAGCTCACATAGCACATCACCTGGAAATGCAATAGCTCTTCTTGGCCAAAGCCTCAGAATATCATCAAAGGCTCTAGTGTATTCTTTAACAGAAGGATAGGACTCGTGCCTAATTTGCATCAGCTGCCCTAAAACTTGGGTCATCGGCACCTTCTTTTCATATTCATCTAAAAATTTATCATGCAGCTCCTTGAATGATTTAATCGACCCTCTTGGGAGGCTCCAATACCACTTTCTAGCCTCTCCCTTCAAGGCCTTGTGCACGTGCGTTTTGGCCCGGGTGCTTATAACCCACAATTGTAAAGGTACTCTTGCGTAAGGAAGAAGCGGGTAGTCTTTGAGGCTGTTTACCAAGCTCAGAGAGGATTCCCAGATCGCGTAAGGGCAAAGGCAACCCGGATTCCATAATCACGTCTATGATGGCTCCCAAGAAGACGCAAGGCGCAACGGCGGGAGGTTCCTCCCCGAACATACATGTGGACATCACCGTGGATCCACAAGCCCAGATAAGGATTGGTGCATACCATGCAATTGGATCGTTTGCATCTCCAAAGTTATGAATGTAAATCTTACTCGCCCTATGAACTTAGTCGCAAATTGCCTTGTCGTGCATTTTCAAAGTGGAAGTCTAAAACGCATATTGCCTAGGGTTAAAGAGGAAATTGTTAAGTGCATTGGCTGTGAAGGAAAAGAGGCTCTTGCATTTAGTCAACAACTTTCTTGTTATGACTCACATGGAAAGAATTATTAACGTCCGTTGCATGGCATGAAAATGAAACAATGGACATTGCACGTTGCATGCAAAGATGTTGTCGAATGGATTAAAGCTTGCATGTCACATGAACTTCATTAACAATGTTGTATTTAGAAAAGGGTCGCATGTTACATATTCGTAAATTTCATTTCATCGAGTTTCATTTAGAAAAGAGTGCATGGCTTATCAAAGCATGAAATTCTAAAGCTCAGACAAAAGGGTTGTAGGTAAATTCTTTGATGTAAACCCTAGTAGGTTTCATGCAAGTTATCATTCGTCGTGACCTTAGTAAGAAAAGTAAAGGGTTATGGCATACCTTATAGAACATAGATGTAACAAATCGTATACTTGCATGAAATGTGGTATTTAGCATCTGTTTACACTTTTAGAACAAGCTTAGAACCTCTAGGGAAGGCTCGTCCTTGTCGCAAGTCAAGTAGTTCAACTTAGCTAAATCACTCGTAATATTATAACCGTTAGGGATTTGTATAAGCATATCTCGTCGATATGATAAACACCTCAAGTACTAGCTAAGGCTTGGCACGTCAGAAATGTGGCATAGTATCGTACTTGGACGCCAAGTCAAAGCCCTCAAACCCAAAGGTCCTACCCACATTCATGGAATGTTTGGGTCAATTGGACGCTCATGCAAACAACGATCTAGGGTTTCTACCCTAAGGATTGTTCGACCTAATGCCAAAACTTGGATTGAGTTTGGAAACCCTAGGACAATTAGGGTTGGGTTGGGTAAGAAGACACCCTAAACCCTGCTTCTTGTCTAAACAAAATTCCTTGACTAGGAAACACCGTTCAATGGGTGAAATGATCCCATGGGATAGATGCGACACTTGTGCAACAAGTTGCAATGTCGCATGGCCTTGTGGTTTAATCACAAGATAGATTTGCCATTCCTTGGAACGAGGTTGGCAGGTTCTAGCGCAATTCTAACTTGCAAGGGGATGAGTAGTCATCCTGCTACATCACCTTTCTTGGGCTGATTTGCCAAGTTAAGGGAAGTTATGCATTTGCTTGGAAGCAAAGGATCAATCAATTCAGAGCGACATGGTTACCAAGATTTACTGTTAATTTATGAAACCTAAGGTGTTGGTTAAGTTGAGTTGATAGGGTATGACCCTAACCCAAGGACAAAAGGGTAAACAAACAAACCCTTGGGGGATCTTGCCAAGTCGCAATTGATCTCGGATCGAATGTTGGATGCATTCAGAGAGAAGGATTCACTCCTTAGTAGTTGGACAAATAAATGGCCACTGGATTGATTGTGCTTGTAACAGTTTAGGAGCACTGTTTGCATTGTTTGCTCAAGGAACTAAAATATGGAAAGTTAATTAATGCTTTAGGTTGAAGGCCTGAAGGGAGAGGCAGCATCAGTTATCTCTGACTGTTTGCTTGACCCTAACCAAGGGGGTTGTTAGCCGCGCTGGAACGTGGACCAAACCCGCCGTGAGAGGTCTCTTCATTGGGCACTACTTGGAGCAGGAGGACGCTTGGGTGCCAGGGGGCTTTGGCCGTAAATCCCTTGCCTTTCAGGCCCTGCACAAGAGGATAACGTGACTCAGGATTGGATCTCGAGGCTCGCATACTAGTCTATGGGCGAAAATCTTGGATTAGTAATCCCTGTGGATTACTAAATAGCCTTCGGGCGGATTATGGATTAGCCTACGGGCTAGATTATATGGATGTATTCCAAAGATAAATAAGATAACCTGTTGAAAAGGAACTTGTTTGACATTGTTTTTCTATGTCAAGTGCTAAGATTACGTGAAGAAATCGGTGTCTAACTGGCTAATTAAGGAAGCTACTTGTGATGCATGTCCAACTAAATGTGGTAGGTAATTAGACAACTAAAGCAACCCTAAGGAAAGTGCGCTGGATATGGCCATGGGTCCATCTTATGGATGGGTGGTCCCGGTTGGCTGGGAACTTTCCTCAAACGAAATCGATAGCAGGGAACTTTGCTCGAAGGAAATGAATAATAGGCAACGCTGACCTAGAGTTCAGGTTGCTAGAATCTCGATTTATGTTGTTTTAGGGGAACAGAATGGGACTATGCCTTATGGGCAGAGAGTTCGAGCATTGCATCTCTCTCGTTTCCCATTCTCCTTGAACCAAGTGTAGCATGAATTCGCTTCGACCCTGACATTTTTGCGTAAAGTAGTTCGCCTGGGGTTCGTCGCTAGTTACTCTCTAGGAATTTGACCACAAGAGGAAACCCTGATTCAGGTCAGTCCTAAGTGGGAACGGCCGGAATACTTCCACTACGTGGTAGACTCGGAAAGACCTAGATTGCAAACCCCATAACATTCCATGGGAGTGGCGGGCGGAGCCTTCTAGACCCTCTTTTTGATGGGCTGCTAAGATGTGTCCTGCAAGCGAATAGGTGGACACGTTAAAGTTGGTATCAGAGCGACGAACCAACAAAGGATCTGTCTTTATAAGGAAACTTAATAAAATGAAGTAAGAAAAATGTTGCTGTTAAGAACATTTCCTTACTTGCCGATAATGTCTTGCAGAGTCATGAAGCATGGAACAGATTCATGGTGTTCTAGGTCATGTTTATGACCGCGATGCCAGCTTCAGATTATCGATGAAGGCTCGATATGATGAATATCTTAGGCCACATCTATAATCCATCACCCTTGTACATGGAATGGAGATGGATGGGTGTTTCAGGGATCTATTACATAGCTGTCCACCAACTTGCATACCTTCGAACCAACTTGAAGAGAATCAATGGAAGACTTAAAGATCGTGAAGCTATTCATCTTTATTGAGGCTCACACAAACGCAACCTTACATGTCGTAGGTCGAAGGGTCAAGTAGAACAAGTATGTGTACGAGGAAGTGACTCGAGTAATCCCTGTAGACAGGATCAAGGTATTGGGACGTCATGAGAAGAACAGATATCAAAGGAAAAGATACCCTAATCTTCCAATGACCTATCGATTCTTGAAAATCAATGACCCCAATCTGTACTATTACTTAATTCCAGTAGCTGAATGCAACAACATATTATTCTCCTCGAATTAATGTATCAGCTTGTTCCATCACCCCAAGAAAAATTTGTACTTCGAAAGGGCTATGCCCATATGAATGGAATAAGACTTCTTTTTATCAATGATTGTCTTGACTATGAGTATTGATAAAAAGTTAAGTGGTTAGGTTTCTTGGTTGAAAGCTGAATTGGGTATGAAATGTAATGAAAGTAACGATTAGTGAGTTGTTAATGTTAAGAATCTCTTACTTAGGCACAACCCCAGGTACAGATCCCTAGTTGGACCCCTACACCAAGTATAGCCGTGATTCAGGAGAAGAAGTTTCTTCTCAAGCAGATCAAACCACCAGAATTTGACGGCAAAGAAAGGACTGTCCAAGATGATGCTGAGATTTGGATAGAGTCCATGGAAGATTTCTTTGAAGTGGCCGATACTACACCCGCCAACTAGGCAATGCTCACCAAGCTGAAGCTCACCGGCGAAGCCAGACTTTGGTGGAAGCAATGGTGCAGAGACCAAGGGATCTTGGAAGGATCCGTTACCTGGAAAAAGCTGTGCAAGGAGGATACTTACCGCCTGCGTATTGCACGCAAAAGATGAATGAGTTCTATGAGCTAAAACAGCTGGGTCCTCTGACTCTTGACGCATATTACTCAAAGTTCGTCTCTCTTCTAAAGTATGCACCACAAATGGATATGACACAACAAGTGTCAAAGTTTTGTGCCGGATTAAACCCACCTGTAAATACCCGCCTCGAATCAATGCACCCAACAGATCTTCAGGACACACTCATTTGAGCTGCGCCGATAATTCAAGAGGTGCAAACCCGACCAAGGAATATCAAGACTTGGTCTTATAATGATTAGAACAAAGGAGTATATAGGTCCCAAGTAAAGAGAGTTCAAGGTCAAAACCAGGGAGAAAGGAAGAAATCAAGGACCAACAATGTCAATAACTTTGTTCCTATCCAAGGTAATGGCTACAACCTCCATTGCTTCCATTGCAATGAGCAATTGGCTAGTTTCTTTTGAGCTATTTTAACACTTTTCTTGTCTTTCTCAAGACTCTAAAGATAATCTATCCTTTCTCACTAATTTGTATACTTCTTTAACAAGAACCTTGTCTTCTTTTATCATAAGAATCTTGTCATGATTGCTCCATACATGCTTGAACATCACTTCCGTCCTCACAATATTCTAGAGTTTGAGTGTCTTATCATCTAGTTTTCTTGCAATTCCAAATAAGGTTGTCGTCATCTTGGCAATGTCATTGAGATCAGCTACCTTCAACCATGTCCTCAACTTTCTCCAAATTGCCATAGCTTCTTTCTAGGTCTAAAATAGGTGCTTAACTATCTCTTTTGAGAAATGCACAAGACATAGTTAGTGTTGATTCTGATCATCCTTCCCACTCTATCCTTGGTAGGTTAAGTGTCTCTTTTTGAGCGATAAACAAGACACAATTAGTGTTGATTCTCATCATCCTCCCCACTTTGTCCTTGGTAGGTAGTTTCCTCGCTATCACCTTCCATAAAACTAGGCTAATTTTTCTGCTTGGACTACATCTCCATACTCTAGAAAGTATTCTCTTCAATGTCTTCACATTTGTATGTGGATAATTATCCTTCCATGTTGATGTGCACTTTGGTTGCAACATCTACCTTCTTCTTTCAAACATTCCTTCTAGATTTCATCTTTGTTTTAGGCTTCTCCTTCTTGCTCATATGCTATGGATAACATATTGGTGGTCAAATCCAATTATAGTTTATATTCCCACATTAACATCTCCCACATCCTTCACTCCATCTCAAAGTTTTTGATGACCACCTTGGATATTATGGCCATGGCTAATCTTGCTCAATCCTCATTAGAAGTTTGAATGTATACATCTTATCTCTATCTTCCTAATCATTTCAACTCCCAACCCCCTATTATTTGTATCTTTTGTGCTCATGCCCCATGGTATGGAATGCCACATCTTCTCAACACCATAGGACCATAAGAATGATTCATCCTTAACCCACATTGGGAGGCTCCTAGATTACTTTTGGCTTTGTATTGCACACATATTTTGATGAATTTGTCAACTTGGAGGATTTTCCATGTTGGTTTATGCTCACTTTGCAGAGATTATGTGGGTTGAAATTGATTTGTGAAGGCAATTAGCATGTACTTGGTCTTTAGTGATTGTTTTATGCTTAAAAGATAGCCAAAATAATGGGACAACTTGCAAAAAATTAATATGACTTTGGGAGCACTAAAATACCACTTTTACATCAAATTTATAGATTTGATATTTGGAGAGACATTACTTGGCTTTGTAGGCCACTCTATTTGTACTCAGTTGGACTATTTTGAGCTTGTAATTGGGCATATCTTGCTGGTTTTGGTGTATAGAAATAGTCTTGTCATTATGGCTTCTTCATTGAGTTTAGAGAATGCATTGTTCAATACATAAAAGCTTAATGGTACAAAATTTTTATATTGAACAGAGAAAATATCCAATGTATCGGTCTAGAAGAAGCAAGTAAAGGCCTTGGTGTCATTCAAATGTAGTTAGATTTGGCCTACGAACATGGATGTACATATGTGGGAGGAGTTGAATGAGCTACCATCCTATAATATTATGTTGAGACTCTCAAATTTTGTGTATCTTAATGTGAAAGACATGGTAGTTACATATGGTGTATGGAAAAAGCTTGGTGACTTGTATGAAAATGAAAGTCTAGCCTTGCAAATTTATTGGCTTTAAAAAAAATGATTGATCTCTACATGGAGAAGGGGGATTCGATGTCTAATTAACTCAAAGACTTTAACACTATTTTTAGCCAATTGAGAAATCAAAAGATAATCTTTCATGATTTAGTGAAGACTATGTTCCTCTTAGTCAACCTTGCCTGAGAATTGGCATACTTTTAGGACTCTCATTAGTAACTCTGCACATGTAGGTGGTCCTAAAAGTGTTAATGTTGAGAGTAGATTGCTCACCAATGAGGTGAATATAAATAACAATGTAGGGTCAAAGAGCTCCAATGCACTTATGGTGAGAAGAATGTCAAATTCTAGGGGAAACTCTTCTGAGAGAGGTAAATCAAGAAGAAAGTCACATAGCAAAGAATGTAGAATGCTACTACTATAATAAGAAGGGATACATAAAAAAGGATTGTTACAAGTGGAAAACAAGCAAAAAGATAAGAAGGAAAATGAGGACAATAGCAAAGAGAAAAGTAAGATAAAAATTGAGGGGATTGAAACATGTGGTAGTGATGATGGTGATGTCTTATTTGTATTCTCTTTGGTGAGGCATTCTTAGTTGCCATGGATAATGGCATGAAGTCTCAGAATTGGTTTATGGATTCTAGAGCATCATTTCATGTTACTTCATATATGGATTGGTTTTCTACTTATTATAACAGGAAAAGAGGATGCATCCATCTTAGAAGCAACTATTCATGCAAGATATGATAATGAACAAGAGCTGATGGAAAAAGATGAAGCTGAAGAATCTATACTTGCTGAATTTCATTCCATGGCTACTGATTTTGAGATGAAAGATTTGGTTGAGTTGAGATACTTTCTTGGTATTGAGGTGATCAGATGTGATGATGGTATATGGCTGTCCCAAAGGCAGTATGGCTTGGATATGCTATCCAAGTATGGTATGACAACATGTAAGCCTCTTTCAGTACCATTGGAGCAAAATGTGAAGTTGAGTGCTGATGTTGGGGATGAGATAGAAGACCCTACTATGTTCAGGAGGATAGTAAGGAGTTTGATTTACATGACCTTTTCAGTTACTGCATATACTGGTCCAAAGCTAAAAACAATAGGATAGTCAACTAGAAGCCATCATGCATATTGCATTGCTCAAGTTCTAGTTCATTTTCTTGAAGAAGATTATGAAGAAGATTGGCTGAACATCAGCCAATATTTGAGCACAATGAAGAAGAAGGAGACTTGGACTGATGAGGAGTTGAAGCATATCAAGAGGAAAGCTTATGGCTTTTTTCTTAAAGAATGACATCTATGGAAGCATGCAAAGAAGAAGAAAGGAGCGCATGTCCGCCGAGTTTTAGATAACAAAAGATTGCAACAATAGGTAATGAAGGAATTTCATGAAAGCCTATGGGCTGGCCATAAAGGCATATGGGGAACCTTTAGTGAAGTCAAAGAAAAATATTGGTGGCAAAACATGTATCGGGACATAGTACATTTTGTTGAAACCTGTTATGTGTGTCAAACGTATTCTATGGTTAAGCATCGAGATGGGTTACAACCGACTTATCCCTTGTCTATACATTATAGATGGTTTATTGATCTTGTAACCATGCCTAGAGGAATATGGAATATGCGGTATTTTGTGCTTGCAAGAGAGGATCTAACCAATCAAGTTGAAGGCAAAGCCTTAACAACCAAATCCACTCAAGATGTTTGTCATTTTTGCTTGAAGAAGTGTTTTGTAGATATGGCTGTGTGGGTAAAGTAACTGCAGATAGAGGAGAGTTGGATGATGATGAGGCACGCAACTTCTTCACTCAATTGGGTATTAAGTTTTCTTTAACATCAGTCTACAACCTTGAAGACAATGGAAAGAGTGAGAGAGGCCATCAACCTATTCTCAAAGCTCTAGCAAAGTCTTGTAGAGAAAAGATCAAAGAATGGCCTAAAATGCTACCTTTTGCATTATGGGCTGACCAGACTACTCACTGTTCAGTGAGTGGCTATATGCCAACTGAACTTATGCATGGACAACAACCAATTATGCCAATTGAAAAATCTATTCTCACATGGAGTCTTCTACCTTGGGAGGAAGGTATCAGTAGAGAAGAGTTACTGACTTTACGCATATGGCAGCTACAAAGAAGGCTTGAAGATGTTCAAGCAGCTTTGAGAAGCTAAAGACAGCAAGACTAAAGAAGAAAAGAAGATTTGATAAGCGACATCGACTTTGCCCAAGAGCAATTCAAGAAAATGACTGGGTGTCTGTCTATGACAGTAGCTTAGAATCGCCCAAGAGCAATTCAAGAAAATGATTGGGTGTCTGTCTATGACAGTCATTTTCTTGAATTGCCCAAGAGCAATTCAAGAAAATGATTGGGTGTCTGTCTATGATAGTAGCTTAGACAATCAATATAGTGCTTCTAGGAAGATGGTGAAGCATTGGTTTGGCCCATATGTGGTAAATGTCATTCATGACAATGCTACATATTTATTGGCTGAATTGGATGGAACAAGCATGAAGATACCCATAGCTGGAAAAAGAATCGAGCTCTTCAAACGAAGAGAAAGTTCAACATATGAGCTAGAAGACTTGAATATAATTCAAGAGCATGAAGACATAAAGGAAGAAGAAGAGACAGAAGATGAATACATTGACATGGCAGAAGATACTTCTTCTGACACTGCAAATCCATAAGACTTTGGCAAATGCCAAAGGATGTGCACGTTAGGGGGGGTGGATGTCATGCCGCTACGCGTACACAATGTAAAAAAATCTCGAGTGTGGCTTCCTTTTAGATTTAGAGAGCAATGTCATTTTAGACATTCGTGTTAGTGTCCATGGCTTAAAAGTATTAGATTTTAGTCTATTTTTAACATTCTAGATATTATCTCTTGTAAAAAAATCTACAAAACTATAGATAACTTCTAGATTAGGATGATATGTAAAAGAAAGTATGTAGATTTTAGCTAATTTGAGAGGATTTTATGTAAAAAGAGAGATTAGTGAAATCATGCGATGCGCGATCGCTGTTTTCAGCCAGTAAACAGCACTCCGAAAGTGGGATATGAAGAAGGAGTGATCTAGCAGGATTCTCACCAGGTGTCTTGGTATTTAACCCCCCTTTTGGAGCCATTGGAAAGATCATATTTTCGATCTGAGTAGCATAGAGGAACGTATTATTTTGTACACGTTTTTGTCTATTAGAGTTATATTTTCTCATAATGCTGAAAGAAACTGACAGGCTTCATCTCTGTTAGTATTCTTCTATATTTTCTAATTCTTTTTGGAAGTATTCTTCTACATCTTCAAACCCCTTCTCTTCCATCTAATCCTCTTCTTGAATCTACCTTCACCCTGCTGTCACTTATCTTCAAGAACTTGGCTTGAAACCTTCAACCCTTCTCTTATCTCTACCATCTCTGGAGTCTAAGATCTTGAACCCCTATACATTTTTCTCTTTCCAAACCCTTGTGGTAGCCTTCAACCCTACCCGCTATGACAACATGCCACCTATGGATATTACACAGCAAGTATCCAAGTTTTGCCATGGCCTAAACACTCCCCTAAATCACCATCTTGAAGCAATGTATCCAGTGGACTTGCAAGATGCATTACTTTGAGCAAAGCCTATCGTCCAAGAACTGAAATCAGACAATTGTGACAAAGATGATTCCCGAGATCAAGACAAGAGATGCCACAGGTGCAGAGAGATAGGGCACATTCATAGGAGATATCCCTACCATCAACGCTTCCATTGCAATGAGCTAGGACACATCCAAGCATATTGCCCTGACTTAAGTCCCAGAAGTTATTAAGCCTCCAAGAAAATGAGGCTACATAGGTGTAGTCTATGGATATATAGAGGAGTCAAATGAAGACAAAAACCTAGAACCTACTACACCTCTTCAAGATGACTAGAAATCTTAGAAATTTTATTGACATGTACTACAACTTGTATTGGAATAAATCCTACTCTTGTACCAATGGTAAATTGCAATAATATGGGATGCACTAATTGAGTCATATGAGTAGTGCAGCGCACGCATGGTGGGTCCTAACCCATATGCCTTAAAGCCCATTAATGTTTGTCTCCCCACTTCTTTTGAGATGAGGACATCTCGAGTTTTCTAAGGGGGAGAGGATGTAATATTCCCCTCCCCCCCTCCTCCCGCCCGCTCTGCGTAGGAGCCCCTCCCCCCAATAAATAAAGAAATTCAAAATTTTCTTCTAACCTCCCCCTTTCATCGTCAACAGGAAGAGGGAGATGGTGTGGAAGATGACCACGATGATGATCACAATAGGGAAGAAGATAAATTTGACGACAACGATGCAGAAAATGGCGACGTCCCCCTGGAAAAAAAGGGGGCTCAACATGTTGAGCAGCACGTTGAAGTGAGAGAGAGGATGAGAGAGAGAGGGGGGTTGAGAGAGAGAGAGAGAGAGAGAGAGAGAGAGAGAGAGAGAGAGAGAGAGAGAGAGAGAGAGAGAGGGGGGGGGGGAGGGAGAGAGGGGGGAGGGGGGAGGGAGAGACAAAGAAGAAGAAGAAGAAGAAGAAGAAGAAGAAGAAAAAGAAGAAGAGGGAGAGAAAGAGAGAGAGAGAGAGAGAGAGAGGGAGGGAGAGAGAATTTCTCAAGGATTGCCTCCTCTTCCCCTCCTTTGAGGGTGGCCACACGTACTTATTCTTCCCCCCTTTCCCACAAAATTATCCTCCTTCCGCAGCTTAAATCCCTCCCCAATTGACCCCCCCACTAATTGAGTACAAGGCATGGAAGACTTGTGCAATTCACATCTAAGGGAGACGAAGATTGAGAATGGCCCCCAAGCACAAAATGTCACATGCAAATGCCAATCCCACAACAAGCAACAAAGCCTTGGGCGAGGGCACCACTACCAATCCAACTGTGATACCAATTGTAAGTAATGAATTTCAAAACTAATAAGATGCTTGTTTTGATTCCCACATGAGGTACATTAGATGCCACATGAGAATAGGTCATGGAAAGGGATAGGTTTCATCTCATACATTTGAAAGATGGAGTTGCAAAGCGCGGGTATCAAGAGAAGTAAATTGCATCTAGATGCTATGCGAAAAATTCGTACATAGCATAATAGTATTTGAAGGTATTGTTGACTCTCATTTTTGTTAAAATAATACATATGTATTTCCCCACACATTGAAAGTATGTTGTAGCTTGCACACTTGATGGATTGCATGATAGGTAACCTAGCCTAAAGGAAATTCAATCTCAAATCTCTAAGATCTTTTCCGAAGCTCTTGCTAATATCACAAATCTGTTAGTTCATTGGGATCTTGATGATGTGCATAGTTAACACAAACAATGACTATAAGGATTAAAATTAAGATGCCTTGAGATCCGCCCAATAGCAACTATGTTTATCAATCCTATTTGGGGTTGGGCTTGTTAAAATATTGAGGATGCATGCTAAAGAGAATCACTGATGAGAAAATATGTAACGTACCCACCTATCGGGTATCCAAGTATGTTTTAACGGTCCATCAAGAAACAAATCTAAGTGTCATTGCTCGACATTTCAATGGAATGTTTTGAGGTTTATCACCTAGGGTTTTCCAAATTTGCCTCGCAACAAAACGTTAGCGCCTGAACCCACTAGGATCGTCCTAAAATCTGGGCTCCTAGTGGCTAAGTCTCCTGACAGCATTCTAGCATTAGGTCCTGGACATCCTACTTTATGTAGAGATACCCAAGCCAAAGTTGACCCATACCTCACTTGGTTCAAAGGAGATTGGGAAACAAGAGGGATGCATTCCTCGACCTCTCTACCCATAGGGCATAGTCCCATTCCAATCCCCTAAAATGGCATGAATCGGGGTTCTATCCTAACAATTTTAAGGGGTCGATCATCGGTAAAACCTTTTGAGAAGCCTCCCAGTTCTCTAGGACCACCCTGTCATAGGACGGATCCATCGAGGGTTCCGCCCACCCGCTTCCCTCAATAGGCATTCTTTAGTTATCTAATTAGGTCCTATCACATTTATGTGTGACAATTAAAATCATATTTCTTAATTAAGCCTTTTAGGGAATGGGTTCCTTTGCGTAATTTATAGCACAGACACGAAAACAATGCAATCAATCTATTGACAAACAAGTTCCTTAACTTATCTTCAAGTTGATCTATATCTCTTGTCCATACATGAGAAATTATGTATCCCTTTTGTCCAACAGAAGTAACTAGTCCAAATCACATGGCACCACAAATTCTATCCTTTGTCTAGAATAGGATCTCCCAACATGTTGAGACGTTGGGGGCCATAGAGGTTTTCAACTCTATTTTAGACCTAGCAAGGGGTGTCCAGAGCTCCACCTGACCCACAAAATGTCTAGGAGTGAAACATCATTCCTGTGGTTGGCCTATTCAGCACTCAACCTTCAAGCAGTGCCCTCTTCGGGTTAATCCGCAATAGTGCAATCATGGAGGTGGTCCACCCATGCAAAATATCCTTCCTTAATTAATCTAGTTAAGAATCAAGCACAACAAGGCATTCAGCCCTAATATCATTTTTCCAAGAAAACATTCCTTTTATCCTCATGGCAACTTGTCATCACAAACTCTTGCCATGCATTTACCATAAATCACAAGCACTTGGAATAATCATACAAACAACAAACCAACAACCAATTGAATGTTAAAGCATTCTAGATGTTGTTCGATCAACCAACAAAAACCAATTGTATTCTTCCCAAACAATGCAAGAATAGATGCAATAACATTTCCATCGCATATCTGCTCTCCCCCTTGGGATCAAAGAGCGATTCTATGTAAAATTTACTTAACACTCTCTACCTTTGGCTTAAGCCATATGTTAAGGGTTCAAACACTGTACATGACGTAAGTTCTATAGGTCACTTACATTGATCAATAACCCAACCCTAAATTGTACTGGTTAAAGTTGTAGTTATCCGATGGATCTCAAGACATCTTAGTTTAATACTTATGATTAATTTCTTGTATTAGCTCTTAGTCAAGCCATGAGGTGAACATGAAATTATTCTCATAAATCAAACATGTTATAGGCATAATGTGTAAATACTTGATAAGATAAGTGCAAGATTATCTCAAATAACTAGACTCCAACAGGCCTTGCATTGAGCTAGAATCTAATTCTTCTTAATATTTGGGCTCCTAGGGTAAGTAGTTTCGCAGTATCGTTTAAACTGGTACTTTCTATTTACGATTCTTAATGTCATATTCTTTTAGCAATTATGTTATTTGTAACCCTAACCAATTCTTCCTTGTAATTGCTCTATCAACGAATAAGCCATATGCAAATAGGTGCAATTAACTTCCCTTGACACATGCACTTTGCAAGCTTTTGAATATGTGAGATGAAATTTATCATTTTCGATGACCTATATGGGGCCTAATGTATCTCATACAAGAATCAAAGCAAGCATCTATCAATTTGGAGATACATTACTTATGACTGGTACCACACTTGGATTGACAATGATGCCTTCGTCCGAAGCTTCATTGCTAGTTGTGGGATTGCCATCCAAACGGGGCATCCTTTGCTTGGGGCCCATCGCCCGCAAGTAGATTTGAGAAATAAAGAAGATGGATTAGATTCAAGATAGGAGAGCGTTGTCGCAATGTGTAGGGTTGAAGGTCACCACAAGGGTTTGGCAGAGAAGAATGTATGGCTTAGACTCCAGAGATGGTAGAGATAAGAGAAGGGTTGAAGGTTTCAAGCCAAGTTCTTGAAGATAAGAGACCGCAGGGTGAAGGTAGATTCAGGGAGAGGAGTAGATGGAAGAGAAGGGGTTCAAAGAAATTGAAGACGTAGAAGAATACTCCCAAAAAGAAATAGAAAATGAAGAAGAATACTAATATAGATGAAACCTGTCAGTTTCTTTCGGCATTATGAGAAGATATAACTCTAATAGATAAAAATGTGTATAAAATAATATCTTCCTCTATGTTGCTCAAATCGCCAATCTGATCATCATCTATGGGCCATCTGCCACTTTCATAGAGACTCCTTGCCATGACATTTATCTTCGAGCTATGGTCTAAGAGTGCAATACATGGTGTTTCTTTTTCTCCAATTTTGACGATTGTCTCTGTTGTTGCTCTTTCCCAATGCATACGGGAGCAGTGACTACTTGGAATTAATAGAGCCTCTTCCTCCTCATGCATGTGTTGTAGACGGCCTTCTTTTTGAGAGGTGGGTTTTCCAACTGGTTTGGACCAACCGACCATTACATTTTCAGCTTTCACTTCTTTAATTTTTGCATTCATGATTTCTTTATCTTTAGCTTCAATTGCTACAATTAATTATTTAACTGCTTCAAGTTGAATTCCTTGTGAATTCAGATTCTCTTCATCTTGCACAAAAACTCGAAGAACTTTCAAAAAAGCATGCACTTTTTCTTCAGTTTCATCACCAACATATTGTCTTTTCCTTTTGATTACATTAATAATTACATCATGGAATTCACGTTTGGCAATTCCAAGAATTTTGCCTTAGATGAATTCAATTTTGATTCCTAGAATTTGTTCTTCTAGGACTTGTTTGTGATCGGTTGTAGATTCTATGTCAAACTGCAATTTGTAGCCTGGTTGCTTTCCTTTCTTCTTTCCTTTCGTCTTCTTTGTTTGTGGCACATCTTCCATCTCTTGATCTGGGGTTATATTTTCAGCAAGGTTTGGTTTTTCAGGCGTTCTTCTAGTTACCCATTTTGGAGGGCCAGAAGAGGAAGGCCCTGATTCATCTTCTCTTCTTCTCTTTTCTTCAATCAAGACTTCTTTATGTTTGACATTAGCCAAATGTGCAAAGGCGGAAAAAGAATCTACCGGTTCTTTCCAACTAGTTATTCCTTGAATGCACTGACTGGTGGTAGCCAAATCTTCTTTGGATGCTTTACCATGTTTCATTTGATCTAGTTTCTGCATCCATACTTTAGATTGCACATTAGCTTTACATGCTTTCAAACTTGATTTAGTTGGCTCAATTTGTAGCCCATAGATAGCTGCGTCAATTGCTGCATAGGCATTCTTTACAGCTAAATCTTCTAATATTTTCTTCATTCCACCATTGCCAAAATTTGGCTCCAATGGAAGACTAGTTTCAGCTGCATGAATTTTTCCATCTTTCCAAAAGACGAGCTTATGTGTTTCAGCCTCATGGAAGGCAGAACACTTTCTCTTGTCATGTTGTTGGCTGTCACAACAAATACAATGCCTCTTAAAGCCTTCTCTCATGAGTCTTTGAGTTGATGAACGTCCTCATTCTTCAACTTTGACATCTAGCTTCTCCACCTTGGAACTAATTTTTGTAAGATTCAAATGAAGGTTACGCATGCTTTTAATGAGTTCATCCATGAAATCATTTTTAGAAGGAACAAAAGAAGAAAGAGTTGGTTGATTAGTCAAAGGAATAGGGGATTTTGAAGGTGGAACAAGCTCCATCAATGGAGTTGTTGAAGTTGAAGTAGAGCCCAATCTTAGTTGCATCTGCTCTCTTCGAGCAATCATATTAACTACATCAGTAACATCTGTCCATGCAGTCTTGACTCCTGATTCGAAGGTAGCATCTTCTAGGCGATCAACAAGCTTCTCTTGCAGAATGGGATCTACATCCTTAAGGAATAATTCAATCTTCTGACCTTCCATAGTATGTTGGTCTTCAACATCAAATTGTCCAAATTTACTTTCAAACTCATGGTATAAAGCGGTTGCAGCTAAATCTTTGTTGGGTTTCTCAACCGAATTAGTAAAACTTTTCTTCGTCATTAGGCTAGAGTCTTCTAAGAATAATTCTTCGTGTAGGGATTTTTTGAATCTAGCCCAATCCGCATCTTGCTAAAAAAGACCATGGGTTCTTTCTTGAAGACCATGCTTGGCTAGTCTGGCAAAATAGTGACTCCATGCATGTTGTGATACAGAAGAACATTTTCTCAACATACAAGCGAATAAAAATAGAGGCATTTTGACCTTTAACTTGTTTTAATTCACGCCCAACTTCCTCTGGGGCCTTGATAGTTGTGGAATCAATCTTCTCTTTATCTTGCCTTTGTTGTTGTTGTTGTAACATTTGGATTTGTTGTTGCTCAGTCTGTTACAGTATGCGCATCAATTGTTGTAGAGTGTCTCCTAAAGAATCCCCCATCTTGGAGTTCTCTTACACCGACCTTCACGTCGGGTTCACCAATGTCACAATGCGTAGGGTTGAAGATCACGACAGGGGTTTGGCAAGATAAGAATGTATGGGGGTTCAAGAGCTTAGACTCCAGAGATGGTAGAGATAAGAGGAGGGTTGAAGGTTTCAAGTCAAGTTCTTGAAGATAAGAGACAGTAGGCTAAAGGTAGATTCAGGAAGAGGAGTAGATAGAAGAGAAGGGGCTCGAAGAAATTGAAGACATAGAAGAATACTCCCATAAAGAAATAGAAAATGAAGTAGAATACTAACAAAGATGAAGCCTGTCAGTTTCTTTCAGCATTATGAGAAGATATAACTTTAATAGATAAAAATGTGTATAAAATACTACATTCCTCTATGTTGCTCAAATCGCCAATTTGATGCTTCCATTGGCTCCGAAAGGGGGGTAAAATACTGTCATACCTGGCTAGAATTTTGCTAGATCACTCCTTCATCTCCCCTTTCAGAGTGTAGTTCACTGCCTCAAAATAGTGATCGCGCGTCGCGCGATTTCATCAATCTCTCTTTTTACATAAAATCCTCTCAAATTGGCTGGAAGCTACATGTTTTCTTTTATATGTCATCCTAATCTAGAAGTTGTCTATAGTTTTATGGATTTTTACAAGAGATAATATCTAGAATATCAAAAATTGGCTAAAACTTATCCAAAAATCTAATATTTTGAACCATGCACACTAACACTAATGTCTAAAATGGCATTGTCTCTCTAAATCAATAAGAAAGCCACACTCTAGATTTTTACACAGTGTGCACGTAGCAGCATGACAATGTAAGAGAAGATGGCTTAGTTGAAGATCGAGACAGGGGAGAATTGAGTTAACTCTCTCCCTTGCAGCCTCTCGGGATAACTCCTCTCTCTCTCTCTCTCTCTCTCTCTCTCTCTCTCTCTCTCTCTCTCTCTCTCTCTCTCTCTCTCTCTCTCTCTCTCTCTCTCAAGCTCCTTCTCACAATCTCTTTGAGGAGTATCCCTCTACCTCTCTCTCTCTCACCTCTTAGGGTCTACTTGTGCTCCCTTGGGCCTCCCCATGCCTCATATTTATAGTGAATTAGAGAAGAAGGGTTGTGGCTGAGAAGAGGAGCTCTTTGTGAAGGGGATCTTGGAAAAATTAGTGATTTGGTGCTCAAATCGTAAATTTGATGGTTCCATTGGCTCCGAAAGGGGGGTAAGACACTTGGTTATAAATCTTTCAGATCACTCCTTCTTTTTCTCCATGTTCCCAGTGTTGTTCATTGCTTATAGACTGCGATCACGGCGCACACATTTTTGGTAAATCCCTCTTTTATTATATGAAATCTAAGTTTGGGATTTTTAATGTTTACAAACAAGTAAGTATTTTGGTTATTTTGATGGTTGGATGAATAGGAGAGTAGGAGAAATTAGTTCAGTACTTTGCTTTCGATTCTTATTGCATTTAGAGTAGATAAAGGTTAAGAGATTGATTGGAAAAGCATAGGGTTTACTATTGTAAACCAATCCTGAACAGGGCATAAATTGGGAAAAATGGGAAAAGAAGAGTGCTTAGATGTGTCAGGGTCACAAGGGGAGCGGTCAAGAAGACTAAGGTTGTGCTCAGCAAGGGTTTAAGGCCTAATTGGGAGGCAAGGGAAAGCCTCATTTGCAGTCAACTTTTAGAGAGAGAGAGAGAGAGAGAGAGAGAGAGAGAGAGAGAGCTTGCAAGCCATGAGTTCACATCGGATTAACTGGAGCATGTCGGAGTTTTCTGCAAGATTTAGGTACATGAGACCCTTGGCATGCACCCTTTCTTGAATTCTGGAAGGTCTCGTAGGTGATAGTAGCTTGAGTGTGAAGATCTTCAACAAATTGTAGTTGATGCATATTTCAACCCACAGAATCGGACGCTCTCCCCAGTGTCCAATTCCCAGAATCGAATTTCCAATTTCGTGCAATCGGATTCTCGGACCAAGGACCTGGTTCGATCTAGAAAATTATACCCATAGGATTGGACCTGCCACATCACTAGTTGGACAACCCACCCTTGTCTGATTTCAAGAATCGGATGAGAAGAAATTAGCACCACCTCAACCCGTCCAACCATGACAATCAAACCATGGAATCAGACCCAGTGAATTATCTGATTGGACACATATCCGAATTGAATCAAGCACCCCTGTTTGATTCCAAGAATTAGACATATTCAAATCAGACCAACCCATGTTGTCCGATTGGACACACTTTTTCCGATTATGACAATCGTATCTAACCCTGTTTGATTCCTAGAATCAAGCATTGGTAAATCAGACGTCCAGTTTTCAAAATCAGACTCTGGTAAATCCGAAACAGCTTGAGAGAGAAAATCTAGAAATTTGACAAACCCCGACCAACAAAGAGTGTGACCCGCACCGGAAGAACCCATCCAATGCCTCACAGGTAGTTACAGACCTAGAAATCATGGCTGAATAGCCAGTAATTGTGTAGTAGTGTGTTTCCACAAACTTGACATGTCTGGTGCTATGGGATGGTTGTGACCCCAAATTGACCCTAGACAAGCTGAATGGCATAGTGCAATGAAAAAACCCAATAAGTTGGCGAGGAAAACCAGAAATCAAACATACAACCCTATCAAGCCAACCCATAAACAAGAGTGCTAGAGCTACGTAGACACTTTATTTTCTCACTCACTCTGATTTCGAGCACCCAAAACACACTTAAGAAGAGCTAAGAGCATGGTTGAGCATGGTGCACGGAAAAGAATACACCGGCACACACATGCACATAGTGAGGGTAAGTTGAGGACTCGTTGTAATTAAGAAGGAACTCACTCAGACATAAAACCTTGAAGGAACCCACCAGTAAGAGAAGATCCCAAGACATAGACGGGTGATCGAATCCCTAAGAGTAGGACCAAGTGAAGAACACAGCTAAAAAGCCGAACTCAACAAGGAGTGACACTATCGTGGAAGTGGATCTACTCGGCCTCATCAACCTAATAGATGACTTGGCACAAGAGGAAGTCTTGGACATGGAAGAGGGCAGCTTAGGCCATAGAAGCAAGAAAGAACTTGACCTAGGAGATTTTCCTGAGGATATACACCAGTTAGTGAACAAATAGGATGCTCAAACCCAGCTAGAACACCACGGTAGACCCGCAAAGGACATCATAGTAGATCTTGAGAAGGAGAGGAAGCTTGCACACAGGGCTCTACAAGGCCTAGCTGCATACAACTAGGATCAGCAAACTAGGAGCTTACGCTAGAGCATGGAAATGCAAGAGATCCAGAGAGTGCTAGCCCTAGTAGGCAGAAATTGGTCAGAGAGCGAGAGAGTGCTAGAAGGAGACCTCACACCAAGCAAGCTTCTAATGAAGCGACTACTAGATAACATGGTAGCAGAGCAAAGTGCTATAGCATTAGCAAAATCGCTATTGGTGGGGAAAGGAGTCAATCAAGGCTCTAAAAGCCAATAAAAAATTCCTATGGTAGCGAAGTAGCTGGAAAAATACCAAGCAAACGACAATGCGTATAGCTTTGTGGAGCAATTCAAGCAAGTTTGCGAGGCCAATGGCCTCATTGATTCCACTCAATGCTCATAAGCTTTTGATCTATGCTTGGGTGATAAAGGTTGGACTTGGTACATGAGTTTGGATGATGCAGAGCATGCCAATTTCAATGGCTTGAAAAATCTCTTCATTAAGATATTTTTCAAACCTGGGTACTCCGATAACCTGCAAGTGCAACTTATGAATGTCACAAGCAGAGAGAAAAAGAGGACATCCAAGATTACATGACCCATGGGAGGAGCCTGTTTAAGAGAATCCTTATGGGCAAGAGACCAACTAAAAGAGCAATGTCCACGATATTCACATTAACAGAATACGAAGTGAAGAGCTCTACAAAGCCTTGGCCGACAACTCGAGCTTGCAGCGAGATGCACTAGCAAGGGTCTTTGAAGAAGCTATTAGAGTGGATGACTAGCTCAAGGAGAGAAGCTCCAAAGGCTCAAATCAAGAAGAGCCCAATGCTAGGAATTCCAAGAGGGCCTCAACACTAAGTGAGAGACCAGGCCCAAGTGCTCAAGACAAAGGGAAGGGCACTGATTCAGGATAAGAGCTAACAAAGATGAAGATGGACATATCCAAACTGCAGGAGATGATGAGATGACCACTCCACCCACACTTCCAATGTGTGCATTGTGGCGAAAACCACTTGCCAGTCGAGTATCAGGACCCTAGGTCATGACCTTGCACTAATTGCGGTAGGTTCAGTGATGATGCCATGCATTGTCAACTACCTCGGAGACTCCCATATGCACAACCTTATGATCAATCATACCTTGCGAATAGGCCACCGAACTTCTTTGTAAGGGGAGCCCCATTGGCTCTCCCGGCACCTAATGATGCTAGTCCAACCATCCCTAGGATGGAGATAAACCCTACATGTATCCCTAGACCACCTAGACCCTATGTAACCCATCCACTGAGTGATACTCCAGTCCACTACATGGAGGAGTCGAACGGCACAACAAGCCTTATGTAAACCCTTATGTATCATACGATGAAGAAGGAAACACGGTCCTTATGGACTACCGACCAGTATCAGTGATGGCGTTAGGTAGGGGGAGAGGTAGAGGCCTTGGAGGGTAGACCCAAAAGCCAATCGTGACTTGCAATCACCCGTGACGTTTCTTTGCGCTGCCCCAAAAGGGAGCAAGAAAATAGAGATAAGGCTGACCTAAGATGCATTGAGTGTGGAATCACTCATCTCTTTGTCAATTTCCCTAGATGGAAGCCATCCTCTAGTTTGGCAAACAAGCCATTGATTCCATTCGGGTTGTTCGGTGTCGAGACAATTGATGGAGAGGCCATGTCTATCCCATTACATGTCATGACTCGTGCATAAACAAAGCAGGCCGTCATATCATTGCCAAGGCCTAGCAACCTTGATGCAACCTCAGTTGGAAAGAAGAGTCGGAGACGGAGGAAGAAAAATCCAGATGCTAAGGTCACTCTCAAAACTCAAAGTGCCACAACACTGCCTATTGGAAAGAAATTCATTGACATAGAGGCAGAAATGTCGACTCCATGGATAGCTAAAAAGGGAACTGCTAAGGTCGAGTGTACCTCAACCTGAAGTGCCAACTGGAAGCCATTGAAAAAGAGAAGGAATGGGTGAAGGAGGCCCAAGAGCACCTAAAAGATGCTGAGCCCATACAAGAAAATGAGATCAATGATCTCTCACTCATAAGCGCACTTGTCTCTCCCCTCCATGACCAAAATCAAGGGATGCAATGGCACCACAAGTAGTACCGCCTAGAGAAAGTATAAATTCTACGGGCTAGCAAACTAGTCAGGGCCATTGGCCAAGAATTGTAGATTTAGGAGAGAGACAAGTGGCTAGCAGTCTCCTTAATACATTTGTGACCACCCTTGTGACTCTAAGCTTAGGCGACCTACTTAGGTGGCATCTAACGCTATGGCAAGAGCTGAAACAATGGGTCAAAGAATCAAATGAGCCAATCGCCATAGACTTTCTTGAGCACAATGTAGAAAAAGGAAAGTATTGAGTCTCGTGTTGCACTCCATGCCTAAATCCTTGCATATCAATGCTTTTTGGGAAGGCACAGAAATGCATTTAGTCTTGCTAGTATTAGCTCTGGGGGATATCACAAGAGAGGGAATCATAGACACAGGAGTAGGAGTTAGTGTGCTAAGCCATGCAGTGCTCTAAACTTGGGGTAATACACTAGTCAAGGCTACTAGGTTCAATGTCACAATAGCTAACGGAATGAAGGTAAACCATTCGGCATATTAAAGAGTTGGCCAGTAAAAATAGCAGGAGTCTAATTATTTGTTGACTTTATAGTCATGAAGGGGGTGGACTATGACATCCTGCAAGGCCGACCATGGATGCCCACCAATGCAAGATTCATAGAAGACTGGGGCATCATTCTCATCTTCTTAGGCAATCAATTGGAGGCTGTAAGAGTAGAGATGGACACTTGGAAGACTATGCCGGTTGACCTAGATTCCATCTCCACCATGTTGAAAGGTGACAGCTAGATTAGGAAATCTTATGGGGCCTTAACCAAGAATATCCCATGTCCTCAGGACGAGCGAGACATGATGCATGTTCTTGCTACCATCAACCTACCATTCTCGGACAATGAGGAGTATGAACAAGCCATCAAGATGATTGGCAAGACCAAGGACACAGACCAAGGACACACCCTTAGTACCAGTCTGCATGATGATTGGAAGCCTATGCAAAAGACCCAATCCTATCACATTCCAAGTCCCGAGCAATAGACGTGAGCTCGAAGATCCTAGGGTATTTGATCAACAAGTTGGATGGCAATCCAACAACTAATCTCAAGCCACTCCAAGATCTCTTGGACGAGCTTGATTGGCAATGGTCCAAGGTGCACGATTTAAACTTGAGGTACAATTGGGCTTTAATCACCAACCTACCAGAAGAGACATATCAGGACGTGGGAAATGGTGAGCAATCATATAGAGAGAGCTCTAATGATGGATATGAAGACTGTTGCTCCTTCAGTGATGAGAGTGAAAGGAAAATAGACACTATAGAATACGACATTGGGGACATGTAATCAAATAAATACAAGTTGACTCTAGACCACGCAAGAAAAATGCCTTTAACATGAACAAAGAAGTCGTGCGTAGGGATTGTAATCAAACTTGGTTGGAGCACATATGCGCAATTGACTACGAGCACGCAAGTCTAGCCCAACTGATGACACACCGCTGCTAAGAAGTGACTCACTTGCTGAGCTGCGACCACTAGGAGAGACTCCCTCTTCTAGCGAAGATGGAGAGTTTGATTTTGAGTTGTTAGAAGTCAACTCAGATAGTTATCCTGAGATACCTTGACCTTCCAAGACTAAACACACTAAGGGGTACCTACCCATCTACCTAAGGCGTCGATGTTTAAGGGAGGAACAATGGAAGCTGTCTAGGGAAACACAAATAGAAGAGCAGCAAAGACCATAAGATCTAACAAAGTGATTTACAAAATTCAAAAAAAGAGATAGGGCAGTGATATTGCTAGGAGCCAAATGACAAGTGCAAGAAAGCAAACCAATCGAATGACCTGCTAGGGTCGAAGAAGTCAATTTAGCTAGGGAAGGGGAGACACTGCAACCCGCCGTCTTTATAGCCAATGACTTGACTAAGGAAGAGGAAGTAGGTATCATAGCTCTCTTATGAGAGTATATTTCCATATTTGCTTGGTTCCAAGAAGAGCTCAAAGGGGTAGACCCAATTGTAGTGACTCACAACATACCCATGCCACCTGACGCAACGCCGGTCAAAAGCAATGACCGTATCCCATGAATCCAAAGCACACCCACACCATTAAGGAAGAAATTGAAAAGCTAATGAGAGTAGGATTCATCTACAAAATTGAACACACAGACTGGGTTTTCCCCATACTCATTGTGATGGGACTTGAAATGGGTGGCACTGGCTATGGCACTAGTTGGACCTCATGCTCATGATAGACAAACACACCCTCACGGCCTCGCGGACTATGAGCGTCTATCTAATGCTCAAGGACAAACTGCCCTAAAGCCTAATCTATGCGTTTATAGTTTATAGTCCAACATTTCCCTTCCTAATAAACTCCACAGAGGGAGAACCCATACACATTGGCAATGCCATGATCACACACATGGAGGAAACCTCTCGGTAGAAATACCGCGGCCCCACTGTAGCTCTCCTACATCGCAGGGATTAGCCCCTTGATGCACTGCTTAACATATAAAACAAACAAACACAAACTCCTCTCTTTTATATTTCTCGTATTTCCAGGAGATATACCATGTGTCCTTACTTAACAGTCCCTTAGGAAACTGCCCCTCTATCCTACGGCAAGGGATAACCTCACACTCTCAACTGTGGGTCAAAGTCCTAAGAAAACAATTGCTATGTAGTCCATGAGCTTTTTCGTTGATACCATGAACCATGCATATTGCATAAGGTGAATGGTTTAGTGCACAAACAGAAGAAAAGCAACATTGTGCATCGTGCAAAACCAATCTTTCCATGATTTCCATGCTAGCATTTATGTACTGCAAACGAGAAGAGACACCGAGCCTTACGCTCATGCTGCCTTTTCCTTTATTTTAAAACAACATCCTATAGGCATGATGCAACACGTAAATCAGATTTTAGTTTATGTTTTGACGCTCAACCTCCCCTCTCACCCTACCGTTTAATGTTTTGCATTTGTTGATAAGTGAAAGGGTCGTTTTATGTATATTTTCTTATAAAAAAAGCGATAAACATGAACGGAAACATAGAAACAAGGGTAAACCGAGGCCAACCTCGTGCTTTACCTTCATTATACATTGTACAAATACACATGTAATTTTTTGGAATTTTCCTTTTACCGTTTCCTAATTTTCTCCCATTTAAAACCCATTTTTTACCATTTTTTGGTATTTTCCTCTATTTTCTTCAATAAAAAATGACTAGAAGTTAAGATTGATTGTGGGCTGTGGCCCTTGGGTTCCTTGATAGCAAAATTTCAGGTTTTGTTGGCATTATGTCTCATATTTTCCATTTATTTTGCAAAAATCCCATTTTTACCCCTTAAACGCATGTTTTTCGGGTTTTATAACATTAATTTCAACCATATCACTTATGATTTTTTGGTTTTCTGATTATAAACTGTTGCAAATCATAGAAACCAACATCATAATGCATAATCAGCCCATGGAAACAATGTTCCATCAATCAAATAGCATAAAAACTCATTTTTTCTTCATAAAAATTGAATTACCGCTTAGGCTTCATGTCTCGGGATCTCAATTTTGGTGCGAGACTACGGGTCAGCCCTCATTCAATGTCCAGTATCTTCACAATCAGCAATCTTTATGTCTACAATGATCCAAAAGCAATCCAGTCCCAACCGGACAAGCTTTTCTTCACCATTCTTCATTTTCCTCTTACATACAAGAACAGCCCCTTAGGGGAGAGAGAGGGAGGAGAGAGAAATACTAGAATTGGCTCTCTTCATTTAGGCCACCATTGGACGGGCGAAGACAGGTGATAAGATCAGCCAAGAAGGAGAAGATCAGCCCCATGATCGGTTGTATGGGGTACTCACAGCCTGCCATCTCCATCTCCATGATCATCAAGTGAAAAATGTGTCGTTTGTTTGCACGCCATGTTCTTCCTTCTCTCTCCACGTTTTTGATCAAGAAATGCATGAAATTTTGGGGGGGGGAGTCAAACTCCAAAAGGCACTACCCCCTTTTGGCCTCTCAAATGTCCACCTTTTCATATCTTGACCATTTGTTGGCTCCTTCCTCGTCCGGGCTCCGATTCGAGCACTGTAAATTTCTGCGTGTCCAGCTTGACATCCCGCATTGACTGGCAACTCTTGACACCCTGCAGGGCAATCGAAAAAATTATCAAAAATCAACAAGTGTCGCTTGGGCGCCTTATAAGAGTCGTATTTCACTTGGTGCTTAAAATCATCCTAGATGGAGCCGCCGCCTTCGATGTTGAATATTTTTCCCCTAAATTTTGGATTTTTTGGCAAATTATAGGCACATCCCAAGCTCAAAAATCCGCTCTCATTGGCGACCACGGGATAGGGCGACGCAGCCCGTCAAATCCCACAACAAATCTGCACAAAACAACCAAAGGAAGCATCAAGCTGATACAAAATAGATACATACTAAAACACAGCACAATGCTCACCCTACCCCCTGAGAAAACCAAGGCATGAAACCCACAAGGAGTAGGCCTAGCATAATCTAATAGACGGTCCGAAGCTAGCCACTAACCAACTGTTCCAACACGGCCAAACTAAAAAGAACTATCAAAGAGGTTGCCCTAAGTGGTGGTCTGAACTACCTACCTGACTAAGGACAACACAACCAAGAGCTCCTACTAGGCGAGGACTCCCATAGCCTGATCAAGAAGTATTGTCTTTTAACACATTTCTTTTTTTAGGTTCTTATTTCATACTCGAGCATGTAAAAAGGAGGGAGCTGAGCGTAGTGACCCAAGGAGAACAGGGCATCGGCCTCAGGACCTGTCTCGGTACCCAAGATCCTACCAAGCCCTCGCAAGGTGACACTTAATCCTTTTCTGACGCTCACTTTTATTTTCGCTCCAACCTTCCTAAATTTCTTCTTTTCCAACAAGATGCCACCCCTAGGAAGACAAGGCATCGGCCCCGGGTCTTGACTCGTCCCCAGGAACCTACCAGGCCTTCACAAGGCAATGATCAACTTCTTTCTTTTCTTTTCTTTTCTACTTTGATAGGGGTTAGAACCCCTTTTTACACACCTTTGTATATATTTATTTTCTTTAAGATATTCAAGGTTTTTATCATCATCATTATTTTCTTCTTCTGGCAGGCTTCTCTAATTGCCTCACAACTAACAAGAACTCCGAGAACAGCTACCTAGCAGGCTAGCAGAACAGGATCACTAGAACTACTTTCTGAAACAGATCTTTCGATGTTTGGCAATGTCTTCATAGGGGCCAGCGATTACTCAGACTTCCCTCAGACATACCTAACCTAACCCTGGGACTTCATGTCTTGGACGCCGATCCCCAACAAGAAAAGAAAATCCCCTACAAGTACACAGACACATAGAGAATAAAAACACGGTACTCGAAAATGAGAGATATCACTTGGATAGGGCCACGAGAAGCTTCCACACAACAAAGGCTCCTTCCAAGCTCTTCTTCGAACCTGTTTAGCACAAGACTAAAACAAGAAACCATTAACCGCACCTGTACTAAACAGACAATTGGTCCTCTTGGCCTAATGAAATAAAGCACTTCACTACAAAACTTGATCGGCCCTCTTGGCCTAATGAAATAAAACATCCAAAACCTCGCAAAACGGGCCTTCTTAGCCTAACGAGATCAAACAGAATAGCACCTACACATCCCTCCCCAAAATAGTATAGATATACAATAATATACTCCTTTCCAAGGAGGAAAAACAGGCTCACAGCCCTAAGCTAAATGCATAAGATTATGACCCATCCCTCCTGCATATATAGCAAGAGGCGTACGCATAACATGTTGTCTAATCAGCCTATGGGTCCAATGGTAGACTGGTCTCGGCTACTCTTTGCATCACCCATATCAACCATCGCTTGCCATATATTGCATGCTCTGATAACATTCCCCACAAGCGACCGAGTCTTGTTTCACTATTGATAGCAATGTCCAAACTAGGACCACAGTTAAAGAAAAGGTCTTCTTCATAAGCAAGATTTGCCAATGAGTCCGCAAACTAATTCCAATAACGTGGAATCAGCTGAAAAGGCACTCTCTCAAACTCCTCAAGTAGGGTCATCGCAGTTCGATGATACATACAAAGAATGGGATTCCGCACTATGTATGTCCCATCTAGTTGATTCAAGATCAACTGGGAATCCCCTTTTACTAACAACCGACGAATACCACCTTGCTTGGCAATATGCAGTCCCATAATCAAGGCTTTATACTCCGCCATATTGTTAGTGAATCCTACCCCGAGATAAGCAGCTAACTTCATCATAACTCGACATCGGGAATCTCGGATTACTACTCCAACACTCCCTTTTTTATTAGGGCCCCTTGACGCTCCGTCAAAATATAATGTGTACATCCACAATGGGTTTTCACAGCCTGCTATCACGAACTCCTCTATTCGTAGCTATGATAGTCAAAGTTTAGCATGTTGAGAGGATGAACTGATGGCTCCATCCCACCTTCTTCATTGAACTCAACACGGATACTTGTCAATAGTCGTAAGTAGTGATGGCAAAAGACTTTGATCTCCCACACAAAGGTTCCGTCTTCTTGCTCAATCACTTTGTATCCTTTGCTCCACTAGATAAGTTTCCCCAGATGATATCTCTGCTCTAGATATGGGTGCTCCAAATAAGGAATTAACCAACCCATCAACCAGCTTTAAGCTCTCGTGCAGGTCTCAAATCAACCCCAGCATGGACCTGCAATGCATTTTTCCTGTATTAGCATACTCAGAAATAATAAGGTTTAATCTTATTAAGATTAACCTTATTTTTAAACTCTACTCCCTGCAGATCAGCTAGTAGAACTGTAGACCTATTTTTCCCTATCCTAACAATCTTGTAGGGGCCATTCCATCTAGGTTCCAGCTTCCCTGGAAACAGCTCCCTACGTGCATCATAGTATATGACTAATTACCCTTTCTTAAAGGTATACTTCTTCACTTTAAGGTCATACAACTGCTTCATCCGATGTTTAGCTACCTCCTAGTGTAATAAGTTCTGCAATTTCAGTTCATCCAAGTGGGCTATGGTCGTGAAACATTCAAAGAGTGAATCCTCATCTCCCAAAGAGTGGTTAATTGCAAACCGTATGGTTGGCAACTCAATTTCGAGGGGTAACACACACTCTTCCCCATAAACTAATTTAAATGGAGTATGGCCAGTAGCTCGCTTGAACGTTGTATTGTACGCCCATATTATCACATACAACTTCATGTCCCAGTCTCGTTTCTTCTCAAAGACTATTTTAGACAAGATACCCACAAGCTGCTTATTAGTACTTTTGACTTGCCCGTTTGCTTGCGGATTATAGGGGGTCATTTTATTATGCTTGATTAGCCAAGCTTCAATCAAGCTTTTGATCACCTTATTCAAAAAATGGGTTCCACGGTCCGATACTAGTTCCTTCGGTGGACCGAAACGGTAGATAATCTACTCTAAAAGAAAACTTGCAGTCTCTTTTGCATTGTCCTGACTCGTTGCCCGCGCTTCTAACCATTTTGTAAAATAATCAGTTTCTACTATAATGTACCTCTTCTGGGTAGTAGAGACGACAGGGTGATAGGACCAACAAAGTCAATGCCCCACTTCTCAAATGGAAGGATTGCCATGATAGGCGTAAGTGGGCATTTCCTATTCTCTCTGTTGTCATGTCTTTGACAGGTATCACATCTCTTAACATACTCAAAGGAATCTTGGAAGATGAACGGCCACCAATATCCAACTCTTAACGCTTTCTGTGCTGTCAACTGTCCCGCGAAGTGCCCTCCACATGCAGAGTCATAACACTCCTCCAAGATGAAAGGAACCTCGTCAGGCATCACGCATCGGCGGTAGATATCATCAACACCCTGCCGATATAGTGTTCCTGTGACAATCAAGGAAAACTGCAAAGCTTGTTGTTTGATTTTTCTCTTTTCTGATTTTGATAGACCAGCTCCAGTCTCTCCTGTTGATAGATAGTGCGTGATAGCAGCATACGAAGATGAAGAAGCTGTATCAATTTTAAACATTTCTTCAATATCACTTCCTTCAGCCAGAGTTTCTTTCGGCCAACCTCGGTATTCCACAATACCCTGCAACCTCGGTGGCTTACTCTTAATCTCATAATCGAACTCCTGCAAAGTGATTAACCACTTTGCCAGACGATCAGGTGGTTGGAGCTTATTCATAAGCAATCTAAGCCCTTCTGCCTTTGTATAGAATACTACCTTCTCATAAAGGATGTAGTGCCTGAATTTTTTAGTCGCAAAGACCATCACAAGGCAAAGCTTCTCCATGTAGGTATAGTTGATCTCTGAAATGCCCAATTTTCGACTAGCAAAAGCTATCAGATGATACCACTTTTCCTCCCAGATTTGGGCTAAATAGTAGCCAGTTGATACTATGCATGGTGGCTGCTAAAAATATATAAAATAACTCACCTCTTTTAGGTGCTTTTAAAACTAGTACTTTTACTAGCTCATGTTTCACATCCTCGAAAGCTATCTTACAAGGGTCGCTCCATACAAATAGACAGGTAAAGGATAATAAGTTTGTTAATAGTAACGTCCTTTCTGCCAAGGCATTTATAAACCTTCGATAGTACCCTATCGATGACAGAAAGCTATGTACCTCTTTCGGAGTGCGTGGTGGATTCATAGCGACTATAACCTTGATCTTTTCAGGGTCAGTTGCTATTTCTACTGAGCTGACCACATGGCCTAGCAATAGGCCATAAGGCACTCCAAAAACACACTTCCGTGGGTTAAGAGCGATACAAAATTATCTGCAGCGCTCAAAGTACTTTCTCAAAATGATCAACATCCTTTCCCTTATAGTGGCTGCCCCCAGGTCATCGATAAATACTTTCAACTCATCTGGGGAAATGTCACCAAAGGTCTTGTTTGCTGTTCGTTACCATGATCCAAGTGCATTGCACAAACCAAAGGCCATCACATGGTACGCAAAAGTACCAAAGACAGTAATAAAAGTTGTTTTCAACTTGTCCTCTTCTGCAATTGCCATCTGGTTGTATCTTGCAAAGCAATCCATAAACGAATATATTTCCCTACCCGCTAATTGATCTAAAATCTGGTCAATAAATGGCAGCGGGTAGTAATCCTTAACCGTCTGCTTATTCAGCTCTCTAAAATCTACACATAGTCGGATCTGGTTGTTTTTCTTCTTCCTGATAACAACTGGTGAACACCATTCTGTGTGCTATACAGGAAAGATTAAACCAACTTTCCGTAACTTCTGTAACTTCTCAAACAACCCGTCCTTCAATTCAAAAGGCATACGTCTTACTTTCTAATGCACAGGATGATTTCCTTCTTTTACAGGAATAGTATGCACAGCCAAGCTGAGAGGAATGCCTCTCAGCTCATCATAACTCCAAGCAAAGATATCACGCAATTCTTGAATCAAGGACACATAGTCCTCCCTTTCTGCTAAACTGAGCATGGAACCTAATTTAATTGGCTGTGAATCATTCGGCATGCCAAGGTCCAACTCAATCACATCCGCATCTCTTATCCTATCTTGCGGCTCTATCGGCTCATTTAGAGTTATCTGATAAATATCCTCTATAGTGGAACCCTCTTTAGACTTATCACTGGATGATGTCTCACTACCAGATGGATCATCTGTTGTTTCTAATTCAGTAGAGGATAAAGGAGCTCTCTCACTCTGAGGAGACTCAGGGTAAGCATCGACTATTACTTGATTAGCACCTCTACTTAGAACCACTCGACCGACGGGTATATCGACTTGGCAATTTGTTCATAAGATCCAAGGCCTACCTAGCAAGACTCGATAGCTAGAACGTCATGCAAATCTTATCACCCTAAAGTCCAAGAAGCATTCTACACTTGCAACTATAACATGGACTTTAGTAACGCAATCTTCTGGTTGTCTTAGACTATCATCAGCCATTCTAAGAAGGGTGGAGCTATCTTTTTGGATGCCTAGACCCAACCTCTCCATCAATTCTAAACTAACGATATTGACGGAGGATCCAATGTCTACTATAGCATGCTCCACTAATATTCCATCCACATATGTTGGAACCCTAGGGCAATTCTTTTCAGCATGATCAAACTAATCTTCCCCTACTCATGCTATGCCCAAAGGTTTTACAATATACCCGATACGCAGGATATTCTTGAATTCCTTGCGTACTCCTGGAGATAATTTAATCAACTGTAAGAGGTTTACATCTGGTTTAACTTTGCAAAGAGAACTTGCTAAATCAAAATCATGATAAGTAGCCAAAGCTCTCTTTTCTTGCCAAACCATCCTTTCTTTTGGTCTTGAGACCGGCTTTGGTGCTTCTTTCTTAGCCCTTGCCTTCTTTCTTGGCACTTTCTCATCCTTCTTAGGATTGACTTTTTTGTCAATAGGCCTTAGAGGTCCCCCTTCTATGCAGGATTCAGGACTTGCGTGCCCTTATCCCCTTGCTTAGGGTTTCCCTCAACTGGTTTTGCATTATCTTTGTCAACCTCTTTAGCCTTTTGGCCTCTTGTCACAGCTCTTAGGTTAGAGGTTTGAGCATCATTGACTCGTACAGCCTCAATAAGGCTGACTCCATTGCCTTGTGGCAACTCTTCTATAGTGGTCTTTCCTCTTTGCAATATTTATCTTGGTCCATCATTTTGCTGCAGGTTATTACCTTGTGCTCTATGATTAACTGGACCTGGCTGTTTACTCCCTTGTTGGAGGGAACTAATCTTACTCCAACAGGTAGTGGCTAAATGGCCCGACTTCCCACAAATATCACATTTAACATTTGGACAATTTCTAGGAAAATGTTATCCACCACACCACTTACAGCTGAATCTTGAGGGTCCACCCTCTTCAGGGCGTCGACTCCCTATCAGATTCTGCTACTTCTTCAAGAAATTGATGTCAATAGCTATTTGCCAATATTGTTCAGAAATCATGTCAGTGTAGTACTTCATCATATCCTTAACTTTGCCAAGGACATTAGATGCACTCGACTCATAGCCTCGATCGTCTACTCGTCGTTCCATTGGCCTAACAATTTGATTGGGCATTGGTTGTTGACTCACAGGAACAACATTAGGGTTCGAAACTTGGCCTCCAACATTTGGTGGAGCCAACTGACTAGCCATAGGCATAGTCACACTGGGAGGAGCTGGTAGCGAAGGTACATTTTGAACCATGCTTCCTCTCCCATTAGAGTTATTCATAGGCATCCCTTGACTTCCATTTGTCAATGGTAGATTGCCTCTAGGTACTAAACCCGCATTAAGATTTATTCGAGAGGAGTAGGCCGTTTGTAATCGTGCTTCTACTCCTTCTGCTTGCACGATGGCAGTGTTTATATCAGCTAAAGCCACACTGCTCAATTGTACTTGAATATTGAAGTCCAATCCATGCAAGAAGTATTGCAATTGGGCAGCCGGTGGAATAGGAATGTAAGTTTGTAACTTATGAAACACTTCCTTCAGCTTCTTGGCATAGGCTTTCACATTCTCATGGGGGTCTTAGTGTGTTACATTCAACACATGCAACCAGTATTGGCCACCTCTTTCAAGGCATATTCTCCCTGAAAAGCTGCATAGAATTGATCGATTGTGGTTATGGTTCCAGACTCTATGCTATGATACCATACCGTAGCCCTTCCTTTTAATGTCATGTTAAAGAACATCATAAGATGTCCCTCATCCTGGATACGATAATTAAACATTAGTCTTTGGAATTCACAAATGTGAAACTCCGCATATTCTTTGGCTAACCCATTGAAAATGGGCAAAGAAACTCCTAAAGCTGGAAAATCCGGCGTCCCTACAGGAATTGCAATGGGTTGTGCCATGATGACAATCGGATTCACAATAGGAGCTTGAACTGATGGAATCACACCCCACTCGAGGTGGGTTGACTTGGTGGAAGAGAGGAAGAACTTATGCTTCCTCCTGCACCTAAAGGACTATGTGCAGCAGTTGGGTTATTAAAACCACTCCCTCTTATACGTATCGGGCTACTCCTTTGAGGAGAATAATGACTTACGATCTCCAACCGCCGTCTAGCCCTCTCAGCATGTTTAGCTTTTTGTATTTCGGCTTGACGGTCCTTGTCAGAGGACATAAACAAACTTTCTTTTGGTCCCTAGAACCCTAGATTCGGGAACCATCACTTGTTGGTAGCTCCCGACAGACACACCACTGATGGGACCTCAAATGGGTCGGCATTGGCTATGGCACTAGCCAGACCTCATGCTCATGATAGACAAACACACCCTCACAGCCTCACGGACTAGAAGCGTCTATCTAATGCTAAAGGACAAACTGCCCTAAAGCCTAATCTATGTGTTTATAGTTTATAGTCCAACGTTTCCCTTCCTAATAAACTCCACAGAGGGAGAACCCATACACATTGGCAATGCCATGATCACACACATAGAGGCAACCTCTCGGTAGAAACACCGCGGACCCACTGTAGCTCTCCTACATCACAGGGATTAGCCCCTTGATGCGCTGCTCAACATATAAAACAAACAAACACAAACTCCTCTCTTTTATATTTCTCGTATTTCCAGGAGATATACCATGTGTCCTTACTTAACAGTCCCTTAGGAAACCGTCCCTCTATCCTACGGCAAGAGATAACCTCACACTCTCAACCGTGGGTCAAAGTCCTAAGAAAACAATTGCACAAACACACATGTAATTTTATGTAATTTCCCTTTTAACGTTTCCTAATTTTCCCCCATTTAAAACCCATTTTTCACCATTTTTTTGTATTTTTCCTCTATTTTCTTCAATAAAAAATATCTAGAAATTAAGATTGATTGTGGGCTATGGCCCTTAGGTTCCTTGACAGTAAACTTTCAGGTTTTGTTGGCATTATGTCTCATATTTCCCATTTATTTTGCAAAAATCCTATTTTTACCCCTTAAACACGTGTTTTTCGGGTTTTATAACATTAATTTCAGCCATATCACTTATGATTTTCTGGTTTTCTAATTATAAATTGTTGAAACTCATAGAAAACAACATCATAATGCATAATCAGCCCATGGGAACAATGTTCCATCAATCAAATAGCATAAAAACTCATTTTTTCTTCATAAAAATTGAATTACCGCTTAGGCTTCATGTCTCGGGATCTCGGTTTTGGTGCAGGACTGCGGGTTAGCCCTCATTCAATGTCCAGCATCTTCACAATCAGCAATCTTGATGTGTACAACGATTCAGAAGCAATCCAGTCCCAACCGGACAAGCTTTCCTTCACCATTCTTCATTTTCCTCTTGCACACAATAACAACCCCTTAGGGGAGAGAGAGGGAGGAGAGAGAAATACTAGAATTGGCTCTCTTCGTTCAGGCCACCATTGGATGGGTGAAGACAGATCAGCCCCAAGATCGGTTGTATGGGGTACTCACAGCCTGCCATCTCCATCTCCATGATCATCAAGTGAAAAATACGCCGTTTGTTTGCACGCCATGTTCTTCCTTCTCTCTCCACGTTTTTTATCAAGAAATGCATGAAAATTTAGGGGGCGGGGGGGGGGGGGGGGGGGGATCAAACTCCAAAAGGCACTACCCCTTTTGGCCTCTCAAATGTCCACCTTTTCATATCTTGACCATTTGTTGGCTCCTTCCTCGTCCGAGCTACGATTCGAGTGCTGTAAATTTTTGTGCGTCCGGCTTGATATCCCGCATTGACTGGAAACTCTTGACACCTCGCACAGAAGTTGGAAAAATTATAAAAAATCAACAAGTGTTGCTTGGGCACCTTTTAAGAGTCGTATTTCACTTGGTGCTTAAAATCGTCCTAGCTGGAGCCGCCGCCTTCGATGTTGAATATTTTTCCCCTAAATTATAAAATTTTTGGCAAATTTAGGCACATTCCAGGCTCAAAACTCTGCTCTCACATTGCATTAAAGAAGAATGGAAAAATTAGAGTGTGTGTTAATTACAAGAAGGTAAATGCAGCTACGAGGAGAGATAATTATCTACTGCTATACAAAAGCACATGCTCGAGAGAGTGACTCGGGGCAAAGAAGCCTACAATTTTCTAGATGACTTCTCTGGATACAATCAAGTGCAAGTGCATCCTAATGGTAGGCATGAGACTGCATTTGCTATACTAAATGGGACGCCTTTGCCTACATAGTCATGCCTTTTGGGTTGACTAATGCGCCAACCACCTTCCAACGACTGATTTGCATGATATTCAAAGACAGGCTTAGGAAGAAGTTAGAGGTATTTGTGGATGACTTGTGTGTTCACTCTACTTAGAGAGACCACTTAGACAGACTCCGAGCTGTCTTTGAACGGTGTTGACTATATCATCTCTCATTAAACCCCTTGAAGTGCTAGTTTTGGGTAAAGCATGGATGCATAAATGTGGTGTCAAAGAACGGCATTACCATATATTTCTCAAAGATCAGGGTCATTTTCGATCTTCCACCCCCAACTGATTACAAGGGCGTTCAGTACTTCTTAGGCCATACATGGTATTATCAACGGTTTGTGTTGAACTATGTATTGATTGTTAGACCTCTATATAAGCTATTGATCATATTTGACTGGACCGAGGAATGCCAATGTGCATATGAGGAACTGAAAAAGGCTTTGACCACAGCACCAATTCTGTGAACCCCAAATTGGACACATGTTCCGTGTGCACATTGATGCTTCGAAATTTTTCGTAGGAGTTGTATTGTGCCAACTTGGTAAACACAACCTAGACTACCCAGTGAGCTTTGCTAGTAGATAACTCACTGAGACCGAAATGAATTACTCAACAATAGAGAGAGAGGGTTTGACCATGGTATTTGTTGTAAAGAAATTTCAACATTATCTTTTGACTACGCAATTTACCTTCTTTGTTGACCATCAAGCCTTGTTATATCTTGTTAATAAACCGTGTGCTATAGGACGTATTGCTCAATGGCTACTTTTGCTTTTAGAATTTGACTTCTCGGTGGTGGTACGTTTATGGAAGCAACACTACATGACTGACCATATGTCTCACATCCCCACAGGAGAAGCTGTTGGACAAGGTATTTTGGACAAACTGCTAGATGCATATCTATTCCATTTATCTAGAAAAAAAGATTTTTTTAGGGCTAATATGATGCCCTATTGGGCAGATGACATAGTCCAAGTACTTGAGCATAGACTTCCTAAATGACCAATAGAAAAATCATGACTTAGGCGGCTCATCCTAAAGATCCAACCCTATCAGCTATAGAAGTAGGCCAACTCTACACATTGGGACAAGACGGGTTGCTCTGAAAATGTGTGTGTGAGCATGAAATACATGACGTACTTACTGAGGCACATGATGGAATCATAGGAGAACAATTCAATGGAGATATGATAGCTGACAATGTACTATAATCCTACCTATGGTGGCCCACTCTCTTTCGATATGCAACACGACTCGTAAGGCATTGTAATGAGTGCCAATGGACCAAGGTTCCCACTCTTAAGGATCACATTGAGCTGACCCCAATCATTGCATGACAACCGTTTGAGAAATGGAAAATTGATTCCATTAGACCCATTAGTCCTACCGCTCAATATTCACAAGCTAAATACATCATCGCCACACAAATTATCTAACAAAATGGGCGAAAGCACACCCTACGAGAAGAAACAATTTGGATCATTGCCAAGTTTTTATGGGAGTAAGTGATCTCTTGATTCAGTTGTCCCATCAAGCTTGTTAGTGACCAAGGTATACACTTCATCAACAAAGTGATAGCTCATCTCCTATCCACCTTCCTAATCATCCATTGAAAATCTTCGCCTTATTATCCTCAAAAAAATGTTGAGCTGAATCTAAAAATAAGATATTGGTGAACATCCTAACCAAGGTAGTCTCTGCTTCATGCAGTGACTGGGATAACAAGTTGAATGGTGGCCTTGTGGGCCTACCGCACGGCTTACAAAATGATTGTAGGATAGACTCCCTTTAGATTGACTCATAAGCAATTCTACCCTTAGAGTTCTTTGTCCCTAGCTTGTGGATAGCCCTTCAAGAGAGATGGGATGGGAAGAAGGCATGGACAGAATGCTTGCTCGAATGCTTATCGAAAACTCGGCTCCTAGTCACCCATGCCCTAATATGTGAAAAGGAAAGACACAAAAGTTTGTTTGACAAGCATGTCAAGTAGTGAGACTTTGAACATTATGACTTAGTACTACTGCACTCAGTCAAGGGACATAAACGAAAAATGAAGTTTCAGGGGCTAAGTCCTTTTAGAGTTCGAACCATCAATCAAACTAGTAACGTAGAACTCGAAACCCTAGAAGGTGAGGGCATAGGTCTCTTCAATGGTAGTCCCATAAAGAAGTACTTTCCTCCCATGCACCCACTGCACGAGCCTCCAATGCTAGAGCACCCTGTCAAAGTACAAGCAGCCAATATCACTGAGATGGACGATGAGAATGAGGATGTTGTAGAACCAGCTTACCTAAGCATAACGGTCACTGGCAAGCACATGTGCACTATCATTGCATTGATCGATGAGGGAGTTAACTTTAATGTCTTAACTCATGATCGTTGGACCCAAATTGGCCAACTGCAGTTATAGCCTACTAATGTTAAGCTTAGCCCATATGGGGGCCAATCATAGGCACTCTTGGGAAATCGCAAGGCTGTAATTTCTATTGAGATTTAAAGCATGCCGATCATTTTCTATGTGTTGCCCAACACTAAAGATGCAGGTATGAAGTCACTCTTAGGACGAACCTTTAAAAATCAAGCTTGTTGTAATGTCAACTACAAGTCACAACGTATCCACCTAGCCATGGGCAATATTTAAATAGTTATATCTTTTAGTAAGGGTGGTGCACAGATCGGATGCCGTAAGCGCGCATAGTGAGCGTCAGAAGGTCCCCAAGAACAAAAGAACTCTACTTTTTGCACATAAATCAATGTAGATTGCATAACATGAGCAAGAGACCAATTGGGTGCAATTTCCCCCCATGCCTTGTGTGAGCGCTCCACAAAGCATGTATTTCATATATTAATCATCTTCAAGCTCAAATAATAGCCCAAATTACAAAATAGCATGCTTTAGTTTTGAGTTTGCTTTTGTGCCAAATAGAATTAAAGCTAATGGGCGCCCAAGAAGTCAGATAGAAATATTATGAATTGTCGGTCTTCTACTTAAAGCGTCGACTACAACATTCTCTTTTCTTGGTTGATATTGTATAAGGGTTTTGTTCTGATTGGCCTATTCCTCTGCCCTCTTGTTCATGTCTTTGAGGCTTTCCCCTTGCCTCTTGGCCAGCACTATCAGCCGTTGTTCTTGATCTTCCATTTTCCCCCTCAATTGTTGCTGCTCTTCCTGTGCTGCCATAGCCTCTTGGGTTAGTCTCTCCATCTCTATTTTGCACCTGCAAGCTCTTTTCTCCCTCAGCTCCTCTAGCTCTTTTGTGGCTTTAGTGAGTTTCTCCATTTGAGCTTCTAGACCATTGTAGAGTGCCACAATCTCTTCATTGTGCTACCGTAGGCGTTGTGTGGCCTCAGTTTCTCCATTCAAGTGCACCTGCCATTCAACTTATGTCTCTTCCTTAGCTTGTAGCTACTCTTTCAGCTCATTGACTTCCTTGACAGATGATTTTTTATGCCGAGAAGTGCTTAAAAATAGCTAGAAATTCTGAATTTAAGGGGAAAAATAGATTTCATCTAAGGCGGCGCTGGCAATCAGTACGATTTTAAGCGGCAATGTCCGAAAAAGGCTTAAAAGACCCATTGAATGATAGTTGATGAATTTTCATAATTATTTGTCATGTCAAATGGGACCCTGGGAGATGACCAGCAGTGGAGGACTTCAAGACGGATGCCCAGGATTTTTCGGACTTCAATTTGGGTACCAGATGTGAAAATGGGAGTGCCTTGGAGGCCAAGGATCAAAGGCAAGTGTGAAAGGACTTTAGGGGAGCCAAGAGTTATGACCTTTGGGGGCTCCCTAAAGGGAGCCCCCCAAAAAGAAATGAATTTTTTTTTGGGGGGGGGGCACCGTTTTTTTCATGCCGTGCAGCAGGAAGAGGGCACCTTCTTGCTAATGATTGAGGGGGCTATGGGGGCTGTAAGCAACCCCCCCAACCAACTGGATACATGGTCTGCACTTGATCTTCGCTCCTCATCGCTCCAGACCATGCATCAAATGGCTGCCCGGTTGTGGAGATCAGATTTCAGTATTTCTCTCTCCTCCCTCTTTCTTCTACAAGGGGCAGTTCCTGCGTGTGAAGAAGAATGAAGCCCGGTTGGTAAATACTCGTTCCGCGTGGTACCGGATTGCTTCCAAATTGAAGGTGGGCTGAAGATGGCAGTGTGGAGGTGGGCGTAGCATCAAATGGGACCTGGTTTTTAGACCCACAACAAGTTTCAAAACCCACAATTTTTTAAAAAAATACACGGTAATGGCATTTTTACAAAGAAAATGGCTCTTTTTCTACATTTGATGGGGTTAACAATGTTCTTATGGGTTGAAAATTGATGGACATGTTGGTTGCTACTAGTTTTAGTCTTTGATAATAAAAAACTCAGAAAATATACACTTAAAGTGTGGAAAATTAATGGAAAAAACCCGAAAAGCATGGTTTTAGAAGAAAAATGGGATTTTTGGGCTTAAAATCGAAAAAGTATGAAACAAAACACCAATAAAATCTACATGTCTAGTGTTTAAAGACTCAAGAGCCACAACTCTAAAATAATGCTAATTTTTTTCTATTTTTATTGATAATAAATAAGGAAAAATAAGGAAATTGGGAAAAAATAATTTCTAAAAGGGAAAAAAATAGGGAACGGACAAGGAAAATTATGGATGTGTGTGTGAGTGTATAATGAGGATAAATCATGAAGGTTTGCCTCAGGTTATCCCCATTTATATGTTTTTGTGAATATTTACTGCTTATTTCACGTGAAATACACATGAAATCAGCCCTTTACCTATACAATGAGGAAAAACCTTAAATGGTAGGGGAGGAGGGAAGTTTGAGTGATGAAATATAATATAAAATCTGATGTATTTGCTGCATTATTCATATAGGATGACATTAAGTTAAATAAGGGAAAGTACAGCACGAGTGTAAGGCTCGGTGTCTTCTCTCATTACAACAATTATGCGTTAGTGTATGGAACCATGAAAATAATGGATTTGCACAATGCACGAGGCTATTTTTCCAATTGTTTGAGCACTTAATCATATACACATTTGCATCAAGCATTGTTAAATGAATTACAAGCTTCTAGATGCATAGCTCTTGGTTTCTTTATTAGGACTTGACCCACGTAGAGAGAGTGAGCAACCCGGCTGTAGGTCTAGATGGTGGGTCCAAGGGGATGGATAAGTGAGAATTAGTGCATTCATGGAACGTTAAATATATTGGCACTAAGAGGGGTGTTTGTTTTGAATGTGTCTATATGTGGAAGCAACGCAAAGAGGGGCCAATCCCCAAGATGTAGGAGAGCTGCAGTAGGGCCACAGCAATCAGCCGGTGGGGTGCCCTTTTGTCTATGATATGTGGCATTTATTACCAATATATGTATAATCTCCCTTTGAGGAGATGGGGAAAGGGAACATTTGTTGGATTACAAACTCTAAACGCGCAATGATTAGTGTTTAGAATAGTGTATCCCTCGACAAACGCTCCTGGCCCGCAAGGCCGTTTGGTGGCGTTGTTTCTTGAAGGCACGAGGTCCGGCTAGTGCCTTAGCCAGTGTCGGCCCATTTTTAGGTCCCATCAGTGGTGCATCTGCCGGGAGCCGCCAACAAGTGGTGGTTCTCGAATCTAGGGTTTTTAGGGACCAAATAGTTGGTTTATGTCCTCCGACAAGGACCATCAAGCCGAAATACAAAAAGCAGAACGTGCTGAGAGGGCTAGACGGTGGTTGGAGATCGTAAGTTGTTATTCTCCTCAAAGGACCATCCTGTTGTGCATAAGAGGCACTGGTTCTAGTAACCTAAGTGTTATGAGTAGCTCTTCGAGTGCAAGTGGAAGTCTTAGTACTTCCCTACTTCCAATTAATCAACCCACAACAAGTGGGGGTGTAGTTTTACCTACACAAACTCCTGTTGTCAATCCAGTTGTAGCCATGGCACAACCTATCGCAATTCCAGTAGGGACACCAGATTTGCCAGCATTAGGAGCATCGTTTCCCATTTTCCATGGGTTAGCAGAAGAAGATGGAGAACTCCACATTAAGGAGTTTCAAACACTCATGTTCAATTATCGAATCCAAGACGAAGGACATCTAATGATTTTCTTTAGCATGATATTAAAAGGAAGAGCGACACTGTGGTATCACGGTCTAGAAGCTAGAACCATAAGTAGCAATGCCTAATTCTTTACGACTTTCCGTAGAGAGTTTGCCCCTGAAAAGGGTGGACAATATTGGTTGCGTGTCTTGAATGTAACATGCCAAGAGCCAAATGAGAATGTCCAGGCCTATGCCAAGAAATTAAAGCAAGTTCTTCGTAAACTAAATACTTATATCCCCATTCCAGCGACTGCCCAGTTACAATATTTCCTACATGGATTGGATTTTAATATCGAGGTGTAGCTAAGTAGTGCGGCTTATGCAACAAGGATAAATTGGAATGGTAATAACTTGGCCTTGACCAATGGGAGTCAAGGGGATCCCATGTCAAACGCGAATGGGAGAGGAGGTATCATGCTGAATTTGCCTATGTTACCAGCTCCTCCTAGCATGACTATGCCCATGGCTAGTAAGGCGGCCTCACTAAATAGTAGGGGCCAAACAATGAATCCTAATGTTGTCCTAGTAGGTCAATGGCCAATCCCTAATCAAGTGGTTAGGCCCATGGGCAAACTGACAATTGCAGCTACAAGTCAAGTGCCTCCAATGTCCTTGGTGAAGTTAAGGACATGATGAAGCACTACACCGATATGCAGCAAGGATAAATTGGAATGGTAATAACTTGGACTTGACCAATGGGAGTCAAGGGGATCCCATGTCAAACACGAATGGGAGAGGAGGTATCATGCTGAATTTGCCTATGTTACCAGCTCCTCCTAGCATGACTATGCCCATGGCTAGTCAGGCAGCCTCACTAAATAGTAGGGGCCAAATAATGAATCCTAATGTTGTCCTAGTAGGTCAACGGCAAATCCCTAATCAAGTGGTTAGGCCCATGGGATGACAAACTGATGATTGCAGCTACGAGTCAAGTGCCTCCAATGTCCTTGGTGAAGTTAAGGACATGATGAAGCACTACACCGATATGATTTCTGAACAATATCGACAAATAGCTATGGATGTCAATTTCCTTAAGAAGAAATAGAATTTGATAGGGAGTCGATGCCCTGAAGAGGGTCGCCTCTCAAGATTCAACTGTAAGTGGTGTGGTGGCCAACATTTCCCTAGGAATTGCCCGAATGTCAAATGTGATATTTGTGGAAAGTCTAGCCACTTAGCTGCTACATGTTGGAGTAAGATCAGTTCTCTTCAACAATGAAGTAAACAACCTGGTCCAGTTAATCATCGTGCACAAGGGTATAATCTCCAGCAAGATGAGGGACCAAGACAAATACTGCAACGAGGAAAGGCTGTTGTAGAGGAGTTGCCTCATGGCAGTGGAGTCAGCCTTATTGAGGATGTACGTGTCAATGATATTGAAACTTCTAATCTACTAGCCGTACCAAGAGGGCAAAAGATTAAAGAGGGTGATAAAGGAACTGTAAAACCTGTAGAGGGAAACCCTAAGCAAGATGCTAGGGAAAAGTGAGTCCTGAATCCGGATATGGAAGGTGGACCTCTAAGGCTTGTTGACGGTAAAGTGGATCCCGAGAAGGATAGAGAGGTGCCAAGAAAGAAGACAAAGGTCAAATGAGAGGCACTAAAGCCGGTGGTCCAATGACCAAAGGAAAGAATGTTCTGGTGCGAGAAGAGAAATTTGGCTAACTACCATGACATGGACCTACCAAGTTCTCTTTGCGAACTCAAACCAGATGTGAAACTCCTGCAATTGATTAAACTTTCTCCAGGCGTATGCAAGGAATTCAAGAAAATCTTGCATATTGGGTATATAGTAGAACCTTTAGGCATAGCGAGAGTGGGAGAAGATTGGTTTGATCATGCTGAAAAGCATTGCCCTAGGGTTCCAGCATATGTGGATGGAATATTAGTGGAGCACGCTATCGTGGACACTGGATCCTCCGTCAATATCATAAGTTCAGACTTGATGGAGTGGCTAGGTCTCGAAATTCAAAAAGATGGCTTCAGACTTCTTAGGATGGTGGATGATAGTCTAAGACAACCGGAAGGTTGCATCACTAAAGTCTACATTACTATTGCAAGCATGGAATGCTATCTAGACTTTAGGGTGATGCACCATTTGGTTATGTAATGTACCAGGTTCATGGTAGAGAACAGCCAACAAGACCTTTTATGACATTTTCCCCGAGGAATTGAAAGTATTCATTGACAATCTAGAGGCAGCCATCGTAAGGGATAGTCAATTAATTATCTTATGGAAGTATTTAGAGCGTTGCATACAATTCTGCATAGCTCTTAACCCACGAAAGTGTGTCTTCGAAGTTCCTTATGGGCTCTTGTTAGGCCATGTGGTCATTTTCGTAGGGATTGTGACTGATTCTGAAAAGATCAAGGTTATAGTCACCATGAGTCCACTGCATACTCCAAAGGAAGTGCATAGCTTTCTGTCATCGGTAGGGTACTATCGGAGGTTTATCAATGCCTTGGCAGAAAGAACGTTGCTACTCATGAACCTATTGTCCTTTAATTGTCAATTTTCATGGAGTGATGCTTGCATAGTATCTTTTGATGATGTAAAGTAGAAGCTTGCCAAAGCATCTATTTTAAAAGCACCTAAAAGGGGTGAAATGTTCTATATATTTTCAACAGCAACTATGTATAGTATCAGCTGTTGTTTGGCCTAAATTTGGGAGGAAAAGTGGTACCATCCAAAATCTTTTGTTAGTCAGAAGTTGGGCATATCGAAAATTAACTACACCTATATGGAGAAGTTGTGCCTTGAGATGGTATTTGCGACCAAGAAGTTCAAGCACTAGATTCTTTATGAGAGGGTGGTTTTTTATACAAAGACGGAAGGGCTTCGATTGTTGTTGAATAAGTTATAGCCACTTGATTGTTTAGCAAAGTGGTTAATCACTTTGCAGGAGTTTGATTACGAGATTAAGAGTAAGTAGCCAAAGCTTCGGGGCATTGTCGAGTGTCTTGTGGATTTTGGAGAGCCAAAAGAGGTCATGGCTGAAGGAAGTGACATGAAAACATTGTTTAAGATTGATACAGTGTCTATTCCCTCCTGGTATGCTGCTATAATGCACTATCTTTCTATGGGAGAGACTGGAGCTACTCTATCAAAACCCAAGAAGAGGAAGATTAAATAGTAGACATTGAAATTTTCCTTGATCTCAAGGACATTATATCGGTAAGGTGTTGATGATATCTATCACCGATGTGTGATGCCTGACAAGGTTCCCTTTATTTTGGAAGAGTGCCATGACTCCGCTTTGTGGAGGGCACTTTGTTGGGCAGTTGATGGCACAGAAGGATTTACGAGCTAGTTATTGGTGGCCGTCCATCTTCGAGGATTCATTTGACTATGTTAAAAGATGTGATCCATGTCAAAGACATGGTCGAGAGAATAAGAAGCGTCCACTTACGCCTATTATGGCTATCCTTCCATTTGAGAAGTGAGGCATCGATTTTGTGGGACCTATTATCACGTCGTCTACTACTCAGAAAAGATACATTATAGTAGCAACTGATTACTTTACAAAGTGGTCAGAAGCACAAGCAATGAGGCAGGATAATCCACAAGAGATTGCTAGTTTTCTACTTCAGCAGATCATCTGCCATTTTGGTCCCCCAAAGGAAATAGTATCAGATTGTGGAACTCATTTTTTGAATAAGGCAATTAGAAGCCTGACTGAAGCATGGAGCATTAAGCATAACAAGATGACCCCCTATAATCCGCAAGCCAATGGACAGGTTGAAAGTACCAATAAGCAGCTTGTGGGTATCCTATCGAAGATAGTCTCTCAAAAGAAACGGGACTGGAATACAAAATTATATGTGGCAGTTTGGGTGTATAATACGACGTTTAAATAAGCCACTGGCCACATCCCATTAAAATTAGTTTACAGGGAGGAGTGTGTCTTGCCCTATAATATTTCCATTGATAATATTTCTAACCCGCGTGATAGTCATGCAAGGGAATTCCATCATCAAAAGTACATTGACGGTGCGATTTTCAAATTATCCACAATGTATCTTAATCTCCACTTGCATAAAATGAGTTAAAAGAAAAAAACCCGTTTAGTTACATGGGAACTTCCTCTTGGGAGGAAGTCATGGGGATAATATTTGGAATAATGGCAAATTTTTTTATTATTCCCCCCTTTCCCCCAGCAGCCGACTGTCGTGCTGGAGGGGAGGGGAATGGCAAGGACGACTGAGCATCCTTGTTGGAGCTCGCAGGGGGGTGGAGGCCATGTAGGAGGCCACGTGGGGGAGGGGGGATCCCCCCCCTCCCCTCACCTAAATAGCCTTGTGCCATGGAGTAAGGAAAAAAAAGGGAGCATAACGCTGCATGAAGTTGAGAGAAAGGAGGGGAGACTGTGAGACAGGACAGGACGCCGCCGTTGAAGTAAAAGGAGACAGCGTAACACCGCCTGGGTCTACACAGTGGAGGGCTGTGAGAGAGGGCATAAGGCTGGTCATGAGGAGGGGAGGCTATGATAATCAACGTTGTGTGAGAGGGAGGGAGTGGAGCCGCCAGCTGCCGCAATAGGAGCGCCGCCATCACCTTGTGCCAACTGCTGCTGCCACCAATGAACTACCATCTGCCCCGTTCTGGGAGTACACCAGCTGTCGCCATATTCTTTCCTCCACGTGGGTATACCACGTTTTCTTCTAGAAGCTTCAAGAAGCTTCTAAGGGTAGGAGCTAAGCCCCCCCTTCATGTGGCTTTATTAAGCCTTCTTCTTGAAGGTTTTTATAACCTCTTTACCACCCCCGGGATTTAATCCCCTCACAAGCAATTCTTACACCTTTTTCCCCCCTTTTTGTCCACCGTGTGCATTTTAAAACCTTCCCCTCCTCGGGATGGATAAGCCAATTGGTTGGATGTTATAAATGTATTCCAAAGATAAATATGATAAGCTGTTGAAAAGGAACTTGTTTGACATTGCTTTTCTATGTCAAGTGCTATGATTACGTGAAAGAACCAATGCCTACTAATGGACTAATTAAGGAAGCTGTTTGATGCATGTCCAACTAAATGTGGTAGGTAATTAGATAACTAAAACAACCTAAGGAAAGTGTGGTGGATGTGGCCATGGGTCTGTTCTACGGATGGGTGGTCCCGGTTGGCCGGGAACTTTTCTCAATCATGATGGACAGCAAGAAGATCGTTCAAAGGACACGAACAGCAAGGGCGCTGACCTAGAGTCTAAGTTATAATAATCTTGATTTATGCAATTTTAGGGGAACGGAATGGGACTATGCCTTATGGTAGAGAGGTCGAGCCTTGCATCCCTCTCGTTTCCCATTCTCCTTGAACCAAGTGGAGCATGAATCCACTTCGACCCTAGTGTTTCTACGTAAAGTAGTTCGCTTGGGGTTCAACGCTAGTTGTCGTTTAGGAAATGACCATTAGGGAAAAACCCTGATTCATGTCGGTCCTAAGTGGAAACGGCCAAAATACTTCCGCTACGTGGTAGATGCGGAAAGTCCTAGATCATAAACCCTGTGATATTCCATGGGAGTGCTGGGCGAAGCTTTTTAGACATCCTTTCCAATGGATTGCTAAGATGTGTCCTGAAGATTACCAAGTGGACACATTACAGTTGGTATCAGAGCCAACCAATGAAGGATTTGTTTTTATGAAATCTTAATAAGATGAAGTAAAGAAAATGTTGTTGTTCCGAACATTTTCTTAGCTTCAATGCTATCTTGCAAAATTATGAAGCATGGAACATGTTCTTAATCTTCCGAGTCATGTTTATGACTGCGATGCATTCCCCGGATTATCAACAAAGGGTTGCGATGATGAACATCCTAGAGTGTATCTATAATCCATCACCTTTGTGCATGGAACGAAGATGGATAGGTACCTCAGGAATCTACTATATAGCTACCCATCGGTTTGCATACCTCCAGACCAACCTCAAGAGGATCAAGTGGTTGAAAGACCTGAAAGTCGTGAAGCTGTTCATTTTTGTGGAAGCTCATGTGAACTCAACTTAACATATTCGAGGTCGGAGGGTTGAGCTAAACTAATATGTATATGAGGAAGTGACCCGTGTAATCCCCGTTGATAGGATCAAGGTGTTGGGACGCTATGAGAAGAATGGGTTCCAAAGGAAAGGATACCCTGATCTTCCAATGACTTACCGATTCTTGAAGATCCATGACCCAAAACCATACTATTATCCAGTTCCTGTAGATAAATGTAATACAATATTATTCTCCCCAAACTAAATGTAAATAGCTGCTCTATCATCTCTGGAAATGTTATACTCCAAAAGGGCTATGCCCATATGAATGCAATAAGATTTTTTAAAATCAATGTCTGTTTTGTCAATGCGAATTAATAAAAAGTTAAGGGTTAGGATTCTTGATTGATAGCTGAAATGGAGATGAACTATAAATCACAACGATTAACAAGTAATAACGCTAAGAAACCTTTATCCAGGCACAACCCCAAGTACAGAATCCCAGTTCACCTCCTACATCAAGTACTGCTGTAATCCAGGAGAAGAAGCTTCTTCTCAAGCATATTAAGCCGCCCAAATTTGACGGGAGAGGCAGATCCATCCAAGCGGATGCTGAAATTAAGATTGAGTCCATGGAGGATTACTTTGAAGCAGTCGGTACTGCACCCGCCAACCAGGCTATGCTCGCCAAGCTAAAGCTCACCGGTGAAGCCAGGCTTTGGTGGAAGCAATGGTGCAGAGATCAAGGGATCACGGAAGGATCCGTTACCTGGGAGAAGCTGAAGAGAGCCATGTACGGAAGATACTTACCACCTGCGTATCGCACGCAGAAAATGAATGAGTTCTACGAGCTAAAACAGCTGAGACTCACTCTTGACGCATACTATTCTAAATTCGTCTCACTTCTTAAGTATGCGCCAAAGATGGACATGACACAGCAGGTGTCAAAATTTTGTGCTGGTTTAAATCCACCAGTGAATACCCGTCTCGAATCTATGCGCCCATCAAATCTTCAGGACTCACTCATTCGAGCTGCCCCTATAATTAAGGAGGTGCAAGCTAGACCAAGAGGTAACAAAACTTGGTCTTATAATGACCCGAACAGAGGAACATTTAGGCCTCAACTGAAGAGAGTTCAAGGTCAGAAGCATGGACAAAGAAAGAAAGCAAGGACTAATAATGTTAACAACTTTGTTCCTACTCAAAGCAATGGCCAAAACCTCAGTTGTTTCCACTACAATGAGCCCGGTCATTTCAAGAGGCAATGTCCCAAGCTTGGAGGAGGACATTGCTAAGCACCTTTCCAAGGAATTGGCTGTGGACAGGGAGCCACTACCAGAGGCAGACGAAGAACCACTTGTGTTGCCCACAAGGAAATGTGCGAAGAATAAGAAGATTCGACCATGGAAGCAGAGTTTGAAAGGGCGACAGTCCATGCCGCTCTTCACAAGAAAGGGACGAATCGCCAGTTCTCGGTGATTCAGACACCATTAGATTATCAAGGTAAAGATTTCAAGACCTTGATTGATTGTGGCAGTACACATTCCTTTATCTCACCAGCTTGTGCAAAAAGATTAGGAATAGCCACAGTAGAAGCACCTATCTTGCTTGTGGAATTGGAAAATGGTCGTGAGGTCACTTGTACCAGGCAAACTGCTAAGGTGGAATTCTTTCTGGAAGGAAAGGAGACTTCGGTTAAATTCAAAGTCATGAGTTTAGGTATCCATCAGTGTCTACTCGGAATGGATTGGCTTAAACCTAATGACGCCCACATCCATTATGGAAAGGGTCAAAATTTCCTTTTGGAACTCTGAAGGGGATTTGGTTACAACTCAAGGAGAAGCAGGGAAGCCAAAAATTCAATTGGCCAAAGCATCTCGGATTATAAAGGGAGTCAGAAAAGGACTACATGTCTACTTGATTAAGCTCAACAAGTTAGATCAGAAGCAGGAGTCTAGTGAAGGACCTTCTTGGCTAAAGGAATACGCGGACATATTTCCTAAAGAGTTAACAGAACTCCCGCCTCAAAGAGAAGTGGATCATGAGATCAAGCTAGTACCAGGGGCTGCACCAATTGCGAAGAGACCTTATAGAATGTCCATCCCGGAAGAAATTGAGTTGAAGGAACAACTTAAGCAACTACTAGATCAGGGCTACATTCGTCCTAGCAGTTCACCATGGGGAGCTCCAGTACTGTTCCAGAAAAAGAAAGATGGAACACTTCGACTGTGTATTGATTACCAAGGGTTGAATCAATTAGCTGTCAAGAAAAAATACCCTATTCCTAGAATAGATGAACTTCTTGATCGTCTTCAGGGTGCGAAGATCTTCTCCAAAGGACCTAATGCTTATAGACTGCAACTCTCGGAGAACCTAAAGGTTCATAATGTATTCCATATCAGCCTATTGAAGAAGTATGTACCTAATCCTAACCATGTACTTGATGACCAATAGGTTGTAATGCCTAGTCAAGGAGTCCTTGAACTAAGGCCTGACAGGATCTTAGATGTTAGGGAGAGACAACTGAGATCCAAAACCTTGAGAGAATGCCTCATCCAGTGGAAAGATTATCCAGAGGAGGATGTCACTTGGGTAGATGAGGGCACTCTTAACCATCAATATCCCCAGTTTATCTTGAGATGAGGACATCTCAATTCCTCCGAGGGGGAAAGAATGTTTCCGTTGATAATATTTCTAACCCGTGTGATAGTCATGCAAGGGAATTCGAGCATCAAAAATACACTGACGGTGCGATTTTCAAATTATCCACAACGTATCTTGATCTCCACTTGCATAAAATGAGTTAAAAGAAAAAAACCTGTTTAGTTACATGGGAACTTCCTCTTGGGAGGAAGTCATGGGGATAATATTTGCAATAATGGCAAATTTTTTTATTATTCCCCCCTTTTCCCCAGCCGACTGTCATGCTGGAGGGGAGGGGAATAGCAAGGATGACTGAGCATCCTTGTTGGAGCTCGCAGGGGGGTGGAGGCCATGCAGGAGGCCGTGTGGGGGAGGGGAAATCCCCTCCCCTCACCTATATAGCCTTGTGCCATGGAGTAAGGAAAAAAATGGGAGCATAACGCTGTGTGAAGTTTAGAGGAAGGAGGGGAGACTGTGAGACAGGACGGGACACCACCATTGAAGTAAAAGGAGACAGCATAACGCCGCCTGGGTCTGCACCCAAGGGCCGTGAGATACCCTTAGAAATTGAGTTGTTGACCATAAGATTCGCAATCAATCATTCTTTGGGTGATGAAGATGCCTTATTTGAGCGGTTTACGACTATAGCCCACTTGGACGATCTCAAATTGCAGATTTTGTTGCACTAGGAGGTAGCTAAACGTCGGATGAAGCGGTTGCATGATCTAAAGGCGAAGAATCATACCTTTAAAAAAGGGCAATTAGTTCTGTATTACGATGCATGTAGAGAGTTTATTTCTAGAAAAGTTGGAACCTCGCTGGGATGGCACTTACAAGATAGTTCGGATAGGTAAAAATAAGACACGATTTTATTAGCTGATTTACAAGGAGTGGAATTTAAGAATAAGGTTAATCGTAATAAGATTAAACCTTATTATTTCTAAATATGCTAATGCGCTAATGCATTGCAGGTCCATGCTAGGGATGATTTGAGACCTGTAGGAGAGCTTAAACTGGTTGATGGGACGGTTAATCCCTTATTTGGAGCACACATATCTAGAGCAAAGATATCATCAGGGGAGGCTTATTTGGTGGAGCAAGGGATACAAAGTGGTTGAGCAAGAAGATGGTACCTTTGTGTGGGAGATTAAAGTTTTCTGCCATCACTGCTTACAAATATTGACAAGCATCCCTATTGAGTTTAATGAAGAAGGTGGGATGGAGTCGTCCGTTCATCCTCTAAATATGTTGAATTTTGATTATCATACTTACGAATAGAGGAGTCCCTGATGACTGGCTGTGTAAACCCATTGTGGACGTACACGTTATACTTTGATGGAGCATCCAGGGGGCCTAATAGAAAAGGGAGTGTTGGAGTAGTTATCGAAGATCCCCCATATATAGTTACAATGAAATTAGCTGCTTATCTCGGGGTGGGATTCACTAACAACATGGCGGAGTATAAAGCCTTGATTATGGGATTGAATATTTCCAAGAAAGGTGGTATTAGGTGGTTGTTAGTAAAAGGGGATTCCCAGCTGATCTTAAATCAACTTAATGGGATATATACAATCCGGAATCCTATCCTTCGTATGTATCATCAAACTGCTATAACCCTACTTGATGAATTTGAGAGCATATCTCTTCAGCTCATTCCACGTTATTGGAATCAGTTTGCAGATTCATTAGCCAATTTTGCTTATACGGAGGACCTCTTTTTCAATTGTGGTCCTAGTCCAGATGTTGTTGTTGATAATGAGACGGGACTTGGTCGCTTGTGGGAAATGTTATCAGACCACGCGTTATATGGCAGGTGATGAGTGATATGGGTAATGAAAAGAGTAGCCAAGACCCATCTACCACTATTATCTTGGACCCATAGGTTGATTCAATGACATGTTATGTGTATGTCTCTTGCTGTATATGCAGGAAGTATGGGTCATAACTTGATGCATTTAGTTTAGGGTTGAGGGCCTTGTCCTTCCCTTTGGAGTGGAGTGTGTGTTTGTATATCTGCCTTCTTCCAAGGAGGGATCTATATGAGCAGGTTTGCTTGATTTCTTTAGGCCAAGAGGGCCAGCTAGTTTGCGGTGCAATGTGCTATTTCTTTAGGCCAAGAGGGCTATTCATCTGTTTGGTGCGAGTACGGTTAATGGTTTTTTGTTGTAGTGATTGCATCATACAGGTAGAAAAAGTTGCTTGAGGGAGCCTTTGCTGTGAAGGAGATTCTTGTGGCCATTCCGGTGGTTTCATCCCCTTTCCGAGTCTTTTCCTTTAAGCAATTAATGATATATGTGCGTGTAAGGGTTACTTTCTTTTGTTTGTTGGGGACCGGCACCTCAAGGCATGAAGTCCCAGGTTTGGGCTCTGTATGTCTGAGGGAGGCATGAACAGTCATTGCCTCCTGCAAGGCATTGTCAGGCATTGTAAGACCTGTTTTAGATGGGAGTTCTAGTGACCCTGTTCTGCTGACCTGTTAGGCGGCCGTTCTGAGAGTTCTTGTTAGTTGTGAGGCAGTTAGAGAAGTCTACTAAAATAATGATGGAAAGATATAAAACCCTGAATATCTGAAAGATAATTTATTAATATACAGAGGTGTGTAAAAAGGGGTTCTAACCCCTAGAAAAATAGAAATGGAAAGAAATAAAAATCTTTGAGCTGTTGTTTATCACCTTGCGAAGGCCTAGTAAGGTTCCTGGGGAACGAGTCAGACCTAGGGCCAATGCCTTGTCTTCCTAGGGGTGGCTTCTAGCTGGAAACATAAGAATAAAAGATAGTTGTAGCGAAAATAAAAGTGAGTGTTAGAAAAGGATTAAGTGTCGCCTTGCGCGGGCTTGGTAGGTTCTTGGGTATCGACACAAGGCCTAAGGCCGATGCCTTGTTCTCCTTGGGTCACTACGCTCAGTTCCCTCATTTTTACACGCCCGAGTATGGAAAATAAGAGGCTAAAGACCCAATGTACTAAAAGAAAATATTTGTTGATTAGGCTATGGGAGTCCTCACCTAGTAGGAGCTCCTAGATGCATTGTCCCTAGTTAGGTAGGTAGTTCAGACCACCACCACTGAGGATGACCTCTTTGATAGATCTTTTAAGCTTGGCCATATTGGAGCAGTTGGTTAAGTGACTACCTTTTGAATTTCTGTCAGATTATGATAAGCCTACTCCGCATAGATTTCATGCCTTGGTTTTGACAAGGGGGTAGGGTGAGAGCTGTGTTTTGTTGTGTATCTATTCTGTATCAGCTTGATGCTCTTTGTGGTTGTGTTTATATGCAGATTTGTTCGTGGGATTCGACGAGTTGAATCACCCTATCTCATGGTCACCAATGAAAGATGATTTTTGATGCTGAGAAGTGCTTAAAAATAGCCAAAATTTATGAATTTAAGGGAAAAAACAAACTTCATCGAAGGCGGCGGTGGCAATCACTACGATTTTAAGTGGCAATGCCCGAAAAAGGCTTAAAAGACCCACTGGATGACAATTGATGAATTTTCATAATTATTTGGCATGTGAGACGGGACCCTGGGAGATACTCAATAGTGGAGGACTTCAAGACAGACGCCCAAGATTTTTCAAACTTCAATTCAGGTACTGGACGTGAAAATGGGAGTGCTCGGGAGGCCAAGGATCAAAGGCAAGTGTGAAAGGACTTTAGGGGAGCCAAGAGTCATGACCTTTGGGGGCTCCCTTTAGCAAGCTCCCCCAAAAAAACAAGAATTTTTAGGGGGTGGGGGGGGCATTTTTTTCACGTCGTGCAGGAAGAGGGTGCCTTCTTGAGGGGCCTATGGTGGCTCTAAGCAACCCCCCCAACCGACTGGATACATGATCTGCACTTGATCTTCGGTCCCCATCACTCCAAACCATGCGTCAAATGACTACCTGGTTGTGGAGATTAGATTTCAGTATTTCTCTCTCCTCTCTCTCTCTCCTGCAAGGGGCAGTTTCTGCGTGTGAAGAAGAATGAAGCCCGGTTGGTGAATGCTCGTCTGATGTGGTACTGGATTGCTTCCAAACTAAAGGTGGGCTGAAGATGGTAGTGTGGAGGCAGGCTTAGAATCAAACGGGCCCTAGTTTGTAGACCCGCAACAAGTTTCAAAACCCTCAATAATAAAAAAATACTCGATAATGGCATTTTTTCAAAGAAAATGGCTCTTTTTCCACATTTGATGGGGTTAACAATGTTCTTATCGGCTGAAAATTAATGGACATGTTGTTTCTACTGGTTTTAGTCTTTCATAATAAAAAAACTCAAAAAATATACATTTAAAGTGTGAAAATAAATGGAAAAAACCCGAAAGCATGGTTTTTAGAAGAAAAATGGGGTTTTTGGGCTTAAAATTAGAAAAGTATGAAACAAAATACGAATAAAATCTACATGTCTACCCTTTAAAGACTCAAGAGCCACAGCTCTAAAATAATGCTAAATTTTTTCCATTTTTATTGATAATAAATAAGGAAAATGGGAAAAAATACTTTTTAAAAAAGGGAAAAAATAGGGAACGGACAAGGAAAATTATGGAAAATTATGAATGTGTCTGTGAGTGTATAATGAGGATAAAACATGAGGGTTTGCCTCAGGTTATCCCCATTTATATGTTTTTGTGAGTATTTACTGCTTAGTTCATGCGAAATACACATGAAATCACCCCTTTACCTATGCAACGAGACAAAACCTTATACGATAGGGGAGGAGGGAAGTTTGAGTGTTGAAATATAATATTAAATCTTATGTATTTGCTACATTATTCATATAGGATGACATTAAGTTAAATAAGGGGAAGTACAGTACGAGTGTAAAGCTCGGTGTCTTCTCTCATTACAGTAATTATGTGTTAATGTATGGAACCATGAAAAGAATGGATTTGCATAATGCACGAGGCTTTTTTTCCAATTGTTTGAGCACTTAATCATATACACATTTGCATCAAGCATTGTTAAATGGTATCAATTGCAAGCTCTTGGTGGATGCATAGCACTTGGTTTCTTTAGGACTTGACCCATGTAGAGAGAGTGAGCAACCCGACTGTAGGTCTAGACGGTGGGTCCAAGGGGACGGATAAGTGAGAATCAGTGCATTCCTGGAACGTTAAATATATTGGAACTAAGAGGGGAGTTTGTTTCAAATGTGTCTATATGTGGAAGCAGCACAAAGAGGGGCCAATCCCCAAGATGTAGGAGAGCTGCAGTAGGGCCACAGCAATCAGCCGCGTGGGGTGCCCTTTTGTCTATGATATGTGGCATTTATTGCCGATATATGTATAATCTCCCTTTGAGGAGACAGGGAAAGGGAACATTCGTTGGATTATAGACTATAAACGCGCAATGATTAGTGTTTAGGATAGTGTATCCCTTGACAGACGCTCCTGGCCCGCGAGGCCATGTGGTGGGGTTGTCTATTAAGGGCATGAGGTCCGACTAGTGCCTTAGCCAGTGTTGGCCCATTTTAAAGTCCCATCATTCCCTTTGGGCCATCGCCATGTGGCGTTCTCTCTCGAGCTGAGATGCTGCGCCATGGCCTCCTTTTGAGCTTCAAGCTCTGGTATCATAGTTCTCTTCTCCTCCTTGGCTCTCTCTAGTTGAGAGAGGAGCTCTTTGATGTAATCATCGTATTCTTCGGGTGGCCTCTGTATTGCCAGGATGGAGGTTGTAGAGCCTGCCACCTTTTTATTCCTAAGGTCTTACCTTGACTCGGTGTCTGCCACAAATAGTATTTTGGTCCCTACCTATTGAGACTTCAAGCTCGTATGGTGTGTGACCGTTGATAGAGTCTTACCTGTGTCCAGCTGTATCAGCAAGTGTGAGAGAATATGGCTCCTCACAGTTGTTCCAATTCTCTGTCTCTATCTTTATCACTTTTAACATGGTATCAGAGCCTAGTATGGTGGAATCTCAGGAGCAAGAGGAACTAAAGAAGATCTGAAGAAGTTGAAGACTCAGGTTTGTCAAAGGTCAAGTAGGTTGCCATTGTTTCTTGAAGGCATGCATTGTAAGGTTGTGGTCTCCTTTGGATGAAATACTAGCAATGGCTTGTTGGGGAGTCTTGTAAGACTTCATTGAGCACATTAGAGTTCCTAGGCATCATCAGTATCTTCATCATGTGCTACTAGAACAATATTACAGATCTACGTGACTGCGCCTAATACACACTGAAGCTTCCTTGCTCATGAATCAACACATTGGTTGCATTCCAAGTGATAGAATGCTTGGTTATGCCCTTGGGGAGGTGCTCAAAGATTGTAAGAGGCAAATGCATTGATGGGAGCTCATGTGTGAGCTGTAATAGTGATACAAAGATCTGAATGAGAGCTTGTGATAGGCTAAAAACTGTCATGAATCTATGAGAAGCAAGCACTTAATGGCCCTGGAATATTAGATGACTTTGGTTAGTACTATGTACTGGATGACTTGGAATATAGGTTGCAAATGTCTTGTGGATCAAGAAAGGAGTTGAATGCAAAAGTTTGAAGCTAGAAATTCGTGCAGTCATATTGTATTGGCTGGTTATAAACAGTTCATGTTTCTATGCCATTGGTCTTTGAAGACAGGAAGACTATGATTATCCAAATGCTCATGTATTGAACCTAGCACCTCAAGGTGAATGTATGACATGATTTGGGGCTATTTTGGAGTTGGAAAGACTTGATTTTACTAAGTATTTATTGATTACAATCTGTGAACAAGATATTTGATACTTGTATTTGCTGGTTATGGACTGATTTGTGCCCATATGCTTATGTTTGGACTGCTATGTACTAGCAGATGTCTATGAAGGTTTGGGACATCTATGATGTGTATACGACTCAGATTTGGTACTAAATAAGTTGCTGGTCACATTGACAGTCTATATTTTACAGACTGTATGTATGCATTTTTACTGTAAGGTTGCAAGAGATAAAGCTAAAGCAACTACATTGCCTATGCATTGACCATTGTACCTACAGGAGGGAATACTTATTTGTGGATGTTTTTGAGCTGTCATTGGACTGAAATACTCTAGTTTTAACAGTGAATTTGGTGTAAAAAACTTTCATAAACAGTCAAAATCTATAGTTAGTCAGTTAGACTTATTGACTTGTAGGTAGTCAGGCATTGTTTATGACATGGCAAATGCTGATAAGACAGACAATATTACCTAGATTGTGGGGGAGAAATTGGACAGCCATAACTATGCCATATGGAAGTTTTGCATGGAGAACTTCTTAATTGGGAAAGGATATTGGGAGCTGGTAACTGGAGTAGAAGCTGAACCTGAGCGTCCAGAGAGACCTACGGCTCATCAAAGATGACTATACCGAGCTTGGACAGAAAGAGCTCTCAGGGTTTTGCATTGGCTGTCTCTATGTATATCAAATGCCATGGTAATGCAGATAATGAGCTGCAGCTCTCCTAAGGATGCTTGGGACATCCTGATCAAGTACTATGGCACAGCCACAAGTGCTAGCAATATCCAATTAAAGCATAAATTTAACAACATGGAGAGAAATAGAAAATCTATATACAAGATTATGTCACAAAGATCAAGACCATTGCAGATCAGTTGGCATCTATTGGATCACATGTTGAAGATGAAGGCATGATTTCTGTGACTTTGAATGGCTTAGGACCTGAGTATAAGTCTTTTGATACTTCTGTCTCTATGCAGGCTAAAATGCCTGATTTCAATGAGTTGGTTGCATTGCTTATCCATGAAGAGGTTAAAATTGGCTTGGCTACAGGGTTAAGCAGTTCCAAAAACAAGGATACAGTCTTTTATTCCAATCAACATAGCCGTGTAGCCGTGGTAGAGGCTATGATTCTGGCAGAGGAGGCCAGAAAAATGCATCCTATGGCAATAACAACTAGCAGGTATTGAATGCAAGAGGTGGTAGAAACTTTAGAGGCAGGGGGAGATCTAGCCCTAGAGGTAGAGGCTCCTGGCAGTAGCAGCAATGTCCACCTGACAATTCGAATAAGGATAAGGATTGTCATTACTGTGGGAAGCATGGTCATGTTGCCAAGGAATGTTGGAAGAAGCAGGGCAAACAACATGGACATTTTTCTATGTCTAGTCAGGCAGATAATGCTTTAGGAGATAGATTGTTTTCCATGCAGTATGTGAAAGATAGGACTACTAAAAAATCCACTGATGATAAAATATGATACATTGATTCAGGGGCATCAAACCACATGACCCCTCACGGTGATTGGTTCATTGACATGGTAGCTGAAAGACATGGCTATGTATGCATAGGTGATGACACGCAGCATAGCATTGAGCATAAAGGCAAAGTGCCTCTTGTGGTTCATGATGGCACAAATAAAAATTTGCATGATGTAGTGCATGTTCCATTGATAAGAAAAAACTTACTGTCTGTCGGTCAGATGATGGAGCAAAACTTGTAGGTTAGGTTCAATAAGCATGGATGCTTTATTGAAGAGTTTGGAAATGGATGCAAGTTGATTGCTCGCGGTCACAGGAATGGTAGAATGTTTACTCTTGATGCCACTTTGCCAGAGCTGAATTCAGCTATGTTTGCCCATGGTTCTGACACTGTGAGATTTGGAAATTTGGCATAAGAGAGTGGGACATATGAATTTTCAGAGGCTGCAAAATTATGCAGAAAAAATAGCTTGTTACAGGTTTACCCAAGTTCTAATACACATACATTGGTCATGTATGCAATGCTTGCCAGTTTGGTAAGCAGTCGAGGTTGAAATTTGTCACGAATGTAAGGAAGAGTACATGTCCATTGTAATTAGTGCACTCTGATGTCTAGGGGACAACCCATAATGCATCTATGGGAGGTTCAAAGTACTATGTGACATTTGTTGATGATTACAGTCGCTATACTTGGGTGTATATTCTGCAGACAAAGGATGAGATGTTTGTTATTTTTCAGCAGTTTAAAAAGTAGGTTGAGAAGGAATTCGACTGCTATATCTCTTGCTTGGGATCAGACAGCGGTGGGGAGTATGTGTCAAATGAGTTTGACAATTTTCTGGTTGAAAATGACATATGTAGGCAGCTTACTTGTAGCTATACTCCACAGCAGAATGGAGTGGCTGAACATAAGAACAAAGTATTGATGGAAGCTGCTCCTGCCATGATGAACAAGAAGAAGATGCTGCTCTATTATTGGGCTGAGGCTGTTATGACAGCCATGTATATCTTAAATCGGACTCCCACTGCAGGTATTCATGAGATGACACCATTTGAGAAGCTGTATGGCTATAAGCCGGATGTAAGTCACATGAAAGTCTTTGTCTATCTTACTTATGTGCACATCCGAGATGAGAAAAGGAAGAATCTGGATCCAAAAGCACATAAGTGTGTTTTCATTGGATATTCATAGCAGAAGAAGGCATACAAATGCAATGATCCCTCTACCAGGGAGACTTTGGTGAGTAAGGATGTTATCTTTCATGAGATGGCCTCTTAGTATGTATCACTAGCTGCATGCCATCGGATACACCTTCTACTCATGTATCTACAGCTGATTTGCAGCAGAGTACTGCTATGACAGGTCCTAGTGGTCAAATGGTATCTCCATGGACAGGGAGATTGCGGAGCTCTAGCTTATCGTTCACTGACACCACTCTGTCAGTGAGGGGGAGATATGATGTAGTGGGTGGACAGCAAAGGAAAAGGAAAAGTCATTGATGAAATATCTGGTGTGATGACACCTGGCAGGATGATTTTAGGCTATGACTCAATTGACAGTCTAGACAATGAGCTTGGTATTCCGACTATGTATACGCCTGGTACTAGACAGAACAGGTACATTCCACCTCATGAGAGAGGGGAATCGAGTAGTGCACCACAGCTTAGATTATTGCACAGAATTAGGTATCCTGTGGATAGGCTGACTTACAGTGGTTTTTTAATGAAGAATTTTGCTTATATGAAAAAGGTGACAAAGGTCAAAGATCCTACTACATTTGTTGAAGAAATGATGGATAAAAATTAGTGCATAGCTATGGATGAGGAGATAGATGCCTTGGCTAAAAATAGTACTTGGGATGTTATACCGCTACTAGAAGGAAAGAAGACCATTGGCGGTAAATGGGTCTACAAGATTAAATGCAAGTCGTATGGTAGTGTAGAGAGGTACAAAGCCAAGCTGGTTGCTAAAGGATATGCTCAGTAGTATGGGTTAGATTATGAGGAAACATTCATCCCTGTTGCCAAGATGGCAACCATACAAATAGTGATTGCATTGGCTACTACTAAAGGCTAAAAATTATAGTAGATGGATGTGAAAAATGCTTTTCTCAATGGTGACTTGGCAGAGGATGTCTACATGGATCAGCCCGAAGGATATGTTCACCCTAATTTTCAACATTATGTGTGGAAGTTGAAAAAAGTATTGTATGGGCTGAAGCAGGCTCCAAGAACATGGCATGCAAGGATCAGTAACTACTTGCAAAGCTTGGGATTTATTGTTGGCAGGGCTGATCATAGCCTATTTATGAAAAATACCGATAGTGGCTTGGTAGTGCTGGTCATATATGTTGATGATTTGATAATTACTGGTGATGATGACTTGGGAATATAGCATGTAATGAAGATGCTGAAAACTGAATTTGACATGAAAGACTTAGGTGATTTGAAGTATTTCTTGGGCATTGAGGTGGTTACAGCTAAAAATGGTTTATGGATGAAGCAGAAGCACTATGCCATGGAAATGCTGAAGAAGTATGGCATGGCTGAATGCAAACTACTGGATACACCTCTTGATCAGAATGTAAAGCTAGACATGAGCACTAGGATTGAAGTTGAGGATGTGACTATGTAAAAGCACATGGTTGGCAGTCTGATTTACTTGACCATTACTAGGCCTGACTTGAGCTATGTGCTATAGGACTCATAAGCCAATTTATGCAAAAGCCCAAAAAACTACACTTGGATGCAGTTAGACGCATTATGAGATATGTTAATTCCACTATAGATTAACAAATATTCTATGTCAGAGATAAGCCCTTGAAAGTGGTTGGATACACAGATGCAAATTGGGTAGGATGCTCATATGACCAAAGATCTACAAGTGACTATGCTTTTGGGTTTTGAAGCGGAGTGATCAACAGGAGCAGCAAGAAGCAGCCTATGGTTGCTTTATCGAGTACTGAGGCAGAGTACAAGGGTGCTGCATTGGCAGCACGTGAGATTGCATGGCTGCTCAAGCTTATGGTGGGTGGCTGATTTGGACATACAGGTAGATGCTCCAGTGACTCTACTATGTGAAAATCCTAGTAGTGTACTCCTGGCCATGAATCCAGTATACCATGCCGGGACAAAACACATTGACATACACTATCACTTCATCAGAGAGATGGTTCTTGTAGGGAGAGTTGATCTCATGCATGTGAAGACTGATGATTAGGTTGTGGATATCTTTACCAAGTCTCTAGGTAAAGATAAGTTCAGTGTTTTCAAAAAGTTGCTTGGTGTGTAGCTACTGTCTTGAGCTTGAGGGGGAGTGTTGAGACTTCAAGCTTGTATGGTGTGTGACCGCTGACAGCCTTACCTTTGTCTAGCTGTATCAACAACAAGTGTGAGAGCATACGACTCCTCATAGTTATTCCAATTCTTTGTCTTTGTCTTTCTCACTTTTAACACTACTAGGGGGGTTCCTTCTCCTACTCCTTGGCCCATTTCCTTACTTACAAAGAATTGGACCAAAGCCATTAGGTTGCTAGCATCCTCCTGGGTTGTAGAATCGAGAGTGGAGATGGCGGTGGTGATGGCAAGCATCAAGAGGGTGCGAATGGGGGTGATCGGGGCCTTGCCCTTACCCTCTTTCATTGCAGGTGGTAGGCACTCAGGAACACAGGTGCTTGAGCTAGGCCCCTAGTCTCTGATGGGGCTCGCATGTTTCGGCTCATCGTGCCTGGATTGCTACTCCATGGACTTGCACATGGAAAGAGCCATGTCTTCCTCCTCTTTTTTTCTCATCTCCTCCTCCTCCTCTTCCTGCTTTCTCTTCCTTTCCTCCTCGCCCTTTTTGGACTCCCTATAAGCATTTTGCAAGTCTACCTTTTCTTTTCTCCTCTTTCTATTGTTCTTGTGCAGTTTTTTTTTTCATTTTCCTAGCCTTTCTCCAGCTAGTTTTCTCTTCTTATTCTTTGATTTCCTCTTCTTTGCTCAGCATCCTCTCGCAGGACTATGCCTCCCATTCTTGGTGAGGTGGCAACCTACTTGGTGTGTCATCCACCCCTTCTCCTCCCTCTTCCTGCCCCTATCCTAAGGCTTCCTTGATGATTGCACTGAGGACCCCATCGAATCCAATGGTTGCAGCCTTTGAAGATGTCGAAGCTTTCATTTTAGCTTTGGTGGCAGGAGATTCTCCTTCAGCGGGCTGCCCTCTCATTGCCAAGGCTTTTGTTGAGGTCTCAATGGTCTTTCTCACAAACCTATTGAGGTTGACCTCATCCAACGACTTTGCTGTGACACTCTCTAACAAGGGAACGTTGATGCAACTGATGATGGAGTTGTATCTTTGGCTAGAAAATAGCACGTGCACCATCTTGGCTTGGAGTTGGATTTCGAGATCATGAATGTCTGCCAAGCTGATGCCATCATTGGTGTGGACTTTTACCTTGTCCATCCCTAGTAAGGCATATACGTCTCTTTTCAGATTCCTTTCTATTTTGTTTGCCAAGCCCAATGCCTTTTGCACCAGCTTGGGGGTCAATTCAATCTGCACTTGGCGAGTTTCCTCCCCCTCACGCATAGTTACGGTGCCGCAGTTTCTGTGGAAAGTCCTCAGGAACTTTGCACAATGGAAGTAGTCCACCCCCTGGCTCGCTGCTTCCATGTATTTTTGCAGATTGCATTGCTCGATGATCTTCTTTATCGCCCGTTCTTCAATGGCCACATCATTTAGATTGAAGATATGTCAAAATTTGAACTGGTTGAAGGCTTGCATTTTCACCGAAAGTCCATACTTTGCTTGTTCTTCCTCTAAAAAAGCAAGTTGCTAGCCTTATCTGCCATGATGGGTGCTTGTCATGAAGCCATATTCAGAATAAGAAATAGGAAACAACTACATGCTTGTTGAATTGAAATGCTTGCATGCAAAAGTAGAATTTTCCTTCCAATAGTATATTGATTTTAACTTTTATCTATCTTTTCCTTAATCTCAAGTTGTTGCATTTTACCCTTGCAATGTGTGCTTTTCCTTTATTGTTTTCTTTATGTATTTGGTTTGAATCACCCCTCCCCCCTTTGCAATGAAAAGAATCCTTCCTAGGATGAAATGGTTAGAGGATGGAGGGCTTCTAGTGCACAATCTTAGTGTTTTACTTTCGCATGAGCCAGGCATAGAAACTTGGATTATATTCTAACCAAGCATAGCAATCCATATCGAAAGGGCGGATGTCCACATGTGTAATGTAAGTGAGAGCATCAAGTAAGAGGCCATCATAGGCCACTCTATTAGCAACTTGCAACTCCTCCTAAGTGAGGATGCAATCTAGATAAGGGTGTTCCTTAATGTATTCTTCCATGGGTCGATTACAGAGGGTAGTCAACACCCTATATGAAGTTGGAGCTACATAGGTTGGTCATATTCAGATGATTACAAAGGGTAGTCAACACCCTATATGAAGTTGGAGCGACATAGGTTGGGTCATATTCAACTGCTTTGATCGTACATCATTGTTCAAAATTGGTCATTATTTGGTATCCCTCTAGCTCCCATCAGAATCATACAGCATACCATTTGTGCAAGAAGCTGTTTGGTTGCTTGTTCCTTGGTTACCTCAATTGCAATTAAATTTGCGACTGATTCAGAAGCTTTAATGATGAGAGTTGAGTTGGAGACCCAAGATGTGTCGGATAATTGGCAAAAAACCTGAATTTTAGGGAAAAGTTGGATCCCGCTGAAGGCGGCAGCTACATTCGGTTTGATTTTAAGCGGCAAGTTAGAGACAGATTTTGGAAGCTCTTCAAGATGCACCAATTGATGGTTGTGGATTTTTCATAATTTTTTTGACTACCCGACTAGATCACAGGAGGTGCCAAGAAATGCAAGACCCCAAGACAGGACTGCCAGAAATTTACAAACGTCAAATCGGATGTCGAACCTGGGAGATAGGCCAAAAAAGAGGGCCAACATTGAGAACTAAAAGGGTGTGACCCTTGGGGGCTCCCCTTGGCCCCCCCAAAAAAAAATCATGTGGGGTGGGGAAATTTTTCAGTCGTGCAAATGAAGAAAGTGATGCCCTCATGGCGCATCCAAACAAAATGAGGGAGAGGGAGAGGGAGACTTAATATGGCACCTCAATATACCTGATATATCTTATCTTACCATCAATCTCCTCCATCTCCTTGCTTCCAATCGCCACCTCTCTGGCATATGATTTGGGTGCTGGGATCAGAAAATCAAAAACCAGTCTTTCTATCTCCTCACTCTCTCTCCCCTAAGAGGCAATTCATGTGGAAGAAGCTTGATTGATGAATGCTTGTCCGACGGCGTACCGGATCGCTTCTGAATCGAGTGGGGCTAAACATGGATGATTGGAGAAGGGTTGATCATCAATAGTGGACCAATCTACTGTCGCGAATCAAGTTTTAAAAAAACCGTAGCAAAAAAAACCCGGTAACTCTCTTTTATGAAGGAAAATGACTCTTTTTTGAACCCTTGTTTGTATGTTTTAGTGTGTTTCTATTGCTATTTTAGTGCGCATCTTAGGGCCAATCCCTGAGATGAAGGAGAGCTGCATTGAGGCCACGATGTTTCAGCCGAGAGGTTGCCTCCTGTGTGTGTGATGCATGGTAAATTATACCAATGTGTATGGGATCTCCCTTTGAGGAGAAGGGAAGATAACCTTTGGATTGTGTCCTATTACAAACACAAGATCAATATGAGATTTTAGTGTAGCATGAGCCTTAGATGCTCCTAGCTGTGAGGCCGTGTGGGGTGTCTTGTGTGTCTTAGAGGTCCGACTAGTGCTAGAGAGCCAGTGTTGGCCCCATTTTAGGTCCCGACAAATGGTGCATTTTCCGGGAGTTTCCTATAAGTGGTAGTTTCTGAATCTTGGTCATATAAGGGATCTTTTAGCTTTATTTTATAGTCGAGAGCCATTTTGAAGTGGTGGATGTTAAACTAGAGTGATTAAAGTCTCAGCCATGAGCATGACGATGAAACCAAGGAATCCTTGTAACCCTAAAGATACTTTGTCAATTTTAAAAGGTTTAGTGGAATATTTGGTTAGAAATGTGGCCGATTACTTCACCCTTTGACCTGAAACTGACACCATGCTGGAGTTTGGGTCACTATGGGAAAATACCCATGGAGTAATCATGAGAAATAGTCTGTGGGGGCTAGAGGAAAGATTAGGGAGCAAAAGTGATGTCAGGATGGCACAGCCATTTTTGATCCTCAAAAGCGATAAGTTTTTGAAGGAAAAGTTTGTGTTGCCACTAGTCAAAGTAATATATGCGTATGAGGAGGAGATATCTCTGATGCTAGGGCCTTATGCCATTGGGTTCCAAAGTGCAATTTTGCAAATCCATAAAGCATTGGACGATATCTACATATGTGGAAAACCCTTATAAGAGAGGAAGGTTCTATTAGGAGCTATCTCCAATTCTAGGAAAACGGTAGCAAATAAGGATAGAATTATTAAAACACCATCGTCAACATGCAATGGGGTGGACTCCCTATTGCATAGCATAGGACTCCCTAGACCACTTTGTGAGTGGGTAGAAAGGGATGGCAAATAATATTAACCTTCCTACACCAATAAAGGTTGAAACGGAAGAGTTTAGGGACTCTAAGACATTGGAGTCAGGTCATGTTGAATATGAAGATTTTAATGACCTAGTAGTGATCCAGAAGGAGAGGACTAAATGCCCCCTCCTTATAGGGATCTCCCACTATTTTATAGGATGGTAAATGAGGACCCAATGTTACCCTTAAATGAATATAACCTAACATGCCTTGCAAGTGGGTTTGATGACACATCAGATGCTTGTGTTCTCTAATATCCTGAAGGGAGAGGCTAGAAAATGGTATTGGAGCCTCCCAAGAGGGTCGATTAAATCATTTGAGGAACTGCATGATAAATTTTTATATGAATATGAAAAGAAGGTGCCTATGACCTAGGTCTTAGGGAAGCTTATGCAAATAAGACAAGAGTCTTACCCTTTTGGTAAAGAATACGCTAGAGCCTTTGACAATATCTTGAGACTTTGGCCAAGAAGAGCTACTATGTTGCCTAAGGATGTGCTATGTGAGCTCTTTATGAGTGGCTTAGAAACTAATATGCAAATCCAAGTGAGAATATGAGATCTTAAGTCATTACATAAGGCTAACAGGCATGCAATTGACTATGAGCAGTATATTCTAAGATGTTGGGAAAACGTTTGGAGTTTCCCCTGCTCATTGCAAGTGCATCCAAATATCCAACCAAGTTTGCAAAGAGAAAATCCTTTCATTATACCAAGACAACCTTAGCGGGAGATCTTGGTGGTCAAAATCTTCAAGTACGAAGTGGAAATCCTATGAGCAATTATAAGATGCCTCTTGGGGATAAAAAGATTCCACGCCTAGCAAGTCCCATCAAGGCTTGCAACAGTTCCACGAGAGATTGTTGCAATGGCACCATTGATAGGACCATCGAGTCTATGAGTGTCGATGAGTGTCCCATCGGTGGTTCTAGTGGTGCTCCTAGTAAGGCTCTTGAGAAGCCTTTTCAATTTAGGGATGAATCATGCTTTCGAGTAGATGTTGTTCCTTTTAGTAAAAGCATGGTTCATATGGCTAAGCAGTTGTAGAGTGGACAAAGGCAAGGAAAGACATCTCGTATGAAGAAGATGCAGCATGCCCAAGGTCCACCTATGCTCGATGGAAGTCATAAGGTTGTGAGGCCATCTGGCTGTAGCAATAAGTCTGCTTTGAGTCCATTACACCAATGCGGAAAAATGAGGTAGTATAAGAATATGAAAAGGAATAGGAGATGGGTTTGGAGACCCAAAATTTCTAAATGTATGGTTGTTGTATCAGATGAAGGGCCAGGAATTGCATGTGGACATGCTTTGCTGGATTAAAAAGAGGATGTGATTAAAGGCCATAATGCAACATCTGACAATCGGGACTGCCCTGAGATGCATCTATGTGATGGGTCTAGGCTTGAATCTCTATCTAGTTTGGATAATATCATTGATATATGTAGTGGTCCAATATCTAGTTTGGATAATATCATTGATATCTAGTTAGCTCATAGTACCCAAGAATGGATGTCCCTTATTGATCCGATATCAGTGGAAAGGCTTGGGATAGTGGATCTACAAAAGCCCAAGAGCATGATTTAGCTTACTCGCATGAGTAGCATGAGGCTAGTCCTCATATTTTATGCTATCTTTGGTATCTTGGTTAGTTTGATAGGATGTGGTGTATATACCGAGAAGACCATGTGTTGCATGGATTAGAATAACCTATCCATTTTAGGCCAAGAGGGCCATTTTTTTGTTTAGTGTGGGTGCGGTTAGCATTTTTTGTTTTAGTGTTGTGCTAGATAGACTACATGGAACTTAGGAGGGAGCCTTTGCTACGTTGGTGCTTCTTGTGACCCAATCTAGGTGATATCTTTTCTTTATGAGTACCTTGTTTTTATAGTATATATGTCTAGTTACTTGTGAGGGATTTATTTTCTTGTTGGGGACCAGCAATCAAGGCATGAAGACCCAGATTTAGGTTAGTATGTATGTGACAGGCCTTAGTAGTTGTTGCCTCCTACAAAGGCATTGTCACGTGCTGAAAGACCTGTTTTAGAAGGCAATCCTAGTGACCTTGTTCTGCTGACCTACTAGGTGGCTATTCTAGGAGTTCCTGTTAGTGTGAGGCAGTTAGCAAAGCCTGTTAAAAATAATTTGAATAAAAGCCATGAATGTCTGAAAGAAGGAAATATACAGAGGTGTGTAAAAAGGGATTCTAACCCCTATAAAAATAGCAAAAGGAAAGAAAAAAAAATTCTTGAGCAGTTGTTCATCGTCTTGCAAAGGCTTGGAAGGTTCCTTGGGATGAGACAAGACCGAGACTGATGCCTTGTATTCCTAGGAGTGGCATCTTGCTGAAAAAATAAGCAAAGCAAAGGAAGGTTGGAGTGAAAATAAAAGTGAGCATCAGAAAAGGATTAAGTGTCGCCTTGCGTTAGCTTGGTAGGTTCTTGGGTACTGAGATAGGACCTGAGGCTACCCTATTCTCCTTGGGTCACTACGCTCAGCTTCCTCCTTTTTACATGCTCGAGTATGGAAAAATAAAGGCCTAAGAAAAAAGAATGTACTAAAAGATAATATCTCCTGATAAGGCTATAGGATTCCTCGCCTAGGAGGGAGCTCCTGGTTGAATTGTCCTCACTTAGGAAGATAGTTTAGACCACCACTTAGGATGACCTCTTTGATAGTTCTTTTTGGCTTGGCCGTGCTGGAGCAATTGGTTCGTGACTAGCTCTAGGCTTTCTGTCAAAGTATGCTAGACCTACTCCTTGTGGATTTCATGCCTTGGTTTCGACAAGGGGTAGGGCGAGAGCTATGATGTGTTTTGTTGTGTATTTTCGATATCAGTTTGATGTTCTTTTTGATTGTGTATGTGCAGAACTGTTCGTGGAATTCGATAGGCTAAGTCTCCATACCCTGTGGTTGCTAATGAGATTTGAGTTTTGAGGCGCGAGATGTGCTAGGGAAAATGGCCAAAAATCCAAATTTTAGGGAAAAACTGGATCCCATTGAAGGCAGCAGCTACAGTCAGTTCGATTTTAAGTGGCAAGTCAAAGACGTGTTTTGGAAGCACTTCAAGATGCACTATTTGATGGTTGTGGATTTTTCATAATTTTTTGGACTATCGGATTGGATTTCATGAGGTGCTACGTAGTGCAGGACCCCAAGATGGAATGCCAAAAATTTATAGACCTCGAATCGGACGCCTCACGTGGGAGATAGGCCAGAAAAGAGGGCGAATAGCGAGAACTAAAAGGGTGTGACCCTTGGGGGCTCCCCTTGGGGCCCCCCCAAAAAACATTTTTGTGTGGGGGGGGGACATTTTTCAACTGCATGGATTAGGAAAATGAAGCCCTCATGGCACACGTAGACAAAATGAGGGAGAGGGAGAGGGAGACTCAATATGACACCTCAATATACCTAATATTTCTGATCTTACCATTTGGCTGCCCGAATCAAAAGATCAGAAACCAATCTTTCTCTCTCCTCCCTCTCTCTCCCCTAAGTAATTCATGTGGAAGAAGCCCGATTGATGAATGCTTGTCCACGGGCGTACCGGATCGCTTCTGAATCAAGTGGGGCTAAAGATGCATGATTGGAGAAGGACTGATCATCAATGCTAGACTAATCTGCTGTCTTGAATTAGGTTTTAAAAAACTCACAACAAAAAAAAATCGGGCAACTCTCTTTTATGAAGGAAAATGACTCTTTTTTGAACCCTTGTTTGTATGTTTTAGTGTGTGTTTTTTGCTATTTAAGTGCGCATATTGGGGCCAATCCCTCTCTCTTTCACCTTGCGCAGGTGGAGTTACAAGGAGACAAGGCTCGAAGAGGACCCCTCTACCCATTCTCTTTCTTTCTCTTTTCTTAATGAAGAACATCCAACCAATTTGACTAATCCCAACCAATAGATTAAATGGGGTACACATGTTTTGAAATAAAGCCTTACCTCCTCTAACCACTCACTGATTGCAACCTTTACTTGCCTACTCTCGTGGGTGGTAGCTCTACTCTCTCTCTCAAGGGGCTCTTCCTCTCTTTGGTGGCTCCACTAACTCTTCTCGGTGGCTCCTTCCTTCTTCTTGGTGGTTCTTCCTCCCTTGTGGTGGTGATATGGGTATGGTCGATGACGGACAGGGAAGATAGAGAGAGAAGGAAGGAGAAATATATCAGAGAAGATAGGTGAGGGTGATTATGTGGTGGGGATGGTGGGAGAGGCAAGAAGGGGAGAAGCTTAGAGAGGAGGAGGAGGAGGAGGAGGAGGAGGAGGAAGAGGATGGGGCGGAGGGAGGCGGGAGAAGGTGAAGAGGACGAAGAGTAGAGAGAGAGGACAAGAAGGTGGGAAGGAGGGAAAGGCGAAGGAGATGAGGAGGAGTGAAGAAGATGAGGCGAGAGAGGGTTAGGCAGTGGGGGTGGAGAGCTGCATTGAGGCCATAGCGTTTCAACCGAGAAGTTACCTCCTATGTATGTGATGTGTGGTAAATTATACCGATGCGTATGGGATGTCCATCTGAGGAAGGTAAACATTGGACTGTGTCTATTACAAACGCAAAATCGATTTTAGAGTTTAGTGTAGCATGAGCCTAAGACACTCCTGGCTGCGAGGCCGTGTGGGGTGTCTTGTGTGTCTTAGAGGTTCAGCTAGTGCTAGAGAGCCAGTGTTGGGCCCATTTTAGGTCGCGACAAACGAATACGAATTCTAACTCCTCCCAAGAGCAAGGGAGCATTTGCACTTCCATTGCTATAGGTTATTCCAAGAGTCCTAGATCTAGTCGATCGTAGCTTTCAGCCAATGTCATGAAAGTAGCATCCAAGCGTCGGAGGCAAGCAACCAAGTTGTCCCTAGTATTTTTAGCTAAATCTGGTGCCAATGTTAGAATTGAGCGCCGCTCATAAGGGGGTCTAAGCCTCACCAGGTGGTTGAGGTTTGAAAGCACTAGAGAGGTCAGTAGCTAGTGGTTGTTGCTTGGTTTGCTCACGAGTTTGTAGCTTGGCCTTATGTTCGATGGGTGTAGTTGTGGTTGCAGGTGACGCACTACTTGGTGTGTTTGAGGGTTGAGGGGGGGCGTCACTATGACTAGATGGGGTCGGTTTGTTAGTAACAGGTTTTGGTTTTGGCCGATATATTGGCTTATGCCCTGTTGAGCTAGGCTGTAGAGGCTCCATGGATTTAGCGTGGCTTGAGTTGCTTATGGTTTGAGTGGTTCTGATGGGACATTTCGTGTGGGCAAGATTGAGGATGGTGTTTGAGTAGTGCCTTTGGATTTTTGGGCATTAGGCAGCCAAATCCGAGTGTTACCCACATAGTAGCCTTGCGCTTGCAATAAGGCCTTAGGGATCCATTGTGGCTCGACCATACACAGATGTTTATAGTTTCTCTCGGCCTCCTAGGTTTTGGGTATGGATCCTTAGCCATGCAAGGCCATGGGTTTCTATTCCTAGGTTGTGCTCTCTATTTAGGTACCCATTTGAACCAAGGTTCATGGGATTCAGTGTTGGTTCTAGTGGGCCTCTAGCCTTGAGGTTGGGTAGGTTATGACAAGTCCTGACCCCCTTTGTGAGATTTGGCGGTGGGTTTCTCTACCAGTGGATCTATGGACTTGGAAAGATTCACACCACCCTTTCTAAAAGCCGTAACTATGCACGCGTTACCCACGGCTAGGTGGATACGTTGCGACTCATAGTCAATATGGCAAGAGGCTTGCTTTTTGAAGGTTTCGTCCTAATAGTGATTCCGTGTGCCAATATTCTTAGTGTTGGGTAACACATAAAAGATTATTGGCATTCTTTCAATCTCAATAGAAACTGCAACCTTGAGTGTGTAGGGTTGGCCTCCATAAGGGGTGAGGTTAGCAATAGTGGGCTACAATTGCAACCTTGAGTGTGTAGGGTTGGCCTCCATAAGGGGTGAGGTTAGCAATAGTGGGCTACAATTGCAATTTGCCAATTTTGGTGCAATGGTCATGAGTCAAGATGTTAAAATCGGCTCCCTCATCAATCAATTTGTGGATGGTGCACGTGTATTTAGCAGTGACCATCATGTGTAGGTAGGCTGGTGGTACTGCTTCCTCATCCTCACCGTTCACCTTAATGATAGTGGCTAATCATACATGGATGGGAGGTGCTAGCATTGGGGGCTCATATAATGGGTGTGTGGGAGGGAAATACTTCTTTATGTGGCTACCATTAAAGAAGCCTATGCCCTCACTTTCTAGGGTCCAACTCAACATTGCCAGTTCGGTTGATGGTTTGAACCTTAAAAGGTCCTAGCCCTCAAAACTTCAGCTTTTTCTTATGTCCCTTGACTGAGTACAGCAGTATGAGGTCACCCTGTTCGAAGCTGCACTACTTGACATGCTTATCAAACCAGTTTTTGAGTCTTGCCTTCTTGCATATGAGCGCATGGGTGGCCAAAAGCTGGGTTTCTGTGAGTTCAATCAAGCATTCCATCCATGCCCCCTTCCCATCCCATCTTTCTTGAATGGTGATCTTGAGGCTTGGTACAAATAATTCCAAGGGAAGGATTGCCTTTGTACCATTTGTCAATCTAAAGGGGGTCTCTTGTAAGCCGTGCAATAGGTCCACAAGGCTGCCATCAATTTGTTTTCCTAGTCACTATGTGGCGCAGAGATGACCTTGGTCAGTACGTTTACCATGATTTTATTTGTTGACTTAGCTTGACCATTTGCCTAAGGGTAGTAAGGCGAGGATTTCCAATGGATGATTAGGGAGAGGGTAAGAGGTGAGCTATCACTTCGTATATGAAGTGTGTGTCTTGGTCGCTAATTAATTCGATGGGGCAGCCAAATCATGAGATCACTTGCTCCCATAGGAACTTAGCGATAGTCCTAGCGTCATTCTTTCTCGTAGCTCGTGCTTTTGCCCATTTGGTTAGATAGTCGGTGGCCACAGTGATGTATTTAGCTTGTGAATATTGTGCCGCAGGACTAATGGGTTTGATGAAGTCAATCCCCCATTTTTCAAAGAGTTGTCGTGCAATAATTGGGGTTAGATTCATGCAATCTTTATAGACAGGGACTTTAGTTTGTTTGCACTCATCACAACGCTTCACAAATTGTGTAGCATCTCAGAAGAGGGTAGGCCACCACAACTAGGATTGTAGCACCTTGCGAGTTGTCGCATCTCCACTAAAATGTCCTCCTGCACTTCTACCGTGTGCTTCCGTGAGTATGTCATGCATCTCATTCTCACACATGCCCCAGCTTGTAAAGTTGGTCAGCTAATCAACTGATAGGGTTAGTTTTTTAGGATAAGCCACCTAGGGTGGGCCTTTTCTATCAGTCATTCCGGTAGTCCATACTAAAGCACTTGAACTATGTCCTCTGCCCAATACTATGTCAAGTCAACTTTAAACAAATCTTTTTCGTTGGACAAGTGAAATAGCTGTGCGTCTAACAGTTCATCCTCAATGCCTTGTCTAGCTACTTCTCCCATAGGGATACGAGACAGATGGTCAGCCATGTAATGCTGCTTCCCTTTATGCACTACTATGGAGAAGTCAAATTCCAAAAGTAGAAGAAGCCATCTGGCAATGCGTCTTGTGGCGCATGGTTTATTAACCAGATATAGCAAGGCTTGATGGTCAACAAAGAAAGTAAAGGGCATAGCCAAAAGAAAATGTCAGAATTTCTTAATGGCTAATACCATGGCCAAGCCCTCTCTTTCCATTGTCGAGTAATTCGTTTTAGTCTTAGTGAGTTGTCAAATCTCATTGGATGATCTAGGTTGTGTTCACCAGGTTGGCACAACACAGCTCTTACGAAAAATTTCAAAGCATCGATGTGTGAACATCAAACATGAGTGTCCAATCTGGGGTTCTTAGTATCAAAGCGGTGGTTAGAGCCTTTTTTAGTTCCTCATATGCGTGTTGGCACTCCACGGTCCATTTGAATACAATCAGTAGCTTATATAGAGGTCTAGCAATCAATGCGTAGTTTAACACAAATTGTCGATAGTACCTGGTATGTCCTAAGAAGCACTGAACACCCTTGTAATCAACTAGGGGTGGAAGATTGACAATGACCTTGATCTTCGAAAAATCTGTGGCAATGCCATTCTTTGACATCACATGTCCTAGGATACATCCATACTTCACCCAGAACTGACATTTCAAGGGGATCAATGAGAGGCGGTACAACTGACATTGTCCTACCCAAGTGTTCTTGCCAAGCAGAGTGAACATACAAGTCATCCATGAAGACTTCTAACTCCTTCCTCAGCATGTCTTTGAATATTGTACACATCAATCATTGGAAAGTGACTAGTGCATTAGTTAATCCAAAAGGCATGACTACATAGGCAAAGACTCCCTATTCAGCGGCGAATGCCATCTTATGCCTATTGTTAGGATGCACTTGCACTTGATTGTATCCTAAGAATACGTCCAAGAAATTGTAGGCCTCTTTGCAAGCCACTCTCTCTAACATGTGCTCAATGTACGGCACTAGGTAATTATCTCTTTTTGTAGCTGCATTTACCTTCTTGTAATTGACACACACTCGAATCTTCCCATTTTTCTTTAGGACGATGACTATGGAAGAGACCCAGTCCGTGTGTTCAATTTCATTAGATGAATCCCACTCTCATCAATTTGTCAATTTCTTCCTTAACAGCGTGAGGGAGCTTTGAATTCATGGGATATGGTCATTTTTTGACCGGTGTTGCATCAGGTGTCATGGGTATGTTGTGAGTCACTACACTCGAGTCTACCCCTTTGAGCTCTTCTAGAGACCAAGCAAAGATGTCTGCATACTCTCGCAAGGGAGTAATGAGACTTGCCTCATCTTGCTCAGCCACGTCATCGACTATAAAGACAGGTCGCGGGGTCTCCCCTTCCCTGGCTAAATCGACCTCCTTGACCTTCGTGGGTCCCTCGATGGGTTCGCTTTCTTACCCTTGTCATTTGGATCCCAGAAAGATTACCACCCTATCTCCCTTTTTAAACTTTGTGAACCGTTTTGGTAGGTCTTGCGGTTTGTGTTGTTCCTCTTTCTGTGTTTCTTTGCTTAGCATTTGTCATTCCTCCCTTAATCGTTGATGTCGTAGGTAAATGGGTAGGTTTCCCTTAATGCATCTAGTCTTCGGAGGCCGAGGTATTTCAAAATCAAACTCTCCATTTTCACTAGAAGAGGGGCTATCTCCTAGAGGTTGTAGCTCCATTTGTAGCAGTGGTGTATCACTTGGTTGGACTAGGCCTGCCCGCTTGCAATCAATTGCACTTGTGTGCTCCAACCAAGTTCGATCACAATCCTCACGTCTAACTCCATCTCTAAGTGCACTCTGCTTGCGTGGTTTGGGGTCTACTTGTATTTGTTCGATTACATGCCCCCAATGTTGTACTCTAGGATATTGACTTTATTTTTGCTCTCACTATTGAAGGAACAACAGTCCTCATACTTATCATCAAAGCTGTCTTCATTAGGTTACTCCTGAACCTCTTGGTTTTGACTACTCCCTTCTTGTTGGTCGAGCAGTAAGGTCCAATTGTAATTCAAGTTCAGCTCGTATACCTTGGACCATCTGTCAAGAATCGCGTGGTGGGGGGACTTGCTCAAGATGTTGCGCCGAATACACACAGAATGCACAAGGAGAAGCTCACTCAAGAGACAAGAAGAGAGATGGAGGCCAAAACGTTTTCTTGCTGGTTTCTTCTTCTTCTTCCACACACTTTACAATGTATACAAAGTATAGATAAGATACAATATAAAGGAAAGTGGCCTACTAAGTCAAACAATGCATAACCGACTACACTAGTTGACTGGCGCTATAACTATGCCAGCTGTAAATAGGTATAACAACCTGAATATAATAAGTAATGAGTTAGTGGCCATGTGAGAATCATAATGACCACCGACATACTAAGTGTAGATCTGTGGACCCATCTAACTAGGCGGTCCATCATTAATGTCCGCATGTGTTGAGCTTGTCATCTCAACACTCCCCCTCAAGCTCAACTGCATCTCTGCAACTCCAAGTAAGCTTCAAAACTTTTGAAGCTTCTCTGTACCCAATGCCTTTGTGAAGATGTTAGCTATCTGATCATGTGTGCTGACATACACCAAGTCAATCTCACCTGCTAGTACCTTCTCTCTCACAAAGTGGTAGTTTACCTCAATATGTTTTGTCCTGGCATGGAACACAGGGTTCCTAGCCAACTGTATACTACTCATGTTGTCACAATAAATGACAACTGGACCTTCCACCTGCACATCTAAATCAGCCAATAATTTTGCAGCCATACTACCTCATATGCTGCAACAGCAGCACCTCTATACTCAGCCTCTTTACACGACAAAGCAACTATAGATTGCTTTTTGCTACTCCAAATAACTGCTGCAATACCAAGAGAGAACATGTATCCGTTGGTAGATCTTCTATCAGATATACTACCAGCTTAATCTGCATCTGTGTATCAAAACACATGTACATCTGTACCTGCCTCATAGAAAAGTCCATGATGTAATGTGGACTTCACATATCTCAATATGCATATGACTTCATCCAAATGTGGCTTTCTAGGTACTTGCATAAACTGACTCACAAGACCAACAGCATAGCTCAAGTCTGGCCTTGTAATGGTCATGTAGATCAAACTCCCCACTATCCTCCTAAACATAGTAGGGTCTTCTATCTCATCCCCAACATCAGCACTCAACTTTACATTCTACTCCAACGGGACTGAAAGTGGTTTGCATGATGTCATACCAAACTTGGACAACATATCCAAGCCATACTGTCTTTGGGACAGCCATATACCATCATCACATCTGATCATCTCAATGACAAGGAAGTATCTTAGCTCACCTAAATCCTTCATCTCAAACTTCTTCTTCAAAAATTCCTTAACTTTAGCAATCCCATTATCACTATCACCTGTAATAATCAAGTCATCCACATAGATGACTATGATGACCAAACCTGAATCTCCCTTTCTCACATAAAGTGAGTGATCGACATCAGAAACATAAAAGCCAATATTGACAAGATACTCTCTGATCTTGTCAGACCATGCTCTAGGTGCTTGCTTGAGCCCATAGAGCGCCTTCTTCAACCTGCACACATATGTGGGATGCTCTAAATCTTCATAACCTACTGGGCTGATCCATATACACTTTTTCCTGCAAATCACCATGCAAGAAGCCATTCTTCACATCCATTTGCTGCAACCTCCAACCTTTGGCTGCTACCAAAGCAATCACACATGTGACAGTTGCCATCCTAGCAATTGGACTGAAGGTTTCTTCATAATCTATGCCATATGTCTCGGCATAGCCTTTTGCAACCAGCCTAGCTTTGTACCTACTAATAGAACCATCTGCATTGTGCTTAGTCTTATAAACCCACTTACATCCAATAGCTTTCTTGCCCTTTGGCAATGATACTAGATCCCAAGTCTTATTGGCCTCTAATGCAGCCATCTCCTCATCCATTGTTGCATCCCAATGAGTATGACCAACAACATCCTCAAAGCAAGTGGGCTCAACATCCTCAACTAGTTTCACCATATAAGAATAATGGTGAGCTGCATAACCTTCAAAACCAAATCTTTTAATAGGGTATCTGACCCTGCTAGATCTGCGTACCACCGGATCACTCAATTGAGCCTTTACATTACTATGAGCTCTCTCTATACCTGGTATCCTGACAGAAGGAATACCAAGCTCATCATCCAAGATCTCTGAGCCACTGGAGTCTCCATCAAGAACTGCATCAATGCCATCTGACACTTTATTCTTTCCTTTGTCTTTATCTATAGTACTACTAGATGCACTTGAAGATGTAGAGCTACTCCTTAGTCTCCCAGACCAAGGACTATTAGATGATGTCTTTGGTCCACTAAGAGTCTATGATTCTTGCTTTTCAGCCTACACATGAGTGTCATGATCATCATCATCATCCAATGCATCACCACTAGATGCATACCAACTGCTCATTTCATCAAAGATGACATCCCTGCTCACTCTCAACTTACATGTGACAAGGTTATAACAACGATACCCTTTCTGCTCTAAAGAGTATCCAATAAAGACACATTTTTCTGCCTCTGGATCAAGCTTCTTCCATAGCTTATCTGGCACATGAACATATGCAATAGAGCCAAATACCTTCAAGTGCGATACATCCCAGTAAAGCATTTTTTCAGGAGTCATCCCATGAACTGCAGCTGTGGGAGTTTTGTTCATAATATAAACAACAGTATGAACAGCCTCAGACAAAAAATTCTTAAGCATATTCTTTTTAGCCATCACGGCACGTGCAACTTCTGCAATATGCCTGTTTTTCCTTTCTGCAACCCCATTTTGCTGTGGGGTATACCTGCATGTGAACTGTCTCTTTATCCCATGAGACCTCAGAAAATCACTGAACTCATTTGAGAGGTACTCTCCCCCTCCGTCTGACCTCAAGCACTTTACTTTCAAGCCTGTTTCTCTTTCAATTGCAGCCTTGAAAGTTCTAAAGTGCTCAAATGCTTCACTCTTTTCCTTCATAAAATATACCCACAACTTTCTAGAACAATCATCAATGAATGTGACAAAGTATGAACTACCTCCAAGAGATACATTTTGTGTAGGCCCCGAAATATCTATATGCACAACATCAAGGATATTTCTGCTTACATCTTTGTCATGTGAAAAGGGTTGTCTTGCTTGCTTACCAAACTGACATGCTTTGCATACCCCTTTGGACTGCATTAATTTCACCCTTTGTACATTTGCATGTCCAATGTGTTTGTGCCAAATTTCAATATCTGCAACAATACCTTTTCCTTTAGCATACATAGCAGCATTCATAGTAGGAATTCTAGCATCCAGAGTAAACATACGTCCAACTCTACTTTCCTTTGCAACCAACCTACACTTGTCATTGAAGTCTTCTACAAAGCAGCCCTTTGCATTAAATCTGACTTGCAACCCTTGCTCTACCATCTGACCAACTGACACCAAGTTCTTTGTAATAGATGGCACATGTAATATATCTGAAAGACTCTTTGTCTTACCATCATGCAAGGATAAGGGAACTTTTTCAATATGTGAAATTGGGTGGCATGAATCATCACCCGTCTGCACATAACTTGTATTTTGCAAATCCTGCATCTCTCCAAATCATTCTACATGGCTAGTCATATGATTGGATGCACCTGAATCAACATACCAAACATCATCATGTGTTCCCTTTCTTGTAACAGCATTCAGCATATGCTGCATAATAAACATGTGTTCATTTTTGTCTTCATTTTGTCATGAAGACGATGCATAGTTTCCTTGCTGCAACTTACCACTGTGAATATCATCTTTCTTAGCATAATATTGGGCTAACATATGACCTATTTTGCCACAGTAGATAGTGACACACAATATCAGAGCTATTAGAACCTCTATTCTGCCATCCACCTCTTCCTCTGAGCTCCCCCTGCCTCTAAAGTTACCACGACCTCCTGAAACCTGCATATCGCAAAATTGCTGATTCAATCTATTTTGCTGGTTGTCACTACCACGTCCTGTACCAAGGCCTCTTGAAGAGGACTTGCCAGGTCCCCTTCTTGAGTTGGAGTAGAAAGCTTGGACCTGCTTACCACTTTTTTCAGGTGTCTCACTCTGCATGTTGATCTCTTCAGTGATCATAAGGAAGACCAACTCATCGAAATCTAGAAATGGCTTTCTGACATATACGGAAGTTACAAAAGACTTCTAAGCCTTTTCATTGTTAAGTCCACCCAAGGTAAACAACACCAAATCATCATCATCAGGCATTGCATCAATCGCTGCCAAGGCATCTGCAATGCTCCTTACCTTTAATGCATACTCATTGATAGACATCTTCCCTTTCTTCAATGTATTCAACTCTTGCTTGAGTTGAATCTTTTGTGCCTTTGTATTTACGAAAAACATACTTTCAAGTATGGTCCAAGCTATATATGAATTCTCTGCATTTCTAATATATCCCAGCATATTATTGTCAATTACTGCAGACAGCCAATACATGACCTTTTTGTCTTTTGCATTCCATTCCTTCAGTGCCTTTGTCTCTTCTGCAGTTGGAGAATCACTCACCTCCGGCTCCTTTTCTTCACCTGAAACAAACTTGTAGAGGACTTTTCCAATAAGGAAGTTCATGACACGGAACTTCCATGAAGGTAAGTTGTTCTTGTTGAGCTTCTCAATGATGGGGTTTCCACTGTTCTCTACCATTATCACAAAACTAATACCGAACAGCAAGCAAATCTTCTGCAACCCTCAACCTGTAGTGCACAGCAATACACCAGATAACCTTTTTCACTGCCTGCTCAACAATACATGCAATTTGCAACCAGTGTGCAGATAAAACTTGTGTTTATTTGCTGGTAAACACATTTAAACTTACAAATCTAAAATTTGCAACCTGTGCACCTGTATACGGCAGACATAGCTCAAATTGTAGGATACCTTGAACTGTTGTCCGCAACCTTGCGAGTCTAAAACGGGGTCTGAAATGACCTCGCATGGCCAAAATAGCAACGAGAGCGTCCTTAAGGGCTTATCTGTAGAATACACAATGCTCTTTGCGCACACCAAATCTCACTGCAATCTAAGATTTTTGCTTTGCCTTGCTTCCAGTACCTCCACAGGCACTGTCCAAGAGAAGAAGTAGAGAATGGAAGAGCTTCTTACCCATTGCTTGCTTGCTTGAATCCTTGGCTCCTCTCCTTTGCTTTAGCCTTCAAAACCAGCCTCAATCAGTGGTGCAACTCTGATACCATGTCAAGAATCGCATGGTGGGGGGACTTGCTTAAGATGCTGCGCCAAACACACACAAAATGCACAAGGAGAAGCTCACTCAAGAGACAAGAAGAGAGATGGAGGCCAAAACGTTTTCTTGCTGGTTTTTTCTTCTTCTTCCACACACTTTACATGTACACAAAGTATAGATAAGATGCAATATAAAGGAAAGTGGCCTACTAAGTCAAACAATGCATAACCGACTACACTAGTTGACTGGCGCTATAACTATGCCAGCTGTAAATAGGTGTAACAACCTAAATATAATAAGTAATGAGTCAGTGTGGCCATGTGAAAGTCATAATGACCACCGACATGCTAAGTGTAGATGTGTGGACCCATCTAACCAGGCGGTCCATCATTAATGTCTACATGTGTTGAGCTTGTCATCTCAACACCATCACCATTCACGCTCATCCATGAGATCTTGGAGTGGCTTAAGGGTTGTCACTGGATTTCTAGACAACTTGTTGGTTAAGTATCCTAAGACCTCTTGGAGCTCGCATCTATTGCTTTTGGGACTCGGAATGCAACATGAGTGGGTCTTCCATGTAGACTCCTAGTCATCATGTAGACTAGTACTGAAGGTGTGTCCATGAACTGATCAGTCGCCTTGATGGCTTGTTCATACTCCTCAGTATTTGAGAATAGTAGGTCGATGGTAGCCAGAACGTGCATCCAGTCTCAATCGTCCTCTGGCACGGGATATACTTGGTAAGGGCTGTATAGGATCCCCTATTTGTCCATTGCCCTTTAGCATGATGGAGATTGTGTCTAGGTTGACTGGGGTAGTCTTCCAAGTGTCCATCTCTACTCTCACGGCTTCTATTTGATTTCCCAAGAAGATAAGACCATTGCCCTAGTCTTCTACAACTCTCCCATTGTGCATGCAAGGTCAGTCTAGAAAGATTTTGTAGTCCACGCCCTTCATGACAATGAAGTCAACAGAGAACTCGATCCTTGCAATCTTCACTGGGGCCAATTTTTTAACACTCCGAATGGCTTCACCTTCATTCCATTTGCGAGTGTGATATTAAATCTAGCAGTCTTGACTGGTAGGTTGCCCCAAGTTTGGAGTATGGCATGGCTTAGTACACTCACTCTTTCCTTTGTGTCCACAATCTCCTTTCTGGTGACATCTCCTAGTGCTAGGATTGGCAGGACTACATGCATTTTTGTGCCTTCCCAAAAGGTATTGACGTATATGGATTTAGGTAGGGAGTGCAGAGTCAGGCTCAATATTTGGGTTTCTACATCATGCTCACACCAGTCCGTGGCAAATTGGCTCATTTGGTTCTTCAACCCATTGCTTAAGCTCCCACCATAGCGTTGGGTGCTACCTAAGCAGGATGCCTAAGCTCAGAGTTACCAGAATGGTCACTAGTGTATTGAGGAGGTTGCTAGTCACTCGCCTCTCTTCTAGGTCTGTGGTTCTCGGCCAACGGCCTTGATTATTTTTCCTGCCTAAGATGATTGAGCTTTTCTAGGCGGTTCAGCTTATGGTTCCATTTCCTCCCTTGGTTTTGATTGTGGGCGAGAGATTGGGACACCTATGCTTGAGAGATCGTCAATCCCATTCTTCAATATGGGCTCAACGTCCTTTAGGTGCTCCTGGGCCTCCCTTACCCATTATTTCACCTTCTTAATGGCTTTGAGTTGGCGCTTCGGGTTGGGGTACTCCCCAATCTTAGCACTTTCCTTTTCAGTCATCTGAGGCGCCGATGTCTCTTCTTCTGCATCAATGGATTTCCCTCCAACCGATAGAGTTGTGGCACTTTTGGTTTGGAGGGTCACCTAAGCATATGGTCTCCTCTTCCTTCATATCCAGCTCCTCTTTCCAACTGAGGTTGCGTCAAGGTTACTAGGCCATGGCACTGATATGCTGGACTACTTCATTTGTGCACGGGTCATGATACGCAATGGGATAGGTGTGGCCTCCTTGTCAAGTGTCTCGACACCAAACAACCCCATTGGAACTGATGGCTTGTTTGTCAAACTAGAGGATGATCTCTACCTAGGGCATTTAGTAAAGAGATGAGAGATTCCACACTCAGTGCATCTCAGGTCAATATTATCTCTGTTTGCTTGTTCCCTCTCGAGGCAGTGTGAAGAAAAATGTCATGGGTGACCACAACTCCAACACAAAATTGGTTATTGGGTTTGCCCTCCTAGGCCTCTGCCTCTTCCTCTACCCAATGCCATCACTGGTACTCGTTGATAGTCCATGAGGATAGCGTTGCCTTCCTCATCGTACGACACATATGGATTTACATAAGGCTCATCATTGCTAGGCTTGTCCACATAGTGGACTGGAGTGTCACTCGATGGATGGGTCATGTAGGGTCCATGTGGTCTTCTGATACCATCCTAGGGATGGTCACTTTAGCGTCATTTGGTGCCAAAATAGCCAATAGGGCTCCCCGTCCAAAAATGTTTGGTGGCCTATTTGCAAGGTGGGGTTGACCGTAAAGGTGTGGGTATGGGAGCGTCCGAGGTGATCGGCACTACATGGTGTCATGGTCAAACCTATCACAATTAGCACAAGGTTGTGACCTAGGGTCCTAACACTCAGCTGGCAAGTGGTTTCCGCCACAATACACACATTGGACATGTGGGCGCATTGGTTGTCTCATCATCTCATGTAGTTTGGCTATGTCCATCCTAATCTTTGCTAACTCTTGTCCTGACTCAGTGCCCTTCCCTTTGTCCTAAGTGCTTGAGTCTATTCTCTCACTCAGCGTTGAGTCTCTCTTAGAACTCCTAGCACTAGACTCTTCCTGATTCAAGTCTCTGGAGCCTCTTTTCTTGAGTTGGTCATCCACTCTAATAGCTTCTTCAAAGACCCTTTTGAGTGCGTCTTGCTGCAAGCTTGAGCTGCTAGCCAAGGCTTTGTAGAGCTCCTTGCCCCGTATTCCATTAATGAATACTATGGACACCACCCTTTCTGTTGGTCTCTCACCCAAGGGAATTCTCTTAAAGAGGCTCCATACATGGGTCACATAATCTCAAATGTCTTCTCTCTCTTTTTGCTTGACATTCATAAGCCGCACTAATTGGTTATTGGAGTATCCAGGTTCAGAAAATCTCTTAATGAATAGATTTTTCAAGCCATTGAAATCAGCACACTTTGCAGCATCCAAACTTAGTCTGACCCTTGTTGCCTAAGCATAGTCCAAAGGCTTGGGAGCATTGAGAAGCATCAGCAAGGCTATTGGCTTCGAGAACCTACTCAAACTGCTCCATGAAGTTGTATGGGTCATTGATAGCTTGGTATTTGTCCAGCTGCTTCTCTACCACATGAATTTTTTATTGACTCTTAGAGCCTTGGTTGATTCCCAACCCCATCAGTAGCAATGTTGCCAATGTTGCAGCACTTTGTTCTATAGCCATGTTATCTAGCAACCACTTTGTTAGGAGCTCACTCAGTGTGAGATCTCCTTCTAGCACTCTCTCACTCTCTAGCCAATTCATGCCTGCTAAGGCTAATACTCTCTGGATCTCTCGCATTTCTAAGCTCTAGTGCAAGTTCCTAGTTTGCTGATCCTGGTTGTATGCACCCTAGCCTTGCAGATCCCTGCGGGCCAACTTTCTATCTTCCTCTAGGTCTGCTATGATGTCCTCTACTGGCCTACCATGGTGTTCTAGCCGGGTCTGAGCATCGTATTGGTTCACTAAATGTTGGACAACCTCACAAAAGTCTCCTAGGTTAAGCTCCTCATTGCCTCTATGGCTTGAGCTACCTCCTTCCATGTCTAGAATTTCTTGTTCTACTAAGTTGTCGATCAAGTTGATAAGGCCGAGCAGATCCACCTCCGCAGTATTGTTTGTCCTTATTGCATTCAAACTTTTAGCCATGTTCTCTGCTTGTTCCTATCTCTGGGAATTCGATAACCCTTCCAAGTCTTTGAGTCGTTAGGTCTAAATGAGTTCCTTGTTACTTACAATTAGCTCTCAACTTACCCTCACTCTGTGCGTGTGTGTGCATGCGTGCTCTTTTCTGTGCAATGTGTGAAATTTGGCTTTTAGCTTTCCTTAATTGAGCTTCGAGTGGCGGAATTCAAAGTGCGCGTAGCTCCGATGCTTACCCCACAATAGCAAACACCCTTTCAGACCATTCCACCACAATCTCTAGGTTTGTAACTACATGTGAGACACTTGGTGGGTTCTTTCAGTGCGGGTCACGTTTCTCGTTAGTCGGGGTTTGTCAATTTCCCAGATTCTCTCCCTCAGATTGTGTCCAATTTACCACTGTTTGATTCTAGGGATTGGACAAGTTTGGATCTGATTGTCACAATCAAAGAGGTGTGTGCCCGATTGGACAACTGAAGCTAGTCCAATTTTGGATGTTCTGATTATGGAATTGGAGAAGATGGGTTGGCCTGACTCTGTGGTCCGATCATCATGATCGAATGGTCTGAGTCCGAGTGGTTCCATTTTCATGCGTCTGATTCTGGAAATCGGACATCCAATTTGACAAGTGCTTGATTCTGGAATGGTTCAATTTTGAAAATCAGAGCAGATATGTTTAATCGGACAAGGCAGTAACTGGTTTGATTTTGTGATCTGAGCATCGTGATTAGATGGGTTGCCAATCGGACGGGTTGTGTGTCTGTTTATGGGTTGTTATATTTTCAAAATTGGTTAGGATGTTGGATCGGACCAAGTAGGGTTGTTTGAGTGGTCCCCAACTCAGGAAATCAGATAGCTTGCTTGGTTTGACTCTGGGAATCGGGCACTGCAGGCGAGCATCCGATTCCACCGTCCGAACCGCGTGTCGATCACTTATTTGTCCGAAAATCTAAATGTAGATGTTGCTAGTAGCTACCAAAACTTCCAAAAATCAAGGAATATAGGCCAAAGGCCTTCCATACCTGAATGTCACTAAAGGTCCCGATATGCTCCAATCAATCTGGTGCAGACTTGGACCTGGAAGCTCGCTCTTTCTCTCACACATAGCCAGAACTGTAAATGAGGTTTTCCCTGGTCACCCAGGATCTTAAGCCCTCACTATCTTGTACCTTAGCCTTCCCAATCACTCGACCTTCAACTCTGACACCTTTGAGCACTCTTTTGTTTTCATTTTCCCTTGTTATTGCCTTGTTTAGGACTATTTTATAGTAATGATATTCAAGCTTCCCTCTTTGATTTCTCCTACCTGACCTACTCTAAATGTGACAAAAATCAAAAGCAAGGTACTGAATAGATTTCTCCTACTCAATCAATCATCAAAAACAATAAATACTTACTTGTAGCACAGATTAAAATCCAAAACCTCCTATCTATCTCAAGCTTTGGTTCGAGGGTGAAACCCTTACTTCAATGCTCGATTTGAAGTGCGCAAGCGCTCAATCTTGAATCCATGGTCCCAGCAATGGAACCAAAATGTTGGAAGCTCTCTAACTCAACCGCCAAGACCCAGGGACTGCTTATTTTTCAAGCATTCCAAGCAAGCACTAATGGCCACCTCTCATATAGCCAATGTGCTATCCCTCTCTATGAGTGTAGTGAGCTTACCTTGATGCCTGATTGAGTTGCTTCCTCTCTCAAGTACTCCGATAGCTCCACCATTCTTGATGCAAGCTCAAGCATCCTCAAGTCTCCACCTCTAGGCTCCATCCTCCATAGCCACACGAGAAACAAGAGAAGAGAAGAGAAGAGAAGAGAAGAGGCATGACGATGGAGAGCTTCACCTCCTTGATCCCTCACCCTCACACACTCACTCCCTCACACTTTCACACTCCCTCCCTCAAGCACACACAAGCAAGCAAAGAGAAGAGAATGTCCACTTTGCCACACACAAAAGAATGAGCTATCATTCCTCTTTTGAACTTTATATACAAAGCCCTAAATCCCATTTGCACGGTCATTCCCTTTTTATATGGCCGGCCATTTGGGCGGTCATCCTCTTTTTACATCTACAATTTGCATAGGTTAGAGCCCAACATTCTTAAAATAAATCACGGTGCGCCTTGCCCTCTTTTACAACACTATTGACTTGTGCTTTTTCTTGAGCGCATCTCCTTGATTTATAACTTTTTCACACTTCTTGTGTTTCCCAATTTTATTGGCATGCCTTCATTCTCCATTCCGCTTTTGCCTTGGCTCTATCTTTTGCTTTTAGATTTTTTCAATTTTCCACCTTGTTTGTTTGAGGGTTAACAAACACGAAAATAGATCAAACAAATTCCTTGAAAGTAAACTTTATATTAAAATTTCAACTAAGATACAAATCCCGTCCATGGGAGGATTCTGCCCTTGCACTAGTAATAGGGCCTTGAGATTCCTTCACGAGTCACATAAACCATCTAACTAGGACCCAGAGTCAAGGGATTTATAGCCAAAAAATTCTCCTACAAATAGACATTTCTACAAAGAGACCTCTCACAAAACGTTTAGTCCACATTCCTGACATGGCTATCAAAAACCCCCTTGGATAGGGTTGGCGGCTAGCTGGGGGTGATCAACACGCATTTCCCAGGTGTTTCAACCTGAATCCGATTTGAAAGATTTTCTTCTTATCAATTCATTTTTTAGATGACTCCTTTTCCAAATAGGTACTCTTAAGTACAAACACAAGCAGAACTGCACAATATATACTAGACAATTCTTTGTTCTCTCTGCCGAAGGAAATTCTAATTTGATGTAATAGCACCTAGTCTCGACTTTATCCCCATTATTGTCCAAGATTTCCAGAGATAACCTAATTTAATTTCCTCATTATTTTGAATGATGGAGTATCCTTGCAATTTTGATCGCAATTTGGGACATTGGCTTCCCTACAACGAAACCCTACGTATTCATTTGAACTAGGGTTTGTCACGTAATTCATATAGTTACTTAAGGACTTTGAATTCCTTTCAACTTCAAGCAAGATGGTCCTTGAGAAGAATCCTTCAACTCTTTAGGGTTTGGAATTCTTTCAACTTCCTAGGAACCCTACGTATTCTATCACAAGTTCAATCTATGTTTTCTGAGATGTAATAGGATTTCCTATTATTTCAACCAAGCAAATGGATGTGGATGCATAAAATCTATTTGGCTTAATTGTAGTTTAATGTGTATTCTTGAAAATTTTCATATATGTATATTAGCATGAAACTTCCATGCAATTTATGTGCAATTTAACGGCTTCTAAGTGCAATTTTAATTGATCACCTAAGATGAATGTGATGAACAAAATTTTCCTAGTACACTCATTATCTCGAAACATGCTCAATTAAGTTGCGATAATTAGTTTAAACTTTCTTTTCTCGCAATTTCTTTTCCCTAATACAATGGGGTGCACCCGATTCATAAGAGATGGGTTTCCCGTAGCTGCAGTCCCTTGGTTCACAGTCCCATTGGTTGTGGTGGGAGTTTCAGTGTTTGGAGAGATATTTTGCTTGGGGACCATCATTTGCAAGTGGATTTGAGAGATAAAGAAGGAGAAATCAATTTGAGATGGGAGAGTGTTATCAAAGGGTTTTTTGTTCATGGCATAAAACATGGTGTTCTTACGTTTGCAGAAGAACTTCATTAGGATCCACATAAGAAACTTTCATACATAATTCAGTCATTAATCCCTTACATTTGTCTTAGATGTCATTTAATCTCATAAGTTCCTTTGTAACTTGACATGCAATTTTCAGTTTGTATCAAGAAAAATGGCAATGATAGTGTATATGAGGACCTTCAACTTGATCAACAGGTGGTAATTGATAGTTTACATGTTATGTCACATTGGTTTATAAAGTTCATTAGCTTGGAAGATCCAACTTTTGTCAAGAGCACTCCAAAGTTGACTAGGTCCACAAGTGACATGGAGTAATAGTTGCAAAGGACTTATATGACTTGTATATGATCTATATGATCTCTTTTTTGTGTGGAAGAAGGAGAGGAGTCTATCCCACGTTTTGCGGTGCATTTTTCAGCCTGCACACCTGTGGAAGATGGAGGGAGAGTTGAAGACTATGGTGAATGCTCCAAAGCATGCGAACACAAGGGCAAACAACATTATATGGCAAATCATATGTCCTACATACCCATAGGTGAAGCAGTTAGACAAGGCATTATTGATGATCTATCAAATGCACATCTTTTTAGAATGTCCATCCAATGAGACTTATTTAGAGGAGTAGACCTCACTGCTAAAGGACAACATGCGTTTAAATTTTATAGTCCAACGTTCCCTTAAACTCCTCAAAGGGAGAACCCTTACACATTGGCAATGCCATGATTACACACTTTTCCTTTGATACCATGAACCATGCATAGTGCATAATGTGAATGGTTTAGTTAACAAACAAAAGAAAATCAGCATTGTGCATCGTGCAAAACCAATCTTTTCATGATTTCCATGCTAACGTTATGTATTGCAAAGATAATAAACACCGAGCCTTACGCTTATGCTGCCTTTCCCTTTATTTTAAAACAACATCCTATAGGCATGATACAACACATAAATCAGATTTTAATTTATATTTTGGTGCTCAACCTCCCCTCTCACCCTACCGTTTAATGTTTTGCATTCGTTGATAGGTGAAAGGGTCATTTTATGTGTATTTCCTTACAAAGAAAGCGATAAACACGAACAAAAACATAGAAACGAGGGTAAAATGAGGCCAACCTCATGCTCTACCTTCATTATATGCTACACAAACACTTATGTAATTTTTTGGAATTTTTCTTTTATCGTTTCCTAATTTTCTCCCATTTAAAACCCATTTTCCACTTTTTTGGTATTTTTTCTCAATTTTCTTCAATAAAAAATGACTAAAAATTGAAATTGATCATGGGTTGTGGCCCTTAGGCTCCTTCACAACAAAATTCCAGGTTTTGTTGATGTTATGTCTCATATTTTCCCTTTATTTTGCAAAAGCAATCTTCATTGACCCAAAAGCAATCCGGTTCCAACCGGACAAGCTTTCCTTCACCATTCTTCATTTCCTTCTTGCACACAAGAACAACCCCTTAGGGGAGAGAGAGGGAGGAGAGAGAAAGACAAAAATTGGCTCTCTTCATTCAGGCCACCATTGGATGAGCAAAGGACTGCGATATGCTCAGCCCATAGGGGGGAATTAAGACCCAAGATCTGTTCCATGAGTTGTATGCAACCCCCCAATCATGAGAGAGAGGAGCGAGGGCGCAAAATTTGGGCGTGATGTTGGCGCCTCCATCTCCTCCTTCTTCATCTTCTCTCTCCACGTTTTTTCATCTTGTATGCTTAAAATTTTGAAGGGGGGGGGGGGGGGGTTCCAAACTCAAAAGGCATGCCCAATTTTGGCCTCCCAAGTGTCCACCTTTTCATATCTTGACCATTTTGTGGCCATTTCCCCGTCTGGGCTCCGATTTGAGTGCTGTAAATTTTTGGGCGTCCAGCTTGATATTCCTCATTGGCTAGAAACTCCTGAAAACCTGCACGGTAGTCTGAAAAATTATCAAAAATTAACAAGTGTCGCTCGGGCGCCTTTTAAGAGTCGTATTTCACTTGGTGCTTAAAATCATCCTAGCTGGAGCCGCCGCCTTCGATGTTAAATATTTTTCCCCTAAATTTAGGATTTTTTGGCAAATTTTAGGCACATCTCGGGCTCAAAACCCTGCACTCATTGGTGACCACGGGATAGGGTGACTCAGCCCGTCGAATCCCACAATAGATCTGCACAAAACAACCACAGGAAGCATCAAGCTGATACAAAATAGATACATATTAAAACACAGCACCAAGCTCACCCTACCCCCTGAGAAAACCAAGGCATGACATCCACAAGGAGTAGGCCTAGCATAATCTGATAGAAGGTCCAAAGCTAGTCACTAACCGACTGCTCCAACACGGCCAAACAAAAAAGAACTATCACAGAGGTTGTCCTAAGTGGTGGTCTGAACTGCCTACCTAACTAAGGACAATACAAGCAGGAGCTCCTACTAGGCGAGGACTCCTATAGCCTGATCAGGAAGTATTTTCTTTTAGCACATTTCTTCTTTTAGGTTTTTTTATTTTTCTATACTCGGGCATGTAAAAAGGAGGGAGCTGAGCGTAGTGACCCAAGGAGAATAGGGCATCGGCCTCAAGTCCTGTCTCGGTACCCAAGAACCTACCAAGTCCTCGCAAGGCGACACTTAATCCTTTTCTGACGCTCACTTTTATTTTCGCTCCAACCTTCCTTACTTTCTTCTTTTCTAGCAAGACGCCACCCCTAGGAAGACAAGGTATCGGCCCCAGGTCTGACTCATCCCCAAGAACCTACTAGGCCTTCGCTAGGTGATGATCAACTACCTATAAATTTTCCTTTCTTTCCTTTTCTACTTTTATAGGGGTTAGGACCCCTTTTTACACACCTTTGTATATATTTATTGTCTTTTGGGATATTCAGGGTTTCTTTCCCTCTATCAGCATTATTTTCTTCCGGTAAGCTTCTCTAACTGCCTCACAGCTAACAAGAACTCCTAGAATGACTGCCTAGCATGCTAGCAGAACAGGGTCACTAGGACTAATTTCTAAAACAGGTCTTTCGATGCCTGAAAATGTCTTTACAGGAGGCAACGACTACTCAGACCTTCCTCAGACATACTAAACCTAAACCTGGGACTTCATGTCTTGGATTCCGGTCCCCAACAAGAAAAGAAAATCCCCTACAAGTACACAAACACATATAGCATAAAATACGGTACTCGTAAAGGAGAGATATCACCTGGATAGGGCCACGATAAGCTTCTGCGCAACAAAAGGCTCCTTCCAAGCTCTTCTTCGAACCTATCTAGCACAGAACTAAAACAAGAAACCATTAATCGCACCTGTACTAAACAGACAACTGGCCCTCTTGGCCTAATGAAATAAAGCACTTCACGACAAAAACTGATCGACCCTCTTGGCCTAATGAAATCTGGACGTAATATCCAAAGCAGCTAGCCTCCTAGCTTAAAAATAGATAGGTCATTTTAGTCCACGTAATGTTGATGTCCTTGGCATATACATCACAGCCTAATAGAGTACCCAAGGTGCCAAGGATAGCACATCATAGGTCGACTAGCCCCATGCTACTCATGCAAGTTAACTAAAAGCTTGATCTTGTATTTTTTGATCTTAGGTTTTTTTTTTTAAGAGATATAAGTCCAAGCATTTCCACAAATAACTCATCAATAAGGCCGATCCCTTCTGGGGCACTATGAGCTGAATGAACGGCCTCAGTGGGCTCGCATGTTCCACATTTATTGTAATCTGAATAAACTGGTTGTTCAAGCAGCTGAGTGGCTCCTTTGGCAAAAATAATCATAGCTTTATACTCATTCAAACCTCCCCTATTTGGATTTTCACATAAATCAATGCTGCGACCCAAACTAGGTAGAACTTCAAGCCTAGGCACATCACATGGGTGTATCCCAAGGCAATGTATATTGTCAGATGTATATCCAGTCTTATCCTCTTGGGGGTTCAACAGAATATATCCAAATGGGATCCTTGGCCTTGCATCTGACAGTCTTGCCATACTTTTGAAGATTTTGGGTCTCCAAACCCATCTCACATTTCCCTTAATATGCTTGCATTCCCTCGATTTGCTACATTGGTCTAACGAACTCAATGCAAACTTATCCCTATGGCCAAATGGCCTCACGTCCTTATGACCTTTGTGAAGCACAAGTGGACTTTTAGCATTTTGCATCCTCTTTACAAAAGATGTCTTTACTTGTTTACGTCCAGACTGCAAATTTTTTCCTATAAGAACCATGCTTTTATTGAAGGGAACAACATCCACCCGAAAGCATGATTCCGATACCAAAGGTCTCTCAAGAGCCTTACTAGCAACAAAATTAGAACCACACACAAAATGCTTATCAACACTCATAGGCCCATTGGTTCTATCCATGTTGCCATCACAACTACCTCTCGTGGAAGTGTTGCAAGCCCTAATGGGACTTACATGGCTTGGCACATTTTCACTAAGAGGCATGTCATTACTACTCATAGGATGGCCATTTTCTGCTTTGAGATTTTGGCCACCAAGGTTCCCCTCATAGGCTGTCTTGGTATCAACAAGTGAGCTGTCTTCTTGCAAAAATGATTGGAAGCTAGGATGCACTTATACTGAGCAGGGAAAACTCCAAAAGTTTTCCCAACATCTTTGAATATGACCCTCATAATCAATGGCATGCATTTTTGCTTCCCTTAACGACTTAGGATTCCACAGTTCCACTTGAATTTGCGTATTAATCTCTAAACCATTCAGAAAGAGCTCACATAGCACATCATCTGGTAGTGCACTGGCTCTTCTTGGCCAAAGCCTAAGATTCCTATCAAAGGCTCTAGCATACTCTTTAACAGAAGGATAAGACTCATGTCTAAACTGCATAAGCTTCCCTAAGACCTGAATCATAGGGAGCTTCTTTTCATACTCATCTAGAAATCTATCACAAGACTCCTCAAATGATTTGATCGACCCTCTTGGGAGACTCCAGTACCATTTCCTTGAGAGCCCTTTAGGGTACTTGGGAATACGAGCATCCGATGTATATCGTCGAACCCACTTGCAATGCAAGTTAGGCCATATTCTCTTAAATGAATCATCGGATCCTCATTTGGCAACCCATAAAACACTGGGAGATCCCTATAAAGAGGAGGACATTTAGTCCTCCCTTTTGGGATCAACACCAGGTCATTAAAATCTTCATATTCATCATGATCTAGGTCCAGCCTCTTAGGATCTTTAACCTCTTCCATCCCCACCCTTTCCGGTGTGGGGAGGTTAATATCCTCATTGACATCCCTTTCTGCCAACTCACTGAGTGGTCTAGGGAGTCCTACAAGTTTCAACATGTCATTTTGATCCCCTCTTAGAGGAGCTTCCATACCTTTCCCTTTAAAAGGAAAGTCCAAAATGGGTTTATATAAGAGCTTTTGGTCCTTTTCTAAAGCAGATTTATCATTACCACTTCTTAAAACTTGGGAACCGTGCCTTTTAAGCAACGGTTTTCCCTTGACAGCTAGGGCTTCTAACATCCTTGTGATGCCTACTATGTCGTCATGGTGGCTCATTACACGGGATGTTTCAACCACAAGCATATTCCACCGTATATCAGCACTTTCCCATGGCATTATGGCTTTAGCATAATGACCTACTGATGCCATGACTACCATAGTTTCCAACGTGCTTGTTTCATGCCCTCTAGGTTGATGGATGGTTAAACATGATTTCTCTTGGGTAGAGACCACACCAAGGCGAACCTCGGCCCATGCCATCGTATTAGAGGCTGGGGCAACCACTAATGGGCTACTCTTTTCATCACATAAATTATCTTCTACAAAGGACTCATACTCTACATAACTAACTAAGTCCATTAGTAAGTTTTGTATGGGGAAAGCCAAGTTTTTCCATCCTTGAACCAACCCCATTTTAGGGATAATTTAGGGTCCCTTTAAACCCTAGATTCAAAAGGATAATTTAGGGTCCCTTTAAACCCTAGATTCGAAAACCGCCTTTTATAGGTAGCTCCTAGCAGACGCACCACTAATGGGACCTGAAATGGGCCGGCATTGGCTATAGCACTAGCCGGACCTCATGCTCATGACACACAAACACCCTCACAGCCTCTCGGACCAGGAGCGTCAATCTAATGCTAAAGGATAGCATGCATTTATAGTTTATAGTCCAACGTTCCCTTAAAATCCTCAAAGGGAGAACCCTTACATATTGGCAATGCCAGGATCACACACATATGGAGGCAACCTCACGGTAGAAACACCGCGGCCCCACTGCAGCTCTCCTACATTGCAGGGATTGGCCCTTTGATGCACTGCTCAACATATAAAACAATCGAACACAAACTCCTCTCTTTCATATTTCTCGTATTTCCAGGAGATATACCATGTTTCCTCACTTAACAGTCCCTTAGGAAACAGACCCTCTATCCTACGGAAAGGGATAATCTTACACTCTCAATCGTGGGTCAAATTCCTAAGAAAACAATTGCTATGCAGTCCAGGAGCTTTTCCTTTGATACCGTGAACCATGCATAGTGCATAATGTGAATGGTTTAGTGCACAAACAAAAGGAAATCAGCATTGTGCATCATGCAAAACTAATCTTTCATGATTTCCATGCTAACATTTATGTATTGCAAAGATAACAGACACTGAGCCTTACGCTCATGTTGCCTTTTCCTTTATTTTAAAACAACATCCTATAGGCATGATGCAACACATAAATCAAATTTTAATTTATATTTTGGCGCTCAACCTCCCCTCTCGCCCTACTGTTTAATGTTTTGCATTCGTTGATAGGTGAAAGAGTCATTTTATGTGTATTTCCTTACAAAGAAAGCAATAAACACGGACAAAAACATAGAAACGAGGGTAAACCGAGGTCAACCTCATGCTCTACCTTCATTATACGCTGCACAAACACTTATGTAATTTTTTGGAATTTTTCTTTTATCGTTTCCTAATTTTCTCCCATTTAAAATTCATTTTTCACCATTTTTTGATATTTTTCCTCTATTTTCTTCAATAAAAAATGACTAGAAATTGAAATTGATCATGGGATGTGGCCCTTAGTTTGTTGACAGGAAAATTCTAGGTTTTGTTGATGTTATGTCTCATATTTCCCCTTTATTTTGTAAAAAAACCCCATTTTACCCCTTAAACGCGTGTTTTATGGGTTTTGTACCATTAATTTCACATGCTCATGCTCATGACACACAAACACCCTCACAGCCTCTCGGACCAGGAGCGTCAATCTAATGCTAAAGGATAGCATGCATTTATAGTTTATAGTCCAACGTTCCCTTAAAATCCTCAAAGGGAGAACCCTTACATATTGGCAATGCCAGGATCACACACATATGGAGGCAACCTCACGGTAGAAACACCGCGGCCCCACTGCAGCTCTCCTACATTGCAGGGATTGGCCCTTTGATGCACTGCTCAACATATAAAACAATCGAACACAAACTCCTCTCTTTCATATTTCTCGTATTTCCAGGAGATATACCATGTTTCCTCACTTAACAGTCCCTTAGGAAACAGACCCTCTATCCTACGGAAAGGGATAATCTTACACTCTCAATCGTGGGTCAAATTCCTAAGAAAACAATTGCTATGCAGTCCAGGAGCTTTTCCTTTGATACCGTGAACCATGCATAGTGCATAATGTGAATGGTTTAGTGCACAAACAAAAGGAAATCAGCATTGTGCATCATGCAAAACTAATCTTTCATGATTTCCATGCTAACATTTATGTATTGCAAAGATAACAGACACTGAGCCTTACGCTCATGTTGCCTTTTCCTTTATTTTAAAACAACATCCTATAGGCATGATGCAACACATAAATCAAATTTTAATTTATATTTTGGCGCTCAACCTCCCCTCTCGCCCTACTGTTTAATGTTTTGCATTCGTTGATAGGTGAAAGAGTCATTTTATGTGTATTTCCTTACAAAGAAAGCAATAAACACGGACAAAAACATAGAAACGAGGGTAAACCGAGGTCAACCTCATGCTCTACCTTCATTATACGCTGCACAAACACTTATGTAATTTTCTGGAATTTTTCTTTTATCGTTTCCTAATTTTCTCCCATTTAAAATTCATTTTTCACCATTTTTTGATATTTTTCCTCTATTTTCTTCAATAAAAAATGACTAGAAATTGAAATTGATCATGGGATGTGGCCCTTAGTTTGTTGACAGGAAAATTCTAGGTTTTGTTGATGTTATGTCTCATATTTCCCCTTTATTTTGTAAAAAAACCCCATTTTACCCCTTAAACGCGTGTTTTATGGGTTTTGTACCATTAATTTCAGCCATATCACTTATGATTTTCTGATTTTCTGAGTATAAACTGTTGAAACTCATAACAAACAACATCATAATGCATAATTAGCCCATGGAAACAATGTTTCATCAAACAAATAGCATAAAAACTCATTTTTTCTTCATAAAATTTGAATTACCGCTTAGGCTTTGTGTCTCAGGATTTCGGTTTTGGTGCGGGACTGCGGGTCAGCCCTCATTCAATGTCCAGCACCTTCAAGATCAGCAATCTTCATGTCTTCAGTGACCCAGAAGCAATCTTCACCATTCTTCATTTCCTTCTTGCACACAAGAACAGCCCCTTAGGGGAGAGAGAGGGAGGAGAGAGAAAGACTAAAATTGGTTCTCTTCATTTAGGCCACCATTGGACGAGCGAAGGACGGCGATATGCTCGGCCCACAGGGGGGAATTAAGGCCCAATTTCTGTTCCATGGGTTGTATGCAACCCCCCAATCATGAGAGGGAGGAGAGAGGGCACAAAATTTGGGCGTGATGTTGGCGCCTCCATCTCCTCCTTCTTCATCTTCTCTCTCCACGTTTTTTCATCTTGTATGCTTAAAATTTTGAAAGGGGGGGGGGGGGGGGGTTGGGTTCCAAACTCAAAAGGCATGCCCAATTTTGGCCTCCCAAGTGTCCACCTTTTCATATCTTGACCATTTTGTGGCCATTTCCACGTCCGGGCTCCGATTTGAGTGCTGTAAATTTCTGGGCATCCAACTTGACATCCCGCATTGGCTAGAAACTCCTGACAACCCGCACGGAAGTCTAAAAAATTATCAAAAATCAACAAGTGTCACTCGGGCGCCTTTTAAGAGTCGTATTTCACTTGGTGCTTAAAATCGTCCTAGCTGGAGCCGCTGCCTTCGATGTTAAATATTTTCCCCCTAAATTCTAGATTTTTTGGCAAATTTTAGGCACATCCCGGGCTCAAAACTCCGCTTTCATATGGAAAAATTGGTTGGTAGAGCTTGAATGCCTATCTAAGACTTGTTTCATTGCAACCCATGCCCTAATCTATGAGAAGACATGATGTAAGAGTTGGTTTGACAAACATGTCAAACAATGAGACTTCAAGCAAGGAGACCTAGTCTTACTGTATTTTATCAAGGGACACAAGAAGAAGATCAAATTCAGGGGATTGGGACATTTCAGGGTTCGGAATATCAATAGAATATACAATATCGAATTCAAAACCTTAGAGGGGAAAGGCATAGGCTTTTTCAATGGAAGTCACATACAAAAGTATTATCCTCCATCACATCCACTCCATGAACCTCAAATGATAGAACCACCAATAAATGTGAGATTTACAACCATAATTGAAATAGAGAATGAGGATGAGAAAGCCCCAGCCTACCTATGTATAATAGTGATGGCTTAGAAGGCATATACCTTTGATGTGCTAGTTGATGAGGGAGTTGACTCTAACATCTTAATGTATGATCATTGGACCACTATGGGTCAACCCCAATTGCAATCAACCAATGCAAAATTTATCATGTTTAGGGGTAATGGTTTTTATTGAGACTAAGAGCCTACCCATCATCTTTTATGTGCTACCTAACAAACAAAGTGAGCAAGGAATCATTGTTGGGTCGCATGTTCAAAAAACAGGTTCACTATAATGTTGATATGATTTGTAGTGCATCCACCTTGCCATATGCAATGTTAGAATAGTAACAAATTTTGGCAAGGGCACCATAGCTACCCAAAAGCCTAGAGTGCTACCGGTAGTTAGCCCTAGTATCAACCCTAAGGAGGAGGGTAGTGCACCACAACATATAGACATTGTGAAGTCCCATCAGCATCTAAAAACCACATCCAAAGCTATGGACTAAACAATCAAGTGGGTCCCCAAGCATAAACCACAACCTCAAAAAAGCCAATCAATCAAAACTCATAGTTTTCATGCATCACACTCTAGGCCTAAATGGAGAAGTTGACATTCCTAGAGTACATAGGTGACTAGGCCACGATGGGTGCCAAAAGTCCTATTGTGTGTCCAAGGTTACTATGATGATAACACCTTGGTGTGGTTTCTCAAACTCACAAGTGACATGTATGACCATCAATCTCAGGTTCCAAAAAATAATGCCTGCAAACATAAATCAAAATAGGGCAAGAGAAAAGCCAAGAGGAAGGGTGCTCAATCCATGAGTGCTCCAATGGTCTATTGACCAAAAGCTCAACCAATAATCAATAAGAAACTTGTCATCAATGAGCTCCCACCTAATAACTCTAATGTTATCACCATTGCAAAATCTAACAACAAAGTGTTAACGGAACTCCAAACCCAATTTAGTTCTCAAACCGTGCTCACCAAACCCAATGAGAATCCCAAAGTGGAAATACCACGTACCAACTTGTCCAGTCCAAAAAACTAAAGCCACCAACAGGCCTTAAGCCGTTGCAACAATGATGGTCCATTCTTGAAGTGACTTTGAACATGGCCCTAGACACAAGAGATGACTTAGTAACGTGCATCTAATGATTGGACTCAACTTTCACATTGTTTGCTAGAAGTTACTAATGCTTGGACCTAGGCCTACTTGAGGACCACATAGCGAATGAGGTGCATCCATGTTCTTGGGAAGAATACAAATTCATCTTCAAAAGGCATCCACCATTTCAAAAGAGTTGATTCCCGATGGGATTTCATGAGAACGGGCCTTAGATCAATGCTTAACCACATCCTTCCAGAAAAGAAAAATTCCCATGCCACAATAGGAACTTGTTGAGCTCTAATGATTAGTTAACTTTGAGTCCAATTTCTTACACAAGTGGTATGCTCTGTGCATTTCATGGGCACAAGAGGGTTACCAAATCATGACCAACGCAGAGCAATGATGTGCCATCAAGACTTTTGATTATGAACAAACATATGTGGCCCCAACTTCATTTGGGGTATTAGCAATGACAAGAAATTAGTTATTAGAAGACAATATCCTGCTATATCCATACTTGGATAGGATCCTAACAGAGGAGAAACTCCACATTGCAAGCCAAATCAACTTGAGTGACCTGTTAAATAATGTATTGACTTATATCACAAAAGTGGGCATTCGTCCATAGGATATGGATTGTCCTGCAACGTTAGAGTATAACCAAAATTTGTATGACTAGCTCTTGAAATAGTATGGCACATCAAGGATGCACTGAAGGCCCTTACACCTTTACTTCTATAATCCTAGGAAGGATTTTCATCATTTCCAAGGGGGGGGGGAGGTAAAGTGGAAGGTGAATGAAAAATCAAAATAGGAGTTTAACTTCAAAAGAAAAGGATGAATTGAATTTTCTTCTTCTTTTAATAAAAATTTTCCATGAAGTTCTTGTGTGGAATGTATGGATTGATTGTAAAATTTCTCATTTTGTGGTTTGTACATTTCACCACTGGATAGTGTTCTTTCTAATCACTTTACCTGTTATGCAAGAAATGTCCTTCAAGGAGAACTCATTGTGGGTTGTTGTGTTAGGAGCCCAAATGGTAGGGTAACAGGATAAAACCAACAAGCTCCCATTCTTAGAGGAGGAACACAGAAAATACAGCTTAGCCATAAAGACATGCACCTTTAACCAACTGAAATACTACATCATTAATAATCTGGGGGAGCTAGTGGCATTGAAAGAGTAGTTAGATGGATAATAGAATAGTGCAATCTTGCTAAGTATCTATAGTAGAAGGTGCGCCAGGACATAGATCATAGCAAATACATGAAATTTTTGAAGACTTTCAATGCCTAGAAGAAAAGTGGTACAATGACAATGAGATATGGAGATGCCATTAAAAGGGTGAAAATCAAACTTAGCCTAGAAATCATGGAGAAGGACTTGGGGACTAGTGAAAAAGTCATAGAAGAGGCTGACAAGAGACATCTACATGATGTTGGGAATGGATAATAAGAAAGTCTACATGAATGGTGGAATCAGTTTGGTTGATTTCCTTGACCAAACCATCAGATTGCAAGTGAAGATAGTCCACACCCTCTTCTCAATTCAAAGATATAATGCCCTTACGGGAGGAGCAGATAACTCTTGCCATTAGAATATCAATGGAGCAACCCTCCCAATCTTAGGAGTTAGCTATAATGAGCCCCACATGGGATGATGTGCTAAGCACAAGTGCTGCCATAGAAGAGACAAGGAATAAAGACCAGTGATGGAAGGCAAGGGAAAGGCTTCTTTGTATGCAATCCCACCAGTTATGGCCCCAATGACCACTTTGATGCAAGGAATTACAAAAAGGGCACTTAATGAAAGTACTGTCATGACTTGGGTGCAATATCTCATAAGCAAAGTGCAAGATCTTTCATGTGCACCAAGCAAAGGAGCTCCACTTGCAAAAATCAAAAGGCCAATAGTAGCTGGTGTGTAATTGCACCAAGGATTGAAGGTACCCTGCCTTGAAGTATCAACTACTTTTGTACCCTCAGTAATGTGCAACAGAGAAGAGTACGACAAAGCAACTTGCGACATGAGGTTCACTTTTTTTTAATGTTTATAACCATTCATTCATTAAAGAGAGGTTGCTTTTAAGTGTCCTAATGGCCCTACTTTTGATTCAACTTTTGCAGTAGTAAAAGAGCTTCAGAGCCAGCATGACGAGATGAATGAAGAAAGAAAGGCCAAACTTGTTGAGCTAGATAAAGAAAGGAATGCCTTTGCAACCTACCACCTAGGAAAAATGAGGCAGATGACCATAGTAACTAGGGAGATGATGACATTAAAAGAGGCCTTAAAGGATAGGCATAGCGAGCAATACGTAGCATCATATAATAATATAATTTATTTGATATTTTATTGATAGTAGTCTTTTAATTAATTATTTTTATGTTTGTAACAATGCCTCAAGGAAGAAGTTGGTAGCTTGAAGCAACAAAGAGAACATCTATCCAAGGAGCTGTGAAATATGCGGGATCTACAGCATGGCAGATGCGAAAGCTATGGAGGTTGAAAGAGGAAAAAAAACTCATGAAGACATTGACCCTGACTAGAACAAATTGTTACACAAGTGAGTTAGGTTCCAAGATTGAGACTTGGACTCATAAACACAATCTTGTGTATTGAAAGTGACATGACACTTTACTGGAAAGGAAAGAGTACTATCATTCAATTAGAAAAAGAGTGCAAGTACAATGCTTTATAGGATTTGAGTGGTGGTACTTTCTCCTACTGTGCATATGGGATTTTGGTCCTGAGCCCTCACTGCTCCTCACAAAGGGACTGAAGTAGGTGTGATTGCAAATATCTCAACACCTCTCCTCAATCACAACCAAAAGTACAAAGTGTGTGGAGGCTTTAGTGAAAGCAACACCTGCAAAGTTTGGGCACACCATAAACATGGCAAAACACTAGAGGCTGTCGCGCAGAAAAGGCTAGTGTAGGTACCACAAACATGATGGACATCTAGAGGCTGTAGCAGGGGCCTCACAAAGTGTACAGAGGCTATAGTACAAGGATAACTGAGGAGTTTACAAGTTTATGTTTGAGGCATTAGGGCTAGGAAATACACAGCTAAAAAAGGCTATCTGAATAGAAGGACTGATGAGGTTTGTCCTTCTCCTGGTGTTCTTTTTCTTCTTCTTCCTTTTCTCCATTTTCTTCTTTTTCTTTGACTGCAACTAGATAGGCCTTTTGGGACCTCTTTCTAGCATGGCAGAACTTCTCAGTGTGTCCGGTCCTTTTTGCAGAAATAAAAAAAGAGATGATCCTTCTTGCCTTTGTACCTGTTGCCAACATATAATGCATGCTCATCTCTAGAGGTACTTGGTTCTTCCTTAGTTTTTAGCTTATTTTCCTCCTCTAACAGTGATGCCTGGATATCAACAAGTTCAGGGTTTGGTATATTAATTAGAGTTGTTGATACATTATTATATTCAAGAGGAAAACTCTTAAGTAGAACACCGATGCAAACATCTTCTTCTATTTTAATGTTGATTCTTGCAAGTTGGGTTAGAAGTCCTTCCATGTAATTTAGATGTATGGCAAGTGATGTGTTGGACTTCATTTTAAGCCTGAAAAACTCAATCAAGAGACCATACTTTGATGATTTAGACTGTGCACCGAACAAAGTGTCAAGTCTCTTCCATGTATCCTATGAAGTCTCACAATTATCCACATGGTGGATATAGCTGTCATCTAGCTCCAATTTGATAGTGGCGTGAGCCTTATCATCGTTCTTTTGCCAAGTGATAGCAAGATCCACATCACGAGGATTCTTTTGTTTTCCAGTGCTAATGGCCCAGAGGCCCTTCTTCATGAGGATCAGTTTGATGCGGGTCTACTAGGTATGAAACCTGACTCCTTTGAAACGGGCGGTTGGAGAATCTTTGCACATGTTCAACTTGAGGGACCAATAGCAAATCAACTTCAAATTTATCAAATTTAAACAGCAGAAGAGTTGGTTGAGATGTATCACGAAAAATGAGTGTCAATAGACACTATGTTTCTTCCTTGAGTCTTTCAAACCTGCAAAAATCCTTCAAATTCTTTTAGATCCAGATCTTCCCCTTCTTGATTTGATACTGGGACCTTCATGTCTGAGTGGCAGTGGGTTGTTCCAGTGGTGGCAGAAGAGAGAAAATGATGAGATTTTTTAGCTTGGTGAAGTTTGGCTATGGCTGTCCTGTCAAAACAGGGACTAGTGATGACTGGTAAATGAGCTCCCATGAGCTCCACAGGACAAATATGCTCAAACCCTTTGAGATGGAGGACCCTTACTAATGGTCTAACTCCCCCTAAGAGGGTTTGTACTCATTTTGACTGAGTTGAGAGATCTAGGCCTTCAAAGTGGTCTCTGTCAAAACTGCACCCAAATTTGGAAAAATGCAAATGTCGGGCATGGTATGCATCAATATCCTTGATTTTTGTGCCAAGAAGTTGCGCCTTGACTTGAAGAACAACTCTCGAGAAGAAAGCTCGAAGAGATATGGCTTGGTTGATGAGATATGGTTACTCCAACAGAGGTAGATAGGTGTTGTCCACAGACACAGTTATGGCAGTGACTCTGAAAAGAGGCAATGCTAAAGCTATAGTTGCCCAATCTCAATGATTGAGGTGCCAAGGAGGAGCTCTAGAAGTAGAGAAACACTTCTCCAGAAGGAAGTTTAGAGAGATTTGGCCTATGGAGAGAGATATGAAAGCTTCAAGCTAACAGGGTGCTACTGGCTATGGTTGCCATGGAAGCTTCATTGAAGGTAGGAATGCAAATGAAGTTGGAGATAGGGTCCATTACTCAAAATGAGCTGAGCTGAGATGGAAAGGAGCTGAGAGGAGTGAAAGGAGTGTTGGGCCATGCTCAGCTGAGCTCTGATACCATGTGAAACATGCGTGATCTAGAGCATGGGAGATGCAAAAGCTATGGAGGTTGAAAGAGGAAAAAGAAACTCATGAAGACATTGACCCTGACTAGGACAAATTGTTACACAAGTGAATTAGGTTCCAAGATTGAGACTTGGACTCATAAACACAATCTTTTGTATTGATAGTGACATGACACTTTACTGGAAAGGAAAGAGTACTATCATTGCATTAGAAAAAGAGTGCAAGTACAATGCTTTATAGGATTTGAGTGGTGGTACTTTCTCCTATTGTGCATATGGGATTCTGTTCATGAGTCCTCACTGCTCCTCACAAAGGGAATGAAGTAGGTGTGATTGCAAATATCTCAACAGGAGCTACAAGAGGCAAAGACACAAGGTGAGCAAGAAGTAAGGAGAAAGATGGTAGAACTGCATAGCTTCACGTAGCACTCCACGAGCAAGCCATCCTAACGAAACAGATAGAGTGCCAGAACCAAGAAAAGGAACAAACGAATGTATTATGGTGAGAGCAAGAGCAAGTAATCACTACCCTTGCCCAATACAAGAACCAAGGATTGGATCAGATGAAAGGGAAGGCAGAAGAATGGGTAGCTGAGAATGAGGATAGAATTAAAGACTTAGCTTACGAATTGGCCCATTTAGAGAGTGAACTCATTATGGCAGAAAGTAAAGCTATAGAGATGGAGACAGGGATGTTGGAGCAGCAAAAAGCCTTCTTAAACACAATACTAAATGTCACCCAGTCAAGAGAGGAAGAGGCAATTGAGGAACTCAAAGGGAAATTAGAGCTGGCAAGGAGAGTTCTTAAACATGGATTCCATGCAAGGCACTCAAATCTAGTACTAACTTAGTGGTGGAGAAACAAAGAGCCCATTTGATCACAGCTAGATTAACCATGCAAGAACTTGAATTTCTAGGGTTTGGGGAGCAAAAGCAACAAACACAATGTCTCCCTAAAGAGCCGAGAGAGCCAATACATAAAGAGGGGCCCAACTTTGAGCATGACCACATTGAGGAAGAGTAGCTACATGAACCAAGCCCCCCACTACACCAACAAGCACAACCAGAAAAGCAAGGTGAGTAAACCATATCCCTCGAGAGAATGGTGGAAATGAGGCACTAATGGAGAGAAGAGGTAGAGCTAGCACAAAGAAAACTGCAAGCCACAAGTCGCTACAAGTTCCTTATGTGGCCATCCCTCAAGGAGAGGAGTGCAATCCTATAAACGCAAGCTAGGAACTTGTAGTATGGGAGTAGTGGGAGAATCATAGCCGAACATTTGAATTTTCCTTCACCTTCCCTTAAATAGTGGATAGAGTGTCATCTCCAAGGATGGTGGAGGAAGTGATAAAGCTGTTGGCGAGGCTGGGGAAGAGATGGTTAGAGGAGAGAATTAGAAAGCCCATAAGGTGGCAACAAGAGCCTACATCTTATTGGAAGGAGAAAGTGGTGGAGGTGCCCAAGAAAGTGGAGGGGTATGAAGCATAATCTTAGTGGCACAGAAAGATATGGGACTCTAACTTAGATGCTTGGATGGCATTCTATATCATACTGCCATATGAGGTAATGATCCTACCTACATGTCCTACTCACAGAGAAATGGAATTGATTTCAACCAAGAGGTGCATGGTAGGTATGACTTCCCTAAGATCTACAATGTGTATGCCACATCCCTAGAGCAATGCTTAACCTTTAAAGGGAGGGACCTCCACCTATCCATAGCAGGCTTCCTCAGGGAATTCTCTTCTTGCTGAGATTCTACCTTCATCACCACTTGTAATTATCTTCGTATCTTGTGAATATTTCTAAAACAAAAGCTTATTGCAGAGGAAGAGAAGCTCTTGCCAAAATTTTGTATGAGCTTATTAGAAGATATGAGTAGTAAACCACCTATTTTTGTCCACTATTCCCCTAATATAAGAATCAACTTGAAGGGCTATATGTAGAGTAGAGCTTTCCTAAGCAAATCTCTCAAGCCTTAGCCCTTGCCTATGAGCAGGATGCCACTTAATGTGCTCCCTTATAATCAAAAGAAAAATAAAAAGAAACAAAAAGAAAGAAAAGAAAAGAAAAATGAGATTCTTCCATTTGTACTCTATGAGTGTCACAACCATTGCACCTAGGAACTACCCTAGCCTCTCACCCACTTTACAATTTAGGGCACATAAAGGGTAGGAGATTTTGATAGACTTGTCTCCCTAAGTCACATATAGTACCTTCCTTTACACAAAGTGGCTCCTCAAGTGTGGGCCAACACTTTAGGCTTGTCACCCATCTCCCAGTTCCACCATCACTTGCACAGTGCACTACACGTTATGATAGATACACCCCCTAGGAAGTGCACTCTTCTTCTTTTTAGGTACATTATATAGAGGCATGGCAAGCCAAAAACAACTATGGAGGCCTTCTTTAACCACCAATCGATCTTTGATATTAGCAACCTCAAAACCTACTTCACATAGCATCTCCAACATGGCCCACCTCCCCAAAGGCTCCAAGAATCATTCCACACCAACCTTAGCATTCTCAATTTGCCATAAGTGCCATGGGATTGGCACTTAGTTAGGAGGGGGTTAATGTTAACCCTTGGAAGACCAATACAAAAAAATTTGAAAAATCAGAAGTGAAAGACAATTTTTAGGCAAGAGAAAGATAGAGGACAAAGATGCACTAAAACTTTTTGAAGACACAAAGTGTAGAAAAAATTCTAAATGTAAGAGTGAGACACATAAGGATAAGCGATCCTTAATATTTCTATAAAAAAAGTGCCAAGTGCATTGTAATCTATCTTGTAAAAGAGCACTGGGCTCTCTCCTATGCAAGTTGTAAAGAATGAGAGGTAGGTGCTAATAGAAAGGAGGAGGAAAAAGAGTGGAGGAATGGGGACAAAGGTCGAGGAAAATGCCGAACCACAAAGAGAATGGCTGCCCAAGGAGGAGATAGGGCATGTATAAAATTCAAAAAGTGAATTAAAAATCTCATTCTTGGTGTGTGGTCAAACTTGCTCTCTTCTTGCTTCTTGTCCTTGCTTCATCATCTTGTATGTGAGAGAGGGAGAGAGTGTGTGTATGAGAGTGAGGGACCTGGAGAAGTCTTTCTTCTTCTCTCTTCATCTTCTTCTTCCTTTCTTCTCTTTCTTGCATGCATGGCTATGGAGCTCAAAGCGTGGAGCTTGGAGATGGAGCTTGCTTATTTCAACCAAGCAAATGGATGTAGATGCATAAAATCTATCTTGCTTAATTGCAGTTTAATGCATATTCTTGAAACTTTTCATATATATATTAGCATGAATTTTTCATGAAATTTAACGGCTTCTAAGAGAAATTTTAATTGATCACCTAAGATGAATGCAATGAACAAAATTTTCCTAGTACACTCATTATCTCAAAACATGCTCAAATAAGTTGTGATAATTAATGTAATCATTCTTTTCTCCCAATTTCTTTTCCCTAATACAACGGGATACACCTGATTCATAAGAGATGCATTTCCCATAGTTGTAGTCCCTTAGTTTGTAGTCTTGTTGGTTGTGGTGGGAGTTTCAACATTTGAGGAGATCTTTTTCTTGGGGACTATCGTCCACAAGTGGATTTGAGATGGGAGAGCGTAAGAGAAGATGGCTTAGTCGAAGACCGAGATAGGGAAAATTGAGCTACTCTCTTCCTCGTAGCCTCTTGGGGTAAATCCTCTCTCTCTCTCTCTCTCTCTCTCTCTCTCTCTCTCTCTCTCTCTCTCTCTCTCTCTCTCTCTCTCTCTCTCTCTCTCTCTCTCTCTCTCTCTCTCAAGCTCCTTCTTGCAATCTCTTGGAGGGGTATCCTTCTACCTCTCTCTCTCTATCTCTCTCGCAGCCTCTCGGGTCTCCTTGTGCATCTCTAACTACTCCCCATGCCTCATATTTATAGCTAAACAAGAGAAGATAGGTTGTGGCTGAGAAGAAGAGCTCTTTATGGAGGGGATCTTTGAAAAATCAGCAATCTGATGCTCAAATCACAATTTTGATAGTTCCTTGCCTCCAAAAGGGGGACAAAACTCCAAGACACTTGATTAGAAATCTTTTAGATCACTTCTTCTTCTTCTACTACCTATTTTAAGTTCTGTTTATTGCTTGTAAATTGTGATTGCGACGTGCGCAATTTCATCAATCTTTCTTTTTTTGTATTGAATCTCCAAACGAGCTTTAAAAAAGCCACTTGTTTTTTTACATTACATCCTATTCTAAAAATTTCCATAGCTTTTTAGGATATTTACAATAAGTAATATCTAAAATATCTAAAATATGCTAGTTTTTTTCAAAAATCTAATATTTTTGGACCATCCATACTATACATATTAACACTAGTGATTAATATGGCTCATAACTCTCATTCACGTTGTAACTTCCGTCAAGGGTGGCCATAGTCCTTGTCAATCCGGAAAAAATGTCAGATTACGACTCTTGGTTTTTTTATATTTTTAATTGAATAAAAATGGCTAGTTACTAATATTAGTTAGTTTTTACTTTAGTTAGTAACCTTACTAACTTATTAATTGACTAACTTTCAAACTAACCATCTAATTTTTAATTGCATGGAGGTATTACATCCTCCTCCCCTTAGAGAAATTCAAATGTCCTCATCTTGAGAGAAACTGTGGGTATTGTTGATAAAGAGCATTCTCATCTATCCATGTAGCATCTTGTTCGGGGTAGTCTCTCTATTGGATGAGATATTCCCTAAGAGTTCTACTTCTCAATTGTCTCTCCCTGGTATCTAGGATTTTATTTGCTTGCAGCTCAAGGACTCCTTGGCTAGGCATTACAATTTGTTGATCACTCAGTACATGGCTAGGATTAGGCACATATTTCTTTAGTAGACTAGCATGAAATACGTTGTGAAATTCTACATTTTCAAGGGGTTGAAGTTTGTAAGCATTAGGTCCTAGGATTTTGAGGATCTTATAAGGCCTGCAATACCTTGGGTTAAGCTTTTTAAATTATCCCAAGGATAAGGAACTCTTCTTGGGTCATACACGAATGAAAGTCATATCCCCCTCCTTCAAGAACCGCTCTTGCCTGTTCAAATCTGCATAAGCCTTCTGCCTATCCTTGGTAGCTTTGATGCCTTGCCTAATGGCCTTAACTTGCTCATCCATTTCTTCTAGCATCTTCTTGGAAGCCTCTACCCTTAAAGTAGGATCCGAGAAATTTAATGGAGAACGGCAATCATGCCCATACAATGCATGGAAAGGTGCCATTTGAATTCTTTGCTGGAAGAAAACATTGTAGGCAAGCTCCACCAAGGGTAGATATTGGATCCACTTCTTAGGCTTGCGACAAAAATATGCTCTAAGCATGTCTTCAATCACTTGATTGACCCTTTCTATTTGGCCATCAGTTTGAAGATGATAGGCCGTACTAAAATAGAGCTGAGTCCCAATAGCTTCAAATATCCCTCTCAAGAAATGAGATGTGAAAAGGGAGTCTTGAGCATTGATGATCCTTTTGGGTAGACCATGGAGTTTGAATATCTCCTTAATGAAAAATCTTGCAATATCTGAAGCCTTATAATTTGTCTTTACTGGGATGAGATGCACAACCTTGGTGAGCATATCTACTATAACCATAATTGAGTTGTATCCACCTGGAATTGGTGGTAACCCAACAACAAAGTCCATGTTGATAAATTCCCACTTCGTCTGAGGGATGTCGAGGGGTTGTAGCTTTCCAGGCATCTTGACATGCTCTGCTGCCTTGATGTGTTGGCAAGACAAACATTCTGTGACATACTTGAGTACATCTCCCTTAAGTATTTCCCAATGATAGCTCTTCTTGACCATGTTAAGAGTCTTGGCATATCCTAGATGACCAAAGAAAGGGGAATCATGTGCTTCCTAGAGTATGGGTTGTTTAAGTCTTTGGCTCGAAGGAATGCATAGTCTTGTCCTGAAGTAGACTAGGCCTTCATAGACAGAGTACTCTTGGTATTTAACTTTGAGTTTGGGACTTTGGTCCTTTTCTAGGATCTACTTTATCATTTTCCGATATTGTGAGTCATGTTTAGAGTCCTCCTTAGCCAACAATTTGAGGATAGTGTTGCTTGGCATTGACACCAAGGTGGCTAGTGATCCAGCTGTTGAAGGTTCTTCCATAATGAGAGAGTTGAGGAGCACTTTATGACTTAAGGCATCAACAACCACATTTTCCTTGCCAGGTTTGTATCTGATCTAAAAGTCATACTCTTGTAGCACCTCAATCCAACGACGTTGCCTCAATGTTGAGGTCAGCCTGGGTGAAGATCCATTAGAGGCTCTTGTGGTCCGTGACCAATGAGAATTTGTTTCCGAGCAAGTAATGCCTCCAAAGTTTGAGGGCATGAATGATAGCCAAAAATTCCAAGTCATGAGTAGCATAATTTTTCTCATGGGCTTTTAACTTGAGGAATATGCCACAGGATGACCTTCTTGCACTAGTATACAACCTAGTGCAAGTGAGCTTATGTCTGTAACAACTTCAAACTCCTTGCTCAAGTCTGGGAGCTTCAAAATTGGTGCTATCACTAAGCTATGTTTGAGTTGGTCAAAGCTTGCTTGTTTAATGTCTGTCCACACTATGGCAACCTGCTTCTTTAGTAGATCTGTGAGGGGTGCCACAACTAAGGCATAATCTTTAATGAAGATTTTATACCATCTTGTTAAACCAAGAAAGCTACGCACTTCCTTAATAGTGGTTGGTGGGGTCCATTTTTGTACATCTTTAACCTTTGCAGGATCCTCGGAGTACCCCTCTTTTGATACAACGAAGCCTAGATACTCAATCTATCATTTGAGGAAGGCACACTTCTTCTTTTTGGCATAAAGCTTGTGCGTCCTCATGATTTCAAGGACAATGCAAAGTTGAGGCTCATGGTCTTCTTCTTCCTTGGAGTAGACCAAGGTGTCATCAAAGAAAACAAGTACAAACTCGTCAAGGTATGGTCTAAAGATATCCTGTATTAGCGTATTGAATGTAGTAGTAGGAGCATTGGTTAATCCAAAGGACATTATTGTAAACTCAAAATGACCATATCTAGTGTTGAAAGCTATCTTTGGAATATCCTCATCCTTAATGCGGATTTGGTAATACCCTAATCTTAAGTCAATTTTTGAGAAGATTTTTGCCCCTTGTAGGTGATCGAGTAACTCATCTATCCTTGGGATAGAATATTTATTCTTGATGGTTACTTGATTCAGCCCTCTGTAGTAGTCGATGCATAGTGGGAGTGTTCCATCCTTCTTCTTCTGAAACAACACAGGAGCTCCCCATGGCAAACTACTAGGCTGAATGGACCCCTAATCTAAAAGTTGTTTGACCCGCTCTTTTAATTCAATAGCTTCAGGAATAGACATTTTGTAAGGTATTTTTGCAACTAGAGCAGCTCTTGTTATGAGTTTGATCTCATGATCAATCTCCCTTGGGGGTGGTAGCTCCGTTGGGGAACACATCTGCGTATTCCTTCAGCCCCATGAAGGTTCTTCTTCAGAATCCTTGCTTTGCTCTAGCTTATTCAGCTTTATCAAGTAGATGGGTAAACCCTTCTGCATTCCCTTAACTATCCGTGATGCCTTTGCTAATTGGATTTTGGGTTTACCAGCCTCCCCTTGAGTTGTGACTAGTTCCCCTTCAGAACTTTGAAAGGAAATTTGGCCCCTTCCACAGTGAATGTGGGCATCATTAGGTATTAATCAATCCATGCCAAGTAAGTTTTCATGAGCCTTTCAGTTCATTACTTTAAATTTTAAAATTGTTGGCTTTCCACCGAGTAGGAATCTCACTTTGGCACTTTGTCTAGTACAAGTGATTTCACTCCCATTTGCTAATTTCACAAGTAAAGTGGGTGCAACTATTGTGGTTATTCCTAGCTTTCTTGCGCAAGCAGGAGAAATAAAAGATTGTGTACTTCCACAGTCAATCAAGGTCTTGAAATTCTTACCTTGGTAGTGTGAAGGGGTTTGGATCACCGAGAATCGGCGATTCTGTCCCTTTTTATGAAGAGCAGTATGGACTATCGCCTTTTCAATCTATGTTTCCATAGTTAGTTCTTCCTCTTCATTTACTTCCTTGATGGTGATATTGGAAGTCCTTGCCCTCCCCATTGCTGCTTGAGCCTGACTACGTGCAGCTCTGGTTTGCCCATGGAATTGTCCTTGGTGGTGGTCCTCACCAAGTTTGGGACACTCTCTTTTGAAGTGCCCGGGTTCCTTGCAGTAGAAGCAACATCCCAAGTCTTGGCCATTTCTCTATGTAGGAACAAAGTCACTAATTGCATTTGCCTTTGGTTTCTTTTGCCATCCTTGACCTTGTCCTTGTACTCTTTTAAATTTGGCTTTTGTCGTTCCTTAGTTCTAGTCTTTGTAAAGACCAAGATCTATTATTCCTAGATTTCGGCTGAACTTCTTGGGCAATGGGACCTGCTCTTATCAACGTGTCTTGTAAATCTGTAGGATGCATAGATTCTAATCAGGTATTCATTGGTGGATGTAACCCATCGCAAAATTTGGAAACCTATTGAGATATGCTCATAGTCGGGGTGTACTTTAGCAAAAGGAGACAAATTTTGCATAGTATGCCTCCAGAGATAGACCAAACTACTTTTTCTTTAAGAACTCATTCATCTTTTGAGTCATGTATGCCAGTGGCATATATATCCCTTACACTGCCTCTTTGATTGTATCCCAAGTTATTGTTCTTTCAGCTACAGCTTGGTCCTTCCACCATTGCTTCCACCAGAGCCTAGCTTCACCAATCAACTTGAGCTTGGTAATTATAGCCTAGTTTGTAGGTGCTCTTCCTACTGCACTAAAGTAATCCTCCATGGATTCAATCCATACTTTAGCATCGACTTCAACAGCCTTCCCTTTCCCATCAAATTCTGGTAGTTTGATTTTTTTGAGAAGAAACTTCTTCTCTTGTGTCTCTACCGGGCTTAGTGCTAGAACACGATCTTGATTCTGTGTTTGAGGTTGTGTATGATTTGATTAAATTTCCACGTTAAGATTGCATTTACATGTCTCTTCACAACTTGTCTCAATGCATCGATTATGATTAAATCACACATACTTCAACACTGTGCAACAAGCCAAGTAATCATAAAATTCTCATTTATTAAAAAGAGGTATAAGCCTCAAGTACAATCATTCGGGGGAGATAGAGATAGGCCGGATAACTGCTCAAAAGATACATCAACACCAGGAGAACAATTCCTTATTGGATTCTTTTATAGGGACAGAGTAGTAACATAGATTTGGGGAATGGATTCTTAAGAAGCAGTAAGATATGGGAATTTTAGGAAATCCCGACTTTTCATAGCCATGATGTTTGCATCATCCCATTATTTTAATTCTATCTATCAGCAAGACTTTGTTCACCTCTTTATAGATGTAGCGAGTATGTTCTACATGCTGGCGTCCGATGTGCAAGATCGAGTTCACATGTTGTCGTGATGATGTGCGTCCACCACTGCAAATCTGAGGGTGGAGTTTTTTGCCAAGGAATTGATCACATTAGTCAATGTCATTAGGAATTTAATTTTTCGTCGTGTGTATCTTTTGTGTTTACATGACTCATGAGCACCCGTAGTTACGCTAGGCACAATTTCTTCAATGGATTCTTTTTTTTTTGTAAGCATCGCTCGATTGATTGCATAGCATGGATTCTAAATTGCAAACCGCATGAATGATTGAGCATGAAGCTCTATTCCAAAGTATATTTTTGCTAGGGCACATTGCATGGACAAACAAGTTCATATGAAGAGAATATTCATTTTGAAGACTCCAAGGGGACCATAACGGAGCTTATGAAGGAGAAAAGTTGAAGGAAGTATCAAGGATAAGTAATCATAGTATGGACATTGCTGAAATCATCTATTCTCATGTCGAGGAAAATATTGAACTTCAGGAGAAAGAAAGAGATGTAAATTGTGGGCACTCATTGAAGGACAACATTAAAAGGATTAATAAACTAAATCTCATGACATTTCCAAGAACTACACACCTTCACAAGCCTTTACAGAAAAAGATCAACATTGTAATGTACCTTCAAGAATCTTTTGAGACTGTTAAAAGATCGTGGCTAGAACGAGTTACATTCAAATATGCCATTGATCAATCTTTAGTACAAACTCAGTGTCAAAAACACTTCTTATATGCGCTACATCCATGTGAATCTTGGAGCTAGTAAACTTTCCAAAGTGCTTGTGCAACAAAAAGTCCAAGTGATGTTTTGATAAGTAAAAAAGAAGTAAAGAAGATGATGTATACAATGAAAATTCTATTAAAAGGCTGTGATTATCCAACTGGATTTTGTCGCTTATAAGAGCAACTATTGCAAATTCAGCGATGATCTTTTACAAGCTTACACATCTTCACTATACATAGTAAGGTTGATATCAATATTTGTAGCGTCATGGACAACACACAAAGCTTAGGTACAGGCCAACAATGCTGGTTGCATGTTAATAAAAGGCAGATTGTTTTAAGGCCTCATTCATTATGTATTCACTAACATGATAACTGAAAAGGAACAAAAAGTGTGTTTAGCAAAGACGGTGGACTAGGGAGGATGAGCTCTGAAGATGAAGCCGAAGAAGGAAGGTGACGAAGGAAGCGCAGAGAGAAGCTAAGGCAAAGAAGTGTCCTTACGGCAAACATAAAGGTGACGACGAAGCAGACAGAGAAGCTAAAGAAGGATGAGAAGTTGTAGTGATTGACGAAGAAGCCGAAGATGAAGGTGACCTGCACACAAATCCGAAGGGAGAGAAGACGCAGAAGTCGAAGACGAAGCGGATGGAGGCAAAGAAGGAAGACTAGAAGATGATGTGACGAAGCAAAAATGACAATGAGAAGACAAAGGAGCAAGTCTACGGCATCGGAGAGCTCGAAGAGACAACCCAGAAGGTGACCTGCAAAAGAAGACAAAGAAGGTGATGAAGAAGGTGATGAAGACAACGTGCAATGAGACATTGTGCGAAGAAGCCGAAGACAAAGGTGACAAAGCAGAAGATGATGGCGTAGTTGAAGGAGAAGACAACGACGAAGAACCGGCCGGTCTTCTATGCAGTCACCTTCTCATGAACATTGATTGTACCTCCGTCGAGTGCCGCCTTTGTAGCAATTGCTGCACCCCACTGCCTAAAGCGCTATGCATGCCACCACACGGACAACTGTAACGCACTACGTGCAGTGCACCAATGTGCCAACCCACTACCATCTCTATGACATCGTTCTATAGCAATGTGGCAGACCGCTCTCTCTGTGACAAATAGCAACGCAGATGAAAGGACCTACTTGAAGGCCATGCAGTCAACAAAGGGAGATAGAGAGACCTTATATTCTGAGCTCTAGGCGTGCTCGCACACACAGAGACCATCAATCCAATAGTACAGATCAGTAGCCATGATTGAGGTAGTGCTGAACGATCGTCTGGAGTAGAAGGTGCACTCTCCAAAAAGTCAGCTTGCAAGCTGCGATGATGTGTGATAGCTAAGCCAGTCTTGTCTGAAGTACCTGTATTTTGGTGAATTCCTTGTCTGACGACATGCACTGATTGGTGGAGATGAGCTTCATTGAAGAACCGACTGCCTGAGAAGAGACATTGAGAAATTTCTCTGCTCTTAGCCTGATTGAAGCCTCAAAGAGTACTGCGACAAATACCTCAATTCAAGAAGAATGCCTTGAGAACTAATGAAGAATCTGAGCATCACAGTTATGTTTTCAAGCAAAACTCTTACCACATATTAGCCAACAATAGATCCAAACTGCATTATCCCTTCTTATGTGGTCTTCTTAGACATATCGGAGAAACTATTCATGGGCTACAAGGAGGGATTTTCTCCTAACCAATAGAGGTTTATCTTCATCTAACAAGCCTTTAGCTTGGTTTCTTAGACCTCTCACGATTTTTTGAAGACGGATTATGAAGCTCCTTTTCACTAGTGGTACTATCAACTTTGGTGCAAATAAGTTATTTCTAGCTCTCATGAAGTTACTTTGAGAATTCTTATTGTATCTAAACTTTTTCTTCTTTGTGAATTCATCTTGAGTTAAGTACTCTTCTTAATCTTTATGCTCCCATCTTGCTAAGCATCCCTACAACAAGCAACTTCCATGAACCCATGCACGATTCTCATGCGACATCTAGTGAACCCGATGTGAAAGCCTCGCTTCTGATCATCAAGATGGGAGACTCTTCGACTAATCAACCCTCTTCATTGCCTACTTCTTCCTTTTCAACTGATGAGATGAAAATATTATTGCAAACTCTTTCTTCAGCTATTATGATGCAGAATCAACAGATGATGTTATCTATGCAGCAACAGCAACAGTTATATTACCAACAATTGGATCAATAATGAATGCTGCATTAAGAACAAGAGCATACGCATGGTGCAACCAGGGTGATCCAGGTTGTGGTTAGTGAGCGCAAATTATTTGATGGCCGAAATGTTTCAGTCTATCTTAAAGCCTTTGAAATCCAAATGCGCTTCTTTGATGTTTTGATCAACTAGAGCAATTATTTCTTATGGCTTGTCACGCCTGCTTTGCGAGTTAGAGTGATAGATTTGTTTGTTCAAGACTCCAACTGGAATGTTTTCAAGAAAACGCTCAAAGATGAATATTTCCTAGAGGATTATAGTATTGCTACACAGAAAACATTCAAAGAGTGGGTCTATCAACCTAACAAAGGACTTGTTGCTTCCAAGCTGTTGTGGGAGTTTGAAGAGCAATATAATCAGTTGGATGCACTAGATCAAAGAGCTCTAAACTTGGAGAAAGTGGAGTTATTCTAACAGGTGGTTGATCTTGCACTTCAGGATGAGTTGGGAGAGCTTCCTGAAGATTGTACATAGCCTATGGGACTGATTGGCAGGATGTTGTCAATGTGGTTTCTACATTAACAAAGAGGTGGAGATGGAAGGCTCGCTTGCAGAACGGAATGCAGTCACCATAAGCAATGTCTTCACCTTCCTCGACTTCTACTTATCCTGTTATACCATCCACTTCTTCTCCTATTTCTCATCCTGTGGCGATGCCTACTTCTATGCCTATATCTATGCATATTCCTGCTACAGTTGTCAGACCATCTACCAAACCGACTGTCGAAGAATGCAGTCACCATCAACGATGTCTTCACCTTCCTCGACTTCTCCTACTTCTCTTGTTGTACCATCCACTTCTTCTCCTATTTCTCATCCTGTGTCTATGCCTACTTCTATGCCTATGTCTGTGCCTATTCCTACTGCAGTTGTCAGACCATCTGCCAAACTGATTGTCGAAGACTTGGAGGAAATTTTAAAGAACTTAAAAGACCTTCAAAACAAGATGACTAGAAGAGAGAAGCAGCAACCAGCTCCAGTTTTAGCCCCAACTTCATCTACACCTGCAAATTCTTCCAAGATGGCGAACTCTCAGGGAGTCGAAGCGCTTGTTGAGGAGAAGTGAAAAAGAGATGATGCAGTTTCCCAACCTTCTTATTTAGAACCAGAGCAGAGTATGGCTGAAGTTCAGAAGCCAAAAGTACAAGATGATCAAACAGCCCCGAAGACAAAGGATCTGAATCCGGAAAAGCAACCTAGATTCAAGTTGCTTTCCAGACTATGGACTTAAAGAAGATTGAGGAGAATGATTCTGATGAGGAGATTACTAATGGTCTTTATGACAGGCTATTATGCTCAGATACTATGGAGGATCTTTCAGCATTGCTAAAAACTGAAGATCAAGAGTTGTCATATGTCTTACATGTCAATTCTTTGGCGATAAATTGCAAGATTGCTGATTTCATGCAGCAAGAAAATTTGGGTGCTGAGAATTCTCAACGAAAAATGTTCTTTGCAGAAATATTTCAGTAAAAAGACTTACAGAGTGCTAATTTACAATAGCAAACATGATTTACAACTGAAGTAAGCTGTGAGCTTCACTGTTAGGCTATTTATATGCATTCTAAAAAAGATATGGCTGATTTTTGTTAGGTTAAAGAGTTGGATGTTGTTTATACACAACAAAATTTGTGTTTACCAGGGTATATACAACAAAAGATGAAATTTGCAGATTGTAGCAAAGAAGCCAGAGTACAGAGACAATATAAGTCAGTCGACCAAAAGGTCAAATTACCTTTCGATAGTGATGAGGATTTGCCACTGTTTATGCCATTTATGGAGATGGATATGGATAAGATTGGAGTCATGGGATGGTGTCATGATCTACCAACCAAAGAAGATCTTGATGCTGTGATGATCTACGACAAGCCACTGGATGTAGAGATGATCTACGAAGACATACCTTCTTTGATTCGTCCATATGATCTAGGAGGACGTTGTGTTAACCTATGTCAACTTATGTACTTGTCATATTACCCAGATGATTACCCATATGATCCTGGTGGGAACAACGTTGCAAGTGGTAAATAAGTTGGCACATGCCGAAGGATGTGCAGGTTTGGAGGGGATGGATGTCATGACGCTACGCGTCTACCACTAGAAATCTGAGGGCGGAGTTTTTCACCAAGGAATCGATCACATTAGTCAGCGTCATTAGGAATTTAATTTTCCATTGTGTGTATCTTTTGTGTTTGCATGATGCATGAGCACCTGTAGTTAAGCTAGGCACAATTTCTTCAATGATTTCTTCTTCTTTTTTTAAGCATCGCTCGATTGATTGCATAGCATGGATTCTAAATTGCAAACCACATGAATGATTGAGCATGAAGCTCTATTCCAAAGCATATTTTTGCTAGGGCACATTTCATGGATGAACAAGTTCATATGAAGAGAATATTCATTTTGATGACTCCAAGGGGTAGTATACCATAATGGAGCTTATGAAGGAGAAAAGTTGAAGGAAGTATCAAGGACAAGTAATCACAATATGGACATTGCTGAAATCATCTATTCTCATGTTGAGGAAAAGATTGACCTTCAGGAGAAAGAAAGAGATGTAAATTGTGGGCACTCATACAAGGACAACATTAGAAGGATTAATAAATTGAATCTCATGGCATTTCCAGGAACTACACACCTTCACAAGCCTTTACAGAAAAAGATCAACATTGTAATGTACCTTGAGGAATCTTTTGAGATTGTTAAAAGATTGTGGCTAGAATGAGTTACATCCAAATGTCATTGATCAATCTTTAGTACAAACTCCATGTCAAAAAGGCTTCTCATATATGCTACATCCATGTGAATCTTGGAGCTAATGTCTTATGTGACGGATAGTCAACTTTCTAAAGTGCTTGTGCAATAGAAAGTCCAAATGATGTTTTGATAAGTCGACAAGAAGTAAAGAAGATGATGTATACAATGAAAATTCTATTAAAAGGCTATGATTATCCAACTGGATTTTGTTGCTTATAAGAGCAACTATTGCAAATTCAGTGATATCTTTTACAAGCTTTCACATCTTCATTATACATAGTAGGGTTGATATCAATATTTGCAGCATCATGGACAACACACAAACCTTAGGCGTAGGCCAACAATGTTGGTTGCATGTTAATAAAAGGCAGACTGTTTTAAGGCCACATTCATGACATATTCACTGATGTGATGAGTGAAAAAGAACAAAAAGCATATTTAGGAAAAGCCATGGGCTTTTTGGCAAAACTGTATGTTAAATTGAGGGTGGCGCTATTGATGAAGGAGGTTTATGAGTTTAAAAGAAGGGGGAGAAGACGACGACGGGATCATTAGCGAAGACGGTGGACTGGGTTCTGAAGATGAAGCCGAAGAAAGAAGGTGATGAAGGAAGCACAGAGAGAAGCTAAACCGAAGAAGTGTCGCTATGACAAACATAAAGGTGACGACAAAGTAGAGAGAGAAGCCGAAGAAGGATAAGAAGTTGCAGTGACTAATGAAGAAGCCAAATACGAAGGTGACCTGCAAACAAAGCCGAAGGGAGAGAAGACACAGAACTGAAAGACGAAGCAAACGAAGGCAAAGCTCAAAGAGCACTATGACAAATACCTCAATTCAAGAAGAATGCCTTGAGAACTAATGAAGAATCTAAGCATCACAGCTATATTTTTGAGCAAAACTCTTACCACATATGCGCCAACAATAGATCCAAACTGCATTATCCTTTCTTATGTGGTCTTCTTAGACATATTGGAGAAACTATTCATGGGATACAAGGAGGGATTTTCTCCTAACCAATAGAGGTTTATCTTCATTTGACAAGCCTTTAGCTTGGTTTCTTAGACCTCTCATGATGTTTTGAAGAGGGGTTACGAAGCTCCTTTCCACTAGTGGTACTATCAACTTTGGTGTAAATAAGTTATTCCTAGCTCTCATGAACTTACTTTGAGAATTCTTATTGCATCTAAACTTCTTCTTCTCTATGAACTCGCCTTGAGTTAAGTACTCTTCTTAATATTTGTGCTCCCATCTTAGTAAGCATTGTCAGAGCACGTAGGATTGAAGGTCAACCACTAGGGTATGAGACAAAAGAAGGTAAGAGGGTTTGAGAGATTGGGTTCAAGAGAAAGAGAGAGAAAAAAGATGATAGAAGGATTTAAATCACTTCAGTCATGCCTCTCACTGCATATAATTCCAATTAGCATAAAGAACATAAACTCATAAGAATCCAAGCCTTTTCCCTTCACAGTATGAGGATCCACATAGACATGTGCTCAATGCACTAACTCAACAACCCATCATAAACCAAATACATCAATCATCTCTGTTATCCATGAACCATACATGAATCAAACTCATGAATAATCTCTGCAAAATCTGAAGATAAGAAGTGTAGAATCAATGTAGATGGAAAGAGAAATGGTATTATGGACTGATATAATGAAAAGAGATCAATGAAAGAAGATAGATCTCAATTTGGGCTCTAATCATGGATCAGCCCTGACAATTACAATTTGTTACATCCAATACAAAATAAGCATAAATTCTTCTAAATCCAAGCAATATCCTTTAGGAGTAGTCTTGAAATATTTCCACACAATTAAAAGTTAGCTGGTTAGTTAAAAAGTTAGTTAGTCAATTAATAAGTTAGTAAAATTACTAACTAAAGACTAACTAAAGGAAAAACTAACTAACGTTAATAGCTAACAATTTTTATTTAATTAAAAATATATGTTTTAAAAAATTGAGAGTCATAATCCGATATTTTTCTCAGATTGAGAAGGACAATAGCCACCCTTCATGGAAGTTATAACATGAACGAGAGTTATGAGCCATATTAATCACCACTATTAATGTGTATAGTATGGATGGTCCAAAAATATTAGCTTTTTGGGAAAAACCTGGCATATTTTAGATATTTTAGATATCACTTATTGTAACTATCCTAAAAATGTATGGAAATTTACAAAAAACGGGATGCCACGAGAAAAAAAGTAAGTGATTTTTTAGTTGGTTTTGGAAATTTAATACAAAAAAGGGAATTTGCGAAATTGTGCATGCCGCGATCGCAGTCTATAGGTAGTGAACAACACTTCGAACAGGGAGGAAAAGAAGGAGTGATTTGAAAGATATCTAAGCAAGTGTCTTGCAGTTTTACCCCCCTTTCAGAGCCAATGGAACCATCAGATTTATGATTTGAGTATTAGATCACTGATTTTTCCAAGATTCTCTCCACAAAGAATTCTTTTTCTCAGCCATAGCCCCTTTTCTCTAATTCACTATAAATATAAGGCATGGGGAGACAAAAGGATACCCCGAGAGGCTGCGACGAGAGAGAGAGGTAGAGGGATACTCCTCCAAGATATTGCGACAAGGAGCTTGAAAGTGAGAGAGAGAAAGAGTGAGAGAGAGAGAGAGAGAGAAAGAGGAGAAAGAGAGAGAAAGAGGAGTTATCCCGAGAGGCTGCGAGAGAGAGAGAGAGAGAGAGAGAGAGAGAGAGAGAGAGAGAGAGGTAGAGGGATACCCCTCCAAGAGATTGCAAGAAGGAGCTTGAAAGAGAGAGAGAGAGAGAGAGAGAGGGAGAGAGAAAGAGGAGTTATCTCGAGAGACTGTGAGAGAGAGAGTTAGCTCAATTCTCCCCTATCTCAGTCTTCGACTAAGCCATCTTCTCTTATGCTCTCCTATCTCGAATCTATTCCGCCTTCTTTGTCTCTTGAATCTACTTGTGGACGATGGCCTCCAAGCAAAGAATGTTGCGTGTAGATGGCAATCCTACAACCAGCACGAAGCTTCGGGCAAAGGCATTATTATCAATCCAACTATGGTACCGATCGTAAATAATGTATTTCCAAATTGATAGATGCTTGCTTTGATTCTCGTATGAGATACATTAGGCCCCATACTATGATGCACGAGTATAGGTCATCAGAAAGGATAAATTTAATCTCATATATTCGAAAGATGGAGCTTGCAAAGCGCATGTATCAAGGGAAGCTAATTGCACCTAGTTGCATATGACTTATTCGTTGATAGGATAATTACAAGGATGAATTGGTCATGGGTTATGAATGGTATAATAGTAAAAAGAATGGCATTTAAAAATTGTGCATATAAGTATTAAGTAAATTTTACATAGAATCGCTCTTTGATCCCAAGGGGAAGAGTAGATATGTGATGGAAATGTTATCATGACTATTCTTGCATTGTTTGGAAAGAATACAATTGGTTTTTTTTGTTGGTTGCTAGAAACAACATTCGAAATGCTTTTACATTCAACTGGTTGTTGGTTTGTTGTTTGGATGATTATTCCAAGTCCTTGTGATTTATGGTAAATGCATGGCAAGGGTCTGTGATGACAAGTTGCAATGGGGATAAAGGAATGTTTTCCTGGAGAATGACATTAGGGTTGAATGCCTTGTTTATGTTGGATTCTTAAAGGATTTAATTAAGTAAGGATATTTTTCACGGGTGACCCACCTCCATGATCGCACATCAAATTAACCCGAAGAGGGCATTTCTTAATTCATGGGCCGAAGGTCGAGTCGTAAAAAGGCCAACCACGGGAATGATGTTTCACTCCTAGATAGCTTGCGGGTTAGGTGGAGCTCTGGGCACCCCTTGCTAGGTCTAGAATGGAGTTGAAGATCTCCATGGCCCCCAACGTCTGGGCATGTTGGAAGATCCTATTTTAGATAAAGGATAGAATTTGTGGTGCCATAAAATTTGGACCAGTTACTTCTGTTGGACAGAAGTGATACATAATTTCTCATGCAGGAGACAAAGATTAACTTGAAGATAAGTTAAGGAAATTGTTTGAACTTGTTTGTCAATAGATTGCTTGCTCTGTATTCGTGTCTGTGTTTAAATTACGTGAACAAACCCCGTTCTCTAAAAGCTTAATTAAGGAAGCTGATTTTAAATGTCACACATAAATGTGATAGGACCTAATTAGATAACTTAAGAATGCCTATTAAGAGAAGCAAGTGGACGAAACCCCCAATGGGTTTGTTCTACGGCAGGATGGTCCCAGAGAATGGAGAGGCTTCTCACAAGGTTTTGTCATCCTTGACCTTAGAAATTATTAGGATAGAACCCTAATTCATGCCATTTTAGGGGACCGGAATGGGACTATGCCCTACGCGCAGAGAGGTTGAGTAGAGCATCCCTCTCGTTTCCCACTCTCTTTGAACCAAGTGTGATATGGGTCAGCTTTGACTTGGGTATCTTTGCATAAACTAGGATGTCCAGGAACCGACACTAAAATTATGTCAGGCAACCTTGGCCGCTAGGAGCCCAGATTTTAGGTCGATCCTGGTGGGTTCAGCCGCGAATGTTCCGTTGCGAGGCTGATTTGGGAAACCGTAGGTGACAAACCCTGAAATATTCCATGGGAGTGATGAGCAATGACACTTAGATTCATTTCTAGATGAACTACTAAAATATGCTTGGACAACCGATAGGCGGGCACATTACAGTTGGTATCAGAGTAAAACTTTGAAAAGATATGCAATTGATTTATGTATGTTTCGTAGACATATCCTAAACAGAATAACCTAAGTGATATGGCTTGATTGTCAAGCACCTTGTGCACCCACAAATGCTAACATGCAAGAGAAGAAATTTCTTCTCAAGCAAATTAAGGCACCCGAGTTTGATGGAGAAGGAATAGACATCGCAGGAGCTGAGACAGAGATATGGACTGAGTTGATGAATGATTATTTCTCTGCTTCGGGAAATGCCTCTACTAGTCAAGCAATGATAGCCAAAATTAAGCTAGTTGGCCACCCTCGGTTATGGTGGAAGCAATGATGCAAAGTTCAAGATGTTTCTGAAGCCACTGTCACTTGGGCTCAGCTAAAAGATGCTATACGCAGACGATAACTTCTGCCAACCTACCAAACATTGAAGATGAATGAATTCTTCAAGTTAAAGCAATTGGAATTAATCGTGGAAGCCTACTACTTGAAGGCTGTCGTAGAAAAGGCTAAGTGTGGGTACCACAAACATGATGGACATTGTTAACCGTTAGACGAACAAGGTGAAAAATCTAAAAAAGCTAAAGCAGAAGACAAAGGCCAAGGCAAAAGTGAAACAGAAGACGAAGGCATGCCAAGAAAAATATGGAAGCACAAGAAATGCAGAAAAGTCCTAAATAAAGGAAAAGAACACACAAGAAAAAGCACGAATCAATACTTTTGTAAAAGAGCGCAAGCGCATCATGGTTTAATTCAAGGAGCGTCGGGCTCTCACGTGCAATTTATAAATGTAGATGGGCGGTGGAAAGGAAGCTAGGAAGATAGAAGGACAATGGGAAAAAGGGCCTAGGCTACGGCCAGCCATGTAAAAAAGGGGAAAAGGGGACGACCGCCTCGGGGGCTTCACTATATATATATTCTCTATATAACATGCGTTCATGGCCTATTTATAAAAATCCTAACCTGTGAATTTTTCTTGAATAAAACACGGTTAACCCTTTTCTATTCAATCTGTAAGTAACCCCTTTATATGACACCCTTCTGTATGTAAAAAATGTATAAAAATGGTATTTTAAAAACCCCTTATTTTGAACTCACGTTATATATACATATATTCATGAGTCACCCCCCCGAGATGACTACCCAAAAGGGATTTAGGGTTTGTATATATAAAGTTCAAAAGGTGAATGGAAGCTCATTCTTGTGTGTGGCCAAAAGTAGCTCTCCTCTTCTTCTTCTTTTTCTTCTTCTTGCTTGCTTGAGCTTGTGCTTGAGAGAGGGAGTGTGAGAGTGTGAGGGAGTGAGTGTGTGAGGGTGAGGGACTGTGGGGTGGAGAAGCTCTCCATCTTCTCCTCTCTTCTTCTCTTCTCTTCTCTTCTCGTATCTTGCTTGCGGCGATGGAGCTTGGAGCTTGGAGCGGGAGGATTGAGCTTGCTTGAAGCTTGCACTTGGATCGTGGAGCTACCGGAGTGTGCGGGAGAGGAGGCAACTCGATTGGCATGAAGGTAAGCTCACTACATCCGGTAGGCATGAGAGCGCATAGGCTATGTGAGAGGTAGCCATTAGCATTCGGCTTGAAACGCTTGAAGCAATAAGTAGTCCGTGGGTCTTGGCGGCTGAGCGTGTGCTCCCACTACATTTTGGTTCCGTTGCCGAGACCAATGGATTCAAGCCTTGAGTGCTTGCCCGCTCCACATCGAGCATTGAAGTAGGGTTTTCCCCGAACCGATGCTTGAGATAGGTAGGAAGTGAGGGGGTTGAAGATGGTATTTGATCTCCTTGGCAAGTAGTTTTTTTGCTTTTTAAAGATTTATGTTGTGAGATGGAGTAGTGTAGGTATTTACTTTGTGATTTGGATGCATTAGAGTAGGAGAAAACAAAGAAAAATAAAGAAAATAAGCATTAGGGTCTCTGCTGTCAAAACAGGGAAAGAGGGTTTGATTTGCTTGCCGATTTGTACTTTGGAGGTTATTTGCTATTCCAGGGGTATAGAATCCTTCATTCATGTCTATTCTTGCATTCTGGAAGATTGTGTGACCCCTCAAGACCAACATCATAAAAAACGAAGCATTATTCGTCAAATCTGCCAAAACTGCGCCACGTTCGGCCCATCCGAGTGACAGCCATTCTGGGCCAAACCCTAGAATCGGCCCTTGGTCCTCTCCCATTCGGCCCTCAGCTGGCCGACTCGGCCCATTCACATTTGGCCCTCGGCCCGTCCGGCCCTCGGCCCGGACAACTCGGCCCTAACATCGACTCGGCCCGTCTGAGCGATCCACTCAGCCCGGCTGACTAGGTCCATTCGGCCCACTCAGCCATTCGGCCCTCGGCCCACTACCACTCGGACCACTTGACTCGGCCCACATGACTCGACCCTCAATCCACTTGGCCCTCGGCCCACTCAACTCGGACTGGCCGAATTTGACATTCGGACCAATCACATTCGGCCCTTCCTACTCGGCCCTCGGACGGGCCGAATCGGACACTCGGCCCCTGCAATTCAGACCTATCGGGCCGAATTTATATTTTTTTCAAATTTTAGCCTAAAGGTAGTGAAATTGACCAAGAGACCATATAGAGCCAAAACAATATCGTAGATTGATCACTGGGCTGAAACTTAGAGCAAGTAGTTTAAAATTTGGCTATAAACGGTCTTTCAAATCACGTATGGCATTTACCATAACGGCCCTGCGGGCCAAGGGGGACTGCCCCCTCCCCCCCCCCCGAACCCCCGCAGAGGTAGGTTGGGGAGAAAACGCGTGCCATGACAGGTCCTCCAAAACAGACCCTAGTGTAGCAATGGCTCTACACGAGCATGGATTCTCACTTTCAAAAGAGCAACCAAAAGCCCGTACCCGAATAGAGACAAACAAAGACCCTAGAACCTCAATGGGCCCATCTAGCCAACAAGGGCAAAAAGGCCACACTGCAAAAACACATACTTGTTGCATTCGGACTGCATCTAGTCAAAGAGGAAAGCAACAATATCAAGCTACAATAGCGAGAATGACTAGATATGACAGTCCTGACAATAGATGCTCCTTGAATAGCACTACACTGACGATCCAAGGCACCAGTGGAGAATCCACATTTGGTCATGCAGTTGGGGGCTCAAGGGCATTTGTCAGAAGGCTTAAATTTACAAGCCAAGACCTGGGATGAAGACATAGTACCACCTGCTTATCTTAGGGTCAAACTCACCGCGAAAAGAGAGCATACTATCGATGCTCTGATTGATGAAGAAGCAAATTTTAATATCTTGACCTATGAATCATGGACCCTACTAGGCCAACCAGAGCTCACACCGACTAATGCAACTCTTAGCCCTTATGGGGGACACCCACAAGCACTCATAGGGAAGTGCAAAATCCTTGCAACAATTGAAACTGAAAGCTTATCTATCATATTTCATGTTCCTCCAAATAGTGCTAATTGTGAGAAGGAAACCCTCCTTGGAAGACCCTTCAAAAGGGCGACCAAGTGTGAGGCCGACTATGTAGCACAGAGGATACACCTAACACTACCAGGTGTAAGGATAGCCACGACCTTTAGCAAGGGTGACCTCATCGAACCTTGAGGGAAAGACAAGCAAGTTGCTGACATAACAGTCAAGCCTGTAACGAGAGCAAGGACTTGTTGGAAGAGTTAATGCAAGCACAGGTCGAACAACGAGAACCAATGAGTGAGGCCATGCCTGAAACAAGAAGGTCAGGAGACAATGCCAAGGACGGCCTTTAGACTTACAAATATCATAGAAGACCCCAAAAGAAGCCCAAGCCTTATACATGAAGGCATCGATAGAGAGTCAATACAACGCCACGATGGATATCCAAAGCGTTGCTCCGTGCTCAAGGGTATTATGAAGGTAACCGATGGATTTGGGTACCAAAACCCCCTGTTAAACCTCCTTTGTTGATTGAAGGCCAGATCGTATCAAGAGCAAAGAAGCGTAGGAGGAGATCTAAACGAAAAACCAAGTCTCAAGTCAAAAACAATGGAGTGACCGAGCCCCTCATGGTCGAAATCAAGAAACCCAATGGGACCAATTGGACAGTAGATCCTTAGTCTAGCATGCTTGACAAGCAGACATTAGATGTAATCGTTGAGGGTATGCAAAAGCCACTAGTGCCCAAGGAGCCTTTCATTCCCCAAGAGGATAGCAGGCATCATAGGCACAACATTGCTCATGGCAAGGTTAAATGCTCAGCAAAGCAAATAGCAAAATCATCTAACAGCCACGAGCAAATCTCCTACACCCTCTTCCCCTAAATGGACATAGGAAGCACAACACTTGTCAAGTACGGCTACTCAATCCCAATCTCTACCAACATCAGAGCTTCTAAATGGCCAAGAGGCAGGACACGACACCACCCTTAGCTCTCAACCTAAGGATATGCCTGTGCAATCCACCGTGGTAGCTCAACTGATACTCAATCTACGCAAGTGAATGCTCTAAGGGCAAAAAAAGACACTACCACTTCCAATTTCCCTAAGGACTTGACACCGCAATCCACCAATAGTAGCAAGTCCACTGAACTAGCTGCTGCTACTTCAAATCAGGGATCACAGCAGTCACAGCCCTTGGCTGTGACAATGTCCCTTGTGGAACGTGTCCTTAGTAGTTTACCTGTGGAGGAGGTGTCGCAACCAACTTCTTTAACAACTCTAGCACTTCCAAAGCGCCTAAAGCCTAGACTGGAGGAGTTAAACAAAAGGGAAGAGCTAGACTCTCCAAAAAGGGAGGTAGTTGTACCCTCACAACCTAGCAAGGCCATTCAGTAGGCCATGGCTATGTCCCATGAGGACAGGCAAAACGAACATCATCATGGGGGCCATCCCTCTACAACAAACACTGCATGCCTCACCTCTCCCCTCCTCATCATATGCGCTTGATAACCCACTGTATAATCCCTTCCATGCAAATAGTTTTATCCTGCCTCGAGGCCTAAGCCTTGGTTCGCATTTTGTAGGTCCCCCTACAATAGCCGACATGGAGCACCCAGTGCAGTTGGCTTGCAAGGACGCTATCCGCCGTCGAAGGGAGCATGTAGCAAAAGCGGCTCCGCCAAAATGCTACGTACCTACCCTTAAAAGGTATGCAAAGAAATGAAGTGACACTAGCCCGGATGTAGGCCAAAAGATCCCCAAGCCAGGGGAATAGAAGCTCAAGGGAGCACACAGGGCGTGGCAACACCAGCCATGCAGGCTCCTACCAGACGCTCGAGCATCAGGTGCTCGAAATAGGAGAGGGTAGCTCGAGACAAGCAAGAATTTGACACATTGTTTAAAAGCATTCTGGAAACAGCTACGGCCAGGGACTACACCATCTGGGTCCCAGCTGACATTTTTTCCTCCCAGCCTCACAGAAGCCCCTCACCAGCACAGTCTCAGTCGCCTGACCACCCAGACTCGCCCCGCCTCATACAAATAGAGTAGCCCCATGTTGTATAAAAGGCTTATCAAATGCTACCTGGCCATGACTTTTTGTCTTTAAATGGTTACGTGTTGACATGTTTCCCAATTATACAAACTTTTCATATCTGCATTTAATATATTTCACGTCTTTAGCAAAAGAAAAAGCTAATCAAGCGCAGGTGATAAGTGTCTAAGTCAACACCATGGTATTCAGATAAGTGATGTCTCCTTGTGTTGCATTGGTTTATTATAGTTGCAGCATATACCATGCATGTACTCTCATGAAGTGACAAGTGGATGCAGGATGATACAGGTCTTTGTGTGACAATGTTCAATGCTTGATCACTACAAGACCATCGACCTCACAAAGAGCCACAACAAAGCCATGCTACCGAAAGCAAAAATCACCCTTGCCGACCGCCCACATCGCATGGCCCAAAGCATATTCATGGGCTATGCTCTCTTTCTAGGTCAAGCTCTATAGTTGGCTCACGGCAGTTGTTACCTCAATTGTACCAACATCGCGTGTCGCAAAGAGGTTTGTAATATCTCAAGTGTATCTCCCCATCTCAACAACTGCTTCTCTATCAACGAGGCTAGGACACAATCATCACTATAATATCCATTTCCTGAGCCTTCGAAGCTTGACATTTTCCAACCCATTGAAAGGCTGATAGCCTTAACATATTACAATGGTTGTACTCAGGCAAGTCCAAAAAAAAAAAAAGAGGAGAAAAGAGAAGAGAAAGAAAGAAAGAAAAAAAAAGTACAAGAAAAAGAAACAAAAACAAAAACAAAAAAGAAAGAAAAAAAAAACAAACGAAAAGATAAGAAGCACCCATGATCACAGCACAGCACCTACGGGTCCTCAAATTAGGTACGTCCAGTGACCTTGGTCGACTGGCTCCGTCCCTAGTCCCCTAGCCCTTTAGCATCACTCACAATTGTTCAGGGCACATCAAGGGCAGGACATACCTAGGGAGCTTGTCTCGCCTATGGTTAGACCTGTCACCCTCACCCACTTGCACAATTCCCTCTTGCACTCTGCCTTAATACCATTGCAATCAATTGTGGTAAGCACCGCATGATTGGCCATGAAAAGTACACCGTCCTCATCAAGCAAGTCCAATAGCTTCCAGCTACCGAAAGTGCGGTGTCCCTATATTCAATTATGCTACGTCGTGCAGTCACAATGCAAAGGATGTCTCATATACCTTCACGTGTACTTCTTCTCAACATGGATAACTTTGCTTCATCCACACATTGTTACGAGAAACTAGCCCGCAGTCTTCTAACTACGTAATATCTAAGTATGCACGAGCACTCACATAATATTTGCACCAAAGTATAGACACAGTTTGGGTCCTCAAGTGCAGGACAATACTCTCGGCTTGCTTAGAGTTTAACATATCTCCCAAACTAATTGCACTATGTCTTGTGCACAATAGAGAAGACTAGCACTACCCCTAGGGAGAGACCATCTATGAGAGGTTTTCAATTGCAGGTATTGAAGACTCCAACAATAGTGTCATTCGCTCTTCATCGATACCCAACTCTGAATTCTTATCCTTTATCGTCCTACAAGCCCGCCAAGAATCATCATGTGCTGAATCCCCAACAAAGAATAATCCTACCACCAACTCCAACAACCCTACCACTAGCCACCTAGGCCACCAACGTGCCCCCAATAACCTTCCTCCACACCACCACCAACACTCATCCATGGTAGCCACCAATGTCCCTGCCACCCACGTCTTCAGTGTATGCTAAAGCCTGCTACCTACGACGGTGAGTGCCATGGGACTGGCACTAGTCTAGGAGGGGGGTAATGTTAACCGTTAGACGAACAAGGTGAAAATTCTGAAAAAGCTAAAACAGAAGACAAAGGCCAAGGCAAAAGTGAAACGGAAGACGAAGGTGCGCCAAGAAAAATATGGAAGCACAAGAAATGCAGAAAAGTCCTAAATAAAGGAAAAGGGTGCACAAGAAAAAGCGTGAATCGATACTTTTGTAAAAGAGCACAAGCGCATCATGGTTTAATTCAAGGAGCACCGGGCTCTCACCCGTGCAATTTGTAAATGTAGACGAGCAATGGAAAGGAAGCTAGGAAGATAGAATGACAATGGGAAAAGGGGCCTAGGCTACGGCCGGCCATGTAAAAAAGGGGAAAAGGGGATGACCGCCCAAAAGGGATTTAGGGTTTGTATATATAAAGTTCAAAAAGTGAATGAAAGCTCATTCTTGTGTGTGGCCAAAAGTAGCTCTCCTCTTCTTCTTCTTGTTGCTTGCTTGAGCTTATGCTTGAGAGAGGGAGTGTGAGAGTGTGAGGGAGTGAGTGTGTGAGGGTGAGGGACCGTGGGGTGGAGAAGCTCTCCATCTTCTCCTCTCTTCTTCTCTTCTCTTCTCTTCTCTTATCTTGCTCGCGGCAATGGAGCTTGGAGCTTGGAGCAGGAGGATTGAGCTTGCTTGAAGCTTGCACTTGGATCGTGGAGCTACCGGAGTGTGCGGGAGAGGAGGCAACTCGATCGGCATGAAGGTGTGCTCACTACACCCGGTAGGCATGAGAGCGCGTAGGCTATGTGAGAGGCAGCCATTAGCATTCGGCTTGAAACGCTTGAAGCAATAAGCGGTCCGTGGTCTTGGCAGTTGAGCGTGTGCTCCCACTACAGACATCCAGAGGCTGTAGCAGGGACCTCACAAAGTGTACAGAGGCTGTAGTACAAGGATAACTGAGGAGTTTACAAGTTTATGTATGAGGCATTAGGGCTAGGAAATACACAACTAAAAAAGTTTGTCTGAATAGAAGGACTGATGAGGTTTTTCCTTCTCCTGGACTGGTCTTCTTCTTCGTCTTCCTTTTCTCCATTTTCTTCTTCTTCTTTTTATTGCAACTAGATAGGTCTTTTGGGACCTCTTTTTGGCGTGGCAAAACTTCTCGAGGTGTCCGGTCCTTCTGCAGAAATCACAAAAGAGCTGATCCTTCTTGCCTTTGTACCTATTGCCAACATATAATGCATGCTCATCTCTAGAGGTACTTGGTTCTTCCTTAATTTTTAGCTTATTTTCCTCCTCTAATAGTGATGCCTGGATATCAACAAGTTCAGGGTTTGGCATATTAATTAGAGTTGTTGATACATTATTATATTCAGGAGGTAAACTCTTAAGTAGAACACCAATGCAAACATCTTCTTCCATTTTAATGTTGATTCCTGCAAATTGGGTTAGAAGTCCTTCCATGTAATTTAGATGTGTGGCAAGTGATGTGCTGGACTTCATTTCAAACCTGAAAAACTCAATCAGGAGACCATACTTTGATGATTTAGACTGTGCACCAAACAAAGTGTCAAGTCTCTTCCATGTATCCTATGAAGTCTCACAGTTATCCACATGGTGGATAAAGCTGTCGTCTAGCTCCAGTTTGATAATGGCCTGAGCCTTATCATCGTTCTTTTGCCAAGTGATAGCAAGATCCACATCACGAGGCTTCTTTTCTTTTCCAATGGTAATGGCCCAAAGGCCCTTCTTCATCAGGATCAATTTGATGCAGGTCTGCCAGGTATGAAACCCGACTCCTTTGAAATGGGTAGTTGGAGAATCTTTGCCCATATTCAACTTGAGAGACCAGCAGCAAATCAGCTTCAGACTTATCAAATTTAAGCAACAGAAGAGTTGGTTGAGATGTGTCAAGAGACACAAGTGTTTAGATCATTAAAAATGAGTGTCAATAGACACTATGTTTCTTCCCTGATTCTTTCAAACTTGCAAAAATCCTTCAAGTTCTTTCAGATCCAGATCTTTCCCTTCTTGATTTGATGCTGGGACCTTTAGGTCTGAGTGGCAGTGGGTTGTTCCAGTGGCAGAAGAGAGAAAATGATGAGATTTTTAAGCTTGATGAAGTTTAGCTATGGTTGTCCTGTCAAAACAAGGACCAATGAGACTGGTAAATGAGCTCCCACAAGCTCCACAGGTCGAATCTGCTCAAACCCTTTGAGATGGAGGACCCTCACTAATGGGTCTAACTCCCCCTAAGAGGTTTTATACTCATTTTGCCCGAGTTGAGAGATCTAAGCCTTCAAAGTGGTCGCTGTCAAAACTACGTCCAGATTTGGAAAAATGCAAATGCCGAGCATGGTGTGCATTAATCTCCTTGATTTTTGTGCCAAGAAGTTGCAACTTACCTGAATAACCACTGTTAAGAAGAAAGATTGAAGAGATATGTCCTAATTGATGAGATATGGCTAGGTAGGTAGGTGCTATCCACAGACACAGTTATGGCAACAACTCTAAAAACAGGCATTGCTGATGCTATAGTTGGCCAATCTCAATGATTGAGGTGCCAACAAGGATATCTAGAAGTAGAGAAACACTTCTCCAGAAGGAATTTCAAAGAGATTTGGCCTGTGGAGAGAGATATGAAAGCTTCAAGCTGCTAGCTACGACTGCCATGGAAGCTTCATTGAAGATAGGAATGCAAATGAAGTTGGAGATAGGGTCCAGTATTCAAACTGAGCTGAGAAGAGATGGAAAGGAGCTGAGAGGAGTGAAAAAAGAGTTAGGCCATGCTCAATTGAGCTCTAATACCATGTGAAATACATGGGATCTAGAGCACGGCAGATGCAGAAGCTATGGAGGTTGAAAGAGGAAAAATAAACTCATGAAGACATTGACCCTGACTAGGACAAATTGTTACACAAGTGAATTAGGTTCCAAGATTGAGACTTGGACTCATAAACACAATCTTGTGTATTGACAGTGACATGAAACTTTACTGGAAAGAAAAGAGTACTATCATTGCATTAGAAAAAGAGTGCAAGTACAATGCTTTATAAGATTTGAGTGGTGGTACTTTCTCCTATTGTGCATATGGGATTCTGGTCCTAAGCCCTTACTGCTCCTCAGAAAGGGACTGAAGTAGGTGTGATTGCAAATATCTCAACACTCTAAACCACCGTCTTGAAGCAATGTGTCCAACAGACTTGCAAGATGCATTACTTTGAGCAAAGCCAATCATCCAAGAACTTGGATCGGGCAATTGTGATAAAGATGGTTCTCGAGATCAGGACAAGAGATGCCACACGTGTGGAGAGATAGGGCACATCTGTAGGAGATGTCCCTACCATCAATGCTTCCATTTCAGTGAGCTGGGACATGTCCAAACAGACTGCCTTGACGTAAGCCCAGAATATATTGAGCCTTGAAGAAAACGAAGCTACACAAGTGAAGTCTTCGGATATATAGAGGAATCAGATGAAGACAAAGACTTCGAATGTACAACACCTCTTCAGGATGATTAGAAATCCTAGAAATTTTGTCGACATGAAATACAACTTGTATTGAAATAAACTTTAATCTTGTAACTACAGTTTACCTTGTTGAGATATTTGCAATCACACCTAATGTAGCCTCTTTGTATGAGGTAGTTTAGGCTGAAGACATGCAGGCTGCTACTGCAGGAATCCCATATGCACAGAGAGGGAAACTACTACCCATCCAGAAACTATAAAGCATTATACTTGACTACCTCTCTTTTTCATATATGATGAATACAATATCATCATGGCTTTCCATCATCTCAGTTAGTGTCTTGGTCATTGTTAGTCTCATACTCAAGATTGTGTTTATGAGTCCAAGCTTTTATCTTGGAACCTAATTCACTTGAGTAACAGTTGGTCTCTTCAATCTATGTCATCATGAACATTCTCTTTGTGTTCCATCTGCCATAGCCATGCTCTAGATCCCGCATCTTTCAACATGGTATCAGAGCTCAGCTGAGCATGGCACTACCTCTCCAGAGTCTCTTCTCACCTGTGATCATCTCTACCCAGCTCACATCCAACTCAGGCCTTCATTTTCAACCTAGACCTTGAGTCTGCCATAGCCAAACAGCACATAATTCTGATGGAGCTTCTTGATCTCCTCATCTAGGCCATAACTCTTGAAGCCCTCTTCTGAGGATATCTTCCCCATGTCAAGATGCTCCTCCCTGGCCCATCACACCTCGACATTACTCGTCACTGAGCCCAGCATTGCGTGATTTCCATCTCACTATTAAAACATTGCATGTTGCCAATCGTGCAGTCTGCGTGCTCCGCTTGCTTCACGATGTTGGACAAGACAATAGGGATTTCAAAGCTTGACATCTAAGGCACCTTCCCACTGGAGATCTCGTCAAGACACTGCTGTGTCAAGCTATTGCAGATGAAAAACGAGTGGCTGTAGTAAACCCTAGAGTTGGCAGCAATAGCCAACTTCTCAAAAGCTTCAATTTTCTTCATTTTCTCTCTTCTACCACTCAAATCATATCCATACAACTTTGATCTGAGCAAACACTTGCCCATCAAGTTATCAAGGAAGGGAAATTTATGGAGACCTTAGTGGATTTGAAGACCTCAAGCATCATCAATTTCACTCTTTCCACTCTTCCACTCCATTCAAGAGATTTTGCCTCTCTCTCTGAACTAAGTATCCAAAAAATATTCAACTGATTTACCAGCAAGATTTTTCCATCACATCAGCAAGGAGAGACTCAAGCATTGAAGGGTTCACATCAAATCATCAAGCAAGACGAAACATCATCAAACTAGAGCATAGTATCTCTTGATACTACAGTGTGCCTTCACACTACTATCTTATGTCCTTTGACATATTCAAGAATCAACTCATTACTGGTCTAATCTGACTTACTTAATGCTGATGTCAATGACAAACAATAAGACCTCTATGTGGATACACTTCATGAAGAATAACATGGCTTGTGTTGCTTATTTACAATACATAGAAGATTTCTGTGATCCACTTGCAGGAGGACATGAAGCTACCTACACCAAAGAGAAATCAATGTATTCATTTGAAGAACTTGAAGACATGCATGCTACCTTGGAAAAAGTTCAAGAGATTGAAGTCATTTCCGCTGCCTCAAAGATAATGATATCTTTGCTTGAGGGGGACATGGACATGAAGACAAATGCAACTATTGCAAGCAAAGTCAATGAAGAAGAAGATGAGGAGGACCTAGAAGAAGAGGACCAAAAGATCAAAGTAGTGGACACTGAAGCTACAAGAAAAGTGAATAATAAGTACAAAATCAAAATGAGCAAGCTGGACTACACGGACAAGAAGAACTATACTAAATTGAAGATGTATGCGAAAAGAAATACTATAAACTGCAAGGGCATGCCAGTCCTTATCCCAAATTTTTACTAGACTTTTTTAGCCTTGTAATCCCTAGCTATCCTAATTCTTTTGAGATAACCTTGTAAACTCCTCATATAGCATTATAATACAACCTTTGTACACTTTGTGAGGCCCCTGTTATAGCCTCTGGATGTCCACCATATTTGTGGTACCCACACTTAGCCTTTTCTATGATAGCCTTTGGTGTTTTTCCATGTTTATAGTGTATCCACACTTTGCAGGTGTTGCTTTCACTAAAGCCTCTACACTTGTTGTACTTTCTCATTGTGATTTATGTGGGGTGTTGAGATATTTGCAATCACACCTAATGTAGCCTCTTTGTATGTGGTAGTTTAGGCTGAAGACATGCAGGCTACAAGAATCCCATATGCACAGAGAGGGAAACTGCTACCCATCCAACAAATATAAAGCATTGTACTTGACTACTTCTTTTTAATATATAATGAATACAATATCATGATTCTTTTCATCTGAGTTAGTGTCTTGGTCATTTTCAGTCTCATACTCAAGATTGTGTTTATGAGTCCAAGCTTTTATCTTGGAACCTAATTCACTTGAGTAACAGTTGGTCTCTTTAGTCTATGCCATCATGAACATTCTCTTTGTGTTCCATCTGCCATAGCCATACTCTAGGTCCCGCATCTTTCAACATGGTATCAAAGCTCAGCTAAGCATGACACTGCCTCTTTAGAGTCTCTTCTCACCTCTGATCCTCTCTATCCAGCTCACATCGAGCTGAGGCCTTCATTTTCAACTTGGACCTTGAGTCTACCATAGCCAAACATCACATACTTCTGATGGAGCTTCTTGATCTCCTCATCTAGGCCATAACTCTTGAAGCCCTCTTCTAGGGATATCTCCCCCAGGTCAAGGCACATCCTGCTTGGCCCATCACAGCTCAACATTACTCTTCACTGAGCCCAGGATTGCGTGATTTTCTTCTCACTCTTAAAACATTGCATATTGCCAATTGTACAGTCTACATGCTTTGTGTGCTTCACGATATTGGACAAAACAATAGGGATTTCAAAGCTTGACATCTAAGGCACCTTCCTACTGGAGATCTCGTTAAGTTACTGTTGCATCATGCTATTGTAGACGAAAAATGAGTGGATGTTGTAGACCCTAGAGTTGGCAGCCATAGTCAACTTCTCAAAAGCTTCAATTTTCTTCATTTTCTCTCTCCTTCCTCTCAAATCATATGCATACCACTTTGATCTAAGCAAACACTTGCACATCAAGTCATCAAGGAAGGGAAATTCGTGGAGACCTTAGTGGATTTGAAGACCTCAAGCATCATCAATCTCACTCTTCCACTCCATTCAAGAGATTTTGCCTCTCTCTTTGAACTAAGTATCCAACAAATATTCAACTAATTTACTAGCAAGATTTTTCCATCACATTAGCAAGGAGAGACTCAAGCATTGAAGGATTCACATCAAATCATCAAGCAAAAAGAAACATCATCAAACTCAAGCATAGTATCTCTTGATACTACAGTGTGCCTTCACACTACTGTCTTGTGTCCTTTGACATATTCAAGAATCAACTCATTTTTTGTCTGATCTCACTTACATAATGCTAATGTCAATGACAAACAAGAAGATCTCTATGTGGATATACTTCATGAAGAATAACATGGCTTGTGTTTCTTATCTACAATACATAGAAGATTTTTGTGATCCACTTGCAGGAGGACATGAAGCTACCTACACCAAAGAGAAATCAATCTATTCATTTGAAGAACTTGAAGACATGCATGCTACCTTGGAGATAGTGCAAGAGATTGAAGTCATTTCCACTGCCTCAAAGATAATGATATCTTTGCTTGAGGGGGACATGGACATGAAGACAAATGCAACTGTTGCAAGCAAAGTCAATGAAGAAGAAGACCAAGAGGACCTAGAAGAAGAGGACCAAAAGATTGAAGTAGTGGACACTGAAGCTACAAGAAAAGTAAAGAACAAGCACAAGATCAAAATGAGCAAGTTAGACTACACCGACAAGAAGACCTATAATAAATTGAAGATCTATGCAAAAAGAAATACTGTAAAGTGCAAGGGCCTACTAGTCCTTGACCCAATTTTTTACTAGACTTTTTTAGCCTTGTAATGCCTAGCCGCCCTAATGCTTTTGATTACATAAGCTTGTAAACTCCTCATATAGCATTATACTACAGCCTCTGTACACTTTGTGAGGCCCCTGTTATAGCCTTTGGATGTCCACCATATTTGTGGTACCCACACTTCGCCTTTTCTGCAACAGCCTCTGGTGTTTTTCCATGTTTATGGTGTGCCCACACTTTGCAGGTGTTGCTTTCACTAAAGACTCTACACACTTTGTACTTTCTGGTTGTGATTGAGGAGGGGTGTTGAGATATTTGCAATCACACCTAATGTAGCCTCTTTGTATGAGATAGTTTAGGCTAAAGACATGTAGGCTGCAAGAATCCCATATGCACAGAGAGGGAAACTACTACCCATCCAACAACTATAAAGCATTGTACTTGACTACCTCTTTTTAATATATGATGAATACAATACCATGATGTTTTTCATTTCTATTAGTGTCTTGTCAGTCTCATAATCAAGATTGTGTTTATGAGTCCAAGATTTTATCTTGGAACCTAATTCACTTGAGTAATAGTTGGTCTCTTCATTCTATGTCATCATGAACATTCTCTTTGTGTTCCATCCACCATAGCCATGCTCTAGATCCCACATCTTTCAACAAACCTGAGTAATATGAGTTGCATCTATTTTGAGCCTAGAACTTGTAAATGATTAGAGATACTCTGGCAATGAATGACAATTATAACTTGCAATGAATTTTCCTTAAGTCATTCCTTCTCAACTAATATAGATTGGGTCTTACCAAAATATCTAAGCTTGGAAGTTTTCTTTAGTATTACAAGAAAATCCGATTGTCCATGAAGCTCAGTCCCGAACTAAGAAGAGGACGATCTGGAAACATAGTTTCTGAGATAAAGGACCACTTCAATCTGCTAAAAGGATCCTAGGACAATTTAGTCTAAACAAAAAACTCCTGCCAAGGACAACCAACAATCTTGTGACCCCAAGTGATAAATCTCCACGCTATTTTTATTGTAGGGAGTTAGGTCATTTCAAAAGGGAATGTCCAAAGCACCCTAAACACTGATGCTCTGAGGGCCACAACATTGGACATATGTACAACAATTATCCCAACAAAACTCAAAGAGAACTTGAACTTACGAGGAATGAAAGTGTACAAGCTCCAGTGATCCAGAATATACTAGGATCTTAGGAAAAACCTAGAAGATATTCATAAGATGTAACTATAATAAATTTTCTCTTGTAATTGAGAATCGGATATATCAAATACAATAAGTTGTTGTTTTAAAAAGACTGGGTGCTTGTGAGTAGTTAGAGTGTCGCAACGAATGCATGATGGGTCTTGCCCCATAAGTTCCAAAATGAAACCCCTAGTTCTCTCGAGATGAGAACATCTCAATTTCTCTAGGGAGGAGGATGTAATATTTCCATGCAATTAAAAGTTAGCTGGTTAGTTTAAAAGTTAGTTAGTCAATTAATAAGTTAGTAAGATTACTAACTAAAGACTAACTAAAGGAAAAACTAACTAACGTTAATAACTAACGATTTTTATTTAATTAAAAATATATGTTTTAAAAAAACTGAGAGTCATAATCCGATATTTTTCTCAGATTGACAAGGACCATAGCCACCCTTCACGGAAGTTACAACGTGAACGAGAGTTATGAGCCATATTAATCACTAGTATTAATGTGTATAGTATAGATGGTCCCAAAAAATTAGATTTTTGGGCAAAACCTAGCATATTTTAGATATTTTGGATATTACTTATTGTAAATATCCTAAAGCGATATGAAATTTTACAAAAAACTGGATGTCATGAGAAAAAAAGCAAGTGATTTTGTAGTTAGTTTTGGAAATTTAATACAAAAAAAGAGAAATTTGCAAAATCGTGCGCGCTACGATCGCAGTTTACAGGTAGTGAACAGCACTTCGAACAAGGAGGAAAAGAAGGAGTGATCTAAAAGATTTCTAAACAAGAGTCTTGAGATTTTACCCCCCTTTTGGAGTCAATGGAACCATCAGATTTATGATTTGAGCATTAGATCACTAATTTTTCCAAGATCCCCTTCACAAAGAACTCTTTTTCTCAACCACACCCCTTCTTCTCTAACTCACTATACATATGAGGCATGGGGAGACAGAAGGAGACCTCGAGAGGCTATAAAAGAGAGAGGTAAAGGGATACCCCTCCAAGAGATTGCGAGAAGAATCTTGAAAGAGAGTGAGCGACTGAGAGAGAGAGAGAGAGAGAGAGAGAGAGAGAGAGAGAGGTTACCCGAGAGGCTAGGAGAAAGACAGAGGTAGAGGGATACCCCTCCAAGAGATTGCGAGAAGGATTTTGAAAGAGAGACAGACAGACAGACAAATAGACAGAGGGAGAGAGAAAGAGGAGTTATCCCGAGAGGCTGTGAGGGAGAGAGTTAGCTCAATTCTCCCATATCTCGAACTTTAACTAAGCCATCTTCTCTTATGCTCTCCTATCTCGAATCTCTTCTGCCTTCTTTGTCTCATGAATCTACTTGGGGATGATGGCCTCCAAGCAAAGAATGTCGCGTGTGGATGGCAATCCTACAACTAGCAATGAAGCTTCAAGCGAAGGCATCACTGTCAATCCAACTACGGTACCGGTCGTAAGTAATGTATTTTTAAATTGATAGATCCTTTCTTTGATTCTCGTATGAGATATGTTAGGCTCCATACTATGATGCACAAGTATAGGTCATTGAAAAGTATAAATTTCATCTCATATATTTGAAAGATGGAGCTTGCAAAGTGCATATGTCAAGGGAAGTTAATTGCACCTAGTTGCATATGACTTATTTGTTGATAGAGCAATTACAAGGAAGAATTGGTCAGGGGTTATGAATGGCATAATAGTAAAAAGAATGATATTTAAAAAATTGTGCTTTTAAGTGTTAAGTAAATTTTACATAGAATCCCTCTTTGATCCCAATGGGGAGAGTAGATATGCAATGGAAATGTTATCGTGACTATTCTTGCATTGTTTGGAAAGAATACAATAAGTTTAATGCCTATTGAGGGAAGCAGGTGGACGGAACCCTCGATGGGTCTGTCCTATGATAGGGTGGTCCCAGAGAACTGGGAGGCTTCTCACAAGGTTTTGCCATCTTTGACCTTAGAAATTGTTAGGATAGAACTTGGATTCATGGCGTTTTAGGGGACTAGAATGGGACTACACCCTACGGGCAGAGATGTCGAGTAGTGCATCCCTCTCGATTACTATTCTCTTTGAACTAAGTGTGGTATGGGTCAGCTTCGGCTTGGGTATCTCTGCATAAAGTAGGATGTCCAGGAACCAATGCTAGAATGCTGTCATGAGACCTTGGCCACTAGGAGCCCTGATTTCAGGTTGATCCTGGTGTGCTTGGTCGTGAACATTTGGTTGCAAGGCGGATTTGGAAAACCCTAGGTGACTAGCCCCATAACATTCCATGGGAGTGCCAGACAGTGATGCTTAGATTTGTTTCTCGATGGACTACCAAAAGGTGCTTGGACGGGCACATTACAAGTCTTCAAGCTATATTCAATGACAAGTATCTTAAAATCAAGTGTTTCAGAAAGAAGATCCTTCTACCAAGATTGTCATCAGAGTAGGCAACACCTACCCTATTTTGCCCACTTTAGGACTACTTAGAACATCCCCAATTTAGCTATAAATTAATAAAGATCAGCCTTCGACCAAGTATAAGCTTAGGCCTGCCTTAAGAGACCAAGATGCATGATCTAGTTGCCAAGAATCACCCTTTTGAGCTAGAGAAATGAGAAAAGAGGTCTGTTATAGCTAATTCCCTGTCAATGGTTGAATATGACATCCCCAAATCAGCCCATATAGCTTTCAAGTTTCAACTTTGCTGGTAGCTTAATCTTCCCCTATCATGGGAGAGCATAAATCAACCAAATGTAGGTCTCTAGCACCCTATAACAAGTAAAGAAGAAGAAAAGGATCCTGTTGTCCACAAAATCCCTGCATGGGTTGCCTATTTCAGCCCCCAATAAAGTCAAATTCCAATCAAGATAGCACCTTGATGATGCTACAATGCTGCCCTCTCATCCAAGAGCTTGTATCAAGCGATATGTAGCTTCCAATGAGCATATAGATGAAGGAGAAAGAAAGAAGAGCTTGCTGCCCTATTTGCCCTATTTATGGCTGCCTATTTCAACCCAAAGCATTCACATAGAGCAATCAAGAAGCTCCTTTGATGCTCCTCTCACAATGTCTATGCAATGATAGCTTGAATCAAGCCTTCCAATGCTCAAGAGTGATGATGATGAAGAAAAGAAGGGCTGTTGCCCTCAAGTAACCTGTTCTTGCCTTGTTTGGATAGCCACAAATGCTGATCTTTCTCTACCATTGCATGAACAAAAGTGCTACTTACTTGGCAAGAGATGAAGGTTCCTCCGCTCCTTTACTCCCAAGCTTGAGTTGCATGGTAAAAACTCCACTTTGTGTAGCACATACATGATGCAAATGCTTCAGATCTTCTTCTCCCAGCCTGCGCCCTTGTTTTGCTCTGAAAATTGTGCTAGTGCTCTTCATTTAAGTCTTCACTATCTCTTGACTGTCATGTATCACATAAGTCACATAAAGCATGCCTAAAGCATGTACAATGTTACATGGGCATAGACATAGTCAACTTCCTTAACTAAGTGGTTCTCATCATAATGAACTTATTACATACATGCTTTTGGATCAACACCTTCATAGACTCATGTAGTCAAGACATGAGGTTTACATCCAAGCTATGTTATTGTCCAATAACATATATACCATGCCATTGAAGTAGACTTATGAAACTTAAGCTTTCCAAGCCTAGAAAACACCTTTGTAACTTACTCTTTTGATTAGCCATCAAGAGCCTCATGAATGCAAATGATCAGCTTATTTTACATCTTGTACATAGAATCCCATGACACTCACCCCCTCCTAACCTACACATCCTCCGGCATGTGCCACTTCATGAATGTACAGCTTTAGGAGATTCTTCTTTTGTCATGTCCTCATATTCATCTTCTAAATCTTCTGTCAAGATTGTGGGAGAGAAGGAAGGAGTCTCACTTGTAGCTTTCTTGCTTGCACAATGGGGGAATACACACAAGGGTGGAGGCTGAAAACAGTTTTTCTCTTCTTAGTTGTGGAAGCCAAAAGAACTCCAGTACAAAGAAATAGAAGAACCCTAGATATGGGTCTCAAACCAAACTCAACTAACTAAGGTGGCATACTAACTGAGCCACGAACTAGAGTAGATAAGGATAGCTATCATGTAGCTATTATTCAGGGGCGGTGTACCAACCGCATCTGCAACTGACACGTCGGTGACATAAATGCACAACGGTCACCCTGGCGTATCACGAGTGGAGCTCGATATCTCAACACTCCCCCTCGAGCTCAATCCCAATTCCTGCACACCAAGCAGGTCTCTGAACTTGCGCAGCTTCTCTGCGCCCAATGCCTTCGTGAATATGTCAGCTACCTGATCCTCTGTGCTGACATAAACTAGATCAATAAGACCTAGTAAAACCCTCTCTCGCACATAGTGATAATGCACCTCAATGTGCTTTGTTCTAGCATGATAGACTGGGTTATTTGCCAAGTGTATACTACTCATGTTGTCACAATAAATGACAACTGGCCCATCTGTAGGCTCATGCATATCATAAAGTAGCTTATGCAACCAAGCTACCTCACATGCAGCCATTGCTGCACCCCTGTACTCAGCCTCTGTGCTCGACAAGGCAACTGTAGGCTGTTTCTTGCTGCTCCAAGTGACTGCAGCACTCCCAAAAGAGAACACATATCCACTGGTAGATCGTCTATCAGAAATACTACCAGCCCAATCAGCATCAGTGTATCCATGCAACTGTATCTGAATCCCAGTCTCATAAAATAGTCCATACTGCAATGTGGACTTCACATACCTGAGTATGCGTCTAGCCGCATCCAAATGTGGTTTCCTTGGAGCCTGCATAAACTGACTTACCAATCCAACAGCATAGCTCAAATCTGGCCTGGTAATAGTCATATAAATCAAACTTCCTACTATGCGTCTGTACATAGTAGGGTCTTCTAGAAGCTCACCTGCATCTGTGCTCAGCTTCACATTCTGCTCCAAAGGAACTGAAATAGGCTTACAGCCTGTCATCCCATATTTGGATAGCATGTCCAATCCATACTGCCTCTACAAGAGCTGTATCCCACTTGGTGATCTAATCACCTCAATGCCCAAGAAATAACGCAGCTCTCCCAAATCCTTCATCTCAAACTTCTGCTTCAATAGCATTTTCACATGAAGGATATCTTCATCACTGTCACCTGTCATAATCAAATCATCAACATAAATGACAAGTAGCATAATACCTTTCTCTGTTTTTCTCACATAAAGTGAGAAATCTGCCTTGGAAATCTGAAAGCCAATAGTGACAAGATACTGTCCTATCTTGTCAGACCATGCTCTAGGTGCTTGCTTCAAGCCATACAAGGCTTTCTTCAACCTGCAAACAAACTCAGGATGAACAGAATGCACATAACCTGGTGGCTGCTCCATATAGACCTCTTCTTGCAAATCACCATGCAAGAAGGCATTCTTTACATCCATCTTATGTAAAGACCATCCCTTTGATGCAGCCATAGCAATGACTGCTCTTACGGTTGCCATCCTTGCAACCGGACTGAATGTTTCTTCATAGTCAATGCCATATGTTTGTGCATACCCCTTGACTACTAATCTTGCCTTGTATCTGTTCACAGAACCATCTGCATTGTGCTTCACCTTATAAACCCACTTACAGCCAATTGCATTCTTACCTTTAGGCAAAGGTACCAATTCCCATGTAGCATTTGCTTCCAAGGCATCCATTTCTTCATCCATGGCTTTCTCCCATTTTTCTTTTCCCATGGCTTGCTCAAAAGAAGTGGGTTCTGGTTCCTGTATCACCTTGACCATATATGCATAGTGAATGGCTGTAAATCCATCATATTTCAGCCTATCCACAGGATACCTAACTCTGGTAGACCTGCGCAAAGTGGGTTCACTCCCAGGTGCTCTCAAAACATCCCTGGTCTTCCTTACTCCAGGTGTAACAATAGAAGGAATACCCAACTCATCATCAATGCTCTGTTCTGAGCCACTGGATTCACCATCCACATAAGAGTGACCTGCATTCACATCAAACATGGGCTGATCAACCTTCTCTTTTCCTTTTCGTGATACATGCATACCACTATCTGCATTACTTTGAGAAGATTCTCCTAATCTCAATCTGTCTGTCCATGGTGAAGAATGTGAACCACTGCTAGAGGACGCTCCAGGTCCACTAATATTTTGTGACTGTTGCTGTGAATTCTGTGCAGCATTACCATTTTGTGCATCTACATCATCAATCACATTTACTGGTTTATACCAGCTACTCATCTCATCAAAAACAACATCTCTGCTCACTGTAAACTTACGAGTAGAAGGGTTATAGCATCTATACCCTTTTTGCTGCAGAGAGTAACCAATAAAGATGCACTTCTCAGCTTTTGGATCCAACTTGGATCTCAACTCATCTGGCACATGTACATAGGCAATGCAACCAAAAATTTTCAAATGAGAAATATCTGGTTTCCTACCAGTATACCTCTCCTCTGGAGTCATTCCATGTATTGCTGCAGTGGGAGTCCTGTTCATTATGTAGACTGCTGTAGCAACTGCTTCAGCCCAATAAAAATCTGGCAGGTCTTTTTCATTGAGCATGGCACGAGACACCTCTCCAATATGTCTGTTTTTTCTTTCTGCAATTCCATTTTGCTGTGGGGTATGACTGTATGAATATTGCTGCTTTATGCCATGCTCCTGCAAGAACCTTGCAAACTCATTTGAGAGGTACTTTCCCCCTCCATCTGACCTTAGGCATTTTATCTGCAGACCTGTTTCTTTTTCAACCATAGCTTTAAGAGTTTTGAAATGCCCAAAAACTTCACTTTTCTTTTTCATAAAATACACCCAAACTTTTCTGCTATAGTCATCAATAAAACTGACAAAATAATGACAGCCTCCAAGAGATGCAGCTTTAGTAGTCCACACATCAGAGTGGATTAATTCCAATGGCTTCTTACTCTCTTGAACATGTCTAGGAAATGGTTTCCTTGCCTGTTTTCCAAACTGACAGGCTTCACATACCTTATGCATTTCTGCAACCTTGAACTTAGGCAATCCTGCAACAATGTTTTGGGCCTGCATTGATTTAAGTCGCTGTACATTAACATGACCAATGCGTTTATGCCAGATATCAATATCTGCAACTACACCGGTCCCATGTGCAAACATTGCTGCACTCAATTCAGGCGTGTCTGCATCCAATGTAAACATTCTGCCCTTCTTCTTTCCTTTTGCTATCAAGCGACCTTTATTTTTCATATCCTCAACAAAGCATCCATGAGGATTAAATCTGACCTGCAAGCCCTGCTCAACCATTTGACCAACAAAAACCAGATTCTTGGTGATATTCGGGACATGAAATACATCGGACAGGTATTTCTTTTTCCCATCCTGCATAGACAAAGGAATTTTTCCAATCTGCACAATAGGATGTGCAGTATCATCACCAGTCTCCACAAATCCTGGTTTTTCCATTTTTCTTGCATCCTCCATCCATTCTGCATGACCTGTCATGTGGTTTGATGCACCTGAGTCAACATACCATACATCATTACTTTCTTCTGTACTTGTCACAGAATTGTTCATGTGCTGCACCATGAACAAATGCTCATTTCTGTCATCACCCTGTCTACTAGAAGATGCATAATTCCCTTGTTGCAGTTTTCCATTCATAATGTCATTCTGCTTTTTATAGCAGTCTTTAGCCATATGACCCATTTTACCACAGTAGTAGCATTCAACATTACTGTTTGCATTTTGACCTCTTTGCCATCCACCACGACCTCTTTGGCTCCCCCTGCCTCTAGAGTTACCACGTCCTCCTCCATAGGACTGGTTTTCCTGAGTTTGCTGCATATTCTGATTTCTACCACGGCCTCCAAATCGGCCTCCTCTACCTCTGCCTCTACCTCTTCCAGCATTTGAGTAGAAGACAGCTTCTTTTGAAGTTCCTCCTGAAAAAGATGCACCACCATTTCTCTGCTCCTCAGAAATTAGAAGAGCAATCAACTCCTCAAAATCAGGAAATCTTTCACGAACTGAAATGGATGTCCGAAACTGTGCATAATCCTTTCCTAGACCATTCAAGGTCACAGAAACTAAATCATCATCTTCCACTGGCGACCCAATGGAAGCAAGTGCATCTGCAATCTTCTTCACCTTCATGTGGTAGTCATTGATGCTCATACTTTCTCTTTGCACATTATGCAACTCTTGCTTGAGCTGCATTTTCCTGGCTTGCGTATTTGTGCTATACATTTTTGACAAAGTATCTCCCATGCCTCCTTTGGCGTACTTGCATCCTGAATATGCACAATCATAGAGTCTGAAATACTGATAGACAGCCAATACATAACTTTCCTGGCTCTCTCATGCCATGATTTGAATGCCTGCATTTGCTGTTGATTGGGAACATCAGGAAGAACTGGTTCTTCTTCATTTCCTGCAACAAATTCCCAATATCCTTTTCCCATAAGGAAATTCGTAATTCTAAACTTCCATGCCTGGAAGTTGTTCTTGTCAAGCTTTTCAGTGACAATCTGTGAAAGAGAATCAGATACCATCACAGAATACTGCAAAAAAATCTGTCACTGCAAAAAACACAGCTTCACCCTCACAAGGGCAAATCTGCAAAACTGGCGAAAGTGGTATTTGACCACACAGTCACTTCGTAGTGACGATTTTGCATAAACAGGAACCAATGATGATTCTGAAACTCCCAATGTCTCTGCGCACAAGCATACGATGCAATTTCTACAGTAACTTTTCACCGATCTGTAGAACAGTGGTCGCACAGCATAAAATAGGGTCTTTTCCTGAGTGCATGCAGAAAACTTCCGCCTTCAAAACAGGCCCCAAAATGGCCTCAAATCAAAAAAACAAGGTCGCCAAGGGCTAAAGCCCTTTCCCGCAACATATAGTGCCCTCTTGCTTCACCGCAAAGGGCGTCTCAACCTGAGACAATGCACTCCTGCACTTTCCGGCTGTGCTACCTGCAGAGATCTGCTCCCAAAACAGAAAATGAAAGCAACACTGCTCCTCTTACCAGAACACCGCGAGCTTGGCTTGCTTTCTTGAGCTCCTTACCACGAACAAGGCTCTGATACCATGTCAAGATTGTGGGAGAGAAGGAAGGAGTCTCACTTGTAGCTTTCTTGCTTGCACAATGGGAGAATACACACAAGGGTGGAGGCTGAAAACAGTTTTTCTCTTCTTAGTTGTGGAAGCCAAAAGAACTCCAGTACAAAGAAATAGAAGAACCCTAGATATGGGTCTCAAACCAAACTCAACTAACTAAGGTGGCATACTAACTGAGCCACGAACTAGAGTAGATAAGGATAGCTATCATGTAGCTATTATTCAGGGGCGGTGTACCAACTGCATCTGCAACTGACACGTCGGTGACATAAATGCACAACGGTCACCCTGGCGTATCACGAGTGGAGCTCGATATCTCAACATCTTCTTCCTCTTCCATGTCTTCAAGTCCATGACCTACTTCTAAGTCTTGTAGTTCATAGGTAGATGCTTCTCTTCGTTTAAATAGCTTGATCCATTTTCGAGCTATTGGTACCTTCATACTTGTTCCATCCAATTCAGTCAATGAGTAGGTAGCATTTTCATGTACTACCTTCACCACATATGGGCCAAACCATGGCTTTGTCAGCTTTCTATGGGCACTATACTGATTGTGTAGGCTGCTGTCATAGACGAGCACCCAATCATTTTCTTGGATGGCTCTTCGACGAAGTCAATGATGCTTATCAAACCTTCTCTTATTTTTCAATCTTGTTGCCTTTAACCTTTCAATAGCTATCTTGACATCTTCAGGCCTTCTTTCAAGCTTCCTTATTTGCAAAATCAGCAACTCTTCTCTACTTATGCCCTCTTTCCAAGGCAAGATACTCCATGTGAATATCACTCATGAATATATGTATATATCATGTGGATTCAAAATAAATGATTTTTAAAATACTACTCTTATATAATTTTTACATATAGAAGGTGTCATATAACAAGATTATTCATAGATTGAATAGAAAAAGGTTGTATTTTATTTAGAAAAATTTCACAAATAAGGATATTTATAAATAGGTCTTAAATGCATGTGATATAGCAGATATTGGTGTAGTGAACCCCCCGAGGATATGCCTTTCTTTCCAATGATAATAAGCTATGGACTAGAATTTGAAGGCTAAAATTATTACTTATCCCTACTTTTCTTATCTACCATTTTTGTTGCTACCACAAGTATGGATATTTAAGCACTGAGCTTGTCCACAAATTCTCTAGTGGAAGCAAAAACAATCTCCAAGGAGTCCTTAGTGGAGTGGACCATTTGTTTCATTACTTCCTTGGCTTCATCATTTGACTAAACCATCAGCTCAACCACTTGATCTAACTTAAACACAATCTCCATGTGTTTGATGAAATGTCTAGTTCCATGATTAAAGTTCTATATACACCATACTCTTGTGATTTATCTTTCTCATGATGCAACTCAAGTATTGCATCACATCCTTCCTTGATTTTTTTCTTGAAATCATCATTGGCTTTATTGTTTTTTCTATTTCTTACTAATCCTCCTATAGAAGCTTCTCACTTGAGTGACATAGTCTGGGATTTCCTCCTTATCTTTTTGGCTAACATTCATCAACCTGACAATGAGGATGTTTGAGTATCTAGCTTTGGAAAATCTCTTAACGAAAAGATCCTTTAGGCTATTGAAGTTGTTGCACTTAATATTGTCTAGGCTAGCAAACCTAGTTCATCCCTTGTCTCCTAGACATAGCCCAAAAGCTTGTGCACGTTGAGCAAGGTCCATGATATTGTTTGCCTCACACACCTGCTCAAAATACTCAATGAAGCTATAAGGATCACCACATGCTTGATACTTCTCAAGTTGCTTTGCAACTATAGATATCTTGGTTTAGTTTCTAGTGTTTGGAGTGATTCTCAATCTAGCTAGCAACAATGAAGTTGCAAGGGATGCTCTACTTTGCTTTGCAGTAGTGTTATCTAATAGTTGCTTCATGAGAGGCTCACTCAATGTAAAATCTACTTCTAATTATCTCTCCCTATTGGCATTTTTTCTTGCTCTATTTTTGCTTGCGATGGCTAGGACTCATTGGACCTCATTGAGCTCTGTGGAAAAGCAAAGTTGCAACAAGAAGAATGTGCACAAGAGGGAGATGAGAGCTCAAAGTACAAGGACGAAATCTTGTTTACTAAGTTGTTCAAGGTACAACTTGGGTACACTCTATCTCACACTTGATAGTGACCCATAGGCTGTTTATATAGCCTTTGCCAAGCTAAGATTAGGGTTTTCGCTGCCCCTTAAGGCCATTCACATACACCTGCCCTCATATACCCTTACTTAGGGTGAATTCCCATGCCTATATTGTAACACCCCCCCTCAATGTCAGGGTGACATTGCATCACAAGACATGTTAAAGTTCCCCCCCCCCCCCCAATCAAATGGGATGCCTTTATAAATTAGGCTACAAGGATATTCATAGGTAGAGGATGTTACAAGACTCAAAAGAGTTGGTCATCTGTGGATTGGGAAGCAAAGTTGGCCTCCAATTCCTTAGATACTGGTGGAACACTGGGACACTTACTTGTGATATGCCCAGTGTTTTTGCATTTGTTGCACTTCATTTTGTCGGGGTATTTCTTCCACCAATTTCTTACAATATGCCTTTTTTTGTAACAGAAGGAGCACTTAGTAGAAGCGATATGGACTAACACTTGCTCACGAGAAGTGACTGCTGGCGTTTCTTCAATATGGTTTCTCTTCTCTTCATCTAGGCAAGATTGGATGGTACTTGCCAAATTTGGGTTCGAGATATTAGTTAGGGTAGTCACAAGGGTTGGAAAAACCTTCTCCACAGACTTTAGCAGTATGGCAATGGCATCTTCATCATGGATGGGTGCCTGAACAGAGGCAAGCTGTGCCATAAGCCCCTTCATATGTGAAATAAACTTTCTTAGATCTTCTCCATGTTTGTATTCCAAGCTGAAAAACTCAATCTTGAGAAATATCTTGGAATTCTTCCCTGTAACACCTAGAGACTTTCAAGCTCATCCCACTTTTCTTTGGCAGTTGAGAGTTGGTCAATATGATGAATTAAAGATTCATCTAAATGAAGCATGATGATGGTCTGAGCCCATTCATCATCTTCTACATCAAGGCTATTGGATGAGTCAATTACTTTTGTCCCTTTTATGAAGGGCCAATAGCCTCTTTCCATCATTTTGTATTTTACCAAGACTTGCCAAGGATGGAAATCTTTTCCATTAAATTTGTGAATTTGAGGCCTTACATGTGCATAGGCCATGGCCATTATAGGAAGGTCTTACTGATTGCCTTAAGCAATGGTAGTGTCGAATCCTTTACATGTGGCCAAGTACAACCAAATAACAGAACTAATAGCCAAGTTTTAAAGTTGTAGAGTTGAAAACATTTGGAAATCATACATATGTAATATCTCAAGATAGGATTTATGAGGTCAAGTTCTTCGAACAACACTTGATTTAGGCTTTATTGTTTTTCTAGGTTTCAACGAGGTGAGCTTTGACTGGACTTCGGGCTCTTCCCGATAATGTGGCCTATTAGTGGAGTTCTTGGTGGAGCACGGCTTATCGATCAATTCTATGCTTTTGGATAAATCAAAAGAGAGTACAATGACACTCATATCTCTGATGTACCAGTAGACCGATCTATGTGTTTATAGTTGTACACATAGCCTTACAACCAAGAAAGAAGGGATAAATGTTATAAAGCACTTTGATGGATTTAATTTTTTTATAATTTGTTTATAAAAAAACTTGATTGAGTCAACATCCAGCTAGCAACATGATTAAAATGCAACATTAGTGCTTACAAGCACTCATCTCAAGATTTATGCCACTTGAGATGTAAGATGTGGAGTGTTTGTTGAATTAAAAAGATCCATCGAGTGTAAGAACTTTGAAGTGGAGCTTTCAAGCCTTCAACTAACTATGGAGAAGATTAATTAGTGATTAGAATCACTGTTAGTGCTCAGACATTGAAAATTTTGAAGAATGAAAAAGCTTGAAGCTTCCTGGCTATGGCTGCCAGGAAACAAATAGTTAGGATTTAGTTGATTGCAGCCACCATAGGAAGAATTTCACCAAACCCTCTTAGAGGGAGATAGCTCACTGGGGGCGCTTTGAAATCCCTATGGTGGCCAGGAAGATTGCACCGCTTGCAGACCACGTCATGCCCTGGAACATCACGCTGCCCAAAACTGCACCGTTTTCAGAAGCTGAGCAATGCTACCCTCCACGTCGACTAACCCCTACATTTAACATGCCATGCTGAAGCGTCTTGTGTTGGAGAAGACGTTCTCAGTTGAAACTAGGAGCTGAAATGCTCTCCTTTGTCTTCCCTAGGTCCTCCAAGGTCAAGGGGTCAAGCTGGCTATGGAGGTTGAAGGTCCAAGATGAGAGAATGAAGCTTTTCTTGTGCATTTAGTGAGGCTGAGGTTATTGGAAGTTGAAAGGATCAGAGGAGGCTCTAATACCATGTGGAAAAGTAGAGTTGCAGCAAGAAGAATGTGCACAAGAGGGAGATGAGAGCTCAAAGTACAAGAACAAAATCTTGTTTACTAAGTTGTTCAAGGTACAACTTGGGTACACTCTATCTCACACTTGAGAGTGACCCCCATAGGCTGTTTATATAGCCTTTTCCAAGCTAGGCTTAGGGTTTTCCCTACCCCTTAAAGCCATTCACATCCATTTGCCCTCATATACCCTTGCTTAGAGTGAATTCCCATGCCTATATTGTAGCAAGCTCTATGTGTCCTGGTATAGCCTCCGAGCACTATGCTTCTGATTGTATTGGCTATGTGTTGTAGGGCAACTCTTCCTAGCATCCTCTCCTCCTTGAGATCAACAATGATTTCATCTATGGATCTCTTGTGTGGTGTGCTATTTTCATTTGATGGTCGTATCGTCATATGAGTTGTTGTATGTCGACTGGAAAATCTCATAGGTCAATGTCTTGGTCACCTGTGTTCATGCTAGCACCTGGCATGTTGGCGGTCTCTTGAACCACTAAGGTGTCAATGAGGGAGATTAGGTTAGCTAAGGACACATTTCTAATTGTGGTTCATTCCTTTCTTCACTTAGTTATTAGGTGGTTTGAGGGTGTTTACTTCTCATGTATTGGGTTTCTTGGTTTGTTTGTGTGGTCTCAAGGGATTTGCAAGTCCTACTGGTGGGTTCATTTCTTAGTCTAATTTCCCTTTAGTGTGTTTCTTGTTAATTAAATCACTTCACAAGTTTACGCTTACTTACATACTTGGATGGTGCAATGCAATGTGAGTTGTGTACAATTAGGCTTTCAACTTTTCTCATGTACCTAAGTCCCTACAATGCAATGTGCAACCTTCAATGAAATCATTCACACACACCTTGCCAATCAATTCCATAAGTTTGCAACTCTTTTACGTGAGTTGCAATCACACCTGGTAGTCAATTTTGATCCTCTATGGGGTCTTGATGGGTGGTCCTCCTATAGGTAGTCAAACAGTGTCTCTCTTGTAAACTGCAAGTGACTGGCTAATTTGATTAATTCTCGGGCTTATTGGGGTAAATTCCAATGTTGGACAGCTCTATGGTCACACTTGGAGGTCTGGATCTAGGTAGGGCCACTCACAATCAGCTCACAACCTTTGGTATGTTTGGGGGGGTTTAGATGGTCCCTAAAAATGTATTCTAGTTTAGATTGACTGCAAATTTGGACATGTGAGTTTGTAGGACTTTTGCGCATCCGAGTCCCAGATTCAGCCATTTGAGGGGTCAATTTGGACTATCCGAGAAGTAGGATACAACTCTCCATTCAAGTCTGAGAGGGTGAATCCAATTTGATGATTTGGCCATCGAAGGCTGTCTGATGAGACTTTTAGTGTCTAAGTGGACCAACTTGGTCATCCAAGTGGGATCATCTGAGTCCGAGGCAAGAGTTGTCCACCGAGAGAACAAAAGTGATTCGGGTGTTCGGGGGGCCAGTTAAGGCTGGATCGTTCGAGGCCTGGGGCGCCATCTGAGCAACGAAAAAACACACCAAATGACTTAAAATGACAACGAATGACTTAATTGATCCCAAGTACACCCAGCAATGATCTTGTCCTTATTCTTTAATCAACAAGGAAGGTTTTGAGCAGACTTGGAATCATTGAGAGTGATGATACAATGGATTTTTGTTGTTGTTGCTCTCTTGACCTCTTGCTCTCTCCTGAGTAGTTGCTCTTTCCTGACCTATTGCTCTCTCTCTCAATCTCTCACATGCTAAAATGAGCTCTTCCCTCCCTTTCTCTTCTTTTAATGCTCTGTCTTTCTTTCCTTACTCTTTGTTTTCCTTCTAAGGTATTCAAAATCTATTTTCTTTTCTTTTCTTTCTCTACTTCCTAGTTATTACAGAAACTTATATTTTCTTTCTTTTTCCTTATTTCCTCAACCTTAATGCATCTTACAAATGAAAAACACCATACCACTAATCTAACTAACGTTCCTAAATCTTCAAAAATCTAAACTGTCTGGCAAAGGAGATTGAATACCTTTCGACTCCCTTGCTTCCTACCTACATCAAGCATTGTTTCGAAGATGGACTCCTACTCCATTGCTCGATTTGGAATGTGGAAGCACTCAAGGTTGAATTTTTCGCTATCACTTGCAACCACCAAGATCCTATGGACGGCTTATCAAGTCAAGCCTTTCAAGTGAGTGGCAATGGCTACCTCTCACATAGTTGTGTGCGATAAGGATGTAGTTAGCTTATCATTGAATCTGATTGCTGCAGTCCTCTTCCTCAAGTCCTTCGATGACTGCATGATTCAAGGTGCTCACTCAAGCAAGCTCCATCTCCATGCTCTAAGCTCCAACCTCCATAGTTGCACGCATGAGAAAAGAGAAGAGAAGAAGGAGAAGAGGAGAAGAAGAGCTTCCCCATGGTCCCTCACTCTCACACATTCACAGTCTCCCTCTCTCACACTCCCTCTCTCATGCACAAGTAGGAAGCAAGAACAAAAACAAAAAGAGATCTAGTTTGCACACACACCAAGAACGAGCTTATCCATTCACTTTTTGGCTTTTATACATGCCCTTCTCCCCTTGGGCACTCAACCCATTTCTATGACTATCAGTCTTGGTCCTTTTTTCCTATTCTTTCCTATTTTCATGGCTCCTTTACATGCACCTTTTCATTTATAGCTTGCACAAGAGGGAGCCTAGCGCCGCTTTACAAAGTATTAAAATGCGCTTTATCTCTTGTGTGCCCTATTCTTGATTTTTTTTTTTTAATCATGCTTCTTGGTCTTCTTTTTCCATCGCGCTATATTCTTATGCTTCTTCTTAATCCTTCTTTGTGCCTTGTGTTGTTCTGACGGTTATAAGGCTCAATAGTGGCTAAAATATACTCTGCCTTTGTAGGAGGTAAGATTATGCATTTTTGCACCATGGGCATCCAAGAAACATCACCTCTAGCAAAGTTGAAGATATACCCAAAGGTTGACTTTCTATTATCTACATGTTTTATATAGTCAAGTCAATGTAACCCATGTTTGTAATATCTTAGTCACATAGCAAATGTACATATCTACAATGCATTTTAAGCATCTCGTGATACCCTTTCATGACATCCTAACATCACCAACCAAGTGTAGCCATATAGTATGCCACAAGTCCCATTGCAAATGCAATGTCATAGCAAGTGGCTATCATAATAGTATATAGCAGACTATCCACTATGGATGCATAAGGGATCTTGGCAATCTCAACCTTTTGCTTATGTTGACTAGCGATAATCATCTTGACTACTGGCCTTCATATGAAAAGGTAAAGAATAGCCAATTAACATCTTGCATATGGAAACACTCAAGCACCTTCTATATGTACTCCTATTGTAAGACGTAAAGGAGCCATTTAGAGAGATGATATGTGATGTGTATACCAAGAATATGTGAGGGTTGCCCCATGTCCTTCATCTCAAAGCTCTTCTTCATCCAAGTCTTCAAAGCATCCAACTCATCCTAAGTTGTCCTAGAAATCAACATATCATCGACACAAAGTACCAAGATAATAAGGCTACCATCACGGGCCTTCTCTGTGTACAAACACAATTATATCCTTGTGAATTCATGAAAATATCAAACTTATGGTACCATTCCCTAGATTCTTGCTTAAGTCCATAAAGGCTCTTTCTCAACTTGCATACTAGGTGTTCCTTTTCCTTTTCCATAAAGCCCTTAGGTTATTGCATATAGATATCCTCATGCAAGTCCCCATATAGAAAAGACGTTATCACATCCATCTGAGAAAATACATTTTCACATCCATTTGATAAAAAACTATATCTAATTGTGAGACCAAGGTCAAAACCAACCATAGCCATCTTGACTACATGAGAAAAGACTTTATCAAAGTCAATACCATGCTCTTGCTTGAAACTCTTAGCAACCAATCTAGCCTTATATACTGACTTGGGGCATCTAGGGATACTCTTCATCTTGTACACCCACTTACATGGCAATGCATGTTTTCCACTACATAAAGGAACCAAATCTCATGTATGGTTTTTTTGCATTGAATCAAACTAGACTGCATGGCCCTCTCCCAAGAGAGACTGTCGCCTCTATGCATGGCCTCCTCAAAAGTAAGGGACTCACTAGAATCTATCACCATAATATAGTTTTTAGAGGGTGCAAATTGATTAGGCTAAAATCTACCTCTAGTAGAGTGTCTCAAAACAAGCTATGGGGCGTATACATCCTATCCAATATCATGATCATGAGCCATTGGAACATTAGTTGCATGCTATCTAGCTAGTTGTACGGTAACAAGAGGCTCCTCCTGAAATATCATCATGTGTACCTCAACCATCTTCTAAAGCTGCTTATGTATTTTCTCCTCATGGAAAACAACATCATGGCTGTAGATATCCTTTCAAGCCTACAGATCCCATAGGCGATAGCCCATCTCATCTTACATGTGTCCCCATAACCAAGAAAGGTGTATTTCACTGACTTAGGATCCATCTTATTATGCTTATCCTTGGGTACATGGTAGAAAGCCTCATATCCAAAGAATTTAAGATGCACATATGAGGGAGGTTTTTCACACCATATCCCCTCTACAACTTGATAACGAATAGTAGCACATGGGGATCTGTTTATTAAATGTACAACAATAGTAATTACCTAAGCCCAAAATTATTATGATAAGCCTGCCTGACTACAAAATCTTTCCTAAATGATCATATTCATGCACTCTACAATACCATTCTAGGGTGGGGTGTACATGATAATTAATTTATGCTTAATACCTCTCTCTTCACAAAATTGCTTAAATGCTTTAGAAACATACTCAATGCCATTGTCAAAGATCTTAGGCATTTCATCCCATACCCATATTGGCTCTCAATAAGAACAAGCCAATGCTAAAAGGTAGATAAGACATCCAATTTCTGCTTATTAGGATATGCCCAAACCTTATACGTATAATTTATCAATGAACGTAACAAAGTACTTCACACTACCCAATGATTGACATGGCACATGACCACATATATCAAAATGCACAAGAGTTAGAGGTTCATCCATGCTCGTAATGCCAGACTTTTATGAGAACTATGGGTTTGCTTGCCATAAAGATAATGGTCACAAGAATCAAAACATTGTAATCAAGAGGCAAAGGATACTGCAAACGAGTAAGTATTTTCATTCCCTTTAAGGACATGTACCAAGGCAATGATACCATAAAGATACATGTGGTACATCAACCACACCAAAACATGGTAGACCTAGAAACAAATAAAGGATAGAGGCTTCTAGCCTTGGCACCTCGAGCAAAGACAAGATTCCCATGAGTAATCTTCCATGTTGGGTCACCAAAACATATATAATAGCCCACATCATTCAATTTTCCAACAAATAGAAGGCTTTTGATACATGACATACATTATGCAAAGTAAAGAAGGTTCCTGAATAGGAAATTGCAACTATACATCCCCAATGCCAATAATATCTCATGCTAAGCCATTTTTCAATCTCACAGAACCTGTCATGCTATGATAGAGCTAAAACCAATCCCTATGCGGGATAAAATAAAAAGAAGCCCTAGAATCAAGTAGCCATCATTGAGAATATGTAGATGAAATATCAATCAATTGAGAAGCATCAAGAGAGGAAGTTGCTAAGATGTACTCATCATGGCTATACTATATTTATCTCTTCAATCTTTACAATGGAGTTACTCGGAACAATATTCTGATCATTAAACTTTTCATGCACTTTACATTTGCCTTCTCTTTGCACTTATCATCACATATATTATGACACTACGGCCAAATATGACCGTACTTTCCACAATAATGACATGTCAGAGACGACTTACGACCACCATGGGACTTACTATGAGTCTACCTGCAAGGCTAAGACCTTTGTGAGAGTCTACCACAACAGTGGTCATTACTGCTCTTACCATCATATCAATGCATGAGAGGTAGGGGACGTATCCTTGAACTTAATGCCCTATGAAGTTAATTGACTGAAAATTGAATGAAATTTATTTAAATCTGAGGACACACTAGTCTCTTCATGCGAGGGTCCATAAGCTATTTCAACCAATACATCTATGATGTAGGACTTTGCTTGTCATAAAGATTGCATATCTTTTTTCATAACTATCATGTATTATCCTCAAGTGCAATAGTGAGGAGAATGTTTCCTCAAGTTATTCTCAAGGACAACTTGGACCTCGACAACATTGGTGAAAGTAGAGCAACAAAACCATCAATGGAGTAAATGGCCTCACTACACATATTGTGCTCCAAACATAATGCAAAGACTCACTTGGTCTCAATCACTACACTTCATAATAAAGATTACACCTTCACTAGTCATTAGAAGTGTAATGTCCTCCAACAAATTATAAGAATTTCTCCATGAATTGTTGCTCCCTAAATCCAAGACATCTAATACTTTCATGCTTCATTTATTCACAAATTGGTGTACACTTCATCAATTCAAGTTAATTCTAAATAGCCCAATATGTGTAGTGGAGCATAACTCCTTGGAGACAAAAGTCCAATAAGGAGACTATTGTCTTTTCCTTATCACCTCCATGTAATGTAGCATGAGCTCCCTCATCTATTGCTCCTTAAAAGTCCTTGCCATCAAATCCTTTTATGTTACCTTGCATTCACAAGCCGATCACAATTCATCATTCAAGTTAGTTTGCATTATTAAATAAACCAATGTCTGTGAAAAGATGACTCCTAAGTTGCACAACTTTAATAAATGGACTATTACTCTTTATATGGACAATCACTCTTTTCCTTACCTTCTCCATGTCCTATGGTAGCATGAGTGATGCCATAATGATCATATCATATCTTTCATTGTTATTGTTATAAATTCATTAACCAATCGATGTTTTACCTTTGTTGAAAACATTTTAGGAGCTACAAGGTCAAGACTCACAAAACGACTTTTCCCAAAAGCGTAATCTCTTTTCCTCATCTTCTCCATGTCCTATGGTAGTAAGAGTGATGCCATAGTATCATGTCTTTCATTGTTATTAATTTATTAACCAACCAATGTTTTACCTTTCTTGAAAACAATTTAGGAGCTACAAGGTCAAGACTCACAAAATGACTTTTCCCTAAAAGCATAATCAACAAGTATATGATACGGTTCAAATAAGACAAGTTCACTTCACCATTAAGATAGCTCAAATTTTTGAAACGCTCTTTCAGAATAGCATGAGTAGGGAACTTTCTTGCAAATACACGCTTGGTAGTTTTTTCCCTTGAGAAATACACCTTTTTAGAGATAAGATTCACACACTTGAACACCCACAAGAGGGGCACATGCCAACAAACTTTGTGGCCATAATGCCACAAGGCCATTGTAGAAAAGAGAACCAAGTTTTAATTTGTGGCTATAACTTACATATACATTGCAAAAAATAGATCCAACATTTTCAAACTCAAAAAAATATAAGAAAAGGATTCCTCTATGGTTCAACAAAAGTTATATCCACAACCTCAACATTATGTAGGCTCTACATGATGGAGAACATGCATATTATCTATCCACACACCAAAAAACAAAGCCATGGCCCAAAAGGTTCAAAATTTCAAATTCCTCCTCGATGTATGATGAAAGGATTATTGGATCCACATACATAAATCCAAGCGCACAAATGAGGCCAAGGTCAAGAAGCTAGCTATTGCAAAAATTGCTACTAGCGACAATCCTTGAAACCATAACACTTACATGAAAATGTAACTTAGATGAATCTACCAAGCCTTGTAGGATAGAGAATTGTGGAAACAAACCCTATAACATGCCCAAGCCAATACTTCCTTTGATCTCACCACCATTCTTAGTAGCCATAAAGAATAGAGACACCTTGGAAATAATTTCAACTCAACAACATTGTTAACTTGTTTTATTCTTTTAAGCATAAACAAGTAAAACTCACCCCCTACACAAAAGAGACATAACCCAAGGGGATCGAATTGAATTCATACTAGTGTATCAGCATATTTGAGAATGAATAATTACTAGCATCTCATTTTAAATGAAGCGTGCATATTGAATTGGTGAAGAATGTTAGGTAAGGAAAATGAGAGTTAATCAGCAATAAGTATGACTTTAAGAGGGTTATGTACTCTCAAGAGTGTTTCACAATAGACTGATGGCAGCTATAACACAAACACAGCAGCATATCCTACAACAGTGGAGATGAATAGAACGTCAATAAACCACAACAACCATAACCACCCAACATTTTAGCTATCAGCATATTTGAGAGTGAATAATTAGCATTGCTCATATTAAAGGAAGCATGCGTATTGAATTGGTGAAGAAATGTTAGGTAAGGAAAATGAGAGTTAATCAGCGATAAGTGCAACTTTATGAGGGTTACACACTCAGTGTTTCACAATAGACTGATGGGAGCTATAATACAAACAAAGTAGCATATCCTACAACAGTGGAGATGAATAGAACATCAATACACCATAACAACCCAACATTTTAGCACATTCTACCCTATACTTTCAATGCATATGTTACTACAAAAATAAAGAAAATTATTCCTCTACTATTGGAACATTCTATTCCATGCATTCAGTGGAAGGCATACCTCATAACAAAGGTATGAAGAGCTTGCTGCTCTATTGCTCATAATCAGGAAAAGGAATCGCCCTCCAAAATGCACAACTTTCACTGAACTTTACTGTATCAACTTCTGAAATTAAAGTTTTCACCCTGAACTGCACCACTAAAAATGATCAACCAGAGACTAGGAATCAGCCACAGAAATCTTCCTGACAGAAGGTTTGTTTGATAACCAAGAAGATGTAACAAGCACATTCCATTCGGATGGGGGGGTGCAAATCTTAGCATGTACCAATTTGGCATGTATCAGGTATCGACTAAGTATTGTGTATATATTTGAGCCAAAGGATCAAATACAGACTAGGCTACAAGATGGTAGCAAGGAGTGCCTGTTGCTGTGTTTACTTAGTTGTACCTCCAGCATTGGGCAGGACCAACAGAATTAGGATGTACCTACTAACTTAAATCAAGCATTTTGCTGTGGCATTGCTACACTCTGACACACAAAAGAACATAAACCAAAGTGTCAACTATTTGCTTGCTCAGTCGCTTCGAATTCTGATCCTGTCCCATGCAATAAATCATAGACTTCTCGGACACTCGAGCCTTTTTGAACCTGCAAAATAATAATTCATCAAGGGCTGCATGACTTAACTTCCAAATATTTGGGAGGATATGTATGTTACAGTCACCACAAGTTTAGTCGTGTAAGCCTTACTGCAGTGTAATTTGAAAAATCCAACATTGTTGTAGAAAAAGTGTGTTCTTCATGAGCAACGTGTAGATGCACATGCACATGACCTTTCGTAACTGGCAGAAATGCAATACATCAGCAAACATGCACATGATCTTACACGTACTTCCCAGGCACAAATGTGGGACATGAGCAGATGTCTTAAAGCACCCATGCCCATTTCAGCTTGTGTTGGAATTGTGCCATTTTCTCTTCAGTGAGGAGGATGAGCAGTGATAACCTTACCATGCCGATGGCTCTCTGGACAAGGTGTTCAAGGCTCTTCGCTCCAGGCTGTTCTGTCCCATGCATGATTTGCAGAGCCGTGCCTAAATTTGCCTCCACCGACTTAGCAGAATTCATAAACCTCAAGGAGTCCAGTAAGCGTACAATATGTTCACGCAGGTCCGTCTTCTGATCACAGCGCCGACAGATGTATTCCATATCCAGGTCCAGTTGTTTCACAACCCCAGCCATCTGGCACTCCAAAGCACATGTTAGGTGTGCGGCGTGGCCACAGAAACCTGAGCCGGAAAGCTTCGCGAAGCACCGAATGGAGGCATCCGAGTTCAAGCTATGGCTGCTGCTGCCGGGGATGGTGTTGCCACAGAGGATGCAGAGGCAGTCGCGGCAGAAGCCGGGCTCGGAGCAACAGATGTCACAGGGCATGACGCCGATATTGCCTGATGCGAGGCTTTCCCCGATCACCAAGCAACATTTAGGGTTTCCGACTTTGCAAAGCTCTGTTGCTGCGGGAGTTGCTGCTGCTTCTTCTTCTGCGGCCTCTGCTCCTGCTGCTTCTTTCTCCTCTCCTTTCTCTTCCTGTTGCTGGGGCTCTGCATCCGAGTCTCTCTTTTTACGCGGCCTGCCTCGCCTCGACATGGCCCCCTTCCTTCCCTCTTCTACACAGGCAAACACCTCTCCTGCACAATCGCGTAGAGAATATGGCTCGTATCCTCGTCAGGCAGAAATTAGGATCGCTCAAACCTTCAAACCTTGGTCTGCAGAATAGGTTAACCATGGTTAATTTCATCAACGGTAAGCTCAAACCTTGGTCACTTGCATCCACCTGCACTCAACCATGGTCCCTTGCATAAAGAATTAGCGAACCGGTGGTCACCACAACAGCTCACCTGTGGACATGGTCACTTGCATCAAAATGAACTCAACCATGGTCCCTTGCATGAAGATTTGGCCAACCATGCAAAATAGCTCATACTTCAAACCTTAGCCTATAGAATATCTCAACCATGGTTAATTGTATCAACCATAAGCTCAACATGGACACTTGCAACAATTTGAATTCAACCATGGTCCCTTGCATAAAGAATTGACCAATCATGGTCATGCAGAGTAGCTCAAACTTCAAACCATGTTCAGTAGAATAGCTTAACCATGCTTAATTGCATCAACGATACACTCAACCACAGCCACTTTCATGAATATTAACTCAACCAAGATCCCTTCCATAAAGAATTAGCCAACCATGGACAAGAACAATAACTCAATGTCCAAACCATGGTCAATAGAGTTATATTCAAGCCATGGCCAATAGAATAACTCAACCATAGTTAATTAAATCAATAGTAAGTTGAACCATGTTCGCTTACATCAATACGAACTCAACCATGGCCCCTTGCATAAATAATTAGTGAACCAATGGTCATTAGAATAGCTCAACCATGATTAATTGCATCAATAGTAAACTCAACCATGGTCACTTGCATCAATATGAACTCAACCATAATCCCTTGCATAAAGAATTAGCCAATCAACCTTGGTCTATAAAATAGCTCAATCGTGGTCAATTCCATCAATAGAAAGCTCAATCATGGTTGCATGCATCAATATTAACTCAACCATGGTCCCTTCCATGAAGTATTAGCGAGCCATGGTCAAGTAAAGCTCAATGTTCAAACCTTGATCAATAGAATGGCTTAACCATGGTTACTTACATTAATATTTACTTAGCCTTGGTCACTTGCACAAAGAACTAGCCAACCCCAACTAGTAGAATAGCTCAAACTTCAAACCTTGGTCACAGTAGAATAGCTTAACCATTGTTAATAACATCAATGATAGACTCAACCATGCTCACTTGCATTAATATTAACTCTTGAATAGCTTAATCATTGTTAATAAAATCAATGATAGGCTCAACCATGCTCACTTGCATAAATATTAACTCTGACAGTCACTTGCATAAAGGATTAGCCAACCTCACTCAATCGAACATCTCAATCTTCGAACCATGATCAACACAATAGATTAAGCATGGCTGATTACATCAATGGTGCGCTCAACCATGGTCACTTGCATTAATATTAACTCAACATTAGTTACTTTCACAAAGAATCGTGGTCAATCCTTCAAATGTTCCTCACCCATATGGTCAATTGTTTCAAGGATAGCTCAACCATTGTCATTCCTAACTTGAAGAATAGCTTGTTTCTTCGAGGGTAGCTCAACCATGGTCATGTGAACAATAGTCCAACCATGATCATTTACATCAAGCATAGCTCAATCATGGTTACTTGCATCAAAAGCTAGTTTAATCATTGTTTCTTACAACCATGTCATAGCCTAAAGGTTGAAACTTGGGATCATGATTGTGAGGTTGTGAGTTCAAGTCTTGTGTTGAGTGCATCACTTGGTTGGAAACCCATGTCTATCGTTGGTCTATTCATGAAAGTCTAAGCTCTTATCCACTCAAACACTCCATTTATATTGGGGAAGGGCAGGAAGCAAGCTTTTCGAGTGAGCATTTAAGCGAGCTTTTTTTGGGCAACCTCCATTTCTTGTTCCACATATTCCGCATATTCCTCCTATTCTCTTATGCACATATCAAGCACCACTACTGCCCCTACTGCCACCACCATCTCCACCACCACCACCATTGCCACCACCACCACCTCCACCGTCGCCTCCACTACCACTGTCATTACCACCTCCACCGCTTCCACAACTACTGTCCCCTCCCATGTTTCTCCCCCCATGTTAATTAAGCTCTCTCTCTCTCTCTCTCTCTCTCTCTCTCTCTCTCTCTCTCTATCTATCTATCTATCTATCCCCCATCTTCCACCAATTATTCTCTCTCTATTTTCTCTCCTCCCCATCTCCCTCACTCACTCACTCACTCACTCTCACACACACACACACACACATACACATACACACTCTCTCTCTCCCTCTCTCTCACTTTTCTCTCACTTTCTTTTGAAAGGGAAGTGGAACCTAGGAGGAAGAAGCTTGGCAGTGAGAGCTATGGCGGATGGAGAGCAAGAGCCAAGAGAGAGAGAGACACAAAAGTGGGAACTCGAACAACCACAATGTGTGGCCGGGCCTTCCTTTATTCAAACTGTCACTAAAAGAATAAAGAATAAGTGACTGTGATGGGCGCCCGCCACGTGTAGTGTGCAATGGCGGGTACTGTCAGTGTAGTAATACATGGGCGGCTAGGCGGAGGCGCCTTTACTCCCAAGAACCTCCCACTTAAAGGCAAATCTGCCCCCAGTGAGAGAGAGAAAAAAGAAAAGACAGTACAACATGTACACATGTATAATAGGATGAGGAAAAAAACGTCATATCATCCAATGCCCATCAATCTCCTCAAGAAGGCAAAGTGCTCAATAGTGAGGCTCTTCGTGAGCAAGACTGCAAGATTCTGCTCAGTCGGAATCTTGACAAGGTCAACAAACCTGTCCTCAACGACCTCACGAATGAAGTGATACCTCACCTCAATATGTTTCGTCTTCGCATGGAAGACCGGATCTTGGCCAACTGAATGGCACTCATAGAATCCAAATGCAGTGTAGGCATAACATCTGTCGTACCAAGGTCTGCAATCAAATGGCCTAACCAGATAGCCTCCTTGCAAGCCTTTGTGGCTACAATATACTCGGCCTCTATAGTAGAAAGAGTCATACACTTCTACGCCCTGGACATCCAAGAGATAGCCTCTCCAGCATAAGTGAACACATAGCCAAAAGTGGACTTCCTATTATCTGCATGTCCTGCATAATCAGAGTCAGTGTACCCCATGACTCCTGTATCCTGGTTGCCATAATAAAGACATATATCTGTTGTGCCCTTCAGGTACCTCATGGTACCCTTCACGGCATCCCAATGTTTCTTGCCATGGTGTAGCCATATAACGTGCCACAACCCCAACTGCAAAATCAATATCTGAACGGGTGGCTATCATAGCATACATAAGACTGTCCATGGCTGATGCATAAGGAATCTTGGCCATCTCGGCCCTCTGCTCATCTGTCTATGGACAATCGGCCTATGAAACCTTCACATGAGAAGGTAATGGACAGCCAATAGGCTTAACATCCTGCACGCGGAAGCGCTCAAGGACTTTATGAATGTACTCCCTCTGTGACAGATAGAGTAGTCCCTAATATCTATATCGCGTAATGCGCATACTAAGTATATGAGAGGCGTGTTCCAAATCTTTCATCTTAAAGCTCTTCTTGAGCCGAGCCTTAAGAGCATCTAGCTCCTCATGAGCTGTCCCTACTAAAAGCATGTCATCCACATAGAGTACCAAAATCAGTAAAGAACCGTCATGGGCTTTCTTTGTGTATAAGCACGGATCCATAGCACTATGGCTGTAGCCCTATGACTCCATGAATGCATCAAATTTATGGTACCATTCCCTAGGTGCCTGCTTCAAGCCATATAGACTTTTCTTTAGCTTGCACACTAGGTGTTCCCTACGAGGGTCTGCAAAGCCCTTAGGCTGCTCTATGTAAATCTCATCATTCAAGTCCCCATGTAGAAAATCCGTCTTGATATCCATCTGGTACAAATCTAGGTCACGCTGTGCAACTAAGGCCAAGACTAAGCATAGGGTGGTCATCTTGACCACTGGAGAAAAGACTTCAACAAAATCAACACCATGCTCCTGCTTAAAACCCTTAGCAACCAATCGAGCCTTGTATGCCGGCTTGGGGTGTCCAGGGATACTTTTCAGCTTATACACCCACTTGCATGGCAAAGCCTTCTTACACTGAGGCAAGGAAACCAAATCCCAAGTCTGATTCTTATGCAATGATTCAAGCTCAGACTGCATAGCCCTCTCCCAAGAGTGACAATCACCCCTACGCATAGCCTCATCATAAGTGAGAGGCTCTCCTACATCTATAACCAATACATAATCCATAGAGGGTGCAAAACGGTTAGGAGGTCGTCTATCTCTAGTAGAATGCCTCAACCCAGGCTCTGATGCCCGACCAACATCATGTCTAACATCAGCATGTCCAGCATCTAGGCCATGAGCATCAAGTGATGTTGCACGCTGTCTAGCTGGCCGTGGAGCAAGCTGAATGGGAGCAGGTGGCTTCTTTTGAAAGATAACTCTGCGTACTTCAACCACTTTCTCAGGTTGCATATGCATTTTGTCCTCATGAAAGATGACATCATGGCTGCAGATCACTTTCCGTGCATGCAGATCCCATAGACAGTAACCTATCTCTCCTGCATCTTCATAGCCAATGAAAATGCATTTGACACTTTTAGGATCCAGCTTATTGTGTTTGTCCTTGGACACATGGCAGAATGCCTCACATCCAAAGACATGCAAATGATCATAAGAGGGAGGCTTGCCTACCCATACCTCCTCTGCAACCTGAAAGTCAATGCCACTGCTAAGCGACCTGTTAATGAGATGCACTGCAGTAGTAACTGCCTCAGCCCAAAAGTGCCGCAGTAAGCCAGCCTGGCTAAGCATGCTACGGACCCTTTCCTGAATGGTCATATTCATGTGTTCAGCCATACCATTCTGGGGTGGGGTGTAAGGGGAGATCAATTGACGCTTAATACCCCGCTCATCATAAAACTGCTCAAAAGCACGTGATACATCCCCATTATCTAACCTTAGGTATTTGAGCCTTTTCCCAGACTGGTTCTCTGCCAATGCAAGCCAACATTGAAATGTGTCTAAGACATCAGATTTTCTCTTTATGGGATAAGCCCAAACCTTACGTGAGTAATCATCTATGAAAGTAACAAAGTACTTCGCCCCACCAAGTGATTGACAAGGCATGGGCCCACATACATCTAAGTGCACAAGAGCCAAGGGCTCACCCATGCGTTTCTTACCAAACCTTTTATGTGTATTTCTAGTCTGCCTTCCATACAAACAATGATCACAAGAATCAAAATTCAAAGAGTCAAAAGGCGGAAGATACTGCAAAGCACTGAGCATTTTCATTCCTTTAAGAGACATATGCCCCAAAGGAGTATGCCAAAGGGATACATGGGGAATAGAACCCACAGACAAAACATGATCCAATGTAGCGCCAAATACAAGTAAGGGATAGAGGCTGCTAGACTTGGCACCTCTGTTGAGATATTGAGCTCCACTCGTGATACGCCAGGGTGACCGTTGTGTATTTATGTCACCGACTTGTCAGTTGCAGACGCGGTTGGTACACCGCCCATGAATAATAGCTACATGATAGCTATCCTTATCTACTCTAGTTTGTAGCTCAGTTAGTATGCCACCTTAGTTAGTTGAGTTTGGTTTTGAGACCCATATATAGGGTTCTTCTATTTCTTTGTACTAGAGTTCTTTTCGCTTACACAACTAAGAAGAGGAAAACTGTTTTCAGCCTCCACCCTTGTGTGTATTCCCCCATTGTGCAAGCAAGAAAGCTTCAAGTGAGACTCCTTCCTTCTCTCCCACAATCTTGACATGGTATCAGAGCCTTGTTCATGGTAAGGAGCTCAAGAAAGCAAGCCAAGCTCGCGGTGTTCTGGTAAGAGGAGCAGTGTTGCTTTCATTTTCTGTTTTGGGAGCAGATCTCTGCAGGTAGCACAGCCGGAAAGTACAGGAGTGCATTGTCTCAGGTTGAGACGCCCTTCCCGGTGAAGCAAGAGGGTAGTATATGCTGCGGGCGAGGCTTTAGCCCTCGGCGACCTTGTTTTTTTGATTTGAGGCCATTTCGGGGCCTGTTTTGGAGGCGGAAGTTTTTTGCACGCACTCAGGAAAAGGCCCAGTTTTATGCTGTGCAGCCACTGTTCTACAGGTCGGTGAAAAGTTACTGTAGAAATTGCATCGTATGCTTGTGCGCAGAGACATTGGGAGTTACACAATCATCCCTGTTGCATGTTGATGCAAAATCGTCACTAGGAAGTGACTGTGTGGTCAAATACCACTTTCGTCAGTTTTGCAGATTTGCCTTTGTGAGGCTGAAGCTGTGTTCTTTGCAGTGACAGAATTTTTTTCAGTGTTCTGTAATGGCGTCTGATTCTCTCTCACAGATTGTCACTGAAAAGCTTGACAAGAACAACTTCCAAGCATGGAAGTTTAGAATGACGAATTTCCTTATGGGAAAAGGATATTGGGAATTTGTTGCAGGAAATGAAGAAGAACCAGTTCTTCCTGATGTTCCCAATCAACAGCAAATGCAGGCATTTAAAGCATGGCATGAGAGAGCCAGGAAAGTTATGTATTGGCTGTCTATCAGCATTTCAGACTCTATGATTGTGCATATTCAGGATGCAAGTACGCCAAAGGAGGCATGGGATACTTTGTCAAAAATGTATAGCACAAATACGCAAGCCAGGAAAATGCAGCTCAAGCAAGAGTTGCATAATGTGCAAAGAGAAAGTATGAGCATCAATGACTACCACATGAAGGTGAAGAAGATTGCAGATGCACTTGCTTCCATTGGGTCGCCAGTGGAAGATGATGATTTAGTTTCCGTGACCTTGAATGGTCTAGGAAAGGATTATGCACAGTTCCGAACATCCATTTCCGTCCGTGAAAGATTTCCTGATTTTGAGGAGTTGATTGCTCTTCTAATTTCTGAGGAGCAGAGAAATGGTGGTGCATCTTCTTCAGGAGGAACTTCAAAAGAAGCTGTCTTCTACTCAAATGCTGGAAGAGGTAGAGGCAGAGGTAGAGGAGGCCGATATGGAGGCCGTGGTAGAAATCAGAACATGCAGCAAACTCAAGAAAACCAGTCCTATGGAGGAGGATGTGGTAACTCTAGAGGCAGGGGAAGCCAAAGAGGTCGTGGTGGATGGCAAAGAGGCCAAAATGCAAATAGTAATGTTGAATGCTACTACTGTGGTAAAATGGGTCATATGGCTAAAGATTGTTATAAAAAGCAGAATGACATCATGAATGGAAAATTGCAACAAGGGAATTATGCATCTTCTAGTAGACAGGGTGATGACAGAAATGAGCATTTGTTCATGGTGCAGCACATGAACAATTTTGTGACAAGTGCAGAAGAAAGCAACGATGTGTGGTATGTTGACTCAGGTGCATCAAACCACATGACAGGTCATGCAGAATGGATGGAGGATGCAAGGAAAATGGAAAGACCAAGATTTGTGGAGACTAGTGATGATACTGCACATCCTATTGTGCAGATTGGAAAAATTCCTTTGTCTATGCAGGATGGGAAAAAGAAATACTTGTCCGATGTATTTCATGTCCCGAATATCACCAAGAATCTGGTTTCTGTTGGTCAAATGGTTGAGTAGGGCTTGCAGGTCAGATTTAATCCTCATGGATGCTTTGTTGAGGATATGAAAAATAAAGGTCGCTTGATAGCAAAAGGAAAGAAGAAGGGCAGAATGTTTACGTTGGATGCAGACATGCCTGAATTGAGTGCAGCAATGTTTGCACATGGGACCGGTGTAGTTGCAGATATTGATATCTGGCATAAACGCATTGGTCATGTTAATGTACAGCGACTTAATTCAATGCAGGCCCAAAATATTGTTGCAGGATTGCCCAAATTCAAGGTTGCAGAAATGCATAAGGTATGTGAAGCCTGTCAGTTTGGAAAACAGGCAAGGAAACCATTTCCTAGACATGTTCAAGAGAGTGAGAAGCCATTGGAATTAATCCACTCTGATGTGTGGACAACTAAAGCTGCATCTCTTGGAGGCTGTCATTATTTTGTCAGTTTTATTGATGACTATAGCAGAAAAGTTTGGGTGTATTTTATGAAAAAGAAAAGTGAAGTTTTTGGGCATTTCAAAACTCTTAAAGCTATGGTTGAAAAAGAAACAGGCCTGCAAATAAAATGCCTAAGGTCAGATGGAGGGGGAGAGTACCTCTCAAATGAGTTTGCAAGGTTCCTGCAGGAGCATGGCATAAAGCAGCAATATTCATGCAGTCATACCCCACAACAAAATGGAGTTGCAGAAAGGAAAAACAGGCATATTGGAGAGGTATCTCGTGCCATGCTCAATGAAAAAGACCTGCCAGATTTTTATTGGGTTAAAGCAGTTGCTACAGCAGTCTATATAATGAACAGGACTCCCACTGCAGTAATACATGGGATGACTCTAGAGGAGAGGTATACTGGTAGGAAACCAAATATTTCTCATTTGAAAATTTTTGGTTGCATTGCCTATGTACATGTGCCAGATGAGTTGAGATCCAAGTTGGATCCAAAAGCTGAGAAGTGCATCTTTATTGGTTACTCTCTGCAGCAGCAAAAAGGGTATAGATGCTATAACCCTTCTACTCGTAAGTTTACAGTGAGCAGAGATGTTTTTTTTGATGAGATGAGTAGCTGGTATAAACCAGTAAATGTGATTGATGATGTAGATGCACAAAATGGTAATGCTGCACAGAATTCACAGCAGCAGTCACAAAATATTAGTGGACCTGGAGCGTCCTCTAGCAGTGGTTCACATTCTTCGCCATGGACAAGCAGATTGAGATTAGGAGAATCTTCTCAAATTAATGCAGATAGTGGTATGCAGGTATCACGAAAAGGAAAAGAGAAGGTTGATCAGCCCATGTTTGATGTGAATGCAGGTCACTCTTATGTGGATGGTGAATCCAGTGGCTCAGAACAGAGCATTGATGATGAGTTGGGTATTCCTTCTATTGTTACACCTGGAGTAAGGAAGACCAGGGATGTTTTGAGAGCACCTGGGAGTGAACCTATCTTGCGCAGGTCTACGAGAGCTAGGTATCTTGTGGATAGGCTGAAATATGATGGATTTACAGCCATTCACTATGCATATATGGTTAAAGTGATACAGGAACCAGAACCCACTTCTTTTGAGCAAGCCATGGGAAAAGAAAAATGGGAGAAAGCCATGGATGAAGAAATGGATGCCTTGGAAGCAAATACTACATGGGAATTGGTACCTTTGCCTAAAGGTAAAAATGCAATTGGCTGTAAGTGGGTTTATAAGGTGAAGCACAATGCAGATGGTTCTGTGAACAGATACAAGGCAAGATTAGTAGTCAAGGGGTATGCACAAACATATGGCATTGACTATGAAGAAACATTCAGTCCGGTTGCAAGGATGGCAACCGTAAGAGCAGTCATTGCTATGGCTGCATCAAAGGGATGGTCTTTACATCAGATGGATGTAAAGAATGCCTTCTTGCATGGTGATTTGCAAGAAGAGGTCTATATGGAGCATCCACCAGGTTATGTGCATGCTGTTCATCCTGAGTTTGTTTGCAGGTTGAAGAAAGCCTTGTATGGCTTGAAGCAAGCACCTAGAGCATGGTCTGACAAGATAGGACAGTATCTTGTCACTATTGGCTTTCAGATTTCCAAGGCAGATTTCTCACTCTATGTGAGAAAAACAGAGAAATGTATTATGCTGCTTGTCATTTATGTTGATGATTTGATTATGACAGGTGACAGTGATGAAGATATCCTTCATGTGAAAATGCTATTGAAGTAGAAGTTTGAGATGAAGGATTTGGGAGAGCTGCGTTATTTCTTGGGCATTGAGGTGATTAGATCACCAAGTGGGATACAGCTCTTGCAGAGGCAGTATGGATTGGACATGCTGTCCAAATATGGGATGACAGGCTGTAAGCCTATTTCAGTTCCTTTGGAGCAAAATGTGAAGCTGAGTACAGATACAGGTGAGCTTCTAGAAGACCCTACTATGTACAGACGCATAGTAGGAAGTTTAATTTATATGACTATTACCAGGCCAGATTTGAGCTATGCTGTTGGATTGGTAAGTCAGTTTATGCAGGCTCCAAGGAAACCACATTTGGATGCGGCTAGACACATACTCAGGTATGTGAAGTCCACATTGCAGTATGGACTATTTTATGAGACTGGGTTCAGATACAGTTGCATGGATACACTGATGCTCATTGGGCTGGTAGTATTTCTGATAGACGATCTACCAGTGGATATGTGTTCTCTTTTGGGAGTGCTACAGTCACTTGGAGCAGCAAGAAACAGCCTACAATTGCCTTGTCGAGCACAGAGGCTGAGTACAGGGGTGCAGCAATGGCTGCATGTGAGGTAGCTTGGTTGCATAAGCTACTTTATGATATGCATCAGTCTACAGATGGGCCAGTTGTCATTTATTGTGACAACATGAGTAGTATACACTTGGCAAATAACCCAGTCTATCATGCTAGAACAAAGCACATTGAGGTGCATTATCACTATGTGCGAGAGAGGGTTTTACTAGGTCTTATTGATCTAGTTTATGTCAGCACAGAGGATCAGGTAGCTGACATATTCACGAAGGCATTGGGCGCAGAGAAGCTGTGCAAGTTCAGAGACCTGGTTGGTGTGCAGGAATTGGGATTGCGCTCGAGGGGGAGTGTTGAGATATCGAGCTCCACTCGTGATACGCCAGGATGACCGTTGTGTATTTATGTCACCGACTTGTCAATTGCAGACGCGGTTGGTACACCGCCCATGAATAATAGCTACATGATAGCTATCCTTATCTACTCTAGTTCGTGGCTCAGTTAGTATGGCACCTTAGTTAGTTGAGTTTGGTTTTGAGACCCATATATAGGGTTCTTCTATTTCTTTGTACTAGAGTTCTTTTCGCTTACACAACTAAGAATAGGAAAACTGTTTTCAGCCTCCACCCTTGTGTGTATTCCCCCATTGTGCAAGCAAAAAAGCTTCAAGTGAGACTCCTTCCTTCTCTCCCACAATCTTGACAACCTCTTGCAAGTATAAGCTACCACAGTAATCTTCCATGCATAGTCTCCAAAAGACACAAAATACCTTACATCATCAAGCTATCCAACTGACATAAGGCTACGAGTCAATATAGGTACATGGCATACATCATGCAAAACAAAAGAACTACTAGAAGGAAACTACAGCCTAACATCTCCCATGCCCACAATGTCAAGAGATCTGTCATCACCAAGACGCACAGAACCAGACATGGTACGATAGGTATAAAACCAATCTCTACAGGGTATCACATGAAAGGACGCACCCGAATCCAAGAGCCAGCACTGCGCATACATAGAATGTATCTCAGAATTCTGTAAGGCATCGCATGAAGAAGCTACAAGTATGTAATCATCATCTGAATCAGTAGTCTGCATGACATTAACCTCTTCTATCTTCACATTGGACTTTGCAGGTACAATACTGCGCTCAGAAGACTTTTCCTGCACTTTTTCTTTTCCCTTTTCCTTGCGCTTATCATCGCGCATTTTATGGCACTACGGCCTAATATGTCCTGCTTTTCCACAATAATGACAGGTAAGATCAGACTTCCACCCATTGGACTTACTGCGACCACGTGACTTGGACCTAGACTTCTGAGAGTCCCTGCCCTTATGATCATTATCATGCCTGCCATGTCTGCCGCCTCTAACGGTCAATGCATGTGAAGAGCGGGAAGCATCATTGTTTCTCCTGTTGATTTCCTCAGTCAATAAAGCACTCTTAGCATCCTTGATTTTCAGCCCATCAATCTTGTTCGTGCATATGGCACTACGGAATACATCCCATGATTCAGGCAAGGTGCCAAACAAAAACAACGAGTGCAAGTTGTCTTTAAACTCAATACCCTGTGACAACAGACTCTTCATGATAGCATGAAATTGACTGAAATGAGATGAAAGGGAGGTCCCCTCCATGCGAAGGTCCATTAACTACTTTAGCCAGTACATCTATGATGCAGGACTCTGCTGCGCATAGAGCTCCTGAATCTTCTCCCATAAATCCCATACATTCTGATTCTCATCTTCAACAACATTATGATGGACCTCTTCTGAGAGTGACAAAATAATTGTAGACTTGCATAGCTCATCAACTTCCATCCAAACATCATCATCCATATCCTCAGGTTTAACACCCTTAAAATGCAAGGGTTTAATCTGCAACTTTTGTACCAAAACCTGCCATATTTGAGACTTCCAATACCCATAGTTGGTACCATCCAACTTGGCGATGTTGAAGAGAGCTGTGTCTTTCAAATGACTAGCCATATTGTCCCAAATCAAAGCAAAAAAGCAAAATTTCAGGTTGTTATAATTAGCAAAAAATGCATAAAACCACTGCTAAAATTGGCTGAAAGGGTGGATTTCACCAAGAGAAGCACTTGTCCACCAAATATGACCAAGATAACATCAAATATAAGCATTACCCTCATAGAAGTGCTCAAAATCTGTAGATTTCAGCTTGATGTAATAAATGACACCAGTATGTAAACCTGTCCCAAAATGAAGCAATCATTGATACATATGTCACTGCAACTGCCAGGTAGCAAGAAACATCCAACAATGGATTTCCAAGGGCAAGAAGGTACCAAGAACTGTCAAATCAATCCTTGTCAGGCAAGAGACATCTCATAGGTCTAGAAATCATGCATGTAATGGGTCTCGAGGTAAGAGAAGAGACCAAGCACAAGCACAATTGATAGAGCAAGAAGCTCAATACATAACCATCCAAGATGCATACAAAACTGACAAACTTGTGACAAAGATAGGTGCCTACCCCAATCGGCGTATCAAATCAGCCCACTACAAACAAACTACAAACATAAAGCTCTCAAGAGAGCAAATGCATGTAACTGTTCCACAAGCTCAAGTCATCTGTAAATAAGACTCTGTGTACATCCGAATATACCAAGAGGCTCCTACTAGAAGTGAAGTCAAATGCAAAGAGAGCAAGCAACCTTTTAATACATCAAATACATAGCATCAGACTGTTGAGATATCGAGCTCCACTCGTGATATGCCAGGGTCACCGTTGTGCATTTATGTCACCGACTTGTTAGCTGTAGATGCGGTTGGTACACCGCCCATGAATAATAGCTAGATGACAGCTATCCTTATCTACTCTAGTTCGTGGCTCAGTTAGTATGCCACATTAGTTAGTTGAGTTTGGTTTGAGACCCATATATAGGGTTCTTCTATTTCTATGTACTTGAGTTCCTTTTGGCTTACACAACTAAGAAGAGGAAAACTGTTTTCAGCCTCCACCTGTGTGTGTATTCCCCCATTGTGCAAACAAGAAAGCTACAAGTGAGACTCCTTCCTTCTCTCCCACAATCTTAACATGGTATCAGAGCCTTGTTCATGGTAAGGAGCTCAAGAAAGCAAACCAAGTTCGCAGTGTTCTGGTAAGAGGACCAGTGTTGCTTTCATTTTTTTGTTTTGGGAGCAAGTCTCTGCAGGTAGCACAGCCAAAAAGTGCAAGAGTGCATTGTCTCAGATTGAGACGCCCTTCGCGGTGTAGCAAGAGGGCAATATATGTTGCAGGTAAGAGCTTTAGCCCTTGGTTACTCTATTTTTTTTATTTGAGGCCATTTCGGGGCCTATTTTGGAGGCGGAAGTTTTCTGCACGCACTCAGGAAAAAGCCCAGTTTTATGCTGTGCGACCACTGTTCTACAGATTAGTGAAAAGTTACTGTAGAAATTGCATCATATGCCTATGCGCAGAGACATTGGGAGTTACAAAATCATCCTTGTTGCCTGTTGATGCAAAATTGTCACTAGGAAGTGACTGTGTGGTCAAATACCACTTTCGCCAGTTTTGCAGATTTGCCCTTGTGGGGCTGAAGCTGTGTTCTTTGCAGTGATAGAATTTTTTGCAGTGTTCTGTAATGGCGTCTGATTCTCTTTCACAGATTGTCACTGAAAATCTTAACAAGAACAACTTCCAAGCATAGAAGTTTAGAATGACGAATTTCCTTATGGGAAACGGATATTGGGAACTCATTGCAAGAAATGAAGAAGAACCAGTTCTTCCTGATGTTCCCAATCAACAACAAATGCAGGCATTTAAAGCATGGCATGAGAGAGCCAAGAAAGTTATGTACTGGCTGTCTATCAGCATTTCAGACTATGATTGTGCATATTCAAGATGCAAGTACGCCAAAGGAGGCATGGGATACTTTGTAAAAAATGTATAGCACAAATACGCAAGCCAGGAAAATGCAGCTCAAGCAAGAGTTGCACAATGTGCAAAGAGAAAATATGAGCATCAATGACTACCACATGAAGGTGAAGAAGATTGCAGATGCACTTGCTTCCATTGGGTCGCCAGTGGAAGATGATGATTTAGTTTCTGTGACCTTAAATGGTCTAGGAAATGATTATGCACAGTTCCGAACATCCATTTCCGTCCGTGAAAGATTTCCTGATTTTGAGGAGTTGATTGCTCTTCTAATTTCTAAGGAGCAGAGAAATGGTGGTGCATCTTCTTCAGGAGGAACTTCAAAAGAAGCTGTCTTCTACTCAAATGCTGGAAGAGGTAGAGGCAGAGGTAGAGGAGGCCGATATGGAGACCGTGGTAGAAATCAGAATATGTAGCAAACTCAAGAAAACCAGTCCTATGGAGGAGGACGTGGTAACTCTAGAGGCAGGGGGAGCCAAAGAGGTCGTGGTGGATGGCAAAGAGGCCAAAATGCAAACACTAATGTTGAATGCTACTACTGTGGTAAAATGGGTCATATAGCTAAAGACTGCTATAAAAAGCAGAATGACATCATGAATGGAAAATTGCAACAAGGGAATTATGCATCTTCTAGTAGACAGGGTAATGACAGAAATGAGCATTTGTTTATGGTGCAGCACATGAACAATTCTGTGACAAGTGCAGAAGAAAGCAACGATGTATGGTATGTTGACTCAGGTGCATCAAACCACATGACAGGTCATGCAAAATGGATGGAGGATGCAAGGAAAATGGAAAAACCAGGATTTGTGGAGTCTGGTGATGATACTGCACATCCTATTGTGCAAATTGGAAAAATTCCTTTGTCTATGCAGGATGGGAAAAAGAAATACCTGTCCGATGTATTTCATGTCCCGAATATCACCAAGAATCTGGTTTCTATTGGTCAAATGGTTGAGCAGGGCTTGCAGGTCAGATTTAATCCTCATGGATGCTTTGTTGAGGATATGAAAATAAAAGGTCGCTTGATAGCAAAAGGAAAGAAGAAGGGCAGAATGTTTACATTGGATGCAGACATGCCTGAATTGAGTGCAGCAATGTTTGCACATGGGACCGGTGTAGTTGCAAATATTGATATCTGGCATAAACGCATTGGTCATGTTAATGTACAACGACTTAAATCAATGCAGGCCCAAAATATTGTTGCAGGATTGCCTAAATTCAAGGTTGCAGAAATGCATAAGGTATGTGAAGCCTGTCAATTTGGAAAACAGGCAAGGAAACCATTTCCTAGACATGTTCAAGAGAGTAAGAAGCCATTGGAATTAATCCATTCTGATGTGTGGACTACTAAAGCTGCATCTCTTTGAGGCTATTATTATTTTGTCACTTTTATTGATGACTATAGCAGAAAAGTTTGGGTGTATTTTATGAAAAAGAAAAGTGAACTTTTTGGGCATTTCAAAACTCTTAAAGCTATGGTTGAAAAAGAAATAGGCCTGCAAATAAAATGCCTAAGGTCAGATGGAGGGGGAGAGTACCTGTCAAATGATTTGCAAGGTTCCTGCAGGAGCATGGCATAAAGCAACAATATTCATGCAGTCATACCCCACAACAAAATGGAATTGCAGAAAGGAAAAACAGGCATATTGGAGAGGTATCTCGTGCCATGCTCAATGAAAAAGACTTGCCAGATTTTTATTGGGCTGAAGCAATTGCTACAGCAGTCTACATAATGAACAGGACTCCCACTGCAGCAATACGTGGGATGACTCCAGAGGAGAGGTATACTGGTAGGAAACCAGATATTTCTCATTTGAAGATTTTTGGTTACATTGCTTGTGTTCATGTGCCAGATGAGTTGAGATCCAAGTTGGATCCAAAAGCTGAGAAGTGCATCTTTATTGGTTACTCTCTGCAGCAGCAGAAAGGGTATAGATGCTATAACCCTTCTACTCGTAAGTTTACAGTGAGCAGAGATGTTGTTTCTGATGAGATGAGTAGCTAGTATAAACCAGTAAATGTGATTGATGATGTAGATGCACAAAATGGTAATGTTGCACAGAATTCACAGCAGTAGTCACAAAATATTAGTGGACCTGGAGTGTCCTCTAGCAGTGGTTCGTATTCTTCGCTATGGACAGGCAGATTGAGATCAGGAGAATCTTCTCAAAGCAATGCAGATAGTGGTATGCAAGTATCATGAAAAGGAAAAGAGAAGGTAGATCAGCCCATGTTTGATGTGAATGCAGGTCACTCTTATGTGGATGGTGAATCCAGTGGCTCAGAACAGAGCATTGATAATGAGTTGGGTATTCCTTCTATTGTTACACCTGGAGTAAGGAAGACCAGGGATGTTTTGAGAGCACCTGGGAGTGAGCCTACTTTGCGTAGGTCTACCAGAGCTAGGTATCCTGTGGATAGGCTGAAATATGATGGATTTACAGCCATTCACTATGCATATATGGTCAAAGTGATACAGGAACTAGAACCCACTTCTTTTGAGCAAGCCATGGGAAAAGAAAAATGGGAGAAAGCCATGGATGAAGAAATGGATGCCTTGAAAGAAAATGCTACATGGGAATTGGTACCTTTGCCTAAAGATAAGAATGCAATTGGTTGTAAGTGGGTTTATAAGGTGAAACACAATGCAGATGGTTCTGTGAATAGATACAATGCAAGATTAGTAGTCAAGGGGTATGCACAAACATATGGCATTGATTATGAAGAAACATTTAGTCCGGTTGCAAGGATGGCAACCGTAAGAGCAGTCATTGCTATGGCTGCATCAAAGGGATGGTCTTTACATCAGATGGATATAAAGAATGCCTTCTTGCATGGTGATTTGCAAGAAGAGGTCTATATGGAGCAACCACCAGGTTATATGCATGCTGTTCATCCTGAGTTTGTTTGCAGGTTGAAGAAAGCCTTGTATGGCTTGAAACAAGCACCTAGAGCATGGTCTGACAAGATAGGACAGTATCTTGTCACTATTGGCTTTCAGATTTCCAAGGCAGATTTCTCACTTTATGTGAGAAAAACAGAGAAAGGTATTATGCTACTTGTCATTTATGTTGATGACTTGATTATGACAGGTGATAGTGATGAAGATATCCTTCATGTGAAAATGCTATTGAAGTAGAAGTTTGAGATGAAGGATTTGGGAGAGCTGCGTTATTTCTTGGGCATTGAGGTGATTAGATCACCAAGTGGGATACGGCTCTTGCAGAGGCAGTATGGATTGGACATGCTGTCCAAATATGGGATGACAGGCTTTAAGCCTATTTCAGTTCCTTTGGAGCAAAATGTGAAGTTGAGCACAGATGCAGGTGAGCTTCTCGAAGACCCTACTATGTACAGACGCATAGTAGGAAGTTTGATTTATATGACTATTACCAGGCCAGATTTGAGCTATGCTGTTGGATTGGTAAGTCAGTTTATGCAGGCTCCAAGGAAACCACATTTGGATGCGGCTAGACGCATACTCAGGTATGTGAAGTCCACATTGCAGTATGGACTATTTTATGAGACTGGGGTTCAGATACAGTTGCATGGATACACTGATGCTGATTGGGCTGGTAGTATTTCTGATAGATGATCTACCAGTGGATATGTGTTCTCTTTTGGGAGTGCTACAGTCACTTGGAGCAGCAAGAAACAGCCCACAGTTGCCTTGTCGAGCACAGAGGCTGAGTACAGGGGTGCAGCAATGGCTGCATGTGAGGTAGCTTGGTTGCATAATCTACTTTATGATATGCATCAGCCTACAGATGGGCCAGTTGTCATTTATTGTGACAACATGAGCAGTATACACTTGGCAAATAACCCATTCTATCATGCTAGAACAAAGCACATTGAGGTGCATTATCACTATGTGCGGGAGAGGGTTTTACTAGGTCTTATTGATCTAGTTTATGTCAGCACAGAGGATCAGGTAGCTGACATATTTACGAAGGCATTGGGCACAAAGAAGCTGCGCAAGTTCAGAGACCTGCTTGGTGTGTAGGAATTGGGATTGAGCTCGAGGGGGAGTGTTGAGATATTGAGCTCCACTCGTGATATGCCAGGGTGACCGTTGTGCATTTATGTCACCGACTTGTTAGCTGTAGATGCGGCTGGTACACCGCCCATGAATAATAGCTAGATGACAACTATCCTTATCTACTCTAGTTCGTGGCTCAGTTAGTATGCCACCTTAGTTAGTTGAGTTTGGTTTGACACCCATATATAGGGTTCTTCTATTTCTATGTACTTGAGTTCCTTTTGGCTTACACAACTAAGAAGAGGAAAACTGTTTTCAGCCTCCACCTGTGTGTGTATTCCCCCATTGTGCAAACAAGAAAGCTACAAGTGAGACTCCTTCCTTCTCTCCCACAATCTTGACACAGACATGCCAAATCCCAGTAGGGTACATCCGGAGCATAAATCTCAAGCTATCTCAGACCCGTAAAGCATAAGCCTGAAAAAATTCAAAGAGCATGTAACTGACAACCAAAGGGAATGCCCAGTAGATCCAAAATGCTCAAATATATCTGAAGATAAAGCTCCAAGTAATTGTCAAGCACGGGCAAATCAAATGGCATCCATATCTGACCAAGGCATAAATGCAAGAAACCTACATGTCAAGCAATGACAATAGGCATAGACCGGTCCAAAGCATGCCAATTGAAGCCAAATGCCAGTGAAGAACAACCAAGTGAGCTTAATACAAGCTCAAAAGCATTCTAGAACCAAGAAGAAGCATTTGACAACCTCCAAATACATCGGTATGATCATTCAAACCTCCAAGAAGCACCCCGTATCCATGAACCAATGCATACACCAAGTAAATGAGCTTCAGTCCACTATATTATAGCAAGCAATTTACTATTAAATGAAGCTCAAACAGTGCTCAAATCTGCTCCAAATCAGTCCCAAAGCATAGACATAGCATCCCATAACATTCGGGTATCACTGGGCATCAGTAGGCATCAAACGGGCAATGCCAAGAAGCATTAAATAGTAAATGTCAAGTGCTGCCCTATTTTAACAGTCTTGGGATTGTGTATACAGCAAAGGGCTGAAGGGGGAAGCACTCGAATCGATCACTGAGAGTCAAGCACCAATGTCGAGGAGTCAAGAAATGCTTGGGAAGGTTGCCAAGAGTGCCGGGGAAGCCGAGGAGGAGCAAGGAAATGCCGGGGAGCAGATCAGCCCAGCCTCCTAAAAATGTGCCGAAAATTGCACTGGTTGTTCTTGGGGGCTGGGGAATCTACAACAGCCCTCGGGGACACTTGGCAAGGTCAAGGGGCATTCCAATGCAGCCCGAGAAGAAGCCAATGAAGGTCTGAAAGCTCAGGGAGGAGGCGGGAGATCAAAGCCATTGAAGCTCGGGTTGAAGCTCTTCAAATCCAGGCTGAAGAGAATGTCAGGCAAGCTCCAATGCCTTTGCTCTGATACCAGTGGAAAGGGAAGTGAAACCTAGGAGGAAGAAGCTTGGCGGTAAGAGCTATGGCGGATGGAGAGCAAGAGCCAAGAGAGAGAGACTCAAAAGTGGGAACTCCAACAACCACAATGTGTGGCCAAGCCTTCCTTTATTCAAACTGTCATTAAAAGAATAAATAATAAGTGACTGTGACGGGCACCCGCCACCTATAGTGTGCAGTTGGCGGGTACTATCAGTGTAGTAATACACGGGCGGCTAGGTGGAGGTGCATTTACCCCCAACATCTTTCTATCTTCTTATGTTGCTTACAAATACATATACATCCACTCTCTCTCTATCCCTCTTTCCTTTCCTCCTCTCTCTCTCTCTCTCTCTCTCTCAAATATAGCAACTAAATAAAGCAACTAATGAATATTAGATCAGAGAGCACTAGACCAAATAAGCATTTCCTCTCTTTCTCTCCTTCTTACACTCACTCACTCACTCACTCACACACACACTCTCTCTCTCTCAAAGACACACACACACACTCTCTCTCTCACACATACAAAGACACACACACACACACACACGCTCTCTCTCTCTCTCACTCACACAAAGACACACACACACACACACTCTCTCTCTCACTCTCAAATATCAACCTCTCTCTCTCTCTCCCCTCTCTCTCTCTCACTCTAAATTGGTAACTTCTCTCTCTCCCCCTCTTAATTTTGCAAGGGTCATCCATCCGTTTTTCACAACTCTTTTATTATTACAAGGGTCAAGGGTTTGCATGAGGTAAATTATCTTAAACACTTTTAGCTATTAATATCAAGACGAAAAGAATATCACATTGTTATCCCACATACATATATACATTCGCATACCTCTCACTTTTATGTGCATGATTTGATATTATATCTTGATATATCACTTCCATTGTTGTGCACACATAAGCAAAACTACATTGCACATGTTTTCGCTACTGTCAATCAAGAATTATTGTGTGAACTTACTACAAGAGGATAGGGTATCAAATAGTTTGTTACACTCACTGCAATAACGTGCGATATCTATTATTTTTCACTTTGTTCAAATAGTTAATATCGAGACAACAATATTACCTGATTGTTACTCAATCCACTGTGTACATATACATTCACATGCATGCATGTTTCTACACTCCACCCTTCCCTAGATATTTTGCATGTGTTGTGTTTACACATCTTGCAGTATTGCAATTGAGCGAATGCCTATACAGAATCTCCTTCACTTGCACATTCCTCTCTCTTTCTCCTCTTCCCTCTCATCCTCATTTTATTGCACTTGTAAATTAAAATAATCTAATAATTTTGAAAGCACATATTCATCATGCACATCAAATATCAATCGAGTTCCATTGCTGGGGGTGGAATTGGTGATCCCTAACAAAGTCTAGAACTGAACCACAGAAGCACACTAGCTCAGTCAAGTAGGAAAGCATGCGCTCCAGAAGGATAGTGTCCATGGGGTTTCCCTCAAATGGGGGTGGGAATATTAAAGGTGTTGAGTGGGTTCATTAGCATCTTCTCCATGCTATCATCCATAAATAGTGTTGTTGTTGGGCTAAAGTGCAACCAATCAATGCCATCAAAACATTTCATGAAAACGGGCTTTGTGTAACTCCTTCTGGCAGAAGTTGTTGTGGGAGTTGCTCTGCACTTTCCTTGTCCATATTGGAATACAAAGGTTGGTGCTTGCTTTGACGACTTCACACATTCACTTCTAACCAATTGGAGTAGCTCACTTAAGTTGTCTTCCTTCATGGAGCTCCAGATGGCAATTTCAAACAACGTAGATATTTCCTTCAAAAACCTAGCAAGCCCTAGCCGCAAAATCACCCAATACATGCCCACTTCTAGGGGCTTCATTGGTAACGATCCCTTTTGCTTTGGTCACCTATGTATAGAAGCACCCCATTCTCGTTGAACACGATTAATTTTTAGGTTGTGGGAGGTAGTTGTACATGCACAAGTGGAAGGGTGAGCACCCATGTATTGGTATGACGAAAAAGAACAATGTTACAATCAAATATTGTACAAATTTATGTAAACATGTTACCTTTTCTCTTAGATATCTTCCATCTTCGGCAAAGCAATATAGACATGCAATTAGTCTATTGGAATTTAGCACTATTGATGTAAAGACACCACATCCCACATTGCAATCTAAAATGGTGTCCCCTTCTTTTGTGTATGTCTACAAGAATGAGCTCCAAAAAGCCCTACCACGTTGCATGCCACCTACAGTATTTGGTAGTCATATAACGGATCAGGAATCTACTAAAGGTTTACAAAACATATCTATAATATTTTAACAACGTTGGATCTCCTATTGACCTCTCATTGGGGATCCTGATGTATCTCGCACCCACTCATTTGCAGTTAATGTCATCTTTTGTAAACTCTAGAGAGATGATTCCATTGTAAGCGATATTTGAATGCATGTACGCTAGAATATATAGCACATGTACTTGCATTTAAAGATTGAAATACTAATTTTAGTAATTATACTCACTAAATGGAGCTAACAAGTGTGATACATAAACAGTATCCAACATGAGCATATCATGACTTTAAAACTCTCACCTCTCTACCTCCAATGATACATACAGGCGTCTCGCAATGAACAACCTATGCCATGCATAAGGCCAAATACTTCTACCCTGACTCCATCCGTCGGTGTCCATCATCCACAACCTACTTGACAAACTCTACCATGGAGTGTGTTGTGTCAAGGAAAAGTAACATCCTTGCGTCCTTGAGAACACGATCAGCCAGATACATGGCATCAATTGACTCTGCCTCAGTATGGGAGTTCCATGATGGAATTGCATCCCCCAATCCGTGCATGGCACTATCTTTAAGGAGACAAACCACCATGATATCGCATGTTGTGTTTGTGGTTTCTTCGTCAGCCTCGACAGTCTTGTTTTGGTTGACCTCCTCCAATGCCTCTACCAATCAAGAGAATGCCTCACTTGGCTGATCATTTTGCAATGCATGTTCGATCTCGAATGGGTCGCAGAGAATAGTACGCAACTCCACCTTCGCCATCATAGCAGCATGGGAGATAGCTGTCAAGATTGTGGGAGAGAAGGAAGGAGTCTCACTTGTAGCTTTCTTGCTTGCACAATGGGGGAATACACACAAGGGTGGAGACTGAAAACAGTTTTCCTCTTCTTAGTTGTGTAAGCCAAAAGAACACTCATACAAAGAAATAGAAGAACCCTATATATGGGTCTCAAACCAAACTCAACTAACTAAGATGGCATACTAACTGAGCCATGAACTAGAGTAGATAAGGATAGCTATCATGTAGCTATTATTCATGGGCGGTATACCAACCGCGTCTGCAACTGACAAGTCGGTGAAATAAATACACAACGGTCACCCTGGCGTATCACGAGTGAAGCTCGATATCTCAACACTCCCCCTCGAGCTCAATCCCAATTCCTGCACACCAAGCAGGTCTCTGAACTTGCGCAGCTTCTCTGCGCCCAATGCCTTCGTAAATATGTCAGCTACCTGATCCTCTGTGCTGACATAAACTAGATCAATAAGACCTAGTAAAACCCTCTCCCGCACATAGTGATAATGCATCTCAATGTGCTTTGTTCTAGCATGATAGACTGGGTTATTTGCCAAGTGTATACTACTCATGTTGTCACAATAAATGACAACTGGCCCATCTGTAGACTGATGCATATCATAAAGTAGCTTATGCAACCAAGCTACCTCACATGCAGCCATTGCTGCACCCCTGTACTCAGCCTCTGTGCTCGACAAGGCAACTGTACGCTGTTTCTTGCTGCTCCAAGTGACTGCAGCACTCCCAAAAGAGAACACATATCCACTGGTAGATCGTCTATCAGAAATACTACCAGCCCAATCAGCATCAGTGTATCCATGCAGCTGTATCTGAACCCCAGTCTCATAAAATAGTCCATACTGCAATGTGGACTTCACATACCTGAGTATGCGTCTAGCCGCATCCAAATGTGATTTCCTTGGAGCCTGCATAAACTGACTTACCAATCCAACAGCATAGCTCAAATCTGGCCTGGTAATAGTCATATAAATCAAGCTTCCTACTATGCGTCTGTACATAGTAGGGTCTTCCAGAAGCTCACCTGCATCTGCGCTTAGCTTCACATTCTGCTCCAAAGGAACTGAAATAGGCTTACAGCCTGTCATCCCATATTTGGATAGCATGTCCAATCCATACTGCCTCTGCAAGAGCTGTATCCCACTTGGTGATCTAATCACCTCAATGCCCAAGAAATAACGCAGCTCTCCCAAATCCTTCATCTCAAACTTCTGCTTCAATAGCATTTTCACATGAAGGATATCTTCATCACTGTCACATGTCATAATCAAATCATCAACATAAATGACAAGTAGCATAATACCTTTCTCTGTTTTTCTCACATAAAGTGAGAAATCTGCCTTGGAAATCTGAAAGCCAATAGTGACAAGATACTGTCCTATCTTGTCAGACCATGCTCTAGGTGCTTGCTTCAAGCCATACAAAGCTTTCTTCAACCTGCAAACAAACTCAGGATGAACAACATGCACATAACCTGGTGGCTGCTCCATATAGACCTCTTCTTGCAAATCACCATGCAAGAAGGCATTCTTTACATCCATCTGATGTAAAGACCATCCCTTTGATGCAGCCATAGCAATGACTGCTCTTACCGTTGCCATCCTTGCAACCGGACTGAATGTTTCTTCATAGTCAATGCCATATGTTTGTGCATACCCCTTGACTACTAATCTTGCCTTGTATCTGTTCACAGAACCATCTGCATTGTGCTTCACCTTATAAACCCACTTACAGCCAATTGCATTCTTACCTTTAGGCAAAGGTACCAATTCCCATGTAGCATTTGCTTCCAAGGCATCCATTTCTTCATCCATGGCTTTCTCCCATTTTTCTTTTCCCATGGCTTGCTCAAAAGAAGTGGGTTCTGGTTCATGTATCACCTTGACCATATATGCATAGTGAATGGCTGTAAATCCATCATATTTCAGCCTATCCACAGGATACCTAACTCTGGTAGACCTGCGCAAAGTGGGTTCACTCCCAGGTGCTCTCAAAACATCCCTGGTCTTCCTTACTCTAGGTGTAACAATAGAAGGAATACCCAACTCATCATCAATGCTCTGTTCTGAGCCACTGGATTCACCATCCACGTAAGAGTGACCTGCATTCACATCAAACATGGGTTGATCAACCTTCTCTTTTCCTTTTCGTGATACCTGCATACCACTATCTGCATTGCTTTGAGAAGATTCTGCTGATCTCAATCTGCCTGTCCATGGCGAAGAATGTGACCCACTGCTAGAGGACGCTCCAGGTCCACTAATATTTTGTGATTGCTGCTGTGAATTCTGTGCAGCATTACCATTTTGTGCATCTACATCATCAATCACATTTACTGGTTTATACCAGCTACTCATCTCATAAAAAACAACATCTCTGCTCACTGTAAACTTACGAGTAGAAGGGTTATAGCATCTATACCCTTTTTGCTGCAGAGAGTAACCAATAAAGATGCACTTCTCAGCTTTTGGATCCAACTTGGATCTCAACTCATCTGGCACATGTACATAGGCAATGCAACCAAAAATTTTCAAATGAGAAATATCTGGTTTCCTACCAGTATACCTCTCCTCTGGAGTCATCCCATGTATTGCTGCAGTGGGAGTCCTGTTTATTATGTAGACTGCTGTAGCAACTGCTTCAGCCCAATAAAAATCTGGCAGGTCTTTTTCATTGAGCATGGCACGAGATACCTCTCCAATATGCCTGTTTTTCCTTTCTGCAATTCCATTTTGTTGTGGGGTATGACTGCATGAATATTGCTGCTTTATGCCATGCTCCTGCAAGAACCTTGCAAACTCATTTGAGAGGTACTCTCCCCCTCCATCTGACCTTAGGCATTTTATTTGCAGACCTGTTTCTTTTTCAACCATAGCTTTAAGAGTTTTGAAATGCCCAAACACTTCACTTTTCTTCTTCATAAAATACACCCAAACTTTTCTGCTATAGTCATCAATAAAAGTGACAAAATAATGACAGCCTCCAAGAGATGCAGCTTTAGTAGTCCACACATCAGAGTGGATTAATTCCAATGGCTTCTCACTCTCTTGAACATGTCTAGGAAATGGTTTCCTTGCTTGTTTTCCAAACTGACAGGCTTCACATACCTTATGCATTTCTGCAACCTTGAATTTGGGCAATCCTGCAACAATATTTTGGGCCTGCATTGATTTAAGTCGCTGTATATTAACATGACCAATGCGTTTATGCCAGATATCAATATCTGCAACTACACCGGTCCCATGTGCAAACATTGCTGCACTCAATTCAGGCATGTCTGCATCCAACGTAAACATTCTGCCCTTCTTCTTTCCTTTTGCTATCAAGCGACCTTTATTTTTCATATCCTCAACAAAGCATCCATGAGGATTAAATCTGACCTGCAAGCCCTGCTCAACCATTTGACCAACAGAAACCAGATTCTTGGTGATATTCGGGACATGAAATACATCGGACAGGTATTTCTTTCTCCCATCTTGCATAGACAAAGGAATTTTTCCAATCTGCACAATAGGATGTGCAGTATCATCACCAGTCTCCACAAATCCTGGTTTTTCCATTTTCGTTGCATCCTCCATCCATTCTGCATGACCTGTCATGTGGTTTGATGCACCTGAGTCAACATACCATACATCGTTGCTTTCTTCTACACTTGTCACAGAATTGTTCATGTGCTGCACCATAAACAAGTGCTCATTTCTGTCATCACCCTGTCTACTAGAAGATGCATAATTCCCTTGTTGCAATTTCCCATTCATGATGTCATTCTGCTTTTTATAGCAGTCTTTAGCCATATGACCCATTTTACCACAGTAGTAGCATTCAACATTGTTGTTTGCATTTTGGCCTCTTTGCCATCCACCACGACCTCTTTGGCTCCCCCTGCCTCTAGAGTTACCACGTCCTCCTCCATAGGACTGGTTTTCTTGAGTTTGCTGCATATTCTGATTTCTACCACGGCCTCCAAATCGGCCTCCTCTACCTCTGCCTCTACCTCTTCCAGCATTTGAGTAGAAGACAGCTTCTTTTGAAGTTCCTCCTGAAGAAGATGCACCACCATTTCTTTGCTCCTCAGAAATTAGAAGAGCAATCAACTCCTCAAAATCAGGAAATCTTTCACGAACTGAAATGGATGTCCGAAACTGTGCATAGTCCTTTCCTAGACCATTCAAGGTCACGGAAACTAAATCATCATCTTCCACTGGCGACCCAATGGAAGCAAGTGCATCTGCAATCTTCTTCACCTTCATGTGGTAGTCATTGATGCTCATATTTTCTCTTTGCACATTATGCAACTCTTGCTTGAGCTGCATTTTCCTGGCTTGCGTATTTGTGCTATACATTTTTGACAAAGTATCCCATGCCTCCTTTGGCGTACTTGCATCCTGAATATGCACAATCATAGAATCTGAAATGCTGATAGACAGCCAATACATAACTTTCCTGGCTCTCTCATGCCATGCTTTAAATGCCTACATTTGCTGTTGATTGGGAACATCAGGAAGAATTGGTTCTTCTTCATTTCCTGCAACAAATTCCCAATATCCTTTTCCCATAAGGAAATTCGTCATTCTAAACTTCCATGCTTGGAAGTTGTTCTTGTCAAGCTTTTCAGTGACAATCTGTGAAAGAGAATCAGACGCCATTACAGAACACTGCAAAAAATTCTGTTACTGCAAAAAACACAGCTTCACCCTCACAAGGGCAAATCTGCAAAACTGGCGAAAGTGGTATTTGACCACACAGTCACTTCCTAGTGATGATTTTGCATAAACAGGAACCAAGGTTGATTCTGTAACTCCCAATGTCTCTGCACATAAGCATACGATGCAATTTCTGTGGTAACTTTTCACCGACCTGTAGAATAGTGGTCGCACAGCATAAAACTGGGCCTTTTCCTGAGTGCGTGCAGAAAACTTCCGCCTCCAAAACAGGCCCCGAAATGGCCTCAAATTAAAAAAACAAGGTCGCCAAGGGCTAAAGCCCTTACCCGCAGCATATACTGCCCTCTTGCTTCACCGCGAAGGGCGTCTCAACCTGAGACAATGCACTCCTGTACTTTCCGGCTGTGCTACCTGCAGAGATCTGCTCCCAAAACAGAAAATGAAAGCAACACTGCTCCTCTTACCAGAACACCGCGAGCTTGGCTTGCTTTCTTGAGCTCCTTACCACGAACAAGGCTCTGATACCATGTCAAGATTGTGGGAGAGAAGGAAGGAGTCTCACTTGTAGCTTTCTTGCTTGCACAATGGGGGAATACACACAAGGGTGGAGACTGAAAACAGTTTTCCTCTTCTTAGTTGTGTAAGCCAAAAGAACACTCATACAAAGAAATAGAAGAACCCTATATATGGGTCTCAAACCAAACTCAACTAACTAAGGTGGCATACTAACTGAGCCACGAACTAGAGTAGATAAGGATAGCTATCATGTAGCTATTATTCATGGGCGGTATACCAACCGCGTCTGCAACTGACAAGTCGGTGACATAAATACACAACGGTCACCCTGGCGTATCACGAGTGAAGCTCGATATCTCAACAATAACAACTTGCAACGGGTCTCCCATGGAGCTTTCAATATTGTGGACCTCTGCACATTGACTCCTCAATTAGTAACATATTCTTCTTACTGAATGTTAACGATGTTGAGATATTTGCAATCACACCTATTGTAGCCTCTTTGTATGAGGTAGTTCTGGGCTTAGGACATGCAGGCAGACTGAATCCCATATGCATAGATTGGGAAAATTGCTACCCATCCAGCAACTATAAAGCATTGTACTTGACTACCATTTTTCATATAGAATGAATACAATGTCATGATGCTTTGTACTTTTAGTTAAGTGTCTTGTCTTTGTCAGTCCTACACAAGATTGTATTTATGAGTCCAAGCTGCCATCTTGATTCACTTGTGTAATAGTTGGTCTTCAGTCCTTGGTCAATGTCATCATGAGTTCAATCTATGCCTACAAGCTGCCGTAGCCATGCTCTAGATCTGCATATTTAACATGGTATCAGAGCTCAGTTGAGCATGGCTTAACATGTCTCAGGTCTCCTCTTTGCTCCTTCAGCTCCTCTTCATCCCTGGACAGCTCAAGATCTATGTATGACTCATTTTTCAACTTCATCCTCAGTCAAATCTTGTGGTAGCCATAGATAGTCTACACCCTGCCTCCTTTGAGCCCTTGGAACTCTTCATAGAGACCACTTCAGCTTACGATTCCTTCTAGAGAAACATTCCTCTACTCCTGGCAAAGCTCTCTGGTACATCACAGTCAAACATTGATGATCATTCAAGCCAGCATTACGTGATTTTGCTACTGTCTCTAGAATTGCACCTGTGAGAGGCCGTATTGCTACTGTCACGTTTGTAGTCGATGATGTGTGTGCTGGTTATGGGGCTTTCGAAGCCCTATATGTAAGCCTTCTTCAACTCAAAGATCTCTTGAAATGATGGCCTCTGTGAGCTGCTACATCAGAAAAATCATACCCCTGTCTGAAACACTATTTTGGACTCCATAGCCAACTTCTCAAAAGCTTCAATTTTTCATCATTTTCTCTCTCCTGTCACCCTGATCTGAGTCCTACTTAGTACCAACAAAGATTTGAGTATTTAATTAGGAAGATTTGGAAGACCTTGAAGATTTGAATCACTCATCTGAAGGACAAGCATCAAGAATAGTGAGATTTCATGCTATCACTGCGTGTGTTTTTTAAACACATCCAAGTCAACTTGGTTGCTGGTTATCTTCAATCAGTTGAAGAATTTTTTGAAGCCATTCACAATTAAACTCCTTGCTAGCCATTTAGAGCTAATACCCTATCATGAGAATGCCAAATAAGAAGACTTTTATATGGCTACTTCCAATGAAGAGTAACATTACTCTTGTTGCTCATTTCAATTACATAGAATATATTTTTTCTCTATTTGCAGGAGGAAATGGAGCTGCTCACACTCAAGTGCAATCAATGATTCAATCTAAAGATTTTGAAGACACTCCAGCTATCTTGAATACTATGCAAAGTTTAGAGATTGTACCTTTGCTTGAGGGAGACCATAAAGAAAAGAACCGGATGACTAATGCAAGCAAAACAGTGGAAGAAAATAAGAATAAGAATAAGAAGAAGAAGCTAAAAAATCATGAAGAGTTTGAAGCTATAAGCAAAGTGAAGAACAAGTACATGATCAAAAAGAGCAAGCTGGACTATGTCGACATCTGCAATGAACAGAAGATCTTTGTCAAAAGAAATGCTAAAAACTGCAAGGGCCTCACTGTCCTTGATCCTATTTTTTACTGACTTTTTTAGCCTTGTATTGCCTAGCCCAAATTTCTTTATCATAAGCTTGTAAACTCCTCATATAGCCTTGTACTATAGCCTCTATAAGGCCCCCGCTACAGCCTCTGGATGTCCATTATGTTTGTGGTACCCATGCTTAGCCTTTTCTGCGATAGCCTCTGGTGTTTTGCCATGTTTTTGGTGTGCCCACACTTTGTAGGTGTTATTTTCACTAAAGCCTCTATACACTTTATACTTTCTTGTCGTGATTGAGAAGGGGTGTTGAGATATTTGCAATCACACCTATTGCAGTCTCTTTGTATGAGACCGTTCTGGGCTTAGGACATGCAGGTAGAAAAAATTGCTACCCATCCAACAACTATAAATCATTGTACTTGACTACCATTTTTCATATAGAATGAATACAATGTTATGATGCTTTGTACTTTCAGTTAAGTGTCGTGTATTTGTTAGTCCCTTGCCCCACTTGGTTCTAAACTCAAAGTAGTCGGAGAGCTGTGTCTATTTTTGTTCGATAGGTCGCACTGCCATATCGTACTTGTCCTGCACTTGGTAATTAGGGACAACATCATTGCATTAGGAAAAAATGCATTAGGAAAAACATTGTTAAGATAGCTTGAAGAACTACCTACCTTCCACATAACGTGGGCCAGTGTAATCAGTGGTGCCTTGTACCATGCAGGAATGGGCACCGACTTTCTGTGTGCTTGCACCCATGCCTTTGCCTCATTAGCTAGCTTGTCAAAATAGTTGTGTTTTCAGCCTGCCCTGGCATCCTTGCTTCACAAACAAGGTCTAGATACGAGGTATGGACAACCCCATTTTGTGCCAACCTATGTACATTCTATATTAGGATCTCATGAATATGGTTCATTGCATACCTGTTTGTATGAGAAATAGCTGACAAAATCTCCCCCTCTGCCACACTTGTCACTTTCACAAGGCAACAATCAACGTGCAAATGTTGCCTCATGTTATTTGGAAAGGTTGTTGCAAACAGTCAATTATGTTAAGGATGATGTAAGAAACAAAGACATTGCAAAATGTTAAGGTCCTACGGTTTAGGGCCACTCACATGTGCATATCTCATTCATCCATGCTGTGAGCCAATGGTTACCATCCCAAACATAAAACATGCAATTTGACAAAAAAGCCCAAACGATGCCACTGATTTTTGCCTCAAAGTCCTCATGCTTCTTTAGCCAATGGGGGTCCCACTCATTTCTAATCATATCATCACCTACTTGCACTGGTGTCTTTGGAGTCTCTAATGACACTATGAATATACTAATCCCTCTAACATAATCATTGCTAAAAAAGGTTTTCGAGAGTTGCTTGTACCTCGATGTGACTTGTCTAATTGTAGGCATGGAAACCAAATGACATAATGGGATGGGTGGCAAAGGGGTGGATGTCTGCGTTTGAATGAGATGATGAAGTAATTAATGTCAATCAACGCAAAGAAATAAAAACCATAATCTAAATCATGCTCCCATCTCTTACAAGCACTCACCGTCAACGTTTCCAACTGGTCTTGTATGCATGCTTGCACAATATGTTTATTGCAAGTGACTGTGAGAGTGGTCTCACCAGTCATTTTACCGACATCTGTCATGCGCTTCTTTTTGGTTCTTTGTGTTCGATTCTTCTTGGGTTGCGAATGGCCACGCCCTTGCTATGCACTAACAGACTCGATGCTTTGATGGTCATTGCTTTCCTCGTCAGTATTACTCTCCAATAGTACGAGCTTTCTCTTGCCCTTCTTTGTCTGCATCATCAAAGCACGTCCACCTTCTCTTGATGTCACTCCTTCCCCACATGCAATTGCAATGCTTGCTTGTAGCTCTTGGCGGAAGTCAATGATCGCGTTTGTGTTACTCTTCCTCTCGCTCTTGGAGGGCGACTCCCCCCTTGTGATTACATGTTGCCGGTGACAATAGCCTATTGTCTTGCAATAGATCATGGAGGCAAGTCAGAGTCCTTAGGGGACTTGTCTTGTCATCGCTCTCTTTCCTGCAAACAATGATCCAAAATAGGATAAGAGGGGGAGATAGAGCAATCGTAACAAAAATCAAGAGAGGAGTTGCTTACCATCTGCTCAATTGGCCATTGCACAATTGTGTTTTCCTCAACGTCAATCTCAGTATTGCCTTTGCCACGTGCCTTCACATCCCTCTGATGCACAATGGTGATAAGAACTCCCACTCATCTAGGGAGTAAGCTCGATGAGGGGAACATTTGTCAGATTAAACCTTCTGTAATCCTTTCATCGCCCTCATAAAGGGTGACATGATCTTGTCTTTTGAAATCAGATTTGGCCATGATAGAGGGGCTTAGGGTTACTTCTTACAGATATATTACTTCCTCAATTTCCTACCAATGAAATACCGAGAGAGAGAGAGAGAGAGAGAGAGAGAGAGAGAGAGAGAGAGAGAGAGAGAGAGAGAGAGAGAGAGAGAGAGAGAGAGAGAGAGAGAGAGAGAGGAAGAGATGGCATTGGGATAAGAGAGTGAGAGATAAAAGGAGAGTGAGTGAGAGGCAGATACAGGAAGAGAGAGCGAGAGCGAGAGTGAGGGAGAGGGAGAGAGACAGAGAGAGGGGGGAGGAACGAGGAGATAGAGAGAGGGAGGAAGGTGGGGGAGAGAGAGAGAGAGAGAGAGAGAGAGAGAGAGAGAGAGAGAGAGAGAGAGAGAGAGAGAGAGAGAGAGAGAGAGAGAGAGAGAGAGAGAGAGAGAGAGAGAGAGAGAGAGAGACAAAGAGAGACAAAAAGAGGGAGAGAGAGAGTGTGGGTGGGGGAGAGAGGGAAAAAGTTTGGGATAAAACGGTGAGATAGAGTATGTGTGACTGTGTTAGAGAGAGAGGTGTGGAGAGAGAGAGTGAGAGGGGGGAGAGAGAGACGGAATCATACTGAGGGTAGGGGACAAAAAACAAGAAGTTGAATTTTAAATAGAAAGGAGAGAGAGTGAGGGAGGGATAGAGAGAGAGAATCACAGTGGAACGATTTGCAATGTGAAAAGGGGGGGATGGGTCCTTTTATAGGTAAAGGAGAGAGAAAATAGGGGGAGAGAGAAAGAGTGATGAAAGAGAGGGGAAGAGGGAGATCATGTGATATGTGTAATTTTTTCTCACCAAAAAGGGGTAACCGACAACAGCCCCTTGCCAGATGAATTTTTTTTTGGATGAACCATTCTTGGATAGTAAAATCTTGGTCCAACTAGATTTGTGGCTTTTTTTCGCCCATTAAGGGGTTGCTGTGGTGACCCCTTTTTGGCGAAAAACAAATCACATATCCAAGAATATACAACATGGGGAGAATAGGGACCAATAGGGTATGGGTTTTTTTCCCGCTCTTGGGTGAAAAAAAATACCGTACCCTATTGGTCCCTATTCTCCCCATGCTGTATATGCTTAGATTTGTGGTTTGTTTTTTCACCAAAAAGGGGTCGCCGGCAGCCCCTTATTAGGCGAAGAAAACCCACAAATCCAATTGGGCGAAAAGTTACTCTCACAAGGAATGGGTTGCCAGAAAATTTTTTCGTCTGATAAGGGGTGCCGGCAACCCCTTTCTAGCGAGAAAAAATTACACACATCACATGCCCTCTCTCTCATCACCCTTTCTCTCTCTTCCCCCATTTTCTCAGCTAATTAACAAATATTTACTTAATTAGCTTTACGAGCAAAAGAGAGAGATATAATTTTCTAAATAGTAGATCTTTCCACTCCTAGAAGCATAATGTGAGATAGTCATACAAAGTAGAGTCTTATACACACTCGTTCAGACATTGCTTTATTGCTTAAAAAATACACTCATTCAAACTTTGCTTTATTCATGTTGTCTCTCTCTTTCATCCCTCTCCCATCACTTTGTTACTCCCTCTTCCCTCATCCAACTAGATTTGTGCTTGTTTTTTCACCCATTAAGGTGCTGCTCATGATCCCTTTTTGGCGAAAAAACAAACCATAGATCTGAGAATACATAGCATGGGGAGAATAGGGACCAATAGGGTACGGGTTTTTTTTCACCCAAGAGCGGAAAAAAAACCCATACCCTATTGGTCCTTATTCTCCCCATGTTGTATCAATAACTCCTCATTAGGCGAAGAAAACCCACAAATCCAATTGGGCGAAAAGTTACTCTCGCAAGGAACGGGTCACTAGAAAAATTTTCATTCGGTAAGGGACTGCTAGCGACCCTTTTCTGGCGAGAAAAATACACATCACATTCCCTCTCTTTATCACCCTTTCTCTCTCTCCCCCCATGATCTCAACTAATTAACAAATATTTACTTAATTAACTTTACGAGCGAAAGAGAGAGATATACTTTTCTAAATAGTAGATCTTTACACTCCTAGAAGCATAATATGAGATAGTCATACAAACTAGAAGCTTATACACACGTTCAAACATTGCTTTATTCTTGTTGTCTCCCTCTCTTATCCCTCTCCCATCACTTTGTTACTCTCTCTTCCCCCATCACTTTGTTACTCTCTCTTCCCTCGCCCAACTAGATTTGTGGTTGTGTTTTCACCCATTAAGGGGCTCTTGGCGACCCCTTTTTGGCGAAAAAATAAACCACAGATCCGAGAATATATAGCATGGGGAGAATAGGGACCAATAGGATATGGGTTTTTTTTTCCGCTCTTGGGTGAACAAAAAACTCGTACCCTATTGGTCCCTATTCTCCCCATGCTGTATATTCCCGGATCTGTGGTCTGTTTTTTTGCCAAAACGGGTTCAGCGGCAGCCCCTTATTAGGTGAAAAAAACCCACAAATCCAGTTAATTAGGTCGCCAGCAGTCCCTTATTTAGAAACTAGTTAATTAGGTAATTACTAATTAATAGTACTTATTGTATAATTAATAGTTAATTAAGTAATTAGTTAATTAGTAATTACTATTAATTAGTAACTAATTAATTGAGAAATTAATTAACTAATTAATCAATAGTTATTAATTAATCAAGTAACATAGTAATTATTATATAATCAATAGTTAATTAAGTAATTAGTAATTATTATTAATAAATAACTAATTAATTAAGAAATTAATTAACTAATTAATCAATAGTAATTAATTAATTAATTAACTAAATAATCAATTAATAACGAGTTAATTAGTTAATTACTAGCTAATAGTAATTATTGTATAATTAATAGTTAATCAAGTACTTAGTAATTAGTTAATTAGTAATTACTATTAATTATCAACTAGTTATTTGAGAATTAATTAACTAATTAATCAATAGTTATCAATTATTTAATCAAGTAACTAATTAACTAAATAATTAATTAATAACTATTTAATTACTAATTAATAGTAATTATTATATAATCAATAATTAATCAAGTAATTAATTAATTAGTAAATACTATTAATTAGTAGTTAAGTAATATTAATTAGTTAATTTTATTAATTATTTTAAAATAAATATTAATTAATCTAACTAAATAACTTAGTAATTAATCTAAGTAGTTAACTTAATTAGTAAACTAACTTACTAACTAATTGAATGTATAAATATATTATTGCTTATACTAAATAACTAATTAGTTTAGTAACTATTGAGTCAAATAATAAGTGAACAAAATTAAATGCTGTGTATTCTCAGATCTATGGTACCATTACTAATCTCTCTCTTCGTATGGTACATGTCTCCCAGTCTCCCTTCTCTATCTCTCTCTCTCTCTCTGTGACATGCATTTAATGCCCCATTATGTCAAAGTGGTTATATAAGGCCACACACCCCCTATGACACAACGCCTCCCCCTCCCTCAAGTTGTGGATTATTTTCTTAATCTCGTAGGTACGTACACATCTCCCTCCCTCCCTCCCTCCCTCCCTCTCTCTTTCTCTCTCTCTCTCTCTCCTCCTCCTCCCCCTTACTCTATCCATCACCCTCGGTCTCTCTCCCTGGCTCCCTCTTTCCAAACCCCCCTCTCTCTCTCCGTGGCACCCACATCCACTCACACACACACACACACACACACACACTCTCTCTCTATCTCCCTCTTTTACTCTCTCCCTCCCACACAAATCTTTATATCCTCTCTCTCTCCCCCTCTGTCAAGATTGTGGGAGAGAATGAAGGAGTCTCACTTGTAGCTCTCTTGCTTGCACAATGGAGGAATACACACAGAGGTGGAGGCTGAAAACAGTTTTTCTCTTCTTAGTTGTGTAAGCCAAAAGAACTCTCATACAAAGAAATAGAAGAACCCTATATATGGATCTCAAACCAAAGACAACTAACTAAGGTGGCATACTAACTGAGCCACAAACTAGAGTAGATAAGGATAGCTGTCATCTAGCTATTATTCATGGGCGGTGTACCAACCGCATCTGCACAACTGACAAGTCGGTGACATAAATGCACAACGGTCACCCTGGCATATCACGAGTGGAGCTCGATATCTCAACACTCCCCCTCGAGCTCAATCCCAATTCCTACACACCAAGCAGGTCTCTGAACTTGCGCAGCTTCTCTGCACCCAATGCCTTCATGAATATGTCAGCTACCTGATCCTCTGTGCTGACATAAACTAGATCAATAAGACCTAGTAAAACCCTCTCCCGCACATAGTGATAATGCACCTCAATGTGCTTTGTTCTAGCATGATAGACTGGGTTATTTGCCAAGTGTATACTACTCATGTTGTCACAATAAATGACAACTGGCACATCTGTAGACTGATGCATATCATAAAGTAGCTTATGTAACCAAGCTACCTCACATGCAGCCATTGCGGCACCCCTGTACTCAGCCTTTGTGCTCGACAAGGCAACTGTAGGCTGTTTCTTGCTACTCCAAGTGACTACAACACTCCCAAAAGAGAACACATACCCACTGGTAGATCGTCTATCAGAAATACTACCAGCCCAATCAGCATCAGTGTATCCATGCAACTGTATCTGAACTCCAGTCTCATAAAATTGTCCATACTGCAATGTGGACTTCACATATCTGAGTATGCGTCTAGCCGCATCCAAATGTGGTTTCCTTGGAGCCTGCATAAACTGACTTACCAATCCAACATCATAGCTCAAATCTGGCCTGGTAATAGTCATATAAATCAAACTTCCTACTATGCGTCTGTACATAGTAGGGTCTTCGAGAAGCTCACCTGCATCTGTGCTCAACTTCACATTCTGCTCCAAAGGAACTGAAATAGGCTTACAGCCTGTCATCCCATATTTGGACAACATGTCCAATCCATACTGCCTCTGCAAGAGCCATATCCCACTTGGTGATCTAATCACCTCAATGTCCAAGAAATAACGCAGCTCTCCCAAATCCTTCATCTCAAACTTCTGCTTCAATAGCATTTTCACATGAAGGATATCTTCATCACTGTCACCTGTCATAATCAAATCATCAACATAAATGACAAGTAGCATAATACATTTCTCTGTTTTTCTCACATAAAGTGAGAAATCTGCCTTGGAAATCTGAAAGCCAATAGTGACAAGATACTGTCCTATGTTGTCAAACCATGCTCTAGGTGCTTGCTTCAAGCTATACAATGCTTTCTTCAACCTGCAAACAAACTTAGGATGAACAACATGCACATAACCTGGTGGCTGCTCCATATATACCTCTTCTTGCAAATCACCATGCAAGAAGGTATTCTTTACATCCATCTGATGTAAAGACCATTCCTTTGATGCAGCCATAGCAATGACTGCTCTTACGGTTGCCATCCTTGCAACCGGACTGAATGTTTCTTCATAATCGATGCCATATGTTTGTGCATACCCCTTGACTACTAATCTTGCCTTGTATCTATTCACAGAACCATCTGCATTGTGTTTCACCTTATAAACCCACTTACAACCAATTGCATGCTTATCTTTAGGCAAAGGTACCAATTCCCATGTAGCATTTGCTTCCAAGGCATCCATTTCTTCATCCATGGCTTTCTCCCATTTTTCTTTTCCCATGGCTTGCTCAAAAGAAGTGGGTTCTGGTTCCTGTATCACTTTGACCATATATGCATAGTGAATGGCTGTAAATCCATCATATTTCAGCCTATCCACAGGATACCTAGCTCTGGTAGACCTACGCAAAGTAGGCTCACTTCCAGGTGCTCTCAAAACATCCCTGGTCTTCCTTACTCCAGGTGTAACAATAGAAGGGATACCCAACTCATCATCAATGCTCTGTTCTGAGCCATTGGATTCACCATCCACATAAGAGTGACCTGCATTCACATCAAACATGGGCTGATCTACCTTCTCTTTTCCTTTTCGTGATACCTGCATACCACTATCTGCATTGCTTTGAGAAGATTCTCTTGATCTCAATTTGCCTGTCCATGGCGAAGAATGTGAACCACTGCTAGAGGACGCTCCAGGTCCACTAATATCTTGTGACTGCTGCTGCTGTGAATTCTATGCAGCATTACCATTTTGTGCATCTACATTATCAATCACATTTACTAGTTTATACCAGCTACTCATCTCATCAAAAACAACATCTCTCCTCACTGTAAACTTACGAGTAGAAGGGTTATAGCATCTATACCCTTTTTGCTGCTAAGAGTAACCACTAAAGATGCACTTCTCAGCTTTTGGATCCAACTTGGATCTCAACTCATCTGGCACATGAACATAGGCAATGCAGCCAAAAATCTTCAAATGAGAAATATTTGGTTTCCTACCAGTATACCTCTCCTCTAGAGTCATCCCATGTATTGCTGCAGTGGGAGTCCTGTTCATTATGTAGACTGCTATAGCAACTGCCTCAGCCTAATAAAAATCTGGTAGGTCTTTTTCATTGAGCATGGCACGAGATACCTCTCCAATATGCTTGTTTTTCCTTTCTACAATTCCATTTTGTTGTGGGGTATGACTGCATGAATATTGCTGCTTTATGCCATGCTCCTGCAGGAACCTTGCAAACTCATTTGAGAGGTACTCTCCCCCTCCATCTGACCTTAGGCATATTATTTGTAGGCATGTTTCTTTTTCAACCATAGCTTTAAGAGTTTTGAAATGCCCAAAAACTTCACTTTTCTTTTTCATAAAATACACCCAGACTTTTCTGCTATAGTCATCAATAAAAGTAACAAAATAATGACAGCCTCCAAGAGATGCAGCTTTAATAGTCCACACATTAGAGTGGATTAATTCCAATGGCTTCTTACTCTCTTGAATATGTCTAGGAAATGGTTTCCTTGCATGTTTTCCAAACTGACAGGCTTCATATACCTTATGCATTTCTGCAACCTTGAATTTAGGCAATCCTGCAACAATATTTTGGGCCTGCATTGATTTAAGTCGCTGTACATTAACATGACCAATGCGTTTATGCCAGATATCAATATCTGCAAAACTACACCAATCCCATGTGCAAACATTGCTGCACTCAATTCAAGCATGTCTGCATCCAATGTAAACATCCTGCCCTTCTTCTTTCCTTTTGCTATCAAGCGATCTTTATTTTTCATATCCTCAACAAAGCATCCATGAGGATTAAATCTGACCTGCAAGCCCTGCTCAACCATTTGACCAACAGAAACCAGATTCTTGGTGATATTCGGGATATGAAATACATCTGACAGGTATTTCTTTTTCCCATCCTGCATAGACAAAGGAATTTTTTTCAATCTGCACAATAGGATATGCAGTATCATCACCAGTCTCCACACATCCTGGTTTTTCCATTTTTCTTGCATCCTGCATCCATTCTGCATGACCTGTCATGTGGTTTGATGCACCTGAGTCAACATACCACACTTCGTTGCTTTCTTCTGCACTTGTCACATAATTGTTCATGTGCTGCACCATAAACAAATGCTCATTTTTGTCATCACCCTGTCTACTAGAAGATGCATAATTTCCTTGTTGCAATTTCCCATTCATCATGTCATTTTGCTTTTTATAGCAATCTTTAGCCATATGACCCATTTTACCACAGTAGTAGCATTCAACATTATTGTTTGCATTTTGGCCTCTTTGCCATCCACCACGACCTCTTTGGCTCCCCCTGCCTCTAGAGTTACCACGTCCTCCTCCATAGGACTGGTTTTCTTGAGTTTGCTACATATTCTGATTTCTACCACGGCCTCCAGATCGGCCTCCTCTACCTCTGCCTCTACCTCTTCCAGCATTTGAGTAGAAGACAGCTTCTTTTGAAGTTCCTCCTGAAGAAGATGCACCACCATTTCTCTGCTCCTCAGAAATTAGAAGAGCAATCAACTCCTCAAAATCAGGAAATCTTTCACGAACTGAAATGGATGTCCGAAACTGTGCATAATCCTTTCCTAGACCATTCAAGGTCACAGAAACTAAATCATCATCTTCCACTGGCGACCCAATGGAAGCAAGTGTATCTGCAATCTTCTTCACCTTCATGTGGTAGTCATTGATGCTCATACTTTCTCTTTGCACATTATGCAACTCTTGCTTGAGCTGCATTTTCTTGGCTTGCATATTTGTGCTATACATTTTTGACCAAGTATCCCATGCCTCCTTTGGCGTACTTGCATCCTGAATATGCACAATCATAGAGTCTGATAGCCAGTACATAACTTTCCTGGCTCTCTCATGCCATGCTTTGAATGCCTGCATTTGCTATTGATTGGGAACATCAGGAAGAACTGGTTCTTCTTCATTTCCTACAACAAATTCCCAATATCCTTTTTCCATAAGGAAATTCGTCATTCTAAACTTCCATGCTTGGAAGTTATTTTTGTCAAGCTTTTCAGTTATAATCTGTGAAAGAGAATCAGACGCCATTACAGAATACTGCAAAAAATTCTGTCACTGCAAAAAACACAGCTTCACCCTCACAAGGGCAAATTTGCAAAACTGGCGAAAGTGGTATTTGACCACACAGCCACTTCCTAGTGACGATTTTCCATAATTAGGAAACAAGGATGATTCTGTAACTCCCAATGTCTCTGCACACAAGCATACGATGCAATTTCTGTGGTAACTTTTCACCGACCTATAGAACAGTGGTCGCACAGCATAAAATAGGGCCTTTTCTTGAGTGCGTGCAGAAAACTTTCGCCTCCAAAACAGGCCCCGAAATGGCCTCAAATAAAAAAAACCTGAGACAATGCACTCTTGCAATTTCCGGCTATGCTACCTGCAGAGATCTGCTCCCAAAACAGAAAATGAAAGCAACACTGCTCCTCTTACCAGAACACCGCGAGCTTGACTTGCTTTCTTGAGCTCCTTACCACGAACAAGGCTCTGATACCATGTCAAGATTGTGGGAGAGAAGGAAGGAGTCTCACTTGTAGCTCTCTTGCTTGCACAATGGAGGAATACACACAGAGGTGGAGGCTGAAAACAGTTTTTCTCTTCTTAGTTGTGTAAGCCAAAAGAACTCTCATACAAAGAAATAGAAGAACCCTATATATGGATCTCAAACCAAAGACAACTAACTAAGGTGGCATACTAACTGAGCCACGAACTAGAGTAGATAAGGATAGCTGTCATCTAGCTATTATTCATGGGCGGTGTACCAACCGCATCTGCAACTGACAAGTCGGTGACATAAATGCACAACGGTCACCTTGGCATATCACGAGTGGAGCTCGATATCTCAACACCCTCATACACACACACACACACACTCTCTCTCTCTCTCTCTCTCTCATATTTGGCACTCGTATCCACACACACACACACACATACTAAACCCTAAACCTTAAACCCTTAACCATAAACCCTAAACCTCTCTCTGTCTCTCTCTCTCTCTCTCTCTCTCTCTCTCTCTCTCTCTCTCTCTCTCTTCGTGGCATCCACATCCATACACACACACACTGTATCTCTATCTCCCTCTTTTTCTCTCTCCCTCCCACAAAAATCTTTATATCCTCTCTCTCCCTCTCTCTCACTCACTCACACACTCTCTCTCATATATGGCACCTGTATCCATACACAAACACACACACACACACTCTCTCATGCCAAATACTTTATATATATAGCACTTGCACACACACACTTGCATGTACACTCTCTATCTCCCTCTCCCTCTCTCTCATGCACACACTTTATATATCCTCCTCTCTCTCTCTCTCCCTCTCTTGTATATGACATACACCCCCACACTAAGTCTTTCAATGACACCCATATCTAACATGAGTATTCGTACATGTGTAGATAGCTTTGGAAATGGATCCAACATCCAATGCTACACCAAATACCGAGGTCCACATATATGTATTGTCCCTCTTGCCAAACCAATTATGCACTACACAAGTAGTCAGTTCTTGATGTTGAAGAAAAAAGACATTTCCAATGGCAATGGCTACTGTATTATTGCTATCACCCATGCAAATGGCCGAATACAAAGCATGCCGGTCCATTATAACAAGGAACCATGAGACTGTCTAGGTATATGTTCTGGATACCTTGGTTTCGCAAGACTATCTTGTCGAACAAGGAAATGGGCCTACATTGCAGCCTTCCCCCACCATAGACCTCACCCAGAGCCCTTGTAGCATTGAGAAAACAACAATCACCATGGAAGCCTCATCACCCCCCTTGGACATTGAGAAAAACAAAACCATCCCTATCACGCTTGATGAGGAAAAGGAGGGGATGCGACAATTCTCTTATGATGTAAGTGTGGTTGAGTACATGATGTCTTCGGAGGGACCGACATCGAGTCTTATATCATTTGCTTCAGAATACGAGCACTATAGAGAGAGTAGAGGAGATCCCAGTTTTCTATGATGGCAATGTGGCGTACGAGCTTCCACCAGTAGCAGACAATATGCGTCCTATGCGTCCAATGGAGGGTATGGAGCAAAAGTACGATGGCCAAAGCCCACGTCAACATTGATGGCATTCCTCGGTACTGTTCGCTGAAGAAAATATATCGGAGAGCTAGAGTGTCCCAATAGAGATTGTACTAGCAAGTCGATTTTTAGCTCCCCAAATAAGGTGGCATGGATAGGTGCAAGATTCTTCATTCGCTCCACTGTCATTGAAGTGATTGTAGAGTCGCATGACATGTTTCTAGTACCCTATCGCAATTAAATCACACTAATCAAGTCCAAATACATGCCATGCAGGTAAACTTAGTACCACCATACCGACTGTTGGAATGCCAACTGTTGGTCTCGGAAGCCTTGGATGCTTCTATTGTAAGAATCCCCCCATCCTGCTCTCCAAGTGCGAGTGTGTAGTGCATTATGTGATGCCAGCAAGGCCAATGTCAAGACTATTTATTCATCAAGGCACACATAACCATGAGGTGCAAAGAGGCACATGTAGAGCTAATGCTAAAGAGGTGCGAAAGACCGTAGAGGAAATGGTAAGAGACTTTAGTGCAATTGGACCTCGACACCTGCAAATGACTGTGGCTAGAAGGCTAGTGATAGGTGCCTTGGTTCATGAGTAAGGTGTCCCCATGTTTGACACTGAACTCTCGACAATGCTCAAGGAACTCCAACCACTCATTCAGAGGAATAGATAACATATTATTCCATTCACAACACATTTCAAAATATCTTTAAACAGCCATGCATATGAAGATCAATATTTTGTGCATGCAGGTTCAAACACATGGTCTGTGTAATATGAGCTGAGAGTGATCAAGCAATGGAATCTTGTCTTCTAAAGTTAAAGCAATGTTGTGCATACATATTTTTCCATGGTAGCCTATTTCCTGGCCAAGCTGTTGACAATGATAGTAGGTGCTTTATATTCAAAATGTTGACAACTGGGCCAGCTTCAGGGGTTGACTTAGTGAATCGTATGCGAAGGAATGGTACTAGGGACCTATGCAACAACTGGGTATGCTTTGACCATGTGCATCGCATTGATGATTGGACTACCATGGCAGCACATGTGTATGACCCAATGTAGTTTCTCTTACCTGATTCTACCATCACAACACAAACTTAAGTAACATAGTTCTCCTTACTCTCCCATTCCTTTCTTGTATTTCTATAGTGTACAAGAGTTGATGACTCTAGCAATATGTGGATGAAGGAAGAGGATACAGATGTAGAAGCTCCATTTTAGACAAAGATGTATGAGGTGATGGAGAAGTGTGGACACCCAAGCGCTCATGGCAAACAAGGTAACTACCAATTGGAGGGCCATCCGCACAGTGTTCAATGGTGGTCTGGACAATGTAATGTTCCATGGTGGTTCGCATAGTGTTCAATGGTGGTTCACATAGTGTTCAATGGTGGTCTGGACAAAGTAATGTTCAATGGTGGTTCGCATAGTGTTCAATGGTGGTTCACATAGTGTTCAATGGTGGTCTGGACAACGTAATGCAAGGAAGGGAGAGATCTTACTTATTTCATTGGGAACATTTTCTCCAAATACACACATCACAGTATGTGCACAAGAGTTTTCAAGACGAGCATAAGCGCTTCTGCTGCGTGTGGAGGCGTGCAGTCACGGAAGATGATGTAACAATGTAATATTGATTCATTCGGTCTCGGTGGGCCTCAGGGAAAGTTGCGGATTTCAATATACTAGCAATGGATTATTGGCTTAGTTGGTGGCATATCAGATATCCACGTTGGAGGTGGCACTTTGTCGGGGTAAGACTAGTTCGTAATAGTAGGATGTGATAGTTCGTAATAGTAGGATGTGACATGTGGTGCATTTGTTTTCTCATGCTCCATACCTTCTCATGTTGTATTTTTTTCCAAGTGGTGGATGACATTGCTCATATGCCAACCACGATCTTGGCAGAGCCAATGCATGCAAGTTGGTTAGCAGGGGAGGGATTCAAGAGATCTATTAGCTTGTACGATGCATGTGTTAGTGATTTGGCCAACACTCTACTAGAGAGCACAAAACGACATGCATTCATTGGTGGAAAGTTCCATGGTGCAGGACCTAGTGCAGAGAAGCTTTTGAGTCAACTACAACAAGGAATTAGCCCCACACCTTGAGCAATGATAAGGATGGCTGAGGAGGTGGCAAGAGGAGCTAAATTGCATAAACGTCCCGATTTTCAAGGGGACAATGTGACTATAGTAAGAAAACGCAAGGTTGATGGGGAAGTGGGGTCTGAGGAAGCCAACGCCTCTCACATGCCTGAGTATGTGTTCGAAAACATACCTAGAAGAAAGGGTACAAGAAAACTAAACTTTGAGGACCCTTTGCCTTCCGACCAATCAAGGGCAGTATCACCAAATTGTTCAGAGGAAATGGTGGTGGAGACAGTCCTTCATGACATCGTTTGGGCTATAAGAAGGATTCCAGCTTACAGCCATGAACAATGTCAAGGATGGTTGGGAGCTAGAGAGGGAAAATGCAAAAAACCTAAAAAAATTTGTCACATGGGATGCATGCACCTTCATTTTGGGGCATCATGGAGTGGTCTAGCTCAAGAGGAGAAGCTAGCAATAACATGGAATGCGGTACCAATTCATGTGGTTTTGTAATGATAGTGTGAACCATACATAGAACATTTGTTCTTCCATTCAACACGCACCGCCCAAGGTTCTAGAAGTATGGCTAGTGGCACGAGGTACTAATTTGAGCGTAGAAGAAATCCACATGTTGGAGAGTGGTGGGTTTGTTTTACAAAAGGTGGCACAAGAGGCGGATGTTAACGAGGACTTGTGTAGATATCGAAGAGGTGTTGGCTCTAGATGCAATTGTGAAGGGCCACACAGTGGTGAAAGGGCTGCCCTAACTCCCCCACTTTTATGAAGCCGCCGATAGAAACCCCTATGACCACGCTTCAACCCAAGTCTAAACAGACGGAAACTACGGCCTCGTGCCGAATTCTCAACCCCAGACCCACGCCCACCAAGAGCGCTCACAAGGCCAAAGAGTCCAAGTTTCTATGGGTGCCGAAACGGAAAAAACCACTGCCGGGTAAACCACCCAAGTGTGATCCTAAACGTCCAAATTATCAACCGTCCCGACCCAAGAGGCAGTCTAGGCACTATCGCTGTAGATGCACAACCATGCCGTGCTGGATTCCCAAAGACCTCTTGCAGGCACAAGGATACCACGAGGGAAATCCCTGGATTTGGGTGCCTAAAAAGGGCAAGCTAAGAAGCTCATCTATAAGCAATCTCACCCTAACGAGAAAGGTTTGCACAAGTGGTGCCCAGAACACAGTTAACAGGCCACGGCCAGCGGTGGCTAGCAAGCCTCAGCTCATCTATCGACCAAAGCAAATGCCCCAGGCCTTAAACCTACCTAATCTTGAGAACTTACAAACCACGATGACTGCTCACTCAGAACCGAGTACAACCCCCATGCCTCTAGAGCTTCCTACAGCATCTCAAAGTGCTTCCCATTGCGAGGCCCGACCCGTGACATCGATGAGGAAGTCACAACTATCTAGTCCAGTTGCACCAGCCCCACCAGAGGGTCTTAAACCTTCATACGCAATACGACCTTTCCTCTCTTTGGCTAAGGACCTTGCCGCAACTTCTGGGGATGATTTAATAACATGCATTAAAATGTTAGATGAAACTTTCACTACATTTGCTAGAAGCTACGAGAGGCTAGACTTAGGTCTTCTTGACGAAATGCTTGCTTCAGATGTTCGTGCATTACCATGCACTTGGGAGGAATACGAACTTATGACCACTAAAGTTCCCAAAATTGTTGCCGAACTGATAACAAACGATGAAATCTCGAAGGATCAGGCTGCACTCAGAAGACTTATCACTTCTTATCGTAAGCCTCCGCATTCTGCTCCTGAACAGGAGCTGCAAGAGCTCACGCAGATGGCAAGCTCACCTTCCACATTCTTGCAGCAATGGTTTACACTAAGGATCCAATGGGAGAAAAAAGGTTGTCGCATAATGACCAATGCTGAGCAATGCAAGGCAATCAAAACTATCGAATATGATCCCACTTACGTGGCACCTATCTTGTTTAGGGTCTTGGCCATCACCCGTGATCAGCATTTGGACGACCATGTGCTCGCCCACACCTACATTGACCAATTCCTCACCAAAGAGGAATTACATGTTGCCAGTCGCCTCAGTACTAGAGATCTCTTCCACGACGTTTTGACCTACATTTCCCAAGTCTCCATCCAACCATCTACTCTGGATTGTCATGCCCAACTCGAATACAATCCAAACTTCTATGATTGGCTATTGGCTAGGTAAGTCAACCCACGCGAAACAGTGCTTACCTCGCCCTTCCTGTGCTAATCCTAGGAAGGATTCTTTGAAAGATTCCTGACGGAGGGGGGAGCAAGGTGAGCAAGAGCAGAGCAAGGTAACCAAGAGCAGAGCAAAGATGAAAAGTTATGTTATCTAGCTAGCAGATTGTTATAATTAAGAAAGTTTCTATGGAAGAATATTGCAAAATAAAACAATAGCAATGGTCAAGCCTCTAAGCAAGTGTACCCACTTTGGGCCCATCTATTTTTCTCTCAAAATTAGTTCTAATTAGAAATAAGCCGATTGTTAGGCATTAATGTTGGCATGGTGTGTTGACAGGTCACCGCAATGGTAGGACAGGACAAAGGAGGCAAACTACCATTCTCAGAAGAGGAAATGACCAAATTCGGCATCACCATCGAGACGCGCGGATTCAGTCACTTCACTTTCAAGCACACACTGAATCTGGACGAAGCCATCATGGAGGAACCCGCGATCAAAGACTTAGTGGACAGATGCCATCTCCACAAGTACGTGGAGAAGGTGGAGCAGGTGGTGGATTACAGTATGTGCGTGGATTTCCTGAGGAATTTCGACAAAAGCAGGAACTGTGGCACTGTCACAGTAAGGACAGGGGAGCAAGAAAGGAGAATCGAAGTGCCCCTCAATGCAACGATCATAGAAAAGGCCTTGGGGCTTGTGCCAAAGAAAGAGAGAAGGCCGAGGCGAGACGTTTACACCATGCTGGGGGTCAAGAAAGAAGCGGTGCTACTGTGGATGGAATCAGCTTGGCTGACATCCCGGACCCAGCGGTGAAACTACAAGCAAAAATGATCCATACCCTCTTCTCGGGTCAATGTTACAATGCGCTGATGAACAGGATCGGGGTCCCACTGTTGGAAAGCATAGCAGCAGGAACCCCTGAAGAAATAGAATGGAATGGATTCGTATAGAAGACCATTCAAAGTTCAGCTGCCCTCCTCACTCCGACGGAAGCACCAGCAGAAGGAGAGTCCCCTGCCTCAACAACGCTCTCAGCAAGGAAGAAACTTGCATCAAAAGCAGCTACAATCAGATACGGGGGCATCCTGACAGCCATCATAGACGAAGCAATAAAGAATGAGGGCGTCATGGAGGAGGAAGTGGCGCATCAAAGCTCAGCTCACCGCGGCGGAGGGGGGTCAAGCGAAAGAACAGTAAGCAACAAGGGAGAGCAGGAAGTGCCGCCTCCACGAGCGACCAAACGCGCAGAACAAAGCAAAAGTGATAGGAGACAGAAGGAGAAAAAAGAGAAATTAAGTAAGGAAGAACAGGTTGACATCAAAAAAGCTAAAAAAGAGTCTCGAAGGGCCGAGGAAGAAAGGAGGAGGAGCTTGCCAGAATAGGAGAGGAGTCGAAGAAGGCGGAAGAGGACAGGAAAAGGAGGGCAGAGGAAGAAGCTGAGGAGTAGCGACTCAAGGAACTGGCCGAACTGGCGGAAGCTACCCAAAGGTCGGTGGAAGAGACCCATGGGGGCGGAGAACTCGAACCTGCAAGCCCTGGCCATAAAGCCGAAGCCAGCGCAAGTGTGGAAGCAGCACTGGTGGTCGTAGGCAAGGGCAAGTCCCTCCTACATCCACTCCCTCCCTCCTTTGTGCCAACAACAGTTGAAATTACGACCGCACACAACCCACGCCTCCTCTCGACGCGGCACAACTCATGACCATGATGCAGATGCTCGTGAGCAAGGTGGCCAAAATTGTCCCTGAAACTTGATTGAAAAGTCCCGCCGCCGCAAGATGCAGAGTCACGGCAAGACCCCAAACGACAAAGACTGGAGGCATCGACCACCACGCCCAATACTCCATACCTGTCACCGTAGACTATGACGCATATGTGGCCGAGTTACTGACACAACTGGACAAGGCAAAAGAAGAAAAGAAGGTGGCCCTGCTAGAACTAGAGAAAGAAAAGGAGATGTCAGCGGCCCTCAGGCTAGAGGTCTCAAGGCAGGAAGCTGACAGACGGAGAGAGATAAAGGCCCTGCAAGACCAGCTAAAAGAGAAAATGAAGCAAGCCCAAACCAATGAAAGCCGCCTTAGACAAAGACTGAAGGATGAGGAACAAAGCCTGGTGGCAGAACAAAGGAACATAAAACTCTTGATGCAGCAATACAGTCATCTCCAGCAAAGGGTGGCCCAAGTGGAAAAGCTCTACCGGGAGGTTCAGGAAGGCGAAGCCACTGTTCCACAAGAACATGCAGCGGAGCCCCAGTCATGGCACGAGCAAGAAGAACAGAACAGGTTATTCATGGAAATCGAATTCCTGAAAAATGAAGGGCCGGGGGTCTCAGCAGTGTTGAAGCAAAATGACTACAAGATGAAGTGCAGAGATTGCAAGATGTGCTAGAGACCTCCCAGGAAGACGTGGAAGCCCTCATGGCCATGACCTTCAATCAGAAGAGGCTGCTCCGCGCTGAAATCCAGAGCCTAGAATAGTTGGTCCAAGAGAAATCAGAAATCCTGACGGAAGCGCACCACAGGCTCAGCATTGTTGATCAAGCAAGAGGGATCGCTGAAGAACAGCTCGCTCAGAAACTAAGAGAAAGAAACCAGTTATGGTTTTTATCAAATGAGTAGCAACAGGTAGTAACCACCCTGGCAGGCCAGCTAGAGGAACAAAGGCAAAAGATGGAGGAGAGAGCCATGGAGTGGGAAAGAAAGAACTTTGACAGGGTGAGGGATTTAACAGAACGGCTTGCGGTGGCAGAATGTGAAAGAATGCTGGCCGAGGCTAGGGTTGAGGTTGCAGAGATAACCACTAAGACCCAGCGATAGGCCTTTCTCAACACGGTGCTCCACGTGACACAAGCCGAGGGCGATGATACAGTGGAACAGGTAAAAAGAAAGTTGGAGCTAAGCACCTGGGCGCTAAGATACGGCCTTCAAGAGCGGGAGCTTCCAACAAGTGCAGGAATAACTAAAGAGCAACAGTTCTACTACCTACGCTGTACGGGCCTTTCCACTGCGGAGCTCAAGGAGTTGGGTTTTCAGGACCAGGAGCAGCCACCGCTGCCACCACCAGTCGTTCCTCCTGTGGTAGTGCGAAATGTCGAAGAGGGCCCGGACTTCGAGCAAGATGATGACGAAGAGCCACAAAGGATGCAGAGCCCGCCTCAACCCGAGATCCCACAGGAGGAACCTGCCGATGCCGACCTACTTGAACGCATAATAGCAGCAAGGAGAAGAAGGCAAGAGTTAGCAGAGGAGGCCCAATGCCGAGCGCGCATACTTCCACGACAACTTCCTGAGGAGCCCATGCCACTGAGAAATGACACACATCTTGTAGATTGGCCCTAGGAGTTGGTCATATGGCGCCAGAGAGAGCTACATAAGAGGCCATTTGAACTTTCATTTGCTTTTCCACGCTCCCTGGACTAGGCCCTACCTTTAGGAGTCATAGCCAAGATCAAAGATCTGGCTAACGAACTCGCAAACAGATGGATGGAAGAGAGAAGCATGATAATAACCAGGTGGAGACAGGAGCCACAAGAATACTGGGAAGACAAGGTCGGTCTGGTTTCCAAATCTGTCCAAGGCTAGAGGCATAGCCGAAATGGCGGAGGAGGATTTGGGACACCAATTTTGATGCCTGGACCACATTTTGTAGCTCCCTCCCCGAAGAGCGTAATGATCCCATCTACATGCCCTACCCCCGTAGGCATGGAGTGGATTACAACAAAGATTTGCATGGGGATTTTGACTTCCCGAGAATCTATAATGTAAATGCTAGAAGCCCGGAGGAGTGCTTAGTATTTAGGATAGAAGATATGCTTCCCTCCATAAATCGTTTCCTTGTAGATTTCTCTTCCTGCCCCGATCCAGCATTCTTAACCACTTGTAATTACCTCCGACTTCTCAAATTCCTGCTACTCCAGAAACCTGCAGTAGAGGAAGCCCATCTCCCTCCACTCTTTTTTGATCTTAACCTAGGAATAGATATTAGAGCCATGACGAGGTTGATGATGCGCGCTACTCTCCTCTCAGCCTTCTACTTAGAGCTATTAGAAAATATGAGTGACACCCGTTTTGCAAGGTGTAAGCACCCCTTTTTGTCCACCACTCCTCTAAGAGCTAGAGCCGGCATTAAGGAATACATACAAAGTCGCGCATTTTTATCACAATGCCTGCGACCGCCCCGTGACTAAATAGGTGCCCCATACCTTGCCCAATGTACTCTCTCTCATTCACCCAAGGAAAAAAAGAAAAAAGAAAAGGAAAGGAAAGAAAAGAAAAGGAAAGAAAAGAAAGTGCTTGCAGTCTTCATTCACTATTATGGTGCACCATACTCACTGCATCTAGAGTCCTCTCTAGCCCCTCCCCCACTTCACACTTAGGGCACATCAAGGGCAGGACTTTCAGACCTGTCACCCTGAGTTTTGCACCGCACTTCAAAAGCCACACGAACTGGGTCCTCAAGTGTGGGACATCACTAAGGGCTTGCCCAAGGTTAAACCCATCTCCTAGTTCCACTGGCACGGGCACCATGCACTACACAGTGAGACAGACACACCCCCTAGGAAGTGCACCACTTTTCTTGCAGGTTATGTTCATGTTTCAAGAACGGGCTGCTTGTCTGAAGGCGATCATCTACTACATCCTCCAATGACAAGGAATTTTTCCAGCAATCGGACATGACCCCATTATTGCAACTTCAAGAGCTTCGCTGCAAAGGTTTCAATGGCTCAACATATTTCATGTTGACAACCATCCGCCTCCTGATGGGCTGCCATTGGCATAGATCTTGGAACCTCACCATCCGATGATCCATGCCCACTGCCTCAAGATCTACGGATTGCTTATTAGCACCATAAGCCTGAAGACTTTCAACTCAAACTGAAGATCCTATACTCCCAGACAAGCGTTTTCAGCCCAGGCCACGGCTTTTCAAGGCAAACAGCATTCGGGGGGTTTCTCCAGAATAAATCCCTCCAATACCATCCTCCTAAGGGACTGCTTATTGTTTCAAGCATTTCGGATCCTCAAAAGACGACCGGCTTCATAGGGGCGCCAGAACAGTGAGAAAGATGCCGAGAATCGTCAGGAAGACTAAAGCACGCTGGAATCTCTCCTGGTCATCGTCATCGAACTCTATCACCTCTCATTCACAAGCCTCAATGTCCTCTACCCACCCGTTACACCTAGCAATAGCATCATCTATCCCACTACTTCCCACCACAGTGCCATGGGACTGGCACTCGTCTAGGAGGGGGGTAATGTTAACCCCAACATGAAGAAAGCAAAAGAAAGCGGAAAAGACGCAGGGCAAAGGCGGAAAAAAGGTAGCCCGACTGAAGAAAGAAGAGGAAAAAAGACCAAAAGCGCAAGGGTAGCCTTAAAAGTCCAAGGCAAATGCAGAAGGGGAAAGGCGCATTTTAAAATAAAAAAGGCGCACCCTGAAATCTTGTAAAGAGAGCGCCGGGCTCTCACCCGTGTAATTTGTAAATGTAGACAGGCGGTGGAAAGGAAGCTAGGAGGATAGATGGACAATGAGAAAAGGGGCCTAGGCTAATGGCCGGCCATGTAAAAAAAGGGGGATGACCGCCCATGGAAATTAGGCATGTATATAAAGTTAAAAAGTGAATGAGAAGCTCATTCTCATGTGTGGCAGAAAGCTTCTTCTTCTTCTCCTCTTGTTTTCTTGCCTTCTTGCTCGTGCTTGAGAGAGGGATTGAGAGAGTGTGAGGGAGTGATTGTGTGAGAGTGAGGGATCTTGGAGAAGAAGCTCTCCATCTTCTCTCTTCATCTTCTTCTCCTCTCTTCTCTTCTCTTGTCTCGTACGTGGCTATGGAGGATGAAGCTCATGGAGAGGGATTGAGGTTGCTTGAGCTTGCCTCAAGGATCATGGAGCTACCGGTGTGCAAGAGAGAGGAGGGTACTAGATCGAGCATCAAGGTAAGCTCACTACACCCGTAAGGTAGGCATTGCGCGTCGGCTATGTGAGAGGTAGCCATGGCTGCTCGGTTCGAAACACTTGAGCAATAAGTGGTCTGTAAGTCTCAGGGTAGAGCTTGAAGAGTTCCCACAATCATACACCTTGCATTAAGCATGCCACGTGGTATCTCTTGGAATGCATTGCAATTGATTGATAAAGTTTGACCAACGCTTTGTATGCAATAAAGCAAGGATTTGTAGGTTGCTTTTTATTGCTCCATGGAGTTGTTGCACTACTAAGGGAAAATATGAATCTGCTAGTAGATATTCTGTCAGACATGCTATCAGCCCAATTTGCATTTGTGTATCCAAACACGTGTATATCCTTACCTACCTTATAAAAAAGTCCATAATGCTAGGTGGACTTCACATGCCTCAATACATGTATAACTACATCCAAGTGAGGCTTTCTAGGCATTTACATTAACTGATTGACAAGACTAACAACATAGCTTAAGTCTGGTCTTGCGATAGTCACATAAATCAAACTTTCTACTATCCTCTTGAACATAGCAGGGACTTCTATGTCATCCCCAACATCAGCTCTCAACTTCACATTTTGCTCCAATGGCACTGAAGGCTTACATGGTGCCATACCATACTTGGACAACATATCTAAGCCATACTGCCTTTGGGAAAACCATATACCATCATCACATTTGATCATCTCAATACCAAGAAAGTATCATAGCTCACCCAAATCCTTCATCTCGAACTTCTTCTTAAAAAATCCCTTAACTTAAGTAATTATATTCTCACTGTCACTTGTAATAATCAAGTCATCCCAACTAAGAAGCAACCTAGGTGTGGGGGAAGTGGGAGTATGGATTAAGAGATGATTGTCTTGTAATGATTGAGTAAATTTAAATCTTATGATAGAAAAGGAAAAAAGGAAGCCAAAAGACTCATCTACCAACATACTTGAGATAATAAGATAGATCATTTCTATTACAGAAGATTGTATTGATATAAGGAAATGATGAGGGTGCATAATCAACTGTGCATAAGGTCCAAAAGCCTTGATGCATTGGGGGAGATTATATATTTGCTTTGATGGTAGGACATATGGTGTGATATCAGAGTTTTATAACCAAAGAAATTTCATAGTGGCACTACCATAATCTTTTGATGTCATTCTAGGCATGCTCTTGCAACACCAATCTAACAGTGACATTGATTTTCACACACATGCAATATCAAGGATAAACCATAACTTTAAATAGTGATTCTCCCCAACATTGAGGATCACATACAATTTCTTTTGAATATCAAGGATAAACCATAACTTCAAAAATTGATGCTGAACTTGAAATATTTCCTCTAATTAGTCATAGATAGGCTAAAAAGGAACTTTGAAATCAAAATATGGTGCACGTGATTTGTATCCAAAGTGAAAATGTCTTGTTCATCCAATCTGATGAACAAAAATGTTTCCTAGATTCATACAAGCATTGTTTTGCAAAACACTATCCCCTATACTTGCCACCACATCTAAAGGAGACCTTGACCATGAAATATAAGTATTTCTTGGTGTCTCTCCTTTGCACAAAGTTCTCTATAGAAATAGTTCATTACACCAAAGAGAATTTCAATACAAGTCACCAAACTTCTTAACAAAGGCCTAATTCAACCTAGTTTATCACCTTTTGGATCACATGTTCTTTTAATGGAAAAGAAAAACAAAAGCATATTGCATGTGTGTTGGTTATAGGGCATAAAATAAAGTGATGGTTAAAAATAGATATCCAATTCCATGAGTAGATGATTTATTGGGTAAAATTAAAGGAGCCAAAATTTTTAGCACAATTCAAGTCCATTTATAATCAAAATATGAATGGATTCCTCCAACATAATTAAGACCAAATTTAACACATAATTTGGTCATTATGAATATGTTGTGAGGCCTTTGACTAAAAATTTCATTTGTGCTACTTTTGCACAATTCATGAATAAAAAATTTCAACAGAAACCAGTAACCACTTACTTTCATAGTTCCTTATTTTTAATAAACATATTAAATGGGCTTCATTCAAAACTTTCATCCAATGATCCAATACCAACTCAGACATGCCAATGTGGTTGTAGATACGCTTAACCATCGATGTAACAATAATGTTTCATTGCATCATGTACTTGGTTTTGATAATATTAATAATGTATCTTTTAATCACATTTCTATAATTGAAATTTAGACATTTGATTCAATGATTCCTACATATGCTTCTAATCATGATTTTGGTGATATATGGAGTAAATTTCAAAACATGGAATGCACAAATTTTGAAAGTACACAAAGGATTTTTGTATTATCAAAAGAAATTATATATGACTAGTTGTAGCATATAGAATCCTACCAATGAATGAAATGCATACAAATGCATATATGGGATATAGACGAATTTAGTGAATGATAGTAGTTGCATGTATGGAGTATTTCTATTGGTTTGATATGAAGCATGATTATGCTAAGTATGTATCTAAGTGCTTTATTTGCCAATGAATTAAGCATCACCATGGAAAGTCCCATATTTGACTTATGCCATTGCATGCACCCAATTGGCCATGGGAGAAAATCTCAATGGACTTTATAAGTAGGTTGCCTTCAACATCTACTCATTATGACATCATTTCGACAACTAAGTCATCCTATCTAATTGTGATGGTTTTTTCTACAATCATTTTTGGGTTGCATTGTTTAAGAACTTAGGATCCAAGATGGATTTACCTTAGCTTTCCATCTAGAAAGTAATGGCCGAATTGAGGCAACTAATAGCATTATCTTTGACCTTCTTAGATCCTACATCATGAATTTTTTGACCAACTAGGACTAGCATTTACATGCCTTGCACTTTTTACAATAACAGATTTCATTTAACTATTAGTCCAACTCTTTTGAAATGATCTATGGTGAGAAATTACCTATCCCTATGTTGACCATATCTATTGATGTACCAATAGTAGAAGATTTAGCCATTGATTACAATAAAGTTTTGCATGAAATTATTGATTAGATTAAATAGTCCCAACTAAGGTATACTATTAAAGCTAATAAAAAGCAAAAACCTATGATATTCAACGAAATCCTTGGCCATAAAAATCTAATATTTCTTAATCTTCTATTGATTTTTGTTCTAATACCATGTGTGATGTACCCATCCTAGCCAAGCTAGGGATGGAGAATTTTGGTGGTCACTCGGATGCCTTAGAATGTCATAACCTTGATCCACTAGGATCGGACCCCAAGGAACCTATGACCTATCTATCTCTTTCAACAATCTAGCACTTGGCCAAGAAAGGTCACTTTGCAAACAATTGATCAAGGTCGAGAATGACAAGCACCACATCTGGTTCAAAGAGAGTAAGAGATGAGAGGGAGTTAATGTTAACCACAAAAAGAAAAGACCCATAATTTTAGAGAAAAACGATTGTTGTAAAATTCAATTGAATGTCCCATTGAGAGCAACTTCACCCTATGCAAATTATATCCAAAATGAGTGCAAATAGATAGGTTTCCTTCTGATAGTTTAGAAGATACTTGTATCTTGCATGAAAGGAAGTTTTGTTGTATCCTAACTTTTGTGAATGATATTGGAGCACAAACAAAGTATTTTGAGGAAGTTCTTTGCATCTACATCGTTGCATATGAAGTAAGAGAACCTTAGTTAGACACAAATAACACATTAAACTATTATCACAAAACAATATGAAAGGAAGAGATGGATTGAATGAATATGTTACAAGTGTTGACAAAGTAAAGTAATAAATTAGATCGTGTAAATTAGATCATTCATGGTGCCAAAGGCCTATGTGGTGGAGTGGGAAAGAGAATTGTAGAATGTAAACTATACTCCCCACATGTGAAGGAAGGAGTCTATAGGCACAGACGATGGGACCATAGTGGAAGAGAGAGAGAGAACACTTACATGTGGTTGAGCCTTAAATAATAAAATATTAATGTTATATTTATCAATTAAAAACAAAATTTGGAAATAGCAAGAAGCAAGAGGGGCCATCATTGTCATAATCTCATCATCTTTCTCTCTCTCACTGCTATTGAAAGCACCTTGTTTTCCAATAGTGCCATTGTTTGTAGCATCATCACATTCATGCCTATTGGCTATTAATTTCTACTGCTATGATAGCCTTTGTTGCTTGCTTTGATCCATGCTGCATGATTGATTTATGTTGCTTGCCACAAATTAATCATGACAAAAATAGATACAATTTGCCAAGGATTCTCTAATAATATTGTCATAATCTACAACATCATCTTCATCATATTAGTCTCCTCCACATCATATTGCTCCTCTCCTCTCCTCTATCACCATGATAATTGTCTCTCCTTCATAGCCATGCTATTGGCTATTTGTTGACCATCATCATCATTGTTTCAAGCACCATCTCCTAGCAATAATCGACATGTCTGTGCAATAAGCCAATAGTTGAACTGCCGATGCAATCATCATCATCATCATCATTATCATCTCCATCACATTGTTTATCATAATGATTTGGGGAATTAGTTGTTAAAACATCATCATCTTCAAAATCATCATTATGGTTGATGTACTTGTGGTTTGCTGTCATCACGATCGTCTCACCACCACTATGCATATGGAGAAGAAGAAAGCATTGGAGTCATGGTTGCACATCATTGCTTTGCTTGTGTTGGTCTTCACCCCAACCCTAACCCTTCTAACATCTTCTTTCAGTTTCCAATCTTCTCTCATAGAGCCACCACCATAGACACCACATCTCATCTTTCCCCCACCATATCCTCCTCTAGTCAATACCCCCTCTCTACACCCTATGTTATACTATAGTTTTTTCTCCACCTCTCCATCACCATCTACCCATTTATATACCACCTTGCACATCATAGTGCAGATAGCTAGCACCTAGGCTTATACATCCCATTGTTAAAATAGTTGCATCATAGTGCACTATGCACTGTGCAGTGTACACCTAAGATCTACCTTAGTACATGTATGCATACACATACACCTTTGTGCATGAAGAAGGGACATACTCTTATGCACATGCTCAGTGTCCCTTTATTCTCTCTCACACTTGACACACATCCTACATTCGCAAAGGAGGTCAAGAGGAGTAATAAAAAAGGAATTTAATACCTCAAGGGACACTTGCGCATGACCCTCAATTGATTCTAGGATCAACACATGTAGAGAGCTTGCACTTAGATCATAGTGTACACGTATCTCATTCTAGTGCATGTATCTTATGCACTAGACACAATAGTGCATTACATCTTCACATGCCCATATGCATGTGTGCAAATGAACTAGTACACTAGTGCACCTTAGCACACAAACATCATACCCCAACTTAGCACACTACATCTAGTGTACAACATGTAGCTTATTGCATTTAGTACACCACAGTAGTTTGCACATAGCCTAGTACACAAGGCCACTATTGCATTACACCAAACCTTTTGCCATAGTGCACTATAGCATGCACTAGTACTCCCACTACTAGTGCACAATGCACACACTCTAGTGTCTTATAGTCTTAGTGCACTAGTGCACAGTGTACACACTCTCCTACATTAGCACACTAGTACACAATGCACTAGTACTCCCATTAGTACATAGTGCACACAACTCTAGTGTCTTATAGCCTACCTTGCATTCTGGTAACCTTTTTTGCAAAAGATCTACAAAAGTTGGAAGTAGCAATCAATGAGCTATACAAAAGGAAGCAATAGGTGTCTAAAGAAGTGAAAAGTGGGATACATGCAAGGATCAAGGAGAACCCAAAAGTGATGACTTGAAGATACCATGTCCAACTAGTAGAATTCAAACATGGAATAAAAAAAACTCGTCAAGAGAGAAAATAGACAAAAATAACTATAATAAATCATAAATGCCTTAGTCTAGAGTAGGATAGGCATCTTTTTACCACTATAGAACATTACTTGTTTGAGGTCTCAACCTCCCACCATCTAAGAGGGTGAATACTCTTGGCCACCATAACTTGGGGTGCATACCATGTTGCAACCACTCATCATTTGATTCTCAACCAACATTGGTAATATCATTTCATGCCTAGCCACCTTGGTTATGGTTCCTTGGCATTTTATGTCTATTTCTTGTATTTTCAGTTTAATGGCTTGCTGTGGAAATTAGCTTCTTTACATTGGTATCAGAGCATGGACTTTGATCCATGGGAAGAGTCATTTTCATGGTGAATTTGGTTATAGTTTAGTCACAGAGTAACTTGAGGACAAGAATTAGTCACAGGATTTGATTCAGTTAAAACTGACTAGTTAAGGTCTCTGCAGTAAACCATGACTAAGTTTGATGGTCTTGAAGAATGTCTGAAGAAACAATGGTGGATTCATGGTCATTTTGGTGGTATGTGGTCAATTTTGGGCCATTTTGAAGGATCATGGACTTAACTGAAGCCTAAACAGGGTTTGGAGAGGTTAAATCATGGTTACTTTTTTGGAACAAGCTTCTTTCCTCTTTCTCAAGCTTTCTCTTCAAGCTGCCATGGAGGAAATTACTCATCTTTCTCTCCCATTGTTTCTATCATCTATGCAACCTATATAGGATCAAATTAGGCACCCTTAGCTTGAGATTAAACACCTATTTGCTGGGATTTAATGAGGTATTCATCAGTGGTTGAAGGAGCTTGCTGGCAGCATTTTGCGTCATTTTTCGTACACCTAAATCTGCCATTTAATCAAACATTTGGTAGATTGGAGGCTACAAGATCTTCCACAAGGTTATTTGGAGCAAAAAGGTGATGTACAAGGCATCAGTGGCATTCTTCCTCCTGTTCCCTTCAAGATTGAAGCTTTGTTCAAACCCTAGCCATGGCTAAAACTATACAGCATGAAGAATCCTCCAATTTCTTGAAGATTTGGCCTCTTCTTGGCTCTACTAGCTTCCTAATAGCAAGACCAAGCATCTACATCAAGAATTGGACCGACATTTGTTGAGAAACATGCGGGATCTAGAGCATGGCAGTGAGTTATGGTGGATGGAAGGAGAAGTGTGGACTCATGATGGAGAAGACAAAGACACTATTTATTACACAAGTGAATTAGGTTCCAAGATTGAGACTTGGACTCATAAACACAATCTTGTGTATGTGGACAATGACATTGATACTTCACTGAAAAGAAAAGAGTACTATCATTGCATTAAGAAAAGGAAGCAAGTACAATGATTTGTAGGAAAGTAGGAAACTGCAATAGGCACCATTGTGCATATGGGATAGGTTAGCCTGCATGTCCACAGCCCTGAAGCTCCATACAAGGAGGCTGTTTAGTGAGTGTGATTGCTGATTCTCAACACCCCTCCTCAATCACAACTAGAAAGGCACAAAGTGTAGAGAGGCTATAATGAGAACCACCTGCAAAGTGTGGGCACACCACAAACATGGTAGACACCAGAGGCTGTCGCAGAAAAGGCTAAGTGTGGGCACCAAAACATGATGGACATCCAGAGGCTGTAATAGGGGCCTCACAAAGTGTACAGGGACTGTAATGCCAAGTTACATGAGGACTTTACAAAGCTTATGGAAGGAAGCATTAGGGCAAGGAAATACAAGGCTTTTAAAACAGTCTATCAGAGTTATGAGAGTAGAAAGACTGATGAGTCTTGTCCTTCTGATCCTGGTGGTCTTCATCTTCTTCTTCTTCTTCCTTTGCTCCATTTTCTTCTTCTTCTTTGACTACGACTAGATAGGCCTTTTGGGATCTCTTTCTTGCGTGGCAGAACTTCTCGGTGTGTCTGGTCCTTTTGCAGAAGTCACAGAAGAGCTGATCCTTCTTGCCTTTGTACTTGTTGCCAACATATAATGCATGCTCATCTCTAGAGGTACTTGGCTCTTCCTTAGTTTTTAGCTTCTTTTCCTCTTCTAACAGTGATGCCTGGATATCAACAAGTTCAGGATTTGGCATGTTGATTAAAGTTGTTGATACATTATTATATTTAGGAGGCAAACTCTTAAGTAGAACGCCGATGCAAACATCTTCGTCCATTTTAATGTTGATTCCTGCAAGTTGGGTTAGGAGTCCTTCCATGTAATTTAGATGTGTGGCAAGTGATGTGCTGGACTTCATTTCAAGCCTGAAGAACTCAATCAGGAGACCATACTTTGGTGATTTAGATTGTGCACCGAACAAGGTGTCAAGTCTCTTCCATGTATCCTGTGAGGTCTCACAATTATCCACATGGTGGATATAACTGTCGTCTAGCTCTAGTTTGATAATAGCCTGGGCTCTGTCATCATTCTTTTGCCAAGTAGTTGCAAGGTCCGCATCCCGAGGTTTCTTCTCTTTGCCATTTGTGATGGCCCAAAGACCCTTCTTCATCAGGATGAGCTTGATGCGGGTTTGCCAAGTGTGGAACTCGACTCCTTTGAATCGAGCATTTGGAGAGTCTTTTCCCATGTTGAGGTTGCAAGATTAGCAGCAAATCAACACCAGAATTCTGAGATTTTATCAGTAGAAAAGCAAATTGCAATGTGTCAAGAGACACAGTTAATGATAGTGTGAAAATACACTATGTCAGTGTTGATGTTGAGCTTGATTCTTCTTGTTCGGGATCGTTCGGTCGTTCTTCAATCTTCTCAAGTCCTTCCCCTCCTTGATTTGATGCTGGCTCAATGGATTAGAGTGGGCTTTAGCTTGGTTTAGTGCCAGGAGTGAGAAAAAATGAGGAAAAAAAGCTTGAGAGATTTTGGCTATGGCTGACAGTTTAGGGTTTCAGAGAGAGGCCTGGTTTTTTGCAGATTGCAGGAGCTATGGTTGATCATTTCCAAAACTTTTTTTATGGAAATTTAGCTCTTTCCAAGGCCTATCAAAGCCCTATGATGTTCGTCAAGGTCGCGGCCTGTATGGCACGCGCAGAATGGACAAACAGGCACGGTGCAGTTTTGGGCAGCGATGTTGAATGTCTGCAATGCCAGGGTTGTAGATCACCAATGTGGTTGATTCTTGTGCCAAGAGGGAGCACCCTAAGTAGAGGAAGTTATGTCTAGAAGAAATTTCATGGAGATATGCTCTACAGAGAGAGATATGAAGGCTCCATGGAGGGTATGTCCTGCAGGTCACAGTTGAAGACTATGGCAGTGACTAGGAATTTTCACAATGCTGAGCTTCAGATAGCCAAATGTCATGGATTGATGTGATACAGGGAAGCTTTGTGAGTTGGGGAATACTTTTCTAGAAGGAAGATCCAAGAGATTTGACCTGTGGAGTGAGATATAAGCAGCTCAATCTGACAGGGTGCTGCTGGCTATGGCTGCCATGGAAGCTTCAGTGAGGGTAGAGTTGGGAGATGAAGTCATGGGATGGGACTAAGCTGACCAGAGATTAACATGAGCTGAGAGAGAGTAGAGGAGAGCTAAGTCGAGCTGAGCCATGCCCGACTGCGCTCTGATACCATGTTGAGAAACATGTGGGATCTAGAGCATGGCAGTGAGTTATGGTGGATGGAAGGAGAAGTGTGGACTCATGATGGAGAAGACAAAGACACTGTTTGTTACACAAGTGAATTAGGTTCCAAGATTGAGACTTGGACTCATAAACACAATCTTGTGTATGTGGACAATGACATTGACACTTCACTGAAAAGAAAAGAGTACTATCATTGCATTAAGAAAAGGAAGCAAGTACAATGCTTTATAGAAAAGTAGGAAACTGCAGTAGGCACCATTGTGCATATGGGACAGGTTAGCCTGCATGTCCACAGCCCTGAAGCTCCATACAAGGAGGCTGTTTAGTGAGTGTGATTGCTGATTCTCAACAACATTGAGCAAATATTGGAGCTTCCAAGCAAGATTGAAGCATTTTCTTCATCTCAGATTGGGGAAAATAGGGCAGAAATCAATCTTCATAAAATCTTTCTTCATTGAGGCTTCAATTCATGGGGCTTTTGTTGTCTACAACGCCGGGGTTCAATTGAAGGTATTATTCAAAGATTGGGCTTACATTGAAGAAATTCTTCAAGTTTGAAAGCATTTTCAACCTCTTGAACATAGCAATGTCTAAAAATTCACGGAATCCATGATTCTAATGAGAATTTACACGCATCAAAGCTCAAAGGATCTTCTCCAACAAGCTATTGTAGACTTCTATTAAATCATTGGCTTCTTTTGATTGCATTGGAGCAATCTTATTGATCGGGAGTTGAAGATTACACGAGAGCAATCATATTGGACAAAGCTTTCCTGAAGTTGGTCTTATGATCTGAAATCTTGCTCTATTGATGGCGGTTTATGTAGAATGTTGATTGGTAGGATTCATCTACTACTTTCCATCAACATTAAAGAGGTAATTCTATTACTTTCAGCTTAATCTCTCTTTTCATCCAATTGTTGAACCAACCCCATTTTTCATAAGAGAGATTGAGTGTAATAGAACCTCTTAATTCCCATTGAAGGGCATGTAGAATTCAACCCAGGACTGATTATGATTGCTTGATGAGATTCTTTCCTGCCCATTCAAATGTTGAAGATCAATTGATTGCATAAATGCTACTAACTGTTTATTTGACAGATTTTTGTTGGATGATTGAAAATTGATGCTATAGGACTGAAATAATGATGAAAATGGTAAGTGGGAACATTGTAAAAGCAGGGAGTCATTGCAAAAGGGTAATGCCCTATCCATAGCCCTTTCAATTTAGCCATTTTCCAATACCCACTTGCATTTCATTAAAGAATTTAAAGGCTTTTTCAGTCAATGCATAGCATCCTTTTTTAATTAGCCATTAGAATGTACTTGCCATGTTGGTTCATGCGAGGAAAAGTGGATGCCAAGTGAGTCGGGAAGACAAAAGAGAGGTGACCTTCCCTTCTCGATTAAGACCCTGAAGGGGTGCACAACCCGGCTTGAGGTAGAACTTTGCACACCCCTCTTATCTCAGGAGCCCATGCAATTTTCAATCTAGGTGCGGGTACATTCCCCATTATCAGAGTTTGGCACTAGTACATCATTGATCAATCATATTCAGGGTTCCATAAGTGGTTGAAGGACCATTGGAAGAGGTGCAGGACATCTCCTATTTTCAGGGTACCTACAGGTGTTGGGCAAAGAGAGAGAGAAGAGGCGGATTTGCATCAGCTTGGAGGAACAAGAAAAAAAAGATAGACTCTTTGTGGTGAAGGACAACGGAGTGAGAAGTGTGGAGCTTGTGGTAGTGCGCGTTGGTGGAGTTGTTGGAGCTTGGGAGCTCTCAACAGGTATCTAGAATACACGCATTGAGTTCCACTATATGAACTATTTTTCTTTGATTGTCTTCTTGCTTGATAGGTTGCGGATTCTCATCTATGACAAGTTGAGTGAGCGAGTTGAGATGGTAGGAAACCTCATAGGGTGAGAGACCCTGGTGAGTAGAATTGGCTTGAGGGAGCGTATGATTGATATACATCTTTTCGTCTAGATCTAGCACATAGGTAAACTGACTCTACATTTTGATTCCATGGCCAAGGCACAACATAATCTCTCTTGAAAAGTCTCCAACCATAGACGACGAGCGAAATATTTTAAATCCATGTGAGATGGGCTTGGGTTCCATGTAGAAACCTTGTGTGTCATAGTTAGGACAAATAGGGGAACCAATTTGTGGAATGCGCATGTGTTTTTGTTTTCATAGGATAGGCTTGGATTTTTAGAAATTTTTTAGATTAGGAAAAAAGAATTTTTGATTCAACAAAATTTAGAAAAAACCAAAAACACAAACTACTGTCGCTTGTCTACTGCCATATCTTGCATTCTAGGCAATGGCAAGTGATTTATCACTTGAATGTGCTTCATGGACTAAAAATCCACAAAAATTGTGGATTTCCACTCTGATTTTATTGATTTCCATCAAATTTACCATGACATGCATTGGTATATTGCGGGTTGGGAGCTCAATAGCAACTAGCTAATTGCAGTCAATATCCAACTACCCATAAAGACTATTGCTTGTGCATATCAATACTATTTATGATTGGAACTAGAAGACACATACAAGGGTCATGAAAACATGTGGGATTTGTTGTAGCTAATTCATATTTGTTGATTTTGGATCATGGCACAAGAAGCACATGAAAGCAGTCACACCCATAACAACGAGATGCATTACTTGCTTGTAGTGATTTTCGGGCATAGTTAGAAAATGGTAAATAACATGAGTATTGTTGGTATGCCAACCATTGAGATTTCCTAATATTCTTGTTGAAAATACATGTGGTTTATGGTTTGGGAAAGAATTCAAGAAAGGGTAGCATTCCATTTTCTTCCTTTCAAGTGTATGTAGATAAGAGAAAAAAGTCAAAATGCCTTTCAAATATTCATTTTGGAGCCATTCTATCCATTTTGAGTGGAGATAAAGCATGTCATGGAAGTTGTGGATAGTTATGGGAGCTTGATATCATTTCAACATTTTGGCCATAACTTGTGTATCTGATATCGAATCAAGGTGTTATATAGCTCAAAACAAAGAGCACAATAAGAGCTATAAAGTAGGCAATAATAATTAAATGTGTACACTTTTTCAAGTCTCTATTTTACATAGAATGAATACTTTTGGATTGGACATTACTTGCACTCAAAGGTTCTTGGATTACTTCCAGCTTCCAATGGATTTGTTGGCTTGAATGATTTACCATTTGCTTTATGCTCATTTTGAAGAAATTATGTAGACTAAAATTGATTAATGAGGATAATTTGCATGTACTTGGTCTTTGGTGGTTGTTTTATGCTTAAATGATAGCCAAAATACTTGAAAAAACATTCATATGCCTTTGGGAGTGCTGAAATAACATTTTTGCACCAATTTTATGCTGGCTTGATATTTGAATAGCCATTGCTTAGCTTTGCAGGAAAATCCATTAGTCTATTTTGTTGTACCTTGTTGATTCTATTTATCTTATTGTTTCTAGTATGCAAACATACTTTTGTCATTATGGATTGTTCAATATTGAAAAGTTTAATGGCATGAAATTTTCATATTAGAAAGAGAAAATATATAATGTATTAGTGGTTAAGAAGAAGCAGGTGAAGCCAATTAAATGTAGTGGAATTAAGCCTTAGGATATGGATGTAGATATATGGGAGAAATTGGATGAGCTAGTATGCTTTACAATTATGTTAATACTCCCAAAGATTGTGCATTTTAATGTAAAAACTATGGTAGGTGCATATGGTGTATGGAAAAATCTTGATGATTTCTATAAAAAAGAAAGCGCAAACTTGTAGGTTTATTAGTTGAAAAAACTCATTGATCTCCACATGGAGGAGGGGGACTTCAATGTCTAATCACCTTAATAAATTCAATACTATTTTTAGTCAATTGACATCTTAGAAGATTATCTTTCATATTCAATGAAGGCCATGCTCTTATTAGTTACCTTGCTTGAGAGTTGGGATACTTTCAAGACTATCATTAGTAACTCTACACCCGCAAGTGGTCTTATGACTACCAATATTGAGAACAATTTTCCCATTTAGGAGGTGAAAACAAAGAAAAATGCAAGGTCAAAGATCTCTAGATCATTTATGGTGAGAGAAAGGTTAAACACCAAGGGGAAATCTCATATGAGAGGCAAGTCAAAGCAGCAAGTTACATAGCGAAAGGGATGTACAAGGCTATTTTTGTAACAAGAAAAGAGACATAAGAAAGGATTTCTTGAAATGGAAGACAAGCAAAAAGGAAATAAGACAAATGAGGATGATGACAAAACAAAAAATCAAGGCAAAGATTGAGGAAATTAATGCATGTGATAGTAAGGATGGTGATTGTTTTAGGTAGATAGATACCCTTAAGTGGGAGGAGTTAGTTCTGATGGTCTTGGATTAGAAGGAACAACTTAAAGGTCATAACACTCCCAAGATAGAGGATTTAGGACATCATTTCTTTTTGTGAGCAAGATTTGTGCACTTGGACTTATGATCGAGTTCAATAAGGACTCCTTTCAAGTTCTTGATGGAGATTTGAGATAGTTTCTTTGTGTAGGTCATGAAGAGAATGAAGTCTCAAAGATGCAAACTTCATCAACCTTTACCTCTCTTCTTCTTTTCTCTCATAGACATAAACTCAACTATGGCATGCTTGATTTAGCCACCTCAATTACAAGTACCTTAGAAAGGTAGCTTGTGGTTAGATTGTTGAGATATCGAGCTCCACTCGTGATATGCCAGGGTGACCGTTGTGCATTTATGTCACCGACTTGTCAGTTGCAGATGCGGTTGGTACACCGCCCATGAATAATAGCTAGATGACAGCTATCCTTATCTACTCTAGTTCGTGGCTCAGTTAGTATGCCACCTTAGTTAGTTGAGTTTGGTTTGAGACCCATATATAGGGTTCTTCTATTTCTTTGTAAGAGAGTTCTTTTGGCTTCCACAACTAAGAAGAGGAAAACTGTTTTCAGCCTCCATCCTTGTGTGTATTCCCCCATTGTGCAAGCAAGAAAGCTACAAGTGAGACTCCTTCCTTCTCTCCCACAATCTTGACATAGATTGTTTGCCAATTATCAGAGATTGGGTTGAGCCACCCACCATGTGTGTCTTGTACTCATGGCAAATAGCATAGAGATGAGATTCCTAGTAAGGTTTTGTGGAGAGCAAAGGAGCCCTTGGAACGTATTTTGATGGATTCATATGGACCAATGAGGATGGAGTCCCTTAAGGGGAATTTATACTTTATGCTCATTGTTGATGATTTTAATAGGATGATAGGGGTACATTTCTTGGAGTTGAAGTCTAGCATCTTCATAGTTTAAGGGTTGGTTGATCTTCAAGGAGGATATGTTTGGTAGAAAACTCAAGTCCCTATGATTTGACAAAGTAGAGGATTTTACATAAGCTATCCAGGTTTTGTGCACATTGTTTATACTTTATGCTCATTGTTGATTATTTTAATAGGATGATATGGGTATACTTCTTGAAGTTGAAGTCTATAGCATCTTCATACTTTAAGGATTGATTGATCTTCAAGGAGGATAGGTTTGGTAGAAAACTCAAGTCCCTATGATTTGACAAAGCATAGGAGTTTATCTCCAATGAGCTATCCAGGTTTTGTGTAGATTGAGGCATCACCAAGAGTTTGGCACACAAAAACACCTCAAGAGAATGGCATATTGGAGCAGAAGAATCAAAGCATGATCAATATGGCATGGACTATGATGGAGCATTTGTAGACACCATAGTGTTTATGGACTAAAGTAGTTGCCACTATTTTCCACATCCTCAATCAATCAGTTACAATAGTCTTGGTTGGTATGACAACTTTTGAGGGTTACTTTGGTCTCAAACTAGATGTGTCTTATTTTTGGGTGTTTGGATGTGATATCTATGTTCACATCCTAAATAAATAGAGAGATAAGTTTGAGTCGACTTCCAAAAGATAGGTGTTTGTGGGATATAGCTCTAAATCATAGGGAAGTAGGCCTATGATCCTATTTTTTAGGAGATTCATACAAGTCATGATGTTTAGTTTGTAGAGTTTCCAAGAGGGGGGTGCTAAGCATCATGTCCTTGGAGATCCATGTGACAGTTGGGCACCTAAGCTAGTGCCTTTGAAGCCTCTACCTCTTGAGGCTCCACCATAATGCATGAAGAGATTGCTTTACCACCCTTAGTACAAGATTCCTCCTCATTGGGCACATGATACACTCTAGGATGTAGGGATTGAGGGAGTTTTTGAGTAATAGTAGCCATAGGATGGCTTGTGGTTTGAAGAAACCATACACATTCCATTGGGCTTGTGTATACTACCTATTGTTTGATAACTCATGCCATATAGGACAAGGAGCTCACCTCCATAAGGAAGACTTTGTAGTCACAACATTGGAAGAATGCTAAATTGGAATAAGGCTATGGAGTAGGGGTTGGAGGCTATTGAGTGGAGTGGCACTTGGGATCTTGTGTTGTAGCCCATTCACAATAGGAAGGTGATTGGAGTCATAGTGATGGCACTCTACATAAGCACTAAGCACGACTGGTTGCTAAAGGTTTTCCATACTACCAAGATTGGATTTCCATGATATCTTTGCACCCACAACTTGGATAGGGCTGGCCAACCATAGGATATGGTTGATTTATTAGCTAAATGTGAATCCTACCTCCATCAATGGCAATTTGAAGGAGAGATTTACATGGAGTAACCTCTTCACATTTTCCTCATTAGATGGAAAAGTTTATAGGTTGGAGAAGGCCTTTTCGACCTCAAATAAGCTCTGCGTGCTTGAAACGAGAAGATAGACTTGTTTCTCTAATGGAAGTTAGGGTATTGATGTTCCTCTATTGATCCCTAGTTGTATCTCCACACAATAGTTGATGGACATTTATTTGTGCTTTACATGGATGATCTCATTTTGATACAGATGATCATATCGAAAAGGTCAAGTAGACAAGGGTAACATTAGTGAGATGTTCAAGATGACGGATATGGGACTTCTCCACTTCTTTCTGGGTCATGAGATTTGGCAAACTTTAAGGGGGACTTTCATCTCTTAGCAATGGTGTGAGTACCTTTGAGATGGAAGGGTGTTAGTCTATTGCTACTCCCATGGATCCACACTAAAAGGTTGTACCCATGTAGATTCACTAATGGTGGGCAGTAGATGCTAATCGCTATAGATAGTTGATTGGGTTGTTGATTTGGCTCCTCAATACTCGGATGGATTTGTGCTTTATAGTTGGTTTTCATGTACGGTTCATGAGCGAACCCAATTGCTTCATTGACACACTACTATGAGGATTTTGCGATTCTTAAGGGGGGACTTTGAACTACATATTTATTATCCAATAGGTATAGGTAGTAGTTGGGCATATTTTAGGTAGGTGGATCAGGTCAAATAGGCTGTGTATGTTGGATAAGAGTGCCAATTAACATGCTATAATTTTTCATATCATTGCACCCTATGCCTTTGTGAGAATGCCAGCTATTTGATCATGTATACTGACATATACCACATCAATCTCTCTTGCAAGTACCTTCTCTCTCACAAAATGGTAGTGCACGTCAATGTGTTTTGTCCTAGCATGGAACACTAGGTTCCTAGCTAAATGTATACTGCACGTGTTATCATAGTGAATGTCAATTGGACCATATCCTTGCATATCCAAATCACCCAATAATTTTTTAGCCATACCACCTCACATACTACCATAGCAACACCTCTACACTCAACTTCTGTACTTGATAAAGCAACATTGATTGTTTTTTGCTGCCCCAAGTAACTATTGCACTACTAAGGGAAAACTTGAATCCATTGGTAGGTCTTCTATTAGACTTGCTATTAGCCAAATCTACATTTGTGTACCCAAACACCTATATATTCTTATGTGACTTTAAAAAAAGTTTGTAATGCAATATGCACTTCATATACCTCAATATGCATATGACTGTATCCAAATGAGGCTTCCTAGGTACCTACATGAATATACTCATAAGTCCAACACAACGGCTTAAGTCTAGCCTTGATAGTCATATTGATCAAACTCCCAACTATCTTCCTAAACATAGTAGGATCTTCTATTTCATCCCCAATATCAGTACTCAACTTTACATTTTGCTCCAATTGCATTGAAAGAGCTTACATGCTGTCATACCATACTTGGATAATATATCGAAGCCATACTACCTTTACCATTAGCACATTTGATTACCCCAATACCATGGAAGTACCTCAAGCTTATCCAAATTTGTCATCTTAAACTTTTTCTTCAAAAGGCCCTTCACATTAGCAATTCAATGTCACTATCACCTGTAATGATCAAGGTATCCTTATAGATGACTATGACAACCAAGCCTGCATTCCTCTTCCTCACATAAAGTGAGTGATCTACATTTGAAACATAAAAGCCAGTGCTTACAATATATTATTTGACCTTATTGAACCACGCTCTAGGTGCTTGTTTCAACCCATAGAGCACCTTCTCTTTAACTTGCACACATACGTGGATGCTTGTAGCTCATGCTCAACTGCCAAGACCCACAAACTGCTAATTGTTCAAGCGTTTCAAGCGAACACCTATGGCTATCTCTCACCTAGCCGACATACCTTCAATTCTACCAGGGTGTAGTGAGCTTATCTTGATGCCCAAATGAGTTGCCTTCTCCCTCAAACACACCAGTAGCTCCACGATTCGAGATGCAAGCTCAAGCATCCTCAATCCTCCACCTCCAAGCTCCATCTTCCATACCTGTGCACGAGACAAGAGAAGAGAGGAGATGATGGAGAGCTTCACCTCCAAGATCCCTCACCCTCTCACACTCACTTTCTCACTTTCTCACTTTCTCACACTCCCTCTCTCAAGCACACACAGGCAAGCAAGAAAGGAGGAGAAGAAGATGAGTCTACTTTGCTACACACCAAAGAATGAGCTCCTCATTTACTTTTTGACTTTATGTACAAAACTCTAAATCCCTTTTGGGCGGTCATCCCCTTATCCCCTTTTTACATGGTCGACCGTGTGGCTGAGGCCCTCTTTCCCATTGTTCTCCTATCTTTCTAGCTTCCTTCCTACCACCCATATACTTTTACAATTTGCACAGGAGGGAGCCTAGCACTCTTTTACAAAAAGTTTTGGGGGCGACTCGCATTTAAAAATGCGCTTTTGCCTTTGCCTTAGCTTTTGAGGCCTCCCTTGTGCTTTCGATTGTTTCCCTTCTTGCTTCTTTTATTGTGTCCAATTTTCTTCTGGGCTACCTCTTTTGGCTCCCGGTTTGCGCTATTTCCCTTTTTCTTGTGCTAAGGTTAACATTATTCCCCTCATAGTCTAGTGCCAGTCCCATGGCACTGATGGAGGGTAGTAGTTGGAAGGTAGGATGGGTGTAGCCAAATGGCTTTTTTGAGTTTGTATACAAGCCCTCGTAGGGGATTGTGTTGGATGGATCGGCCCTTGAAATTGAAGATAAAGTTGGGGTGGGTCCCTCCTTGACACTGAGCTTGAGTGGATCTGTCCCTTGAAATTGAAGATCGTGTTGGACGGATCCTTCTTGGAGAATAGTGGATGGATGGATCTATTTTTGAAATTGACAATGGTATTGGACAGATGCCTCTTCGCACCCTCTGAGGTTGCTATGACGTGAGTTTAACATGGGTTTTTCTTATTCCCTTCAAGTTGCTTTATCCCTTCACCTATGTCTATGCAGACTTTACCACTTGTATGTTAGGAAATCTAACATTCTTATAAAATGAATTACATTGCACCTCACGCTTTCCTTGCTAGAGCCTTCAGAGGCTCTCCCTCATCCTTGAGGGATCCTTGCTAGAATATCTAGTGCTTTCCTTCATCCTTGAGGGAGCATCCTTCGTCCTTGACAAGACCTCCCTCATCCTTGAGAGGACCCCTCCAAAATATTCGGAGCACCCCCATGTTTTTTCTAAGGCTGCCATCTCCTACACTTTTCTTGCCTGAATAGAATGGGCTTCTTCATTCATTTTTTGACTTGGGCTTCCTTGGTCTTTCTTTGCTTTGTTTTGGTTGCATGGTGACATGTCGTGTGACAACAGTCATGAAAGTCGAATCAACATGCCTATGCTTGAGAGCATTGCAACAAGATCCCTTGACGAAGTGAACCTAAATGGCTTTGTGCGGGAGACCATTGAGTCTTCAACAAAAGCACTAGCAATAGGAGGGAGATAGGAGGAGATTCCCCTCCTACCAAGGCAAAAAGAAAAGTGTTATCCTCAAAAGGCCTCTACCATCAGATTCGGTGGGGTCTTAATAGCTATAATAAGGGAAGCATTGGGGGAAGGACAGGGTGAAGAAGAAGAAGTTAGAGAAACCCTAGAGAGGTCACCTCCTCACCATGAATAGCACCCACACTCCAATGAAAGGATGGTGAGTGAGGATGAAGAAGGAGAATAAGAAATGCAAAGTAGCCAACGAAAACCCAAAAGACCAAAGAAGACTGATTTGAAGAGAAGGCCAAGGAGGAAAGCAGGAAAAAATAAAAAGCAGACTTACAAAAAACTAAAAAAGAGTCTAAGAAGGAAGAGAAAGAGAGGAAGAAGAAAGAAACAGAGGAGTCAAAGAGATTGAAGGAAGAATTAAGAAAAATTGAGGAGGAGATGAAAAGGAAGGCAACAGAGGAAGAGGAGGAGTTGAAAATGAAGGAAGACGAATATATGGCTCTAGCAACATGCCTATCTATAGAGCAACTATGCAGGCAGGACGAGTTGGCACCATGAGTCTGCCGTCTAGAGATGAAGGCCCAAGCTCAAGCACACAAGCACCGGAGATCATGCCAACTATAGTGAAAGAATGCAAGGGAAAGGCCCTGATTGATCCCACCCCTACCCTCATAGTGCTTACCACTCCCACAATCATATCTGTACCAAAGCTCCATGGCCAAAGTGGATGCTACCAACCTCATGACATGGGTACAATACTTTGTTAATAAGAAAATGGCCCAAAGAATGGGAGAGGGTACCCCCATAACAAGAACTAAAAGATTGGTGGCAGCAGACACTGAGTCTAGGCAAGATCCCAAGAGTCAAAAGAGGGAAACCTCCACAACCTGCATTCCCACGACAGAGCTGCCACCTATACAGACTATGATGAATACGTCAAGGAGCTCCTCTCGCAACTAGAGAAGGCAAAGGAAGATAAGAGGATGGTAGTGGCTCAACTAGAGGCAGAAAAGGAGGCCATTGCTACATCACAATTAGAGAAAACTCGTCAAGTAGCCACGTGCCAAAGGGAGATAAGTGAGTTGAAGGAGCAGCTGCAAGCCAAGGACGAAGCAAATACCTATTGGTAAGCAAGGATGGATGAAGAGACTCAAGCCCTAGTGAGCCTATGACACCATAATGATGAGCTCATAGGGCTTTATGAAGACCTGCAAGGGGGGATGAAAAAGGTCCATAAAGCCATAGAAGAGTTAGAGGTGGTGAGAGAGGAGAGGGCATGTAGGTACCAAGAGGAGATCAAGAAATTGGAGCAAGAGGCAACCTTGAAGCAGGAGGAGCAACACAAGCTGAAAAGAGAGATCGAAGATTGAGAGCAGAGGTTGATGATACTAGCTCAAAGGCAAGGAGAAATCCTTGAGGAAATGGAGAAGAGAGCTGAGGACTAGGAAAACCATAACGAGAGAAAAGTCAAAGCTTTGGCATGCCATTTGGCTCAGGTGGAAAAGGGCAAAGTGCTAGCCGAGAGTAGATTAGAGGCCGCCCAAGTGGGTTTTGAAGTCCAGCAATGTGCCTTCCTGAACACACAATTGGCAAATAGAGGAAGGGGAGGTTGTTGACTCCATAAACAAGAAGCTAGGGATTGCATGCAGGGCCATAAGAGCATGCCTGTAGATCCCAACGCAACCCATTGGTGTCAACCTTGGCCTTGAAGAGAAACAAAACTCTATATTGCAAGCAAGATTAACCCCACAAGAAGTCGATGCACTAGGGTTTGTTGAGGGGGCACAACAGGTAGGCCAGCAAGGAGAAGAGGCTAGCACAAGCTTTGACATGGCACCTCACGAAGAAGAACTTATCCCATAGCCTCCTTTCTAATGCCCAGAAGAACAACAGTAGTAGGTAGACACCTTTGTTGAAAGAAAAGCTGAGCTTAAGAGGAAGAGGAAATGGATGATGGAGCAAGCAAGGTGAAGATTGAATGCCAAGCTAGTGGTGGTATTGACTACACCCATCCCACCAAGCCAGGACAATGGCCCAGCAAGCTTCAATGTCAAACTTGTGATTTGGGAGCAACACGAGACCGCTAGAAGGCCCTTCGACCTTAATTTCCAATTCCTCACCAACTTGCGCAAAGTACTGCCAGTCAAGGTGGTGGAAGAGGTGACTAATGTGGGAAGTTGACTAGGAGACAAATGGATCTCCAAGAGAGAGCATAAACCCATCTTATGGGGGATCAAGGACACAGAATTTTGGCAATATAAATTTTTTGAAGTGCCCACCAGGGCTGTGAGAGGAGGCATATTTTTTATGTGAACATGGATGCCTCAATGGCTTTTTGTAACACTCTACCCTTTGAAGAAATAATCCAACCTTCATGCCATATCCGAGAGAAGGGTAGGAGTGGATTTCAACCCACGTATCCACAGCTGGTCCATGTATCTATAATGCCAATGCTACTAAACATGAAGAGACCCTCGTTTTCGTGCCAAAGGACCTATATAATTCAATAATCTACTTTTTCGACAAATTCTCTTTGTGTCTCAATCCTGTCTTCATCTCAAGACCTGTAATTATCTTAGATTACTTAGGATACTACTTAGACAGGATCCCATGCCACAAGAGCATCACCTTACACCCCTCTTCTTTTATCCCAATGGAATAGACAGCTAGATCATGGCAAGATTGATGATGCAAGCCACTCTACTCCCTTCATTTTACTTTGCGTACATGCTACAATCATCCATTTCTTTCCACCACCACTCTCCAAGTACGCTTGAACCTCAGAGGGTACATGCAGAGCTAGAAATTCCTTAGTAAATCTTGTAAGCCCCCAACTCCACCCTCTCCAAACACAAATGACAAAGATTAACCCTCGTCATGACTATGTAATTACCAAAAAAAAAGGAAAAAAGATAAAGAAGAGACTAAAATGAAAAGAAAAGGAAATCATAAGAAAAAGCAATTAGCTCCACATTGGCCACAATCATTGCACCTAGGCAATAAGGTCTTGGGGACTCATCGTGGCTTGTTGATCATTCGTCGATGCTTGTAGTTTCTTCTAGGCCTCCTAGCTTTCAAGGGAATATTTTTAGCCTTGCAAGTACGTGGTTGGGCACTCCTAGGCAGTGGTCTTGGATGTTTTGGTACCCATTTGAGATGGTGTTCAAGGGTTTTAGCTTTGTGGTCTTTTTGGTGGTGCTGATGTTTGGTGGGTGGTGAGAATCATGACCCCCTCCTTAGGCTTGATGATGGATTTCTTTACCGGTGGATTTGCAGACTGTGACAGAGTCATGCAGCCCTTGCTAAAGGCTGTGACAATTTTTGGTTTGCTGATGGCTAGGTGGATGCACCGTGGCTAGTAGTTGACATTATAGTGGGCATGCTTCTTGAAGGTTCATCCTAACAGAGATTTTGAGCCTGCATCTTTCATGTTTGGCAACACATAAAAGATCATGGGCAAGCTTTCAGACTTGATAGAGATTGCAACTTTGCACTTTCCCAAAAGTACATATGATTGACTACCAAATGGGTTGAGTTTGGTGTTAGTGAGCTGTAATTGTGGTTTGCTGATTTGAGTCCAATGATCATGAGTCAAGACATTAAAGTCAGTGCCCTCATTGATCAATACATCAATGGCATGTGTCTGTTGGGCTATAATGGTCATGCACAGGTAAATTGGAGCTATTGCTTCCTCATCCTTTGCTTCAATCTTTGTAATGGTGGCTACTCGTACATTGACATGGGCTTCTAGCATTGGGGGTTTGTAAAGTGGATGTGTGGGGGGTAATACTTTTTTATATGGCTACCATTAAAGAAGCCTATGCCCTCACCTTCCAGGGTTTCGAGTTCCACATTACAGGTTTGGCTTATGGTGCGAATTCTGAAAGTTCCTAACCCCCTAAACTTCATTTTCTGCTTATGTCTCTTAACTTAGTATAATAGTACTAAGTCTCCCTGTTTGAAATCTCGTTGCTTGATGTGTTTGTCAAACCAGCTCTTGCATCATGCATTTTCACAGATCATTATATGGGTGGCTAGAAGTTAAGTTTTTGAAAAGATATCTAGCTCAACTAGATGTTCCATCCATGCTTCCTTTCCCTCCCATCTCTCTTGAATGGCAATTCTCGCCATTCTATAGGTCAACTTGAAGGGGGTTTTTCCCATAGCCATTTTATAGGCTATTTGATAGGCCCATAAGATCACCATTAGCTTGTTATCCCAGTTGATGTGTGAAATAGAGACTACCTTGGTCATGACAATTACTAGAATCTTATTTGTTGATTCTGCTTGGCCGTTTGCCTAAGGGTAGTAGGGTGAGGCCTTTCAAGAAGGTGAACAGGAGATGAGCAATCATCTCATTGATGAAGTGTGTGCCTTGATCATTGACAAGTTGGATGGGGAAGCCAAATTGAGAGATTGCCTACTCCCATAAGAACTTAGCAGTTGTGGCTCGTGCATCATTCTTCTTGGTGGCTCAAGCTTCTGCCCACTTTGTAAGATAATTGATGGCAACAATGATGTATTTGGTGGCTCGATCTTCTATCCACTTTGTGAGATAATTGATGGCAATGATGATGTATTTGGCTTGTGAATATTGAGCCGTGGGACTTATAGGCCCAATGAAGTCGATCCCCCATTTCTCAAAGAGTTGTCATGCTATGATGGAACTCAACTCCATTTTGTCCTTGTGAAGTAGCACCTTGGTCCGTTGGCACTCATCGTAGTGTTTCATGAATTGTGCCACATCTTGAAAAAGCACGGGCCACCACAATTGAGACTGCAGCAACTTGCGGGTCATTGTATCTCCATTGAAGTGTCCTCCTACAATTCCGTAGTGTGCCTCAACTAGTACATCGTGCATTTCTTGCCCTAGCCGATAGATTTGGCATGCTATTAATTGATAGGGTTGTATTTTGAGAATGAGTCACCTCATTTGGGCCTTTTTTATGGGTCGGTCAGGTAGTCCATGCTCTAGCACTTGAACTATGTCGTTTACCCAGTATGGCATCAAGTCGGCTCTAAACAGATCTCTTTCACTAGATAGAGTGAATAGATGTGCGTCAGGCAATTTGTCTCCACCCAATGCCCTATCCAATGGATTCTCTTGTGGGTATGCAAGACATATGATTAGTCATATAGTGTTGCTTTCCCTTGCGTACAATGACAAAGAAGTCAAATTTGAGAAGAAATAGTAACCATCAAGCTATGCAACCTGTAGTGCAGGATTTGTTCACTAGATACAACAAGGCTTGATGGTCATCGAAGAAAATAAAGGGTGTAGCCAAAAGATAATGCCAAAATTTCTTTATGGCTAACACCATGGCTAACTCTACTCATTCAGTAATTCATTTCTATATCGTGAGTTGTATGCTAGCAAAACTCACTGGATAGTCCAAATTGTGGTCACCAGGCTGGCACAACATAGCTCCAACTGTAAATTTCGAAGCATCAATATGAACATGAAAGGTTATGCTCCAGTCCGGGGCCCTTAAGATTGGTGCGGTGTTTAGATCCTTTTTCAATTTCTCATATACGTGCTGGCATTCCTGAGTCCATTTGAATATTATCAACAACTTGTACATGGGTCTAGCAATCAATGCATAGCTTAGCACAAACTGTTGATAGTACCTTGTATGACCAAGGAAGCACTAAACTCCCTTGTAATCGGTTGGGGGTGGAAGATAAAAAATAACCCTGACTTTCGAGAAGTTAGTGGCAATGACATTCTTGGACACCACGTGCCCTAGGATGCATCAATGCGTTACCTAGAATTTGTAGTTTAAGGGGTTCAATGAGAGACAATATAGTCTGCATCGTTCAAAGATTCCTTGTAGTTTGTCTAAGTGTTCCTTCCAATTAGAATGAACACATAAGTCGTCAACAAAGACCTCTAACTTTTCTCTAAGCATGTCCTTGAATATTACACACATGAGCCTCTAAAAAGTAGCAGGTGCATTAGTCAACCCAAAAGGCATGACTATGTAGGCAAAGACGCCCCACTCGATAGCAAAGGCAGTCTTGTGCCTATTGTTAGGGTGCACTTTCACCTGATTGTATCCTAAGAAGTCATCTAGAAAACTATATGCCTCTTTGCTCACTACTCTCTCGAGCATGTGTTCAGTGTATGACAATGGATAATTGTCCCTCTTGCTAGCAACATTTACCTTCTTGTAGTTGATGCACACTCAGATCTTTCCATTCTTCTTCAATACGATCACTATGGGTGAGACCCAGTTTGAGTGCTCAATCTCGTAAATGAATCCTGCCCTTGGCAGCTTGTCAATTTCTTCCTTGATAGCATGAGCATGCTTGGGGTTCATAGGGTATGGTCATTGGTTGACTGGCATTGCATCGGGGGGTCATGGGGATATTATGAGTTACGACACTCAAATTTACCCTTTTTTCAGCTCCAAGCAAATACATCCATGTACTCTCGCAAGACAGCAATGAGACTTACCTCCTCTTCCTTGGTCAAGTCATAGGCAATAAAAGGTAGGTCGAAATGTCTCCACTTCCTTAGCTAGATTAACCTCCTTGACTTTGGCTGGGTCCTTCTATTGGTTCACTTGCTTGCCCTTGTCATTTGGCTCCTAGCAAGGTCACTACCCTATCGCCTTTCTTACACTTAGTAAATTGCTTTGGCAGGTCTTGCGGCTTCCTTTGCTCTTCAGCCTATATATCCCTAGCCTGCTTGTGCCGTTCTTCTTTCAACCTTTGGTGCCTCAGGTGGACTGGCAGGTCCCCTTTGGTGCGTCTGGTCTTAGGTGGTCATGGCACCTCAAGATCACTATCTGAACTTACCTTCGACTCAGAATCAAACTCTTCACTTTCGCTAGAAGAGGGAGTCTCACCTGGTGTGGACGATAACTCTATCCTAAGCAACACTGGCAAAGCACTTGGCTAGGAAATGTCTGCTTGTTCATAGTCAATTGCCCCCCTGTGTGCTCTCTCGATCGCAATCCATGTGCATGACTCCTCTCTCGATTCTAAAGGCACTCTTCCTACGCAGGTTGGAGTTAGCTTGAATTTGCTCTATTACCCTTCCCTCAGTGTTATATTCCACTGTATCCATATCTCCTTCGCTTCCATCACTGAAGGAACAACAATCCTCATATTCTTCGCTAGAACCATCCTCCTCTAAACTGCTTGTTGTCTCCTCGGTCTTGATAGGGCCTTTCCTTCTTATCAGTGTGACTAAGGGGCCCAATTGTACATTAAGTTTAAGTTGTGCACTTTGGTCCATCGCCAGTTAGGTTTGTCCAAGAGATCTTAGAGAGGTTTAAGGTTAACGGCTAGATTTCCAGCTAGCTTGCTTGTCAAATATTCTAGGATTTCCAAGAGTTCTTGCTTGTTACTTGGGACATGGAGTTTGATGGGGTTGGATTGTCCATATCAGAGTTTTTGGCCATCATGCAGGTCGGCACTTAGGGTGAGTTTCTGGGCTTATCAGTTGTCCTAGCATCTTGCTCATACTCCTCACTGTGTGAGAATGGAAGTTCTATCATGGCATTGGGACAGGGGATATATTTAATCAGTGGCCCGTAAGATTTCCTAACTTGCGTATTACCCTTCAGCATAGTGGAGATGGCATCTAGGTTGACTAATGTGGTCTTCCATGTATCCATCTCTACTTTTACGGCCTTTGTTCAATTTCCTAAGAAGATTAGACCATTATTGTAGTCTTCTATGTCCTATGCATTGCACATCTAGGTCCAGCCTAACAAGATATCATAGTCCACTCCCTTCATGACTATAAAGTCAATAGAGAATTGGATCCCTGCGATCTTCAATTGTCAGTTCTTAAATACTCCAAATGGCCACACTTTCATTCCATTGTCTAAGGTGACATTGAATCGAGCATTCTCAACAAGCAGGTTACCTTGAACCTAGAGTATTGTGTGGCTCTGCACACTAACTCCTGCTCCCGTATCCATAATTCCCTTTCTCAAAGTGTCTACTAGTGCTAGGACCAGTAAGACTACATGCATTTTGGTGCCTTCCCAAAAAGCATTGACATGCAAGGACTTGGGCATCGAGTGTAGCATCAGACTGGGTATATGAGTTACTGCATCATGATTGTGTAGATCAGCTGTCCCTTGCTCCATTGGTCCTTCAATCCACTGATTCAGTTCTTACCATAGTGTCGGATATGCTGGTTAAGAAAATCTCCTAAGCTTAGAGTCATTGAGGTGGTCACTAGTGTGGTGGGAGGTCGTTTGCCACTTGCCTCTCCGCTAACTCTGTGTTTCTTGGCCAATGGCCCCGACTGGTTTGCTAGCCCATAACATGTAGGCTTTGTTTAAGCATCGTTGCTTGTGGTATGGCCCAATCCCTTGACTTTGGTCATGAAGGTGAGGCTGGTGTGTGCACATGCTTGAGAGATCATCGATCTCATCTTCCAATATGGGCTCAAAATCCTTCAAGTGCTCCTTAGCTTCTTTCACCCACTCCTTGAACTTTTTGATGGCCTTGAGTTGGCGCTTTGGGTTGGGGTAATCCCCAACCTTTGCATTCCCCTTCTTGGTTGTCTTTGGAGCTGACATTTCTTCTTTTGTGTTTGTCACCTTTTTTTTGGCAGGTAGCATTGTGGCACTCTTGGTTTTTAGTGTGACCTTTGCGTCAACTTTCTTTCTCCTTTACCTACGGCTCTTCTTTTCAATTGAGGTTGCATCTAAGTTACTGGATCTCGGCAGTGATATGCCAAGCTGCTTTGTCTATGCGTAGATCATGACATGCAAAGGGATGGATGTGTCCTCTTTGTTAAATCTCTCAACTCCAAACAGCCCCAATGGTACAGATGGCTCATTTATTGCACTAGAGGCTGGCTTTCGTCTAGGGCATTTGGCAAACTGGTGAGTGATTCCACACTTGTGGCATCTAAAATTGGCCTTTTTCCAATTACCCTGCTCCCATTTGGGGCAACATGAGGAGATTTATCTTGGGTGACTGCAATTCCAACAAGAAATCGATTCTTGGGTATGCTCCCCTAAGCCTCTGCCTCTACCCCTTCCTAATGCCATCATCAGTATAGGTTGATAATCCATAAGGATTGCATTGCCCTCCTCTTCATATGATATGTAGGGGTGCACATAAGGCTCCGCATCATTCGTTGGTGGATGGGTTACATAGGGTCCAGGTATGCATGTGGGCTTTATCTCTATCCTAGGAATGACCGATTTGGCATCATTAGGTGCCGGGAGAGCCAATGGGGCTCCCCTTCTAAAGAAGTTTTGCAGCCTATTCGCCAGGTAAGGCTCTCTGTATGGTTGTGAGTACGGGAGTATCCTCATAAGCTTGCAATGCAAGGTATCGTGGCCAAACCTACTGCAATGGGTGTAAGGTCAGGACCTCAGGTCTTGACACTCGACTGGTAGGTGATTTTTGCCACAACGCATGCATTGGACATGAGGGACTGTTGGTCATCTCATCATTTCTTGTAATTTGGCTAGCTTCGTCTTCATTTCCACTAGCTCCTAACTTGCATTTGTGCCCTTTCCTTTATCATGAGTACTTGTGCCTAATTTTTCACTTGATGTTGAAACTTTCTCAGAGTTTCTAGTGTTAGTCTCATCTCAGATTGACTCTTAGAGCTTCTCTCCTTGAGCTAGTTGTTCACTCTAATTTTGCCATCAAAAGACCCTAGCTAGCGTGTCTTGCTGCAATCTTGAATTGCCTTCCAAGGCCTTGTAGAGTTCCTCACTTTGTATCTCATTGATGAAAACTGTGGAGACCACTCATTTGGTGAGTTGCTCACCAGTTGGTATTCTCTTGAAGAGACTTCGCACATGGGTGGCGTAGTCCCTAATGTCCTCCTTGTCTTTTTGCTTGATGTTCATCAGTCACACTAGAAGGTTATCGGAGTACCCACCAGGCTCAGAGAATCTCTTAATGAAGAGACTCTTGAGATTGTGAAAGTTAGTTCACTCAGCAGCGTCCAGACTCATATAACAGGTCCTATCTTTATCTCCTAAGCACAGACTGAAAGCTTATGAGCGCTGAGTAAGATTGGTGAGGCCGTTGGCCTCATAGACTTGCTCGAACTGCTCTCTACGAAGTTTACGGGTCATCGTTACTTGCCTAATTGCTTAGCCACGACAGGGATTCTTGATTGGCTCTTAGAGCCCTAGTTAACTCCTAATTTTTCAAGCAATGAGGTTTTCATTGCAGTGGTGCTTTGCTCTACTAATGAGTTGTCTAGCAGCGGCTTAGTAAGAAGCTTGCTCAATGTGAGATTGCCTTCTAGTGCTCTTTCACTCTCTGTGTCAGGTCATGTCCTATTTCTTCTTGCTAGGGCTAGCACTCACTAAATCTCACACATTTCTATTATCTATCGCAAGCTTCTGGCCTACTCTTCCTGATTATAGTCCATTACACCCTACAAAGCTTTGTGTGGTAGTCTCCTCTCCTCTTTGAGGTCCACTATGATATCCTTAGATGTCCTACTGTGGTGGTATGTTCGGGTCTATAGATAATTGGCAACTAGTTACTAGATCTATGTCGAAAAAATGCCTGGATCAAGATCTTCACCACATCCAGGGTTAGTACTTGACTCTGCCATATTTGTGGTCTCGTGCTCCACTAGGTTGTCGATGAGATTGATCAAGTCGGTTAGATCCACTCCTCCAATTGTGTCAGTCCTTGCAATGTGTTTGACTCCTATGTGGCATCCCCACTTGGTCCTATACTTAGGGTTCTTGATCACACGACTACATATAAGGGTCTTCTCCTATTCATGGGTTCATTCTAATTGTTAGGTCTGAGTGAGTTCCTTATTATTTATAGACAGTCCTCAACTTACACTCACTCAGTGCGTGTGTGCGTGCTCTCTTCCGTGCACCATGCAAAATCTAGCTTTTAGCTTTTTTTAAGTGCACTTCAAGTGTTGGAAAACAATCTGGGTGTGAATACAAAATGACGATTGTAGCTCTCGCACTCTCTTCTATGTACTCAGCCTAATGGGGTTCTAGGCTTGATTCATGGCCACTCCCTTTGGTCTCTAGGCTCTATGCTGCGTCGTTGAGTTTGCGCAGGGTCAAATGGGGTTTGCTGGTTAGCATACGGTTCTAAATGTGTCGAATATGTTGATATGAGTGTTAACACTATTCTTGTTGGTTTGACTACGATTTTTAGGGTTAAATTTTGTTGTAAGACTTTCGATAAATTATCACGTTGTGGGTTGTACTCTCTATCATCCTGGATGCACTAGATTTGTCAGTTTTGATATGTCAAAATCTAGTCCGATTCTGCAATGTCCAATTTCAGGAATCAGATGTCCAATTTGCGAGGTGTTCGATTTTGAGTGGTTCAATTATGGAATGTCTAATTCTCGAAATCGAATAGGGTATGTCCAATTGAATAGGATGGGTTGGTCCGATTTGAGTGTGTCCGATTAGCAAAATCAAACGAGGTGGTTTGAGAGTCCGATTAGATAGGTCAGGTCAGTTCGAGTGTTGGCCATCTAATTCTTGGAATCAGACGAGTGTAGGGTGTCTAAGCGACTGAATCTTGGAATTAGACCCCTGTGGACCATGTCTGATTCTGTTGGCATGCAACCAATGGCAACGAAAATTGCTTCGCAGCAACGATTTTGGCCATGCCCACAAGCAAGATTCTCCAAAATCCAAGTGTGGATACACAAAAATATTTCTACACACCTGATCCAAGCAAAAAACTCATGTGGCAGTCTTTCACAAGAGCGCGCTCTCTCTCTCTCTCTCTCTCTCTCTCTCTCTCTCTCTCTCTCTCTCTCTCTCTCTCTCTCTCTCTCTCTCTCTCTCTCTCTCTCTCTCTACTACTGAACCTGAAAATGAGGTCTTCCTTTGCTTCCTAAGGTCTTAAACGCTTGCTTGACTCAACCTTAATCCTTCCAATCAATCCCCATGCGATTCTAACACCTCTAAGCACTCTTTTTTTCCATTTTTTCCCTGTTTGGACCTGTTTCACAACAGAAACCCTAAAGTTTTTTCCTTTGATTTCTTTGTCCTATCCTACTCTAAATGCAACAAAAATTGAAAGAAAAATATTGAAATGATTCCTCCTACTTGCCTAATCATCAAAAAATCAAAATACTTACTTGTTGCAAAGATTAAAAACCCAAAACCTCCTACCTATCTCAAGCTCCAGTTCGGGAATAAAACCCTTACTTTGTTGCTTGATTTGAGGTATGCAAGTGGTCAAGATTGAATCCGTTGGTCCCGAAAATGGAACCAAAATGTAGAGGCAAGCTCATGCTCAACCGCCAAGACCCACGGACTGCTTATTGTTCAAGTGTTTCAAGTGAACACCTATGGCTATCTCTCACCTAGCCAACGCACCTTCGATTCTATCAGGGTGTAGTGAGCTTACCTTGATGCCCAAATGAGTTTCTTCCTCCCTCAAGCACACCGATAGCTCCACGATTCGAGATGCAAGCTCAAGCATCCTCAAGCCTCCACCTCCAAGCTCCATCTTCCATAGTTGTGCACGAGACAAGAGAAGAGAGGAGAAGAGAAGAAGAGAGGAGATGATGGAGAGCTTCACCTCCAAGATCCCTCACCCTCACACATTCACCTTCTCACACTCTCACACTCCCTCTCTCAAGCACACACAAGCAAGCAATAAAGGAAGAGAAGAAGATGAGTCTACTTTGCCACACACCAAAGAATGATCTCCTCATTCACTTCTTGACTTTATATACAAAACCCTAAATCCCTTTTGGGCAGTCATCCCCTTATCCCCTTTTTACATGGCTAGTTGTGGGTGAGGCCCTATTTCCCATTGTCCTCCTATCTTCCTAGCTTCCTTCCTATGGCCCATCTACTTTTACAATTTGCACAGGAGGGAGCCTAGTGCTCTTTTACAAAAAAAATTTGGGGGTGCCTTGCATTTAAAAATGTGCTTTTTCCTTTGCCTTAGCTTATGAGGCCTCCCTTGCGCTTTCGACCATTTCCCTATCTGCTTCTTCTATTGTGTCTAATTTCCTTCTGGGCCGCCTCTTTTGGCTCTCAGGTTGCACTTTTCTAGTTTTTCACTTTTTCTTGTGCCGAGGTTAACAATGCTCTATATCCTCATAATCTTGTAGTTGCTCCATATATACATCTTCTTGCAAATCACCATGCAAGAAGGCATGCTTCATATCCATTTTCTATAAACTCCAACCTTTGGCTACTACCAAAGCAATCACACATCTAACAGTTGCCATCCTAGCTCAACTAGACTAAATGTATTTTCATAATCTATGCCATATATTTGTGCATAGCCTTCTATAATTAGCATGGCTAATAAATCCATATGCATTATGCTTTATTTTGTAGACCCACTTACAACCAATAGCTTTCTTGTGCTTAGGAAATGGTACTAGATCCTAAGTCATGTTATCCTCTAATGTAACCATTTTCTCATCCATTGTTGCATCCCAATAAGCATGGCCAACAGCCTCCTTAAAACAACTTGGCTTAACATCCTCAACTACCTTCACCATATAAGCATAATAGTGAGCTACATAACCCTCAAAACCAAACCTTCTAATTGGGTATCTCGCCTTGCTAGACTTGTATATCATTGGATTACTCAATGGAGCCGTTACATTACTAAGTGCTCTCTTTATGCCTCATCCAAACTCTGTGAACCACTAGAGTCTCCATCAAGAACCTCATGACCATTAGATACATTATTACCATTTGGAACTTTCTTCTTCTCTTTTTCATTTCTTGCCACACCAATAGATGCACCTAAAGATGTGGGACTACTCCTTAGTCTCCCTGACTATAGATCTACTACCACAAATAATGTCTCTAGTCCACTAAATTTGTGATTCTTGCTGTTCTGTTTGCATATGACTATCATGATCATCAATATCATCCAATGCATCTCCACTAGATGTATATCAACTGCTCATCTCATAAAAAATAACATCCGCGCTAATCTAAAACTCACCACTAATAAGGTTATAATAACAATATCATTTTTTCTCAATAGAGTATCCAATGAAATGACATTTTTTAGCCTTTGGGACTAATTTCTTCCTCAACTCATCAGGCACATGAACATATTCAATACAACCAAATACTTTCAAGTGTGGTACATTAGGTTTCTTGAACATTCTTTAAGAGTCATACCATGAACAACAACTCTAAGAGACAAAAAATCCTTGGGCATATTATTTTTAATCATCAATGTCCATGCAGCTCTCCTACAATATGTCAGTTTTTCCTTTCTACAACCACATTTTGTTGTGGGGTATACCTACATGTAAATTGTCACGTTGTTCCATGAAACCTAAAAATCTCACTGAACTCATTAGAGACGTATTGTTCCCCTCCATTTGACCTCAAGCACTTAACTTTCAAGAATGTTTCTATTTCAACAATATCCTTATTATTTTTGAAGTGCTAAAACACATCACTCTCTTCCTTCATGAAATATGTCCAAAGTTTCTTAGAGCAATCATCAATGAAAGTAAGAAAATATTTACTGCTACTAAGAGATACATCCCAAATTGGCATGTTTCACAAACTCTATGTCATCCCAAACTTACATCTCTGTCATGCGTAAATGGTTGGCTTGTCTACTTCTTCCCAAACTAACATGCTTCACAAACTCTGTTATTTGGCAACTCTAAATGTAGGCAATAGCCCTTTGGATTACATTAATTTTAGCCTTTATAGTTTTGCATGTCTAATATGTTTGTGCTATATTTCAATGCCTACAATCACATTTTCACCTTTAGCATACATAATAGCATTTATATTAAGAATTCCAACATCCAAGATCAACATGAGGCCAACTTTACTTCCTCAAGTGATCAAATTACACTTATTATTAAAGTCTTAAATAAAATAAACATTCACATTAAGTCTAGCCTATAGCCGTTGCTCTACCATTTGACCAATAGATATTAAATTCTATGTGATGGATGGTATATGTAAAATATATGACAAATCTCTTTCAATATGTGAAATTAGATGGTACGAATCGTCACATGTCTTTACATAACTTGGACATTGTAAATCCTATATCTCTCCAAACCGTCTAGCATGGTTAATGATATGATTAGATGTGTATTTAACTCTTGCTTGAGTTAAGAACATATCCTCGAAGGATATCCAAGCTACATGTGAACTTTTTTCATTTGTGATATATCCCAACATAGTGTTATCAATGACTGCATATAACTAATACATTACCTTTCGTCTTTTATATCACATTCTTTCCATACCTTTAATTCTCTTACAATTGCAAGATTACTTAACTTTGGTTCTTTTTCTTCATCTAAAACAAACTTAAAGAGACATTTTCTAATAATGAAGTTTGTCACATGGAACTTCTGCCATTATGACACAATTGAGTACTAAATAGCAAGTAAAACTTCTACAATCCTTCACAAAATGTGCACAGTAATAAACTAGGGAACCTTTTTTTACTAATTGCTAAATAATACATACAATATGCAATTTGTTTACAGAGAACCCTTGTGTTTGCTTCTTGATGAATACCTCAGTACTTACAAATTCAAAATCCATCATATGTGTACTTGAAAATAGCCAACATAACCAAAATTATTCTATGCTATGAAACTATTATCCATAATCTGCAGAACAAAATGGGGCTTGAAACAACCTCAAATGGCCAAAATCATTGTTGCAAAGCCCTAAAGGCCTTCACTGCAAGATATACACCATTTTGTTTGCTCACTAAATCTCATAAACAATGATTTGAGATTTTTGGTTTACCCTACTTCTGATACTCCACAGGCACTATCTTAAGAGAAAGAGAGAAGGAATGGGAGAGCTTCTTACCAATTGCTTGCTTCTTGAATCCGTGTTCCTTCTTCTTCACTTCAATCTTCAAAACAAGCATCTCTTGGTGTAGTGTCGCTCTGAAAACATGTCACCAATCACATGGTGGAGGAGCTTACTTGAGCTACTATGCCAAAGACACAATATACACAAGAGGAAGCCCAGTCAAGAACATAAGAAGAAAGATGGAGGCCAAAACATTTTCTTGTTAGTTTTACTTCTTTCTCCAGGCATCCATGTTATTGTTCTAGATTCTCCTTCTCCACCTTGGATGGCACTCATAGCCCTTTACTATTTTGGGCACCTCCATGACCTTGTTCTTTCAGTAGTTAAGAGCCTTTGTACCCCATAAGGTAGGATTCTTCTCTCTATCATCAACCCATCTATCTCCCACAGCCTTCTTCCTACATTAATCACATCTTCCACCACCTTGGTTGATAGCACTATGCTCAATGTAGTGGAGAATTGGAAATTAAAGTCAAAGGGTTTATGATTGTTCTCCTTTTGCTCCCATACTATGAGCTCTGCATTCCAATCTACTCGAAAGCAGTCTTCTCTTGGAGGGATGGGCGGTTTTGGGGCCAGTATTGGTTGAGCTCTCAACCTGCCTAGTCCATCATATTCATTCTCCCCTTTTTTATCTCTACTTTTCTTTTCGCAGTGGTGTCTACCTCCTACTGTACTTCTGGTTGTGGAGGAGAGGGAGGCTATGGGACTAACTCCTCATCTTGCTACTCCATTTCAAAGCTTGGTCCTGCTTCGTCAGTCAGCCTTTGCATCTCCTCTCCCCTGTGTTCTTGTAGCTCTCCTTCCTTGAACTCTAGAGAGTCCACTTCTTGGACCGTCAAGCTTGCCCTTAGCAAGTAGCTTCTTTGATCCTCTAGGCTCTAGCTAGTTCTATTGCTTGTGGTTGGATGTGCAACTCGTGTCTTGGAGCCCTATGAGTGATCTCCATCTTTCTTCCTAATAATTCAAAACGGCCTCCTCCTCTTCTGATTGTGTGGTATCCAAGAGAGTATTGAGGAAGCCGTGTTGTTGGGCTTCCAAGCTTATTTACGCGGCCTCTGTCCCTGCTTTCTGCTAACACCTTGTCACCTTTTGCAAGGGTTGGTCGGCTCGGTAAGTCTCTTACTCTTCTTTCACTCTTGGCCACCCATTCATCTATTCTTCTTTTCATCTCTTCGAAGCTTTCACTATGCCTTTGAGCTAAGGCCCTTATTCTATGCTCTTGTTCCTTGATTTTTCTTTCTAGTCTCTTCTGCTCTTCTAGTTTGACAACCACCCTCTTCTCCAAATTTTCCATGTTTTCTCGATATCTTTGGGTCCTCTCTTCTTCTCCAGCTGTGTGGCATTCCACACTCTTTTCATCTGTCCTTGCAGCTCTTCTTGTTGCAGGATCAAGAGCTTGTACTCCCTTTAAAGTCCCACCAGATCCTAATTCTCATATTCAAACCTCTTTTTCTAGCTTTTCTCTTGCTCTTCCTTAGCCAATGAGCTCTGCCTTTAGCTCCCTTATTTCTCTTTGATAATCGGCCACTTGGCGGGTTCTCTCAAGCTGGAAGGCCGCTAGTGTCTTTCTCAACTTCTAACTCATCAAAAACCATCTTCTTTTCCTCCTTCACTCTCTCTAGCTATGAAAGAAGTTCTTTGACATAATCATCCTAATTATTAGACAACAGCAATGTTGTAGGGATAGTCATTGTGGACGCTTCTATCTTTTGTATATTGGGATCTTGTCTTGACTCTGCATTCACAACTACCAGTCTCTTTGTTCTTGTCACGGGGGTTCCTCCACTTGCATCTTGAGCTATCTCTTTATTGACTAGGAATTGCACCCAGGCCATAAGGTTATTTGCATCTATTATAATTGAAGTGCCTTGGGTGGGTGCAAAGACTAGGGCGGTAGGCACTATGATAGGTGGAATAGGGTCTATCAAACCCTTGCCCTTGCCTTTTGTTATTAGGGGTGACATGATTTCTGGCACTTGGGAACTTGTCCCTAGACCTTCTTCTCTGGTGTGGGCTCATGGTAGCCAACTCCTCCTCTTTGGAAGGGTAGCACCACTAACATGTGAATGGCCCTAGCTATGTCCTCTTCTTCTCTCCTTCTAAGCTTCTTATCCTCTTCAGCTGCCTTTCTCTTTCTCTCTTCTTCTGCCTTCTTGGATTACCTTTGTGCCTTGAGGTAGTTAGCTTTTTCTTTCTTTCTTCTCTCTTCTTTTGCCTTCCTTTGGGGGGTCTTCTTCTTGAAATTTTTGGCCCCTCCATGGCTAGATTTGTTTTTATTCTCCTTCTTTGTCACTCATCATGGTTCTCTCACTCACTGGATTGTTTGTGCTCTTGCTAGGTAGGTGACCTGTCCAGTGTCTCATCAACTCTTTTGTTGCCTTGTGCTTCCCCCAATGCCTCCCTAATGATGGCAATCAAGACTCCACCAAATTCAATGGTCAAGGCCTTAGATGATGACTTCTTTCTTGCCTTGGAGACCGAAGACTCTCTACCTATAGTTCTTCCACCTGTAGCCAGTACCTTTGCTAAGGTCTCAATTGTCTTTCGCACAAAGTCATTCAAGTTTAGTTTATCTAAAGATTTGGTTGCAATGCTTTCCAGCATATCAGCACATTGATCTTGCTCATAGTAGCATGTTTTAACTTTGGCTGGAAAACAAGGCATGCACCATCTTGGCTTGTACTGGATTTCTAGATCAAAGGACATCAGCTAAGCTGATGCCATCATTAGTGTGGACCAGCACTTTTTCCATTCCCAGCATGTTGTTCACGTCCCTTTTTGGCTGTCTTTCAGCTTTCTCCAAGTACTTTTGCAAATTGCATTGATTCACAATTTGCTTTATGGCTTGCTCTTCCATGACTACATCTTCTAAATTCAGGACATGCCTAAACTTGAATTGGTTGAAGGCCCTTGTCTCCACTAAGAGGCTAGACTTTGCTTGCTCTTCCTCTGAGAATGGCAACTTTTTGGTTTTCTCTTATCCTACCATTATAGGTGCCTGTCATGAAACCATGGCTCACCATTAGTGTTCTTCAGATAGTTTTTTGTAGAAAGACATGTAGGAAAAGATTGTGTGCTTATCAAAAACTGAAATGCTTAAATAGAGAAAGTAAATTTTCCTTCAATATTGAGATGACAAGCTCAACACACACGGACATTGATGATGGACCGCCTGGTTAGATGGGTCCACACGTCTACACTTAGCACGTCAGTGGTCATTATGACTCTCACATGGCCACTAACTCATTACTTATTATATTCAGGTTGTTACACCTATTTACATCTAGCATAGTTATTGCGCCAGTCGACTAGTGTAGTCAGTTATGCATTGTTTAACTTAGTAGGCCACTTTCCTTTATGTTGTATCTTATCTATACTTTTTGTACATTGTAAAGTGTGTGGAAGAAGAAGAAAAAACCAGCAAGAAAAAGTTTTGGCCTCCATCTCTCTTCTTGTCTAGGAGTGAGCTTCTCCTTGTGCATTTTGTGTTGTGTGTTCGGTGTAGCATCTTGAGCAAGTCCCCCACCACGCGATTCTTGACATGGTATCAGAGCCGTGCCACTGAGAGAGGCTGATTTTGAAGGCTGAAGTGAAGGAGAAGAAGCAAGGTTCGAGCAAGCAAGCCACGAGTAAGAAGCTCTCCCATCCTTCCACGCTCTCTCTTGGATAGTGCCTGTGGAGGCACCAGAAGCAGGGCAAAGCAAAAATCTCAGATTGCAGTGAGATTTGGTGTGCGCGAAGAGCGCTGTGTATTCTACAAACGGGCCCTTTAGGGCTTTCCCACAGTTATTTTGGGCATCTGAGGCCATTTCAGGCCCCGATTTAGAGCCGCAAGGTTGCAGACAGCAGTTCGAGATACCCTGCAATTTCAGTTGTGTCTATCGTATACAGGTGCACAGGTTACAGATTTCAAATCTGTAAGTTCAAAGGTGTTTAACAGCGAAACATTACGGGGTGGCTTAAGGGATTTGCTCAAAAAAGCATGGCTTTGCATGTAGCTTTTGAGATTAGCCCTGACATTTAGAGGTGTGGTTGACAAAAAGAGGTGTCCACACCTCGTAAACTGGTTATCGTTCATGTCTTTGAGTACCTTCATACAAAAAGAGGGTAACAATGTAGCCCTCATCATTATTCGGTGGGCCATGGCACAACTATCTATTCCTTAATGAGTTTGGGCTCTATGGGTTCCTCAGCTTGAGTCATTCAGGATTTTGATTTTTGACCTCTCATGCAGGCTTGTGTGGACAAGCTCAAGGTTGTGCTTGAGTAATGTGCTTGGTAGACTTGGGTTTAGGCACCCATATCCAAGTATTTCCCTCATAATAGCCTTGCGCTTACAATAAGGTCTTGGGGACCTAGTGCAGCTTGACTGTTCATTGATGCCTACAGTTTTTTCTTTGCCTTCTAGGTTTCGAGGGTGAATTCCTAGCCTTGCAAGGTTATGTTTGGTGGCTTCTTGGTGCGGTTCTTGATGTTTCGGTACCCATTTGAACTTGGGTTCATGGGCTTTGGCTTTCATCTCTACGATTTGCTAACATTGAGGCTTGGTGGGTTGTGACAAGGTATCTTTAGGGTCAGTGTTCTAAGCTCACTTCCGATTCAGAATCAAAATCTCAATCATCACTAGAAGAGGGAGTCTCTCCTAGTGGTCATGGATCTGACAGTGATTTTGTTCTCAAGAGATGCACGGTAAGGGGCTAAACTAACATTACTTGCTCACAGTTTAGCACCCCTAAATGGTATAGTCAAGTGTGATCACATTCGATTTTAAAAACTCCTCTTTCGATTCTAAATGCATTGGCACTCTGCGGCTTTGAGTCTACTCTAATCTACTCAATCACCCGACCATCTGTGTCATATTCTATTGTGTTAGTCTCCTCTTTACTGTCTTTTTTCATAGAATAACAGTCATCATACTCATCATCTAAACTATTCTCATCTAGCTGCTTGTCATCTCCTAAGCCTCGATGCTTCATTTCTTTCTCATTGGTGACTAAGGCCCAATTGTATATCAAGTTCAAATCGTGCACCTTGGTCCACCTCCACTTGGGTTTGTCCAAGAGATCCTTGAGGGGTTTGAGAGGTTAGCGGTTGGGTTGCCAGCTAGCTCGTTTGTTAAGTGCTCTAAGATATTGTGGAGCTCTTGCTTATTGTTTAGTGGAATGCAATAGGGGTGGCCCATTCACTAGGGCTTCTTCTGGCCATCATGCATAGTGGCACTAAGGGTTCCTTGGGCTCACCAATTGCATTAGCAACTTGTTTGTACTCCTCATTGTCTGAGAACGACAGATTGATCATGGGTAGCACGTGCATCCAATTGCACTCATCCTCAGGGTAGGGGATATACTTTGTTAGCAGCTCATAAGATTTTCTAACCTGAGTATCACCCTTCAGCATAGCTGAGATGGTGTCAAGGTTGACTGGCATAGTCTTCTAGGTGTCCATTTCTACCCTCACTACTTCTATTTGATTGTGTAAGAAGATCATACCATTGCCCTAGTCTTCCATGACTCGTGCATTCCACATCGAGGGTCGGCCTAACAAGATATCATAGTCGACTCCCTTTGTGATGATGAAGTCTACTGAGAACTAGATTCCTTCTATCTTCAATGGCCAATTTTTTAGCACTCCAAATGGTTTGACCTTCATCTCATCGATCGGTGTGACATTAAACCTAGCATTCTCAATAGGCAGGTCTCCCTAGGCCTAGAGCACCACATGGCTAAGCACACTTACTCTTGCCCTTGTATCTATGATTCCTTTCATTATTGTGTCTCCTAGTGCTAGGACTAGCAAGACTGCATGCACCTCCTTGTCTTCCTAGAAAGTGTTTACATGTAAGGTCATGGGCACTGAGTGTAGTGTCAAGCTCGGTATCTACGTCATTGCATCATAGTCATGCAAGTTAGTTGCCCCTTGCTAAAGTGGTCCTTCCACCCACTATTTCAACTCTTGCCACAATGTCAGATGCTGCTTAACCAAGTCTCCTAAGCTCAAATTTACTAGGATGGTTACTAGCATCATAAGAAGAGATTGCTAGTTACTTACTTATCTCCTGATTTTGTGCTCCTTGGCCAACGGCCTTGGCTAGCTTGCTAGCTCATGGCATTCAAGCTTTGTTTATTCGACACTGCTTGAGGTGCAGTGGCGTCTCTCGACTTCAGTCATGTAGGCAAAACTAGTGTGCTCACACTATCGAGATCATTGATTTCATCCTCTAAGATGGGCTCAACATCCTTTAAGTGTTCCTAGGCTTCTCTCACCCACTCCTTGACTTTATCTATGGTTTTGAGTTGGCCCTCTAACCTTAGCACTCCCTTTTTCTATAGTCTTTGGAGTGGATGTTTTTGCCTCTGTGTTCGTGACTTTCTTCTCTATGGGTAGTGTTGTGGCACTCTCAATTTTAAATGCAACCTTTGCTTTGCTTTTCTTCTTACTTCACCTACGGCTCTTCTTTCCTATTGAGGCTTTGTTTATGTTGCTAGGCCCACCCTGGCAACCGGCCCACTTAATTTGTGGTCGATCATAACATGCAACAGGATAGGCGTAGCCTCTTTGTTGAGTATTTCAACTCCAAATAGCCCCTAGGTATTGATGGCATGATTGTCGAGCTGGAGGATGGTTTTCGTCTAGGAAAATCAGCAAATAGGTGGGTGATTCCATACTCTGCGCATCTGAGGTCACCCTTTTTTCTCAATTGGCTTGCTCCCTCTTGGGGCAGCACGAGGACATGCCCTAGGTGGCCAAAATTCAAACAAGCAATTAGCTGTTGGGTCTGCCCTCCTAAGCCTCTATCTCTACCTCTGCTTAACACCATCACCAACATTGGTCGATAATCCAAAAGGATCGGATTGCCCTCTTTGTTGCATGAGACATAAGGGTTTACATATGCCTCTTCGTCATTTGGCTCCTCCACGTTGTGCACTAGAGCATTAGGTGGGTTACAAATTGGGCAGCCTAGGTATGTCGACGGGGTTAATTTCCATCCTAGGGATGCCTAGTTTTGCATCATTAGGTGTTGAAAGAGCCAATGGGCTCCCCTCCCAAAGGAATTTGGTGGCCTACTCCCTAGGTATGGCTAGTTTGTAAGGCTGCAAGTATGGAAGTCTACTATGCATGGTATCATGACCAAACCTACCGCAATTGGTGCAAGCTGACACTCTACTAGAAGGTGGTTTCTGCCACAATGCACACATTGGACATGTGGATGTGTAGGTCTCCTTACCATTTCTTGCAATCTAGTTAGCTTTCTTCTAGTTCTTGACTTTGGTGAACACTTTTTCCTTAATATTGGGTGCTTAGGACTGACTATTCGCTAGATGTTGTGGCCCTTTTCTATTAGAGCTGGACATTTCCTAGACTGGCAAGGGGAGTAGGAGCATCTTGTGCACCAAGCGACAGGGGGAGGTTGTGTGTCACGTGGCAGTTTGGCAGTCGAATAGCTTTGTTGTTCAGTCGACTGTATTAATTGCAGTTGACCTTCATATTCTAGCCATTATTTTTAGCCTATAAATAGGCTTTTTATTCAGCAGCCTCTATTAGTTGTGTCTTACAGATTTCAGGTGCTACAGACTGTGGAGATTTCCCTCGGGGTTGACAGAGAGACTGAGATCTTCGACTCTCTCTCTCTATTCAGTCTTTGTAACGGTCATTCACTTCCACACTATTTCACTCTGACATGGTATCAGAGCATTCAAGGACTTGGATCCATCTGAAGAGGAGATTCCAGTGCAACACAAGATTGTGTTTTTAGCATTCAAGTGCAAGCAAGTGGGTTGTGCATCAGAATAAGGCTAAGGCGAGTGTGGGCGTGCGAGAAAAGAGAAAATTTGTTGAAGGTGTTGTTGTTTTTTGCTGTTAGAGAAGGAAGAAGGTTGCATTTTGGGCCTTCAAGTGTAGATTTTACCTTTTCGTTGCCTCTTACAGGTGAAGAAGGAGCGGAACAAGCAAACCATAGCCCCAGTAGGCTGTATTTTCATAGTCAAAGGGGGCTGCTCTTTGTGTTTTGTGCAGGCATTGTAGGTGAAGATGTCTTCTAAGTCCAAGATAGAGTTACAAGCAATCATGGACTTGAAAGGTACCCGCCATCCTATCGGCTCTTCCTTCAAATGAAAAGCTCGATGGTGAAAACTAGTGCATCTAGCGGGTCATGATGCTTGCCATATTTGAGTCCTATGATTTGGCAAAGCTCGTTATGGAGGCTATCAATCATCCTTTTTCACTTGATGATTCCCAACTCTCTTCTGGTGAGAAGGTGGAGTTGGCAAAGGCTCAAGCACATTGGGATAAACTCAATGCTCTCATTCACTCATTATTATTTCTCTCATGTAGTACAGCTATTATCTCTCATATAGAGCATTTGACAGTTTCTAGGGAGATATGGCTGGAGTTGGATCAAATGTATAATTAGATGAGCATCATGAAGTAAGTCTCTTTGGAAGTGCAGAATGTGGACCATGCATGTCAACAAGTCATCCTCCATGCGGGAGCATATCAACAAGTTAAGACAGCTTCAGATGTAGGTTCAAAACGCAGGGAAGGTGATCACTTCTGAAGACATGGTGATAACTCTCCTTTCACAGTTACCACTATGCTTCAGTGGTTTCTATTCCGTCTTGATTGCTTCAAGGTGGTCTGAGACTCTTTGGTGGGAAGAGTGTTAAAATATTGAGAATGCATGCTATGGAGGATCACTGATGAGCAAATAGACAATCATAATGAGGCATAAGCATTGACAAAAAAAGAAAAACTGATATTATCCAAGCATAATGCAAGTACAACGGAATGATGATGATTAATAAAATGAGTGTGGGGATGAGTGCCTTTTATAGTCTTACAGTAAGTGGTATTGGTAGGTGAGAAAAGGTGGAAAGTGGCTGTGGTATTCATCAACTATGGTTTTAGTAAGCCATGCATACATGACCTAGTCTAAGGCTTTATTTGCAATGTGTTTCTTTGCCTTGTTTGTTCCTTACAAAGAGGCTATGGTGGATGTGATTACACATTTCTCAACACCCCTCCTCAATCATAACCAAGAAAGACATTGAGTATACAGAGGCTGTCATGAGTAGAACCTTGCTAAGTGTAGACATGGAAGAACCAACCATACAAAGCTAGAGGTTGTTACAAGGCCTCACTAAGTGTGTAGAGGTTGTAGTGTGTAGAGATTACATGAGGAGTATAGGAGCTTATGGTGGGAACATTAGGGAAGTCCACATTTAAAACTTTAAAACGTCTATCAGAAAATGAGCTACAAAAGAGGGACCGGTGAGTCCTATCCTTTTGTTCTTGGGGTTCTTATTCTTCTTCTTCTTCATTTTTGTCTTCATCTTCTTTGATTGTAGCAAGATATGCTCTTTGAGACCTTTTCTTAGCATAGCAAAATTTCTCAATATGCCTGGTTTTCTTACAAAAGTCACAGGCTATGCTCTTCTTCCCTTTCACATAGAGGAGTTTTTGGTCTCCTCTTGGGATGCTTCTTTCTCCCTTGCTCTTGATCTTATTTTCCTCTTCCGAGAGAGAGACTTTGATACCCACAAGCTTTGGTTTTGGCATGTTGATTAATGTGGTAGACACATTATCAAACTTGGGTGGAAGACTCTTGAGAAGCACTCCAATGCAAATGTCCTCATCCATCTTCAAGTTGATTCCTTCAAGTTGTGTCAACAAGCTTTCCATATAATTCAAATGAGTTACAAGTGAGGTACTACTTTTCATGTCAAGCCTAAAAAATTCAATCAATAAGCCATATTTGGAGGATTTTGAATGAGCTCCAAACAAGGTTTCTAATCGATCCCATGTCGCATGAGAGGTTTCACAATCATCAACATGATGAATGTAGTTGTCATCAAGTTTGAGCTTGATAATAGCTTGAGCCTTATCATCATTTTTATCCCATATGACTAAAAGTGCAGCTTCCCTTGGTTTCTTCTCTTGACCACTTGTGATTGACCACAAGCCTTTCTTCATCAGGATCAATTTGCCATGTATGGAATCCGACACCATTGAATTGGCATGAGGGTGAATATTTTCCCATTTTTTTGGTAGGACTAGCAACAAATAGCTGAGAATAGTTCAACAGAAGAGTTGAATTTGAGTGTGTCAAAGGACACAAGAGGATTAGTGTTAATCAACACTAGGTAGTATCAAGAGATACTATGTAGTTGAAGCACTTGATGTTGAATCTTCTTCTTGCTGATTTGAAGTGGTAGCTTAGCTGAGAACTCAATGTTTAGCAGGTCAGAGAGTCAATGACATTACTGAGCCAAAGGAAGTAGGAAAATGAAGTAAAATTTGAGCTTTGAGATTAATGGCTATGGTTGCCCTCTTTAGGGTTTTGACAGGCGATTGTTTTTTTACTGATTGCAGCATGTAGACATAACCATTTGAGAAACCCTCTGAGCTAAAGATAGCTTAGTTGTATGGCTTGAATTTCCCTATGGTAGTCGATGGCATCGTTGCACGTGTAGGTGAATGAACAATATGAATCACAGATGAGCAAGGAGGCAATAATGTTGTGCTTTGAAGTGATAGGGAGAAGTGCCCTGAGTCAAGTAAGATTTTCCCAAAAGGAAGCACAAGATGAAATGGCCTAGAAAGAGAGATTCAAGTCCTCCACTAAAGGTGGGTGGCTATGGAGGTAGGTGAGAGATTCATGGGAAAGTGGAGGGAGCCAGAAATTCAAACTGGAACAACCCAATTAGTGGCCTAATGACTCGTTAACTTGAAATCAATCTCTGATACCATGTTAAAATATTGAGAATGCATACTATGGAGATCATTGATGAGCAAATAGACGATCATAATCTCATCATAATGAGGCATAAGCATTGACAAAAAAAGAACAATTGATATTATCCAAGCATAATGTAAGTACAATTGAATGATAATGACTGATAAAATGAGTGTGGGGATGAGTGCCTTTTATAGGCTTACAGTAGGTGGTATTGGTAGGTGAGGAAAGGTGGAAAGTGATTGTGGTATTCACCAATTGTGGTTTTAATAAACCATGCATACATGACCTAGTCTAAGCCGTTATTTGTAATGTGTTTCTTTTCTTTGTTTATTCCTTACAAAGAGGCTATGGTGGATGTGATTGCACAATTCTCAACAAAGAATTGGATCCTATGGTCTTGGACTAAGAGGAGCAACTAAAAGGAATCAATGCTTTGAAATCTAAGGCTTTGGTTGGTCAATCCTCTTAGAAGAAGGGGAAGGACAAAAAGAAGAAGGAGGACAAGTCTAAGAAGGACAAAGATAAGGAGTCTACTTGTCACATTTGTGGCAAAACAGGTCACTAGAAGAAGGATTGCCCTGACAAGGAGAAGAAAGAGAAATCTTCAAAGGATTTTGGAGTGGTAGTTGCTCCCACATCAGTTGCTTTCATCCATTTTGAGGTGGTTGAGGATTCAACCAACCTGACGGCTTCTAATGATGCGTCGTCGATAGCCCCATTCACTTGGGAGTGGATTGGTGATAGTGGTGCCTCCCGACACATGACTCCTTCCGCAGGTGTTACTCATTTGCAGCCTTCTCATGGTTAGATTCTCATTGGTGATAGCTTGTCTATTCCTATTCAGGGATGGGGCAACATGCATCTTAATCCAAGTGGGTGTGGTGGTGCCCATGCATTTGAGGTACTTTATGTGCCAACTTTGGGGTATCATCTTCTCTCAATGCACAATATTTGTGCCCTCGGTCTTTTGGTTGAATTTGATGTGGATTCTTTTTGGATTCTTGATTGAGGATCAAGATAGGTTCTTTCTTCAAGTTATGAGGAGAATGGGGTCTACAAGTTGCGGTCTTCTTTTGCCTTGACTTCTCTTCTTCTTACCTCTCAAACTTCATCCGAGCTTTAGTATGCTTGGTTTAGCCACCTCAGTTATGATTACCTTCAGAAGGCTTCTAAGGACCGGTTTGTTTGAGGTTTGTCAGATATTATGGTGAGTCAACTGCCTTGTGTATCCTGCATTCATGGGAAGTAGACTCGTGATGTTGTTCCTAGCAAGGCTTCGAGGCTATCTTCAGCGCCCTTGGAGCTTGTTTCTACTTATCTTTGTGGACCGATGAGGATGGAATCCCTTCAAGGGAGCTTGTATTTCATGCTCATTGTAGCTTATTACAACAGGATGACATGGGCCTATTTCTTAAAGCTGAAGTCGGAGGCTTTCTTCAACTTTAAGGATTGGTTTCTCTTTGAGGAGAATCAATTGGGGTGGAAGCTGCAAATGTTACAATCGGATAAGGGTAAAGAATTTGTTTCTAATGAGTTTTCTTGATTTTGTGCAGATCATGGTATTCACTAGGAGTTTGCCAATACAAACACCCCTTAGGAGAATGGAATCTTGGAGCAGAAGAATTGCAGTGTGATCGAGATGGCATGTACCATGATGGAGCATTGTCAGACGCCTCAGTGTCTATGGGCTAAGGCTGAGGCTACTGCAGTTCACATCCTTAATCATTCCCCTACTTCGATTGTTGTTAGTATGACTCCTTATGAGGCATACTTTGGGTCAAAGCCTGATGTTTCTTAATTCAAGGTTTTTGAGTGGATGCTTATGTTCACATCCCGAAGACATAGCATGACAAATTTGAAGTGGCTTCCAAAAGACACATGTTTGTGGGCTATAGCTCGCAATCTCACGGCTACCGATTGTATGATCGTGTAAAGTGGGATGTCTACATGAGCCATGATGTTTGGTTTGTGGAGGTTCCAGCCCCAGAGGGGGTGAGGACCACCCTGTTCTTGGAGATCCCATGGGCCCCAAACGACTGTTCCTCTTGAGCCTGTGTCTCTTGAGGACTCTTCTTCAGATGAGGAGACTACTTTCCAGCCATCAGATTCACCAATTTGTCCTCCGTTGTTGGTGGACATTCCTAAAACTTTAGTAGATGGAGAGTGCTAAGGTGAGATCCACCCCCCTCCTCATTGGGCCCGTGACATGCTCCGAGATTTAGGGATCGAGGGGGTCCCTAAGGAGTGGCAACCATAGGATGGACCATGGAGGTCACGGAGGCACCATGCACATACTATGGATCTTGTTTGCTCTAACTTCTATTTGATGTCCTATCTTATGCAAGGATAGAGAGCCTACCTCAATGAAGGATGCTTTATAGTCTAATCATTGGCGGAAAGCAATGGAAGCTGAATTGGAGGCTATTGAACGGAATGGCACTTGGTTCTTTCCTGCCAAGGCCTTGTAGATCTCGTCACTGCGTATTCTATTGATAAAGACTATGGAGACCACTCTCTCGATGGGTCATTTGTTATTGTGTAAAATCAGAGTTTGCAACAAGAAGAATGTGCACAAGAGGGAGAAGAGAGCTCAAAGTACAATAACAAAATCTTGCTTACTAAGTTGGTTAGAGTACAACTTGGGTACACTCTCTCATATCTTGATAGTGACCCATAGGCTGTTTAAATAGCCTCTGCCAAGCTAGGGTTATGTTTTCCCTACCCCTTAAGTCCATTCACATACATCTGCCCTTATATACCCTTGCTTAGGATGAATTCCCATGCCTATATTCTAACACCCCCCTCAATGCCAAGGTGGCATTGCAAGACATGTTAAAGTTCTCCCCCTCAATCAAATGGGATGCCAGGATAGTCATAGGTAGAGGATGTTACAAGGCTCAAAAGAGTTGATCATCTGTGGATTGGGAAGCAAAGTTGGCCTCCAATTCCTTAGGTACTTCAGGAACACTGGGACACTTACTGGCTGGTCGTTTTGCATTTATTGCACTTCATTTTGTCAGGATATTTCTTCCAATAATTGCTTACAATATGCCATTTTTTGTGACAGAAGAAGCATTTAGTAGAAGCGGTATGGACTAACACTACTCACAGGAAGTAAATGTTGAAATCCCTTCAGTATGGTTTCTCTTCTCTTCATCCATGCAAGACTGGATGGTACTTGCCAAGGTTGGGTTCGGGATATTAGTTAGGGTAGTCACAACAATCGGAAAGACCTTCTTCATAGACTTCAAAGGATGGCAATGGCATCTTCATCATGAATGGGTGCTTGAATGGAGGCCAATTGTGCCATAAGCCCCTTCATATGTGAAATAAACTTGCTAAGATCTTCTCCCTATTTGTACTCCATGCTAAAAAACTCAATCTTGAGAAATATCTTGGAGTTCTTCCCTGTAACGTTGTAGAGCCTTTCAAGCTCATCCCACTTCTCCTTGGCACTGGAGGGTTGGTCAATATGATGAATTAAAGATTCATCTAAATTAAGCATGATGATGGCCTGACCCCTTTCATCATCTTCTACATCAAGGGGATTGGATGGGTCAATAACTTTGGTCCCTTTTATGAAGGGCCAGTAGCCTCTTTCCATCATTTTGTATTTTACCAGGACTTGCCAAGGATGGAAATATTTTCCATTGAACTTGCAAATTTGAGGCCTTACATCTGCATAGGTCATGGCCATTATAGGAAGGTCTTACCAATTGCCTTAAGCAATGGTAGTGTCTAGTCCTTTATAGGGGGCCAAGTACAACCAAATAGTAGAACTAATAGCCTTATAGATTATAACCAACTTTTTTAAAGTTGTAGAGTTGAAAACGGTTGGAAGTCATACATATGCAATATCTCAAGATAGGATTTATGAGGTCATGTTCTTTGAACAATGCTTGATTTAAGCTTTAGTATTTTCCTAGGTTTCAACGAGGTGAGCTTTGATTGGACTTCAGGCTCTTCCTGATAATGTGGCCTATTAGAGGAGTTCTTGGTGGAGCACGGCTTATCAATCAACTCTATGCTATGGGATGAATAATAGGAGAGTACAATAACACTCATATCTGTGATTTACCAATAGCAAACTAATATTGGGAGATATGGTCTATGTGTTTATAGTTGTACACATAGCCTTACAATCAAGCAAGAAGAGGTTAATGACATAAAGCACTTGATGGATTTGATTTCCTGATAAAAACACCAGATTGAGTCAATATACAACTAGCAACGTGATTGTAAAATTCAACATTAGTGCTTACAAGCACTCATCTTAAAGTTTATGCCACTTGAGATGTGAAATGTGGGTTGTTTGATGAACTAAGGAGGTCCACCAAGGGTAAGAGACTTTGAAATAGAGCTTTCAAATCTTCAACTAACTTTGGAGAAGATCAATCAATGATTAGAATCACTGTTAGTGATAGCAGTAGTGTGAAAAAATTGAAATATGAAGAAAGCTTGAGGTTTGCTATGGTTGCCAAGAAATAGGCAGTTAGGGTTTGCCTCTGTGTGGCTAGCAGAGAAGGAATTTTGTCAAACCCTTTTAGGGTTAGGAAGCCCGATTGGAGGGCTACCATTTTCCCAAGAAGCCTGCCATGATTGCGCCTTCTCCAGGTCGTCTTCAGCTCTCGTATCAGGTCACCTGCAACTCTACGCCAGATTTCACGATGTCTGCAATGCTACCCTCCACGACGCCTTATGTTGGCCTCTAATGTGCCACGCTAGGTCACCTTGAGCTGAGAAGAGTTCCTGAGAAGAACCCTTGAGTTGAAACCTCTTCCTTTGTTCTCCCCAAGTCCTCCAAGGTCACGGGGTCAAGGTTTGGCTAAGGAGGTAAGAAGGAAAAGATGAAGATGATGAGTGCTCATGTGCAGTTAGTGAAGCTAAGGATAGAGGAAGCTGACAGGATCAAAGGAGGCTCTGATACCATGTGTAAAGTTAGAGTTTGCACCAAGAAGAATGTGCATAAGAGGGAGAAGAGAGCTCAAAGTACAAGAACAAAATCTTGCTTACTAATTTGCTTAGAGTACAACTTAGGTACACTCTCTCACATCTTGATAGTGACCCATAGGCTGTTTATATAGCCTCTTCCAAGTTAGGGTTAGGGTTTTCCCTACCCCTTAATAAGGCCATTCACATACATCTGCCCTCATATACCCTTGCTTAGGGTGAATTCCCATGCCTATATTCTAACAGTTATTGGGATCCTCTTTATAGAGACTCTGCACTTGGCTAACATAGTCCATAATGTCCTCTTTGTCCTTTTGCTTGACATTCATCAGCTGAACTATGAGATTGTTGGAGTACCTAGTCTCATAGAATCTCTTAATGATGAGATTCTTGAGGTTGTTGAAGTCATTGTATTCCACAACGTCTAAACTCATGTACCATGTCCTACCTTTATAGCCTAGGCATAGGCCAAAATCTTGCGAGCGCTAAGCAAGATCAGTGAGGCCATTAGCTTCGCAAACCTACTCGAATTGCTCCACAAAACTATACCTATCGTTGCTTGGTTGGTATTTATCTAGCTACTCGAATTTCTCCACAAAACTATATGTATTGTGACTGTAAGGATCTTTGATTGGCTCTTAGAGCTCTTGGTGACTCCTAATCTTGCATTCAATGAGGTTATTAATGTTTTCGCGCTCTACTTTGTTGATGTATTGTCAATGAGCCGCTTCATGAGAAGCTCACCTAGCATTAAGTCTGCCTCTAGCACTCTCTCTCTCTGTGTTAGTTCCTATTCAATTTCTATTCGCTAGAGCTAACACATGCTTTCTCACATCTCTATGTCGTGCCGCAATTTCCTAGAGTGCTGCTCTTGGTTGTAGACTGCGATACTTTGCAGTGCCTTATCCGAGTTCTATTCTAGGAATCAAACTTCGACGACTTGGTTTGATTTTGACGATGCAACAATCGAGATGGTAAAATTTCGATTCATGGTGCCAATTTAATGCACATAAGTTCACATACACCTCCAAAATGCAAGAATGAAAAAGGGGCCATGTTTATATATACTTGGAATGGTCGAAAAACCCTCACATAAGCCGATTGATCCGCCACAAGTCCTAGGTATATATATATATATATATATATATATATATATATATATATATATATATATATATATATATATATATATATCTCTCTCTCTCTCTCTCTCTCTCTCTCTATGCTGAAGCTAAAAATGAGCCTTCAACCCCCCTTACTTGGGTCTTAAACATTTGTTCTAATGCCCGAGTGCTACCCCGTTTAGTGCTCATATGCCTTGTCAATGGATTTAAACCCCGTTTTTCTCATATTTTAGCCCTCTTTTAGCCCTAAGGCAATTCGCTTTGATCTCTCGATCCTATCCTACTCTAAATGCAACAAAAATCAAAAGTCAAGTACTAAAGTGATTTATCCTACTCTTGTCAAATCATCAAAACCCAAAATACTTACTTGTGAGAAAATTCTCTGTATAGCAAAGTTGGTGGGTTCCAAGAAGAAACACTCTAGGGAAAATCCTTCATAATTCGAGAAAGTGCATTCCCTCTACTCCCTTAAGTAGTCTCCACTTATGAATAATAATAATGGCCCAAATTTCTACACCTTCCACTCTGGCCATCACAAATCTTAGATTCCAAGGTATTATTAGAAGCATATTGGGGCCTAGACGTCTTGCTGAAATCAATGCATCTGTGAACCCATTCATCCTTCCCCTCATAAAATACAACTTAGGTCTAGACGTGTTCATCTTTGTACTCTACTAAGGCAACATGGCATTTCCAAGCTTCTTTGGGCACAATGGAAAAAATATAGTGGATTTTTTGGACAACCTTGAGATGGCCTTCCTTGTCTCTGGGAGGGATGATGAAGCATTAAAGTTGAGGGCTTTTCCTTTGGTGCTTAAGGAAGAAGCTAGAATGTGGTTCCAAACTCTAAATCCGGCCCAAAGAGCTGAATGGGAGGGATTGAAGGCAGCTTTCTTGCAAAGATTTCAACAAACTAACTCAAATGAAGAGTTATGACAACGGCTCTTGGCCCTCCATCAAAGTGATCCTTATGGTTATGCAACTTATGAGGAAGGGTTTTTGAAGCTTTGGGAGCAGTGGTCAGACTCACTGAATCCTGGTGAGAGAGCTCCAAACTGCCTTCAAAAGGATCGATTTATTTTAGGGTTGTACCCCTTGCTCAGGGAGAAGGTAAAGGTGAAATTTCCAAACACTTTTGAAGATGCTTTGAGAATAACTAGGGAAAAGAATCAAAAGATTCTCTACCAAGCCCAAGCTAGCCAAGCAGTTTTGGGAAACAACATCACAACTATGGAGGCCTCTCAAGTTCCCCCAAATGTATCTAATGCACTAGGCCTTGTTAGAGGTCAAGAAGACATGATCCAATAAATAAATAATCTTACTAATCAAATAGAGGGTTTGAGAGTGAATCTTGTGCAAGGTGCAAGAAGACCTATCGAGGGGAATGGGGGAATCGACCACAAATGCGGTGAGAAGCAAGGGAGATGTTGTGTTACAACTGTGGAGAAAATGGACATGGCATGTACAATTGTCCTCATCCTAGAAGATATGATCACCCTGCCAGAGGTCCTCGACAACAAGTAAGCCCTCCTTGTGCTAGGACTCAAGAGCAAGAGCAGTCACGACCTACAATTTTACAACCACCTTATGTTTAAGCTGAAACCTCTGCTATTCAACCAAATGTTAATGTCATAAAAATAGAGAAGGTGGTCAGGGATAGAAGGCTCCAAGAAGAAATAGCGAGAGGTAAGATGAAGGTAGATGTAGTAGAGACCATGCCTATCAAGTGGGTACGTGTACAAACTTAGGCAAGCAAGGAAGCAATCAATGAGGCAAGTACATCACGGGCACCTAGAGATGAAGGGAAGAAGAGAAAGACTCAAACTAGGTCTAAAATTGATATCTCCGACTTCCCTTTGGGTTCTCGAACACAACCTTTGGGTTCTCGAACACAACCTTATAATCTGATAGGCAGATGTGAGCTCTCAAGGGCCAAAAATTACTTGGCCACAACTACTTCATGCCTCCCCAAAGCTACGATGACAATGGTCAAAAATGGTAAGCACAAGGCAAGGCAAGGTAAAATGGTTAGTGCAATCAAGGCATATGGTCTCAAAGATATAGTGCCTTTAGCGGAGGCTCAAATCAAAGGTCCCAGTGGATGTTTATATGATGCTAGTAAAGGGAGACGGATATCCCCTCATCCTAGGGAGACCTTGGCTTATGGGCATCGGAGCTAGGCAAGATTGGGCAACAGGGGATCTGGAGTTGAGGCCACGTAAGGTGGGTGGACATGATCAAAAGGTGGTTTACAACTTGAAGAGTGGGCGTCAAGAGAACCTTGAACTAGAAACGTCTGCCAATGAGTGGAGCTCAAGTGGATGTTCCTCATCGGTAGAAGAGGAAGAGAGTTCAAGTGGAGAGAGTGATAGCTCTCAAAGTTATGGGCGTCACCTTAAAGGAACCTACTTCATCAGAAGACAACCCAAGAATCCAAGGAGAAGATGTGTGGGATGCTAGCCTAGAGAAACAAGCATCCATTGTTCTTGGTGGAATTCTAAGTAAGCTCACTACAAGTGAATCATTGTGTTTGTCATTTGTTCATGTGTGCTAGGTGAGAGTTAGCCTAAAGTAATTTGTGGTTTGAACCTAAATGAATAAGAGGATATCCAACATTGTATATTTGCACTTTCCAATATGAAAAGTTTGTTCCATCATCATGCTTTTCAATACTAAAGAATGCATCCTCTAAACTCAATGAAAAAGCCATAATATCACTCGTATATTTTCACACCAAAAAAATAAGATATACCCCAACTACAAGGTCAAAATAGTCCAATAGACTACAAATGGATTACCCTCAAAGCCAAGAAACAACTATCCAAATATCAAGCCAGAATAAATTTGATGTAAAAATGATATTTTAGGACTTCCTAAAGCATATGAATTTTTCGTTAGCTATCCCCAAGTATTGTGGCTGTCTTCTGAGCATAAAATAGTCAACCAACACCCAATATATACAAACTACATTCACAAATCAATTTTAGCCCACATAATCTCTACAAAGTGAGCATAAAAAAGCATGAAAAGTCGTTGAAGATGACAAATTTATCAAAATTTGTGTGCAATCCATAGTTGGGAGTAATCTAGGAATCGAGTGCGAGCTATTGACGAAGCCAAAAATATTATATTCTATGTAAAAAATGAACTAAAAAGCTTGCATATAATCAACTCTATGATTTCTCCAATCTATAGCTCTTATCACGCTTGGTGTTTTGAGCTATAAAATACCACAATCCAATATTATATGCAAAAGTTATGGCCAAAATACTGAAGAACTATTAAGCTACCATAGCTATCCCCACTACGACTTGCAAGATGTTCTATATCCACTCAAAATGGATAGAATGGCTCCCAAAGTGAATCTATGTGATGTAGACTCACTTTCTCCTCTATTGCACATACATTTAAGAGGAAGAAAATGAAATATAATGCTAATTCCTCATCTCTTGGAGAGCTTCAATGTTGTTCAATCTCTATGAGCATCCAATACTCTTTTTGAGCATCCAAAGCCAAGTTGTGTTGCTTCAAATCTAGCCACTGGTGCCTACCCAAATCAATGCCAAAATAGACTATTGCTACCCCAAATTGAGCCTCCCTTGGGAAGTCCAAGGAGAAATGTATTTATGTTATCCATTGCAAATACCATTATTATACATAGCTACATGGATACATTTTTTTTAAAACAGAGATGTCTAAAAAAACCTCAACAAAGCCTAGGCACAAAAGAGCTTGATGTCATGTTGGAGACATTAAGAAGATGACCTCAAAGCTAAAAAGGTTTTAGTCACGGGTGCCTACCATCTTCAATGAACCTTGAAGACATATTTATCAAATAGCAAAAGTAGTCATTTTTTAAAAGCTTTTTTTGCAACTAGTACTATCCCAAGGCATGTCACATACAATTAGATTATGTTTTTCCCATCAACATTATTCCACCATAATGATAAGATAATCTCATTCTTATGAAAGTTAGAAAGAGAGAGATAGGTATGGACTCATCTCTAGAGTTTTGTAGAGAGAGAGAGAGAGAGAGAGAGAGAGAGAGAGAGAGAGAGAGAGAGAGGTACTGACTCATCTCTAGGGTTCTATTGTGTATGTTGATATCCTAGAACAACACAAATTTTAAGCTATATGCAAGGTTGGATCAAGGGCTACCCCTCAAGATCTTGATGTTCGCTATAGCATTAGTTTAGGTGGAGATAGGGGGAAACAAGGATTAAGGCATTGTCCATGGCACTAATCAAACACCTCCACATGCACAACTTGAATCTCTTGCTCAAATCAATTCTTAAGAGGTTGTTTTACAAACAATATACATAGTTGTTTTGCCCAAAGACTTGTGCACACATGCACACGCATGCATGCACACAAACACACACACACACACATAGTGGGGGGAGCCAGCAGCCTTCCTCTTGCTCACAAATAGGACTACCAACATTGCCACACACACACACACACACACACATAGATGCAAATCCAACTTCTTGCAAGAAGGCACTTGGTTCAGTTTGAGGCTTGGGAGAAAAAATGTGGTTCAACATCACCTTAGCCACAATTAAAATAATAAACAATATAGATATAAATATGGATGCTTCTAGGTTAGTTCACCACTTTATATTTGCATGCCATGCAAGTTAGATGCATGAGTATTGATAATGCACATATTTTACATGTTATAAATTGTATTTTTCAAAAATATGTGTTGTTGTCATTTCCATTGCACTGAGACTACTACTTCTTCCTTGATTTCTTTGTGTTCATTTGGCTTATTTTGTTGTAGAATGTCCAAGTTCTCCTCCCCAATTTACTAGAGACACAAAGCCCCTAATTATAGCCACCTTTTTAATAGCTAAAATATTATTTAATTATCTTAAAAGTTAGGATTGACCATGGGTGACCTATTTTTTATGCAATTGATAATGGTTGTTTAGGTTTCTTTGATGCAAGTGACCATGTTTGAGGTACATCAATCCGATTGGCCATGCTTGTCCAAATGGCTAGAAGGTAGGACTAAACATTATTAAGCTACCCATGACCATTATTGAGCTATAGCTTTTCTTCACATGACTTATAAGCTAGAATTGACCATGGTTAACCTATTTTTTATGCAATTGATAATGGTTGTTTAGGTTTCTTAAATGCAAGTGACCAAGTTTGAGGTACATTCATCCAATTGTCCAAATGGCTAGAAGGTAGGACTAAACATTCTTAAGCTACCCATGACTATTATTGAGCTATAGCTTTTCTTCACATGACTTAGAAGCTAGGATTGATCATATTTAAACTACCCTTGGTGCACTTGACTATAGTTGATAGCTATTGTTGACACAAGTTTGAAGTTAGGACTAACCATGGTTAAGCTACCATTTATCCAATTAACTACTTCTTTGCACAAGTTAGAACTTAGAAGCACATTCAATGGACCATGATCCAATTAACTACTTCTCACACAAGTTAGAAGTTAGAAGCACATTCAACAGACCATAGCTATCCTTGGTGAAAGCAACCATGGTTGAACCACCTTGGATGCATTCGATATAATGGCTAAGATACCTTGATGAAATTGGGCAAGTTTGAGCTTTTCTTGAGATACCTTGATGAAATTGAACATGGTTCGAGCTTCCCTTGATGAAGCACTAATATCCACAAGGATTAGAAGTTAGGCCACTTAAAAGTTGGAAATGACCATGGTTGAGCTACCCTTATCGCATTAAACATAACCAAGCTACTCTCAGCATGAATGTGAAGTTATGACTATGTTGAGCTTCTATGGTTACAATTGACCATTATTGAGCTACCATTCACAGAGGCAACCATGGTTATGCTACCTTAGATGTAATTGGTTATGGTTTGATTGAGCATGGCTTGATCTATAACCTTGTGCTATTGTGCAAAGAGAATAGGGGGTTGAACTATTCTTCACAAGACTTAGAAGTTAAGAGACTTAAAACTTAGGACTGAGCAAGTGCAATTGACTATTGTTGAGTTGTTCACCAAATAAATTGGATGATAGAGCTAACCATACCTTTCTTTTTCTCTTAGACAATACAAATTTCATTCACAAGAGTTCTACCTCCCTTCCAAATATTAGCCAATAGAGAAATAAGACTCCTCTTTATTCATGGCCCTACCATGAAGGAATATAAATGAGTGCGTACAAGAAGCAAGTTTTTTGAGTGAGCTTTTCTGGGCAACCTCCATTTCTTGTTCCACATAGTCCTCTTATTCCACCCCTTGATTTTTTTGACCTCCACCACCACTACCACAACAACTTCCTCCACCACCACCGTCATTGCCGCTACTACTGCCACCACCACCACGGCTAGCTCCACCACCACTACCACCATCTCTGACGTTGCCACCAATACTGTTGCCACCTCTACCACCACTACCATTATCCCCACCACCTCCACGATTGCCACCACTACCTTCACTCTCTCTCTCTCTCTCTCTCTCTCTCTCTCTCTCTCTCTCTCTCTCTCTCTCTCTCTTGCTCCACCAGATAAGCTTCCCCTAATGATATCTTTGATCTAGATATGGGTGCTCCAAATAAGGGATTAACCGTCCCATCAACCAATTCTACTCTCTGCAGGTCTCAAATCAGCCCCAGCATGGACCTGCAATGCATTTAGCGCGTTAGCATACTCAAAAATAATCAGGTTTAATCTTATTAAGATTAACCTTATTTTTAAATTCCACTCCCTGTAGATCAGCTACTAAAGCCATGGCCTTATTTTTACTTATCCTAACTACATTGTAAGGGCTATCCCATCTAGGTTCTAGCTTTCCGAGAAACAACTCTCTATGTGCATCATAGTATAGAACTAATTGTCCTTTCTTAAAGGTATATTTCTTCGCTTTTAGATCATGCAACCGCTTCATCCGACGCTTAGCTACTTCTTGGTGCAACAAACTCTACAATTTAAGCTCATCCAAGTGAGCTAGAGTCGTAAACCTTTCGAATAGGGCATCTTCATCACCCAAAGAATGATTGATTGCGAATCTTATGGTCGGCAACTCAATTTCTAAGGGCAAGTCACACTCCTCCCCATAAACAAATTTAAAAGGGGTGTGGCCAGTGGCTCGTTTAAACGTCGTGTTATACGCCCACACCGCCACATATAATTTTGTATCCCAATCCTATTTCTTTTTGGAGACTATCTTGGATAGGATACCCGTTTAAACGTCGTGTTATACGCCCACACCGCCACATATAATTTTGTATCCCAATCCTATTTCTTTTTGGAGACTATCTTGGATAGGATACCTACAAGCTGTTTATTGGTACTTTCGACTTACCCATTTGCTTGGGATTATAGGAGGTCATCTTATTATGCTTAATTTTCCATGCTTCAGTCAGTCTTTTAAACACCTTCTTTAAAAAATGGGTTCCACGATCTGATGCTATTTCCTTTGGCGGACCGAAACGATAGATGATTTGATTAAGGAAAATTTCAATGCCTACTGTTTAATTTTCCTCTTCTCGGATTTTGATAGAGTAGCTCTAGTCTCTCCTATAGATAGATAATGTGTTATAGCAGCATACCAGGAGGGAATAGACGTCGTATCAATCTTAAACAATGTTTCCATATCACTTCTTTCAACCAAGACCCATTTTGGCTCTTCGAAATCCACAAGACATTCTACAATGCCATGTAGCTTTGATGGCTTGCTGATCTCATAATCAAACTCTTGCAAAGTAATTAACCACTTTGCTAAATGATCAGGCAGCTATAACTTGTTCATCAACAATCAAAACCCTTCCTTGTTCATCTAAAAAACCACCTTCTCATAAAGAATGTAGTGCGTGAACTTTTTGGTCGCAAATACCATCTCAAGGCACAACTTCTCCCTATAGGTATAGTTAATTTCCAATATGCCTAACTTTCAACTAGCAAAAGCTATCGGATGGTACCACTTTTCCTCCCAAATTTGGGCCAAGTAGTTGATGCCATGCATGGTTGCTGCTGAAAATATGTAAAATATTTTGCCCCTTTTAGGTGCTTTTAAAACAGGTGCCTTGATAAATTCCTACTTCACATCATCAAACGATACTTTACAAGCATCACTCCATGCAAACTGACAGTTGAAGGACAATAGGTTCTTCAGTGGCAACATTCTTTCTGCCAAGGCATTGGTAAACCTCCGATAATACCCTACCGATGACAGAAAGCTATGCACCTCCTTTGGAGTACGCGGTGGACTCATGGCGACTATGATCTTTATCTTTTCAAGGTCAGTCGCAATCCCTACTAAACTAACCACATGACCTAAAAATAGCCCGTAAGGCACTCCAAAGACACACTTCCATGGGTTGAGAGCTATGCAAAATTGTGTGCAATGCTCGAAACACTTCTACAAAATGATCAACTGTCTATCCCTTACGATGGCTACCCCCAGATCATCAATGAATACTTTCAACTCCTCTGGGGAGATATCACCAAAGGTCTTGTCAGTTGTTCTTTGCCACGAACCAAGTGCATTACATAAACCAAATGCAATCACATAGTACGCAAAGGTACAAAAGATGGTAATAAATGTCGTTTTCAGCTTGTCTTGCTCAACAATCACCATTTGGTTACACCCCGCAAAGCAATCCATGAACGAATATATTTCCCTACCCACTAATTGATCCAAAATTTGGTCAATAAATGGCAACGGGTAGTAGTCTTTAATAACATCCTATTTATTTAGCTCTCTAAAGTCTACACAAAGCCGGACTTGATTATTCTTCTTCTTTCTGATCATAACTGGTGAACACATTCAGTATGCTGAACTGGGAAGATCAAACCCGCTTTTTGCAACTTCTGAAGCTCCCTTAATTCAAAAGGCATGTGCCTTACTTTCTGACGTACAGGTTGACTTCCTTCCTTTAGAGGAATGGTATGTACAGCCAAGCTGGGAGGAATGCCTCTAAGTTCGTCATAGCTCCAAGCGAAGATGTCACGAAACTCCTAAATGAGGGACACATAGTCCTCTCTCTCTTTTGAACTGAGCATGAAACCTAATTTGATTGGCTATGAATCATTTAGCGTACCAAGGTCCAGCTCAATAACATCTACATCTCTTATCCTATCTTGAGGCTCTATTGGCTCATTCAATGTTATATTATAAATGTCCTCTGGTAGTGGACCCTTTTTTAGATCCATCGCTCGATGACATCTCACTATCAGATGGATCATCTACTATTTCTAGTTCAATAGAGGATAAAGGAGCTCTCTCACTCTAAGGAGACTCAGGGTAAGCATCCACTATTACACGATTGGCACCTCTACCTAGAATCACTCGACCAACATGTATATCGACTTGATAGTCCATTCGTAAAATCCATGGCCTACCTAGCAAAACTTAATAGCTAGGACGTCCTACAAACCTTATCACCCTAAAGTCCAGATAGCATTCCACGCTTGCAACGGTAACGTGGACTTTAGCGATGCAACCTTCTGGTTGCCTTAAACAGTCATCAGCCATCCTAAGAAGTGTGAAGCCATCTTTTTGGATTTTCAGACATAGCCTCTCCATCAAGTATGAATTGATGCCAGGAGGCATATTCCACGGTGGATTCCATGAGGTTTTGCAGTGAATTCCGTAAAATTTTATTTATTGCCGAGGCTCATACACAAGGTGGATTCCTTGTGCGAAAAGTCGATGGGGACGCCTATTCTTTTCGGGTGTCTTGTTAATTTAATGTGCAAGTGGGTGATTCCATAGCAAGTGATTCCGCAAAATACATATTTAGATTAATGGATGTTTATGATTTTAGAGTGTGCACTCGTAATAAATTAAGGTTAGGATTGAGTTCTAATCAATTTATTTATTTTGTAGCTGAAGACTGCTAGGTATTCACTTTTGTCAATTTAATTTTATTATTTTCTAACAATTGTGAATGCTTCGGTTGATGTGTAGAGCAGGCAGCGGTGGCATTGGGAAGTACTGGGCGATAGCGTGTATTCAAATTATTATTATTTTTTATGGGCGTGCATTTTAGGCGTGGCACCAATATTTATTTTGACGCGCTTATTTATTGAAGCGCTTGACATTTATTTATTATTTTTGTATGCACATGGACGCACGATTTAAATATTTGTATTGGACATTGTATTTGGATACCGCCCGACTCTTTGGGCACCCAATAGCTTTAATTCTTTAGTGGGACAAAAGCAAACACAAAAGCTAAAGCATGCTAATTGTAAATTGGGCTATTTTTTGAGCTTGGAGATGAATAATATATCAAATACATGCTTTGTGGAGCACTCACACAAGGCATGGGGGGGAGATTGTACCCAATTAGTCTCTTGCTTCATGTTGTGCAAGCTTTCTTCCTTGTTCTTTGTGCAAAAGTAGAGTTCTTTTGTTCTTGGGGACCTTCCAGCGCTCACTACGCGTGCATACAGCATCCGATCTATGCACCAGTGGTATCAAAGTGAAGCTAAGATCGAGAGCTTCCAATCGCTTACCATCTCACCCAAAGTCAAAGCTCCTGGAACGATCGAGCTCTACAGTCAGTCTCGTGGAAATCCGTCAATACTAGCATGTTCCAAGAACCCCTTGCTACACACTCAGATCGCAAAGGACCGACTTCTGCAGGTGGAGGACCATGCGAGAAGCTTCTTCAACAAGACGTTTTTTTCTCTACTCTTAGATAAGAAATTCTTCATTAAGCTTGGATTAGAAGCTTATTAAGCTTTATAAAAAGCTTTTATAAAGCTTAAAGCCCCCAATTTTTTCGTCGACGGCGGCAGTATATACTGAACGTCGTCGAAACTACCAACAACGTCCTTTTGTCCTCACAATTTACAAAATTTTCATAAGCTTTATAATTCTAAAGATTTAAAATCCAAAGCTTTCTAAAGTCTCAAGTTTCAATTCCAACTCTCTTCCATAGCGGTAGTTCCTACTACCGGGTTAAACACGAACCTGTCTTCAACTCTCTGGAAGCCCCTGTTCACACCTGTGGATTGACAGAACCAAATTCTAGCGAACAGTTTGCAACACGCAGTATACACACAAGATTATTTTCTTGGAAGACGACTGTGATATCAAATTCCTCATCCACAAAAGAGAAATACTATAAAAAGCCATTTTTAAAAAAAAGAAATAAACCTTGTAAACCCAACTTTGAGCTACGCTCATCCCGCTAACAAGATTTCGAGTGTGTGAGGTCTTTTGAAATTTTGCAGGATGTCCAATCAAACCATGGAAGATTTTATGGCTGAAGGTGACCTACCCAAACCAACCATGGAGCAAAAATTGGATTTGATTATGATGCAGCTTCAAGAGGAACGAAGAGCACGTCAAACCTTGCAAGCTTAATTGGTCAATCTGCAACAATCTTCCACCAACCAAGATGGACTGCAATCTGAAGATCTTATACAACGTACGATCGATGCAACACTTGAAGCGCAATCTATTTGGAAAGAAACAAAGATAAGTAAAAGAAATTTCAAATTTCGTACTTTCAATGGGTCATGCGATGGAAAGATTGTACTTGCTTTTATCAGTCAATTTGATGATTATTTCCATGAAGAATAGTATGTTGAGAAAGACAAAATTAAGTGTGTCACTAATCATCTAGTTGACCAAGCATCCCTATGGTGGACTGTTGTCCGCAAGAGCATTGATTGTCCTACTACTTGGGAGACTTTCCAAAAGAAATTTTTGCAGAATTTTCTTCCACCCCAATTCCACGAAAAAGCGATCAAACAATGGGATCTTCTGCAACAAAGGGATCGTGAGCCTATTTCACAATATACCGAGCGTTTTTTGAACGCTTTATTGCAACTACGAATGCTTCAAGATGTACCTAAGGCAACCCATAAACGCAAGTTTATGTCTGGCTTACTTGGGTATTTTTATGCGGAGGTCAACATGTTCAAGCCAACGACTCTCAAAGATGCAATTTCCTTGGCCCATGACACTGAAGACAAAATTCGAGGACAAGAGAAGCAACCACAACAATTTCAAACTAATGGTAACTTTGGTTCAAAACAATTCAATTCAAATTTTTGAAGATTCAATCAAAGTCGTTTCCTTCCATCTTCATTCCGTAAAACTTGGACACAACCAACTGCTTTACCATCAAATACAAATCCAAACCCTAAGCCATCTTTCCCAACATTCCTAAACGTCCTACTATTACCAATAATGTATCCAAAGCCAAACCCATAGTCTGTTACAAATGTCATCAACCTGGACATCTAGCGACTAATTGTCAATCCAAAAAGCCAACTGTTCATATCAATTATTTGGGAGCGACAGAAGATGAAAAACATGAAGAAATGCCGGATTTCACAGAAGACGATGACGACATTGGTACTACTTCAGATACTTTACCAGGTATGTCAAATCCCCATTCTTTATTAACGATGAAATGTCTTGTGCATGGTAAAGAAAAGACTATTTACATGATGATGGGAGCACACACAACTTTATTTTTGCAAAATTGATCAAAGAATTGAATTTACGATTGTTTCTACATATTATCGCATCAAGGCTGCATTCTTAAGCACTAGATACAATGGAACATGAGGTGCATGACTTAGAAATTAAAATTGGTGATTATATTGAACGTAGAAATTTCTTAGTTGTGCCTTTACAGTCTAGTGACATTATCTTAGGAATGCCTTGGCGACATCAGTACAATCCTGATATAGATTATTCTACGCATTCAGTGAAAATTCATTCTAATGGAAAACGAATCACATTGCATGGTATACACACTTTCAATAATTTTCCATTGCTTAGTCATACTCAGGCTAAACATGCATTACGAAAAAGTAGCAAATCTTATTTAATATGGGTGAATGAAATCAAGGCTAAAGAAAATCAGATGCATCCTCGGCACACACAATTTCTTTCACAATTTCAAGATTGTTTTGCTGCTGACTTACCCCCTGGATTACCACTTGTACGTCCTGAAGGTCACAAGATAGACCTAATTATTGGATCACAACCACCATGTAAAGCACCATATAGACATAACCAAATTGAACAAAAAGAAATTCAAGCCCAAATTGAAGAACTGTTAACCTGAGGACTTATTAGACCTAGTAGTTCTCCATTTGGTGCACCTGTCTAATTAGTGAAGAAGAAAAACGATACTTATCGCATGTGCATTGATTATCATGCCCTAAATAAAATCACTATTAAGAATAGATATCTAATTCCTAGGGTAGATGATCTTATGGACAAGCTACAAGGATCTACAATATTTAGCAAGATAGATCTTAAATCTGGATACCATCAAGTAAGATTGGACACATCCAATATATTCAAAACTGCATTTAGAACACAATTTGGACACTATGAATTCTTGGTTATGCCTTTTGGTTTAACTAATGCACCCAGCCACATTCAATCGTATGATAAATCGCATATTTTTTAAGCATCAGCATTGTGTCATTGTTTTCTTTGATTACATATTGGTTTTCAGTAAGAATGAGAACGAGCATTATGAACATTTATCTTTGGTTTTTAAATTATTAGAAGAGAATCAATTATCTGTCAATCCAAAAAATAGTGAATTTTTCCAAACACAAATTGAATATCTAGGACATATTATTTCATCTGAAGGTATTAAAGTTGACCCTAAAAAGATAGAAGCAATTTTGAATTGGCCGATACCCAAAAATGTGCATGAATTAAGTTCTTTCTTAGGTCTTGCTAGCTTTTACAGAAAATTTGTGAGAAATTTTTCATTGCTTACATTACTTTTGACAAAACTATTAAAGAAAGGCATTGTGTATCATTGGTCTGACAATCAACAAAAGTCCTTTGATTTATTGAAACATGCTTTAACTCATGCTCCTGTATTGCAATTACCTGACTTCAATAGACCATTTTTCCTAGTAGTTACTGATGCTAGTGGATCTGGAATAGGAGCAGTCCTTATGCAAGATTCTCATCCCATAGCCTACTCTAGCTACAAACTTAAACCCTCTGAACTTAAGTATTCTACCTATGATAAGGAATTGCTAGTTGTAGTACAAGCTTTACGTCAATGGAAACATTATTTAATGGGATCTGAATTCATGATCAAAATTGACCAACAAAGCATTAGACATCTCCTTAGTCAATCACAAATATCTGACCGACACATTAAATGGGCTGCTTTTATTCAAAGTTTTCATCCACTCATACAATATCAACCCGAAAAAAATAATGTTGTTGCCGATGCTTTAAGTAGAAGACCGACTATTCATAATATTTCTGTGATATCTTTTGACTCTCTTTTCCCTATGAAAGACACTTATGACCAAGATCCTACTTTTCAAGCTGATTGGAATAAACTAGTTGCAAATAATTGGATTCCCATTGATTCATTGTCTTACACTGATGGATTTATGTTTTATGAAAAAAGATTATGTGTGACTGTTCCATTTCGATCATTTGTTTTGCATGAAATTCATTGTCCCCCATACCAAGGTCATAGAGGAATTATTTCTGCTTTGCGTACACTGATTGAAGATTTTTATTGGCCACGCATGGAAACTGATGTATCTAACTTTGTATCTGAATGCTTAATTTGTCAAAGAGTTAAAAGACACCATGGTAAACAATATAGTTTATTAATGCCTTTACCAATTCCACAACGACCATGGGAACAGATTTCAATGGATTTTATCACCGGTTTACCTAACACTAAAGCTAATCATGACATGATTTGGACTATTGTTGATAGGTTTAGCAAACAAGCATATTTCATTCCATGCAAGAAAACATTAACTACATCTCAAGCTCCTCAATTGTTCTTGAAAACTGTTTTCACTAGTCATGGTTTGCCAAAAGTTATTGTTTCTGATTGTGATTCTAGATTCTGCAATAATTTTTGGATTACTCTATTTACTAACTTAGGAACAAAGATTGATTTTTCATCTACATTTCATCCTGAAACAAATGGCCAAACAGAAGCTACTAACAGTACCATTTTAGATATTTTGCGTACATACACAATTTCAAAACCACAAACATGGGATACATATTTATATTTACTTTAGTTTGCATGCAATAACACACCACATATAGCTACATAGAAAGCACCATTTGAAATTATTTATGGATATAGATTGCCTACACCTGTTACATCATTGTCAAACAAAGTTCAAGCTGCTGATGATATTGCTAACATACATGTTACTATTTTTTATGAAGTTAAAGATATGATTGCCAAAGCCTAGCAATCATACACAAAACAAGCCAACAAGAAAAGAAAAGCTATGAGTTTCAAAGTTGATGATTATGTTTGGTTACAAATTGAAAAGCGAAGATTACAAAGTATTGACAAACACCCTGTTGTAAAGTTAGCCCCTAGATTTTATGGACCTTTCAAGATCATTCACAAAATCAATGACAATGCATTTAAACTAGAATTACCACAACACTGGAAAATCCACAACACTTTTCATATCAGTTTATTATGACCTTTTAGAGGACAATTACCTGTATACCCTGTATATGAAAACCCTCCTTTACTAGAAGAAGAAACTGAAATCCTTAAGCCTAAAACTATTCTAGATACTGACTTTATGACCACTAGAACTGGCCGTAGATATTCTAGATATTTGGTTAGGTTTAAAAATCATCCTGTTGAAGAGGCCCAATGGATGCACACTCGAGACCTAAGTGCTTACCCCACACTGCTAGCTCCACATTGAGCTAATAGCAATTGAGGACAATTGTTATCCCACCCGGGGGTATGATGCCAGGAGGCATATTCCACGGTGGATTCTGTGAGGTTTTGCAGTGGATTCCATAAAATTTTATTTATTGCCGAGGCTCATACACAAGGTGGATTCCTTGTACGAAAAGTCGATGGGGACGCCTGTCCTTTTCGGCCATCTTGTTAATTTAATGTACAAGTGGGTGATTCCATAGCGGGTGATTCTGCAAAATACATATTTAAATTAATAGACGTTTATGAGTTTAGAGTGCGCCCTCATAATAAATTAAGGTTATGAGTTTATGAGTTTAGAGTGCGCACTCGTAATAAATTAATAGACATTTATGAGTTTAGAGTGCGCACTCGTAATAAATTAAGGTTAGGATTGAGTTCTAACTAATTTATTTATTTTGTAGCTGAAGAATTCTAGGTATTCACTTTTTTCGATTTAATTTTATTATTTTTTAATAATTGTGAATGCTTCAGTTACTGTGTAGAGCAGGCAGCGGTGGCGTTGGGAAGTATTGGGCGATAGCGTGTATTCAAATTATTATCATCTTTTATGGGCGCGCATTTTAGGCATGGCGTCAATATTTATTTTGGCGTGCTTATTTATTGAAGCGCTTGAGATTTATGTATTATTTTTGTATGCGCATGGGCACACAATTTAAATATTTGTATTGGACATTGTATTTGGGTACCGCCCGACTCCTTGGGCGTCCAATAACTTTAATTCTTTAGTGGGACAAAAGCAAACACAAAAGCTAAAGCATGCTAATTGTAAATTGGGCTATTTTTTGAGCTTGGAGATGAATAATATATCAAATACATGCTTTGTGGAGCACTCACACAAGGCATGGGGGAGATTGTACCCAATTAGTCTCTTGCTTCATGTCGTGCAAGCTTTCTTCCTTGTTCTTTGTGCAAAAGTAGAGTTTTTTTATTCTTGGGGACCTTCCGACGCTCACTACGCGGGCATACAGCATCCGATCTGTGCACCATGAACTCATGATATTGACGGAGAATCTAGTGTCCACGATAGCATGCTCCACTAATATTCCATCCACGTACGCAGGAACCATGGGACAATGCTTTTCATCAGCATGATCAAACCAATCTTCTCCCACTCGTGCTATACTCAAAGGTTCTATAATATACCCAATACGCAGGATTTTCTTGAATTCCTTGATCAAAGTCGTGATAGTTAGCCAAAGCTCTCTTCTCTCACCAAACCAGTCTCTCCTTTGGTCCTTGGACCGGCTTTGGTGCCTCTTTTTTTTACTTTTTCCTTCTTTCTTGGCAACTCTTTATCCTTCTCGGGATCAACTTTACTATCAACAGGCCTTACAGGTCCACCTTCCATATCTAGATTTAGGACTTGCTTTCCCCTACCATCTTGCTTAGGGTTTCCCTCTACAATACCTATCGAGGCAACTCCTCTACAATACCTTTCCTCGTTGCAGTATTTGTCTTGGTCCATCATCTTGTTGGAGATTATTCCCTTGTGCATGATGATTAACTGGACCTAGTTGTTTATTTCCTTGTTAGAGGGAATTGATCTTACTCCAACAGGTAGCAGCTAAGTGGCCAGACTTTTCGCGAATATCGCATTTGACATTCGAGCAATTCCTAGGGAAATATTGGCCACCACACCACTTACAATTGAATCTTGAGGGGGCACCCTCTTCAGGGTGTCAACTCCCTATCAAATTCTGCTACTTCTTAAGGAAATTGACATCCACATCTATTTGTCTATATTGTTTGCTAATCATATCGGTGTAGTACTTCATCATGTCCTTAACTTTGCAAAGGATATTTGAGGCACTCGACTCATAGCCACGATCGTCTATCTGTCGTCCCATCGGCCTAATCACTTGATTAGGAATTGGTCGATGACCTATTGGGACAACAATATGATTCATTGTTTGGCCTCCACCATTCAGTGGGGCCGTCTAACTAGCCATAAGCATATTCATAGTGGGAGGAGCTAGTAACATAAGCAAGTTTGGCATGATACTCCCTCTTCCATTCGCATTTGACATGGGGTCCCCTTGACTCCCGTTGGTCAGTGCTAAATTATTACCATTCCAATTTATCCTTGCTCCATAAACTGCTTGCAAGCACGACTCTACTCCTTCTGCTTGGGTAATAGCAGTGTCGATGTCGACCAACGCAACACTACTAAGCTGCACCTAGATGTTGAAATATAATCCATGTAGGAAATATTGAAACTGTGTAGCCAATGAAATGGGGATATAAGTATTAAGTTTGTGAAGAACTTGCTTTAGTTTCTTGGCATAGACCTAGACATTCTCATTTGGCTCTTGTTGTGTTACATTCAAGACACGCAACCAATACTATCCCCCCTCTCAAGAGAAAACTCTCTACGGAAGGCCATGAAGAATTGGTCAATGCTAGTTATGGTTCCGGCCCCTAGACTGTGATACCATATTGTTGCCCTTCCTTTTAATGTCATATTGAAGAACATCATTAAGTGTCCTTCGTCTTGGATTCGATAGTTGAATATGAGTGTTTGAAACTCCTTAATATGGAGTTCCCCATATTCTTCTGCTAACCCATGGAAGATGAGCAAAGGTGCTCCTAATGCCAGTAAATCCGATGTCCCTATTGGAATTGTGATGGGTTGTGCCATGTCTACAACCAGATTGACAACAAGAGTTTGTGTAGGTAAAACTACACCCCCACTTGAAGTGGGTTGATTGACTGGAAGAAGGGAAGTACTAAGTCTTCCTCTTGCACTCAAAGGGCTGCTTATGACACTTAGGTTATTAGAACCATTGCCGCTTATGTGTAGGGTTGCTCCTTTGAGGAGAATAGCGCCTTAGATCTCCAACCGCCATCTAGCCCTCTCAGCACGTTCTGCTTTTTAGATTTCATCTTGATGGTTCTTGTTAGAGGACATAAACCGACTATTTGATCCCTAGAAACCTTGGATTCAGAACCACCACTTATTGGCAGCTCTTGACAAACACACCACTGATGGGACCTTAAATAGACCGGCACTACCTATGGCACTAGCCGGACCTCATGCACACAACAGATAACCCCAACACATGGCCTCGCGAACCAAGAGCTTTTGAGATTCACTCTGCACTAGATGCTAATGTCGATTCTGCATTTGTATTAGGTCATAGTCCAACATTTACCATCCCTTCTCTTCACAGGGAGACCCCATAACATATAGGCATAATACCTCGTAGCACAAACATATGGAAGCACCTCTCAGCTGACTGCCATGGCTCCATTGCGACTCTCTTATACCTCGGGGATTGGCCCCAAGATGCGTCGCTCCCACATAAAGTACACGCAATACAAGCTCCACTCTTTCATTTTAAACGTATTCCAGGAGATGTCATGTGTCATTACCAAACAATTTCCAAAGAAAATGATCGACTAGCCTATTGCTTAGGTCGTCTCACACACTCAAGCATAGGTCATCATGATGGAAAACAAGTGTTATGCATCCAGTTCTTTGTATTCTGATACAATGGTTGATATGCACATGCAAAAGTGGATAATTCTAAAGTGCTAACATAATTTTCAATTAGAAACATGTGGTGCACAATCAAGCTTTCCAATGCTCATTTACTAACTCCTTGCGGCAATATAAGGATAGCACCGAGTCAATGCTCATACTACTATCCTCTTAATTAAAATACTATGAACCCTATATCATGATATGCATCAGCAAAATCAACAATAAACAGCACCCAAAACGCATCATTCAAACACCCCACCCCCTACTTTTAGGTATTGCTTCCGTTGCATATGTGTAGGGGTTCATTTTGTCATGTTTTGATGTATGAAAAGTGATAAATCACGAACTTTGGGAAAAAGATAGGCAAACTAAGGCTAAACATCATGCTCCGCCACTACCATACATTCACAAACGCTCATTATATTTTTCCTTATTTTTATGAAGTGTATATCTATTTTTTTCTTATTTTCTCTTATTTTCTAGTATTTATTTATCAATAATCACTATTATTTTTTTATTTTTATCATACCAATCATTTTTACATACTGAATTTTAATTTTATTTTTCATTTTTTCCCATAGGAACACATTTCACCCACCTGAAATGACAAAACCATCATTTTACCCTTAAAAACTACATTTCGGGTTTTGCGGGATTTAAATAGCACATGTAAATCATTATAAAATCAGAATTTTTTTATAGACAACAATTAATCATGATGCAACCAGCACTCAAACAATTTTTCATCACATAAGAACATCATTTCCATCATAAAATATCAAAAACACTTCATTTCCTACATAAAAAATAGACATATTGTGTTTCTACGAAACCCAAGATGCATTAAATGACTGTGTGACCAGCGACGAAGCCTCCATTGCTCTCAATTCCATGCTGCACATCAATCTTCAGCATCTCCATTAATCTCCATCATCAATTTGCTTCTATCTCCTTCCCGATTCTTCCTTCAAGGTAGTGTGCATGAACAGCCCATAGAGAGGAGAGAGAGGGAGGAGAGAGATACTATTTCTGTTCTTAGCAACCAAGTAGCCATTGGATGACCAGAGAATGGCGATGGAAGGCAAAGGAAGAGTCCATTAGGCTGATAGGATCAGATTACATAGTTGTGTTGAGGCAGCAAATGGCCTATAGCCCCTTCCATCTCCAAAATTCATCGTGCAGGAAGAAGACGTCGCCATTTTTTCTCCTCCCAAAAAAAACGGCGCCCCCCTTCCCCCACGAAATCATTTTTTTGGGGGGTGGCCCCAAAGGTCGGCCACCCCCTTTCACTTGTCATTTTGGGCCCCTTCTCACCAAGTTTGGCCATTTTGCCCAGTCCGGCATCCAATTCGAGGTCCGAAAAATTTTGCGCATCCATCTCAAGGTCCGGCATTGCTTAGCACTTCCCAGAGTCTCATCTAATAGTCGAAAAATTTATAAAAATTCCCCAACCGTCGCTCAGTGGGTCTTTAAAGCACTTTTGGCAACCGCTCTGACTTGCTGCTTTAAAATCGTACTAACTACAGCTGCTGCCTTCGACGAAGTCTATTTTTCTCTTGAAATTTGGATTTTTTGGCTAATTTTAAGCACTTCTCGGAGTCAAAAATCACCGCTCACTCTTTTATGCTATTCGAGTATTCTATTGGATGTATTGGTGCATGGCATTGAAGCTCTATGCTTGGTTATGCTATTGAATGCATTTGAGCTTTCAATTGAGCTTAGCTATTTTGACATTAGTTGTCAGTTACTTCATTGGATGCTTCAGAGGTCCATGATCTTGCGGGCTTGAAGCTTTTATTGGGTCATATGCTCCTGGCTATGTACTTGATGTATCTTCGATGCTTTGATGCCATCAAATAAGGATTCGAGCTTTGATTGAGCATCTGGGATTTGACTTTTGTTCCAGTGGGAGCTGCTTATTTGACACTTAGATATTTCATTGAGCTTTGGATTTCATTTGGAGTTGAGCTTGAGCTACTTAAACTTCTGCTCATGGATGTAGTTTGTTTTGTATCAGTGATTGCCCTTGTTTAGCATTGATTTCTTCCTACTCTATCTCATTTTTTGCATTTTTTTATCGCATACTAGTGTATTATTTATGAGAATAGTCCCCTCCATTTGATGTTATTTTGGTCATAGTTTATGGGTAGCTCATTATTTGGTCCATACGTCTTGTTTTTAGCTTGTTTGGCAGTGGTTTTGGGATTGTTTGTAGGTATTACAACAGATTGTTTGGTCTATTGTGCCTCTTTTTCCTATAGCATGATTGATCGTTCAAATGATAGTGCCATCTTCAACATTGAAAAGTTGGATGGCAGTAATTATGGTTATTAGAAGATCCACATTTGGTAGGATTTGATGCAGAAATCTCAAATTAGGGCAATCAAATGCAAGATCATTAAGCCTGAAGCTCAAGATCTGGATGTATGAAATGACTTAGATGAGCTTTGCAGGTCCATGATTATCATGTCCCTCAACAAGTAGGTTTATTATAATGTTGTCACACATGGACAGTCTGCATGGGATCTTTGGGAGAAAATCCATAATCTCTATGATAAACAGAGCCCTAGTTCTCAAATGTATTGCCTAAAGTAGCTTATGGACCTTTGTATGAAGGAAGGTACCAGTGTTTCTCAACATTTAAGCAAGTTTCTATCATTGGCCAGTTGTCATCACAAGGTATTGAGTTTAAGGACAATCTTCCACCTTTGTTCTTGTTGGAGACTTGGGACACATTCCATACTATGTGTATAAATATTCCTAAGAATGGGCTAAAATTGTCTAATCTAGAGGTACAATCTTGCAACTTATGGACCTTTGTATGAAGGAAGGTACCAGTGTTTCTCAACATTTGAGCAAGTTTCATGCTATCATTGGCCAGTTGTCATCACAAGGTATTGAGTTTAAGGGCAGTCTTCCATCTTTGTTCTTGTTGGAGACTTGGGACACATTCCATACTCTATGTGTATAAATATTCTTAAGAATGGGCTGAAATTGTCGAATCTAGAGGTACACTCTTGAAGAGAGAAAAACAGGAAGAATGTAGATGCTTCTTATACTTCTCATGCTTTGATTATTCAAGGTCGCCATGATGGCAAGAGTGAGAATGACCATTGTGGTAGAGCCTCGCAGAAGTCTCATTCTAAGTCTCATGTATTATTTTGTTGTAAGTACCATGGACATAAGTTCGATTTGACATGCCATTATTGTGGGAAAGAAAGACATATCATGCTACACTGCAATAAATTGCGCTATGACAAGCACAAGGAAAAGGGCAAAGGGAAAGTGCATGACAAGTTTGATTATTGCAGCATTGTCCCTACTAAGTCCAATGTTAAGATCAAAGAGATCAATGTAGTGCAACAACCTGACTCTAATGATGATTACATACTTGTAGCTTCTTCTTTGGATGAGTCACATCTGACTGATGTCTCACCTGGTTTTACTCAGTATTGGTTGATGAATACATGGGCTTCCTTTCATGTGACTCCTCATAGAGAGTGGTTCCACTCTTATTCGCAGATGACTAGGTCTGTCCATTTGGGGAATGACTTGGCATTGCAGATAGATGGTATCGGTGATTCCCGATTGTAATTTGGTTCAAGCACTATGTTTACTTTGCATAATGTTTGACATGTACTGGCTCTCATGAAGAGTCTTATCTCTACTGGCACACTAGATAAAGACAGTTACTTTTTTTCCTTTGGGGATTCTTCTTGGAAGATCAACCCCATGGGAACCTTATTCTAGCATGTAGTGCCAAGTCTGGCACTTTATATCCCTTGGTTGTATCTAGGACCATGCATCATGCTTTGTCTGTGGGCTACAGTTCCAGGTGCATCTCTTTGGCATCGTCACCTTGGGCACATGTCCTTAAAGGGAATGAAAATGCTTACTCATTTGCAATATCTTCCATCCCTTGACCATATGTGTTTTGAGTCATGTGATCATTGTTTGTATGACAGGCAAACATGTAGTACACATAAGAAGTCTAGAACTTTGTGCATGGGTGAATCTTTGGCTCTTGTTCATTCTGATGTATGTGGACCTATGCCCTGTCAGTCATTAGGAGACGCAAAGTACTTTTTCACATTCATTGATGATTACTCAAATAAGGTCTGGGCATATCCCATAAATCTTAAATTTGATATTTTGGCTACCTTTCAGTGTTGGCTTACATTAGTTGAGAACCAGATTGGGTATACGTTGAAATGCCTACGGTCAGATAATGGGGTTGAGTATGTCTCTAAAGCCTTTGAGAAATTTTGCAATGAGAGGGGTATTAAGCGTCAATTGACTGCCCCGTACACCCCACGTTTGAGTGCATGAACAAGACAATACATGAAAGAACACAATATTAGTGAGTTTGGGAATCTCCCAATTACCATTTTTTGAATACTAAAAAGGTGGCACCCGGATAACATGCCCATAAGTTTCTCAAAACCATATGATGTGATCTATCATTGGAAAGCACTTGAAAAATGAAATCTATTGAGCTATAGACAACTCGATTTGGAGTTATAGTGTTCAAGTTATGACGAATCCAAAGATTTGACCACGTGTCCCAAACTTATGGAAAATTCCCATATTCCCTAATATGGTGTTAAAGGGTCCATAGTATGCTTAGCCATGCAGGCTTATCACCACAACAGTTTTGGGTTGAGACTGTGACTACTACAGACACTTGATCAATTGATCTCCCTACAGTACTATTAACTTTCAGGTTGCAGAGGAGATGTGGTCTAGAAAACCTCCCTTGTATGCTTATTTGTGTATCTTTTGATGTGAGGCTTTCTACCATGTACCCAAGAACAAGCGCACAAATCTAAATCCTAAGTCTATGAAATGCATCTTTCTTGGTTATGGAGATGCAGGTGAGATAGGCTATCACCTCTGGGATCCATAGGATGCTGCTCGAAAAGTCATCCATAGCCATGATGTAGTTTTCCATGAGGAAAATATGCATAAGTAGCCTGAGTGAATTTTTATGGTCATATTATGACAACTAGCCTAGGCAAAGATAGAAAAGTGCTTTCAGTCATGCCTATGGTCATATTATGACAAGCACACCTAGCATGCTATATTTTGGGATGTTGTTACATCTAAGAAGAGATGGGGTGGACTTGGGTACTGAGAAATTGAATGACAAGGGTATCCTTCTATGCCTTTATCTAATAGAATTAACCAAGTTCAAGATGCTTAAGTTTTGCATCACTTAAGCTTGTGTAAAAGGTGGCATCTAGTCTCAAATGAGGTGAGAAGATTCAGTTTGACAACGAGCATATGGAGATTCAAATTCAACAATTTGAACTAGCCCAAGGAGTGGCATGGAAGATTTCTCTTTAAGACATTAGGATTCCTAAACATTTTGGACATAGAAACAAATAGGATTTCTTGCCTAAATTCCTAATGTTTAGAATCGAAAAATGTCTTTGGAGTAGCAAGACTAGAAAGTGCCTCAACGAGCCCACAAATAGATATTTTATGCACATATGGACCTTTAAAAAGATGGAATTCCCACATTCCAAGCTGAAAACATGAAAAAAAAGGGTGAGGATAGTATGAAAGCCCACCAACTTGCATAGCTCAATCTCCTCTTCTGGAGGGTGGTCATGCTCAAGCTACCTCAAAATACAAGTTGGCCAAAAGGATGAATGCCCCCCCTCAATGCCCAATACACAAAAGGCATGTGAAAATGGCTATGCATGTCCTTTGGGGTGCCCAAAAATCAAACCCATTTGGGGCTATACTAGAAGCTGCCTAAGGGAAGCAAGTTTTTTAGATGGCCTAATGGTGTTATATTGGTCATTTGATGAGACACTAAAGGTCAATTTGATGAGGATTGTTACTCTTAGGTTCCTTTGGAGATTTAGAAATATGTTGTCATTTAGGAGAATATCCAATCATAGAACCATCATGGACAAGTAAGTCAAGTTTAAGAATGAGGTAGCTATAGCCCTTAAATGTGTTAAATTCCTAGCTCTTATTTTCAAGTTCATGAATTGAAACATAGGTTTAGCCTAGACACATCTAGATATATTTCTACAAAAAAATTGCTCTAATCCATGGGATAAACATTTTGTTGTGATGTTTTTTTATCATAGTACATTTTGTACATTATTCAAGAAATATAGAAGATAGATAGCACTTAAGCATTACCTTGGTAGCTTTGGAGTAGCTTTGCAACACATTCGTTTTGCCATAGGTACAATGGAAATAGCATTCACAGCTTTGGAACATATTGGTGGACCTCTTCCAAAATCCAAGGTATCAAATAATGTGCAACTTGCTCCTAAATAGGCTCACGCTTTTGCAAAACTAATCTTAAAAACTACCTCCTAAAAATTTTGTAAATGTTTTTTAAAAATGCAAATAAATAAATCCCTACCAATGAGCTCACGTGCAACACTTACATATTTTAAGGTGAACTTCTCGAGGATGTCGAACCATTCAAGCTAGTAAGGTTGTTACTCTAAAGCCTAAGGACTTGTCAAACACCCCTCCATCACTTCATCTCTTTGTCCTATAAACTTTTGAGACATCTACAAGGACATTAACAACTTTCTTTCTCTTTGTGTCACCATCATTCATACTTATGGACCTCTCATTTGGAGACCACCTTCATATCAAGACAAAAACATAGAAGATTTACAGGCACAAATAGAGCTTTCTAGAGGAGCCATGTACTCGTAGTGTTTTAAAAACATGGTCCAAAATGGTGGCACTATCAAATGTTTTTGAATGTAGATGCAAGGAATTAGGCAAGAGTAGGCACACACAAAATTGAGCTTCAATAGGGGATGCTCTCTAAAATTAGAAGAACTAACGAGATGTACAACTAAAAAGTATGCATGTGCTAGAAAGGCATTCCCTTAGGATTCATACGAGTCACTAGGTTCGAGTGGGGTTCTCCTAGTTAACAATGGATGATTTGACGAGGATCATCATGATGAAGTGGTAATGGCCTCTCTTTTCTAGTATTGACCCTCAAAAAACAAAGCTACCTTTTCAACTATTTCAAGAATAATAACAATAAACTATCTATGAATGCCACCTCCAAAGTCTTCTAAGATAGGTGGTGAAAGGCATAATGACTATTAAGCTAAACATTATGAGCTCACACTTGCATCATGCCTTCTTTTATGCGAATTCACTATGGGCACATAAAACTCTACCTAAAAGACTTGATAATTTTGTATGTCAGATTGGTCTACATGACTTGAAGAAACACTTTCGCATCTCATTCATCTAGTTGTGGAGTTGCAACCAAGAACAAGCTAGGGTGATGTTTACACCAAGTGCTTCTAGAGGATGGCTAGTGAGGAAACAAACTAGATATAAAACACAATTATATATACAAAGTTAATTAACAATATTGGTGCACAACTCACTAGAACCAATCTCAAAAGTGTGCTTTTACTTATTGAGAATCTTTATTTATGAGCAATTTGCATGTTGCCTTCAAAAGTGCCATTGTTGTTTATGAAGTTCCCTTGTTGGTTGCAATGATTTTCGTCTTTGAGTTCCACATAGCTCTTACTTGAAGTACTACACAAGGAATAGATCAAAGTAATGATGGCCACATTTGGGCTAAGTATAGCACTAGCTCCCAATATATTTTTCCCAATGAGGTCAAGATGAGATGTTGTGGACAACTTGGATGCTACAACATCAATGTTGCATTTGTTGATAGAATTGGATTAGTGAATGACATTCCATAGAGAGGAAAGGTGAAACAATCATCTCTTCTTGGGCCATCATATGTAGAGAATGGTAAGCTTCAACCCAAACATTAGGATCGACAACCTAAGCATCCCTTATATGATGGTTCGTCTCACAAATGTCTCAAATGCAAGGTCAAATGCAAGCTGATGACATGGTTACAGTTCAAACTCAAATGAATCCATTGCTTCCTATAACAATATTGAAGTTGTAATGGGCCAAGTTCTTATGGAGATATTATCGCATGCAAGATGTAATTTGCTTAATTACTTGTTTATTTATTTATTTATTTATTTAAGCATGTGCATCCACAAATTATTTGCATTCCAGCCTATGCAAGAATTGAGCCCTATTGTACGACATTACCAAAAAGACAAGATACAAGCTATTAAACAAAGAGGCAAGCTTACAAGATAAACTTGTGTACCTTAACTATAGCCGTCCTTAAATGTTAACATCCATCAACACTATCCAAGCCCCTTATTTGGTTTCAATTCCCCTAATATTAGAATTTTATATCCCCAATGCATGTCACAACAATGCTTCCTTTGATACACAATGCTAAACCACTCATTTAGCAAGGTTAAATGTTACAATACCAAGTGTATGAGATCAACCAATGATCAAATAGACATTACTTCCTTTAATGCCTGGTGCCAAAGGACTAACACTCATCTAGTAAGGTTAAATGTTATGATACAAGTGTAGAAGAGCATCCAATGATTGAACAGAGCCATAGCTATAGTATCAAGAGCGGCAAATGGAGCACAACACCTTTTGAATCAATGTCTCCAATTTACAAGTTACCAAAACAAGTTTATGTAAAATCCAAGCATGAAGCTTACTCCCATGCAAATTATAAACTCTTACGGGCAAGTCGCAAAGGCCTAGAGCAAAGAGCCATGGAAAATGAAAATAGGGAGAAAAGGCTAAATGAAAGGGTAGATTGGTGACCCATTCCAAACTTGTATACAAAGTCTACAATGACACAACAAAAGAATAGAACTTTAACACATTCTCATGAAGCTTGCTATCAGCCCCATGCAAAAGAAGAAAATATTCTAGCATTGCATTGACGATCTGAAAGGAGCTTGCTATCAGCCCCATGCATAAGAAGAAAATATTCTAGCATTGTATTGAAGACCTTCGGATGTGATACTCCACATGTTTTCATGTAGCATACAAGAATGAAATAATCAATGGCCCACTTTCACAAAACATGCCATATTGTAATGAATATATCAGTTGAGTACACAAGGCTTTGTTACCAGTAAAATAATTAAGTACAGAAGGCTTTCAGACCTACATAATAGAATAACAACCAAACCCAAAAATAAAGATGTTCATAGATAAAAGTTGATTCCTCTTAGTAACAGACTAGACTTTGTACTTCTTAATAAGATAAAAAAGATCTATCCTGACTCTTCTGTCCCTTTACTCTCAAAGTCAATCATTTTCAGGGTGGTTGCAAGCAGTTCTACTTCCTATGCCTCACTCATCATCAGGTTTTCAAGCTTGGTTCAGCTCTATAGCTTGTTACTCGATCTTTCACTTCTATACACCTTGCTAAGTCATCGTTCAACATTAGTTGCCTGGGCAGCTGCTAAAAAACCTCTACATGCCTCTAGTCATGTGCAAAATTGAATTCTTCAGAAATCCTTACAAAAGGAAGCATTGCTTACTTATGTTACAAGGTTTTCGAGAGTTGATCTACATCAGAAAGTTGTGCCATGAATTTCCTCAAGGACATACCTTGCAAACAAAATTGGGGCTGCACCTTTGTGTGCACATAGTAAAGACTACAACCTCTCTGTCCTCAGATGGTAAAGTTACCAGGGTGGTCAAAGCCCCCTGAAAATTTCACCAGCCAAAATGGAAAACACAGCTTTTACACCAAGGACTTTACAAATACATCTCTGTCCAACTAAACTGAGATTTTAGGTTCTTGAACAACACCACGAGAATTTTCTTTCTGAGAGCTTTTGAAACCTAACATCTTGTTGAGAGCACTGATATAAGCCCTGACACTAGAAACCACCACATCCACAGAAGCCCCTGTCCCACTGCACACAATCACATTCTGTTAGTATAGCATGCACACAAAGGTTGATTTCTTGTTGCTACTGGATGATTTGATTGAATGCAAATATATTACCTGAATGTGCGCTGCACATTTTTGCCAGTTTGTGCATGCATTGAACTATGTGCATTATCACTATGAATAACAACTCTGGTAGATGCAATAGCATCAATGCCTTCAGTCACAGCATTTAATGAGTACTCTAAAAGGGTTACAGGTATCTGCTCATCACAAAACATCAGTTCAGATATGGTTACTAGAAAATGCTGCATGTCCTAATTCAGCAAATCACCTCAAAATGCATTTGAAGCCAGCACTGAATGCGGCACAAACATTCATATGTCAATACTCTGAGACTCTGATTGAAAAGGACCACTACAAGTACCTCTTGCATGTGTGCTGTGATATAGTTAACAGTAGTAAACTAGTTAAAGACGCAAATCATAACTTGAGCATAATTAAAGCCAATGTCATTAGCATCAAACAACAATTAAATAGTACCATTGAAAAATTACATTGGATTCTACAAGGGAATGCATTCAAAACTATTAAGTATCTACAAACCTAATGACATTTGCTTTAGGATAATAATAGAAGAGCAATCATAAATTCAAAGTTGTTGACCGAGTGGAGAATTTAACCAATACCTTGACTATACTATCCACTGCCTTAAGGGCAGCATCTACTGGACCAGTTCCAACAGAGCATGCAATATGTTCAATGCCATCTGCATCCAGAAGTTTTACAGTGGCAGTTGGCAGCTCCAGTGTCCCACAGACAACCTGTAAGATATAAGAGATTCAGAAAAACAGTTCCTTTCAACACAAGACATGCTTGAGGACCACAAAATATTGGTCACCTGAAGATCCAGGAGTGACCAAACGACATGTGGTTGGAAAACTTCATCAGAAAGTAATGCTTCTAAGTCTTCATCTAACAATTTCTGGAAAAGAAAGTACAGCTGGGTTATTGCCAACACTCAAGAACTAAAGAGCCACAACTTTTTGCTAATAAAGGTTGCCTGAAGTGGAGATATCACTAGCAAAGTCCGCAACATATGTGCCATTGTGGATTCCCTCATTAAGTTCTAGCACAGATTATACAAAACACTCCTCCAAAGTCACTAAATAGCCAAAGTTTGGCAAAGGCAAAATTTTCTACTTGACAATCAGGTGTGCATACAGAGATGTCTAAACTTCGCCGGCATAGCCCTTACGGAAATTGGCTATAACTGAAACCAACATTTTCTTTATGATAGTTGGAAAGAAGAAGAGGAAGGAGGCAGAAGGGGAAGGCAGGGGGGGATGAGCAGAGAGAGATTTTAAAGAGAGTATAGAGTATCAGACACTACCTTGCTTGTCTGAATGCCATTCGTTGTATGATTTTTGCAAGAGAACGTGTGTATGTGTGCGAGTACACATAGTATGGATGGAGTTCTTTTACCTAAAATTGCCTTTGATTAACCACAAAAAGAACTTTGTAGCCTCACCTTCTTTTTCTCGGCCACAGCCTTAAACCGAGTGAAGATGTCATCAAGATCCTTTCCCTCCAAATCATAGCCAAGCTGTTCAAGTGCAATACCAGTTTAAGACTTCTCCCTCCCTCACTGATTGATTCAGACACAAACTAGCAAGTAAAAATACTCTGCATAATCCTCCAAAAAAGAAGATATGGCAATGCTCTTGTGACAAAAGTATTTCCTTATTTGATCAGAGAAACAAAATGTATTTCCTGAGAAGACCTTAAATTAGAACTCAAGAAAAGAAAAAGGTCATGCATGGATCTTTATGTTTGCATGTCATGGCCCAAGCACTGCATATGGTAAATCTTTCTTAAGCAAAAGAATGTCACTCCTTAGAAAAGCACATCTTAAAGAAAGTTGCATAGCTGCCAAAGACCTGTTATGATTTGGTTGAAACTGCAGGAAGGCAAACCAGGGGGCAAAAATAATGACCTTATGGTTTAACACAGTCTTCTGTCCCCTTTCATCTCTTCAAATGTTGGATTTGATGTGTTGGGGCAGATTTCCATAATTCCAGTTAGGATCAGAACCTGTAATTTTTACTGGACCTGCTATCTCTTTTAATGGCCACTCTGTTGTCTTTCAGGTTGCATTGTCGGAAAGGGCATACAGGCAGAAAAGAGCAAACAGAATGAGAACCTGAAGAGCTGAAGAAGGCAATGAATCTGGCAAAGAGACATAGAAGGCTGATACAATTCAGGCCACCCGGCACATGGTATAGATGTGCTTGTAGTGAGAGCACTGAGAGTGAAGAAGAATGGAAGGATGAGACGCGCAATGAACTGAGTGGATAGTTGCCCACCTGACAGGGTGTCCTCATAAGGTGCACGTGACTGAAAAAACCTCAATGAGTGTGATAGTTGTCCAGTGCTTAACATTGACTGGGGGCCAAAACTGTGGAGACTGACCAAATTTGGACCACAGTTGACATGACTGGACAGAGCTTCTAATGTCCCTCACTGACTCAGTGTACTACAGAGAACTGGACAGAGCTCCTTATGTCCTTCACTGACTCAGTGCCCTGGCTCACAATAAGAGATGATCAATGCCAATGCCCATCTCAAATCCCAAGGTGCCTAAACTAACAAGGAGCACAATTGATGAAGAGCTGATGACAATGAAAGAGCCTCCATGAAGATGACCATCGTCCATATGGGACAATACCGAAGCCCAAACTCATGATCTACGATATGCTGTTGCACATAATGGAATTGGACTCAATGTGTTTTGTGCAAGCATGAAATGCATGGTTCCTACCATGTGGCCAAAGTAGCTCTGCTTTTCACACCAAAAGACTGTCAGCTTTCTTTGTAAGAATCTGATCTCCGCTATGCTGCCACAACCATACGACAGCTTGAGAACAAACAACCTTATACTCCACCTTTGCAAAAGAAAGAATGGCAGTCAAGCTAAAGCACTTGACCCCAAGGTAAAACAAAAAGGTATAGTCAATCTTCAGGTGTCAATGTCACCTTGAAACCAGCCTTCCTCCTTAAATAGGGTGGTAAATAACATGATTAAGCACTAACAATAGCAAGCATAAAATTCAAGTAACCTGAAAATGCACACTTTACCATTTTAATCTTGGACATTGGACACCCTTTTAACCCCAAAACTAATGCCCTTTGCGGTATTTATTTATCTTATATTGCAAATGAAAGGAGTACAAGTGAGATCTTCTGATCTCCTCCGTTAATCCAAGTGTCTCTTGCTGTCAAAACTGACCAACAAGACTCCAAACCAACCTTAATTTGCTTGGTCATTGGCCTTCACCCTTATCCTTGAAAAATAAATTCAGCCCCAAATCTAATATTGGTTGTTTGACCTCTTAAGTCTCCCTAAAATTCCTCAATTTGAACTGCTAGGATTCAAGTCCTAGGCCCTCAATTTTGAGAATGCATCCCGAGGTAGTTGTCAAACCCTAATTTCTACTACAAATTAGGGTTTACAACAGAGATTGACTGAAATCTTTTCCTCTGATGGCTCAAACTACTAGAAAATGCTGAGATAACTTGAGAAAGGGCTAGGGGATGAGAAAGAATCTTGTAGAGAAAAATTTTAAAGTTTCATCGTGAGAAACGCTGAAAAGCTATTGCTGCCTTGCTCAAACAACCATGGAAGCTATCACCTAAAGCTTGGGACCACCAGAAAGACTGCTACCCCGTCCTGTATGCTGTCATTTGCACCAGAAGGATCTTGGACTACTATCAGCTACTCCTGAAGGACTTCAAATTGTTGTCACATGCTGTAGGACTGATCCCTGGTGGCTGCAAACCACATCAACAACCTCTCCTTGCTCTCTAACAGCCTCCTCTCTCACAATGGCTGGAATAGACTTCCATCAGTCCCTAAAAACGTTTTCCCTAGTTACATGGGCAAGTTTTACCAAGTAGCAACCTTCTAATCCCATTTTTTCCAACATTATCTAGCTTATTAAATTGAGATCCAACAATCAACCAATAAATTGGAAAATTTGCCCTTTGATTTTCACCCAAGACTTGCTCTAACTAGACCCCATTTGGCCAAATGTTGCCCCAAATTTGCAATGGATGGCTAGGTATCAGAAATCCCTGACAGCACAACAATGCAAGAGCTGATTTCAATATATGATGCCTTATCCTATAGACACAGGTCCCAAGGTAGCTACTAAACCCGAGTTTACAGCAAAGATCCCTCTGTTGTCCACCAAATTTGGTAGAGATCTACGCAAATTGACTAAGAAATGTTGAGATCTTTTGAGAATTGGTTGGACAATGTGAAAAAAGGCCGAGATGAGAGAGAAATATTGTTTTCTTCAAGCACATTTGATTAATATCATAATTACATATTATCGACAAGATTAGACCATCTTAAAATTTCCTGTCACCGTGAGCACTAATTATAGCAAGTATGATTCACATAAACTGAAAATGCACACTTTATCACTTTAACCTTGAATATTGGACATCCTATTGGCCATAAAATTGATGCCCCTTGCCGTATTTCTTTATCTTATATTGCAAATGAAAGGAGTACATCATGAGGACATGAAATTTTATCACTTTTCTTAGCATTTAATTAAAATTTAAACAAATGTGCTAATGTGACTTAAATATGTGAGATGCAAGTTAATTATTTCACAATATGGAACCCAAAACCCCTATTAGCGAAGTGCAAGAGGATCGAGATACATGATGCTGTGGTTTGCACAATGAGAGAGTGAGTGCAAAGTAGAAAGTCAAAGAGAAAGAGAGAGAGAGAGAGAGAGAGATAGAGAGCAGCAGTACAAGACTCGATGTGGGTACAATCTCCATGTACCACTTTAGGTTTTTGATAATATATATATATAGTACATATGTAAGGGTGCGTGTACACCCGAACACTGTAAAAGGCACGGTGACCCTTTATTCCCAACAACCTCCCACCTAGAGGCAATGTGCTTGAAAAAAGAGGAAAGAATGAATTAAGTCTATGTATATACAAAGCTAAAATAAACATATAACATCTAACCCCCATCACCTCGCAACAATGAGTAAACCGTTCTGTAGAAAGTTTATTGCCAACACCCATCTATGTGTAGAAAGGCAAATGCAATGTCAAGATGTGTAGCAACCATAGCATACATCAAGCTACCAACAACTGAGAAATAAGGAATCTTGGCCATCTCAATCTTTCCATCATCAAATGTAGAGCTATCATCTGCACTAAGTTTCACATATGGAGGTAACGATATACCAATGTGTTGAGCTAAAAATGCATTAGCTTCACTTAAACGGCCCCAAAACTTGCTTAATTAATGAAGAAACCTTGTTTATTTAAAAGAAACGAGATCCTAGAGAGTTTCTGTGTCCCATAAGCACAAACTTTCTATAAATACGTATGCTGCCCTCCATTCAGTCCTCAATCTCGTTTTTGCAAATTTGAAGTGTTTCAGCTTGCTGCCCACAACCCGTTCGCAAAGGACATCTCAGCCGAAGCTATTCATTGCTGTCTACATCAGTTGGCGCCTGATTTCCAGCCCTCTTCTCGCATTTTGGAGCTGATCCCAGCCATGCGACTGCTGTTCCTGCACAAACCTGCTGCCGTACTACCTGCCATGTCATCTGCAGCCTGCGTTTGGCAGTTTTCTCTCTCCTCCAGCTGTCACCTAGCTTCCGCAAGCTATTTCCAAGCTGTCTATTTGGCAATTTTCTCTCTTCTGCAGACTTCTGCCTACTTTTTTAGTCTTTCTCTCTCCTACAGACTGTCCTCCCTGCGTTTTTAGTATTTCTCTCTCCTCCATGTTGTCTGCATCAATCTAACTTCTCACTGCTATATTTACTGGTGTTCGACATCCAAAGGCTACTTTGCTGCGATTCGAGATCCGTTCAAAATACAACACACTCTCCAGCTCATTACCCCTACCCTGATCCTTGAGATACAAGAGTTTGAGGTTCAATATTCATTCACTGCATAGTGTGTTTGCTGCATGAGCATTGTATATTCAACAGTTATATCACTTCAATTATTTATTGTGTTCATTGTCTCTGAGTTACCCTAACCCTAATTGTGTTCTTTTATCATTCTGTGCTTTGTCGTACAATTGTTATTTGTGTTTCTGTGTCAGAGTATTTCTTTACACAATGGCTTTTTCTCCCCTCTATATTGAAATGTTACAAAACCTTAGTAACATGCTCCTGCTATGACAGATAGAGAAGACCCTTCGATCTATCCCTAAGTATACACATGCCAAGAATATGATTGGCCTCACCAAGATCCTTCATATCAAATCTACTGTGTAAGCTTTGCTTCAAGGAGTCCAAGGCATGAACATCCCTTTCTGCAATCAACATGTCATCCACACACAAAACCAAGAGAATAAGACTGCCATCTTGGTGTATAAGTAGTGATCGACTTGTTGGGTGTAAAGCCCCTTTGGGTGTAAACTCCCGCGTGTATAAACTTACGGATGTGAACACACCCTTTACTTGTACCCTAACATATAAATACATTTTTGTTCTTTGTGTACCACAAAACACACCGGTACATTCTAACACGATTCTCAAAGTTCTCTGCTCTATCTCTACTCACTCCGAGCTTGCATTCTGGTTAGCACTCAAGTGCAACAAACTGGCATTAGAGCTGATGGTGCAAGGCGGTAGCCACTGCAAACAGTGCTCTCTTCATCATTGGGATCAATAGTCAACAGCTCAAGTAACGCCTACCGCAGGCATAACAATCTGGCGGGCTGTTGAAGAGTAGGCGACACGACTGCAAGTCAATCAAAGCCCGCACAACAAGACAAGCATGTGGCACTGGGCTGACAACCAGCACGGGCGAGAGCAAACAAACGTGAGGCAAGCAGTCGACAGGGACCAGTGTAATGGGCACCAGGCGTAACTGGCCAAGCGACGGGACTGGTGAGTGACGGGCGCCAGGCGTAACTGGCTAAGCGATGGGACTACTGCATGACGGGCGACGAGGGGCTGCATGAGTGACACGCCGTCATGCGACGTGACTGCACAGACGACAAGCAAACCAACGGCCCAATATCTTTTTTTTAAATCAAAAATTTTCAATCTGATTTATTTCCCCTCATGCGGATGTTCATGCGAGCAAGCACATAGCACAAATTTGTGCCAATTTGCTCCTAAAATTTGGGCCTTTTCCCAGATTTGGTGCTTGATACATATTTCAGTGATTCTTGATCCACAAATTGCAAACATTAAGTGTACGGGCCTCGAAAATTTTGGGAATTTTCAGATGCAAGTGAAATTTTTGCTTGACTGAGCCAATTTCTTGGAAATTTGTACACTCCTCGACCCCGAAATTTGGGGCTTTTGCAAAATTCGTGAAATTTCTGTAACATTTGCCTGCACTTGATGCTCAGGATGATGTACTGATGCAATCGGTCCTAAAATGATATCTGAAATGTACATTGGAAACACTGTTGATGCAATCTTAGTGCTGTAAGCAGTGAGATTCGTTCCCACTTATGAAACATTGAAGAAATTGCAGAGCATATTACAAAGAATCTTGGTTTCTTTTGTGTATCAGAAGTATTTGGTTACATATGTATGCAATACATATGTTGGGAAGCTTCCATATTGCTGAACAGTCATTTTGCAGCAGTCTTAGTGATCATTTGCAGATCTAGGATTATTGCAGATGTACTTTTGGTGATAGTGCTGAAGTGGGAGTCACCTAGCAGTGATGTATGCTTTGAGTACGTGCTGAAATTTCAGCTATACTACTGAAAGTCATCAGTCCTACTGCTGTACATGTACTTGGACTAAACCTTGCACTCATTTTCTCAAAATCTGGGCTGAAATTAGCTGAATATTCAGCTCATTGTTTGCTGTCACAAATTGCAATATTGATTTTTGGTGCATTGCTGAAAAATGGCTGCAAATGCTTCTAGCAGCAACGACACTAAATCTCTCTTTGAAATCAAGAGGTTTGATGGCACTGGCTTTGATTTGTGGAAGGACAAGATGCAGGGCATTTTGTTTCTCAAGGACTGTGAAGATGCTCTCTTGGAAACTAAGCCTGCAACTATAGCAGATGTGGATTGGGCTAGACTCAACAAGAAGGCCATTGCATACATTAAGATGGCCGTGTCTGATGATGTACTTACAGACATTAAGTGTCTTGATACAGGTTATGCTATATGGAAAAAGTTAAAGGACACTTATGAAAATACAACTCCAGTAAATCAAGTGTATCTTATGAGCAAGCTTGTAAACATGGAGTTGGATGAGTCTAAGCCAGCAGCTGAGCATTTGAGTACTTTCACAGGGATTTTGAGTCAGTTACAGGACTCTGGTTTACCGGCCTTCGATGATAAATTAAAGGCTATTTTCTTATTGATGACTTTTTCTGATAGCTAGGAGTCTTTGGTTGTTTCACTTAGCAACAACCCTGCTTTAACCTTTGATGGTGTTAGAGGCTCTTTTCTCAATGAGGAGATAAAAAGAAAATCCAATGGTGAAAGCAGTGGCTCAACCTATCACCTTAGAGGCAGGTCAGAAAAGAAGGGTAATGCAGCAAATAAAGGCAAAAGTAGGAGTAAAAGCAAGGGCAAACAGCAAGATGTTACTTGCTATCAGTGTGGGCGTAAAGGGCATAAAAAGCCCGATTGCCGGTACTTCAAGAAAGAGCAAGAAAGAAAGAAACAACAAGGTAAGAAAAAGAAGGATGACAAGAAAGATGATGACAGCTCTTCCTCAAAAGAATTAGCAAAGGCAAATGTTGCATCAAGTGTGGTCATTGAAGATTTCTGACACTGAAGAGATACTTGTAGTAGCCTCATGTAATGATGCAGATATTATGGCAGCAGCAAGTGATATGCACATCACCAAAAATGAGGTAATTGACGACTTACTTTCAGCTCATGATGGACTGTCACAATCATGGATAGTGGATAGCGGTGCCTCTTTTCATGTTACTCCCTCTTTGGGGTCATTTTCTGAATACACTGCTAGTTGCCTAGGCAAGGTTTACTTGGGCAACAACTATCCATGTGAGATAGAGGGTGTAGGTACCATTCACTTGGCTCTTGAAAATGGCCAAGAGCTGATTTTACATAATGTCAAATATATACTTGGCATAAAGAAAAGTCTACAGTCAGTTGGGCAGCTTGATGCAAGAGGATATTTTCATACCTTTGGTGGTGGATCCTGGAACGTCCACAGAGGCTCTATGCTAATTGTTAAAGGCAGCAAAAGGGAGACTTTGTATTATTTGCATTGTAAAGCATTACCTGGCAAGTTCTTGGTTGTGGCTGAAGTCCATTCACAAATGGAACTTTGGCACAAAAGACTTACCCATATGAGCCAAAAAGGTCTTCAGGTTCTCTCCTCTTTAGGGAGATTTGATGTAAAAGGCTCTGGTCTCAAATTTTGTCATGATTGCATATATGGAAAACATGTGAAGTCTTCTTATTACTCCGGTGTCGTTAAGAGATCCAATGCTCTTGATTTAGTACACTCTGATGTGTGCACTATGCATGTTAATTTATATGGGGGTGCACGGTACTTTGTTACTTTTATTGATGATTTCAGTAGAAAGTCATGGGTGTATGTGTTAAAGAGCAAAAAGAAAGTGTTGGATGCTTTTAAAAGGTTTCATGCTTTTGTTGCCACATAGAAAGGGCTTAAGTTGAAAGCTATAAGAGCAGATAATGGGGGTGAGTATGTCTCTAATGAGTTCAAAAAGTTTTGCGAGATGCATGGTATTAAGAGGGAGTTAACAGCCCCTTATAATCCTGCATCAAATAGCATGGCTGAAAGACTTCATCGCACACTTTGTGAGAGAGTTAGATGCATGCTTTCCACAGCTAATCTCCTACAGCAATTCTAGGGAGAGGCTCTTAAAACTACACTTCATGTATGTAATCGCTCTCCCAATCGTGCATTGGAAAATGGCCTCCTAAAGAGGTTTGGTCTAGCAAATCTGCTTCATATGACCATTTACGTATCTTTGGTTGTGATGCCTTTGTACATGTACCTTTAGATCAAAGGACCAAACTAGACATGAAATCGATCAAGGGCATTTTCATGGGATATGGAGATAAGGGAGAGATGGGTTATAGAGTTTGGCTTCCTCAGGGCAAGAAGATAGTACGCAACCGAGACGTAGTATTTAATGAGGCAAAGTTGCTGAAAAATGCTACACATGGTGACCTTGACAAAAAGAAGGTCAACACAAGAGAAAGTGGGAGCTTGCTATGCAAGAAGAGATGAAGTCTTTGTATGCAAATAACACATGGGAGCTTGTAGCTTTGCCCAAGCATAGGAAAGCTATCCCTAATAAATGGGTTTACAAGGTGAAATGTATTGATGGGAAGCCCAAGTACAAGGCATGATTGGTTGCTAAGGGCTATACACAAAAGGAAGGCATAGACTTCCAGGAGGTCTTTTCACCAGTGGTGAAGATGACTACGCTCCGTGTTTTGTTTGCTCTCACTGCATTCTTGGATTTAGAGTTGGATCATATGGATGTGAAGATTGCTTTTCTTCATGGTGACCTGGATGAAGAGTTGTACATGAAACAGCCCAAAGGTTTTGAAATTCCAGGCAAAGAGCATTTGGTTTGTAAGTTGAAACGCAGCTTATATAGACTGAAACAAGCCCCTAGACAATGGTACAAAAAGTTTGATACCTTCATGCTCAGCCATGGTTTTAAACGCAGTCATGCAGATCACTGCTTATACACTAAAAAGGCTGATGATGGAAACTTATTGTGCTGGTCTTATATGTGGATGGCAAAGAGCATTTGGTTTGTAAGTTGAAACGCAACTTATATAGGCTGAAACAAGCCCCTAGACAATGGTACAAAAAGTTTGATACCTTCATGCTCAGCCATGGTTTTAAACGCAGTCATGCAGATCACTGCTTATACACTAAAAAGGCTAATGATGGAAACTTATTGTGCTGGTCTTATATGTGGATGGCATGTTGATTGCAGGAAAGCAAAAGAGTACTTTGAATGCTCTCTTAAAAAGTAGTTGGGTTTAGCCTTCTCAATGAAAGATTTGGGGACAGTTGAACACATTTTGGGCATGCGCATTAAAAGAGATAGAGGGCAGCACTTGTTGTTTCTCTCACAGGACAAGTACATTATCAAAGTACTTGACAGGTTTCATATGGTTTATGCTAAGCCTCTTGGTGTGCCTTTACCACCATATACAAAGCTTAGCAAAGTTGATTGCCCAAAAGATGATGCAGCTGCTGCTACTGCGATGAAAGGCATACCTTATATATCAAATTGTAGTTCTTTGATGTATACCATGGTTGCGACTCGTCCAAACATTGCCCATGCAGTGGGAGTTGTTAGTAGATTCATGTCTAACCCTGGCAAACCACATTGGGAAGCAATGAAATGTATCTTTAGATACTTAAAAGGTACACAATATAAATGTATATGCTATGGAAAGGGTACACTAGAGCTGCAGGGGTTTTGTGATTCAGATATGGCAAGAGATCTTGACACTAGAAAGTCTACCAATGGGTATGTATTTACTTTGGCTGGTGGAGCTATTTCTTGGTGTTCAAGGTTGTAGAAAATTGTAGCACTGAGTACTACAGAGGTTGAATATATTTCAACCACAGAATCTTCTAAGGAAGCTATTTGGCTTGGCCGTTTAGTCAAGGATTTTGGTCTTTCTTCCCGTGCTCCAGTGCTTGGTTGTGATAGCCAGAGTGCAGTATGTCTGGCTAAAAATGCCATGTTTCATGTTCGTACCAAACACATAGATATTCGATATCATTTCATTCGACAAGTCTTGGATGATGGCCTTGTCACACTGACTAAGGTCAAAACCCAAGATAACCCTGCAGATGTTCTCACTAAAAGTCTTGCAAAGGCTCAACATGAGCATTGCATTCGAGTAGTGAGAGTTGGATAGTTTACCAGCACCACTTTGGGCCTTTAAGTGGGAGGTTGTTGGGTGTAAAGCCCCTTCGGGTGTAAACTCCAGTCTCCCACGTGTATAAACTTTCAGGTGTGAACACACCCTTTACTTGCATTTTTATTCTTTGTGTACCGTGAAACACATTGGTACACTCTAACACAATTCTCTAAGCTCTTTGCTCAATCTCTGCTCTATCTCTACTCACTCCAAGCTCACATTCTGGTCAGCACTCAAGTGCAACACAACTTAAGATCTATGGAATCCTTGAGATTGCATAAATGTATTAAATTTATAATATCATTCTCGTGGTATCATGAGGATATGTATTTTTGAAACCTCACTTAATATGTGGATTAATTTTTAATCACATGGTTAAGTGAATGTTACACATGTGAGGTGTAACTAGGGTTAGAGTAGATTTACGAGCCTGGGACCCAAGGAAATCACGGGATGTCAAAGGCAAGAGTTACTATAAGTTATGCCGCACAAGTACTTGGTGGTATCTAGTGCCAGTTGGCCTAGGTCATTTATTTCGCCATAAGTGTTAATTAGTGATACTAGAAAAGTGGCATTTAATGGTACCTAATGCTAATCTGATGGTCAAAGATGGTGCAAAGAGACTCGGGAATGGAAGCTGCTTAGCCAATTTAATTATTGCTTGGTCAAATTATTTTTCTGGGCACCAAAATAATTCTTAGATTAATTTTCAGTATTTAAAGATTGAAAATTAATATTTAATTATGGATAATGCTGAAAAAACCATTTGGAAAGGCTACCACTTGTCAAAAATATCCATGCAAGACTGAAAAACGTCTTTAGAGGTTAGAGAGAGGTTCAGCGTCCTGCAACAACAGAGAGAGAGGAGATGTTGTTGGTCTAATTTGCAGCCATTGGAGGACCTTTTGAGATAGCCAAGGGTAGGAGAAGACCAATCAACAACAGATGACAAGATCTACAGGCTGTTGAGACAAGGCAGCAGCAATAAATGACAAATTTTCTTCAATTCTTTGCATCTACAAGCTGTTGAGATAGGGAAGCAACAATGAATGACAGATTTTCTTAAGTTATTTGCTCATGAAGAAAGTATGAATTTTCTCTCTCCTCAACATTCTCTCTCATCTCCCAATCTTTCTACAACCTTGCTTCAAAGATTATAGCATTGAGATCACCAAAGGTTGAGAAATTTTATAATTCTATGCTGTAAACCCTAATCTGCAGCATCTACAGGCTGTTGAGACAAGACAGCAGCAATAAATGACAAATTTTCTTCAATTCTTTGCATCCACAAGCTGTTGAGATAGGGAAGCAACAATGAATGACAGATTTTCTTAAGTTATTTGCTCATGAAGAAAGTATGAATTTTCTCTCTCCTCAACATTCTCTCTCATCTCCCAATCTTTCTACAACCTTGCTTCAAAGATTATAGCATTGAGATCACCAAAGATTGAGAAATTTTATATTTCTATACTATAAACCCTAATCTGCAGCAGAAATTAGGGTTTAGCAATAGCCTCGGGAAGTGTGCAAAAAATTGAAAGCTCCAAGACTTGGATTCAATAAGGCTAAAATTATTTTCAGTCAAATTCTGGTGGGGAGACCAACAAATCAATGAATTTAGGACATTTTCCATCTCCATCAAAGCAGGTAAAGGCCAATTGACTATCCGAATCAAGAGGCAAATCAAATCAAAGACTTGCTAATCATTTTGGACAGCAAGGAGAGTTGGAATACCGAAAGAGATTGAGAAAATCCCATTGTACATCAACTTCTTTTTCAATTAAGTTAAATAAATACTGAAAGGGACGTCAGTTTTGGGGCCACAACAGGGTATCCAATGTCCAAGATTATATGGTAAAGTGTGCATTTCAATTTTGTGAATTTGTTAATTGCTGTAAATAGTGCTTAATCAGGTTATTTACCACCCTATCCGAGGAGGAAGGCTGGTTTCACGTGGTGCATGTTTCAGCCGATACAAACTCTTGTTGAGTTTGCATACCATGTGCTCTTTCCACTTAGCAACAAAACCCTCGTGCTGCTGCATATAGATCTCCTCATGTAGATCACCATGTAAGAAAGCTGTCTTGACATCTATCTGTACGAATTCCATATCTTCAAATGCAACGAAGTCCCAAATGGATCACAAACTAGTCATTTTAACTATAGGAGAAAAGATTTCATCGAAATCAATTCCATTTTCCTACTTGTACCCTTTAGCAATCAATCGTGCCTTGTACCTTGGCAAAGAACCAAAAGTGACTTTCATTTTGTAAACCCATTTGTATGGTAGCACTTTCTATCCTTTAGGAAAATGCACCAAATCCCAAGTGCCATTTTTCATAAGAGACTTCATCTCTAACAACATAGCCTTATGACATTTCTTGTTGTCTTTTCTATCCATTGCTTCCTAGAAGCATGACGGCTCGCAACAATTCGTCAACATGGCATAATCAGCCACATAATTGACACCAATAACAAACCTATATGGCTGTCTTTGCACTTTGGTCGACCTATGGACCCAATGATCAAGATTTACTTGTTGTTCAGCCTGCAAATCTGCATTAACAGCTTATTGTTCTATAGGTTCAACATGTTGTACAGCTGGTTTTGGTTGTTCCAAAGGCATCTGTTCATACTAAATTTGTGGTACATCATGGGCAATATCTTGCTTATCATTTTCAGCATTATTCCTTGCATTTTCAGGGACATTTACAACAAGTATTTATTGTTGTCTAATGGGCATTCTTTGTTGTTGTATCAGTACATCGTCCCGAAATACAACCCTTTTGATCTCCTCTGTCTTTTCAGGCTATTTGTGCATGCGATCTTTCTGGAAGACAACATCATTGCTGCGTATTACTTTCCTTTTCTCAAGATCCCATAGTCGATACCCCATTTCACTCTCATCACTATATCCTAGAAAAATACATTTACAAGACTTTGGCTAAAGTTTGTTGCGTTTTTCCTTACAAATATGCACAAATGCCTCACATCCAAACACTCTCAAGCAAGCATACAAAGGTGGCTTGCTCGACCACACTTCTTAAGGGACTCCTCTCCCCCCCCCCTCCCCAAAAGACCTGTTTGGTGACCGATTAATGAAGTGTACGACTGTCATAACAGCCTCTGCCTAAAATCCATGAGGTAAAGCACCATGTGATAACATAGTACAAAACCCATCTTGAACGGTCCTATTTATACACTTTGCAACACCATTTTGGGGTGGATTGTGAAGGGCGGTGAGCTCCCTTTAAATCCCTTTGTTGTCACAAAAATCCTAAAAAGCTTTGGATACATATTCCCCACCATTGTCAGAGCGAAGACACTTTAATGTCTTGCTAGTCTGATTTTCAGCAGGTGCCAAGAATTCTTGAAATTTATCCAAGGCCTCATTTTTACAACAGATTGCATAAACCCATACTTTGCATGTGGCATCATCAACAAAAGTAATGAAATACTTCTCCCCCCCCCAAGAGATAACCCTAGTATCTCACATGCATCTAAATGTACCAACTCAAGGGTAAAGACTTTAGAGAAAGAGATTTTTTATGTGACATTTGAGCATGCTTACCATAAATACAATGATCACATTATTCAAAATCACCATACCTTAAATACAGCAAATAACCCAAACAAGAAAGCACTTTCATTCCAACTGGCTGTGCCACAAAGAAACACTTGGCTACTCGGTTATGACGATTACATGGTCATGCAAGCTAGATACATACAAAGAATACAAAGTATCACTTTTAGATCCCTTGGCAACAATACAAGAGCCCTTACAATTTGCTATCCCCAAAGGTGGTATGATAGCCTTTGTCATCTAGTTGCCCTGTGCTTATCAAGCTCTTCTTGAGCTAAGATACATGTCTCACATTATGCAAAACAAACACGGAGCCATGCTGAAATTCCTATTTTCTACTACCAATACTTGCAATTTGACATACGTAGTTATCCCCCAAGTGGAAAACACCACGTGCACCACCATTGTAATCAGAAAACCACTCATGATGTGGTGTGACATGAAAAAATGCACCTGAGTCAAGTATCCAAGCGTACATGTCATCATCAGAATCTGCAATCAATAGATGTGCAATCAAAGAAGAAGCAAGGAGTACATCACCATCACTATCATTCTCATGAGCAACTACATTTACCTCCTATATCTTCACACGGTTTTTCTTTGCGGGTTAGTTGTCCTTTTTCTCAACCTTGTTATCTTCAACCTTTCTCTTCCTTCAATTGAAAACAATCCTGTTTGTAGTATCCTTTCCTGCCACAATGATGACACTCCACATTTTTGCCACGAGACTTGTTGCGTGCTCTATTTTCAAAACTGCCCTTTTGATGAAATCTACCCTTAGCATGCAATGCTAGAAGACTTGTTTGCTGAATTATTTTGCATGTTGAGTTCTTCCATCAGCAAAAAATTCTCCACATTAGAATATAACAGCTGAGCATTTGAGTTACTCAAAGTTGTCCTGAAAGTATCCCAACTTCCAAGCAAAGTGCATAGCAAGAAAGTACCCTTGAACTCATCATCAATGTGGAAATCCAAAGCAATCAGCTGACTAAAAATTGAGTTGAACCCATTCAAATGTACAAACATGGTTGTACCTTCCTTTTTTATGCAAAGGTCCATCAACTTTTTCAGCCAATAAACCTTGCCATTGACCATACTTTTCTCGGCATACAATTCTTCAAGTCTTTGCCACATTGCATATACTGAATTCAACTTCTCAATGTTAAAGAGCAAGCTGTCTAACATTGAGGGCTCAATGGTAGAGCGTGCAAGCTCATCCAAATCATCCCACTCTTCTTCTTCCATACCTACTAGTTTTATTCCCTTCACTTTGATGGGCTTCACTTGTTTCTTCTGCACCAAGACATTGTAGCACCATTTTTGCCATATTGCAAAATTGTGTGCACCTTCAAGCTTCTCGATGTGCAAAAGGTTGCTGCTGTCACTATTCCCAGCCATGACTTGCAACACTAAATTGACTCAAAAGTCAACAAATGCAAGCCCAAATGTCACACAAATGACCACAGTACACTGGAAGTACCAACCAGCAATGAAAATCAAGAAATTGCAAAAATTTCAGATCTGCAAATTGATTTTCAGTATTAGAGAGTGTCTGCTACTACACTCCACAAGCAATTACAGACACATTAGAGACCAAGGCACCAATTACATGTGAAATCCCCAAAATTCGAATGCAATTTCTGCTCGAGAAGCATTTTTGGGCACAAATTTGACTATTTTGGTCAAAACCCCCAAATTTTTAAAAAGGAAATCCATCCAGATGGCATCAATACATGTACCCAAGTGCATATCCAAGCAATTCTTGCACAAATTGAAGAAATCCTGCAAAAGCCCCAATTTTCTTGAATCCAGTGTGCACAAATTTAAATGAAATTCAAAAATTAAAAAATGTGAAAAGCCCCAAAATTTCTTGGGCAAACGTGCACTAATTTTGCAATTTCTCAGTCAGATTGTCCTCTTCTGCATCCAAGTCCCCAAATCTAGGAAAAGCCCTAATTTTTTGGTTCAAGATTACACATTGAGCTTGAGCATGTGAGTGCCCAATAATGAGAGAAAGAAAAATTGCAAGAAATAATTAAAAATTGGCACAAATAATCTATCATGTGCTGCCCATCTGCGTTGACCTGCCTTGTTGCCTGCGACCTGATGTCCATCATATCCGCCAGATTGTGCCGCTTGCCTCTCGTCTGCCTAGTCACGTGTCACCTAGTCGCTTGCTTGCTACACCCCCATTAACTATTGGATCTGTGCCTGCCGGTCCGATTGCCTTCATCAGGCAGTCGTCTGCTCACGTGCTGCCCACCTAGTCACGTCGACCTGCTCCACCAGCTATCCACTCAATAGTTGCATGTGTCAATTGACCAACTGTCAAGCTCCTTCTTGCCGACACTGATACTATTGAGAATAGCAAATGATGCTTGATATGTATGCCCATAGAGGTTGGATGTGTGCCCAAAAGAGGCTTGCCCATAAATGGCTTTATATGGGAGATAGGCAACCATACATCTGTACTATCTCTGGCATACATAGAATAGGCCAATTTTGCCAAAATAGAGCAATTTCAATAAAACCCCCAAATTTTTTGAAGTGCTAGATGTCCAAATTGCATGAAATTAAACCCGTATGTACATAAAATGACCAAATGGAGCACAAATTTTGCCCAAACAGCAAAAGCCCCAAGTTGCACGGTATCCAATGTGCATCAATGTCAAGAAATTTGGTAAATTTCAGCCCAATTCTTGCATGTACATGAAAAGCCCAAAAAGTTGAAGGCAAAATGGCACAAATTCATGCAAATTCTGAGACAAATATCATTGTTGTGTCTTGCTCGCATCAAAACTGGACAAATCCCCAAATTTTTTGGCACAAATCTGCCCAAAATTTTGAACTATGCTTACATGCACGAACACCTGCCAATGAGCAAAGGGCTTGCTTGCAGGGAACCTTTGAAAAAATAAAAATTTTGCAAAAGAAAAGTGATGAATTTGCCTCGGTTACAGTCGCCAGCCCGTCACCTGCTCGCGTGACTTGCTCGTGACGTGGAAAAACAACCTTTGACCTGCGTCTGACTGCACGAGTGATGTTTTGACCTGCACGAGTGACGTTTTGACGTTTTGACCTGCGCCTGACTACACGAGTGACCTTTTGACCTGCTCGCAACTTGAAACTATCGCTTGAATAAAAACATGGAAGAACAATGATGAGCTGACCTGCACGGACTCCGAGAAGTGCAAACACCTTAGCCACAACTCTGATACCAGTTTGAAGTGAGCGATGCGCACTGGCGATGCAATGTCCGGCGATGAAAATTTCAGATAAAGAGCAAAACGTGAGCAAGAGTAGCGAGTGAGAGTCAGAGATAGAGATGCATGATGTTCTTGGGTACAATTCTTGTTGTATTGTACCTCTTTAGGTTTTAGATAGATATATATAAAAGTACAAATGTACTAAGGGTATGTTCACACCCGTGCACATATAAAAGGCACAATGGCCCTTTATTCCCAACACAATGCATCCGAAGGTGGTTGTCTGACCCTAATTTCTGCTGCAAATTAGAGTTTACAATAAAGATTGACTAAAATCTCTTCTTCTGATGGCTCAAGCTGCTAGAAAATGCCGAGATAACTTGAGAGATGGCTGGGAGATGAGAGAGAATGATGTAGAGAGAGAAATTTTAGAGTTTCATCGTGAGAAACGCTGAAAAGCTACTGCTGCTCTACTCAAACAACTATGAAAGCTATCAGCTACTATAGCTTAAGACCACCAGAAATACTACTACCCCCCCTATATGTTGTCATCTGCACCAAAAGGAACTTGGACAACTATCACCTACTCCTAGAGGGCTCCAAATTGTTGTCACATGCTGTAGAATTGATCCCTGGTAGCTGCAAATCACATCAACGACCTCTCCTTGCTCTGTAACAGCCTCCTTCTCTCTCACAATGACTGGAATAGACTTCCACCAACCCCTAAAAACGTTTTCCCTACTTGCATGGTTAGTTTTGCCAAGTAGCAGCCTTCATCACATTTCCTAGCATTATCTAGCTTATTAAATTTATTTTTAGAATATTAATTAAAAGTTTAATAACTATTCTAGTGCTCAAAAATTTAATTTCACCAACCGATAAGTAAATTGACTTGACCAATTTGTCTTGCAAGCATAGCAGCTAAGAAACGCGTTTCTTTGAATTTGAAACTTACAAAACGTTTCTTAAAGTACGAAATCTTTCTAAGAGTAAAAAACCGGGGTTTTTTTTTTTTTTGTGAGTTGGAACCCAAAACGTGGTTTTTTTTACAAAAACTATTGAGCAATGTTAAACATGATGATGATGATATGTAATGACGTGTGAGGGCTCAAGATTTTGAACAAGAGATGATTTTTTTGTGATTTTGTTTAGTTATTAGACTTTGTCAATCTAATATCTATTCTTGTCTTGAGAGTTGAATATTATAGGACTTTAACCTCATTTATAAGTTATTGATGATATATTATAATTCACTCTCAATTTTGACATTTTGTCAATTTGTTTTGAAATGAGAATCATGATGTTGCAACTTGACTCAATCCATATTGTAGATAGGCTATTTACATATTAATTTCAACTTTATTTGTATGATATATATGAATCATAATGTTTGAGTTCTAAACCATAGTATAGCTTGTCCAAAGACTAACTTTGACATAAGTGACAAGTCAATAATGGATCATGGATATGTAACATATTGTTCTCGATTGACTCTATTATCACTCAAGCTCAATTGGCCATTCTTTGTTTAAGAGAGAGTTCCATAGAGGTTTAGAATCTCTTTCCTTAGTCAAAACTATTAAAATTTTCTATATTAAAAAACCCGTGTTTCTTATTTTACCCCCTCTTGAAAGAAACTTGCGAATCACATTTCTGATGTTCCGTTTCTAAACGTTTCTGGCCGCTATGCTTGCAAGTATCCCCAAGCAGTTATTAGCGCTCTAATTGGCATTAATTAATTAATTAATTAAATTAATGCCTAGTCTCTAATGTCACCACTAACATTAGTGGCCAATAAATTGGTCTAGGCCCAAATTTGACACCGGATACCACCTAGTACTCATCAAACGTAACTTATTATAACTTTTGACTTTGGCACCAATTGATATCTAGGGGTCCTAGGCCCCACACTGTGAAATAATTGACTTACACCTCATAGGTGCAAGTCACATTAGCACATTTGATTAACTTTTAAAGAAATGCTAAGCAAAGTAATAAAATTTCATGTTCTCATGACACACCTACCTAATTTGATTATGTCAAACCTTCTTAGTGAAGCAAGATATCTAATCCCAAGGTGAAACAAAAAGCTATATTAAATCCTCGGGCGGAACGTTGTCGGAGCGCGTAGGGTGGAAGGTCACCACAAGGGTTTGGCAAGAAAATTGAACAAGATAGATGGAGATGTGTCTTCAAGAGATAAGTTGATCCCAGTGAATGTTAAGGGTTCAAGGGGAGCTTCACGGTCAAACACAGGGGTTTGAGAGAGAAGAATGTATGCAGGTTCAAGATCTTAGACTCCGAAGATGGTAGAGATAAGAGAAGGGTTGAAGGTTTCAAGCCAAGTTCTCAAAGATGTTAATAGAGCTTTCAATTGCATGCTTTTAGCAAAGATCACAAGAGTATTACCTCATAAGATCTTACTCAAATCAAGCTTGTTTTATTGACTGTAAGAGCAATCACGAGATATGTATTTAAGTACAATATGTTGTCATATATTATAAACAACTCTGCATCCCATCAATCATACATGATGCCAAAGCATGAGTCAACTTTGCATGATTACATTTAATGTAGACTGATAATAACAAAAGATTATGAGTCAAATACAAGCTTGTAGAGCAAAAGAGACTTGCTTCAAGATAGCTTCAAATAGAGTTCCTGATAAGAATAGGTTACTTTAGCCAAGAAATAAAGGGAAAAAGCTCCTCTTAATCCAACTCAAAGCATCTATGAATGATCTACAAACATTGCCCTGCCATAGGGGCACATAAGCTAAGTGTATAAGGAGGTTGGGTGAGTTTTGAGGGTCATGAAGGACGCCGTCAATTGTGAGATGGGTTGTTCTTTGACATCAAATACCTTCCTCACATGTGTCAAATGATCTTGTAGTGATTTGTTGTAGATGAGTATATAATCAAAGAATACCAATGAGTATGCGCTGAAGGTAAGGAGCATTGCAGATGCCTTGGCAACGATTGATGCAATGCCTGATGATGATGATTTGGTGTTGTCTACCTTGGGTGGACTTAACAATGAAAAGGCTTGGAAGTCTTTTGTAACTTCTGTATATGTCAAAAAGCCATTTCCAGATTTCGATGAGTTGGTCTCCCTTATGATCACTGAAGAGATCAAGATGCAGAGTGAGACATCTGAAAAAAGTGGTGAACAGGTCCAAGCTTTCTACTCCAAGTTGGTATTGTTATTATCAAGGCAGGGAACCCCATCATTGTTACATCATGTCACAAGCTAGTGGAATTACGCGACTTAGGGTATTAAAGTAAGCAAATCATCTTGTATCATGTCTGAGTTAGAAGCTACAATGAGCTATATGTAGAGAATAAAAGTTTTATTTTTAGACCATGGGCGGAGAACCTCATGACAACGTCACCTGCCTAATTTGATTATGTGCAACCTTGTTAGTGAGACCCCTTCTCCATACATAATCGAATGTTCCAAGTGACCTATCAGTATGGAATACTTGTCAGGGGACCTACAAATGAGAAATCTCTAGCCCAAGGAAACAATGGGGTAGGCCAAAAACTGTCATCTCAAAATCCCTATTCATCATCTCTCACAGATGATCAATGTAGTCACCATGACTATTCAGATCATCTACATGATGATAAAGGTCACTAAACAATCTGCCAACTTGTACTAGAGGTTGGTGTCAAGCTTGACCCCCAAAAGCTGTGGTGATAAAAGCTGTCAGTCTGTTGATATCCAGCTCCAGATTTGCCTATTTCAGGCCATAGAGAGCCTTAGTAAGCAGTAGACACAACCTAGGAAATTGAATCCTCATGGCTGTTCTACACAGATCTCCTTCTTAACAGCACATTACCGCTAGACAATTGTCATGGACTCTTAACACCACTTTCTCAGCCTCAATCTTATCTTTGAAGCTTTGAAACTCCTCATGGCAATACCACATCTTTGACAAAATCACTTACTTTATATTGAAAGGTGCATTGAACATTTTCCGTGCATTGTCAAAGAAATAAGTTCTAGCCATATAAAGAAAAGAAAACAGTTTCTTAGATGGTGATTCCTTTGCATTGACAATAGTTTCTTTTGCATTATCCTAGATCTCTAAGGCTTCTGTACTTACAACACTCTTGGCAGGTGTCAGGGACCAGGGTCCTCTGATGTTTGAACATCAACAATATCCTCTTCTCTGATGTCCAGACCCTGAATCATACCCTGCACCCCTTGTGTTTGCTTTCAGCACCCATCTCCCCTGCCTTTCAACCTGTTGCGCCCTGATCTCATCCACCAGCCCTGCCTCAATAAAATCGTCCAACAGCCCAGTCTGCTCAAAAGGATCAATGATGGATGACAATAGAGAGAGGGCAGGCTACCTATATATAGGCAAACTAGGGCCACAACTGGTAATAAAGGGGCTAGGCCCATAATGTGGGCACCCAAGACAGCCTACAATGCCCAAAAAGAAATGCATTAATGTGCCCTCCATCTAAAGTGCCTAAAGCGCATAAAATGAGAGACAAAAACAATGTCAGAACTCCTTACATCCTTGTCTAACTCGATTCCTTGATGATCCCTTTGACTTTATATTTTTCTAGAATTTTTTGTAGTCCTTTTGTGGCATTCTCCATTCCAGGTTAATAACTTTTGTGTCTCCTAGCATGACCTTCTACTACTAATACCTAGGGCTTTTTGATGGTTAGTAACATTATCTGCCATTGCATTTGTTGATAAGGTATATCAACTACTCACCTCATCCAAAACCACAACTCACATGCAAGAGACAATACAAGACACACATGCTTGCAAACGACCCCAGACCCTTTCTTCGTCATATAAGAGGGTAGCAAGCTAGCCTAGGATAGAAGGCAACAGGTCCCAACCTTCATTGGAAGAGAATCCATGTCATTGGGCTGCAAGGGAAGCCATGGGAGCTAGGCCCAAAACTTGCTTGATGGGACAATCATGAATAGCAACTATGAATGTTGAAGAGTTAAGCCTTGAACAAGTGGGGCTAGGATCCACTATGGTGGAGCCAGCCAACTTCATTTTACAGACTTCAGCAAGTTCCTTCGCTTACACGGCACAAATCATTAGACATGTACTAATGCAGGATGATATGGATTCGGTCCCCCAACTAGCCGACATTGGGCAAGAGAGAGCATCACTAAGCCCTTCAAAAGTACCATCTTCAAATGACTATGGTACAGCTGGCAGCTGAGAAGGGTATCCTTCCGTCCTTTCCTCTATGGCTGGTCACCCCTGGAGATTGTGCAATAGGCAACTAGTTGGTAGAAATACAGCAAGATGGGGTCTGCCAACATTACACGTGACACTGGATGGAGACCTCAAAGCCATGTGAGGCAAGAAATTGGTGTGAAGAGGGCCTTGCATGATCCTCCACCAAGTAGAGCCCATACTCAAGTGTATTACCTAGAGAGTTTTCTATTGGCAGTCTGTTGGATACCAATGCCATCTACTCTATGAGGTGGAGATACATGACACACTCATCATTGAGGTTGGTTCATCTATTGGGTGGGAATGGATACCTTGCCCAACTAGCAAGTACTAGAGCCCTTAGCATTGCAATTGGAGATGTGAAAGCTCGTTGAGAATCTCATAGAGTGGCACATTTGGAAGGCCCACTATCAACTAATCTTCATACTGAAGAGAACCTCATTGTACATGCAACCTTGAAAGAGAGTTGGTTTTCCATCGTCTACTCCCTTCAAGACCATTGGAAGTGAATTCACAAGGATAATTAGCAATGAGAGAGCTTTGACAGTCGTTCCTTCATAACTAAGGCTACCATTGCCTGTTTTTCCCATGAGGGGATGATACCCTAGTGATGTTACAACCCCCAAACTTGGCTTTTATCACGAGGACATGTATTTTTGAAACCTCACTTAACATTAACATGTTGATTAATTTTTAATCACATGGTTAAGTAAATGTTACATATGTGAGGTGTAACCGGCATTAGAGTAAATTTGCAAGCATGGGACCTGAGGAAATCATGGGATATTAAAGGCAAAAGTTGCTATAAGTTATGCGACACAAGTACTTGATGGTATCTAGTGCCAATTGTTGGCCTAGGTCATTCATTTGGCCATAAGTGTCAATTGAAAACACTAGAGAAGTGGCGTTTAATAGTACCTAACGCCAATCTGATGGTCAAAGATAGCGCAAAGACACTCGGGAATGAAAGTTGCCTAGGCAATTTAATTATTGGCATGTTAGATTATTTTTCTTGGCGCCGAAATGATTATTAGATTAATTTTCAGTATTTAAAAACTGAAAATCAATATTCAATTATGGATAATGATGGAAAAACCATTTAGAAAGGCTGCCACTTGTCAAAAATGCCCATGCAAAACTGAAAAACGTCTTTAGAGACTGGAGAGAGACATTTTTAAATCAGCCTACAAGAGAGGAAGGAGATGATACTGGTCTGATCTACAACCATTGGAGAACCTTCTACGGCAGCCAGGGGCAAGGGAAGACCAATCAACAGTAGGTGACAGCATCAACAGGCTGTCGAGACATGGCAACAACAATAAATACTAATTTTCTTCAGTTCTTCACGAAGAAAGTCCGAATTTTCTCTCCCCTCTCATCTATCAGGCTTTCTATAACCTTGCTCCGAAGTTTACAATATTGAGATCATGAGAAGTTGCAAAATTTCAAATTTCTTTATTGTAAACCCTTATGTACAATAGAAATTAGGGTTTACCAGCAACTTCGGGAAGCGTGCCAAAAATTCAAAGCTCCAAGACTTAGATTCTACAAGGTTGAAGCTGTTTTCAATCAAATTTAAGTGGATGGACTAGCAAATCAATGAATTTGGGGCATTTTCCATCTCCATCAAAGCAAGTAAAGGCCAATTGATTGCCCAAATCAAGAGGCAAATTAGATTGACGACTTGTTGGTCATCTTGGACAACAACGAGTTGGAATACTAAAAGGGATTGGGAAAATACCATTATACATCTTCTTCTTCTTCGATTAAGTTAAAGAAATACCAAAAGGGGGCGCCAATTTTGGAGCCAATATGGTGTCCATTGTCCAAGATTGTAAGTCAATTTGTATTTCTCAGTTTTGTAATGAATGTTGTTGCTCTAACCAGATTGTAATTAGGGAATTACCACCCATCCACGAAAGGAAGGCTGGTTTCAACTTCTCTCCCCGCCGCCTTGTATTCATTTGATTCAGTTTTTATTTTGCTCAAGCTAGACTATCAAGCATTTGTACTTCCTTGAGTTTCTTCTAAATAATATAATTAGGCACTTCATTTTGCCCAAAAAAGAAGTAAAGAAAGAAAGTCATGGATTCCATTCTCATAGTTTAGATTAGGAACCAGCTGAAAAGGCTCTATCATATTCCAAAGAAGAGTCCAAATGGGCATGTAATGACGCAAAGTGAACATCCATTGAGCTTGGGAAAAACTCATAACAGTATGCTGAGGAGAGAGTCATCAACCACTCTGAAAATGCCTCTCATTGACAAAAAATAAGCCCTTCTCAGTTCAGCAATAGCCAAAAGAGAATCAAAAAAATAAAAGCACATATATACACGCATGCACTCATATTATCAAGAGGGTCATGATATACCTACTGCTGGACCAGAATGCATCCTACAGTGGAGAGACTTACAGGACATTTCTTTGGGCCTCATATGAGGAATCACACTCATATGTACATGAAGCAATCTGTTGCTTGCCAGACTCGAAATTAGATATAAGGCGCATTCTAGGCTTGCCTGGATAGAATTTCTTCATAGACTTTGTTATGACACTGCCTAAGTGCAGGATATTCCATACTGATGGTGTCAGAACTGAGGTAGACAGGTTAACAAACAAACAGACACATTTGATTAACATGTAGATGCTCCAAAATTGTCTGTTCAATCAAAATATCATCAAGCTTAATGGGTTGTCTCAAAAACTAGTATCTAATCAGTCCTTAGGCTGGCAAAATCAAATGGAGAGCATGAATAAGATCATGATCACCATACTCCATTGGTTCTATCACGATAATAAAGTGCTTGAGAGGAGTTATTTTCACTGGTGAAGCAAGTCATCAATGACACAGTTTAGGCATCTATGAAGCTCACACCGTCTGATTGTTTGTGTGTGTACAGGAGTAAGGAGAATGCCATTGAGTTCTCTAGTTGCAGCTATATTAGTCTCTGGCACTCAGCAGGAGGGCAGGATTCCTCAGGACAGGAAGGAGGACATGGTTTAACAGATATGAGCTGCCCTGCTTCAGCGACAATACAGCCAATTGAATCTCAGTCTTATTCCATGCATTGAGTTTTCAAATCCCAGGTCTCAACCTATCAACAGCTAAGGTCAGATTAACATTAACCATCATTTCAGGGTATATCTTTGATATTTTACTGTTCATGTGTGCTTCACAGGCAACCATAGTGATTTTGTACTACCTTTCTTTTCCAACATCAGCAAATCCCAAAAACCATAAAACTGAGCTTTCTTACCCCGATACAGCAAGGCTAGATCTATGTATGGCTCATAAGTTGAAAGACTCAGTAAAATTGTACATGGCATAATCAAGAGAGCAATGGCAGGGCCACCCGACTGGCAAATGTTACATTAACCATGGGTGCATGGTAGCAAGCAGCAGCAAAGGAACATGCTGTTATTGTCACCAGAATCCAGACAGGCAAATGCCTGCTAGCACTGAGCAGTCACAGGCAGTATATGCCTGCAAATGCACACCGTAGATCTTGTTCAAGGAGGATTCTTCATCTTACTGATCAAAAGCATTTGAAGTTTGCAAAACTTGTGTTTCTCCTAATTTCCCAGCCTTTATTTAGGTCAAGTCGATATTTGGAATGCCACCCACTAACAATATTGTTCATATTCAATACTCATTAGCTAAAAAGTAATGTCAGATAAGCTATACATCTTCTCATCCCTCTAGCACTACATCTCCAAAGCTTACATTCACTATGTCTGGAAACAATGGCCCGAGCAGCACCCAAATAACAATAACTAATCAGTGTAAAAGTATGAAGTCACGAACATAAGCCATCCTAAAACTTTAGAAGTAAAAGTACCCGAACTGTATTTTCCATTATTAACAGTATCAAAAGTTTTGAAAACACAATTGTCCTTGTTCGTATAAACCACACATATTTAAGACAACTGGAGTATTGAAAAACAGATATTGTACACCAGTTTAGACATTACCTGTGATAAGCGAGACTTCAACGCATGACGCCCACTGGGAGACAATGCGGGAAACAGAGTTAGATAGAAATCAAGAAGCATGTTTTTTGCTACTAAAATCAAGAAACAAATCAGTGGAAGCATGCACAAGACACACCTGTGTTTTCCTAAAACAATGCCTGATTCATCCGCCCGGGCAAGCCCAATATCTTCCGGTGCAAGTATTTCATATGTGCCTTTGAATTTTAACATTCCATCCTGTATAAAGCCCCAACAGCATTCAGTTAAATGCCAATATATATTTTAACAGTAAGCTGCTAGATACCTTCATAGAATGCTTTGCAATGCACACCGCTAACTATTGCGTTACAGTGGTACAAAAGGGGATCACTAGCAGATTAAACAAGCCAGTTAGCTATTAGATACCTACATGAACTGCTTTGGGACACACGCAGGTGGCAGAAGAGATAATACAAGGGATCTGTCAAAACATACACAAAAAGATAATTACCTGATGAATGCCACTTTCATGAGCAAAAGCATTGGCACCAACTATTGCTTTGTGAGGCTGCACCACCATGCCAGTGTAATCTGCAACCTAATCACAGAAACAATGGTCAATGCTTCATCAGTAAATGCTATAGCAGCAGTCTAGCACTAGCATAAAACCAGTTACGCCTACACTGGTCAAAACAGGTTCAAACCATTTTGCTTGTTGCGGCTATGTGCTTTGCCTCTATGCCCGTATAGAGCCCACCCATTTGTTCTTGCCCACGACATTTGATAGCCATGACAACCTGAAGATGGAACATTAAGCACATTAAGCTTCTTGGCAGAGAAAAGAACTCAATAATGAAACACTCATTGATAAGTAAAACAAAGCAATACACACATCAAATAATCCCACAATAAACTGACAGAACACTCAGATAAACTAAACTCAGAAAACAAAGTCATCTTAGAAGTGTCACACCATCTAAGCACACCGTAGGTGCATTAATGAGGATAAAGTTATTAGGTAATCACGGAGTTTGTAACTTGCAAATATATATTTTTCATCATCTGGTAAATAAATACTCTTACAAGTACTTTTCTCATTTTCCTCGAGTGCTCCCTAACCTCATTTTCCTAGCGGAGCTACCCATCCATTACATGTGCATGTCACAACTCTATAGAAACAGAATTTGTATCCTTTTTCATTAATTTGTCTATATAATGATTTATTAAATTTATTTCCTTTGCACTAATTAGATATAAAGAAAAGTGCATTGGAGCTGGCCACTGATGAGTGGTCACAGGTTATGGTGGTCCCACGCGGTGGGTTAGAGAAAAGATAGTTCACACTTCCACCTATATGACCCGATTGGGCGCCTGTGACTAGAACTCACGCATATCAGGGTTAGACTCGCACACAGAAAGGATTGATGCCTTGAAGTGTGGGCTAGATCCACCATAACAAACAGTTACAATCAACAAGATGGCATGATCATGAAATGCTTGTATAATGTGCATGTGTGGGCTGAAAGCTTGAAATGCACATTTCTTTGCATAGGAAAGTCACATGAAGATTCGGATACCATTTTTGCGATGTACACGGAAAAAGCTTTCATATGACACCCATATTGGGGGGGTCCCTAAATTTTAGGAGGTCCCTAAAATTTAGGAGCCTCAAATTAGCCTAAAAATGCTAGTCCTAAAAAATAGGGATGTCATTCTAAAAATAGTAAGTTCTGTACTCTAATTGTGCTTACTAAATTTGGTTGTTTCTATTCTTAACAGTATTCAACCCAAAAAGGAAGGCCATAGAGAAGAGACAAGTCTTGTCACACAAGTTTCCAAGTGTCCCACCACTTCTCACATCTCATGACATGTGGCTAGACACTTGTCTTGTGCTACTCCACTTTCCCCTTTTGTACTAGCTCTCCCCTCTCCTATAAATAAGAGCTCGTTTTTCTTCATTCACCATCATTTTTCTTTGCTGCAAACTCATGTACAGCACCCACAGATAGCCAGAAACTGGCCCCATCCATCCCCATCATCATCCCCCACTTCTCCATTATCAAATTCCTCCATATTCCCTCTTCTATCACTGTTTTTTTTACAAGACAGCAAGCCTGTAAATTCATTACAGCACCTCCTTCTCGAGCTCTTTCTTCCATTTTAGCTACAAGAAGCAAGCCCTATCCATGTACTGCTGATCAACGATGGAGAAAGGCTGAATTCCCCTTTTTCTTCTCTCATACTGTAAAGAAATCAGTTCTTATCATTGCATAATAAATAATGCATGTGTGTTTGTACATCTTTGCATGATCTTGTGAGAGTGAGAATTACTTCTTCTCACTCTCAGGTTGATTGTAACTGAGCTCTTCCCTAAGGGACTTGGGTTGAGCAGAAATACATTCCTTCAGGGGGGGGGGAAGGGGGGGGGGGTTGCCCATCTTCAACCCTCAATCTTGTCTCCATTATTTTTACATTTTCATGGCTGTAATTTTGTGAGTAATTTTCATTTTCAGCTTTAAGTGTTCAGTCTCTTTTATATTAAATCTCGAAAACAAGCGAATATCGTAATTGTTAAGCATACTACGTTGTTTCTGGGCGTTTACAGTGGTATCAGAGCTTTGGCTCGGTCCTCACCCCCAACACTGGTAGTGCTTACAACTATAAGTTTGTTTGTTTTCAGCCCTTGCATTGAGTGTTTGAGCATATATTTTTTTTCTTTAGTCTCAATGGATCAATCGAGTGCTATCCTTCAAGCCATTCAAAGTCTTAGAGAGGAGAATCAGCAAATTCGTGAGCAACTTCTCAAACTAGAAAAAGTTGAGAATCCCAAAGAATTCAAGGAAAGAAGCCCCTCTACTTCAAGGAGACAAAGCCATACCAATGAAAGGAGCCGATCAAGAAGTCCAACTACTTCTAAGAGGAAGTCCCATTCTACTTCAATAAAGAGATCGCATCGAAGCTCATCCTCTTCTTCAAAGTCATCTGGCGCCTATTCTGATGGATCCTCTTCTAGTAATGAAGAGTCACACCCTTCTCGTGGAAGACCTCATCATCGTCAAAGGCGTCGACATTCTTCACCCTCGTCTCCATCTTCATCCCCATCAAGCACTTCATCATCTTCAACCTCAAGATCCGAGCATGGACGAAGGCATAAGAAGAAGAAGAAGACTAAGTCACTATCTCAACTTGAAAAGAAGATCAAGTTCAGTATGTATGATGGTTCCCGAAATCCTGATCTTCTTCTAAAGTTTATTCGTCAATTTCAAATTTTGTATGGTCGTGACAAGTATAAAGAAAAAGAAAATATTAAGTTTGCAGCTTTACATTTAACCGACTTAGCCCATACTTGGTGGACGGGGTTGGAATATGATCATGCTGCCCCAAAATCATGGCGGTCCTTTGTTCGCCTGATACAAAGCCAATTTCTTCCTGTTCATTTCAAAAGAGATGTAAAAATGGAATGGGATCGGCTTTGGCAAAGGAAAAATGAGTCACTTGGTGACTATACCAAGAGATTTTGGGAGCTACTTTTGAAGGTCCAACATTTCAAGAAGATCAGCAGTTCGGAAAAGCTTAGGAAGTTTCAAGGAGGTTTGCATTTTAAACTTCGTACTGCTCTTAATCATTATCATTGTTCTAGTCTCAGGGAACTCATTGACCATGCTGAGACATGGGAAATTGAGCACAATGGCAACAAATCATTCCAAAAGAATGATAAGAAGAGAGTAGTTGATGATGAGGAGTATTCAGCCCCAAATGAAGGACAAAAACAGTGGCAAAAGCAGCCATCAAATCAAAAGAAAATGAAGCCCTATGCACCTCCTAATGCTCCTCAATTTCGCTCCAATCTATACCCACAAGCAAAGCAACTTTCCGAAGAAGAAAAGCAACGCTTCATGAAAGAAGGAAAGTGCTTTAAATGTGGACAAACAGGCCACATAGCGAAGCAATGTCCAAACAAGGGACAAAGCAAGGTTTCTGACAACAAGCCTAAGTCGCCAGTGAAAATCAATGCTATCAGTGATGTAGTTGCAAACACAACTCACACTCCAGAGACGCGCAAATTATTAAAAGCTTGGGGACAGTTGCAAGGTAAGCAAGCACTATTCTTGATAGATCTTGGGGCGAATGAAAATATCATTTCCTTGCAATTAGCTAAAGAGCTTGGATTAAAGAACGAAGAGATGGACACTCCGGCAGAAGTTCGCCAAGCTTTAAATGCTGATGAAGGTGACACAGTGAAGACTGTGATACCCTACATTGGCAAGCTCAAGTTTCAAATTCAAGGCTACAGTGATGAAGATACCTTCTGTATCGGAGACCTTGATGGTTGCGATGTGATTCTTGGCATGCCCTGGAATCATAGAGTAGATTCAACCATCTTCTCTCAGAAAAAGAAGGTAGAACTCACCAACAAAGGCAAGAAGTACGAGATCCAAGCTGGAGTTTCTGGAGACACCATACCTATGGTAAGCCATATGCAAGTCTCTAGAGCAATTAAGGATTGTGTTCAATGTTGTCTGCTTTATGTCACTGATGTAAAAGATAATATGAATGCTGAAAACCAAGAGCAACTTCAGCTCTTGGAAAAGTATAAAGATTGTTTTTCGGAAGATCTTCCTTATTAGCTTCCCCCAGAAAGGCCAGAAGACCATCATATTGATATTATTCCGGGCAGTTCTCCTCCTAATATAGCACCCTACCGTGTGAGCCGTCCTCAACAAGAAGAAATCAGAAAGCAAGTCGAAGACCTACTCAACCGTGGGCTAATTAGGCCAAGTAGCTTACCATTTTGTTCACCTGTTCTTCTTGTTCAAAAGAAAGATGGCACATTCAGGATGTGCATTGATTATCGAGCCCTCAACAAAATCACTGTGAAGAATCGGTTTCCTATTCCCAGAATTGACGACATTTTGGATCGTCTAGGAGGCTCAAAGGTTTTCAGCCGCATTGATCTAAAGAGTGGTTATCATCAAATTAGGGTAATACCACAAGATGTACACAAAACTGCTTTCCGCACTTCATACGGTCTTTATGAATTCTTGGTGGTTCCTTTCGGATTAACCAATGCACCAGCCACCTTTAATCGAATGATGGAGCGCATCTTTAGAGAGCATCGACAATATGTTGGTACTTTCTTTGATGATATTCTTGTCTTTAGCAAGAATGAAGAGGAGCATCATCAACACTTGGAAATTGTTCTACAATTACTACAACAAAATCAACTCTTGATAAATGGTAAAAAGAGTGAATTTTTCATGCATAAAATAAATTACCTTGGGCATGTCATCTCTTCTGAAGGGATTCAGATGGATCCTGAAAAGATAAGGATAATCCAAGAATGGCCTCATCTTCGTGATGTACATGAGGTCCGATCGTTTCTTGGCTTATGTTCTTATTACCGTCGCTTCATCAAGCATTTTGCACATATGGCTTCTCCACTTCATGACCTTACAAAGAAGAAGATCTCTTTCCAATGGAAGGAAAAAGAGAAGGCAGCCTTCACAAGGCTGAAAGCAGCTCTTACTTCTGGACCTGTTCTTATCATTCCAGATCTGGTAAAACCATTTGTGGTGGAAGTAGATGCTTGCGGTGATTGTATTGGTGCAGTGCTAAATCAAGAAGGCCATGCCGTAGCCTTTGAAAGCCGCCGTCTAAATGATGTGGAGAAAAGGTACGACATTTATGAAAAGGAGCTCTTAGCAGTGGTTCATGCTTTAAAGATATGGAAACATTATCTTTTAGGCAATGAATTCCTTATTAAAACAGATCATCAAAGCTTGAAGTATTTCAAGACTCAAAAGCATTTGCAGGAGAAACATGCAAGATGGGAAATTTTCTTGTCTATGTTTCATTTTCAAATTATGTACACTCCAGGGAAACAAAATGTAGTTGCTGATGCACTTTCTAGAGTGCCTCGCATTGCAACTATTACAGTGGCTCATCATGAAGATTTTCAAACGATGAAGAATACTTATGATGAAGATACTGATTTTGCAGCAATTTGGTCAAATTTACAGCAAGGAGGTTCTCATCCAGATTATTCCATCAAAGACGGTTACCTTCTCATGAACAATCGCCTTTGTGTCACTCTTCCTATTCGACAAAAGGTGCTTAAAGAAAGTCATGAACCCCCTTATGCAGGGCATAGAGGGAGGGCAGCCACTCTAAGTGCAATTGAGCGCTACTTTTATTGGCCAACATTACGAAAAGATACACATAACTTCATTGAGGCTTGTCTGGTATGCCAAAAATCCAAATATGATAGGCAGAAGATTCCAGGATTGTTGCAACCTCTTCCAGTGCCCAAAGATCCATGGGAATCTATCACAATGGATTTCATCTCAAGTATTCCAAGAACACCTCAAGGTCATGATATGATTTGGGTCATAATTGATAGATTCAGCAAACAATCACATTTTATTCCATGTCATAAAACATTGAAATCCGCACAAGCTGCAAGACTTTTCATTCAACATATCTTCAGATTACATGGTATGCCTTCTGAGATCATTTCAGATAGAGACTCCAAATTCACAAGTAACTTTTGGCATGCTTTATTTGAGAATTTGGGAACCACTTTAAAGTTCTCTTCAGCTTTTCATCCTCAAACTGACGGCCAAACAGAGGTGATGAATCTCACTCTTTTGGATATGTTGAAAGCTTATGTTAGTGAACATAAGTCACAATGGGAGAAATATCTTCCATTATTGGAGTTTGCTTACAACAATACAGTGCACTCATCCACAGGAAAGCTCCAAATGAAATAGTACAGGGTAAAGTGATTCCTCCTCCAATTATTCGCACTAAAGATAAAATTTTTGCTGCTGATGAGTTTGCTTCAGATTTAAAAACAACAATGGATCAAGTTCGAGCCACTATCAAAGTGGCCCAAGAGCAACAAAAGAAGCAAGCAGATAAACGAAGAAGACATTTGGCTTTTGAAAAAGGTCAATATGTCTTGCTAAAGTTTGATAAAAGCAGGCTCAAACAAGGTTCTGGTCAAAATTCATCTTTTCCAAAGCTCTCCAGTAGATACTTTGGACCCTTCAAAGTGATTGAGAAAATAAATGAAGTTTCTTATTGACTTGAGCTTCCTACTCATTGGAAAATACACAATGCTTTTCATGTAAGTTTGCTAAAACCTTACATAGGACCAGAACCAAAGGAACCCATTACTGAAGATCCCCCAGAATTTGAAGAAACAGAGCAACTCTTGGAACCTGAAAAGATTTTGTTTCTCAAGGATCGAACCACGAGAAGTGGCCTTGTGACACGAAAATTCTTACTAAAATTCAAGAATCTACCCACAACAGATGCACAGTGGGTAGATGAAAAATTCATGAGGGATTACCCAAATATTCTACAGCAATATCAAGAAGCTTTTCAGCTGAGGACAGCTGAATAAAAGCCAGAGGGATGTCACAACTCTATAGAAACAGAATTTGTATCCTTTTTCATTAATTTGTCTATATAATGATTTATTAAATTTATTTCCTTTGCACTAATTAGATATAAAGAAAAGTGCATTGGAGCTGGCCACTGATGAGTGGTCACAGGTTATGGTGGACCCACGCGGTGGGTTAGAGAAAAGATAGTTCACACTTCCACCTATATGACCCGATTGGGCGCCTGTGACTAGAACTCACGCATATCAGGGTTAGACTCGCACACAGAAAGGATTGATGCCTTGAAGTGTGGGCTAAATCCACCATAACAAACAGTTACAATCAACAAGATGGCATGATCATGAAATGCTTGTATAATGTGCATGTGTGGGCTGAAAGCTTGAAATGCACATTTCTTTGCATAGGAAAGTCACATGAAGATTCGGATACCATTTTTGCGATGTACACGGAAAAAGCTTTCATATGATACCCATATTGGGGGGGGTCCCTAAATTTTAGGAGGTCCCTAAAATTTAGGAGCCTCAAATTAGCCTAAAAATGCTAGTCCTAAAAAATAGGGATGTCATTCTAAAAATAGTAAGTTCTGTACTCTAATTGTGCTTACTAAATTTGGTTGTTTCTATTCTTAACAGTATTCAACCCAAAAAGGAAGGCCATAGAGAAGAGACAAGTCTTGTCACACAAGTTTCCAAGTGTCCCACCACTTCTCACATCTCATGACATGTGGCTAGACACTTGTCTTGTGCTACTCCACTTTCCCCTTTTGTACTAGCTCTCCCCTCTCCTATAAATAAGAGCTCGTTTTTCTTCATTCACCATCATTTTTCTTTGCTGCAAACTCATGTACAGCACCCACAGATAGCCAGAAACTGGCCCCATCCATCCCCATCATCATCCCCCACTTCTCCATTATCAAATTCCTCCATATTCCCTCTTCTATCACTGTTTTTTTTACAAGACAGCAAGCCTGTAAATTCATTACAGCACCTCCTTCTCGAGCTCTTTCTTCCATTTTAGCTACAAGAAGCAAGCCCTATCCATGTACTGCTGATCAACGATGGAGAAAGGCTGAATTCCCCTTTTTCTTCTCTCATACTGTAAAGAAATCAGTTCTTATCATTGCATAATAAATAATGCATGTGTGTTTGTACATCTTTGCATGATCTTGTGAGAGTGAGAATTATTTCTTCTCACTCTCAGGTTGATTGTAACTGAGCTCTTCCCTAAGGGACTTGGGTTGAGCAGAAATACATTCCTTCAGGGGGGGGGGAAGGGGGGGGGGAAGGGGGGAAGGGGGGGGGGGAAGGGGGGGGGGGTTGCCCATCTTCAACCCTCAATCTTGTCTCCATTATTTTTACATTTTCATGGCTGTAATTTTGTGAGTAATTTTCATTTTCAGCTTTAAGTGTTCAGTCTCTTTTATATTAAATCTCGAAAACAAGCGAATATCGTAATTGTTAAGCATACTACGTTGTTTCTGGGCGTTTACAGTGCATGTGTCAGGTGGACCCTCGAGGGTGTCCTTCCAGGCCTCCCCCAAGCATAAATAGCTCTTGCAAGCTAACCTCCACTAGTATCTAACATCCCAGTTGCTATGGCCAAGATTGCCTTCAGCAATAAAACTCGCTTCATTGGTTCTAATTATGCTTCCTAGTCAGATCTTAAAGCTCCAAGAAGACTACTTGAAGGTATTGACTCTGATTCTATGAGAGCTGGCAAACGTTATAAATTATCTGAAAGGTACTACAAACCTTTCTGAATCACCAACATGCTGTCATCCCAGATATCTGCTGCTCTACCATAAAGAAAGCAGGAAATGAATGACATGCTGTCGACTGCCTGAAATAAGCCTGACTGTCCCTTAAAAATTTATATACCCTGCCCTGAAATATGCCAACCTGTCCGCCGATGATGTCAATTGGCCTCTGATGGTGGAAAACCCTGACAACCTGCTGCAACAGATGTAATGCCAGTTAGGGCGTGCCACTTGTCAGGCTGGACAGAGCATGGGCAGGTCCAGGAAGGAATGGGCAGATCTGAGATCCTCCGTCTGATGTGCCTACAATGAACATTGCTAAAATACACAGACTAACTGAAAGACAGTGCCAGAACCCCCTGTTGAACACCCACAACCAGGAGATGATGAACATTGATAAAATACACAGACTGACAGACAGAAAGTGCCACAGTCCCCCTGCTGAATGCTCACGACCAGGAGATGGACACAAAGAAAGACAAGTAAAGACATGTCTGCTGACAGATGAGCCACATATTGGAGATTTAAAAAGGGTAACTTGGTGCTACAGTGTGAGAGGGTAATTTGTGGTCGCTCTTATGGTGCTTGGGATTGTAGACTTGGTAACTGTTCAGGTTTCACATTAAGCATGCTTGATAGTTTCCTCATGTAAAGCATGTACAATAAGCAAAGTGCAAATATACATGGCCTTGGTGACAATACATCATGGAAGGATTTTGATCATGGGCCCTCTCTATGTAGAGGCCAATAGCAATAGTCAGATGTAGATAGCTTACAAGACAAATCAACACAAGTTAGACAACGAGCTTTTCACAACTTGTGTGACTTCAATGTGTCATAAATTAATAAGCTTCCTCCTATCTTTTGGCACATTGATAATACATTGCCTTGCCAGCATTTGGATTCATGGCATGACTTACGATGTGGGCCCTCTCTATAGTAGAGGCTTGTAGCAATAGCGAGATGTAGGTAGCTTACAAGAGGAATCAACACAAGTTAGACAACAAGCTTGTCACAACTTGTGTGACCTCAATGTGTCATAAATAATAAGCTTCCTCCTCTCTTTTGGCACATGGCATGACTTACCAAGGTGTATCCAATGGAGTGTGTGATACTAGAGAGCCCTAATGTTCTCAAAGGTGTTAAGAGCTTAGTTGGCACCTCTGAGATGAGAAAGGGTGTTAAGAGCTCATATTGGCACCCTCGTATATGTTATACTAGTTGGACTATGGTCCTTCGAGTTGTGAGCTCGTTCACTTGAGTGAATAGGCTAGTCCTAGGCTCCATACTTCTACACTCATACCTTGGCATTTTATTATGGAGATCCCAAACATGAGAGCCATTGTTCTTAGTGTGGATGAGAGGCCACCACTGTCGCTCCTCTTCACTCTCATGATACCATATCTCATGGAGATCTTAAAAAATATTGTATCTAATTATGGAGAACTTAAACATGAGAGCCATGTTCTTGGTGTGGATGGGACACCACCATTGATGCTCCTCTTCACTCTGGTTATACCATATTGTATCTTGTCATTTTGCACATTAGTGGATTCCCTTTGTTGATTTTTTATGTTCTTTGTGTTTACACTTTCATGTTTCATCTATACTCGTTTGGTCTTAGTTCCTGTGTATCATTCTAACAGTTCTCAAGAATGTACAACCAAGTGAACAGCCCACGATAAGAAAAAACCCAAAACCGTGTAGTGTTAGACAAAAGTAAAAGCAAGAACATGTTTACTCAATCGAAAATATTTAATAGAAAGAGGTTACTTAAAATGATGTAACACCAGCAGCCAATTTTAGGTAGCAAAGTAGAAGTAGTTTACTGTAATTGGTGCAGTATATCCTTGTATCAGAACATGTTAAGTAGCTCATTTGTTCTAAATGATTTGTTAAATGATCCAACAAAGTTATTGGTGTAAACATGAGGTTTTGGTCCTGAAGTTTTGTATTAATTAGGAAGACTATATTAGCCATGTCAGAGTTTTCACAATGCCTTGCATTTGCTTCCATATGAAACCCCGAATTGACTGCTTAAAGCCAAACCAAAAATATATGAATGCTTATGAAAAAGAAGAAGACCTCTTCCAATGATGCATTTCCTGCACGCTCTCCAATACCATTAAGAGTAACTTCTAATTGCCTTGCACCATTTACTGCACCCTGCAGTTTGGAAAAGTATCACCATTAATTGAAAGTCATCTCAAATCCACTATGCAATAATGTTTGTGAAAGCTTTTTGCTACTCACAGCAAGAGTATTTGCAGTTGCAAGTCCAAGATCATTCTGACAATGAGTTGATATGATAACTCTCTCTGCACCAGGTGTATTGGCTGTTATCTTAGCTATCAATTGACCAAATTCTTCAGGGAGAGTATAACCCACTGTATCGGGAATATTTAGAGTGGTTGCACCTGCCTCAATCACCTCTTGAAGTATATGATACAAAAACTCTGGATTAGACCTGTGATGAAGAAATAAACTCAAAGAGAAGCCAACATAGACAACTACCTCTACAAAATCTGAATTTTAAAAGGAGAAATCATTGAGTTCCATGATTTAACTATAAAGTATTAATCATCTCCTGTCCTCCCTTTGCCTCTCAACCTCTCAAGCCTGTCCTCAACCTGCATATTACCAACCCACTCCCTGTTATGATCTGTATGTCCTGCTCATGTGAAGGTGCCAATAGCCACTAGCAGTGTAGCACGTGTATCTTGACTGAATCTTAGTATATGCTCCACTCTGCACTGTGCTGTGCTCTCCCTCTCTCCACCTGGAAGCAATCATGAATGTAGGATGTGTATCTGATGAATGGCTGAATCGATATGTGAGGAGGAGGGAGACTGCCAATAAATATGCAGAAATATGCCAACAATAATGACCAGTTAGCCAGCCTAAAAGCAAGCACCAACATTTTGCTACTCCCGTGTATAAATTTATTGGGTGTAAAGGCCCTTTCGCTACTCCCGTGTATAAATTTACTTGTACATGTGGCCACACCCTTGAGAGTATAAGTGTACCATATCCTAAGTATAAATACATTCCTTCATTCTTTATGTGTACCACACTAGTACACACCCAATTCAAGTCTCCACTCTATTGCTGAACACACCTCATTCTCTCTGCACACACCACCTAGGCACTCACATTCCCCTTCAGCATTCTTATGCATACAAGGATTTTCACATAATTAATATGCAAATTGCAAAGAAAGAACATCTAACAATAAAATATTAATAACACTTCAAGCACATGACAATTAAAAAGTATAAAAAACATGAGATTAATAACGCTTTAAATGCTACGATTAAAGCATAAAGAAGATAACTATTAATAATGCTATGCTTAACAAGCATAAAGAACATGATGATTAATAACGCTAAGTTTAAAGTATAAAGAATATATTATGTTTTGCTAAAAACGTTTCAAGATTGTTGGGGAACGGGTAAAACCAAAACATTCAAAGCGTTTCAAACATGGAAACATGTTTTCAATCTTCCTCGTCACATTTCAGTATTTGGAGTCTTGTAAAGGGGCATCTCAAGGCATTCCCCACTTCTATGCTTGGTGATCATTTGTATTTTGTTACATTTATTGATGGTACACTTGGGTATATGGTTTGAAGACAAAATTAGATGTATTTATGCACTTCAAACACTTGGTTGCAAAATTGAAAGCAAAAACAAGCCTAAAGGTGCAAACTCTACGCACAGATAGAGGGGGGGAGTATATATCTCGTGCATTTGAGATATTTTTGCTTGAGCATGGCATTATGCATCAAGCCACTTGGATATATGGTTTGAAGGCAAAATCAGATGTATTTATGCACTTCAAACACTTGGTGGGAAATTTGAAAGCAAAAACAAGCCTAAAGGTGCCGACTCTACGCACAAATAGAGAGGGGGAGTATATATCTCGTGCATTTGAGATATTTTTGCTTGAGCATGGCATTATGCATCAAGCCACTATGAGGATGACACCTCAATAGAATGGAGTAGCCGAAAGAAAAAATCGCACTCCTAGAGATTACCAAATGCATGCTTAAGAGCAAAGGGTTGCCACACAAGTTTTGGTTAGAGGGACTTCAGTATGCAAATCATGCTTTGAATCAACACCTATAAAGGCACTAAAGATTACCATGCCATTTGACGCTTGGTATGGCAAGAAACTGAAGGTTGAATATTTTTCGAGTGTTTGGATGCATAGCTTATACGCATGTATCAAAGGAGCTTTGTGGCAAGCTTGATGACAAGGCCATAAAATGCATTTTTATTGGCTATAGTTCGGAAACCAAAGGCTATCGTTAGTATGATCCATGCACAAAGAAAGTGTTTGTCAGTAGGGATGTGAGCTTTGCTGAAAATGCAGCCTTTTCACATGATCAATTTGAAATGCCAGTCATCTATGACTTGGGTGATGTATTTGAAGGCCTCCTACCACTTTCTTTGGGGTCCAAGCATGCTGAAAATGGCCAGACAAATTTATTACCGCAAGTTGTTGCTGCACCACATGCTCCCAAAGAGCAGGGATTTGATGAGGCTCTACTTCCAGCAATAGAACATGTAGTACAGCAAGAAAGGGCTGTTATAAATGCAGCAAAAACAGTCCCAAGATGGTTGTTATAGACTCTCCAAAAGAATAAAATGGATGCTCCCTTACTTCAACGCACTACATGAAATCTTATTGAGTTGCCCCACGGCAAGAAGGCCATTGGAACCAAATGGGTCTATAAACTAAAGTGCAAGGGTGATGGTACTATGGACAAGTATAAAGCACGTTTAGTAGCCAAGGGATATGCACAAAAAAAGGGCATTGATTATTAGGAGACATTTGGTCCTACATCCCATATGAGTATAGTTAGGTGTGCTACTACAATGGCTGCAAATTATGGAAGAAAGATGCATCAGTTGGACATCAACACGGCATTCTTGAATGGTGACCTACATGAGGATGTTCATGTGTCACACAACCCCCAAGGTTTGTGGTGAACGGCAAAGAGCACATGGTTTGCAAGTTGCATAGAGCTCCTTATGGTTTAAAACAAGCTCCTCTTGCATGGTATGCTAAGATTGATGCTTATTTGGCCAGCATTGAGTTCACAAATAATCTAACTGCACCAACTCTCTACACTAAGAATGAAAAAATGAACCCGTTGATTATCATTCTATACGTAGATGATATGCTACTTATCGAACCCAAAGAGCATAAAATTGTAGATTTCAAGGCTGAACTGAAACATCCTTTTACTATGTCAGATGTGGATTGTTTACACTACTATTTGGGGATTCGATTCACCCAAAATCAGCATGGCATCATCATGTCATTGCAGTATGTGGATAAGCTTTTGCATAGGTTTAATATGCAAGATTGCAAGCCTATGTGCACTTCTATTGAGCCAGCACTCAAGCTGTCCATGCATGATGGTGAAGAGATGTCTGATCTTGCAATTTACAACAAGGCTTTTGGTTGTCTTATCTATCTTTGTAACACATGTCTAGACATTTAGTATGTAGTATCTCAAGTGAGCAGGTTTATGCACAGCCCATGGGCAGTACATAGACAAGCTATCAAGCGGATCTTCAAATATTTGCAAGGTACCAAGGGGGAGGCTTGCACTTACAAGCTTACATCGATTCAAAATGGGCTAGTGATTCAGACACTAGAAAGTCTACTAGTGGACATTGTTTCTTTCTGGGCCATTTGTGCATTTCATGGCTAAGTAAGAAACGACCTACAGTGGCTACCTCATCTTGTGAGGCTAAGTATAGGGCAACCTTCATCACAACAATGGAATGTGTATGGCTGCGTTAATTGTTGGTTAATCTATAGATTTCTTTGGAGGGTCCTAGACACATTCTTTCTGACAACCGGAATGCTATTGCAATGGCACAAAATCCTACGTTTCATGCTCACACAAAACACATTGAGATACATTACCATGTCAAAGAGAGATGCTACGCATGAAAGATTAGTTTCATGTATATCCCTACACAAGTGAATGTTGTAGACATTTTCACCAAAGTACTTTCTCATGAGAAGTTTTGGGCTTTTGAAAAGTCCTTGAACTTACTACCCTTTGGTGATTGATCTTCTTCTACTTCTACCACATCAGCAATGTAGGGGATGTTAGAATTTCCCAATTCTATGGGCAATACCCAATGTTTTAGTTAGTTGGTTTGTAGTGCAAACACAACTATGTTAATACATTGTGTCACCACTTCTAGAGTTAGTTCTAGAGTTAGCTAACTTGAGTTAAGTTTAGGGTTTTATCTACCTTAGACCTAAGGTTTTACTTTCCCTTTATTACTTTTGGTTCACCAAGTATAATCTATTATTTTCATCTCACATTGTCTACTCTCCCTCTCCCTCCATGCATTTCGAATACTTCTTGTTGTCATTCTTCCCCTTCTATTGAGAAGATTGTCCTGTCAAGACCTCCGACTTAGGGGCCTTCTGACCTTTGAGTTGTTCCTCTTGGTTTAAGACCATCAAAACCAACTCCTCCCAATTAAGGGTACCTATCTGCCCTGAAGCAATCAAGGCGAAATAGAATGCACTAAATCAGAGCACAACTGTGAAAGAAGAGTTATTGCCATGTCCTCTGAGGTAATCACCTTCCCTGAATTTTCGACTTGCATCAGCAATTACCGAAGCTTGTTGGCATAACCCCGCATGGAAGAAGACTTCTTGGGACCCAAAACTCCGTATCTAAGCCTACAGAGGCAGCCACTTCATAGCGAACATCTAATTATGCATTTGATCCAACTCCAACCATATCTCCCGAGCCACGATCAAGTACTCAATGTGAGCAATAACAACAGGAGTGCAAGAGAGAAAGAGGAAATAGCAGATATAGACATTCAGCTTATCCCAACATGCTTATACCTTGAGCAACTCAACTTTCTCATCAACAAAAAGCTTGGAGGGATCACAAGCTCCATAGTAGCCTAAAACTTCACATCGAGCTTGAAAGACATTTTTACCTAAATAACATGCACAAAAACAAGGGCAACCCCCTCTGACTCCACAAACAATGCTTGTGTGAAGAAAACTGCTAGGGTTTGCACTGAGGACACACAGAGTGTATGACTACGATAGAAACACAAGGAGACAGACACAGACACAGAGGGCAAAACTCAAACCCTAAACACAAAACTCAAAACTCAAACCCTAAATGCAAAACTCAAAACTCAAAGACAGAAATTCAAACACAAACAGAAGAAGGGAGAGAGAACACACAACTCTGAAGTGAATGAATGCTGTAAATGAATGTAAGAGTGTACAGTGTGCTCAAGGGTAGAGCAATATCAAGAGTGTGACATGCACTGAAGACGGATCCCAAGTCTATGACCACCAATCAAAGTGTAGGAGTGTTGAATAGTGAATGGCAGCAGGCTAGTCACCAAAACGCAGCAGTCTGGAGGTTGGAAATTGGTAAACGCAGCAATGTACCGCCGATCGGAGGCTAGAAACTGCGCACAGTCTGCTGTAAACAGCAAACTGAAACAGTGTTCAATGTGGTTGGCGATGACTGGATGACCGGATCGCAGCAGATGATGATGTCGCCACAGCTGACGTCAGCATGGATGAAGGCGCCAGCAACAGGAGCAGACACGAAAGGAGTGGCAACAGTCTCGAGGATTGGACAGCCACGTGGGAGGAGGTTGATGGCTGAAATCTGCACATGGAATGAGAAACCTTCACAGACGGAATGAGGCTGAATGGGGGCAGCCTATCTATTTACAGATATGGAAGGGCGCCCCAAAAATTAGGGTTTCCACTGAACTCTCTCGAACTACTCCCCATTTTAGGGTTTTACTCTAAAAGAGCTTTTTTTAGTGTGTTTTGGGGCTATTCTAATCAGCAAGTAATGCATATTTTGGCTCAACATGCTAGGTCTTCCTCCCCTCATATTGAACGTGTATCAACTGATAGAGGCAATGAAAACTCAAAATATGCTCCAAAAGGCTGAAAACACGACACTTTCTCCTTCACAAATAGCAAAAGCCTGCAAAAATAGTAGCTTTGCTCTTTTCCCACACTAAACCTTTTTTCGTCAGCCTTCGAATGCTGAAAAAGCAAACTTTTGTCACACTGAAATCTCTTGTTCAGGTCTACTCACGATCAATCAGCCCTTCAAAGCTGCTCTGATACCATGTCAAAGTGCAACAAATGCGGAGGCATATGGACAAGACTGAAAGAATAGACACGACAGAAGAGGGGCAGAGAAAAGAGACCGTAGAAAACAGAAATCTGCAGTAGACAAATGCTGAAACGAAGAAGGCGGATGTACAAACAGGCTGTTGAAGTATCTCCGTGGGCAGATCTCTCTACACCTAAAAACGAGTGAAGTGACCAAAGCAAGAAACCTATAAATAGGCAGAAATAAAAGGCATAAAATAATCAGGTCAACCAGTTTTAAACTGGCCAACTGCTGCCATAATGCAATCGCCAAATAAAAAATGCAGGAAAATGCTGTGCAATAATATCAGCTACCACGTTGCAACCTGCTGAACCTGCTCGATTGCCCGGTGAAGCTGGTAATCGCCTGTAGACTGAATAGAATTATCCGACCTGATAAATAGGAAATGTGTAAGTATGCCTGAGAGAACTACCTGTACAAAAGTAGCCTACCAATGCCTAGCCAAGGGATGAATAAATCTCTGACACAAGGCTCAAGAGTAGTACAAGTATGGGCTGAGGACAGCCAACAGAGTGCAGCAGTCTCCCTCTCTCTACCGAAAGCAATGTGCTTGTATCTTATGAATGAATGAGAGGTAGCCTATAAATAGGCAAGAATAATACAAGAATTATGGCCAGTCAGCCAGCATTTAATGTGGTCAAAAACACCAATCAGCCACATCTAATGCACGTAACTTAAACACAAAATGTACTTTGACAAGAGGTCCTAGCATCCAAGATATGCCCTCTAGCACCCAAGATGTGTATATTGATAACAAATTATTCAAGCTCTTCACAGTAGTGCTCTTCTAGGAATAGTTTCGAGGCTAAATTTTGCATTCTCAGCATATGATATTGTGTTTGATAGATGTATTCTTGGGTATAGAATTTTCAAGGATCTCCTGAGGAACATAATAGTATTGAGGTGAAGCTAGTTGTAAGGAGCATTATCTTCATCAAATTATCTTGTTTTTCATTGTTTGTCATTAGTGAGAACTTTGGAAGGAAGTTGCCTATCATCATAATTTGGAAAGCTAAGAGGGAGATAGTATCTCTCTTGCCAATGAGGGAAGCTAAGAGGGAGATAGTTTCTCTCTTCTCGATAAGGGAAATAAGCACGTCCCACCTTAGTGCCTTGTGTCTTTGCTAACCGAATATTTTCCTTGCAATACATGTGTTACTGATTACATGTGATTGAGAATGATAAATTATCCTGCCCATTTCACAGCAATGGGGCAATCTAAACTAAGGGAGAAGACAGAGAGAAAATTGCCTCACTACTGTCCTAAGACGGAATTGCAGTAACTATAAGGTAGGTCTTAGGTTGGCAATCCACTACCATGGCACCCTATTTGAAGGACTGCCAAAAACATGGCCTTTCTAAGATTGACAATCCTAAGAGAGCAAGCCCAAACCATTGCCTGCCAGTTGCTATCCTTTTTGCCTCTACAATGCCCTTAGCCCCATTATGCACACAAGAGTGAATGGACTAGACAATACAAAAGTCAAAGCATGACTCACACTTAAAACAATAAAACAAAACATAATGCCCTACAAATGTGGCAAGGATCTCGAAACTTGAGAGCCTCTCAATTTGGTGCATGGTAAACAATCCCACGAGCTAGGAAAAAGACTGAAATTCTAGGATTAAAGGACAAGCCTGAAGACTATGGCAATTAATTGACCAGCTAACTAATTGAGGAGATCCCTAACAAGGGGACTAGAAAAACATGAATATGCTAGAATGTACAGCCACACAATGCCCATGGAATGACATATACTGGTTGTGAATTATAAATAATTGGTGGGATCTAAACCTCCCGAGGTCACTCAATGATATATAAACCTATCACAATTTAAAAGAAGGGATTTTTAATCTTCCCTTTTCAAACATTATTTACATACAAATGGGTGTCATTTAAGGGGTATATTCACAAATTGACTAGGAAAAAAGTGCCCTCTATTCATAAAGAATTTCACAAATAAGGGTTTTTTTAAATAGGCCTTGAATAGGCATGATAGGTAGGGTTTACATGTACTGAACCCTTTGAGAACTGATCGATGTCTAGAAAAATCCTTAAAATAATTAAAATGTCTAGAAAAATATAGCTATGGGTCAAGTGTTAAGTTTTAACCTTAAAACCAAATGTATCTACTCTACCTCTTGCTTTTATGACTGGCTTAAAAAAACTGGGTCGTTAAAATTTGCAAAAGGACTAAGGTTATCAAATTTTGCACTTAAGTGCCTTTATTGACATCGTATAGACTTTGCCTTACTGATTGACCACATATAAACCCTTCTTGAAACCTTAAAAGGTCAAGAAAGACCCTACTTTTAGAGTCTTCTGGAACATTTTGGCACTGGCGAGTTTCACTGTGTGGTACTAGTGAAAAATTGGTGTCTAAAAATGTGAACTTTGTTTTGGTGGTCATCCAGCTTTCGTGGGATTCAAAAGGAAGACCACAGGATCACATGGTTTTCAGTCACCTGTTACCTGCCAGCATCTTCAGGGCTAAATTCAATATCTTGGCAACCAAGGCTTCGTGCATATGCTACCATTTCTCTTGCAATGCGCACCACCTCTTCGGGGGACTTGCGCAGCTTGTACTGCATGTGTATGTCGCTTGTCGCAATGAATGTGTGTATCCTTGGTCTCAGTGCCTGCCGAACACCTTCCCAAGCCGCATCGATGTCTGCCTTGTTGCACCTGGAGAGGCCGCAAATGACTGGCACATATCCATCCTCAGCCACATCATTGCCTACCTCCTTGGCAATAAGCTTAACTGCCTCCAGATCGTCTGGAGAAGCAATGGGGAAGCCTGCTTCAATGATGTCAACTCTGAGCTTGGCAAGCTGCTTGGCAATGTCAAGCTTCTCCTTGCTGGTCAAAGTCGCGCCGGGGGACTGCTCGCCGTCCCGCAGAGTCGTGTCGAAGATGCGCACGTAGTTAGGGTCATGTATTCTGTTAGGGATGTACGGAGGCCGTGTGCGGGCGGTGGCATTGCATTGGGAACCGAGGGACCATTTCCTAGTGAGGACGCGGCTGAAGGAGCTGTGGAGGAACCTGTGTTGATGCAGGGAGGGAGTATGGAAGGAAGAAAGGAGGCGTAGGGTAGGGGATGTCTGCGGGATGGCATTGGGGGCATAAGGAGGGGAGAAGCACGCCTGGATGCATGCATGCGCCATTCCTTCCATCTCCTTGTGTGATCACAGGAACCTCAGCTGTGTCTATCTTCGATGAGATGGCCGCTGGGTCCAGAGCTCTCTTCGTGCGTGTCTCTTCCTGTTCGCAGAAATGTCGCAGAATTTAGCCTCGATCGAACTTTAGGCTTCCTTCGAATGCACGTAAGCTTTTGGGGTATTCTTTTTCCGTTGGTAAATTTTCAACAGGATCATGTCATTCCTTGGCCACAAGGGTAAAAGAGCCACAAGTGTGAGAGAGACACTAGTGTCCTTTGTTATACTATGAGGAGACCATTTGCAATGTCCTATCTATCACTGGGTTCAATAAGCTTACCTATGGCATGGGAACCCTACTATCCCTTGTTTGATATAGACAATGACCAACATGCAAAGACCAATCAATAGTGTACTAATTACCACTAGGGTAAAGGAGCTAGTAATGTGTCAAGGACAATAGTATTACTTATTTGATAAGGACAACAACCAATTACATTCCTATGGTAGAATAGCCGATAGAGCAATGTGGAGATGATAGATTACTTGTTTGGTATAGGCAATGACCAATTAGTGGTGTGATAATTACCACCAAGGACAAGGATAGTAGTATCACTTGTGTTGTAGAAGTAATGACCAAATGCATCACTTAGGTAAAAGAGCCAATAGTGTGACAAGGACAATACCATCAATTGTTTAGTATTGGTAAACATCAAATAGTGGTGAGATGATTTGCACTAGATAAAGAGGTTAACAATGTGCCGTGATAATAATGTCACTTTTTTGGCATAGACAATGGCCCATTACATCGCTAGGGTGAAAGAGTTAGTAATATGAGGGGGACAATAACATCACTTGTTTGGTAGTACATGATGCACAAATAGTGGTGTGATAATTACCACTACAAGAAACTCACCAATAGTGTGTCAAGGACAATAGCCTCTTTGTAATAAAGCTAAATTCCACAGCAAGCTTTTAAACTAAAAATACAAGAAATAGACATAAAATGCCAAGAAGCCATAGCTAAGGTAGCTTGGCAAGAAATGGTATTACCAATATTGGTTGAGAATCAAATGATGAGAGGCTGCAACAAGGTATGCACCCTATGCTATGGTGGCCAAGTGTATTCACCCTCTTAGATGGTGGGAGGTTGAGACCTCAAACAAGTAATGTTTGTAAAATGGCAAAAAGATCCTACACATGTTACACCTCCACCTTTTATACTTACCCTAGACTAAGGCATTTATGCTAGGCATTTATGCTTTATTACAAGCCATCCTGGCCTAAAAGAGATTTGTCCTCAAAGTTGGAATTGGGACAATTGATGAAGAAAGATTACAATAATAGCTTGTAAGTGATGAATCCATGCTGTAATGAAACTCCAAGCTGAAGAAGATCTCATATATCAATGAAGTATAGGTATGAAATTTGAATATACTGCTGGAAACTGTCAAAAACAGGCTGCTGCACAAGAATGGCCATAACTTGAAGGAAGAATGTCCAATCATCATGTATGAGCTATAGAAATGTAGAGGACAATTCCTAGTATCTAACCATGCCATAAAAATCCAATGTTGATGACCATAAAGCAATTATTTTTATGATAGAAATTTAATATAGCAAGCTGTCATGTTCAGATATTACTTTATTTCCTGCAAAAGCCATGGAAAAGAATCAAGGTATGATGATGGTTTCCAAGTAGACTCCTCCATAGGCAAACCTTGCCATTTAATAAGGTATTCCAGCAACGAACGGTTCCTTAAAACCTTTTCTCTTTTGCCAATAACCTTTTCACGATCATAAATGATAAGACCATCTTCATCCATGGGATGTAACTTTTCTAAAACATTTATGGATGGACCCATATATTTCTTAAGTTGGGAAACATGGAAGGTAGAATGAATCCTTGTTGAAGAAGGCAAATCAAGCTTGAAACATGCAAGCTCACCAACTCATTTGAGGATTTGATAAGGCCCATAGTAACGATGAGCCAACTTATTATGACCTTCTTTGAGAGAAGCCTACCTAGATTTAGGCACTTTGAGGAATACCCAATCTCCTTCTTCAAACTCCAAAGGTGTCCGCTTTTCATCAGCATAAGCCTTCATAACATCTTGTGCCTTCCAAATGTTTTCCTTGCATTGATGTAGAAGAGCTTCCATTTTCTCAACTTCAGCCTTAGCTTGTGGGATTCACATCTTCATGAAAAAGGACTGAAGGTATTTGCACTTTGTATCCATAAAGCGCTTCAAACGGTGACATGCCAATGCTCATATGATGAGTGTTATTATAGCAAAATTTAACAAAATCTAACCAATGATCCCACAAAGCTTGAGTGTCATGGCGAAAATGATGAAGATAGACTTTCAACCATTTATTGACACGTTCTGTTTGGCCATCAGTTTGGGGATGATAAGTAGTACTAGGAGTCAAAATTGTTTGTTCCCATAGAAGTGAATAAACTCCTCCAAAAGCTTCCCATGAACTTAGTATCATGATCGGATACTATTTTCAATGACATACCATGAAGCTTAAAAACACATTCCATGAACTATTCAGCCATTTGCTTTGTTGTAAATTGAACCTTGGTAGGGACAAAATGAGTTGATTTAGTCAATCGGTCCACCACCACATAAATGCTATTCCACCCATGCTTTGTTGTAGGTAAGCCCACAATAAAATCCATTGTAATATCAATTCACTTACCTTGAGGAATAGGAAGTGGCTGAAGTAAACCACCGGGTAGAAGAGAGAAATCTTTATTTTGTTAACATGGAAGACATTGCATAACATGATCCTTAACATCCCTCCAAATGCCCTTCTAATAGAAACTCTTATGGATATTGTCAAATGTTTTGAACAACCCATGGTGTCCCGCTAAGGGTAAAGAGTGCATCTCATGCAAAATACGGTCTTTGAAATAAGATTGTGGTGTCAAGAATACTCTACCACGATACTATAAAAGACCGTTGTGCCATTTGAAATTTTTATACTCTTCTCCTTTGCCTTGCTGAAATTCCTTCATCATCTTTGATGCTTGCTCATCAAGCAAATACTCCTCTTGAATATCATGGATCCAATCCTTATACACGGTTGAAATGGTAGAAATGGAACATGCCCACATTCTTGATAAGGCATCCGCCACCACATTGTCTTTTCCAACCATATAAGATATTTCAAAGTCATATCCTTGAAGAGTAGCTAACCATCTTCGTTGCTTGGGGAGATAAATTTGGTTGTGAAAGAAAATATTTCAGCACACACGATGATCGCTTTTGACCTTGAAATGACTGCCATAAATGTAATGATGCCGCTTTTTGATAGCATGCAATATTTTGACTTTGCTGAATTAAGCCCATTTGCAGCAATTCCTTGACTTGACGCTCCACTTCTTCCCTTTCAAACTTGGACAAGCGATAGAGAGGTTTGTTGATGGGTTTTGTATTGGGCAACAAGTCAATAGGATGGTCAACCTCTTGCTTTGGAGGTAAAGATTATGGTGGCTAAAATAAATCCTTGTATTCCTCCAATAGCTCTTCTAATATTGGATCCCTTTCCTTTGAAGAAGAAGATGGCTGATTTGTTGATTGTCCTTCATCTACTTTCGCAAGCAAAAGAGTGAAGATGCATGACTTTGCATTGATTTCTTTTTGCAATTTCTTCATGGAGATGAGTTTTATATGTTTGTGGTCTATGCCTTTCAACTCTATGTGTTGTCCTTACCAATAAAATTTCATTTTTATTTGCTCCAAGTCCAAGGTAAATTTGCCAAGTGTTTTTAGCCAATTACAACCAATGACAATGTCAATAGGCCCCATATCCAAAGTAATCAAGTCTACTTTTATTATGCAAGAGGGCGATAACTCAATTGAAGTACATGGACACACTTCTTTACTACACTCATATGCACCGTTGGCAACTTGTATCCACAAGGAAGAATCCATATCAATGGGTAGCAACTTCAGCCCATTCAAAGATTTGGTGTTGACGAAGCTATGAGTGCTGCCCGTATCTACTAGAATGTGTGCAACCTTGCCATTAATGAAACCTTTGAGTCTAAGTGTATTTTCCCCTTTGCAACCGGTCCATGCATCATGTGAGTTGGTATACAAGGAAACATGAGAATCATGATTACCACATGGATCAAAAGGAAATCCATCCATGGGATCATAGAATTCTTTGTTGGTGGCATGCTCTTCTTCATGAATCTCTTCGACCATTGGGTATGCATTTTCAACCCAAAGCTCTTCTTCATGAATCTCTTCGTCCCAAAGCTTGTCTGAGGAAGGAAGTTGCTGTTAGAACTGTTTTGGGTCAGTTTAGGAGCATTTTCAACTCTTGAAAAAGTACTTCTTGGCTCAGCCACATTTTTGAAAGTTTGCCCTTGATTTTGTACAAAAAATTGTGGGTAATATTGGCACTTTGCTGTTATAACTGTTTAAACTGTTATAACCTCAGTTTTCTTGTCTAAAAGAGTCTATTGATTGGCTGAAAACTTGCCCATACTTTGTAGGTTGATTGGAAGCATTATTACCCATACTTATTTGCTGAAAATTTCCTGCATCTCTTTTGTACTTCAAAGAGTATCTTTCAGCCAATTGTATGGCCTCATGTAATGTTTTTGGTCGTTGAGCTCCTATCTCCGATGATAGGGCAGGGTCAAGACCAAAAATGTATTTATTTAGCTTAGCAAAATCTGAAATACCTTCAACATACATGGAAAGATTCAAGTAGGCATTGGAAGAGTCTCTAACAGACATTCCTCCTTGAGCGCACGCATACCATCTTCTTTGAAGCCTTTCTTTTTCCAAAGGAGACACAAAGACATCAATCATCGCTTGCTTAAACTCCTCCCAAGAGTCAAATTTTACCCAATCTTTTGCATGTAATGCCACCAAGTATGGGCATAACCTTCAAGATGAAGAGCCACAAAATAAATTTTGGCCTCTTCACTTCTAGGGCAAAGGGTGAAGTACAATTCAAGCTTATTGATCCACTCCTCCCATTCCGAAGGTGAAGCATTATCTCCTTTGAAATTAGTGATATTGATCTTCTCTTTATATTCTTTTTCATTGTAAAATGGTTGCCCATGAGATTGTTGTCTCCATGAATCTTTATTCCATGAAATTTGTCTAAAAGTAGGTGGCCCAAAACCATGAGATGAGGGTTGTCCATTTGAAACACGCTCTTGGTTTGGGATGTCATGGGCTGATCTTCGCTCATCATACCTTCCACCTTCATGAACTTGATTGTTGACTACATTTCCTTTTTGTGCATTTGAGGGCTGATGATAAAAATTCTTGTAGAAAGGGTCACATCCATGATAATCACTATCCCATCGAGTGTTATCCTATTCCCTTTCATGTCTATGATTAACCTTTGGACTGCTAAATTGGGGCTTGGGGTATGAATACCATGAATTTGTGAAGGATGATGGTTGCCCCTCACTCTAGATGGCTCTCCCCTTTCAAAGGTGTGCATTATTGGTTAAGACTTTTCTTTGCTTGGATGGGAAGGATTACCAACCAAAGGAATTGCATGGGAGTCTTCAATATTTTGAGGTTCACTTTGTGGTTTGCTTCTGATTTCCTTTATGGCTGAGATGAGCTCTTGGAATAAGGATTTATTGCTTTGCTGCAATTCAGAGATTCCTTGGTTTACCTGTGACATCCCTTGCAACAAACCTTGATTCATACGGGGTTAAACCTTCATTCAAAGCCTTAAAATCCTTAGAAAGGCCTTAATTGACATGTCCCAGCTCTTTTGGCAGTAGGAGATAATCATTCCCTGCATGCTCTTCATGTATGTCTTGATGTCCTTGATGCGTGCTATAAGCAATCCCAATACTTAATTCTTCATCTACTTGATCAACATTATGGGCTTCAGTTGTGTAATTTTGATCCTCTTAGAATTCTCTGACACCATCATTCAATGCCTTAGTAATAGGGTCATTCTTCTTATTCCTGGCCATTAAGAAACAGTGTTGTAGTAGTAGACATTTTGTCACTTAACCCCTTGTTTCTCTTTGAATATGGCACCAATTCCAATGCTTAATAGCTCTATGGAAAGCTTATTATATGGGGATATACCATATTTAGTAATATCTCAGCTTGAAATAAGGTATATGGGTAGAATGAACTCAAACACTATATTCCAGATAGCCTGTTTAGGTGCAATCATATAGACCTCCTGTCAGTAAATTGGCCATAACTTTTGCTCACGATGTCGAATCAACAAATTTTTTAATCCAAATCGAAGCTTAGGATCCCCTCTTCAAATCAATATATTAAGATCCCAAATTATATCACTACATAATTTTCGGTAATAGGAACTGTGTACCTGTCCAGATAATTCCTGCAACCTGTTAACACCCTGTGGAAACCCTGTTTGACCCTGTAGGAATACCCTGAGTGAAGGAAACCCTTGTAAACCACTGTAGTAACCAAGAAAGGGTTATGGGGCAGCTGTAAGGCTCAAGAACAACCTATAGATGGGTATATACCTGCTGTTTTATCTGTCAAACACCTGTAGGTGTCCTAAAAATAGGAGATGCTCTGTCCCTCTTCCAATGGTTCACCAACCACTTATGGAACCTTGATTATTGCTGATCAATGATGTACTTGTGCCAAAATTTGATAATGGAAATGTACCTGCACCTAAATTTGAAAATAGCATGGGCTCCGAGACAAGAGGGGTGTGCAAAGTTCCACCTCAAGCCGGGTTGTGCACCCCTTCAGTGTCTTAATCGAGAAGGGAGGGTCACCTCTCTTTTGTCTTCTCGACTCACCTGGCATCCGCTTTTCCTCACAGGAACCAACATGGCAAGTACATTCTAATGGCTAATCAAACAAGGATGCTATGATTGACTGAAAAAGCCTTTGAACTTTTAATGAAATGCAAGTGGGTATTGGGAAATGACTAAATTGAAAAGGGCTATGGATAGGGCATTACCCTTTTTGCAATGACTCACTGCTTTTTAAATGTTCCCACTTACCATTTTCATCATTGTTTCAGTCCTATAGCATCAATGCTCAACCATCAAACAAAAATCCAAGTCAAGTAGGTAGTGATTAGCATTTATGCAATCAATTGAGCTTCAACATTTGAATGGGCAGAAAAAAACTCATCAAGCAATCATAATTAGTCCTGGGTTGAATTCTACGTGCCTTCAATAGGAATTAAGAGGTTGTACTACACTTAATCTCTCTTATGAACAATAGGACTGGTTCAACAATTGGATAAAAGAGAGATTAAGCTGAAAGTACTAGAATTATCTCTTTAATACTGATGGAAAGTAGTGGATGAATCCAATCAATCAACCTTCAACATAAGACACCATCAATAAACCAATATTTTAATCAATAAGACCAATCTTCAAGAAGGATTTGTCCAATATGATTGCTCCCAAGTAATCTTCAACTCCCAATCAGTAAGATTTCTCCAATGCAATCAAAAGAAGTCAATGACTTGATAGAAATCCATAATAGCTTGTTGGAGAAAATCCTTTGAGCTTTGATGCATGTAATTTCTCATTAGAATCATGGATTCCATGAATTTTCAGACATTGCCATGTTCAAGGGGCTAAAAATGCTTTCAAACTTTAAGAATTCCTTCAATGTAAACCAAATCGTTGAAAAATACCTTCAATTGAACCTTCCCAGGGTTGTAGACAACAAAAGCCCCATGAAATTGAAGAAGATAATCCAAGAATTGGATTCTTGAAGCTTGTTTCCCTATTTTGACTCCATAGCCACCATATTTTGAAGCTTCACGTCCAAGAAGGCTTCAATGTTGGTCCCTTGAGTGTTGAAGAAGCTCCAGAATACTTGTTAGAGTAAAAGCCCTTTGATTCTTTGAAGAAATTCCAAGAAAATCATTGTTGTCCTGAATTTGCCATAGCTAGGGTTTGAGAGCTCAAGAATGCTCAAGAGGATGGGCTTTAGTAGAGTATGCTAGGTTGGAGACTTAGAGATTGATGATTATGGATTGTACAAGCCATAGATGATGCCATTGAGACTGCTGGAAACGTGGAGAAGATGAGCAAGGAATTTAGGGCAAAATGCGCTGATTTAGCCTACTGTCCAGGCTGATCATACTCATCAAATGTGAGTACTATGCTACTCAATCTGAAGCTCTTGACACAAAGAATCAGGCTATGATGTCTCTTCAGAGGAAAATGTCTCTTAGAAAAAGATTTCAGCAATTGACTCCATGGATTCTTGGAGAAAGCTTGAAAGGAAGAAGAGAGAGAAACTGTCCCCAAAAAGTAATCTCAGTTTAACCATGGTAACCCCACTTAGACTTCAGTTAGGGTCAAAAGCCTTCAAAATGAACCTCCATTTGACCACATCCTGCTATTTCGGCCAAGAATCTCCATCTTCCTCAAGATCTTCTTCAAGAAGCCTTCAAAATTAGCCTCGACTTGTTACAGAGAACTCTAACTAGTCACGGTTTGAACTGTACCAAACCCTGTGACCAAATCTTGGTGCTCTAGTTAACTGATTCCTGTCCCAATGACTAAATTCTCCAAGAAAATGACACTTCCCATGGATCAAAGTCCATCCTCTGATACCAATGTAATAAAGCTAAATTCCACAGCAAGCTTTTAAACTGAAAATATAAGAAATAGATATAAAATACCAAGAAGCCATAGCCAAGGTGGCTTGGCAAGAAATGGTATTACCAATATTGGTTGAGAATCAAATGATGAGAGGCTACAACAAGGTATGCACCCCAAGCTATGGTGGCCAAGAGTATTCACCCTCTTAGATGGTGGAAGGTTGAGACCTCAAACAAGGTATGCACCCCAAGCTATGGTGGCCAAGAGTATTCACCCTTTTAGATGGTGGAAGGTTGAGACCTCAAACAAGTAATGCTTGTAAAATGGCAAAAAGATCCTACACATGTTACACCTCCACCTCTTATACTTACCCTAGACTAATGCATTTATGCTTTATTACACTCTTTTGTTTGGTATAGATGATCAATGACAAATAACATGACTAATTATGTCGCTATGATAAAAAAGATGATAGTGTGACTTGAACAATAACATCACTATTTTGGTATAGGTGAAGACCAATTAGTGGTGTGATGATTACTACCAAAGCGAATGAGCTAGTAATGTGATCGAGTTAGTACCTTCACTTGTTTGCCATAAGCAATTGACAAATTGCATGACAAGAATGGCCTAATGGATAGTAGGGAGTTTAAAACCTTTGGGCCGAAGACATGGGTTGAATAATTGTCACCCTACTAGTCCCACAATACAAACATTCAAAGACTTCTATCTCTCATCTTAAAGCCAAGTAGAATTGTTGCATTAGTTTTTTGTAGGGTTGTTGTAGTCCCACAATACAAACATTCATCTCTCATCTTAAAGCCAAGAAGTATTGTTGCATTGGTCTTTTGTAGGGCTGTTTCTCTTGAAGGATAAAAAAATACTAGAATAGAAATGATAATGAAACAAAACTCAAAAAATGTTAAAACATGTTGCGAGTAATAAGTTATCTATTTGTGACTGCGAATTTTAGGCATCGAAACGTGCCTAAAAATAGCGGAAAAATGTGGAAAAGCTGGGAAAAATATTTGATCGCGAAGGCGGCGGCTCGATCCAGGACGATTTTAAGCGTCAAGTGCTTGACGGGCGCCCATGAGACGCTCTGTGAATTTTTGTAATTTTTTCGAGTGTCTGTGGTGGTCAGTGAAGATGCCAGGCAGCGCGGGACGCGAAGAGGAAGTCACATAAATTTTCAGAACACAGTTCGGAGTTCGCACGCGAGAGTTGGCCCAAAACCGGCCGGCCGGGACCTAATATGGCCAAATATGAAAAGGCATGAAGGAGGGGGGCCATTGGGGGTGCCCTTTGGCTCCCCCCAAAATTTTTTTTCGTATCATCCAAGGTAGTGTCATGGCGGCCGCGCGCAGGAAAAAAACGGCCGCCCCCCCCCCCCCCCCCCCCCCCCCCCCCCCCCCCCCCACCCCCCAAATGCAAAATCCAAGATGAGAGAGACAGGAAGAGATGAAGACACAGCCCGACTTCTGATTTCTTTCGCCTCCAATCGCTTGTCTTCACGCATGAAATAGCTGCCCGTGGAAGAAGAGGGGAAACCAGTCTTTCTCTCTCCTCCCTCTCTCTCCTCTTAAGCCTAGTTCGCGTATGCAAGAAGGAGATGGAGAATGCTTGATGGATGACGGCCCGGATGAAGGGGGATCGCTCCAACACCCATGATGAAGATAATTTACTGATTTCGGGCTGAAGGCATGGCTGGAAATCAGTCTCGGTGTGCGCAATTGAAAACCCGCAACCCGAAAAAAAACCGGTAATAAGAATTTTATGAAGAAAATGATGGTTTTTATGCAAAATGCTTTGCCAAAATGTGTTCCTATGGAGTATGATTAGAAGATAAATTTGGTTCTTGTTGTTTTCTTGCTGTTCATAAAAGGAAAAGAAAAAAATCAGAGAAATACGCATTTTATGGTCGTAAACATTCAAACAATACACGCAAAAGCATAGAAAAATGGGAAAAATGGGATTTTTTGAGCATATAAATGGGGAAAACCGTCGATACACATCAACTAATATTTCAATTTTGTTGCAAATGAACTAAGGGCCACAGCCCACAAACTGGTTTTCATTTTCAGCAATTTAAAAAATACAAGAAAATGAAGAAAATGGCGGAAAAATGATAAAAAAAACCTTCGAAAAATAGGGGAAAAATACATTTGGGGCTACGAAAAATATAGAAAAATAGGATTTATGTTTGTTGATGTATAGCAAGGCTGGGGCATGAAGTTATGCTTCAGTTCAGCCTTGTTTATATGTTTTAGTGCGTGTTTCCTTCCTTTCTCCACATAAAATGACAAGGAAACCCTAAAAGAAATGAATGCAATGATGCACTATCAAAACGGGGAAGGGTAGAGTTGTGGAAAAAATGGTTAAATGCCGCTGAGCATGAGGAATAATTTGCTGATTTTATATGCATCGCATCTAGGACGGAATAATAATGATAAAAATTAAAACCTAGTAGCACGAAGATCACTTCGGTGCTAGGTGTCGCAGCGACGCACAAAGCGGTTAGAAAGAAAAGCATGAAAGAGATGTTTTGCACTTGCACGCTGCTGGTTTTTTTAAAATGTTTGAGCACTAGGCATCCACCTCTTTGCATGATCATTTAGAGGAAATTAAAAGTATTAGAGTCAGCTCCTGGATACGCATAGAAATTGTTTTCAGTAGGCCCTTGACCCATCGTTGAGAGCGTGAGGTTCCTATGCTGTAGGCTAGTCGGGGGATCCTAAAGGGGAAATCAAGTAAGGACAATGGTACGTTCCTGGATACGCTTATTTGGTACCTTGAGCGACGTTTGTGCGAAATGTCTAAATGTTGAGCGACGCATCGAGGGGCCAATCCCCAAGGTGTAGGAGAGTCGCAGAGGGTTGACGGCATTCAGCCGTAGGAGGAACCCCATGTGTATGTGATTCGAGCCTTTTGGCTATGTGAAAGGGACTCCCTCTGAGGAGTAATATTGGGTTAGGATCAGTTGGACTACAACGTATTACAAACGTAATGTGTAGGAAGGCAGAGATTTTGATCGACGCTCCTGGCCGCGAGGCCGAGGGGTTGTCTTGTGCATAGTGACGAGGTCCGGCTAGTGCATGAGCCAGTGCCGGCCCGTTTTTAGGTCCATCAGTGGTGCGTCTGCCGGGAGCCGCTTAAAAGTGGCGGTTCTCGAATCCTGGTTGTTTAGGGACCAACTAGCAGTTTATGCCAAAGGATACTGAGATTGATCCGTTATCTATTGATAAGCATCGTCTAGCAGAAATCCAAAAGCAAGAAAGGGACGAAAGAGCTAGGCGACGTGCTGAAATTTTTAGGAGATATTCTCCTAAGCGTAGCGGCGCTGAACCCTTACGAGAAAGTGGATCTAGTGGTCTTAGAACCACAAGCAGTAAGTTAGGAGAAGGTGGAAGCTCTAGTGCCCCCCTTCCTTCGATAAGCCAGTCCACGTCAAGTACGGGAGGTGTAACCCCACCGTTCCCTATTCCTAGTGCAAATCCAATCCTCGTCATGGCGCAGCCTATTGCAATTCCAGCAGGAACGACGGATTTGCCAGCTCTAGGTTACCCGCTACCCATTTTTAATGGGCTAGTTGAGGAAGATGCAGAACTCCACATTAGGGAGTTTCAAAAGCTGATGTTTAATTGTCGCATCCAAGAAGAAGGACATTTAATGATGTTCTTCAACATGACTCTCAAAGGAAGAGCCGCTATATGGTATCATGGTTTAGAAGCCGGAACCATATTGAACATTGATGCATTTTATGGAGCTTTTCGAAGGGAGTTTGCCCCTGAAAGGGGTGGGCAATATTGGTTGCATGTACTCAACGTGACCCGCCAAGAACCACACGAGGATATTCGTGCTTATGTGAAGAAGATAAAAGAGGTTTTCCGTAAGTTGGACACCTCTATTCCTATCCCTGCAGCTGCCCAATTGCAATATTTCCTACATGGGTTGGACTTCAATATCTAATTGCAGTTGAGTAGTGTCCCCTTGGGGGATATAGATACTGCCATTACACGAGCACAAGAGGTGGAATCCCGACTACAAGCAGCCTATGCTTCTAGAGGCAATTCGAACATGGGTTTAGTATTGGGAAACAATATGGCAATAGCCAATGGCAGTAGTGGCCAAGGGATAGCGATGGCTAACCCTAATGGGAGAGGGAACATGATACAGAATGTCCCTTTATTACCAGCTCCCCCTAGCATGTCGATGCCGACGGGCAGTCAAATGGCTCCAAATGGTGGAGGCCAGGCGGTCAATCCTAATACCATGCCCGTGACTCAACAACCTGTGCCTAATCGAATTGTTAGGCCGATGGAGCGACATGGTAATGACCAAGGCTATGAGTCGAGTTCTTCCAATGTTCTTGGCGAGGTTAAGGACATGATGAAGCATTATACCGACATGATTACGGAGCAGTATCGACAAATAGCTATTGATGTCAACTTCCTTAAAAAACAACAAAATTTGATAGGAAGTAGATACCCGGAGGAGGGTGCACCGTCGAGGTTTAGTTGCAAATGGTGTGGCGGGCAGCACTATCCAAGAAATTGCCCAAATGTTAAGTGCGACATTTGTGGAAAATCTGGCCATTTAGCAGCTACTTGCTGGAGTAAGATTAGTTCCCTCCAGCGAGGTAGTCGGCAACCCGGGCCTGTTAATCATCGTGCCCAAGGAAATGATTCCCAGCGAGAGGACGGGCCTAAACAAATACTTCAACGACCAAAGACTACAGTGGAGGAGCTACCAAGTGGTAGTGGGGTTAGTTTGATTGAGGCTGTACGCGTTAATGATGCTGAAACCTCTAATCTACGAGCTGTCCTTACAAGAGGTAAAAAGGGTAGAGAAGCCGACATGGATAAGCCTGTCGACGGAAACCCTAAACAAGGTGACAAAGGAACGCAAGTTTTGGATCCTGCCCTAGAAGGGGGATCTTTGAAGCCCGTAGAGAGTAAAGCCGATAAGGAAGCACCAAAGAAGAAGGTGAAAGTTAAGAAAGAGGCAATAAAGCCAGTTCAGCGACCTAAAGAGCGGATGGTTTGGCGTGAAAAGCGAGCTCTATCGAACTATCATGAATTCGATTTGGCGGGCTCTCTTTGCGAAGTCAAGCCGGATGTGAATCTTTTACAGCTTATTAAGCTTTCCCCAGGAGTACGCAATGAATTTAGAAAGATCCTACGTACCGGGTATATTGTAGAACCTTTGGGTATCGCGCGAGTTGGTGATGACTGGTTTGAGCATGCTGAGAAGCATTGCCCAAGGGTTGTAGCCTATGTCGATGGGATATTAGTAGATTATGCCATTGTCGACACGGGATCATCTATTAACATTATGAGTTCTGAACTGATGGAAAGGTTAGGTCTTGCGATTCAGAAAGATACCTCCACAATTCTCAGAATGGCAGATGACAGTTTGAGACAGCCGGAATGCTGCATTACTAAGGTCCATGTCACTGTTGCAAATGTAGAATGCATGTTGGACTTTAGGGTGATTCGTTTTGCAGGGCGGCCAAGTTACCAAGTATTACTTGGACGACCTTGGATCTTGCAAGCGGATTGCCAAGTGGATATACCCGCTGGTCGATTGATATTCGGCAGAGGTGCCCAGCGTGTGGTGGTTGATGCTTATCCTGAGTCCCCGCAGAGTGAGAGAGCTCCTCTATCTTCTACAAAATTGGAGACATTAGAAGATTTATCTGGCAGTGAGACATCATCGAGTGATGAGTCCAAGGAAGGATCCACCACAGAGGACATCTATCAGATCACTTTGAACGAGCCGATAGAGGCCCAAGATCGTATAAGAGATGCAGATGTTATCGAGCTAGACCTTGGTACGCCTGATGATTGGCGGCCAATCAAATTAGGTTCTATGCTTAGTTCAGCAGAAAGGGAGGACTATGTGGCCTTGATCCAGGAATTTCGGGATATCTTTGCCTGGAGTTATGATGAGTTGAGAGGCATCCCTCCTAGTCTTGCTGTTCATACAATTCCGTTGAAAGAGGGCAGTCGTCCTGTACGGCAGAAAGTAAGGCGTATGCCTTTCGAATTGAGGGACAGGCTGTTTGAAGAGTTACAGAAGCTTCGAAAAGCGGGTTTGATTTTTCCTGTGCAACACACGGAATGGTGTTCGCCAGTTGTGATTAGAAAGAAGAAGAATAATCAAATCCGTTTATGTGTAGACTTTAGGGAGCTGAATAAGCAGACAGTTAAGGACTACTACCCATTGCCATTTATTGACCAGATTTTGGATCAATTAGCGGGTAGGGAGATATATTCGTTTATGGATTGCTTTGCAGAGTATAACCAAATGGCAATTGCAGAAGAGGATAAGTTGAAAACAACTTTCATTACTGTATTTGGTACTTTTGCATACCATGTGGTGGCCTTTGGTTTATGCAATGTGCCTGGTTCGTGGCAACGAACAGCAGATAAGACATTCGGTGACATATCCCCTGAAGAGTTGAAGGTGTTTATTGATGACTTAGGGGCTGCCACCGTGAGACCAAGACAGTTGATCATTTTAAGAAAATGCTTTGAGCGCTGTAGACAATTTTGCATCGCTCTAAACCCACGGAAGTGTGTTTTTGGAGTACCTTATGGGCTATTGCTGGGTCATGTGGTCAGTTCGGTAGGAATTGCGACAGACCCCAAGAAGGTCAAAGTTATAGTTGCCATGGGTCCACCACGCACTCCGAAAGAAGTTCATAGCTTTCTGTCTTCGGTTGGTTACTACCGTAGATTCATTAACGCCTTAGCAGAAAGAACGTTGCCGCTTACAAATTTATTGTCCTTTAGCTGTTCGTTTGAATGGGGTGACCCTTGTAAGGTAGCATTCGAGGATGTGAAACAAGAGCTAGCAAAAGCGCCCGTTTTAAAAGCACCTAAAAGAGGTGAGGTGTTTTATGTATTTTCGGCAGCCACCATGTATAGTATCAGCTGCTGTTTAGCCCAAATTTGGGAAGAGAAGTGGTACCACCCAATTGCTTTTGCCAGCCGGAAGCTGGGGGTATCCGAAATCAATTATACTTACATGGAGAAATTATGTCTAGCGATGGTCTTTGGGACCAAGAAGTTCAGGCATTACATTCTCTATGAGAAAGTCGTGCTTTATACGAAGGCGGAGGGACTTCGACTATTGATGAATAAGCTACAGCCGCCTGACCGTCTAGCGAAGTGGTTAATCACTTTGCAGGAATTTGATTATGAAATCAAGAGTAAGCCACCAAGGTTGCAAGGCATCGTGGAATGTCTAGTGGACTTTGGGGAGCCGAAAGAATCTGTGGCTGAAGGTAGTGACATGGAGATGATATTTAAAATAGATACAGCATCTATTCCCTCCTAGTATGCTGCAATAACGCATTATTTATCAACAGGAGAGGCGGGATCCGAATTATCTCAAGCTGAGAAAAGGAAAATTAAGCAGCAAGCGTCAAAGTTTGCCTTGATCGCAGGTACATTATATCGGCAAGGGGTTGATGATATCTATCGCCGATGTGTGACGCCTGACGAGGTGCCATTCATTTTGGAAGAGTGCCATGATTCTGCTTGCGGTGGCCATTTTGCTGGACGGCTTACAGCACAAAAGGCTTTAAGAGCAGGTTATTGGTGGCCTGCCATCTTCCAGGATGCGTTTGCATATGTTAAGAGATGCGATATTTGCCAACGGCATGATAGTCGAGAGAATAGGAAACGACCACTCACCCCTATCATGGCGATACTTCCATTTGAGAAGTGGGGAATAGACTTTGTGGGTCCTATTACTCCGTCATCGACTACGCAAAAGCGGTACATCATTGTAGCAACTGACTACTTCACAAAGTGGTCAGAAGCACGTGCAACAAGGAAAGATGATGCTAAAGAAACTGCTAGTTTCCTTTTAGAGCAGATAATATGCCGGTTTGGTCCACCGAAAGAATTAGTGTCGGACCGCGGAACTCATTTCCTGAATAAGGTGATCAAAGGTTTGACAGAGTTGTGGAACATCAAGCATAACAAGACAACCCCATATAATCCGCAAGCCAATGGGCAAGTCGAAAGTACCAACAAGCAGCTTGTGGGCATCCTGTCCAAAATTGTGTCGGAAAAGAAACGGGATTGGGATAAAAAGTTATACGTGGCAGTGTGGGCCTATAATACGACCTTCAAACGAGCCACTGGCCATACCCCGTTCAAGTTAGTATATGGGGAGGAGTGTGTCTTGCCTTTAGAGATTGAGCTGCCGACTATTCGGTTTGCCATCAATCATTCTTTGAGTGATGAAGACGCACTTTTTGAGCGCTTGACGACACTGGCTCATTTAGATGAGCTTAAGTTGCAGAGCTTATTGCACCAAGAAGTGGCGAAGCGCCGAATGAAGAAGCTACACGACCTCAAAGCCAAGAAATACACCTTCAAGAAAGGACAGCTTGTTCTGTATTATGACGCACGACGAGAATTATTTCCAGGCAAGCTCGAGCCCAAATGGGATGGGCCCTATAGGATCGTTAGAATAGGAAAGAATAAATCTACAGTGTTATTAGCTGACCTTGAGGGGATAGAATTTAAAAATAAGGTTAATCTTAATAAGATTAAACCTTATTACTTCTGATTGTACTAATGCTATGACTGCCTTGCAGGTCTAGGCAAGATCGATCAAACATCTGCAAGGAAATCGTGATAGAGGTTGATGGGTCGTCTGATCCCTTATTTAGAACACCCATATTTGGAACAGAGGTATCATCAGGGAAAGCTCATTTGGTGGAGCAAAGGATACAAGGTGATTGAGCAAGAAGGCGGGACATTTATTTGGGAAATCAAGGTCTTCTGCCATCACTGCCTACAAATTTTGACGAGCATCCCTGTTGAATTCAATAATGATGGAGGGATGGAGCCTACAGTCCACCCATTGAATATGCTGAATTTCGATTACCATAATTACGCGTAGAGTCCAGGATGGCAGGATATGTAAACCCTTTATGGACGTACACCTTGTACTTTGATGGGGCGTCCAGGGGTGTATGCAAAAAAGAAAGTGTAGGAGTTGTCATCCGAGACCCCCGACGACGCATTGTCATGAAGTTAGCTGCTTATCTCGGGGCGAATTTTACTAATAATATGGCCGAATACAAAGCCCTGATCATGGGTTTGAATATTGCAAAGAAGGGTGGTATCCGCCAGTTGTTGGTGAAAGGGGACTCTCAGTTGGTTTTAAATCAACTCAATGGGATGTACATGGTACGGAACCCCATCCTTTGTATGTACCATCATACTGCCATAGCCCTGCTAGACGAATTTGATAGAGTGTCTTTTCAGCTGATTCCACGGAATTGGAATCAGTTTGCCGATTCATTGGCTAATCTTGCGTATGAAGAAGACCTCTTCTTTAATTGTGGCCCTTGTCCCGATATATCTATTGATGGTGAGACAGGACCTGGTCGTTTGTGGGGTATGCTTTCTGAACATGCCCTTTTTGGCAGACGATGGTTGATTTGGGTAATGTAGAGGGTAAGCGAGACTCATCTGCCTTTATTATCTCGGACCCACAGACTGATTCGACGACATGTGATGCGAACACCTCTTGCGATATACGCAGAAGGGATGGGTCATAATCTACTGCACCTAGTTTAGGGCTACAAGCCCTGTTCCCCTGGGAATAGTATGCTTTGCTGTCTATCATAGTTGTTCCCAGGAGGATGTTATGCATAGTATTGTTTTATTTCATTAGGCCAAGAGGGCCGATGCAGTTTTGTAGTAAAGCGTTTGATTTCATTAGGCCAAGAGGGCCATTTCCCTGTCTAGTGCGGGTGCGTTTAATCGGGTTTTTGTTTTAAGCGTTGTGCTGGACAGGTTTCGTGGTTCGTGGAATTTGGTGGAGCCTGGAGGAGCCTTTGCTGCGATGGAAGCTTCTTGTGGCCAATCCAGGTGATACCTCTCCTTTACGAGTACCTTTCTTTCCTGTTATATGTGTATTTGTACTTGTTGAGGGGATACTTTTTGTTGGGGACCGGCAACCAAGGCATGAAGTCACAGGTTTAGGTTGAGTATGTTTGAGGGAGGTCGGAGTAGTCATTGCCTCCTGTAAGGACATTGTCAGGTATTGAAAGACCTGTTTTAGAAGGAAGTCCTAGTGGCCCTGTCCTGCTAACCTGCTAGGCAGCCGTTCTAGGAGTTCTTGTTAGTAGTGAGGCAGTTCGAGAAGCCTGCTAGAAGATCATAATGATGATGCCAAGAAATCCTGACTGTCCTAAAAGATGAATATCAATACGAAGGTGTGTAAAAAGGGGTTCTAACCCCTATCAAAGAAAAGAAATGAAATGAAAATATATAAGCAGTTGATCATTGCCTTGCGAGGGCTTGGTAGGTCCCTGGGGACGAGTCAGACCCGGGGCCGATACCTTGTCTCCCTAGGGGTGGCTTCTTGCTGGATAAATAATACCAAAACAAGGAAGGTTGGAGCGAAAATAAAAGTGAGCGGTAGAAAAGGATTAAGTGTCGCCTTGCGAGGGCTTGGTAGGTTCTTGGGTGCCGAGGCAGGTCCTGAGACCGATGCCCTGTTCTCCTTGGGTCAGTACGCTCAGCTCCCTCCTTTTTACATGCCCCAGTATGTCAATAAAATAAAAACCCTAAAAGAAGATATGTATTGAAGGAAAATACTCTTTGATCAGGCTATAGGAGTCCTCGCCTTGTAGGAGCTCCTAGTGGTGTTGTCTTTAGTTGGTAAGTAGTTCAGACTACCACTTAGGGCAACCTCTTTGGCAGTTCTTTTTAGTTTGGCTGTGTTGGAGCAGTTGGTTAGTGACTCACTTCGGATCTTCTATTAGATGATGCTAGGCCTACTCCTTGTGGATGTTATGCCTTGGTTCTGCCAGGGGTAGGGAGAGCATTGTGCTGTGCTTTATTGCATATTTGTTTTGTGTCAGTTTGATGCTCCTTTGGGTGTTTTCTGTGCAGATATGTTCATGGATTCGACGGACTGAGTCGTCCTATCCCGTGGTCGCCAATGACTGCAAATTTTAGGCATCGAAACGTGCCTAAAAATAGCGAAAAAATGTGAAAAAGCTGGGAAAAATATTTGATCGCGAAGGCGGCGGCTCGATCCAGGACGATTTTAAGCGTCAAGTGCTTGACGGGCGCCCATGAGACGCTCTGTGAATTTTTGTAATTTTTTCGAGTGCCTATGGTGGTCAGTGAAGATGCCAGGCAGTGCGGGATGCGAAGAGGAAGTCACAGAAATTTTCAGAACGCAGTTCAGAGTTCGCACGCGAGAGTTGGCCCAAAACCGGCCGGCCGGAACCTAATATGGCCAAATATGAAAAGGCATGAAGGAGGGGGGCCATTGGGGGTGCCCTTTGGCTCCCCCCAAAATTTTTTTTCGTATCATCCAAGGTAGTGTCATGGCGGCCGCGCGCAGGAAAAAAACGGCCGCCCCCCCCCCCCCCCCCCCAAATGCAAAATCCAAGATGAGAGAGACAGGAAGAGATGAAGACACAGCCCGACTTCTGATTTCTTTCGCCTCCAATCGCTTGTCTTCACGCACGAAATAGCTGCCCGTGGAAGAAGAGGGGAAACCAGTCTTTCTCTCTCCTCCCTCTCTCTCCTCTTAAGCCTAGTTCGCGTATGCAAGAAGGAGATGGAGAATGCTTGATGGATGACGGCCCGGATGAAGGGGGATCGCTCCAACACCCATGATGAAGATAATTTACTGATTTCGGGCTGAAGGCATGGCTGGAAATCAGTCTCGGTGTGCGCAATTGAAAACCCGCAACCCGAAAAAAAACCGGTAATAAGAATTTTATGAAGAAAATGATGGTTTTTATGCAAAATGCTTTGCCAAAATGTGTTCCTATGGAGTATGATTAGAAGATAAATTTGGTTCTTGCTGTTTTCTTGCTGTTCATAAAAGGAAAAGAAAAAAATCAGAGAAATACGCATTTTATGGTCATAAACATTCAAACAATACACGCAAAAGCATAGAAAAATGGGAAAAATGGGATTTTTTGAGCATATAAATGGGGAAAACCGTCGATACACATCAACTAATATTTCAATTTTGTTGCAAATGAACTAAGGGCCACAGCCCACAAACTGGTTTTCATTTTCAGCAATTTAAAAAATACAAGAAAATGAAGAAAATGGCGGAAAAATGATAAAAAAAACCTTCAAAAAATAGGGGAAAAATACATTTGGGGCTACGAAAAATATAGAAAAATAGGATTTATGTTTGTTGATGTATAGCAAGGCTGGGGCATGAAGTTATGCTTCAGTTCAGCCTTGTTTATATGTTTTAGTGCGTGTTTCCTTCCTTTCTCCACATAAAATGACAAGGAAACCCTAAAAGAAATGAATGCAATGATGCACTATCAAAACGGGGAAGGGTAGAGTTGTGGAAAAAATGGTTAAATGCCGCTGAGCATGAGGAATAATTTGCTGATTTTATATGCATCGCATCTAGGACGGAATAATAATGATAAAAATTAAAACCTAGTAGCACGAAGATCACTTCAGTGCTAGGTGTCGCAGCGACGCACAAAGCGGTTAGAAAGAAAAGCATGAAAGAGATGTTTTGCACTTGCACGCTGCTGGTTTTTTTAAAATGTTTGAGCACTAGGCATCCACCTCTTTGCATGATCATTTAGAGGAAATTAAAAGTATCAGAGTCAGCTCCTGGATACGCATAGCAATTGTTTTCAGTAGCCCTTGACCCACCGTTGAGAGCGTGAGGTTCCTATGCTGTAGGCTAGTCGGGGGATCCTAAAGGGGAAATCAAGTAAGGACAATGGTACGTTCCTGGATACGCTTATTTGGTACCTTGAGCAACGTTTGTGCGAAATGTCTAAATGTTGAGCGACGCATCGAGGGGCCAATCCCCAAGGTGTAGGAGAGTCGCAGAGGGTTGACGGCATTCAGCCGTAGGAGGAACCCCATGTGTATGTGATTCGAGCCTTTTGGCTATGTGAAAGGGACTCCCTCTGAGGAGTAATATTGGGTTAGGATCAGTTGGACTACAACGTATTACAAACGTAATGTGTAGGAAGGCAGAGATTTTGATAGACGCTCCTGGCCGCGAGGCCGAGGGGTTGTCTTGTGCATAGTGACGAGGTCCGGCTAGTGCATGAGCCAGTGCCGGCCCGTTTTTAGGTCCATCAATTTGTGTGCATGTGTGTGTGTGTTGGGGGGGGGGGGGGGGCATGCCTATGTGTGCAAGGTACCAATCTAATCGAAGATGTTTGGTAGTTGCCACCCAAACTTGAGAAAGTTTACGTGTTTAGGTACAAAAGGGATCATTGTTCTACCTCACATCAAACATGGCCTCTTTATATAGCCTTATGTATCCACCTCACATATCATTAGGTATAGGTCTTTATCCTAATGTAAACTAGTGCAAAGGTATTGCATCCCCTTGAGCCAGATTACACAAGACAAACAAACTTCATCCTTAGTTCATGTAGACTCTCATTTTCTTCTATGGTCCTTCCAACCAATACTCTACCACCTCTTTCCCCTAAAACAAAGTCATGTCGATTATTACATTTTCATATCTTGTTATGTAATATTACTCTCACAATTAGAAAGCTAACTTACTTATTGGGGCCACTAATTGTTTGGACCCACTAATCATAGGATGGGGTCATATCCACTCACTTTCCACTAGATGCACCATCAACTTTAGTTATCTAAGCAAAGATGTTACCATATTGCTAGACATGTAAGCATAGCTTTCTTAATTAACCCATACACATGGTTTATTGCATATTATTTAGGCACTAGTTCTATGTTAGCACATCACTCCCAACATCAATGTATATCTTTTTTAGCCCTTCCACAAATTTGGGGGCACTTAAAAAGGAGACATTGAAATGGAATGGTGGTGGTCCATTCATTGTCTCACTATCTAAAAAAACCTTGAAAGTACAAGGCATCAAGTTGTGATTGGGATGTTGTGATTCGAATGTCATATCAAGAAAATGATTAAATTTGCACGTGTAGAAATTCACTGGGAGCTATGATTAGCATAAAGCCTATCCAATCTAGTTTCCCTCCAAGTACCCTTAACAAGATTATTATGCCATGTGTCTTACATATAACTTTGCTACCTCTTTGCCTACCTTATTGAGATTAGGCATATTAGTATCCTTGATACCTATGTATTTGAGTGTGTTTTTTGATAGAAATAGTTGCTTCATCTACTACTCTAGAGACCACTTGTAAATTTTTGTAGATCACATTTTAGTAGTAGTAGCAGATCACTTGTATATGGAAGAAAACTACTTGTTAGTTGTGAAAGAGCACTTGTAAAATTGGTCATGTTGATAGACCACCTTTGCAAGTTGTAAAAGGGGTGACCCTCTTAGAGCTATGATAATCTATTTACCCTGTGAGAGTTCATCCAATAAACTTTAGGTGACCCACATAGAATTTTCCTAGATCTCCATCTAAGTTTCACAATGGGAATCTTGTGGATGGACATGTCTTATTTTTTTTGTAAAATAAAGAAATCCTAGTTCTTGTTTGCGCATTTTATACTATTTATATTCATGGTTTTGTCACATCAAAATACGGTATTGCTATGCTAGTGATTCAAACATTGAAGGTTCCTCCACCAACCTTCACTGAAGGCAAGTTATATGATGAAAACCACACCGTGTGGAGTTTCAAAATTATAACAATGCTTGATTCTTATGATCTTTGGGATATGCTACCAAGAATTGATTCAAATACTCATATCTTGAAAAGTACAAGGAAGGAGATAGTCTATGGACCTAAGGTAGAGTTGGAGTTATTCATGTCCACCATTGAGAAAGTATGCTCCTTGGATGATACTGGTACCTCACGTCACATGACCATGTGTTGTATGCTCTGGAGGTTAAAAGAAATTTGTTACTATTTTCTTTAAATGACCTTAGACATAAAGTGAGATTCACAAAGATAGGTGCAAACATGGTCAATGGTGCGTGCAAGGTTGTTGGTTCTAGTGGAGCTCGAAGAAGATCCTTTTATAGCTTGGTTCTCTATCCTAAATTCAATTATAGATACGCATATTACAACATCAATAGTTATGGATTCATGCTTCAACTTGAATGTTGTATTTCTACAAACATGCACACAGTTGACAATATATGAGTGATGCATGCATATTTGTGATAAAATCTAGCCATGCTTCAACTTGAATGATGAATTTGTATAAGTATTCGCAAGTTTAATGAAATGTACATGATGCATGCATGGTTTTACATTGGAAAAATAAATCCTAAACAAGTACACATGCATGAGTTATGCCTTGTTATACCTATAACCATTATAGAAAATTTATAGATGGCAAGTAATAGCTGTCTTTCTTGCCAGGAAATATCTCAAAATCCATATGTAATCTACATGATTTTGTTTGCATGGTGAAAACGTACATGTAAGCTTCATGATGCTATGCGGCATGATTCTCTTGCCACCCATGTATTGACCACATGTTGTGCACAACTAGGGGATAATCAACAAAATAGCCCAAAGTAAGGGAGTACCCCAAAACTTGAGAAAAACTAAGCCATTTGAATGATTCTAGCTACATGTTTCAAGGGAAAACCAAGTGCATTTGAGAGAACAAGTATCCATTAAGATGACTTATAGACCTAGTGTAGTGGAATTTTCCTAAAGAGGAGGGCTAGAAACCTTACAAACGAGACTAATGGTGTAGTGACACCTCCAGCAAAAACAAGTTGTAAGGTATTATTGTTTTTTTTCACTAGCAAAGACCTTATAAAATGTAAGGAAGTGACTTGAACAACTTTGCTTGGGCACACATGAGAGAGAGAGAGAGAGAGAGAGAGAGAGAGAGAGAGAGAGAGAGAGAGAGAGAGAGAGAGAGAGAGAGAGAGAGAGAGAGAGAGAGAGAGAGAGAGAGAGAGAGAGAGAGAGAGAGAGAGAGAGAGAGAGAGAGAGAGAGAGAGAGAGAGAGAGAGAGAGAGAGAGATGTGGGGACTCCAACAATCACAATGTGTGACTGACCTTTGCTTTATTCAAATGTCATTGCAAGAATAAAGAATTAAGTGATAGTGTTGGGCTCCCACCACTTGTAGTGTACAGGTGTTAGTGTGGGTACTGTCATTGTAACTAATAGATGGGTGGCTAGGCACATCGCTTTTACCCCCAACAACCTCCCACTTAAAAGGTGAATGTGCCCTTGGTGAGGAGAGAACAAGAAAAAGTGACAAAGTACAAATGTACATAAGTATAATAGGATGAGGAGAGATGTTATCTCATCTAATGCCCATCAACTTCGTAAGAAAGGAAAAATGCTTTGTCGAGAGACTTTTAGTGAGTAGATCTACAGGATTTTGGTTAGTTGAGATCTTGGTAAGCTCAATGGGCTTGTCCTTAATGGCCTCTCTAATAAAGTGCTAACGTACCTCAATGTGATTTTTCTTTGCATGGAAGACTAGATTCTTGGCCTAGATTCTTGCCCAACTAAATAGCACTCATAGAATTTGAATGCAATGTAGGGACCTCATAAGTAATGCCAAGGTTTATGCTTATCTAGAGGGCCTCCCTATAAGCCTTAGTGCTTGCAACATACTCTACCTATGTAGTAGATAGGGCCATGCATTTCTACACATTGGACATCCGAGAAACAACACTTCCAACAAAGGTGAAGATATATCTAGAGGTGGAGAAGCATACCTTGCATAATTAGAGTTAGTGTATCCCATGACTCCTGTATCTTAGCCACCATAAAAGATGCACATAGCCTTTGTGCCCTTTAGGTACCTCATGATATCCTTGATGGCATCCCAATGCCATCTGCTAGGTGTAGCCGTATAGTGTGCCACAACTCCCACTACAAATGCTATGTCAGAACGAGTGGCTATCATGGTATACATCAAACTACCCATTGTAAATGGCATGTATCAAACTACCCATTGCGGATGTATAAGGGTTTTAGCCATCTCAGCCTTCTACTCATTAGAGTACGAATAATCGGCTTGACTTACCTTCACATGAGAAGGTAAAGGATAGCCAATAGGCTTAACACCCTACATATGAAATCGCTCAAGGACCTTCTGGATGTACTCCTTCTAGGACAAGTAAAGGAGCCTTGTAAAGTGATCACACGTAATGCGCATCTCAAGAATATGTGAGGCCTATCCCATGTCCTTCATCACAAAGCTCTTCTTGAGCAGATCTTTCAAGGCATCTGGCTGATCATGAGCACTTTGAGCAATTAGAATATCATCCACATAGAGGATCAAAATCATAAGGCTGCCATCACGAGCCTCCTTCATGTATAAATACGGATCCATATCATTGTGGGAATATCCCTATTACCAGGGTCTGCAAAGCCCTTAGGTTACTCCATGTAAATCTTATTATGCAAGTCTCCATGAAGAAAAGCCATCTTGACATCCATCTGGTAAAGATCCAAGTTAAGATGAGCAACCAAAGCCAATATCAAGTGTAGGGTAGTCATCTTCACAACAAGAGAAAAGACTTCACGAGAGCCCACACCATGTTTTAGCTTGAAGCCCTTAGAAATTAACCTAGCCTTGTATCCTGGGTTAGAGCGTCTAGGGGTACTTTTCAACTTGTACACCCACTTGTATGGCAAAGCACGCTTGCCACTAGGCAAAGGAACCAAATCCCACGTATGATTTTCTACAGTGTGAGTCATAGTCTGACGGCACAACCCTCTCCCAAGAGTGACTATCACCTCTATGGATGGCCTCATCATAAGTAAGAGGCTCACGAGCATCTATCACCATAGCATAATCCATAGAGGGCTCAAACCACATAGGCCGCCATCTATCTCTAGTGGACCACCTCAAAATTGGATGTGGGGCTTGTACATCTTATGGAGCATCAAGGACATGGGCCACTAGGGCATCAACTACTACTGCGATAGGCTATCTAGCTGGCTGTACAGTAGTAGGAGGCTCCTCCTAAAATATCGCCTTTTGCATATCTCAATCACATGCTCAGGCTGCTTATGTATTTTCTCCTCATAGAATACAACATCATGGCTATGGATAGCCTTTTGAGCCGACATATCCTATAGGTGATAGCCCATCTCACCTACATCCTCATAACCAAGAAAGATGAATTTCCTTAAGATCCATCTTATTGTGCTTGTGCATGGGTACATGACAGACAACCTCACAGCCAAAGATACAAAAATGACCATATGAGGGAGGTTTTCTAGACCATACCTCCACTGCAACTTGATAGTCAACAACAATACATGGGGACCAACTTATCAAGTGTACGGCAGTAGTAGTGACTGCCTCAACCTAAAAATGTTGTGCTAAGCTTTTTTGGCTAAGCATATTGCAGAATTTCTCCTAAATTGTCCTATTCATGCGCTCATCCATACCATTCTGGGGTGGGGTATATGGGGTGGTCAATTGATGCTTAGTACCCCTTTTGTCACAAAATTGCTCAAAGGCTTTTGAGGCATACTCACCTCCATTATTTGACCTAAGCCATTTTAGCCTATACCTAGATTGGTTTTCAACTAAAGAAAGCCAACACTAAAATGTAGCCAAGACTTTGATTTCTCCTTAATAGAATATGCCGATACCTTATGCGTATAATCATCAATGAAGGTAATAAAATACTTCATGCCAACTAACAACTTGCAAGGCATGGGACCACATACATGTGAATGAAAAAAAGCCAAAGGCTCACACATGCATGTCATACCAAACTTTTTATGTGTATTATGTGTTTGCTTGTCATATAAAAAATGACAACAAGACTCAAAACACTTATAGTCAAAGGATAGAAGATATTGCAAACAAATAAGCATTTTTATTTCTTTTAAGGACATGTGTCCAAGGCGACGATGCCAAAGAGATATATACGGATCTACATCCAGTACCAAAACATAGTCAACTGACCCAGATACAAGAAAGGGTTAGAGAGTATTGGACTTAGCACCACGTACAATGATCAAATTCCCATGCGTAATCTTCCATGATGAATCACCAAAAGAAACTACATAACCTACATCATCCAAAGTACCAACAGAGATAAGACTCTTTGTGAGAGCTCATACATGACATACATCATCAAGAGAAAACATGCTACTTAAAACAAACTGTAGTTGGACATCACCAATACCAATGATCTCTAATGCCAAGTCATTACTCAAATGGTCAAATCCAATGAAACTATGATAAGAGCGGAGCCACTCTCTATGAGGGTCACAATAAAGGAAGCCTTGAAATCTATTAGCCAACATTGAGTATACCCTGACAAAGAATTAATCAATTGTGAAGTATCAAGAGAAGAAGATGAAGAATTAAATCATCATTAAAATTAGTATGTACGACATTAATCTCTTCAATCTTAACTCTGGACTTGCTAGGGACAATGTTGCAATCATAATTTTTGTCATGTACTTTACCCTTGTCCTTTTCCTTGTGCTTGTGTTGGGCATTTTATGGCATTGTGGTTCAATATGTCTTGCTTTTCCATAGTAATGATAAGTCAATAAGGAGTTATAGCCATAGGACATACTACAAGACTATCCATAGGACTAAGAATGAGACTTTTGAGAGTGTCTCCCATGGTGGTCATTATAGCTCCTACCATTATTACCTCTAATTGTCAAAGCATAAGAGGTGTGAGAAGCATCGATATTCTTTCTATTAACCTCTTCATTCAAGAGTGCACCCTCTACATCCTATAACTTTAGCCCATTTTGTAGGTATATGTATACACACAATAGTAGGAAATATATTCCATGATTTAGGCAGTGTAAACAAGAGGTACAAAGGGGGAAGATTACCCTTGAATTCAATCCCTTGCAAAGAAAAATGGTTGAGAATAGATTGAGACTCATTTAAGTGGGTTGACATGGAAGTGCTCTTCTTTAGGCAAAGGTCCATGAGTTGCTTCAACCAATACATCTGAGAAGCGAGGCTCTGCTTGTCATAGACATTGCGAATCTTATCCCATAAGTCCCATGTAGACTGCTCATTAGAGACAACATTATAAAAAAACTACTTAGAGAGGGACAATATGATTGTGGACTTACATAGCTCACCCAATTCAGCCTAATCCTTTGCATCAATATGTTTGGGTTTGACACCCGCATCTTTCAAAGGCTTAACCTGCATTTTTTGCACTAAAACTTACTAGATTTGGGCCTTCCAATAGCTATAGTTTATGCCATCCAACTTTTCAATATTAAAGATAGCATTATTATTGGAACCACAAGCCATACTAAGACTAAGAAAATGCATAAAAGGGAAGAACATGCTACTGTAATAACTTGTTAATTAGCCCCAAAACCACTAGGTTTCGCAAGGGGTACTGTCCAAGTAATAAGTTGTCCATAGACTCAATGCAAAAGACTATTAAATGGAGGTGACTGCTTGCATGAGTAGTGTAGTAAAATTGTAATTACAACATATTGTGAAAGAAGTACAATAGTAAGAGATCAATGCCAAAGAGGGGCAATCACTGAAAGAAGACAAATTGCAACTGTGAGAGGGAATAGTTGCAACTGGCAATGAGTGAATATGTGACTGGCATCGAGAGTTGTCAAAGGATAAATTTGTCAAAGTGAGATATATCCCATACGCATAACCATTATGCATAGACTAGGTTTCGCGGGTAATAGAAGAGACCAACTCAAGGCGCAATGGATTGAGCAATGTAACAAAAGCTCAATACATAGCCAACCAAGATGCATACATCACTAATAATAGTGTGATAGAAATAGGTGTTGGTTCAAAATCAATGTTAGATAAGTCCACTAAGCATCGATTGCATACATAAAACATGACGAGAGCATGTACATGTCACCAAGTCCCACAATCTCACTATAAGACCCTCAAGCTCAACTGCATAATCACATGCTCAATGTAACATCCAAGTGTCAACTCGGCTCAATATATAAAGCCTAATAGCTCCCATTGTGAGAAAAGTCGAATGACATAAGAGAAAACAAGGCTCAAAACATCATGTGGTAGGCATCCATACATCCAAGATCCAAGTGGCATAGATCTAAGAGCATCCGACCCAAGTAACTTGCAGAGCTCTTACAGTAGCATCAAATGTCCCTATATAACAATGAATGATAGCCAAGGTGAAGAGTCAAAGCTCTAGTCTCAACTCAAGAGCATGTAAAGAGCATCACCAAGCATGTAAGATTAATGCTATACCCCAATATAGCATCCAAAGTGCTTGGGAAGCATTTAATGGCAATAGGCATGAAGTTTCTCTAATGAAATAGCATTCAGCCTTGCTTATTATAGTAGTAAAGAAACTATGTTAAAATAAGAAAATAATTGCTCAAATCAGTCTAGGAAGCATCTAACACAATGTCATGACATTCCTCAAGCATTTGGGTACCATATGAGCATTAGTAGACATAAACAAGAGCTCCAAACTCTGAGAGTATACTGTCCCAAATGTTATTACAGAAAAATGCCCACAGTATACAGCCAATGTCAGAGATCTTTTAGCCCAATAGGGGTATCCAAGACCACAATGCTTATGATAGAGAGTTTCCAACAATGCCCAATGATTGCTGAAGTGTCAGAGCAAGCACTGAGCTACCACGTGTGCTGTCCAAACAGCCTGAAGATTAGGTGCAAATCATGTGAGGTGCTATCCTATTGCTAATACATATGCTACCCTCACAACAATGATCTTTAGCAATATCCTAGATTAGGCCTCAAGAGGTCCTGAGGAATGCTGGGGCAATGGATAATCAATACAAACAAGTGGTGAGGTGATTACTACCAATGAAACATGTGAACTATAGGTATTCTTCACAAGTGGAAGCAAGGTAGAGTTGAGCTCCTCAATGCTGGTGCAATGGATCTGATACTAGTTGAAAGGAGTGGGACCTAAAGTGGAAGCATTTAGTGGAAGAAAGAGCTATGGTGGAAGGAGCAATAGCCAGAGAGAGCGACACAAGATGTGGGAACTCCAACACTCACAATGTGTGACTAGCCTTCCCTTTATTCAATTGACACTGAAATAGTAAAGAATGAAGTGACAGTGATGGGCGTTTACCACCTGTAGTATGCATGTGTGCGGGTAACTAATACATAGTGTGGGTACTATTAGTGTAACTAATGCACATGCAGCTAGGCACAAGCACCTTTACCCTCAACATTGTATTTAATAATACTAATGATTTGTATTAATTAGATTAAATTATATATAATAATAATGAAGTAAAGTATATGTATACATACTCTTACACACACATATAAATATAATAAATATAATATATGATATGAAATGTATTATCAATATTGATATATTAATAGTATATATATGTTTACTTATAATATTAATATTAATAATTAATATATATAATCAATTATGTATAATATATCAATTAACATATACAATTATAATTTACATAAAATATTAGTTACATATAATTATGGCAGTGACATTATAATTATAGGCTTGTATTGTGTGTGTATGCATAATATGATTAAATTATTTTAAAATATAATATGTGTATAATGAAATAATTATATACAACATAATTGTATATAATAGAAGACATTAAATGCTAGATACATTGTATATAGTATAATGTATAATATAGCATAATTAGTATAATATCTAATATGATATAAATATATTACATAATTATACTATTTCAACAAGAAGAAATGTTGAGCGTATATGTGAGTGAGTGAGTGTGTGTGTGCATGTGTCTGCGTGTGTAAACATCTACAAAAGGATACCTATGAGACCAAAATGTTACATTTGAAAGTCAAGGAATTTTTGAAAGTCCCAAAATAGTTGTTATCTAATGAAGCCTACGTAGAAGGCCAAATTGGTTGCTAAGGGTTTTAAACATGAGTATAGTGTTGACTTTGAGGAAGTCTTTTCTCCTGTAGTCAAGATGACTACCCTATGTCTGGTACTAGCATTAGTTGCTTAGTTATATTTGGACCTTTATCAGATGGATGCTAAGATGACTTTCTTACATGGGGACTTGTATGAGGAGATTTATATGTAGCAACTTAAGTGATTTAAGGAAAAAGGTAAGGAACACCTAGTGTGTAGATTGAGAAAGAGCCTTTATGGCCTTAAGCATGCACCTAGGCAATGATACCACAAGTTTGATACTTTTATGCATTCACAGGGCTATACATGCAGTGATATGGATGCGTGTTTATACAAAAGAAGGCGCATGATAGCGAGGGGCTTTGTGATAGAGGGAGTGGTCGATGCTTTATAGAACTTTATGGGTATAGACTAATGTGTCTCTCCATGTGCTTGAGCCTAAGTCTACAAGAGGTGTTCTCTATATTAGCATAGATCCAATAAGAGCCCAAGATATCTTTGATCTGGAAAAATCCATTGCCCTTGATAATGACTCGAATCCTTTTCTAAATAGGCAATGGAAGCATCCTTTGATCTCATAATATAATGGGCATCTACATATGTAGTGCTCATTTGTCTCTAGCCCGTCCAAGTTGACAAAGCTAGAAAATCCTATCCTCTAGGGGGAGGGAGTCTCTACCATATCTACTTGTCTTGATTTATAGCTGGTGTGAGGATGATTGGAGCTATTTAGTGGCACATTGTACGCCATGAGATAAGTGGGCAACCATGTATATTGGATGGATAACAAAGCCATTAGGAGATATGTGTAGGAGATGACTCCAATAGAAAGCCATCTTCATCCCCAAATCCTTGGTAGATGTCACCATTGTCTTGGTTGTATGTAGCTAAATTATGTCCATCTAGATGATGTGGTTTAGCTCTTCTTATCTAAGCTTTAGGTGAGGGCAATACAAGCTATACTATAGGGGTGGGAGGTGTAATCTCTCTAGTTTTAACCATGCCTCTGTTCGAGCATAGTAGCACTTACTATCCCCTTATAATGCTGGTTGTCTAGATAATTCTAGTGTGAGCTAGGAACATCTCTAGCTCAGCAAGTTCTAGAGCCTATGTAGGAAATTCAATTTTTTGAAAAGGGCATCTTCCACTATGGATGGTGCTCCCATCCATAGTTACAATCTGAACTACAAATTGCTAGCTGAATAGACTTCAATGACTTCCTAATGGATGTCCTCACTTACGTCATTCATGTAGGCATCTTACCTATCGACATGGACCACTATGCTAGCATGGAGTACAACCTGAACTTCTATACTTGGCTCATGCAAAGGTGAAACACTGTGAGCATGCATTGACTGATCTTAACCCTTCAATCTCTAATCCTAGGAAGGATTCTTCTCATTTCCAAGGGGGGAGGGAGTAAGGTGTGGAACATAAAAACAAACCCTAAACCTCAATCAACATCCAAAAGCAGAAAAGAATGGATAAAAATCAGCTTATGATTGACGAAAAGTGTCATAATTTTTTTGGGGAATGGATGGACTGTTTGAATTCTCTTTCTGTACTTAAGCATTTCAGTTTTCCACAAGCACACAACCATTTTCTATGTGTCTTTCCACAAGAAATTATCTGAAGAGCACTAATGGTGAGTTGTGGCTTCATGACAAGCACCTACAATGGCATGATGAGAGAAAATGAGCAAGTTGCCATTCTTAGAGGAAGAGCAAGCAAAGTATGGCTTCTTAGTGGAGACGGGGGCCTTCAACCAATTCAAATTCAAGCACATCTTAAATTTGGAAGATGTAGCCATGGAAGAGCAGGCCATAAAGCAGATCGTGGATCAATGCAATCTGCATAAATATGTGGAGAAAGTTGGCCAAGCGGTGGACTATAGTAAGTGTGCAGAGTTTCTCTGTACCTTCAATAATAGGAAGCATGGCACCATGACTGTACGGCAAGGATAGGCCACTCGCCAAGTGCAAGTTAAGCTGACCCTGGAGCTAGTGGAGAGAGCGCTGGGCCTAGCCAACAAAGTTGAAAGACGGTCGAAAAGGGATGTGTATAACATCCTAGGAATGGACAAAGTTCTGGTCCACACTAATGATGGCATGATCTTAGTGGATATCCATGACTCAGAAGTCTAGCTACAAGCCAAGATGGTTCATGCCTTGTTTTCCATCCAAAAGTACAACACGCTAATGAGTAAGATCAACGTGCCAATGCTGAAAAGCATTACAACCAAATCTTTAGATGAAGTGAACTTTGAACGGATTCATGCGGAAGTCAATTGAGACCTTAGCAAAGGCATTGGTTACAGGTGGAAGACTCGTAGGTGGAGAGTCCCTGGTCTCCAAGGCAAGAAAGAAGTCATTATCTAAGGCCTCAACCATAGGATTTGGTGGGGTCTTGACTTCCATCATTAGGGAGGCATTGGGGGAAGCACAAGGCAAAGAAGAAGTTGATGAGACACCAAACATCAAGTCACCTCCCTACCATGAGCAGGAACAATCCAGTGAGAGAACTGAGTGACAAAGAAGGAGAACATGAAACACAGCCTATGGAGGGGCCAAAAAGTCCAAGAAGAAAACCCCCCAAGAGAAGGTGGAAGAAGAGAGAAGGAAGGAAGAGAAAGCCGATTTATAGAAGGCACAAAGAGAATCCAAGAAGGATGAGGAAGAAAGAAAAATAAAAGAAAATCCTTAATTGGAAAAGAAGGAGAGCAAAGGAAGAAGAGGACATAGCTCGAGCCACATGCATATCAATAGAGCAGCAGTCCCTGGTAGGAGGAGCTAGTTGCCATCGGTCCACACAAAGAAGAAGGCATGAGAACAAGTGCCCAAGTGCTAGAAATCACACCACCCCCCAGTAACAGAATGCAAGGGCAAGGGCTTGATTGATCCTATTACATCTGTCCTAGTGCCTACCACCCTAGTCTTTGCACCCACCCAAGGCACTTCAACCACATTAGATGCTAGTAATCTTATGGCCTGGGTGCAGTTCTTGGTCAATAAAGAGATATCTTAGGATGCAAGTGGAGGAACCCTAGTGACAGGAATAAAGAGACCGGCAACTGCTGCAGATGTTGAGTCAAGACAAGATCCCAAGAGACATAAGATAGAAGCATCCACAATGGCTATCCCTATAGCACTACCGTCATTCACTAACTATGATGATTATGTCAAAGAACTACTTTCACAGCTAGAGATAGAGAAGGAGGAAAATAAGATCATTGTTGCCAAGTTAGAAGCTAAGGAAGAGACACTAGTGGCCTTCCAGATTGAGAGAACCCACCAAGTGGCCGGCTATCAAAGATAAATAAGTGAGCTAAAGGCAGAGCTTAGGGCTAAGGAAGAGCAAGAGGATGGCTGCCAAAAAAGGCTTGAAGATGAGAATCAGGAGCCGGTGGGATTTCAAAGGGAGTATAAGCTCCTGATCCTGCAACAACACAAAGAACTACAAGGATAGATGAAAAGACTCTAGAATGCCATGGAGGAGTTCGTAGCATGAGAAGAAGAGAGACCCATGAATATAAGAAAAACGTGGAAAATTTGGAGAAGAGGGTAGTTTTAGAACTAGAAGAGCAGAAGAGGCTAGAAAAGAAATCAAGGAGCAAGAGTAGAGAATAATGACCTTAGCTCAAAGACATATTGAAATCTTGGAAGAGATGAAAAGGAGAGTAGATGAATGGGTGGGCAGGAGTGAAAGAAAAGTAAAAGCCCTTGCAGAAGGTGACAAGGTGTTAGTAGAAAGTAGGGTAGAGACCAGGCAAACAAGCTTGGAAGCCCAACAAGGTGCCTTCCTCAATAATATCTTGGATGTCATACAATCAGAAGAGGAGATGGCCATTGAGTCATTAAAGAAAAAGCTGGAGATCGCATGCAGGGCTCTAGGACATGGGTTGCACATCCAACCACAAGCAGCAAGAGCCAGCTTGAGCCTACAGGATCAAAGAAGCTACTTGCTAAGGGTAGGCTTTACAGTCCAATAAGTGGACTCTCTAGGATTCAAGGAAGGAGAGCCACAAGAACACATGCGAGAGGAGGTGCAAATGCCAACCAAAGAAGTAGGGCCAAGCTTTGAAATGGGGCAGCAAGACGAGGATCTAGTCCCATAGCCTCCCTCTCCATGGCCAGAAGTACAGTAGGAGGTAGACACTACTACTGAAAAAGAAAACCAAAAATCAAGAAGAAGAGAATGAATATGAACCAGACATGGAGGAGGCTGAGAGCTCCACCAGTAGTGGCCTCAGAAGCACCCATCCCTTCAAAAGAAGACTGTTTCCCAGTAAATTGGAATGCAGAACTCATAGTATGGAAGTAGAGAGAGAATGGTCGTGAACCCTTCAACATTAATTTCCAATTGCCCACTACATTGAGCAGAGTGCTATCAACCAAGGTGGTGGAAGAGGTGATTAATGTAGGAAGGAGGTTGGGAGATAGGTGGGTTGTTAAAAGAGAGAAGAGTCCTACTTTGTGGGGAACAAAGGCTCCTGACTACTAGCAGAACAAGGTCATGGAAGTGCCCAAAATAGTGAAAGGCTATGAGTGCCAGCCAAGGTGGAGAAGGAGAATCTGGGATGGCAACATGGATGCCTAGATGCCATTTTGCAACACCCTACAATTTGAGAGAAATAACCCTACTTACATTCCATATCCTAGAGGGGTAGGAGTGGACTTCAATCCAGACATCCACGACTGATATGTCTTTCCAAAAATCTATAATGCCAACGCCACTAAGCTCGAGGAAGTGCTCACCTTTTTTTAGCATGACTTATATGCCTTAATTCAACATTTTCTTAACGAGTTTAGTTCTTGCCTAGACCCCGATTTCCTCACAACTTGTAATTACATTAGGCTCCTTAGAGTATTATTAAATAAAGGTCCTACTCTACAAGAATACCACCTCCCGCCGCTATTTTTTGACCTCAACGCCAGCATAGATGGCCCTCTTAGAGGACATGAACGATAGTTGCTTCACTAGCTGTAACCACCCATTTTTGTCTACAACTCCTCTCAACATTTGAATGGGTCTACAAGGATATATGCATGGGAAAAGGTTTCTTATTAACTCCTTTAAACCCCCCAACTTCTCCCTCTCATGACCATGATGACAAAGATTAGTTCCTCACTATAGTTAAAAAAAAAAGACGACAAAAGAAAGAGAAAAGAGAAAAAGAAAAGAAAAGAATAAGAGAATAGAGAAGAAAATCACAAGAAAAAGCAAGAAACTCATGAAGCCATAGTCATTGCACCTAGGGGTCATCAAGTTAGGTGCATCCAATGGCTTTGGTTGGCCAGCTCCATCCCTAATCCGCTAGCCCATTTTGATTCCCCACTTCACACTTAGGGCGCATCAAAGGGTAGGACATACCTAGGGAGGTCACCCTCGCCTACGGTAGACATGTCTCCCTAAGTTGCACCCATCGCACCTCCCTTCCATACAAACTGGGTCCTCAATTGTGGGACAACACCTAGGCTTGCATGTGTTTCGACCCAGCTCCTAGTTCTACTTGCACGAGCACAATGTACCACACGGTAAGGTAGAGACACCCCCTAGGTAATGCACTTTTCTGCTCCTTACACATAAATACAAATGCTACTAACCATTGACATTAGAGGCCCTGCCATCCACTCAACATACCCTTGGCCCTTACTAGTGCAATAATTTGACAAGCTTATCATCCATGACCAATCCCCACAAGACTCCATCATCAACTCACATGACCACCCTTCAAATCACTGAGCCCTCATCAACAAAGACCCACAATCGCCATGGGATTGGCACTCGACTAGGAGGGGGATAATATTAGCCCCGATGTGAGATGGAAAAAAGAAAAGTAAAAAATATGGAATAATGTGAAAAAAGACAACTTAGCAAATGAATAAGAGAGGAAAGGCCAAAAGCACAAAAGGTCAAGTCGAAGGCAAATGCGCATTTTAAAATGCAAAGGTAACACTAAAATTTTGCAAAAGAGCACTAGGCTTTCTCCATTGCAAATGGTAAAATCTAGATAGGCATAGGTGACTGAATAAGGCAACTAGAAGGAAGGAAAAGAGGACCTTGGCAAGATGCCCGGTCTTGTAAAAAGGGGATGGGTGCCCAAGGGATTTAGGGCTTGTATATAAACTCAAAAAGTGAATGAGAAGCTCATTCTTTGGTGTGTGGCCAAAGTAGTTTCTTCTTCTTCCCTCCTTCTTGCTTGTGTGTGCTTGTGTTTGAGAGAGGGTGAGGGATTGAGGTGGAGAAGCTCTCCATCTTCTCCTCTCTTTTTCTCTTCTCTTCTATTCTCTTCTCTTATCTCGTGTGTGGCTATGGAGGATGGAGCTCGAAGGAGGAGGCTCGAGGTTGCTTGAGCTCATATTTAAGATCATGGAGCTACCGGAGTGCTTGAGGGAGGAGGCTACTCATATGGGCATCAAGGTAAGCTCACTCGTAGGATCATAAGTGCATTAGCTAGGTGAGAGATAACCATTAGAGCTCACTTGAAACACTTGAAGCAATAAGCGATCCATGGGTCTTGGTGGTTGAGTGTGAGCTTCCACTACACAAGTTTATAAATATAATCGGATATCTCATCGATATAAAGCCCAAATAGAGTAGGTCAGAGTGGCCATTCGTGTTTCACTCCAATGGTACTAGTGATCTCTTACAACAGTCCTCATGGTGTGTAATAGAGTAAAAGTGCCTAAATGCCTTAGCCAATATTTAGCCTACTAGGGTTAAGTATAAAAGGCTAAGTTGTAACTATCCTAGCATCTTTTTGCCATTTTACAACATTACATGTTTGAGGTCTCAACCTCCCACCATTTAAGAGGGTGCATAGTCTTGGCCACCATAGCTTGGCATGCATACCATGCTGCAACCACTCATCATTTGATTCTCAGTCCACATTAGTAATATTTCTTGGCAATTTATTCTATTTCTTGTATTTCTTCGTGTGGGAATTAGATTCTTTACATTGGTATTAGAGCACATCTTTGATCCAATGGAAAGGTCATTTTCATGGCGAATCTGGTTACAAGTTTAGGCACAATGTAATTGGAGGACAAGAATTAGTCACATGATTTGACGCAGTTAAAATTGTGACTAGATAAGGTCTCTGTAGTAAGTTGTGACGAAATTTGATGGTCTTGAAGAATATCAGAAGAAATAATGGTGGATTCATGGTCATTTTGGTGGTTCATGCTCAATTTTTGGCCATTTTGAAGGATCATGGACTTAACTGAAGCCTAAATAGGGTTTAGAAGAGTTAAACCATGGTTACTTTTTGGAGCAAGCATCTCTTTCCTCTTTCCAAGCTTGTTGTTGAAAACTGCCATGGAGATCTCTTCTTATTTCTCTCTGCCATGGCCATATCTCTTCATGAAACCTTCAAAGAATGATTCTTGATGTCTCAAGCAACCTGTAGACTACCGATTTGCTCAAGCAACATCAATATATTGACCAGCTCGAGCAAGAAGAGGCTTAAATAGTTTGTATTATTTTTCTAGCTCATCTCCTCTTGAAGAATCAACAATCTTCTACACCATTCAAGCTTCTCCTTCATTTGGCTGATCAATGGCAACCCTGACATGAAGTGGTTACCCTCTAATGCTTGATCTTTCACTCTCTTTTAGCCTTGAAGCTTCCTTTACAACCCTAGTTATGGCTAAAAATGGATGGCATGAAGATTTCAACAATTTCTTGATGTTTTCAGCCAATCTTGGTCTCTTTTAGCTTCAAGAAGTGGAAAGCAAGCATCTACAACTAACATTGGGCAAACATTGGAGCTCCCAAGCAAGATTGAACCATTTTCCTCATCATAGATTGGGGCAAGACAGGGCAACCATCAATCTTCATCAAAATTTTCTTCCTTGAGGCTTCAATTCATGGGGCTTTTGTTGTCTACAACCTTGGGATAGTTTAATTGAAGGTATTCCATAAAGATTTGGCTTACATTGAAGAATTTCTTCAAGATTGAAGGCATTTTTAGCCCCTTGTACATGACAATGTCTGAAAATTATCGGAATCTTTGATTTTAACAAGAATTTACATTCTTCAAACCTCAAAGGATCTTCTCCAACAAGCCATTATTGATTCCTATCGAATTAGTGGATTCTCTTGATTGCATTGGAGCAATCTTATTGATCGGGAGCTGGAAATTATATGGGAGCATTCATATTAGACAAAGCTTTCTTGAGACTGGCCTTATGATCTCCAATCTTGGTCCATTAATGGTGATTTATGCTGAATATTGATTGGTTGGATTCATCTACTACTCTTCATCAACATTAAAGAGGTAATTCTATTTCTTTCACCTTAATTTCTCTTTTCATCCAATTGTTAAACTAGTCCTATTGTTCATGAGAGAGATTGAGTGTAATAGAACCTCTTAATTCCCATTGAAGGGCATGTAGAATTCAGCCTAGGACTAATTATGATTGCTTGACGAGTTTCTTTCTTGCCCATTTAAATGTTGATGCTGATTTGATTGCATAAATGTTACTCATTGCCTACTTAACTTGGATTTGTGTTGGATGATTGAAGATTGATGCTATAGGACTAAAATAATCTCAAAATAATGATGAAAATTATAAGTGGGAATATTGTAGTGAGTCATTGCAAAAGGGTAATTCCCTATCCATAGCCCTTTCAATTTAGTCATTTCCCAATACCCACTTGCATTTCACTGAAGAATTCAAAGGCTTTTTCAGTCAATGCATAGCATCATTTTTTGACCAGCCATTAGAATGTACTTGCTATGTTAATTCTTGTGAGGAAAAGTGGATGCTAAGTGAGTTAGGAAGACAAAAGAGAGGTGACTCTCCCTTCCTAATTATGACCTTGAAGGGATGCACAACCCGGCTTGAGGTGGAACTTTGTATACCCCTCTTGTCTCGGAGCCCATGCAATTCTCAAATTTAGGTGCATGTACATTCCCCATTATTAGAGTTTGGCAATAGTACAATAGTGATCAGCCCTATTTAGGGCACCATAGATGGTTGAAGGTTTCATTGTAACAAGATTGGAAGAGGTATAGGGCATCTATTTTTAGGATACCTACAAATGGTGAACAAAGTTTTTATGGATCTTATAGTAGGTACCTACCAATCTACAAGTTATCCTTAAGCCCTACAGGTGTCCCATAATCCTCTTCTAGTTGCTATGATGGTTTACAAGGGGTTTCTCCACTCAAGATATTCCTATAAGGTCAAACACGATACTTACAGGTGGTGGATAGGGTGCACGAAACTTGTGTTCAGACCTGAAGATTCAAATACAAATTTTTTAATCTTGATCCAAATTGAGAATTTGATAGCTCTATTTGAAGAGGGGATCCTAAGCTTTGGGAGCTCAAGTTATTGTTGATTTTTTGACACCAGGTATAGTGAGATAGCATCCAGACAACATACAGGGGAACATTGTTTGACATTGTTCCACCCAAAGTATCCAACCCAAGTCCATATCTTTTGAAATTTGGTATATCTCGATATAATTAGCTTCCCATAAAGCTATTAAGCATTGGGATTGGTGTTATATTTTGAGAGAAATATGGGATTAATTGACAAACTGCCTACTATTACATCACTGTCTCCTGATGCCTAGGAATAAGAAGAAAGATCCCATTATTGAAACATTGAATGATGGTATCAGGGACTTTCAAGAGGATCAAAATTACACAAATGAGACCCATAATGTTGAACAAATAGATGAAGATTTAAGCATTGGGATTGCTTACAACACAAATCAAGGGTGGCATACTTGAAGTGTATGTAGTGAATGATTACCTTTTACTATCAAAAGAGTTGGGACATGTCAATGAAGGACTTTCTAAGGATTTGAAGACTTTAAATGAAGGCTTAATACATATGAATCAAGGTTTGTTGCAAGGGATGGCACAAGTAAACAAGGGAATCTCTGATTTGCAGCAAAGCAACAAATCTTTATTCCAAGAACTCATCTCATCCATAAAGGAAATTGGGAGCAAGCCACAAAGGGAACCTCAAACTATTGAAGATTTCCATGTAATTCCCTTTGTTGGTAATCCTTCCCATCCAAACAAAGAGATTTCTCAGCTAGCTATGCACACTTTTGAAAGGGGAGAACCATATAGAGTGAAGGGCAATAATCACCCTTCACAAATCCATGGCATTCATACCCCAAGGCCTCAGTTTAGTAGCCCAAAAGATAATCGTAGACATGAAGGGGAACAAGACAACACTTGATGGAATAATGATTATCATGGATGTGACCCCTTCTACAAGACTTTTTATAATCATCCCTCAAATGTACAAAAAAGAAAATGCAGTCAACAATCAAGTTTATGAAGGTGGAAGGTATGATGAGAGAAGATAAGCCTATGAAATTCCAAACCAAGAGCATATTTCAAATGGTCAACCCTCATCTCATGGTTTTGGGCCACCTACTTTTAGGCAAAACTCATGGAATAAATATTGATGGAGGCAACATTCTTATGGGTAACTATCTTTCAATGAAAGCCATCTTACAATGAAAAAGGAATATAAGGAAAAGATCAATTCACTAATTTCAAAGGGGATAATGCTTCACCTTCGAAATGGGAAGAGTGGATTAATAAGCTTGAATTGTATTTTACCCTTTATCCTAGAAGTGAAGAAGCCAAGATTTATTTCACGACTCTTCATCTTGAATGTTACACCTTTACTTGGTGACTTTTCATGACAAGATTGGACAAAACTTTGTCACTTGAGAGGAATTCAAGTAAGCAATGATTGATGTCTTTGTTTCTCCTTTGGAAAAAGAAAGACTCCAAAGAAGATGGTATGCATGTGCTCAAAGAGGAATGTCCGTTAGAGACTATCCCAACACCTACTTGAATCTCTCTATTATGTTGAAGGCATTTCAGATTTTGCTAAGTTGAATAAATACATTTTTGGTATTGACCTTGCCCTATCATCGAAGGTAGGATCTCAACAACCAAAAACATTACATGAGGCCATACAATTAGTTGAAAGATACTCATTGAAGTACAAGAGAGTGCACGAAATTTCTAGCAAAGGACTATGGGTAATAATATTTCCAATCAACCTACAACATTTTTAGCCAATCAAGAGACTCTTTTAAGTAAGAAAATAGGGGTTATAATAGTCAAAACATTTATAATAGAAAAGTGCCAACTTTTCCTACTATTTAGGCCTCTAAACAAGGTGGAAATTGTGCACAAAAATAGGGGCAAACTTTCAAAAATGTGGCTGAGACTAGAGGTACTTTTTCAAGAGCTAAAAAAGCTCCTAAACTGTCTCAAAACAGTTGTAACAGCAACTTCCTTCCTCACAATAAGCTTAGATAAATGCATGCAAAAGGATTATGCTTCAAATGTGGGGAGAAGTGATCACAAGATCATAACTTGAAGTGTAAAGCTAAGAACTCAAAAATCAATGTGGTGATCAGTCAAGATGTGGAAGTTGAAGAAGAAGACCAAGAGGGAAATTTACCGCATGTTGATGCATACCGAATGGTTGAAGAGATTCATGGAAGAAGAGCATGCCACTAATGAAGGATTCTATGATCCCATGGATGGATTTCCATTCGATCCGAGTGGAACTCGTGATTCTCATGCTTCTTTGTACCATCTCACATGATGCATGGATCAATTGCAAAGGGGAAAATACACTTAGACTCAAAGGTTTTATTAATGGCAAGGCTGCACATATTTTAATGGATACGGGCAACACTCATAGCTTCATCAACACCAAATCTTTGAACTGACTAAAGTTGCTGCCCATTGATATGGATTATTCCTTGTGGATACAAGTTTCCAATGGTGCATATGAGTCTAGTAAAGAAGTGTGTCCATGTACTTTGATTCAACTATCATCCTCTTGCACAATATAAGTAGACTTGATCACTTTGGATATGGGGCCTATTGACATTGTTATTGGATGTAATTGACAAAAGAAACTTGGAAAATTTACTTTAGACTTGGAGAAAATGCAAATCTAATTTAATTGGCAAGGACATCACATAGAATTGAAAGGCATAGATGTTAGAATAGATCAATTAGGTACATTAAATAAGTCGGTCATCTATGCCTGCAGACATAAAGCACTAATTGGTTATTCCTGGAGAACTAGTTGATTTGGTTAGTCCCACAGGTACTTGAAGACTTGGTCTATGTGACTGTTAAATGCTTGAGCATTGGAAACGGAAGTGATGCAAATGTTTTATGGTTTTTTGGGACTAAAATTAATCCCTGTTGCCAGTGCATTGTCTGTTTTAAATCTAGGAATGTATTTACGACATTCATATATGCTGGTTATATACTGTTTTGTGGTTCTATGCCTATGCACGGCTTGACACATGTACTAGCAGCTATCTATGGAAGTTTGGGACATGTATGACATGTATACCACTCAGTTTTGGGCTTGAAATCATTGCTGGTCACTCACAGAATTACAGTTTTCAGACTGCATATATGTACCCTGGCAGTGAGGTTGCAGGAGTTCAAACTGAAGTAAATACATAGCATTTGCACTGACTGCTTTACTCACAGGTTAAGCCACTTGTTTGTGGGCTATTTTGGTTTGTCAGTGGGCTGAAATACCCTGGTTTTTACTGCAGTTAATTGCAGAAAACTGTCATAAACAGTTTTGGGCTGAAGTTGAACTGTTAAGAAGATCTTGGTTTGCAGGTAGTCACGCAAGGTTTGCAACATGGCAAATGCTGATAGAACTGATAATGTAACCCAGATTGTGGGAGAAAAGCTTGATAGCAACAATTATGCAATATGGAAGTTCCGCATGGAGAACTTTCTTATAGGCAAAGGATACTGGGACTTAGTGACATGTGTTGAGGCTGAACCTGAAGTTCCAGAAAGGAATCCTACAGCTGATCAAAGACGAGTGCATCGAGCTTGGACGGAAAGAGCTCGCAAGGTTTTACATTGGTTGTCATTATGTATCTCGGATGCTATGGTGATGCAGATCATGAACTGTAAATTCCCAGCAAGATGCATGGAATATATTGGTCAAATACTATGGCACAACCACAAGTACAAGGAAGATACAATTGAAGCAGAAATTCAATAACATGGAGAGGAAGAACAGATCCATACAAGATTATGTCACAGAGGTTAAGACCATAGTAGATCAGCTGGCATCTGTTGGTTCACAGGTTGAAGATGAGGATATGGTTGCAGTGACCTTAAATGGTTTGGTCCTGAGTACAAGTCTTTTGACACTTCAATGTCTGTGCGGGCTGAGATGCCTGACTTTAATGAGCTGGTTGCATTATTGGTTCATGAAGAGGTGAAGCTTGGCTTAGCTACAGGGTCAAGCAGTTCAAAGAATAAGGATGCAGTTTTTTACTCGAATCAGCGTGGTCGTGGTAGACGTGGTAGAGGCTATGGATGTGGCAGAGGAGGCCAGTAGAATGCATTCTATAGTAATAGAAATCAGCCGTCATCAAATGCAAGAGGTGGTGGAAATTTTCGAGGCAGGGGGAGATCTAACTCCCGTGGCAGAGGCTCATTGCAGCAGCAGCGTCAGTTAGACAATCCAAATAAAGATAAGGATTGTCACTACTGCGAAAAGTATGGGCATATTGCAAAGGACTGCTAGAAGAAGCAGGGAAACCAGAAGGGCAAGCAGCATGGACATTATGCTACGTCCAGTCAGGCAGATGACTCTGGTGATAGACTGTTTGCCATGCAATATATCAAAGATAAGGCTGCTGAAAAATCATCTGATGATGCAGTGTGGTACATTGACTCGGGGCGTCGTATCACATGACCCCTCACGGTGATTGGTTCACAGATATGGTGGTTGAAAAGCATGGCTATGTATGCATAGATGATGACACGCAGCATAGCATTGAGCATAAAGGCAAAGTGCCTCTTGTGGTCCATAATGGTAGAAAGAAAAATTTGCATGGTGTATTGCATGTCCCTTCAATTACAAAGAACTTGTTATCTGTCGGTCAGATGATGGAGCAGAACTTGCAGGTTAGATTCAATAAGCATGGTTGCTTTATTGAAGAGTTTGGCAATGGCTGCAAGTTGATAGCTTGTGGTCACAGGAATGGCAGAATGTTTACTCTTGATGCTTCTTTGCCAGAGCTGAATTCAACTATGTTTGCCCATGGTTCTGGCACTGTTAGGGATTTGGAAATATGGCACAAGAGAGTGGGGCATGTCAATTTGCAAAGGCTGCAAATTATGCAAAAGAAACAGCTGGTTACAGGTTTACCGAAGTTCCAATATTCAGATATTGGTCATGTATGCGAGGCTTGCCAGTTCGGTAAGCAGTCACAATTGTCGTTTGTCAGGCATGTAAGACAAAGTACACGTCCATTGCAGTTAGTGCACTCTGATGTTTGGGGGCCAGCTCATAATGGATCTATGGGAGGTTCCAGATATTATGTATCTTTCATTGACGACTATAGTCGCTATACTTGGCTCTACATATTGAAAACAAAAGATGAGGTCTTTGCTGTTTTTCAGCAATTTAAAGCACAGGTTGAGAAGGAGTTTGAATGCTACATCTCTTGCTTGAGATCTGATAGTGGTGGGGAGTATGTATCAAATGAATTTGATGATTTCTTGGCTGAAAATGGCATTCGTAGGCAGCTCACCTGCAGCTACACTCCACAGCAGAACGGAGTGGCTGAAAGGAAAAATAGGGTTTTGATGGAAGTTGCTAGGGCCATGATGAATGAAAAGCATATGCCGCTTTACTATTGGGCAGAGGTTGTTATGACAGCCATATACATTCTGAACAGGACTCCCACTGCAGGTATTCATGAGATGACACCGTTTGAGAAGTTGTATGGCTATAAGTCGGATGTAAGTCACATGAAAGTCTTTGGCTGTCTTGCTTATGTGCATATTCCAGATGAGAAAAGGAAAAAGCTGGATCCCAAAGTGCATAAGTGTGTTTTCATTGGATATTCGTAGGAGAAGAAGGCATACAAATGCTATGATCCCTCTACCAGGGAGACTTTGGTAAGCAGGGATGTTATCTTTGATGAGATGGGCTTTTGGTATGTATCACCAGTTGCAGTGCCAGCGGATATGCCTTTCACTCATGCCTCTACAGTTGATTTACAGTAGAGCACTGCTATGACATGACCTTGTAGTCAGACAGTATCCCCATGGACATGGAGATTGAGGAGCTCACCGTCCATTGACACCAGTATGCCAGTGAGGGGGAGACATGATGTCTTGGACAGCAAAGGAAAAGAGAAAGTTATCGAGGATGCATCTGGTATGATGACACCTGGCAGAATGACTTCTGGCTATGAGTCTGGTGATACTCTAGACAGGGAACTTGGTATTCCAACTGTCTATACGCCTGGCACAAGGCAGAGCAGGTATATTCCGCCTCATGAGAGAGGGGAATCGAGTAGTGCACCACAGCTTAGATGCTCGCAGAGGGTTAGATACCTTGTTGACAGGTTGACATACAGTGGCTGCTCTACAAAGCATTATGCTTACATGACAAAAGTGATGGAGGTCAAAGAACCAGGTACATATGCTGAAGCAGTGAAAGATGAGAATTGGTGTGTAGCCATGGATGAAGAAATGAATGCCTTGGCTAAAAATAAAACACGGGATTTAGTGCCACTGCCTAAAGGGAAAAAGACCATTGGCTGCAAATGGGTCTATAAAATCAAATGCAAGTCAGATGGCAGTGTGGAGAGATACAAAGCCAGGCTGGTCACAAAGGGGTATGCCCAACAGTATGGACTTGATTATGAGGAAACATTCAGCCCTGTTGCCAAGATGGCAACCATACACACTGTGATTGCCTTGGCTACTGCTAAAGGATGGAAATTGCAGTAGATGGACATTAAGAATGCATTTCTTAATGGTGACCTAGCAGAGGATGCCTATATGGTTCAACCGGAAGGGTATGCTCACCCTGATTTTCAGCATTATGTATGCAGGCTGAAAAATGCATTGTACAGGCTGAAACAACCTCCGAGAGCTTGGCATGCTAGGATCAGTAACTACTTGCAGAGATTGGGTTTTGCTATTGGCAAGGCTGATCACAGCCTATTTACAAAGAAGACTGACAGTGGCTTGGTAGTGCTGGTCATATATATTGATGATTTGATAATCACTGGTGATGATGACTTGGGCATACAACATGTAATGAAGATGCTGAAATCTAAATTTGACATGAAAAACCTAGGAGAACTGAAGTATTTCTTGGGCATTGAGGTAGTTATTGTTGACAATGGGTTATGGCTGATGCAAAAGCACTATGCCATGGAGATGCTGAAGAAGTATGGCATGGCTAAATGTAAACCATTGAATATACCTCTTGATTAGAATGTCAAGCTGGACATGAACACTGGGGGGCTGAAGTAGAGGATGTGACTATGTACAGGCAGATGGTTGGCAGCTTGATTTACTTGACCATCACTAGGCCCGACTTGAGCTATGCTGTAGGGCTCATAAGCCAGTTTATGCAGAAGCCTAGAAAGCCGCACTTGGATGCAGTTAGACGTATTATGAGATATGTTAAATCCACTGTAGAGTATGGGCTGTTCTATGTCAGAGATAAGCCCTTGATATTGACTTGATACACGGATGCAGATTGGGTAGGTTGCTCATATGACCGTAGATCTATGAGTGGATATGCATTTGGATTTGGTAGTGGCATGATTGGCTGGAGCAGCAAGAAGCAGCCTATGATTGCTTTGTCGAGTACTGAGGCAGAGTACAGGGGTGCTACATTGGCAGCATGGCTGCTCAAGCTTATGGCTGATTTGGACATATAGATAGATGCTCCAGTGAAGTTACTATGTGATAATCTGAGTAGTGTACTCCTGGCTATGAATCTAGTCTATCATGCCAGGACGAAACACATAGAGGTACACTACCATTTCATCAGAGAGATGGTTCTTGCAGGACGAGTTGATCTTATGCATGTAAAAACAGATGAACAGGTAGTGGATATCTTTACCAAGTCCTTGGGTAAAGATAAGTTTTGTGGTTTTAGACAGCTGCTTGGAGTATAGATGCTATCTTGAGCTTGAGGGGGAGTGTTAGAATATCAAGGTCTTTCATGTGTGTTTGACCAACATGAGTTGGACATAGCTAGTCTGGCTAGATCAGTTAGGTACATTAAATAAGTCGGTTCTACTTCTAGTGTGAATGGTCTTTATGACCTTAGGTTGTATATGCACTAAAGTGTGTGTGGAATGAATTATGAGTAGAATGTAGAGAGGAAGCATGTTGCTTCACTCTGAGTTGCTCTCTTTTCTGCATCCATGAAAGCTAACAATAGACCATAAACATATAGAACTTATCTCCATGAAGAAATTGTGAAAGGAAATCAATGCCAAATCATGTATCTTCACTCTTTTGCTTGTGAAAGTAGATGAAGAGCAATCATCAAATCGGCCATCGTTTTCCACAAAGAAAAGGGATCCAAGATTGGAAGAGCTATTGGAGGAATGCCACCATCATCTTTACCTCTAAAGAGAGAGGTCGACCATCCTATTAATTTGTTGCCCAACACAAAGCCCATCAACAAACCTCCCTATCGCTTTATCTAAGTTTGAAAGGGAAGAAGTGGAGCAACAAGTCAAAGAATTACTGCAAATGGGTTTAACTTAGCAAAGTCAATCACCATTTGCCTCTCCCATACTCTTAGTCAAGAAGAAGGATGGATCATTTCGCATGTGTATCGATTATTAAGATTTGAACAAGTCAATGGTCAAGAATAGGTATCCTGTTTTCTGAATTGATAATCTTTTGGATGAGCTTGAAGATGCAAAGTTCTTCACCAAAATAGATCTTCGATCAGGTTATCATCAAATTCGAATGAAGGGAGGAGATGAGTTCAAAACACCTTTTAGGACTGAAAGAAGGTTATACCACTTCTTGGTTATGCCATTTGGACTTTTCAATGCACCCACTACTTTTCAAGTCCTCATGAATAAAATATTACGTCCCTTTTTATTCAAAACAATCATTGTTTTCTTTGATGATATCCTTATCTATAGCAAATCCAAGGATAAGTATTTGAAGCATATACGAGAGGTCTTTGACACATTATGAAGACACACACTCTTTGCTAAATTGGTGAAGTGTTCTTTCATGAAAGATGAAGTTGAATACTTAGGTCATGTTGTGGAAGAGCAAGGCATTAGAGTGGATCCCAACAAGGTAAAATGTGTTAAAGAATGGGCTACTCCTACGAATGCAACCTCTTTGAGAGGATTCCTTGGGTTATCATCCTTATATAGGAGGTTCATCAAGAATTATGCTCATGTGGCGGCTCCATTGATGGATAGAATAAAAAAGAAGGCTTTCTTTTGGGACTCCATCTCCGATCAAAGTTTCAATGAGCTGAAATCTCTCTTAATTTCAACACCTATCCTTGTATGCCCAGATTTCTCTAAGGAGTTTATCATATGTGCGGATGCTAGTGGAATAGGAATTAGGGCTGTTTTATGTCAATACCATGGATTCATCTCTTATGAGAGCCAAAAGCTTGATGATAAGGAGCGTCAATTACATGCTTATGAGCAAGAGATATGATAAGAAGCGTCAATTACTCTTTAACGATATGACTTTGAGATATCTTATATGGCTGGAAAGACAATGTGGTGGTAGATGCCTAATCAAGAATGTGGGCATGTTCTATCTCTACCATTTCAGCTGTGCATAAGGATTGGACCCATGACATTCAAGAAGAGTATTTGCTTGATAAGCAAGTATCCAAAATGATGAAGGATAGCAAGGCAAAGGAGAAGAGTATCCAAATTATAAATGGCATAATGGTCTTTTATGGTATCAAGGACGGGTTTTCTTGACTTCTCAATCATCTTTCAAAGACCGCATTTTGCAAGAGATACGCTCTTCACCTTTAGCGGGACATCATGGTTTGTTCAAAACATTTGATAATATTTATGAGAGATTTTATTGGAAAGGGATTTGGAGAGATGTTAAAGACTATGTTATGAGTTGTCTTATTTGTAAGAAAGCAATCAACCATGGAATGAAATCTAACTGAAATTGAAAATTAACTAAGCTACAATAAAGAATTAACAAATCTATTGCACCAAGACATCCTCATCATGTATTAATGGTTGGGGATTCAAGAATACATGACGGCCATGGCTGAGTGCTTCATAGGCTAAGAAGAAGCTAACTCCAAGAAGATGGTAAAGCCAAGATTATTGAATGATCAAAAGATGTCTTGCCTTTGGCCTCTAATCCCTTTTATTCTAACCCTCTTTCCAAACTTAAGGGCTGTTCACACATGTATACATAGGCTAGGGCTGAATTTACAAAGGCTGGAATTAATCCAAGGTGTAAATATTAATGTTGTATTTTCCTTCATGACAAACCATCCCGTCCTGAAGATGGTTTTGTCCTCAAAACCAAGAAGTAATGGACTAAATCCAAGTCAAGGATGATAGTAATCATGCCCATTCATCTTCCAAGTGATAAGAAAGCACTGTCCATGAAAAGAAGACCTTTTTGCATGCCAAACTGTGAGAAAACTGGCTGCTGTCCAAACAGGGCTGATTCACTAAAACTGCCATAACTTTTGATATATTGGTCCAAATGAGGCGTATGAGGTGTAGAAACGAAGTATACACTCCCAAGCATCACCCCATAACATCAAAATCAAATTTTGATGAAGTCAAGACAGTTTTATTGTCTGCAGAAATTTCATACAGCAAGCTGTCTCTGCACAGTCACTGCATATTGCATCATATATCATCCTGTAATAACCAAGGAAAGTTACTGACATAAGTGGATGGTTGCCAAGAAGACTCTTCAATGGGCAAATTCTTCCACTTAATGAGATACTCAATGAGAGTACGATTTCTGAGAACTTTCTCTCTCTTTCCAATAATGCTTTCAGGTTCATATATGATCAGTCCTGCCTCATCCAATGGTGGTAACTCTTCCAATACTTGCACATCGGGCCCAACATACTTCTTCAGCTATGAAACATGGAATACATCATGTATTCTAGTAGAAGATGGTAGCTGAAGTTTATAAGCAAGCTCTCCAATTTTGTCCAAGATCAAGTATGGCCCATAAAACCTATGAGCAAGCTTATTATTCCCACCCTTTAATGAAGCATAATGCGTCTTGGGCACTTTGAGAAATACCCAATCTCCAACGTTGAAGTCTAAATGTCTTCTTTTCTCATCTGCATAGACCTTCATTACCAAACATGGCCGATTCACTAAAACTGCCATAACTTTTGATATATTGGTCTAAATGAGGCGTATGAGGTGTAGAAACGAAGTATACACTCCCAAGCATCACCCCATAACATCAAAATCAAATTTTGATGAAGTCAGGACAGTTTTATTGTCTGCAGAAATTTCATACAGCAAGCTGTCTCTGCATAGTCACTGCATACTGCATCATATATCATCCTGTAATAACCAAGGAAAGTTACTGACATAAGTGGATGGTTGCCAAGAAGACTCTTCAATGGGCAAATTCTTCCCCATAAAGAGCTTCAAACGGAGACATCCCAATGCTCATGTGGTGCGTGTTATTATAGCAAAATTCAGCAAGGTGGATCCAATGATCCCATGAAGCTTGTGTGTCATGACAATAATGCCTAAGGTACACTTCCACCCAATGATTGACTCTCTCCGTTTGCCCATCAGTCTGAGGGTGATAGGCCGTGCTAAGAGTGAGGAAAGTACCCATAGATGAGAATAGACTTTTCCAGAAGTTGCCCATAAACTTCGAATCACGGTCTGATACTATTCTCATAGGCATACCATGTAGTTTGAATACACCTTCCATAAATTGCTCGGCGACTTGCCTTGCTGAAAATTGGACTTTAGTTGGGATAAAGTGGGCTAATTTGGTCAATCTATCAACTACCATATAGATACTGTTCCATCCATGACTGATAGTAGGCAATCCCGTTATGAAATCCATGGAAATATCTATCCATTTGCCCGTAGGTATGGGTAAAGGCTGAAGTAAGCCGGTTGGTAATAGAGTGGAATCCTTATTTTGCTGACACTCCAAGCACTGAAATACATACTCTTTAACATCTTTCCATAGACCTTTCCAATAGAAGCTTTGATGAACTCTATCAAACGTCTTGAAAAGGCCCAAATGACCAGCCATTGGCGATGAATGCATCTCTTGAAGCACCTTCAGCTTGAATTTACTGCTGGGAATCAAGTACACTTTACCCTTAAACCATAAGAGGCCATTATGCACTTTAAAATTAGGAAATTCAGCATCACACCCTTGCTGTAATTTCTGTAAAATATGGGCAGCATGCTCATCAAGCACATATTCCTCTTGAATGTCTTCAATCCAATCCTTATAGATGGTAGACACAGTAGATAGACTGCATGCCCACATTCTTGATAACGCATCAGCCACCACATTATCCTTGCCAGCCATGTATGATATTTCAAAATCATATGATTGCAAAGTGGCCAAGCATCTCTTTTGCTTGGGAGAAAGATTGGGCTACGAGAGAAAATATCTCAAGACCCTATGATCACTTTTGACTTTGAAGTGTGTCCCATAGAGGTAGTGGTGCCATTTCTTGATTGCATGTAAGATAGTAAGCATCTCCTGCTCATAAACATGCATCTCTCTCTCTTTGTCATCAAATTTTCTGCTCTCAAATGCAATGACGCCATGCTCCTGTACCAAAACTGCTCCCAAACCTCTACCACTGGCATCTGCATAAATGGTAAAAGTCTTGGAGAAGTCAGGGAAAACTAGTATAGGTGCTGAAACAAGCAATTGCTTCAGCTCATTAAAGCTCTTGTCAGCGATCTCATCCCAGAAGAAGGCCTCCTTTTTCAGCCGATCGGTAAGAGGAGCTGCAACATGAGCATAGTTCTTCATAAACGGTCGGTAAAAGGATGACAAACCAAGGAAACCTCTTAATGAAGTGGCATTGGTTGGCGTAGGCCATTCTTTGACGCACTGAACCTTCTTAGGATTCACTTTGATTCCATCTTCTCCCAATATATGACCCAAGTACTCAACTTCCTTTGTCATAAAAGAGCATTTAGTGGCCTTGGCAAATAGTTTGTGTATCCTCAATATGTCAAAGACCTCTTTTACATGCTGCAAATGGTCTTCTTTATTCTTGCTATAGATCAAAATGTCATCAAAGAATACCAAAACTGTTTTAAAGAGCAATGGCTGAAGTATCTTATTCATGAGAGACTGGAATGTGGCTGGAGCATTTGATAACCCAAAAGGCATAACCATAAACTGATAAAGACCCCTCTCCGTCCTGAAGGCTGTTTTAAATTCATCCCCTTCCTTCATGCGTATTTGATGATATCCCGATCTCAAGTCAATTTTGGAGAACACCTTGGCATCCTTCAATTCATCTAAGAGATCATCTATTCTAGGTATTGGATACCTATTCTTGATAGTGACCTTGTTGAGATCGCGGTAATCAATGCACATTTGAAAGGAGCCATCTTTCTTCTTCACAAGAAGGACTGGAGAAGCAAAAGGTGATTGGCTTGCCTTAATGAGACCCATTTCCAAAAGCTCTTTGACTTGGCGTTCTACCTCTTCTCTTTCCACTTTGGAGAGGTGAAATGGTGGTTTGTTGATGGGCTTTGTATTGGGCAGCAAGTCAATGGGATGATCCACTTCTCTTTTGGGAGGAAGAGAGGTAGGTGGCTGAAAAATATCATCATATTCTTTCAGCAATTTACAAAGACATGGGTCCATATTGTTGGTAGGAGAAGAGGGCTGATCCTCTTCAATCTTGGAAAGAAGAATGGTGAACATACATGCCTTTGCATTTATCTCTTTCTTAACCTTCTTGGGGCTGATCATCTCCATTCTTTTTTTTTCAACTCCATGTAGTGTTACTTGTTGTCCACACCATTTAAACTCCATTTCCATGTTGTTGAGATCCATGGTAAATCTGCCCAAAGATTTCAGCCAATTGCAGCCAAGTATTATATCAATGGGACCCATTTCTAATGCAATTAGGCTCACCGATGTAGTGCACAATGGGGAAAGGGTGATAGGTACATTTGGACATCATTGATTGCTCTTCTCAAAATTTCCATTTGCCACTTGGATTTTGAGTGATGTAGGCATTTCATGCGTATTCAATTTCAGCCCATTGAGTGACTTAGCATTAATGAAGCTATGTGTACTTCCCATATCAATGAGTATATGAGCGGTCCTTCCCTTGATTTGACCTTTAAGGCGTAGGGTATTATCCCCTCTTGAACCACTCCATGCATCACTTGATATGGCACATAGCGATGGATGTAAATCAGTCCATGAATCATCCAAATAATGACCGCCCGGGTCGAAAGGAAACCCATCCATCGGATCATAGAACTCATCATGGACATTCTCTTCATTTTCATGCGCCTCTTCTTGAGTTGTTGTGACATCGAGCTGAGCCAAGCTTCCTTCAATAGATTCAACATCAGAATCATCCTCGATGATCATGCTAATCTTCATATTTTTGGCCTTGCATTTGGACTTATGATCGGGTGACCATTTTTCTCCACATTTGAAGCATAGTCCTTTAGCATACATATCTTTGAGCTTGTCATTCGATACATGTTTGCCTTGAGTAGGGGCTGAAGTTTTGGCACTTATATTAGTTCTCTTTCCATCAAATCTATTTTCAGCACTAGGTCTGAAATTACTGCTTTGTTTTGACCCAAAAACAGTAGGAAAAGTGGGTATCTTGCTGTAGGTATTGCTGAAAGTATTTGATGGCTTCCCAATATGCTGAAAATCAGTTTTAGCATGCCCATAATGGCCTGACGTCCTTGGGAACTGCGTAGGCTGAAAAGAATGCCCTGTTTTTGGCTGAAAACCCTTGTATTTCTACCCATAACGTTCAGCCAATTGAATGGCAGCTTGTAGGGATGTAGGATTCATGGCTCCAACTTCGGAAGAAAGAATAGGTTCCAAACCAAATATGTATTTATTCAACTTGGCACTATCGGAGACCCCATGAATATACATCGAAAGGTTCAAAAACTGATTTGAGTACTCTCTAACCGAGAGACCACGTTGCTCAAGTGCATACCACTTCTTCTCTAACCGCTCTTTTTCAATAGGGGAAACAAAGACTTCAATCATAGCATTTTTCAATGCATCCCAAGACAAGAAGTCATGTCCCATCCTCGCCACATATCTCCACCAAGTGTGAGCATAGCCTTCTAGATGAAGGGCTGCAAATTTTACTTTGGCATTCTCGGGCCTTGGGTAAAGGGAAAAATACATCTCTAACTTGTCAAACCACTCCTCCAACTCCGTGGGTGAAGGGTTCTCTCCCTTGAAGTTTGAGATAATTATTTTATCCTTGTACTCTCTCTCGTATTGAGGAGGTTGTCCATTATGGTGCTGCTGCCCACTATGGTGTTGTGGCCCAAAAGAATTGCCAAAAGATCCTTGCCTAGGATATTCATTATTTCCATGCCCTTGTGCATAAGGAGTTTGCTGTCCATAATGCATACCATGACTTTGTGGCTGGAAATAATGTCCTTGAGGCTGAAAGTATGTGTTGCTCACATTGGGAGGTTGTCCATGGTACCCTTGAGGTTGTCCATGCATAGGTGAGTTGAAAGGTGGTTGCTGCCCATTATTTTGCTGATTCCAACCATGATTTGACATGGGACTTGGCCTATTGGGCTGCACTTGAGTAGAGAAATTATGTTGTGGCTGTCCATAAGCATTTGGGGCTGAATTCACATGTCCATGTGGCTGCCCATAAGAGTTTGGGGCTGAATTAACATGCCCTTGCTCATAGCCACCAACATTTGCTTGAGGGTAAAATTGCTTGTAGAAAGAGTTTCACCCATGGATGTCTTCATCATGCTTTGAGTTTGTTTGCACTCTCTCTTGAGGATCTTGCCCATGTGGCTGAAAGTGACCCTTTTGTTGATGGAATTGTGGCTGAAGTGAAGTGGGCTGAAAAAAATCCTTAGCTTTAGATGACTCTCCAACTTCAAATTGACCTACCACCTTAGGAGTAGGTGGTTTAGGTGGTTCTTCAGCCATATGAGGATGTGGGACATTAAGACCAGCTGTAGGCAACATTTTCTCACCAAGAAGTGCTACAAGCTTGTCAATACCCAACCTCATACCCTCGAAGCCTGATTTCATATCCTTTATGTCATTTGACAATTGTTGAAAACTGTTTGAATTCATTGAGATATGAGACATCTCTATGGGTTGATTGGTAGGGGAGTGGGTGGAACTTGCATCGACCTCTTCGTTCTCATAATGCATTCGGTAAATGGCATCTTGAGAAGTGTCATGTTCACCCCTTTCCTGTTGATGCTCACCCCTTTCCTGTTGATATTCCTTCAATTCTTCATTGATAGTATCCAAAACAGGGTCTCTCTTCTTATTCCTAGCCATGGGTTGATTTCTGTCCCGAATTTCCTGTAGTAGAAAAACTTGATTATCTTCACTTCTAGAGATCCAAATTACGAGATCTTTGACTCTGTTCAAAGCTTGAAGAGTCCTCTATCCAATGAGCTATCAACTGCAGAAAATGGACGAGTACAAAAATTTCTGTAAGGGATTTTCTGTTGCTGTCTGAAAATTCCTGCAGGCAGTGAATACCCTGTTCTAGTCAATTAATGACTTGTACCATCAATACCAAGCATGTACCAACTTCATAAACCTGTAGGAGAGTCTCATACATCTGCCCATATCTGTCCCAAACTTTAATGCTGTACCATAGTGTCTTTACCATAGGATGCATACATTTTACTGCAGCCATATGTCTTCATACATTTGCCAATATCTCAAGAACTCACTGCCCATAAACTCATGCTGTAGGCTGATTTCAAGTGCCTTTGAGATTTGTACCTGCACCTAAACTTGAAAATGCGTGGGATCCGAGACCCGAGAGGTTTGCAAAGTTCCCTCTCGAGCTGGGTTGCGCTCCCCTTCAGGGTCCTCGTCGGTAGGGGAGGGTCACCTCTCTTTTGTCCTACCAACTCGCCCGGCATCCACTTTTCCTCGTGGGCATGTACATGGCAAGTGAATTCTAGCTCTAAAAATCAGTATGATATGCATGGAATAGGAAGGAAATACAATTGCCTTTCATTTTCCCTTTCATGGTATACAAGATTGGAATTGAAAAGGCTGAAATGTAAATGAGAAATGGAGAGGTACTTACCTCAGCAGTGACTCACTGCTTACAAAGCTTTTCTCACTTACCAATTGGGTAATGATTTTCTTATGATCAAGAGGCAAAATAGGCAATCAATTTCATGTCAGGGTTAGGCAATAAAGATTGAGTAATGAAGATCAAGAAATTACTGATTTCAGTGAATGAAAGTAGATGGGTAATGCTCATTCATTATGGAAGAGTTTGAGACATTTAGAGATGGCCATTTCAGTAAATTGAAGAGGTTTAGTAAAGACAATGACTGACATAACCTATAGGCTTCATGTAATGCATTAGGATATGAATGAAAGCTTCATTAATCCTCTTATTTCTCTTCAACAATTGGAAATGAGATCAGCAATTGGATATAAAGAGAAATTAAGAGTGATTAGAGTACCTCATTTGATTGATTGGAGAAGAGCATTGTTGATGGAATGACCTTCAATCCATAATGCTTGACATAGGTGAGTTGAGCTTGATAATCCTTCTAAAATCAGTCCAAGAGATCTTCAATCTTCAAGAATAATCCCTTCCTTGATAAGCTTTAGCTTCATTAATCCCATGAAAGCTCCATGACTCCATGAATGCTCCAATTTGCTCCAAATGAGGGTTGATGAAGACCGATTACCTTCTCTACTTGAAGTAGGTTGCAATAGGTAATAGAGAGGGCTTCAATGTGTCCAAGAGATCCCGAAATTTGAGAGGGAATGCCAAAATTTAATGGCATAAAAGCTTCATGCTGTCCATTGAATACCTAGACCTCCATTGGCTTCAATCTCCTTCAATGTCGGTCCAATGTTGATGGATTCTTGAGGGGAAATGGTTGAGGAAGCTTCAGAGATGCTTTGCCCACAAAAGCCCCCTGATTTGCTTCAAAAATTTCAGGAATCTTTGATGCTGTCCCAAACTGTTATGCATAGGGTTTGCAATCTCCATATCCATGCTCCATCAAAGCTTCAAGCTTCAAGATCAATCAATGTTGGTACTAGGATGTATGTAGAAGCCTCAGGGAGTATAATAGAGCAAAAACCCTTTGATCTTGATGAAGAAATTTGAGAAATTTTAGTGCTGTCCAAAACTGTCATAAAGCTCCATACCTAGGGTTTGAGAAAGCTCCCATCTTCAAAAAGAGTGAAAGATCAAGTATAAGATGATGGATACTCCATAGTTGCACTCCATTTGATCATGCTATGAAGAGTATAATCTCCAAATGCATCACGTTTTGTTGATCAAGAGGGGGGGGCTGTAAAAACAATGCAAACTGCTGCAATGTGTCCTCTTATAGCACGTGATGAAAATGAGATGGATATGAAGCATATAGGTATTCAATAGGTAGCTCGAGACCGATACAAAATTCTTGCATAAGCCATTTGAGCACTAGAGGTCATGGGAAGAAGATCTGAGAAGAAATGTCCATGGCAGTTTGTAGGGAAGCTTGAAGGAAAGAGGAAAGAGAAGAAGAAACCCTTCCTTCTCAAAAGTAACCACAGTTAAAGTGTCCTCCAGCCATGTCTAACCCTCTTTTGGTCCATAAGCCTTCAAAATGGGGTAAAATTTGATGACGACCTATCAAATTAGCCCTGAACCTCCATTATCCAATGGATATTGCCAAGATCCTCCATCATGCATACCAAGAACCATCTTCTTGACCACTGTTTGTGACAGTTACTTCAGATCTAACCACGGTTCTATGTAAATCATCCCCAGATAACTAGACATAGACTTCCATGATGACAGATCAATCAAGTCTTGATGTAACCAACTCCTCCATGATTAAGACCTCCCCAGCAAGATCATAACCATGAAAATTGATGTAACCAAGGATCAAAGACACATGCTCTGATACCATTGTAAGAAAGCAATCAACCATGGAATGAAATCTAATTGAAATTGAAAATTAACTAAGCTACAACAAAGAATTAACAAATCTATTGCACCAATCCATCCTCATCATGTATTAATGGTTGGGGATTCAAGAATACATGACGGCCATGGCTGAGTGCTTCATAGGCTAAGAAGAAGCTAACTCCAAGAAGATGGTAAAGCCAAGATTATTGAATGATCAAAAGATGTCTTGCCTTTGGCCTCTAATCCCTTTTATTCTAACCCTCTTTCCAAACTTAAGGGCTGTTCACACATGTACACATAGGCTAGGGCTGAATTTACAAAGGTTGGAATTAATCCAAGGTGCAAATATTAATGTTGTATTTTCCTTCATGACACTATTAGCAAGGATTTCATAACAAGATTGTTTATAACAAAGCAAGGGTGGAATATCATTTATGTGGTGGTAGACAGGTTGACTAAATTAGCCCATTTCATTCCAATAAAGGCTCAATTTATAGCAAAGCAAGTGGCTGATCAGTTTATGGAATGTGTCTTTAAGCTTCATGGAATGCTAGTGAAGATTGTGCCTGATCATGACACCAACTTTATGGGCAGCTTTTGGAGATTTTTTTTCTTCAATGGGGACCATTTTGACTCCTAGTACAGCTTATCATCCACAAACGGATGGGAAACTCAAAAGGGTCAACAAATGGTTAGAAGTTTATTTGCATAATTTTTGCCATGACACACAAAGCGCATGGGACCATTGGCTTTATCTTGTAGAATGGGTATTGGAATGTCTCCTTTTGAAGCATTATATGGTTACAAGGTTCAAGTAACTTCCGCATTGTTTCATGATGATGTAAATCCTAATGCTCGTAGAGAAGATGGAGGCTCTTATGAAGTAATGCAAGGACAACATTGGAAAAGCTCAAGAGATAATGAAGGCCTATGCGGATGAGAAAAGAAGACATGTGGAGTTTGATAAAGGTGAATGGGTTTTCTTGAAGGTTCCAAAATCCCGTTATGCTTTTCTTAAGGGAGGATATAATAAACTCGCTCATAGGTATTATGGTCCATATTAAATAGTTAAGAGAATTGGGAATCTTTCCTATCAACTTGATTTACCTTCAACTACATGCATCCACAATGTCTTTCATGTATCTCAACTCGAGAAGTATGTTGGCCCTAAAATCTAAGTTATTAAGAACTACCTCCCCTTGATGAAGATGGTTTGATCATTTATAACCCCAAAAAGATTATTGGTAAGTGGGAGAAAGTTCTAAGAAACCGAGTTCTTGTGGAGTATCTTATTAGGTGAAAGGGTTTGCCTATGGAAGAATCTTCTTGGCAACATGTTTCCTATTTGGAACAATTTCCATGGCTTCCTCAAGAGGATAGTTCATTCACTGGATAGTAATCAACTTGCTATAATAAATTTATGTTTTGAAGTTAAATGCTTTATCTTCATCAAAATTTGATTTTCATAGCATGCATGGATACTACATATTGTTCTCTACACTTCTATACCTTACACATGGATATTGGACACTTCTATTCCAAGATATGGCTAGATTTGTACTACAGCTTGTTTTGGATAGCCTATATTAGTTTGTTCCATTTACATGGTCTTTCTTCATTGACTTATTGGAAAGATATTTCTTTTGGCCCACTCTTAGAGCTGACATTGAAAGATATGTCTGCGAGTGCAAGATATGCCAAAAGTAAAGTATGACATGCATAAACCACCTGGTCTACTGAAGCCATTACCTATTCCCAATGAGCCTTGGGAAAGTATAACCATGGACTTTATCATGAAGCTTCCTCACACACAAGCAGGCAATGATGCAATCTGGACTATCATTGATATATTCAGTAAGCAAGCCCACTTTATACATGTGTGAAAGACAATCAAAGCCGATCCTATGGCTAAGTTATTCATTGGTCACATTTTCAAGCATCATGGCATGCCTAAGTCCATTATAAGTGATTGAGATCCCCGCATGACTAGCCTTTTTTGGCAAGCTCTCTTCGAGAACCTCGGGACAAAGTTAAAGTTTTCATCCTCTTATCATCCTCAAACGGATGGGTAGAGTGAAAGTGCTAATTCTACTGTTTTGGACCTTTTGAAATCCTATGTCTCTGATAATCAAAGAGAATGGGGAAAATATTTGCCTTTAGTAGAGTTTGCATACAATAATACGGTGCACTCTAGCACTGGTAAGGCACCCTTTGAGATCATCTATGGTAAGCCTCATTTACCACCCATTCTTCTTACGAAGGATAAGATCTTTGTAGTAGATGAGTTTGTTAGAGACATTGATACAACTTTCACTCAAGTAAAAGCTGCTATCCAAAGGACACAAGAGAAGCATAAACGCAAAGCAGATAAGCATTGTCGTAAGTTAGATCTCAAGTTGGGACAGTATGTTCTTCTTAAGTTTGAGAAGGCTCGCTTGAAGAAGCAGAATGGTCAAAAGGGTAAAGTGGTTAAGCTTTCTTATCGCTATTATGGCCCTTTTAAGATCACAGATAAGATAAACGATGTGACTTTTTGTTTGGATCTACCAAGTCATTGGAACATTCATAATGCTTTCCATATAAATTTGCTACGTCCCTATATTGGAGAACCTCCAATGGAACCAATCAAGGAAGATTTACTTGACATAGATGAAATAGAAGAGTTCCTTGTGCCTGAAAGAATTTTACACCATCAGGATAATACTCTAAGGCCAGGTAAGGTATTACGAAAGTATTCGGTTAAGTTTAAGAATTATCCCCCATTGGACGCCCAGTTTATGACTGAGAGAGAATTACAAGACTTTCTAGATCTTCTTAAGGACTATGTATCCCCTCTACAATTGAGGTCAACTGTTTAGAACCCAGAGGGATGTCACTAAATGGATTGCTTATTATGCATTCTCTATTTAATAATTTCATGTTAATAAATTAATGACTCACTTTTCTTTAAGTGTTGATGATGATCTAGCATGGCCATGAGACCATTTAGAGACCAGTATTTCTAGTGCATCACTTAATGGGGTGATCAGAGCACTGTGACGGGGATATCTGGTACATGCAGTACAAGTTATGAGGGGGAAAATAAGTGTCTGCCAAGTGTAAGAGTGTACACAAGAACCAAGGAGTTACACATAAATGAAGATGGATTGAGTTCTAAGAAGAGGAAGTGCATTAGCATTGTGTATATGTATTTATGTGTGCATCTAGGGACGTCTGGGGATGTCTACTTGTGTGTAATGAGCATCGCATTCGTTTGGGATCATCCTCTCCCCTACAAGTCAAGGTTTAAGGTCTTTTCTTTCATTAAGAAAGACGAGAGAGGGAATTCTCTCACTAAGAAAGACGAGAGACGTGATCCTCTGGAAGTGAGGAGAGAAGTGATTTTCTCTTTCTAAGGTCTAAAATGACACAAGATTTTGTGTGGAATTCAATCTTAAGATTGATGCCCAAGGCAATCTAATGAACTCTCCTTATCTATGACTCAAGGTGGTTGCATGGACCATAAGTTGAGAGTATAGTTTAAAAAGCTATTTTTTGGAAAAGCTATTTTTAAAATATCTCACAATAGAAAAACGATCTCTAAAAATGGGTTGCGAGGGTTATTGGAAACAACGAGATCTACAACTTTCATGTTGGACATTTTTTCATTCAAACAACGCACAAAGAGATATCTCGAAATTAGTGCTGCAGAGTGGAACAACCACATCTTGCATGAAGATCAACTCAACTCTCTCTCCAAGAAGAGAATCTCTTGAATGCCTATAAAAGAGGAGGCTCTCATTGGGTGTAAGGGAGAGGTGAAGGAATCATTAGTTTGCATGTATCCAAGAGGAGAAGAGAAGGTGTAAGTGCTGTGGAAGCCCTGCTGAAATCAAGTGCTGCGGAAGCTCTGCTGAAATCAAGTTCCAAGAGGAAAAGAGAAGGTACAAGTGCTGCGGAAGCTCTGCTGAAATCAAGTTCCAAGAGGAGAAGAGAAGGTGCAAGTGCTGCGGAAGCTCTACTGAAATCAAGCGTCAAGAGGAGAGCCCTACACATATTGTGTAGGAGAGAAGGAGACTCAAGAAGGATCAAAAGGTGCCAACTTCCAAGTTGTGCAAGTGTTAGTCGGTTGTATACCGTGCAAGGAACCGTGATCTTGTTTCCAAGATCTACAAGTAAGAACTGTCTTATGTGTAATGGAGGAGCTTGCTCCTTGTCAATAATATAACTCCACAAGGGGAGGGGGATTGGCCCATCTTCCAATCCCTAGTGTGTTGCCGATTTCTCTACCTCTCTCTCTACATCTTTCTTTTCTCTCATCTATTCTCCCTCTGTGCCAACATAGTATTCACCATATATATTTTAAGTATATAAGAAAGTCGAGCGTGTATCTCAGATTCTATAACAGTGGCCAACCATGACCACTCTGTAGTTTGTAGGAACTGTGGGGCCTCTAGCTTTTAGGATTAGGACTATAGTATTAGTTAAAAAACTAGCAGGGAAGCCTTCACATATGGTTTTGTTGAACAAGTGGGCTAGAAGGGATGCAAGTATATCTCCAGCATGTGATATGTTGCTAGTAATAAATCATGGTTCTAAGAATGTGGCCATTTTGGAGTCTATAAATGGCATCAAGAACTCTCTCTATATTGAAGGAGATGAATGATCTACATCTTTCCTTTGATGGTCGATGTTGAGGGGGCTCTCTAGGTACATGATATAGTTAGGTGGTATATGTATGCCATGCATTTGGAGAAGTAATGGGTGTATGACCTTGGGGCTCCTGGGATGCCTTCCATGCCTCCTTATTATCTTGCCCCAAGAATAGCTAGTATAACTCATGCTCTAATTTAGATAGATATACCCTCTTCTTCTATCACACTATAGCAACAAAAGACCATGTCTAATTATGTGTGTAGGTCCTTGTGTCTTTGTCTTGCTAGAAATGAAGGCAGGTTTCCTTACACTCCTTGTCCTACTAGTTATTATGTGGGACATTCTTGCTTGTAGGGGTCGAATGGGGATATGTGTGAGGAAAATACATGGGCAAATGAGGTGTGAAATGCTCTAGCAAGCTATGTTGTAAACTCCTCTAGGAGTTGTCAGGATCCATCTCCTATAGGCCTCAATTGAGATGATTTGAGTAGGCACTTGCTATCAATTTGGTGAAGTGATACCTGGGCAATATCATGTGGCTGCTTACTAGAGGGATCGCATAATGTCTGTAGGTGTGGTAAACTATAGTTGCTTAGCTAGCTACCACTACCAGTGGATAAGGGGAGACTTTAAAAGATTGTATGTCAAGGATAAAAGATAAGGGCCTCCTTGCCATCTAGCCAAGCCATCAAGGATGCCTAATGTATGTGCACCTCATAAGGCTAGGAGCTTATGCACTCAGTTGTGTTCTGTAATGTCTAATTGAGCCCATCTCCTCTGGACCTATCTCTTTGTACATATGATCCTCTAGTGCCATCTATAATAAAGTAAATTTTATACCCTTAGTTTAGGGAACTATAGCTTACTTTAGGCTAAAGTACAAAAGGCAAGAGGGTGCCATTGTAAATATCTTTTTGGGGTAGTAAATAGCAAGGGAATCAACCTTCTAATGACAATGGTATACCACTCCCAAATGATAATGTGAAGTCTAAAGCAACAAATTAGTTTGGGCACTCAACTTATGAGCATGGTGGCTCTTCAAGAGTCAAAGAAATAGTTCTGTCTTCTTCCAATTCATGGACTAGAGGAAGACCCAATTTTAACTCTTCAAATAGAGATGATGACATACATGGATGTGATTCTATAACGTGCCTGCCTATTGGCTGTCCAAGCATGCTTTAGCGGTCCATTGAGAAATGAATCTAAGCGTCGCCGCCCGACACTCCCATGGAATGTTTTGGGGTTTGTCGCCTAGGGTTTCTCGAGTCTGCCTTGCAATGAAATGTTCACGGCCAAACCCACTAGGATCGACTTGAAATCTGGGTTCCTAGTTGTCGAGGTCTCCTGACAACATTCTAACATTGGGGTTTCGATATCCTACTTTAGAGAAAGATGCCCAATCCGAAGCAAACCCATGCCACACTTGGTTCAAGTAGAATGGGAAATGAGAGGGATGCATTGCTCAACCTCTCTGCCCGTAGGGCATAGTCCCATTCCGGCCCCTAAAACAGTCTGAATTGGATTCTAACGTAACAATACCTAAAGGTCAAACGACAGTAAAACCTTGTGAGAAGCCTTCGAGTTCTCTGGGACCACTCTGCCGTAGGACAGTCCGTCCACCCGCTTCCCTTGATAGCTTTAGTTTTCTAATTAGGTCCTATCACATTTATGTATGGCATTCACAATCAGCTTCCTTAATTAGGCCTTTTAGGAAACAGGATTCGTTTGCGTAATTTACATCACAGACACGAAAACAAAACAAGCAGTCCTTTTGACAAACAAGTTCCTTAGCTTATCTTCAAGTTAATCTTTGTCTCCTACCCATACATGAGAATTATGTATCCCTTCTGTCCAACAGAAGTACCCAGTCCAAATCACATGGCACCAAAATTTCCATCCTTTATCTAGAATAGGATCTTCTAATGTCCTAGACATTGGGCTCATGGGAGTCTATAGCTCCGTTCCAGACTCGACAAGGGGTGTGCAGAGCTCCACTAACCCCAAGCAACCTAGGAGTGAGATACACTTTCCGTGGCTGGCCTTTTCAACCTTTGGCCCGTGCATCGAGTAGTGCCCTCTTGGGGTAATCCGTGATGCGATCTTGGAGATGATCCACCCGTGCAAAATATCTTCCTTAATTAATCCAATTAAGAATCAAGCGTAATCAAGGAAATCATCCTAATATCATCTTCCAGTGAAACATTCCTTTATTTCCCATGGCTACTTGTCGTTACTGACCTTTGCCATGCTTCTACCATCAAACACAAGCACTTGGAATATTTATCCAAATCACAATGTAAATTCAGTTGTTCGTAAAAAGCATTTAGGGTGTTTTGTTCAATCAACCTACAAAACTAATTGTATTTTCCCAAACAATATAAGAATAGACACGATAATAATTCCATCGCATATTTGCTCTCCTCCTTGGGATCAAAGAGTGATTCTATGCAAAATTTACTTAATACTTGTGTGCATAATTCCTAATGTTATTCTTTTTATGATTATGCTATTCATAATCCCTGATCGATTGCTCTATCAACGAATAAGCCATACGTAACTAAGTGCAATTAACTTCCCTTGATACATGCACTTTGCAAACTCCATCTTTCAAATATGTGAGAAGAGGCCTATCCCTTCCCATGACCTATTCTCATACATCATAGTATGGAGCCTAACGTATGTCATGCAAGAATGAAAGCAAGCATCTATCAATTTAGAAATACATTACTTAACTGGAACCACAATTGGAGTGATATCCCAAATTCAACTTTGAGGACAAAGCTCTTTTAGGCTAGGATGGCTTGTAATAGAGTAAAAGGGCCTAAATGCCTTAGCCAATATTTAGCCTACTAGGGTTAAGTATAAAAGGCTAAGTTGTAACTAGCCTAGCATCTTTTTGCCATTTTACAACATTACATGTTTGAGGTCTCAATCTCCCACCATTTAAGAGGGTGCGTACTCTTGGCCACCATAGCTTAGGGTGAGTACCATGCTGCAACCACTCATCATTTGATTCTCAGTCAACATTGGCAATATCATTTCATGCCTAGCCACCTTGGCTATGGTTTCTTGGCAATTTAGTCTATTTCTTGTATTTTCAGTTTAATGGCTTCTTGTGGGAATTAGCTTCTTTACATGGTGCTTGTACCTATCTTGTGATAGACTTGTGTAGTGCTACTATCCCCCATCCCATCTCAGTTGGGATCTCAACTCCTATAGTCTCTACATGAGCTGGGCACAAGGGATTGTGTCAAAGGCCTTGTAAAAATCCACAAAGTAGCAGCATACCCACCTCCCATGTGCCTTGCTCTCCTCGATGATGGCTTTGAGTGTGAGGATATTATAAAGTGTGGAGTATTCTCTCTTGACTCCTGCCTATCGGCCTGGTACTTCTCTACCCATTTGCTTAGCTCAAGCTCTAGTACAAATCCATAAAGCTTGGCTAGTGTGTGGCTATCACTAAATTGATTACTTATTACACATTCTCTATTTAATAAATTCATGTCAATAAATTAATGACTCACGTTTCTTTAGGTGTTGATGATGATCTAGCATGGCCATGAAACCATTTAGAGACCAATATGCCTAGTGCATCACTTAATGGGGTGATCAGGACACTGTGACGGGGATATCTGGCACATGCAGTACAAGTTATGAAGGGGAAAAGAAGTGTCTGCCAAGTGTAAGAGTGTACACAAGAACCAAGGAGTTACACATAAATAAAGATGGATTGAGTTCTAAGAAGAGGAATTAGCATTGTGTATATGTATTTATGTGTGCATCCAGGGACGTCTGGGGATGTCTACTTGTATGTAATGAGCATCGCATTCATTTGGGATCATCCTCTCCCCTACAAGTCAAGGTTTAAGGTCTTTTCTTTCATTAATGTAACGTGTCCACTCGTCCACTTGTGGGACACGTCTTAGCAGCCCATCCGGAAGAGGGTCTAGAAAGCTCCACCTGAATGTCACAGGGTTTGCGATCTAGGTATTCCCGAGTCTGCCCCGAGCGGAAGTGTTCGGCCGTTCCCGCTTAGGATCGACCTGAAGTCAGGGTTCCTTTCCTATCAGCAAGGTCTTTAGGAAGTAGCTAGCGTTAAGCTCTAGATGCACCACTTTGCGTGGGAACAACAAAGTTGAAGCGGATTCATGCTGCACTTGGTTCATGGAGAATGGGAAATGAGAGGGATGCAAAGCTCAACCTCTCTACCATAAGGCATAGTCCCATTCCTTTCCCCTAAAACAACATAAATCGAGATTCTAACTCTATTGATGCTAGGTCTTCCTAGTCTCGTTACCTCATCTTTGAGAAGAGTTCCCAGCTAACTGGGACCACCCTTCCATAGGATGCAGACCCAAGTCATGTCCATCGCACTTTCCTCGGTTTGCTTAGTTATCTAATTACCTACCACATTATGTTTGACATACAAAAGCAGCTTTCTTAATTAAACAATTTAATCACTGGTTCCTTCACGTAACTTAGGCACTAACACAAAAACAATGTCAAGCAAGTTCCTTCTTCAAATATCTGATCTTTATTTATCATAATCCTGGAGTACATTAAGTCTCATGCTCGAAGGCTATCCCAGCAATCTACAGGATTGTTGCTCCAAGTTTCACTCGTAGAGTAGTACATGGGCCTTGAGATCCCATCTCGAGTCACGTCGGCCTCTTGTGCGAGAACCGGAGGTAAGGAATTTACAGCCAGAGCCTCCCCTAGCACCCAAGCGTCCTCCCACTCCAAGCAACACCCACGAAGAGACCTCTCGCGGCGGGTTAGGTCCATATACCCGGTGCGGCTAACAACCCCCTTGGATAGGGCCAGGCAGACAGTCGGAGGTAACTGTTCCTGCCTCTCCCTCCAGGCTTTTAACCTGAAGTATTAAGTATTTTTCCTTGAATTAGTTCCTAGAGCAAAGGAGTACAAATAATGTACCTAAGTGTACAATCACGAACATTTCGGAGGCCGTTTGTACGACCAACTGCCAAGGTGTGATTCCTTTTTCTCGGATGCTCCAGTATCCGATCCTGGATCGTTCACGACTTGGTGAGAACCCAATAATCTCAAACAAGATCATAGCAAATGTTCTTGGTAAGTTAACTTATTTGGACTTGCTTTTCTCCTTGGGTTTTACCTTATGGTATCTTAACCCTAACTCAAAGCATTAACTGGTCAACCAAGGCAATGGACATGCCTTATTCGCAACCCAACCAAGGGTCTTTTATTCTTCCAGTTCTTTACTCATCTCCCTCTAACCAAGTTCAATTAACATGCTTGGCAATGCACGACTTTTCATCTAGGCCTTTAGAATACAGTCTAGATGCATACATCCCTTCCATCTCTCTTAGTGCGGTACTATGCAGAATTTTCCAATCAAGCTTATCCATCATGCACATAGTGCGTTTATTATATTAGTAGCTCCTAAAAGACCTTTAACTCTCTTCATGCTTGGCAATGAATACTTATTCCTAATGCACCGGGTCTCATGTGACTTGCGTATGTGAAAGTCTCGATTTCTATCCAACGGTGCAATTGCATCCTATGAGCGGAAACTAACATTTCATGTGTTTATTTTAATCATGATTGCGAAGCATGAATTCTAGATGACTATTCATGCACTGAAATGGTTTAAAACCTATTATTTTATGTGAAATAACACGAAAACCTTATCATTCTATGTGTGTAAAAGCTATCGTTCTATGCATATAAACTTATGCGAACTCCATGCTCTACCATTTCATGCATGCAACTTATCACTTGGAGTAAACAAAAATCCTGAGGCTCGTTCTTGTTCCATGCATGTAACTACCCCTTTATTTCTTCTTTGTGAAAGAATACATAATTAATTATAGAGCTTAGGATATCAAAAGAACCTGGGTTAGATTCATGATCGTTGGGGCATTTGTTGCGTTGGTCGCTCCGCTCGCCTCTCCCACATTACTGGTACCATTGGTAGCTCTGGCACTTACACTTCCCGCAACTCTCTTTTTGGGAGCCATTTGCCATGCGGAGTTTGGATAGTCCGGACCTTAACGGGCCTTCAAGATGACAGGCTTGGGAAGGAAAGATTGTGAGTAAGGTGACCTTCGTCGATGAGGGGGTGGCTTGAAAAAAAAAAAGGCTTCACGAACTGCCTCCTCAAACACGGCCCTCAACACCTTCTCTACACACAAACTCTCTCTCTCTCTCTCTCTCTCTTTCTTCTTCTCCTTCTCCTCTTCTCCTTCTCTCTCTCTTCCTCTACTTCTTCTTTTCTCCTCTTCTTCTCCTTCTCTCTCTCTCCCTCTTCTTCTTCTTTTCTTCTCTTCTTCTCCTCCTCTCTCTCCCTCTCCTTCTTCTCCTTCTTTTTCTTCTCTTCTTCTCCTCTCTCTCTTCCTCCTCCTCTTCTTCCCTTCTTTTCCCTCTTCTTCTTCTCCTTATTTTGCTTCTCTTCTTCTCCTCTCTCTCCTTCTCCTTCTTCTCCTTCTTTTTCTTCTCTTCTTCTCCTCTCTCTCTTCCTCTTCTTCTCTTCTTCTCCTCTTTCTCTCCCTCTCCTTCTTCTTCTCTTCTTCTCCTTCTCTCCCTCTTCTTCTCTTCTTCTTTTTATCTCCCTCTTTTTTCTCTTTTTCTCTTCTTCTCTTTGTTCACGAGGGGGGGGGGGGGGGCAAGGGTTCCCTGCGTGACGAACGTGGAGGGGGGGAGGTTCCTGATGAAGCCCGGGGGGGCTACTGCAGTCCGCAACGGAGGGGGGGGAGGACCGGCCTGCGGACGACCAGGGGGGCACTGTCAGACGAGGGAGGGGGGAGAGCCTCTCTTATATGGTGAAGGGGGGGGGGGGGAGATAAAGGGGTACGACAATTATGCCCATACAATGCTTGAAAAGGGGTCATCTGAATACTCTATTGGTAAGAGGCATTGTAGGCAAACTCAACTAGCGGTAAGTATTGAATCCACTTTTTGGGTTCGCGACAGCAGTATGCTCTAAGCATATCTTCAATGACTTGATTGACTCGTTTTGTTTGACCATCAGTTTGGGGATGGTAAGCTGTACTGAAACAGAGTTGAGTTCCAATAGTCTCAAAGATAGCCCTCCAGAAGTGTGATGTGAATAGAGAGTCACGATCACTAATGATTCTTTTGGGTAACCCATGCAGTTTGAATATTTCCTTGATGAATAATCTTGTGATGTCTCAAGCTTTATAGTTCGTCCTGACAGGGATGAGATGTGCGACCTTGGTGAGGATATCTACTCCAACCATAATAGAGTTGTATCCTCCCTGAACTTAGGGTAGGCCAACAATGAAGTCTATACTAATGAAATCCCATTTCATTTGTGGGATGTCAAGTGGTTGCAATTTCCTATGCATTTTGACATGTTCTGCCTTAATGCATTGACAAGACAAACATTCTGTGACATATTTGAGAACGTCACCCTTGAGCTTTTCCCAATAATAGCTCTTTCTGACCGCATTAAGGGTCTTGGCATAGCCAGGATGTCCTAAGAAAGGGGAGTCATGGGCTTCCCAAAGTATCTTTTGCTCGAGAGTTTGGCTTGTAGGGATACATAATCTTGTCCTAAAGTAGACAAGTCCACTACTGACAGAGAATTCTTGATACTTCATCTTTAGCTTCGGGTCGTGATCCTTGATGGGGATCTCCCTTAGCATTTTCTGATAGATAGGGTCATGATATGACTCATCTTTTGCTAGCTCAAGAATCGGGTTGTTTGGCATTGATACCTTTGTGGCTAGAGACCTAATCATTGATGGATCTTGCAAAATAAGAGAATTTAGAAATGCCTTGCGACTGAGTGCATCGGCAACTACATTCTCTTTTCCAGGCCTATATTTGATTTCAAAATCATATTCTTCCAGCACTTTGATCTATCGACGTTGCCTCATATTGAGCTCATTCTGGGTGAAGATCCATTTAAGACTCTTGTGGTCCGTCACTAAGGAAAATTTGTTACCTAGCAAGTAATGCCTCCAAAGTTTGAGGGCAGGGATGATAGCCAACAGCTCCAGATCATGGGTAGCATAATTCCTTTTGTGGCTCTTCAATTTTCTTGAAGAATATGCTACGAGATGAACTTCTTGCATAAGTACACATCCTAAAGCAAGTATGCTAGCATTAGTTACCACTTCAAACTCCTTACTAAGATTAGGAAGTTTCAGGATGGGTGTTGATACTAAGCTTTGCTTTAGTTTGTCAAAGCTGGTCTGTTCGGTAGGTGACCATACAATTGCTACTTGCTTCTTTAGTAGATCAGTCAGAGGTGCTGTAATCAAAGCATAATCTTTGATGAAAATCCTGTACCATCCTGTCAACCCAAGAAAACTACGTATTTCTTTGACAGAAGTTGGTGTTGGCCATTAAAGAACGTCTCTGACCTTAGCTGGATATACTGAAATTCCTTCCGCTGATAGAATGAATCCCAGATATTCGATCTGTTGCTTGAAAAATGCACACTTTTTCTTCTTGGCATAAAGCTTGTGTGCTCTCATTGTTTCAAGAACAATGCGAAGTTGGGGTTCATGATCTTTTTCTTGTTTAGAGTAGACTAGGGTATCGTCAAAAAAGACGAGTACAAAGTCATCAAGATAGGGCCTAAAGATATCTTGCATTAACTTGTTGAAGGTAGCAGGAGCATTCGTTAGCCCGAATGACATCACTAAGAATTCAAAGTGTCCATACCTTGTACTGAATGCAGTCTTCAGGATATCTTCTTCCTTGATCCTTATCTGATAATATCCAGATCTGAGATCTATCTTAGAGAAGATCTTCGCTCCTTAAAGATAGTCAAGTAATTCATCTATTCTTGGAAGGGGGTATTTAGTTTTGATGGTTGATTGATTCAACCCTCTGTAGTCAATTCATAGACGAAGCATCCCATCTTTCTTCTTTTGGAACAACACTGGAGCACAGTTGCTTGAGTTGCTCTTTCAGTTCGATAGCTTCTGGAATGGACATCTTGTACGGCCTCTTTGCAACTGGCGCAGCTCCTGGCACAAGCTTGATTTCACGGTCGACTTCCCTTTGAGGAGGAAGTTCTGTTAGATCTTCAGCAAATACGCCTGCGTATTCCTTTTACCATGAAGGTTTTTCCCCAGATTCTTGATTCTGATCTAGCTTATTCAGTTTAATCAGATAGACAGGTAGGCCCTTTCTAACACCTTTTATTATCCTCTTATTATCCGTGTTGCTTTTGCCAACTGTATTTTTGGCTTACCAGTCTCACCTTGAGTTGTGACTAGTTTCCCTCAGAATTTCAGAAGGAGACTTGGCCCTTCCCACAGTGGCATCATTGGGTATTAGCCAATCCATTCCGAGTAAACATTCATGGACACCTAGGTTCATTACCCTAAATCTCGGCTTCCCACCCAGTAGGAATCTCATCTTAGCAGTTTGCCTAGTACAAGTGACCTCACGACCATTTGTTAATTCCACAGGTAAAGTAGGTGCGTCTATTGTAGCCATCCCTAATCTTTTTGCACAGATTGCTGAAATGAAGGAATGTGTATTGCCACAGTCATTCAGGGTTTTGAAGCTTTTACCTTGATAATCTGATGGAGTTTGAATCACCAAGAATTGGCGATTCGGACCCTTCTTGTGAAGAGCAGTGTGAACCGTTGCCCTCTCAATGTCGGCATCCATAGATGGATCTTCATAATCATCCAGCTCCTTGTTGGAAACACTAGAGGTTCTCCCTCTAGCCATAACGGTGGTTCCTTGGCCATGAGCGACTCTATTTTGACCTTGGAATTTCCCTTGGTGATGTCCTCTGCTAAGCTTGGGACACTCCCTCTTGAAGTGTCCGGGCTCGTTGCAATGGAAGCAACGTGGGTTACGATCATTACTTTGTGTAGAAACAAAGTTATTGACAGCATTGGCCCTAGCTTTCTTTCTTTGGCCTTGATTCTGACTCTGCGCTCTCTTGGTCCGAGCCTTAAACATATCCTTATTCTGATCTCTGTAAGGCCAAATCCTATTGTTCCTTGGTTTGGTTTGTACCTCTTATATTATTGGAGCAACTCGGATAAGTGCATCTTGTAGGTCCGTTGGGCGCATTGATTCCAATCTAGTGTTTATGGGTAGATTCAATCCAACGCAGAATTTTGACACATGTTGTGCCATATCCATTGGGGTGCATACTTTAGGAGTGAAACGAACTTTGAATAGTATGCTCCCAGGGATAATCCTAGCTGCTTCAAGTCATAGAATTCATTCATCTTTTGTGTGCGGTAGGTAGGTGGTAGATACCTCCCTCGCACAGCTTCCTTAAGCTTATCCCAAGTGACTGTCCGCTCCAAGATTGCTTGGTCTCTGCACCACTGTTTCCACCAAAGTCTCTCTTCGCCTATAAGCTTAAGTTTGGTGAGCATGGCTTGGTTAGCAGGTGCAGTTCCTGCTGCCTCAAAATAGTCCTCTATGGACTCAATCCAGATCTTAGCGTTGGCTTGAACAGTCCTTCCCTTGCCATCAAACTCGGGTGGCTTAATTTGTTTGTTGAGAAGGAACTTCTTCTCTTGAACCACAGCTAGACTTAGTGTAGGAGTCAGACTTGGAACTTGCGCTTGGGGTTGCGTTTGGACAATAAGATTCTTTATGTTAGCATCTTATCAAACGTTCCCCATATTACGTTAATATGACTAGCACAGCTTTTAGCCAAGTGGTTTAGTCACTTAACATTGCAGTTAACATTTATGATCAAGATAGACAATAGTAAAAAGTCTTACTTATTCATGAGGGCATAACCCTTTGAGTACATTTATTTTGGATAAGTAGGACAAGCTGATTGATACATCAGTTTGGGGAAAATAGGATTGTGTTACAATCAGCTACAGGGACAGAAAAGTAATATGGAGTGGGGTCATGGATTTTCAGGAAAGGGTAAGTCATAGGAAGCTTGGGGTATCCCTTCCTTTGATACCCATTCTTCTCATAGCACCCTAACACTTTGATCCTGTCGGCAGAGATCACTCGGGTCACTTCTTCATAGACATACTTGTTCAGCTTGACTTGTCGACCGTTAACTTGCAAAGTTGCGTTTACGTGAGCTTTGACAAAGATGAACAACTTCATGATCTTTAAATCCTCCATCCACTTGATTCTCTTCAAGTTGGTCTGAAGATACACGAGTCGGTGGGCTGCTATGTAGTATATCCCTGAGTCTCCCGTCCATCTCCGTTCCGCATACAGGGGTGAAGGATTATAGATGCGGTCCATCTCCGTTCCGCATACAGGGGTGAAGGATTATAGATGCAGTCCAGAATATTCATCATGCCTAGCCTCTAACGATAATCCGAAGCACGCATTGCAGTCATGAACATGACCGGGAACACCAAGAACTTGCTCCATGCTTCGTGACTCTGCAACCCAGCATCCATAAGTAAGGAAAGAAATGTTTTCACAGAAAACACTAGTCTATTCCACTCACCTGTCCCTGACTATCCCCTTATTCCCTTTATTTTTCTCATTAAGTTCCCTTGTAATCTTAGATCCAGTTGGTTCGCTCTGATACCAATTGTAACGTGTCCACTCGTCCACTTGTGGGACACATCTTAGCAGCCCATCAGGAAGAGGGTCTAGAAAGCTCCGCTTGGCACTCGTAAGGAATGTCATAGGGTTTGTGATCTAGGTCTTCCCGAGTCTGCCTCGAGCGGAAGTGTTCGGACGTACTACTTAGGATCGACCTAAAGTCAGGGTTCCTTTCCTATCAGCAAGGTCTCTAGGAAGTAGCTAGCGTCGAGCTCCAAATGCACCACTTTGTGTGGGAACAACAGAGTCCAAGCAGATTCATATTGCACTTGGTTCATGGAGAATGGGAAACGAGAGATGAGAAGCTCAACCTCTCTATCATAAGGCATAGTCCCATTCCTTTCCCCTAAAACAACATAAATGGGGATTCTAACTCTACTGATGCTAGGTCTTCATAGTCTCATTATCTCATCTTTGAGAAAAGTTCCCAGCTAATTGGGACCACCCTTCCATAGGACGGACCCAAGTCACGTCCACTGCACTTTCCTCAGTTTGCTTAGTTATCTAATTACCTACCACATTATGTTTGACGTACAAAAGCATCTTCCTTAATTAAACAATTTAATCACTGGTTCCTTCACATAACTTAGACATTGACACAAAAACAATGTCAAGCAAGTTCCTTCTTCAAATATCTGATCTTTATTTATCATAATCCCGGAGTACATTAAATATCATGCTCGAAGGCTATCCTAGCAATCTACAGGATTGTTGCTCCAAGTTCTGCCCGTAGACTAGTACACAGGCCTCGAGATCCCATCTTGAGTCACATCGGCCTCTTATGCGGGAACTGGAGGCAAGGAATTTACAGCCAGAGCCTCCCTTGGCACCCAAGCGTCCTCCCACTCCAAGCAGTACCCACGAAGAGACCTCTTGTGGCGGGTTAGGTCCATATACCCAGTGCGGCTAACAACCCCCTTGGATAGGGCCAAGCAGACAGTCGGAGGTAACTATTCCTACCTCTCCCTCCAGGCTTTTAACCTGAAGCATTAAGTGTTTTTCCTTGAATTAGTTCCTAGAGAAAAGGAGTACAAATAATGTACCTAAGTGTACAATCACGAACATTTCGGAGGCCGTTTGTACGACCAACTGCTAAGGTGTGATTCCTTTTTCCTGGATGCTCCAGTATCCGATCATGGATCATTTGCAACTTGGCGAGAACCCAATAATCTCAAACAAGATCATGGCAAATGTTCTTGGTAAGTTAACTTATTTGGACTTGCTTTTCCCCTTGGGTTTTACCTTATGGTATCTTAACCCTAACTCAAAGCATTAATTGGTCAACCAAGGCAACAGACATGCCTTATTTGCAACCCAACCAAGGGTCTTTTATTCTTCCAGTTCTTTACTCATCTCCCCCTAACCAAGGTCAACACGCTTGGCAACGCAAGAATTTTCATCTAGGCCTTCAGAATACAGTCTAGATGCATGCATCCCTTCCATCTCTCTTAGTGCGGTACTATGCAAAATTTTCCAATCAAGCTTATCCATCATGCACATGGTGTGTTTAATATATTAGTACCTCCTAAACGACCTTTAACTCTCTTCATGTCTGGCAACGAATACTTATTCCTAATGCATCGGGTCTCATGTGACTTGCGTATGTGAAAGTCTCGATTTCTATCCAACGGTGCAATTGCATCCTATGAGTGGAAACTAACATTTCATGTGTTTATTTTAATCACGATTGCGAAGCATGAATTCTAGATGACTATTCATGCATTGAATTGGTTTAAAAGCTATTATTTTATGTGAAATAATGCGAAAACCTTATCATTCTATGTGTGTAAAAGCTATCGTTCTATGCATATAAACTTATGCGAACTCCATGCTCTACCATTTCATGCATTCAACCTATCACTTGGAGTAAATAAAAATCCTAAGGCTCATTCTTGTTCCATGCATATAACTACCCCTTTATTTCTTCTTCGTGAAATAATGCAGAATTAATTATAGAGCTTAGGATATCAAAAGAACCTGGATTTAATTCATGATCGTAGGTGCATTTGTTGCGTTGGTCACTCCACTCGCCTCTCCCACATTACTAGTACCATTGGTAGCTCTGGCACTTACACTTCCCGCAACTCTCTTTTTGGGAGCCATTTGCCACGCGGAGTTTGGGTAGTCCGGACCTTAACGGGCCTTCAAGATGACATGCTTGGGAAGGAAAGGGCATGAGTAAGGTGACCTTCACCAATGAGGGGGTGGCTTGAAAAAAAAAAAAAAGGGCTTTACGAATCAGCTCCTCAAACACAGCCCTCGACACCTTCTCTACACACCAACTCTCTCTCTCTCTCTCTTTCTCTTCTTCTCCTTCTCTTCTTCTCCTTCTCCTCTTCTCCTTCTCTCTCTCTTTACTTCTTTTCTTCTCTTCTTCTCCTCTCTCTCTTCCTTTTCTTCTTCTTCCCTTCTTTTCTTCTCTTCTCCTCCTCCTCTCTCTCCCTCTCCTTCTTCTCCTTCTTTTTCTTCTCTTCTTTTCCTCTCTCTCTTCCTCTTCTTCTTTTTCCCTTCTTTTCTTCTCTTCTTCTCCTCCTCTCTCTCCCTCTCCCTCTCCTTCTTCTTTTTCTTCTCTTCTTCTCCTCTCTCTCTTCCTCTTCTTCTTCTTCCCTCCTTTTCCCTATTCTTCTTCTCCTTCTTTTTATTCTCTTCTTCTCCTCTCTCTCCTTCTCCTTTTTCTCCTTCTTTTTCTTCTCTTCTTCTCCTCTATCTCTTCCTCTTCTCCTCTCTCTCTCCCTCTCCTTCTTCTTCTCTTCTTCTCCTTCTCTCCCTCTTCTTCTCTTCTTCTCTCGTCTCTCCCTCTCCTTCTTCTCTTCTTCTCCTTCTCTCCCTCTTCTTCCTCTTTTTCTCTTCTTCTCTCTGTTCACGAGGGGGGGGGCGGGGTGGGAGGGTTCCCTTGCTGATGAACGTGGAGGAGGGGAGGTTCCTGACGAAGCCCGGGGGGGCTACTGCAGTCCGCAATGGAGGGGGGGAGGTGGCGAAGCAGAAGGGGGGGGAGGACCTGCTTGCGGACGACCAGGGGGTGCTATCAGACGAGGGAGGGGGGAGAGCCTCTCTTATATGGTGGAGGGGGGGAAGATGGCTGCCACCCCTCCCACGTTGCATGCCCCCCTGAACACACACTTCACTCCCTCTCTCTCTCTCCCTGACGTGCTGTCGGCGGGGAGAGAGAGGGATAAAAAAATTTGCGTTAAAGTTATTTTTTTAAAAAAAAAGGGAGGGGGTATATTACAATTAAAAAAGACAAGAGAGGGAATTCTCTTACTAAGAAAGATGAGAGACGTGATCCTCTAGAAGTGAGGAAAAAAGTGATTTTCTCTTTCTAAGGTCTAAAATGACACAAGATTTTGTGTGGAATTCATTCTTAAGGTTGAGGCCCCAGGCAATCTAATGAACTCTCCTTATCTATGACTCAAGGTGGTTGCGTCGACCACAAGTTAAGAGTACAGATTAAAAAGTTTTTTTTTTGGAAAATCCATTTTAAAAATATATCGCAATAGAAAAACAATCTCTAAAAACAGGCCGCGAAGGTTATTGGAAACATCAAGGTCTAGAACTTTTATGTTGGACATTTTTCATCCAAACAACATACAAAGAGATATCTCGAAATTAGTGTTGTAGAGTTGAACAACCACATCTTGCACGAAGATCAACTCAACTCTCTCTCCAAGAAGAGAAGCTCTTGAAAGCCTATAAAAGAGAAGGCTCTCATTGGGTGTAAGGGAGAGGTGAAGGAATCATCACTTTGCATGTATCCAAGAGGAGAAGAGAAGGTGCAAGTGCTGTGGAAGCCTTGTTGAAATCAAGTGATGTGGAATCTTTGTTGAAATCAAGTTTCAAGAGGAGAAGAGAAGGTGCAAGTGCTGCGGAAGCTTTGATGAAATCAAGCGCCAAGAGGAGAGCCCTACACATATTGTGTAGGAGAGAAGGAAACTCAAGAAGGATCAAAAGGTGCCAACTTCCAAGTTGTGCAAGTGTTAGCCGATTGTATACCGTGCAAGGAACTGTGATCTTGTTTCTAAGATCTACAAGTAAGAATTGGCTTATGTGTAATGGAGGAGCTTGCTCCTTGTCAATAATATAACTCCACAAGGGGGGGGACTGGCCCATCTTCCAGTCCTAGTGTGTTGCCAATTTCTCTACCTCTCTCTCTATATCTTTCTTTTCTCTCATCTATTCTCCCTCTGTACCAACATAATATTCACCATATATATTTTAAGTATATAAGAAACTCGAATTATCTCAGATTCTATAACAGTGGTATTAGAGCAGGTCTCTTTGCTTTTCTCAAAGTAAAGGTGATCCTTGCAAGAAGAAGGTAAAGATGGCAAGTGATGAAGCACCTACAAGTGAGCAATTATAGGCTCAATTGACAGAGTATCGTAGCTCGTTGGACATTTCCAAAGTACGTCAATTGATCGATAGCTTAAGGGCAAGGGAAGAAGATACTTATGAAGGACCAAATCCTCCAAAAGATGGTGACACTGGAGGAAACACCATTGCACCAATTGATGGTGAAGATGCAAAGCATCCAATTTGTGAGAAGCTTCCTAGAAGGAAGAAGGATTCTTGGGTCAGGAAGAGTAAAAATTCCTCACCTCGAGTGAGGCGGATAAGGAGGGAGTCATCTCCCTCAGCAACCAGCTACTCCCCTGATTACTCAAGTTCCTCCTCCTCCTCATCTTCTAGTTTCTACTCTCTTGGTTCTAAGTCTCGTGCAATCCGCAAACGGACAAAGAGGGACCATAAGAGTAGCAAGCTTAAGAAGACTAAGACTTTCAAGTCTGGGGATAAGGACATAAAGTTTGACTCCTACTCCGGTAAGAGAGATCCTGCTAAGGCGTTAGCCTTTGTTAGGCAAATTGAAATTACTTTTCTGATGGTAATTTCTCAGAAAAGTCCAAGCTAAGGCATGTAGGCATGCACTTGAAAGACACCGCTAGAAATTGGTGGTTGAATCTCATTTTGGAGGGAAGGAAACCTACGACTTGGGAAAAGTTCAAGAAGAAGTTTTATGCTTAGTTCTTGCCTCCTGATTTTGAGAATGATGTCAAGAAGGAGTGGGATTGGCTAGGCCAAAAAGAGCATGAAAAGGTCACTAGTTATGTGGATAAGTTTTGGTTTACTCTTCTCAAGGTTACTCCTTTCATGGAGATCAGCGATGAAGAGAAGAAAAGGAAGTTTGAAACTGGCCTACTCCCTCATTTACACACAACCATGAAGGTGTATCCACATGAAACCTTATCTCGCATGATGGAGTCTGCCATCGTAGGCTGAAAGTTTGCATACACCTGGTATATCTCGAAAGTTGGAGATGAGTTCTTATAGAGCTAGACAAGAGCAGCTCTATGATCAACCAAGAGATAGGACTAATCAAAGAAGACCTACCTTTACCCATGACCAATATTCAAAGCCAGAGGGTAACAAGAAGAAGCGCAAGTATCTCTCACCCTCTGAGATACAAAAGTACAAAGAGGAAGGAAGGTGCTTTCTTTGCGGTGAGTCAGGGCATATGAAGCCTGATTGTCCTCACAAAAGGAAGGAAGAAAATGTGATTAAAGATCCTCCTCCACCATCCTCAAATTCTGTTCCGGATGTGCAAGCTAACACTCATTCAAATGAGAAGAAAAGACAACTCTTAAAGGGTTGGGGGACACTCAACAATCAACAAGTTTTGATATTCTTTGATCGAGGGTCCACAGATAATTTTGTGTCAGCAAATAGTATTGAAAGGCTACAAATTCTACCGGATCGATTGGGAACACCAATTGGAACAGGTTCAGCATTTGAAGGACTTACAACCAATTCTACTCCTATCCAAGGGAAGTTGAATCTTAGAATTGGGGATTACCGCGACCAAGAATCTTTTCTACTTGCACCCATAGGTAACTGTGATGTTATCTTTGGCATCTCTTGGCATTACAAGATTAGACCTCTTCTCGATTTTGTTAAGAAGACCCTTGCATTTCGATTCAAGGGTCGGAACATAGTATGCATTGCTGATGCTGGAGATTGGCTTGTGCCAATGGTTAGCCATGTTAGCATTTCTAAAGAAATGAAGAAAGCTATTTTTGCGTACATGATTTTTGTGAGAGAGTCAAAAGAAACTAATGATTCAAGGGCGCTTGGTGCCTCTAATGAACACACAATACCAACTAATGCTTCTGAGTCTCAAACTTTAAAAGAACCCCTCTCTTTAATTGATCAAGCTAGACATGATTTTGTTAAACAATATGGCGACTGTTTCAGTGATTCACTCCCAGGAGAGTTACCTCTTAAGCACCCGGAAGATCACACAATTTATCTTATCCCAGGCAATTCACTACCTAACTAACTGCCTTATCGAGTAAGTGCAAGTCAGCAAGATAAGATCCCAACACAAGTAAACGAATTGTTGGAAAAAGTATTAGTTCACCTAGCTCTTCTCCATACTACTCTCCAGTCTTACTTGTTCAAAAGAAAGACGGTTCTTTTCGTATGTGCATAGACTACAGATCTTTGAACAAGATCACAATCAAGAATCATTTTCCTATCCCAAGGATAGATGATATCTTGGATAAGCTGCAAGGGGCTAGTATCTTTAGTTGCATTGATCTCAAGAGTGGCTATCACCAGATATGGATAGCACCTGAAGATGTTCATAAGGCAGCTTTTCGTATGACATTTGGACTATACGAGTTCTTAATCATGCCATTTGGTTTGACTAATGCACCCGCCACATTCAATCGAATGATGGAGAGAATTTTCAGACCTCACTCAAAGTTTACAGGTGTCTTCTTTGATGACATTCTAATATTTTCACAGTGTGAAAGAAGAGCATAGAAAACATATATCTATTGTTTTTCAAGAGCTTCACAAGCATAGACTATAGGTCAATGTTAAGAAGAGTGAATTTTTCCCTTCGGAAATTCATTACTTAGGCCATATTGTTTCTCACAATTTGGTGAGAATGGATCCTGAGAAGATTCGAGCCATTGCTGAATGGCCTACACCTACTTTTGTACATCCTTGAATTTTATTTAATTATTCCAATATAATTTTAAAAATTAAATGATTAAAAGTTTCAATTAAATTGAATTTTCTAAGATACACTTTACTGTAAGATGATTTGTTGTTGATTTTTCCTAACTAAGATCAGTTTTTTAGAATTATTTTGATTTATTCACAAAATTTCTAAAATATTATTAATAATTCAAAATTATTACAAAATATTTCTAATTTTTACATGAGCTTAGCAATTTTTTTTTCAAGTCATTAATATTATCATAAATTTTATTCAAATTCATGATAAATTTTAACTTAATTTTCTCAAATTTCTAACTTGGAAATTTGAACACGCACACCCACGCGCACGCGCACCGGCACGCGCGCGCGCGCGCGCACACACACACACACACACACACACACACACACACACACACACACACACACACACACACACACACACACACACACACACACACACACACACACACACACACACACACACACACACACACACACACACACACACACACACACACACACACACACACACACACACACACACACACACACACACACACACACACACACACACACACACACACACACACACACACACAATGCCCCCGGTGTGTGGTCTCCCCAAAGAGGGGAAATGCTGATTCCATATAGTAGCAATGGACTTTTAGACATGATGGACTTTAAAGAGGGATGGATTTGCATGGAACCAACTAACTCTTACTTTAGGATTCTGGATCTAACATAATATGGTGAGGATAGTCTTGTGGTTTTAGAGATCAATCTTTTGGAGGACCTTTTGCCTACAATCCATGTAGTTTCCTAATAGCCATGCTAAAAAACACAACTGTCAACCCTTTCCATTATATTCTCACAAACAAACTCAAGAGAATTCTCACAAGAATATTCAACATCACACACAAAAACACTAGGCAACACATTAGGGTCATAGTCCTCATCCAAATACCCAATTGTCCAATCCTCTTCAACTTCATCCTTAAAATATTTTTCAAACTCTTTTCTTCTAGTTTTAGATCTCTCTTCCTTCAATGTTTCAATCCTTTTCAAAGCCTTACTCAAAATTTCTATCACTCTCTCATTAGTGTCACTCTCAGGATCCTCAAATCCCTAATGAGAATCATCACAAACATCATCAAAAACTCTAGGAGAACTTAAAGAAATTGCAAGATTATCAGATGAAGTTTTTTCTTCTTTATTGTTGCCTAAATCAACCATACAACTATCAAGAAGCATGAGGTTAGGTCTACTCAAAACAACATCAGCAACTTCACAAACAAAATCCTCTTCAAGGCTATTCAAACTATCATACCAACTCACTAGACTTACTCAACAACAACAATACCACAATAAGAGTCAGAATCCATAACCTCAATAGTCTCTCGATCAACACCTACATCCAGAAACTCATTATCATTCTCAACAACCTCATCAGGCAACAAATCTTAATTCTCAACTTCATCAATAAACCTTAGAATCTCTAAACCCTCCCCCTCATGGTCTTCTAAAAGACTCAAAAAATGCTCCTCAATTTTCTCTTCATCTCTTAAACATTCATATTCATCAAGAAATTCTTTACACTCTTGTCTCTCCCCATCCCTCTCAAAATTTACTAACTCTACTACAATGGATGACACCTCTTGATCAGAATCACTTTTTGAACTCTCATCCTCACTATCCTCTTTCTCATCAGAGGTATCATACTCTCCTCCTCTTCTTCACTATCATCCTCATTCACCAATTCTTTTCTCAAAGCCATATCAAATTTCTTTGCTACTCCTCTACGGTCATAAATCATTATGATTCCTTTTCCCCAATCTTGTATTGCTCCTATCTTCCTAAGCCAAGATCTACCAAGGATAAGCGGAAAAGCTCCTAACCTTGTTGGCATAACATGACAATCAATTTTCATAGACACACCATAAATCTTAACTTCCAAATTCTAAATGATACCTAAGAACCTCACATTAACATGGTTAGCAAGCTTGATTCAAAACTTAGATCCTTCAACAATTCGAAGTCCAAACTGCTCTATACAAGCCTGAGTAATCACACTAATTTTTGCTCCTCCATCAATATATGCTTCACCTATATTCTTATACCAAGCATAAAAAATAGGGAAAATATTAGGTAACTCTTCTATACTCAAAACTCTCATTGTTCCTTTCTTTCTTTCCTTGAATTTTGGATTCACTAATTTCTTCCACTATCTTCTCATCCTAGGACACAACTCCATTAACTGAGCAAAGGATATATTAGCATTCTTCCCCATCATATCTCCTTTTACGTCATAATCACTCTCTCCTTTCCCCAATGGAATATCAAAAGCATGATAATGCTTTCTAGGTACTCTCGATTTGTTTTCTTCTTTTTTCTCTCTCTCTTCTCTTCTCTCTTTGTTTTTCTTCCTCTTTCCTCACCAGCCTTACTAGTCTCAGGTTCATCTCTCTCAGCATCTCTCCTCCTTTTTATTGTAGGCAATACATCAATTGCCTTATTTTCCTCACTCTGATTTTCTAGAAGCATACAATTAATGTCACTTTTTCCTTTCTCTTCTTCCTTCAACTTAGGAGCTTGGGATGAGGTATGGTCTTTGATTTCTATTCCGAAGTCATTTTGTCTATTAGGAAGGTTTTGAGGTAAACAATACATATCCTCTCCTATTCTACGTGGATAAGGACAATTTGTGTAAGAAGCTGAGAATAAGGAATTAGTGTAAATAATATTGATATTATGCCATGTCACATTGACATTGGTATAAAAGGAGAGGATATGTAATTTTACACATCTTTTTTGACACATTAATACAATTACAATCTTTCTCTCCCTTCTTGCTCACAGCTTCTATGGCTTCCCCTTCTTTCTTGTCTTTCTCTCTCTAAATCTAGTCTTTCTCTCTCCTCGTCACTCTTCTTCTCTCTCTTCCTGTAGTCTTTCTCTCTCTTCTGCAGTCTTCTCTCTCCTCTTTCTCTCTCCCTGGTTCTCTCTCTGACAAGTGGTATTAGAGCCATAACTTTGATCCATGGGAAGAGTCACTGTCATGGAGAATTTAGTCACAGGGACAAGTATGAAGTAACTGGAGCATCAAGATTTGGTCCACAGGGCTTGATATAGTTCAAACCGTGACTAGTCAGGGTGTAGCAAGTCAGGATTAATTTTGGAGGTTTCTTGGAGAGATCTTGAGGAAGATGGAGGTTCTTGGTCAAGATAGCAGGTCGTGGTCAAATGGAGGCCCATTTTGAAGGTTCTTGGCCCTAACTAGAGTCTAAACAGGGATTACAGGAGTTAAACCTTGATTACTTTTTGGAACAAGCTTCTCTTTCCTCTTTCCTTCAAGCTTCCCTCAAGCTTTCATGGTGGATCCTTGCTCATATCTTCAATCTATGGCTTCTACACTATCCAAGGACTTCAAATCTTGCCTCTCTTCAGCATGAGCTTCATGAGGAGTAGCCTTATGGCTAGTTCATCTCGTTTTTTCTTGCACATCTCGGAGTGTGTGTGCTGAGCGATCTGGTGCTACTGGGTCTCTATTTCATCAGGCTCTACAGCTGTTGTCTCAAGGCTCCTCCGAACATCACTCATTGTGAGCATCACGACCAGGTGGTTCTTGTTTCTTTCTGCAGGCGGTGCTTGTGCAATAGATAACCGGGTCTTTGCACGCTATTGCATTTGGCGCGTGTTCGAAAGTCTTCAAGGACAGATATAACTCACAGAAGATGTCTGGATCGTTTATTTTGGCCGCAACAATCGCCTAATCTTGTGGAATTCTGACATCTTCCACCATTCCAAAAGGTGTTTGAAGCTCCGCAATAGATCTGAAAAGGATGTTATCTGAAACCTCTTTCATCGTTTTTGCTGACAATGCTAGTTCTCTCTCTGACAAGTGTAAATAAGGAATTAGTGTAAATAATATTGATATTATGCCATGTCACACTGACATTGGTATAAAAGGAGAGGATATGTAATTTTACACATCTTTTTTGACACATTAATACAATTACAATCTTTCTCTCCCTTCTTGCTCACAGCTTCTATGGCTTCCCCTTCTTTCTTGTCTTTCTCTCTCTAAATCTAGTCTTTCTTGTTAAGGTCTACATTGACTTTGAGGAAGGCAGTATATTCGAAAGGAAGACCTATTATCCTTACAATTTCCAATTGGAATTGGGTGGGTGATTGGACATGATAATGAAGAGGGTAATAGGTATGCTATCAGGTTTGGTGAAAATGTGTTGAGTAAGAGGTAAAGAAGATAGCCACAAGTGAAAAGAGAGTTATGGGGGCTTGTAAAGTGTGATCAAGTGCACTTTATTGGTATGCCTATGGTTATAGCAATGTATTTCTTACCATTGTTGGGGATAATTGCTAATTGTAAAACTCCAAGTATTTCCATGCTATGGTGGATTACTTATTTGTTTTGGCTTCAAAGAGTGTGTTTGGATTCTGGAATTCCATAATCAATTCATCTTCTTAATCTTTTCTATTATTACTCTTTGAAACCTTGTTTACCTAAACCCCCATGGTTAAGGCCTTCTTTTTTATATGCCTCAATAACACATGGTATGCCAGAGCACATTCACACACACAATGTTAAACTTATTTTTTTTAGTAGGATTCTTAGTGATAAAGTGTAAATCGTGGAAATATTTCTACTAAAGGTTTCAATTTACTAGGAATTTGGTAAAAATTATTTGATCCTTGGTTTGAAAGGAATTATTCTTGGAAATTTTGAAATCGGTTGTGATTGCATTAATCTATAGAAAATATATGTTAATTACATCATTGCTCTAGTAGCTAGATGGGAATGGGGCGTGATGCCATCCCCAAGGCTACCTCAAATACTCTTCACCCAAAGTGTAAATAGACTACCTAAGGTGGCCGACCATCGCTTAAGTACATTTGCCTCCCATGTAGGAAGGTTCTCCCTTACGGTAGGTGAGAATCAATGGGGCTCTAGTCTAAGATTGTGATCTCGATCTCGGTCCTAAGATAGCGAAGGAAACCTATATGAGTCTAACGTGGTCAAGTGTTGGAAGGTGCACGATGAACATGTCAAGGGTGGCAGTTTAGAGATTGTTTGCTCCTCAAAGTGGTTTATAAATATGATCATAATATGAATTGTTTGCTTTTCAAAAAGGAATGGTTTTGGTGTTTGTAATTTAAAGCTATGCCAAAGATTGCATTCAAGATCAATTAAAGAAGTTGTTGTGTTTTGTGTTCACATTGCTTGAGTAGTGTGCTTGCTTAAAAAATACATAACATCACTTATGAGAAGTGAGTGAATAGTCTTTCTTACAAATTGTCCTAGAATTGGGTAGACCTTGTTATTTAGTGGGTGGCTCTTCCCAAAGTTTAGATAAGGGCTGGGGGATGTGGCTTTTCCTAAAGCCAAGTCTTAGAATGGGTGAAGTATTATTTTAGGGGATTGGTGTGAGAATATGTGCCATGGGCAAAGGGGGTGATGCTTAGCTTCCACTTGTTTCTCACTCTCATAGAGCCAAGTACGATGCTTGCTTGCCTCGAGTCTTTGATGGCTCATGAAATGCAATCGTGTTAGCTTGATGTTAGATTACTATTAGAGATTGTAGTTATGTCTTTAGAAATCCACATGTCAATCCTTGTGGGAATGAGGCTAGACACTTAGCTTGCAAGATAGACCTAGGGAATGTTGGGGGTAAAGGCGCCTTCACCTAGCCGCCCGTGTATTACTACACTGATAGTACCTGCCATTGCACACTGCAGGTGGCAGGCGCCCATCATAGTCACTTATTCTTTATTCTTTTAGTGACAGTTTGAATAAAGGAAGGCCCGGCCACACATTGTGGTTGTTGGAGTTCCCACTTTGAGTTTCACTCTCTCTCTTGCTCTTGCTCTCCATTCGCCATAGCTCTCACCACCAAGCTTCTTCCTCCTAGGTTCCACTTCCCTTTCAACTCGTATTAGAGCAAAGGCATTGGAGCTTGCCCGGCATTCTCTTCAGCTTAGATTTGAAGACCTTCAACCCGAGCTTCAATGGCAGCCATGGTACCTTCATTTGTAGGTATGTTTTGATCTCCTACCTCCTCCCCGAGATTCGGACCTTCATTGGCATCTTCCAGGGTTGCATCAGAGCCCCTTTGACATTGCCAAGTGCTCCCGAGCACTGTTGAAGACCCCCCAGCCCCCATGAACAACCAACACAAAATGCAGTGCATTTTTAAGGGGCTAGGCTGACATGCTCCTGGCCTTTCCCGACTCTTCCCCACCATCTTTCCGGCACTCTTGGCAACCTTCCTGATCATTGTTGGACTCCTCGGAATTAGTGCCTGGCTCCGTGTGATCGATTTGAGTACTCCCCCCTTCAGCCCTTATTGTATACATAGTCCCAGGACTATCAAAACATGGCAACACTTGACATTTATTGTTTGATGCTTCTTGGCATTGCCCCTTTGATGCCTATGGGATGCTATGTCTATGCTTTGGAACTGATTTGGAGCAAATTTGAGCACCGTTTGAGTTTCATTTAATAGTAAATATGCTGCTGTAATACAGTGGGATGAAGCTCATTTATTTGGTGTATGCATTGGTTCTTGGATATGGGGTGCTTACTAGAGGTTTGAATGATCATACCGATGTATTTGGAGATTATCAAATGCTTCCTTTTGGTTCAGGAATGATTTTGAGCTTGGATTAGGCTCCGACTTGGTCGTCCTTCATTGGCATTTGGCTTCAGTTGGCATGCTTTGGATCGGTTTATGCCTATTGTCACTACTTGACATTTAGGCTTCTTGCATTTCTGCTTTGGTCAAATATGGATGCCACTTGGTTTGCCCATGCTTGACAGCTACTTGGAGCTTCATCTTTAGATGTATTTGAGCATTTTGGACCTAATGGGCATTACATTTGGTTGTTAGTTACATGCTCTTTGAATGCTTTCAGGCTTATGCTTTACGAGTTTGAGATAGCTTGGGATTTATGCTCCGGATGCACGCTACTGGGATCTGACATGTCTGATGCTATGTATTTGATGTATTAGAGCGTTGCTTGCTCTCTTTGCATCTAACTTTACTTCCAGCGGAAGCCTCTTGGTATATTCAGATGTACATAGAGTCTTATTTACACTTGAGCTTGAGCTTGTGGGACAGTTACATGCATTTGCTCTCTTGAGAGCCTTATGTCTACAGTTAGTCTGTAGTGGGCTGATTTGATACGCCTATTGGGGCAGGCACCTATCTCTGTCATAGGTTTATTAGTTTTGTATGCATCTTGGATGGTTATGCATTGAGCTTCTTGCTCTATTAGTTGTGCTTGTGCTTGGTCTCTTCTTTTACCCCGAGACCCATTACATGCATGACTTCTAGACCTATGAGATGTCTCTTGCCTGACAGGTTATTGGTTTGACAGTTCTTGCTACCTTCTTGCCCCTTTACACTCATTGTTGGATGTATCTTGCTACCTGGCAGTTTCAGTGACATATGTATCAGTGATTGCTTCATTTTGGGACAGTTTTACATACTGCTGTCATTTAGTACAACAAGCTGAAATTTACAGATTTCAAGCACTTCTATGAGGGTAATGCTTACTATTTGATGTTATCTTGGTCATGGACAAGTGCTTCTCTTGGTGATATCCACTCTTTCAGATAGTTTTAGCAGTGGTTTTAGTGCATTTTTTGCTAATTACAGCAACCTATAATTTTACTTTTTTGCTTTGATTTGGGACAGTATGGCTGGTCATCTGAAAGACACAGCTCTCTTTAACATTGTCAAGTTGGATGGTATCAACTATGGATATTGGAAGTCCTAGATATGGTAGGTTTTGGTGCAGAAATTGAAGATTAAACCCTTGCGTTTCAAGGGTGTTAAACCCGAGGATATGGATGATGATGTTTGGATGGAAGTTGATGAGCTATGCAAGTCTACCATTATCTTGTCACTCTCAAAAGAGGTCCATCATAATGTTGTTGAAGATGAGAATCAGAATGCATGGGATTTATGGGAGAAGATTCAGGAGCTCTATGCGCATCAGAGTCCTGCGTCATAGATGTATTGGCTGAAGCAGTTAATGGACCTTCGCATGAAGGAGGGGACCTCCCTATCATCTCATTTCAGTCAGTTTCATGATATCGTGAAGAGTTTGTTATCATAGGGTATTGAGTTCAAAGACAACTTGCACCCGTTATTTCTACTGGGCACCTTGCCTGAATCACGGGGTGTCTTCCGTACTACCATATGCACGAACAAGCTTGATGGGCTAAAAATCAAAGATATTGAGAGTGCTTTATTGACTAAGGAAATCAATAGGAGAAACAATGATGCTTCCCACTCTTCACATGCATTGACCGTTAGAGGTGGCAGACATGGCAGGCATGATAATAATCATAAGGGCAGGGACTCTCAGAAGTCCAGGTCCAAGTCACGTGGTCGCAATAAGTCCCATGGATGGAAGTCTGATCTTACCTATCATTATTGTGGGAAAGAAGAACATATTAAGCCGCAGTGCCATAAGATGCGCGATGATAAGTGCAAGGAAAAGGGAAAAGAGAAAGTGTAGGAAAAGTCTTCTGAGCGCAATATTGCACTTGCAAAGTCCAGTGTGAAGATAAAAGAGGTTAATGTCATGCAGACCACTGATTCAGATGATGATTACATACTTGTAGGTTATTCATGCAATGCCTTACAAGCTTCTAAGATACATTCTATGTATGCGCAGTGCTGGCTTTTGGATTCGGGTGCGTCATTTCATGTGACACCCTGTAGAGATTGGTTTCATACCTATCGTACCATCTCTGGTTCTGTGCATCTTGGTGATGACATGTCTCTTGACATTGTGGGCATTGGAGATGTTAGATTGCAGTTTCCTTCTGGTAGTTCTTTTGTTTTGCATGATGTACGACATGTACCTGCGTTGACTCGCACTCTTATGTCAGCTGGATAGCTTGATGATGTAGGGTATTTTGTGTCTTTTGGAGACTCTGCATGGAAGATTACTCGTGGCAGGCTTGTGCTTGCAAGAGGTGCCAAGTCTGGCAGCCTCTATCCCTTACTTGTATCTAGAGCTACATTGGATCATGTTTTGTCTGTGGGTTCTATCCTCCATGTATCCCTTTGGCATGCTCGTTTGGGGCAAATGTCCCTTAAAGGAATGAAAATGCTACGTGCTTTGCAGTATCTTCCGCCTTTTGATTCTTTGCATTTTGATTCTTGTGATCATTGTTTGTATGGCAGGCAGACTAGAAATACACATAAAAAGTCTGGTAAGAAATGCATGGGTGAGCCCTTGGCTCTTGTGCACTCAGATGTATGTGGGTCCATGCCCTGTCAGTCACTCGGTGGGGCAAAGTACTTTGTTACTTTCATAGATGATTACTCACAGAAGGTTTGGGCTTATCCCATAAAAAGAAATATAATGTCTTAGGAACTTTTCAATGTTGGCTTACATTAGCAGAGAACCAGTCTGGGAAAAGGCTAAAATGCCTAAGGTCAAATAATGGGGGTGAGTATGTATCACGTGCTTTTAAGCAGTTTTGTGATGAGCGGGGTATTAAGCGTCAGTTGACCGCCCCTCACACCCCTCCCCAGAATAGTATGGTTGGACGCATGAATAGGAAAATTCAGGAAAGGGTCCATAGCTGACAGCAACCCTCCCATGGCAGGAAATGAACATGAAACCAAGGTAGAAGCGTGCAAAATCTATGCACATGGCTGAGCCATTAATCTCAAAACTGAAAAGAAACCATAAATCTTCCACTTAATAATGAACCGATTCGTTATCTTCATCATCTTCATCCATAGCTTCAACCATTATACAAGAACAAAAGGGAAAAGAAGAATTTTTGCACAAAAGACAGAGGAAAGAGGAGAGAGAACAAATTTTTGCACCACCAAAAAGAAGAATATGCAATTGGATAAGAGAGGGAAGGGAAAGAGGCACATAACCACTCGTGCACTCCACCGCACCTCTTCCCCAAAAAGCACACCCCTTCATATTTTATTATTTCTTTGAATTTTTTTGATACATTTGATATTATAAGGCCTTTGGCCTTTAATTTTGAGTATTCCTACCCTTTACAAATGCATGCACATAACACTTTTGTGTATACCATTTATTTATGATGGATGTGGATGTGGATGTGGCCCCCTCATGTAAGTGTGTATTTTAGTGATTTTGGAACAATGTAAATGTTATCCCCTTTACAAAAGATAAAATTGTTATATGTGCATGGACATGTTTGTGCCTTGTTTTTATGCTTCTTTGAGTGTCATCAATAGCATGCTTAGCCAGGCTGGCTTATCGCAACACTTTTGGGCTAAGGCAGTTACTACTGTAGTGCATCTCATTAATAGATCGCCTAACAGTGCATTGACTTTCATGTTGTAGAGGAGGTATGGGTAGACAAGCCCCCCTCTTATGATCATTTGTGTGTCTTTGGATGTGAGGCATTTTGCCATGTGCCCTAGGACAAATGCAATAAGCTGGATCCTAAAAGTGTCAAATGCATTTTCATTGGCAATGGAGATGTAGGAGAGATGGGTTACCGTCTATGGGATCCGCAGGCATGGAAAGTGATCCGCAGCCATGATGTCATCTTTCATGAGGACAAAATGCATATGCAGCCTGAGAAAGTGGTTGAGGTACGTAGATTTATCTTTCAGGAGGAGCCACCTGCTCTCATTGAGCCCGCTCCACGGCTAGCTAGACAGCGTGTAGCATCACCTGATGCTCATGGCCCAAATGTTAGACATGCTGATATTAGACAGGATGTCAGTCACACAACAGAGCCTCGGTTGAGGCATTCTACTCAAGATAGATGACCTCCTGACCGTTTTGCGCCCTCTATGGATTATGTACTGGTTACAAATGCAGGAGAGCCTCTCACTTATGATGAGGCTATGCACAGGGGTGATTGTCACTCTTGGGAGAGGGCTATGTAGTCTGAGCTTGACTCATTGCATAAGAATCAAACTTAGGATTTGGTTTCCTTGCCTCAAGGTAAGAAGGCTTTGCCTGTGGGTGTACAAGCTGAAAAGTACCCCTGGACACCCCAAGCCGTCATACAAGGCTCAATTGGTTGCTAAGGGTTTTAAGCAGGAGCATGGTGTTGACTTTGATGAAGTCTTTTCTCTTGTGGTCAAGATGACCACCCTATGCTTAGTCTTGGCCTTGGTTGCATAGCTTGACCTGGACTTGTACCAGATGGATGTCAAGACGGCTTTTTTACATGGGGACTTGCATGATGAGATTTACATGGAGCAGCCTAAGGGCTTTGCAGACCCTAGCAGGGAACACCTAGTGTGCAAGCTAAAGAAGAGTCTATATGGCTTGAAGCATGCACCTAGGGAATGGTACCATAAGTTTGATGCATTCATGCAGTCACAAGGCTACAACCGCAGTGCTATGGATCCATGCTTGTACACGAAGAAAGCCCATGACAGTACTTTACTGATTTTGGTACTCTATGTGGATGACATGCTTTTATCAAGGACAGCTTATGAGGAGCTAGATGATGTTAAGGCTCAGCTCAATAATATCTTTGAGATGAAAGATCTAGGACATGCCTCTCATATACTTGCTATGCGCATTACGCGCGATAGATCTTAGAAACTCCTCTATCTGTCACAGAGGGAGTACATTTATAAAGTCCTTGAGCGCTTCCGCATGCAGGATGTTAAGCCTATTGGCTATCCATTACCTTCTCATGTGAAGGTTTCACAGGCCGATTATCTGCAGAAAGATGAGCAGAGGGCCGAGATGGCCAAGATTCCCTATGCATCAGTCGTGGGCAGTCTTATCTATGCCATGATAGCCACCTGTCTAGATATAGCGTTTGCAGTTGGGGTTGTGGCACGTTAGATGGATACAAAGAAACATTGGGATGCCGTGAAGGGTATCATGAGGTACCTAAAGGGCACAATAGATATGTGCCTTTGCTATAATAGCCAGGATACAGGAATCGTGGGGTACATTGACTCTGATTATACAAGACATGCAGATAGTAGGAAGTCCACTTTTGGCTATGTGTTCACTTATGTTGGAGGGGCTATCTCTTGGATGTCCAGGCGCAGAAGTATACGACTCTTTCTACTACAGAGGCCGAGTATATTGCAGCTACAGAGTTTTGCAAGGAGGCTATCTATTTAGGCCGTTTGATTGTAGACCTTGGTATGACAGATGCTAAGCCTACACTGCATTCGGATTCTATGAGTGCCATTCAGTTTTGGCCAAGAATCCAGTCTTCCATGCAAAGACAAAACATATTGAGGTGAGGTATCACTTCATTCGCGAGGTTGTTGAGGAAAAGTCTGTTGACCTTGTCAAGATTCTGACTGAGCAGAATCGTGTAGACTTACTCACGAAGAGCCTCACTACCGAGCGCTTTGCCTTCCTCAAGAGATTGATGGGCATTGGATGAGATGATGTCTTTTTCCTCATCTTGTTGTACATGTGTACATGTTGTACTGTCTTTTCTTTTTTCTCTCTCACTGGGGCAGATTCGTCTTTAAGTGGGAGGTTGTTGGGGGTAAAGGCGCCTCCGCCTAGCCGCCCATGCATTCCTACACTAACAGTACCCGCCACTGCACACTGTAGGTGGTAGGTGCCCGTCATAGTCACTTATTCTTTATTCTTTTAGTGACAGTTTGAATAAAGGAAGACCCGGCCACACATTGTGGTTGTTGGAGTTCCCACTTTGAGTTTCACTCTCTTTCTTGCTCTTGCTCTCCATCTGCCATAGCTCTCATCGCCAAGCTTCTTCCTCTTGGATTCCACTTCCCTTTCATGGAATACCTAGTCACCTAAATCTACACACCGAGCTAGCATAGATTGGTAGCAACTAGGATCGAGCCGCTAGATGACTACGAAACTACCTCCCCTTAATTTAAGGGTGGGGTATGTTTTAGTGGTATCAAAGCATAAAAGTTTGAGTATAATCCATCTTTAATACAATGACTACGAAACTACCCTCCCCTTAATTTAAGGGTGGGGTATGTTTTAGTGGTATCAAAGCATAAAAGTTTGAGTATAATCCATCTTTAATACAATGTTAAGTTAACAAATATCATCATATTAATTTGAAAAATTAGTGATTGTATATGATTAATTAGAAACTAGAATTTAAAAAAGGGACCCTTTAACCAACTTTTGAGCCATGAGGTGTTTCGGGCAACATACATCATGGCTTGTGAATCCAACAATTTTTTATTTAGGCGGCATAACATTACTTTGGTTTCTTTCAAGGTGATCCTTAGATCGGATTGGCTAGCAATCCAAAAGGAAAGTTGGAAATAACATAAAGTGAATTACTTCTTAGTGGATGTTGATAAGGTCAAGTACATTGAGAACGATATATTGAGAGATTGGATTCTCAAAGAGCTTAACTTACTTGAAGTCTTTTGGTTCTTTGAAACCAAACACTCAAAATACCTTATTTTTATAAACAAGTAAACACAATATTAGTGAGTTTGGAAATCTCCCAATTCCCATTTTTTGAATACTAAAAAGGTGGCACCTGGATAACATGCCCATAAGTTTCTCAAAACCATATGATGTGACCTATCATTGAAAAGCGCTTGAGTAATGGAATCTATTGAGCTATAGAGCACTTCATTTGGAGTTATAGTGTTCAAGTTATGACAAATCCAAATATTTGACCGCGTATCCCAAACTTATGGGAAATTCCTGTATTTCCCAATATGGTGTTAGTAGCTAATTAATCAGAATTAGTACGTGTATTTGCGACTCACAAAAGTTATAAATCCTAATTGCATTGGAATGCAACCTCATAACTCTTTCATCCCCAATATAAAAATATCAAGTCATCTCTTGACTATCCCCTCTTGGTCATTGATATAAATAAAAATCCTCCTAGTAGGTACATAGTTAACCCTAGTAAAACCACTATTAATTTGCCACTAAAGCATAAATTTGGGCCAACTAATACCTTGTAAAAAAAGGGAAAAATTTCAAGATTTGAATAAAGTATGAGACTCAATTTTATGACATATAATATTTTAAGAATATAAGGGGATAATCTTCAGAAAAATTGTTGGCATTCTAAGGAGCATTCAATGTCACTAACTGTAAGGAACTAAATATCTAAACTAGTAAGAAAAGGGTTTAGTCTTTCTCTTATATTTGACGTCCTATGGAAGATGAATTTCATTTGTTTTTACCCCTAGTATATTAGGTAGGCTCGTTGTGTAGCTTACCTTTGCAGGGGCACGTATTCCAATTGATGGATTTGTTGAGAATAGCAAATGATGCTTGGCCATAGAGGCCAGATTTATGCCCATAGAGGCCGAATTTATGCCCTGGAGAGGCTAGAAGATAGACAATTGATGTATGCTCTAGGAAGAGATGTTTAGAATCCCATATGCACAGTGGGGAGAGTGGTACTATCCAAAAAGCTATCAAGTCATGTCCTTGGTTGACACTCATAACAAGGTAATGGAACTATCACTTTGAGTCACTGTTAGTGTCATCCTCCATCTTACATAAGAATGCGTTTATGAGTCCAAGCTAATCTATCTTGGAACCTAATTCACTTGTGTAACAATTAGTCTATTTAAGTCTATGTCATCATGAGTTGTACATTCATCTTCCATCCTCCATAGTTTTTGGCATTCTCTAGATCCCATGTTTATCAACATGGTATCAGAGCCCAGTTGAGCATGGCACAACTCATACTCTAACTCTCTAGTCTCTCTTCACCTCTGGTGATCTCTAACCATCTCACATTCAGCTCATGTCTCCATTTTCAACTTCAAATCTCAGCTGGACCTTGTGGTAGCCATAGCCAGACTACATCTACCTTCAGTTGAGCACTGAGATCCCATCATACAGGCAATTTTAGCTCGAGGTGTCTTTTGGAAAACTCTTCCTCTGCTCCTAGTGCAGCTTCCTATTGCATCAAAGTGTGACATTGTTCACCTTGGAGCCCAACATTACAAGAATTTGACATTGTTGTCATGTCTACACCCGTCATTTGTCATACTGCTGTCATCGCCCATACAGTCTGCCATTTCGCCTGCAAGCATAGGAAAATTCAAGCTCACTATATGGGCCACCTTCTCATCAAATATCTTGTTGAATGGTTCACACATCGAGCCGTTGCAATGGAATACTCAGTCGCCTGTCAAACCCTAGAAGCAAGAAGCCATAGCCACAAGCACCAAAGCTCTAATTTTTTCTTCATTTTCTCTCTCCTGCCACTCAAATACGACTCAAGCAACCCTGATTCATTGATTTATTCAGTGCCTTACATCAAGGAAGGGAAGTTCTTGGAGATCTTTGGAGATTTGTTGGAAGATTTGAGAAGATTGGAAGATCAAGCATTCAACATCAAGTTCCTTCTTACTTCAGTTTTCCACTTCATTCCAACACACTGAAGCATTTTTTAAACTCAGATTTGCTACTAAACTAAAGCCATCTACCAACAAGGGGGGCACTCAAGTTGAAGGGATCAACATCAACACCAAGCTACTTTACACACCGGTTGTTTAAAGCCAATCACATATTCTCTTTCACATTTAAAGGTACGAAGTTATTCACATTGGTGAAAAGCTTAATCATATTGTACTATTGCTAGATTAATCGGGATTAGACACTGCCATTGTGTGAAAAGCCAATCAGTAAGACCTTTCTACATTTGAAGCGATTTGGTTATACCATCCTAAAATGTCCAATGTCAATGAAATGTCAAGCCATGTACTTCAAACCCAAATGCTAGCCAAAGAAATATGTATCCATCTTGTAGGCCCAAGCCATTACACTATTTCATAAAATCTCAAAATGCATGTATCCCAAGGCCAATGTAATGAATCACCAAGCCATGTATGTCAAAGAGAATTTGCTAAGCCAAAATAATATATTCATGTGTATCGATCTCAAGTTCATTAAACAGAAAGAATGTGTCAAGAAGACTGGAGCAAAAAGCATGTACCACACATCAACAAAAGGGACAAAGAGCATAACCAAAGTAAAGAGTATGAAGACAAAAAGAACTAAGAAGAACAAGAAGGAGGCCAAGAAGATCAAAGACACCTAGAAGATCGAGAAAAGTAAAGGATGCCAAAGAAGCATGAAGAAATTTCTGCTGCTGACAACAAGGATGTTTTCTCATAGTAGATCTTTATTTCCCATAGTGGATCTTCATTTCCCATGGTGGATCTTGTTATCCCATGGTGAATGTAAAAGCCCTTACCAAAGATGTAAAGTTTCAAGCCTTAACTTGACTAGGCTGCCAAAGAGCTAGTCTCCTGGGCCATGTCATCATGCAGGGGGGGCAAAAGCCAGCAAGGGTAGAGATTCATCATTTGAGGGGGGGTGTTGAGAATAGGAAATGATGCTTGGCCAGATGTATGTCCATAGAGGCTGAATCTATGCCTTGGAGAGGCTAGAAGATAGGCAATTGATGTATGCTCTAGGAAGAGATGTTCAGAATCCAATATGCACAGTGAGGAGAGTGGTACTATCCAAAAAGCTATAAGTGCATGTACTTAGTTGACACTCATAACAAGGTAATGAAACTATCAGTTTGAGTCACTGTTAGTGTCATTGTCCATCTTACACAAGAATGTGTTTATGAGTCCAAGCTAATCTATCTTGGAACCTAATTCACTTGTGCAACAGTTAGTCTATTTAAGTTGATGTCATCATGAGTTGTACATTCATCTTCCATCCTCCATAGCTTCTGCCATGCTCTAGATCGTGTGTTTATCAACATGATTGGATCTTTCTTCAACCCCATTACTAGTTCCTTCATGCTTGTTAGGACACAATACATGGGTTGGTATAGGAACTTTTACTAGCTACTATGTGCACGTGGATCATATCGGCAACCTCAAGTATGAGCTATGGAGATCCGTTAGGTTGAGAGACTCAATATTGTTCGACTCTTCACATTTTACCTTAGTCCTCTGGGTCTTGTAGAGTATAATGATGGTGAGGTTATGACATGAGCCCAATGGGTTTATAGTAGGATTATCTAGGTCACATCTGACCCAATAGAGTTGTACTCGCCTATAGATCTTGTGCCTCTGGTGGAGGGTTTATGGCACCCGTGTAACTTGAAGGACCTTCTCACAATGGTGGATGTGTGGGGCATGCCTCACTTCCTCTTTACATTCACTATACATGAGGTGACCAATACAAGGTAGGCCAACATTGACACATTGGAATCAATTGCAAAGGAAAACAAAATTTTCATGAGAATATTTCCTTATTGAGTGTGCTTGAAACTCTTTCACACTATATTCCACCTCTTCTTCAATCAACACATCCTTACGAATGCCGAATGTGTTAGATGTATCCAAAATTATGTCATTAGGTATGAAATTCAAGATAGGGACTCATTGCACACACATATCATTCTATGATTGCACAAAGGATACATAAAAAATACAATGAATGAGATCTATGCATATGTTCTATCCAACGATGAACAATGTGGTTTAACATAGAAATTAAGATTCCTCATCTTAGCAAAATAGCTTCATATAGGTGTCACCATGCTTGCTATATTACTTATAGTAGTGGTCATAGAAAATACAAGTTTGCATTGTTCATGGGCTCCTCCTGTCTATGTGAAGGCTCTCATTGTTGAAAAGTGCTGTTAGGAATGCCCATTCTCCCCAAAATGCCTTGAGAGCTCATATTTGTTGCATTCACTGGTGGAGCCGTCACTCGTTCAGCATGCATACCCAATCTATCTTCATGTTCCTTCCCTTTCATTTGAAATTCCATCCACTTAGTAATCTGGGCAGCAAGGGTGTCCATAGTCGTCTTCATTTGACCAATGCCTTCCATCAATTCTCTATGTCTCTCATCATGCCTTGTCTCATGCGAACTGAGGGTATTAGTGAGTGCACTGAGGCTGTCCATGCCATGAGAATAATCTTCATCTTCCACCTTAGGGTTAGTTTCAGCCTTGGGGCACGTGAATCCCTTATTTGTTGCTGCATGTCATCATTTGCCTTAGTTTTTCCCTTATTCGCTGCCATTGTTAGGTGCAGTCGCCTTATATAAAAATCTAAACCAATAATAGACCCTGAAATCCAGTGGTATATCTACTACCATCCTAAAGATGAGCGTTGAAACTAGTGTCATATCACCCAACATTGCTACTCTTGTGGGGAGCCCATGCAAATATTTAATAAGCTTGGACTTGAACAAGAAAATACTAATCTCTTGTCCAAGCCAATATCACTTACTAAAGTGGCCTTGAGCTACATTTAGACTTCAATAGTGAGAAGATGTAAAATTGTCATACATGGACACCTCCCCTACATACATACGATAATGAAATCTCACAAGGATAGGGAATATTGCCATGTACCTTGTGGACATGTATTGTGCTCATCCATCAAGATTAGTCCACCTAATGTTCTATGACTACCACAAAAACCACACCATTACCAGAACCACATCTAGAGCTGATCTAAAATCCACTATAGAAGATGCTTAAGAAAACATCATCCACCAATAACACAAAAGACTAGTACAATTTACTAATTCCCATCTAGGCCACTCAACAAATGTTTCTTTTTTAATATATTAGTGCAATGAGCAAGCTCAGATATCTAAGAGAACACTTATAAGAGATAAAAACACACTATAATCGTACATGTTAGCTCCATGGTCTCATGGTGAACTAGAAAGACCTTGAAATATACATCATCAAGTGCACCTAAAAAATTTGTTGGCATCAGTTGCGAAACCCATTAGTTAATGAACATGATCATCTAGAAAATCTTGCTCATCAAGGACAATCCAACAACATTAATAGTATCTTTAACAACTACCGAGTGCTAGAATAATATGGCATCAACATGAACAAAGATGTTACCATTCACAAAACAATTCATAATAATACTTGTCGATACTCTAATAGTACAACAAGTGGTCTACAACCAACTCATCAATGCAACATCCACATTGAACATTGTCAATGGTATGCCAAGTAGTGGAAAAAGCTTCCTCATGTGCTATTACAATTACAACCTCATTACCAATTATTGGAATGTGTTACTGATAGTAAGCGCAAGAGTCACTATAGCTAGACTATGTAGCCTCTCCATTATGGTCCAACACCAATTCAAGATATCGATGCATGCGCAATAATATCTAATATCAATACAAAAGATGGATGAGTATATCACTACAAAAGACGGATAATATTAGACACATGGATAATGCCATGCCCTCCATAGTTCAATGCGATATGAACATGATTGGCCATCTCTACAATTCTTGCAAGTGATTGGACATTGATATCCAATGAAAAAAGAGATACAAGAATGCATGCATGAGTGCATTATCGATGAGAAGGACATCCTGGGTTTTGTAGATTAAACAACAACAATAATATGCATATACAAAGAAGATGTTCACATGTACAATAAGAAAATTTCCACAAATACTACATTGTAGAATAAATCTATATGGTTGAAGTTTAAACAAGGCACTTTGCATCTTACATCTTATGCTTCACGCTAGAATTGGTTAGCCAAGTGTATTTGTGGGCGAGTGGGTGGGTGAGCAATTTGCATGCGGGTTGGCACCCGGCCATATGGTGATCGAATTTTGTGAGGGGGGGAGGGGATCTACGTGCACCATGTGGCCACCCACCCCCCCCCCCCCCCCCCCCCCCCCCCCCCCCCCCCCCCCAAACAAAACCTTGTAATAATAGTTATAAAAGATGAAGAGACATGTGCCAACTCTTTGGCATGCTAAGTGTATAGCATATTCATGTACTTGTCTTTAATATTTCTATGCTTCTATAAGTTACAATGTGTTTAATAATGTACAAAAAGTAGTAAAATGTCATGATTAGTGCATTACAGAATTTGGCCAGGTAACTTGCTTGATTATTTTATAATTTGCAAAGACACTATTCATCATGAGAGCATCTTAGTTTGTAAGACAGTATTAGCTTCATAAAACAGTGGGTACAGGCTTCATCTAATGCATATTCCACAAAGGCTCATTCATCTAATGCACATTCTAGAAAGGCAGTTTGAATTTAGAGATTCACCTTAAAGAATAACAACGTAATTCAAACTTCAAGCATAGATATATAAGACGAGTTTCTTGAGAATATAGGTATCATATTTATTTAAACCGGTGTTTACAAAGAATATTTTTGGTAGCAAGTATAAAAACCACTAACTTAAAATTTTAAAGGGATATTTGAATAAATTATGTGTATTGGTTATTGTTAAAACCAAAAATTTTAAGGTTTTGAATCTTATTCTTTAAATGTTGGAAACTTTATAAAAGAACTTTACTGTTCAATTTACAGGAAACCTCGGTTTTTGGTGAACACGGCGAAATTCAAACGTCTGTAAGCTCACTGAACAAAGAGCTTATAAACTCTTTGTTTGTATCGGAACATACGCGACGTTCTGGGCTCTCTCTCTCTCTCTCTCTCTCTCTCGCGCGCGCGCGCGCGCGCGGCAGAGAGGCAGGCAGTCAGTCAGTCAGAGGGACGTCTGCGGCAAAAGGAGCGTCGTCGTCGCCAAGATGGCATCCCATCAAGGAGCGAGGAAACTGCGTACGTCTTGTCCCGCCATTCTCCGTTTCGTGCTTTCCTGATGTGTGGCCCGTAAACGCAGTTCACGTTCCCACGTCTTGATGAGAGACCTCATTCTTTCTGATGAATTTAGTGTCTACCTGCCGCTTCTTGCTCATGAAAATTAGATTGCTATTGCTTCTTGCTCATGTAAATTAGGTTTCTGAAGTAGTACAGTGTCTGATTCTGATGCATTCTACTATTCGGATTCTTGCTCATGGAGATTAGGCCTCTGAAGTTGTAGAATGTCTGATTCTGATGCATTCTATGTAGCAGAATGTCTGTTTCTGATGCATTCTAGTATTCGGATTCTTGCTCACGGAGATTAGGTCTCTGAAGTAGTAGAATGTCTGATTCTGATGCATTCTAAGTAGTAGAATGCCTGTTTCTGATGCATTCTAGTATTCGGATTCTTGCTCACGGAGATTTGGTCTCTAAAGTAGTAGAACGTCTGTTTCTGATGCATTCTAAGTAGTACAATGTCTGATTCTGATGCATTCTAGTAATCGGATTCTTGCTCATGGGAATTAGGTCTCTGAGGCAGTAGAATGTCTGATTCTGAAGCATTCTAGGTAGCAGAATGTCTGTTTCTGATGCATTCTAGTACTCTGATTGTAAATTGGGTCTCTGAGGCAGTAGAATGTCTGCTTCTGAAGCATTCTAGGTAGTAGAATGTCTGTGTCTGATGCATTCTAGTACTCTGATTCTTGCTCATGGAAATTAGGTCTCTGAAGGTGTAGAATGTCTCTGACCGTCTTGGTCTGATCATGAAAGTAATATGCAGTAGACCAAAGGACACTTCGTGTCACACCAGAGCATCCTTAGTGCCATAAAACTAACATACATTAAAGCACCCTCCATCTGAAGGTATTGTACATTAGAGCAAGGACCTTCATGTCATGTAAGTCTGCCTTAATCACAATCACCAATAACGTTATAATAACCTCCATCCTAAATTCTAACTAATCAAAGTAATGCTCATGCTTGAGTGGCTACTAGGGCTAACTAACCAAAGGAATGTCCGTGGCTGAGTGGCTATTGGGACTAATTGACCAAAGTAATTTCCATGGTTGAGTGGCTACTGGGGCTAATTGACCGACGTAATTTCCATTTGCAAGTCCATGTTGGGGCTAGCTTTGGTTGATCTTCATAAGTGTCTTTAAAAAGGATCATGTTGAGGCTTGTCCAATCAAGGACTAGGAAGTCTTTTTGGTATGCATCTAAGGGAGAGAAAGCAAGTCTTCTATTTCAATGTACTTTTTGTTGCCCATCAAACATATTCAATCAGGTGCAACTCATGCTAATTATCATACTTATTATGATTTTTGTTCCCTTACAACCATTTACATTTCAAATTATTAATCGAATTGTAATGTTGAGGCGCATTGTAAAGCAAGTGAATCTAGTTGTCTACTTTCCTATCATTATTCTTTACTTTCAAAATATTTGTTTAGGCTAGTGCTCTTATGGAATACACATTTATGCATTGAGAATCTTATTTTGCACCATTGTTTTCATTAGCATGCCGAAGAAAGGAATGTTGGCAAGTGTACGACAATAGAGGTGGTGTTTACCCTAACAAAATGAACCCGTTGGCGGTAAGGTCATCTATACATGTACCAAATGAGAGTTATAAAGCTATTCTTATAAAGAACATGAAACAGATCTTTCTATTTTTGGCTCTTATTGCAGGCATTTGGGGTAACTGCATTTTGTGGGAAGTTTAAGCAATTCTATCCTCCTCGACATGATCCTATTAAAGACAATTTTGAATGCCCTTACTTCTTTAACCATAATTCGAATGGGTGGAAAGCAGGCATAGGTGGAAATACTCCATTTAATCCCAATACGGTTGAGCATATGAGTTTGCAAAAGTTGAGTGATCAGGGATATAAAACTCTTCCCATATCTTATAGGTTGAACTACAATCATGTAAACAATGCATGCCTTCAAGATTATTGTTCACATGAATTAAAAACACGATTGGACGCTTAAATAAAATATAAAAAAATCTCAATTGTAAAGTGATTGCTTGTGGTGGTGATAGCAGTATGAAGTCACAACTTACCAATTTGGAAGGCTTGTGGGTTGGTAGGACCATGTACAACATTCACATCCATGTACATCATGCACATACAAGCTTAGGAATTAATAGGAGCTCAACAATAGCCCAGATCAAAATGCTTATAATTGATCACTTGAAAATTGGACCAATGTACTTTTCTCAACAACAATGAGTTTTAGTTCAATGAGGCTATGTGATTAATTTTTATTGATGACACGTGCATGTCATCAAGGCCTATAATATTCAATATGGACTATGCCTTGAGTATGATTTTGATTCAACAAATACGATAGTTTCCATTACAAGGCTTGTCTAGTATATGTTTATGCAAGATCTTGGCAACCATGACACCACATTTTTCAATCAATAGGCACCCTTGGCACTAACATCATTTGCAAGTCATGTTATTCATTTGAATCTATAAGATTTTGGATTTCATAAATGCAAAGCTAAGTCTAATGATGTCCTTAACAGTTTTTCAAGGATAAACTAGTTTAACTATCTTTAGAAAAAATCATGTATCAATTCTTGATTACTAAATCAAGGCAAGAGTCATGATAATGAATGCAATAAAGCTATCAAAATTTGGTTAAATTGTTTAAGTTCTAAAAGATTATGAAAAATACACAATCTTATTGATGACAAGAAAATGAGGAGACAAATGCAAAGAGGATGAACAACCAACTTGAGAGAGTGACTTCTATATGGAAGCATGACATGTTTCACATAGACATTGTAATTGACATGCTCATTCGCACATTAAGCATTAAAATAGAGATTCTACCTAGCTCTACTAACATGGAAAAATTTGAGGATTGCCTTTTGATACCTATCTTGTGTTCCACTTAGGATGTGCTTTTAGGATATTTCCACCTTTAGTACTTGCTTCCCACCCTCACACTCCCAATGAATATTAAGAAAACTTGAGACATTATAATGTTTCTAAGGTTTTCTTGAACCTTTTGCAAGAGAGCCCTCTAAGAAACAAAATACACTACTTTTAAGGATCACAAAGTATTGCAGTTATCCCTCTAGTTCACTCATGGAAGTAGACAACATGAAATAACACTATAGAATGCAAGCAAGCAACATGAAATAATAAGAGCCAGAAACCATGAGCACACCTCAACTCAACTTTGTGAGAATTGAACTTAGAATGTTGCATCCACTTAGGCATCAAACATAGGGTTGTGCCCAAATCATATATGCATATTATTCCTATGGACGATAAGAGATTGAAACTAGAGTCTACAAAAATTAGAGATGTACCACATCTCATCAAACTTGAGCATTGTACTCAAAACATAATGTGCCACAAACAATGATGGGATTGAAAATAAGAGTTTAAAATCTACATGGGTTACATGTTAATAGTAAGTTGTCAATGATAAGGTAAACCTTCCAAACATCAACATGCTATGCTCATCAATTGTGATCTACAACATGAGTATTACCCAATCACGAAATGAGCCCAATTTTCCTATAGTATAATACTTATATCTCCATGAACTTTGCTTTAAGCAAGAACTTAAAAAAAAGGAATTCATACTATTTTTGAAAATTGAAATGTCATTGATAAATAATGTGACAAATAGAACCCTAAGAACCTTACTTTAAACACCACTAGAAAAAAATAAATAATTAGTCTTTATGAGAATTAACACATATTGAACAAAAAAAACATAGAGGGGATATCAAACATTGTTTCTTTTTGTTGAACAATTTCCTTATCCACAACCATGAAGCAACCAATTACCCTAGCAATGCTCTAATTCCTCTATTAGAAAACATGGATCCATAATATAACAAATTGAACTATTGACATGGTAGTTAGACCTTTATGAGTGCATCTAACAATCTATTTATACATGCATTTATATATACACACACATTCCCTACATTGTTACAAAATTTATTAAATGCACATTTAATCACTTTAAATAGGGGTAAATGTTCAAAGCTATCAGTGATTCATTTTATTTTTTAATGTCCTTTTGAGAAAAGTAAAGTGGAAGAAGAGTTGAGTGAAAGAGCTACGTGATAGATGAGATACACAATAACACATTAAGAGCTCACATGGGAGAGCTCTGATATTGTAGAGCTATTGTGGAGAGGGTGCAATTTATTCCTCACACTCTCTTCTTCTCCATACACAAGAAGGTAATATTCTTTATTCTTCTTCTTGTGAAGAACACAACAATTTGGTCTTTCTATATTGTTTTTCAACCATTGAATAAAGGAATCGTCGAGTAACTAGAAGCAAATCACAAACAAGAAGATATTTTTCTTTCTTCCCTTTTTTTCTTTGAAAATGCATAATTTTTTTTTGTTTCTTATGAATATTTTCTTTAATCTATGTTTAGGATTTAGGGTTTGGTAATGTAGTAGTACTTTGTGCATTGTGTATAGAGTACTACTATAATTAAACTTCATCTGAACATGTGCATGCTAGTGTGGCTATAATACATCAGTTAGCCATGCTAATAAATGTGCACCAAATTGTTAAGTGGTCTATGCTCTATGTAGATCTCTACAGTGCTCTGTGCTTTATGCATAGTTTTACAACACTTTGTAATATGTTCTTTGTACATGCATAGTTTGAAACATGCATTACATTTTTCTTTAAAAAAATTTATTTATTTATTTTTTTGATTCAATACACATAGATGAAGCAACAAGGAAACTGAAGAAACCAAATCAAGGCAAATATAAATATGTACTTCTTTCATCTGATCTTTCTTATGAAAATGTGTAAATTTTTGAATTTATATGTTAATATCTTGATTTGTGTTTTTGGTACATTTTTAATATTTATGTAGTGATATATGCAAAATGTATTTTGTGCAGAGCCTTTTGCACATAGTACTACTCTATAGTAGGATTGTGTTTAAATACACATATAATTACACGAGTATAATACACTTGACCACACTATAAACATGCATAAAAATGTGTTCCAAAATTTACTAGTGCTCTACATTTTTAATGTAGAGATTTATTCTAGTCTGTAATGTATTTTAAATTTTAAATCTATATTTTTTCCTATTTAATTTTTTGTTTTGTGTACAAACAAAGCTACATATGGTTGTTTATCTTATGGTAGGTGCAATTGTCCTTTGCATTAGACTTTCTTGTATGTTTGGCCATGTATCACAAGCAAGGGTGGAGGCCGACATAGATGTGTGGAGCAAAATGTTACACTTAATCCATGTAGGGCATGTACATTGTTACAAGGAGATCCTAATCCTCCTTCATGACATGTGCCTCCTAGGGAGCAAGCCCCAGGCACACCAATGAGGCATATTGAGGATATCTCTTCCATAGTTTAGGTTATATTAGCTCTCTTTTTTGTATGCTAAACTAAATCTAGCTTGGAATCTATCTCCTATTTTACATACTGTGGCTTTGAAATATACGTAATCCTATGAATAAATAGTCAATACCCTCTTCTAAACCATTTTGGTAATTTGAAAATTTATTGTTATATTTCTTTTGATGTGGTTGATATGAATAATTAAAGGGAAAAAAATTTAGGGAGCTACTAGTGATTTTTTGAGCCAAAATTTAGTGTGTTGATATGCGAGAGTAGTACTGCAACTACTGAAAGCAACCCTCCCACAACATAAAAAACACAAAACCAAGGACAAAGCACACAAAATCTATGTGTATGCCTTTGCCATTGATCTCAAAATTGAAAAGAAATCATAAATCTCTCTCTTAGTTATGAACAAATTTGTCATCTTCATCATCTTCATCCATAGCTTCAACCATTATACACAATTGAAAGAGAAAAGGGAAAAGAGGAATTTTTGCACAAAAGACAAAGGAGAGAGGAGAGAGAAAGATTGGCACCATCCAAAAAGAGAATGTGTGTCTTGGAAGAAAGGAGAGAAAGAGACACATAATCAGCCGTGCACTCCACCCCACCTTTTCCCCAAAAGACACACAACCCTTCATATTTTTATCATTTCTTTAAATTTTTGATACATTTGTATTCATAAGGCTTTAGCCTTCACATTTCAATTCTTTCTAACCTTTTACCAATGCATGCATGTACACTTTTGTATATACCATTTATTTATGATGGATGTGGATGTGGCCCCCTCATGTAAGGTGTATTTTAGTGATTTGGGAACAATTAAATGTTATCCCTTTACAAGAGATGAAATTATGATATATGCATGGACATTTTTGTGCCTTGTTTTTATGCTTCTTTTGGTGTCATCATTTCCTCCCACACTGAAATGTTAAGCGTCCTCCTGAACCTTGTCAAAGAAGAACCACAGTCAAACATAAGCAACTTCCAAAATTGTTAGTAATACAACTTTGATCACGAGTCCCAGCCATGGTAGGGTATGGGACTCTAAAGCCATGACCACCAGAGTAAGGGAACTCCTACCTCAATCATACTCCCACACTAGAAAACTTATATAGTCTCTGAAAGACAGCGTTCTATATTCAATAAGGGATCATGAGCATAACTCCTCCATCCTAATGGAGGAAGAAAAATGGCTGCCTCCAGCATGTAGCTCCAAATGCACTTAAGAAAATAGGGTTTGATTGTATATCTTCACTATCTTCCAATGTAGGGATTTATTCATTTACTTCAATTTGAGAACCAAGCTTCAATAAAAGGTTATACCCTTGGTAAAAGGGTTTTTATTTTGAATGTGAATGATAGATTGTGTGAGTTATTTAGTTTTAGGTTATCTTTTGAGTGTTTGTTTCTTTCTTGTTGGTTGATTTTTGTTAAAAAATAAAAAGATTATTTAGATTTTGTTGTGTTTGTTACCACTTGTTGGAGAAAGAGAAAGAGAAAGAAAGATGATGTTAGTGACCACTACATGGAGGATATGGATGGCATGGGTAGATGGTGGTACTTCTCAAGGTGTTCTTTCTTTTGGGAAAGCCTAATTGTCTTATTTATGATGGTATTGCAAAGGTTGTTCACAATAAAAGGGGGGAAATGCTTGGGTAGAAAGTGGTAGTTGGGGGAAGTGTAAGAGAAAAGACAAGCCACCTAAAGATGGACACTAGAAGTGTTAAATGGCAAACCTGTGGATCATATTGCATGAGAACTGGTACAAAGAAAAAGGGTTCGTAACCTTAGGGTTTTCTTTAAAAATAAATAAACCATTAATGTTGTTTTCATTTTGGTTTCGCAATGTAGGTTGCAGGGATGAGGGCATGAGAGGTTGAGGAACAACTTGACAGACCAAGGAGTGTTGTCGATTGACAAAGAGAATGTTGAGGAAGAGGCTGATGAAAAATACTCCAATTTCTTCATCTTCTTGTTATTCGTTCTCTGAAGTCTCTTCAACTCATATACAATAATCTTCATACGATTGAACACATGGCAAAAAAAGGGACATAGTCTTGTTGTTCACATCTTGCTTCTCCCTTATTCTTTGACCTTTTGTGTCGTAATTGTCTGCTTTATCAATGAAGAGGAAGGGAGTGGCACGCTCTCTCTCGAATGATGAAGGCATAGTGTGTTGGTAGTCCGGCGTCTCATCAAAGCATGTAGCAACATGAAACATCAAAATTCTGAGATGGCGAAAATCTTTCATGTCTGCTTCTTTGTGTCCTTCATGTTCTACCACTTGTGTTGATTGCCATAGTGGAAATGAACAGATGACAAAAGGGTTGTGAAGTGGCAACTCCTTTTTCTTTGAATGTTGTAGCCATTGCTTATTCTAATTCCTTTCATGCTCCTTCTCCTTCTTCATTTTTGGTGTATGTGTCCTCTTTTTCTCTTTCTTTCTCTCAAATCAAAATATTGTATATTTTGTTTCGATGTCAAACAACCTTCCTCAATGGGGATTGGTGGGTTGTTTCTGAATAAGCCACAATTTTTTCCATAGGTGATTGGGCCTTTAGGGTGCTACTTGCTTGCACCATGACAAGGGGGAGAAGGAGGCAAGAGTAGATCAATGGCTACAATTGTGAGTGAAACCCTCATGTTGCTATATATTCTCTCTCTCTCTCTCTCTCTCTCTCTCTCTCTCTCTCTCTCCCTGACTACAACACTCAACCATGATGATGGCATTACAGAAGGTGTTATACTCCATCATGATTGTGGTGAGGAGAATGAAAGTAGCCTCTCTTGATGCCAGGGCATAATGAAGCATTGTCCATGAGAGGAGAGGGTGAGAGGAATTGGGGAAGTTGGGGGGAAGCCATACACTTGTGGAGATGAAGGAAAGGGAGCCGAGAGAGTAACATCCTTCCTCTACCTTTTTCTTTCTTTCATTAATTTTAGCAATGCCTCCATATTCTAATCATAATAGAGCACCCTCTTCCTCTAAGATTGTTGGTAGCTTATTGGTGCCTACAAGTTGCTCTGCTGATCCAGAAATTGTGATTGGAAAAGAGGGGTATGCTTGATAGCAAGTGATCTGAATACTTATCTTCTCCCTCTTATTTTTCTCATTTATTCAAAGCTCTTTTCCCTCCTCTAATCAAACCAACAAACTAAGAAATCCATTCCTTCTTCAGCTCTAGTTGTTGAGATCAGCTTCTTTTCTAGTTGCATACCAAAATGAAAGCAACCATCCCACAACACAAACAACCACAAAATTGAGGACAAAGCACACAAAATCTATGTGTATGTCTCTGCCATTAATCTCAAAACTGAAAAGAAACCATACATCTTTCACTTAATAATGAACAAATTTGTCATCTTCATCATCTTCATCATCTTCATCCATAGCTTCAACCATTCTGCACAATAGAAAGAGCAAAGGGAAAAGCGGAATTTCTATACAAAAGACAGAGGAGAGAGGCGAGAGAAAGATTAGCACCATCCAAAAGGAGAATGTGTGTCTCGGAAGAAAGGAGATAAAGAGGCACATAATCAGTGGTGCACTCCACCCCACTTTTTTCCCAAAAGACACACAACCCTTCATATTTTTATTATTTCTTTAAATTTTTGATACATTTGTATTCGTAAGGCTTTAGCCTTCACATTTCAATTCTTTCTAACCTTTTACAAATGTATGCATGTAAACTTTTGTGTATACCATTTATTTATGATGGATGTGGATGTGCCCGCCTCATGTAAGGTGTATTTTAGTGATTTTGGAACAATTTAAATGTTATCACTTTTACAAAACATGAAATTATGATATATGCATGGACATTTTTGTGCCTTGTTTTTATGCTTCTTTTGGTGTCATCAACTATAAACACACTTAAGATTTAGTGTTGACATACATATAGATGCATGTAAGTTGATGCACATTTAATTGCCTCTATAGATGCACCATAAGTTTTTGTAGTAATTCATAAAATACCTCTATATGTCTATCTACTAGCCTAGTTCCTTGTAGTGCAAGAGAAATGATAAGCAATGGTTGACAAGGCTCATGAAACAAAACACGACTACGACTACTGAGTATAGTGGATAATAAACAAATATTGAGCAAGCTAATTAGCCCTCTAAAATGGAAGAGCTTGTGTCAAACCATTTCATGTTACATTACAACTTTAGCCAAGTACATGGCTACATAGCTTTTTATATGCTCTCTCTTCCTCTCTTTGCTTATGGGTTTGCCATTTTTCTTCTCATACACTCTTGTTTGCCCCCTTAATTTCCAACAATCCCCCTCAAGGGTTGGTTGTGTCACTTGGTTATAACATTGATTGATGGATAAGTTCCACCTCCCTCTTTTGCATAGTCTATTAGCTTCAAGTTTGACCCACAACATATTGGCTTCTATAGACTCATTGGATAGTGAACAAGCTACATTACATTGCTATACAAGATTTTGATTAGATGAGATTATATTGTTGTACAATTTTATAGAGTCATTGGATAGTGGACAAGCTGCATTATAAACTATTTTCTATTGTTAATATAAGATTTTGATGGCTAAGAGGTTTTATCTTGATTTTTATTTTAGAATTATTTAACTTGTCCTTAATTATAGCTCTTCATTTCATTTTCTTTGACCTTTTATCCTTCTTGTCCTCTTCTCTTGATGTTTGTATATTCATTTTTTAAAAATTATGCTTTAGCTAGGCTTTGATTGTAGCTCTTCATTTCATTTCCTTTGACCTTTCATTCTCCTTATCTTCTTCTCTTGATGCTATATAATCATTTGGCTTTGGCTTTTTTTTTTTTGGTTGGAAATCTCTTGCCTAGGGTTTTCTTGGTTGTTTTTTAGGTACTTTATCTTTTCTTCTTGGCTTGATTGGATTGATGTTGAAATCGAGTTTACATTGTTTGTTCTTACTCTTCTTCTTTTACACACTTTTGTTTTGGATAAGTCTTACCACTTGTGCTAGTTGAATTGCATCAAGGGAAGTTTTTGGCGCACAGTTTTGATTTGACCTCTAACTCAAAGGAGGAACAAAGTGGCCAAGCCTAGGAAAAGAAGAATGCTTAGCAATATGAGTAGAGAGTTTTTGTTGAAATTAAATGAGGTTTGGGATAAACACTACCCCAATGACTCATGGAAAAAATGTGTTAGGAAAGTATGAGTGGCAACAACAACTAACAAGCTTAATGTCTTGCTTAGAGAGTAATATTTTGAAAATTTCCAGTCAAGGACAAGCTAGCGAGGTTAAAGAAGTATCTATTTTGAAAATGCAGTTATGTCAAGAGGTTTTCAAAAAATTTCATAAAGATTTACATTTGGATTTAGCACCATTATGTGTAACAATCCCTTTTAGTAGATAAAGGCTTTATGATTGAAGAGGCTTGGCCTCTATGGGCTATCATTAGAGTAGTGACTATGAAGAACACATGGTTAATTAAGAAATGCTAGAATGCATAGAGCTCCTTGATTTTGTAGCATGAATATTGAGAATGCTTTTGAGGCCTATCTTAAAGAAGTTAAGTATTTTTGGGGTTTTGTTAGAGGAGGGAAAAAAGTTTATTAAGTTGTAGTTGGGGCCTTTGGCAAGTGTTGACTTATTTGAATGGATATGGTAAACATGATCTACTTTTCATTTTAATATCTCCATATGACCACATTAAAAAAATATAAGTTGAATGTAACATTGTGTACATTTCTTTTTATCATACAAATGGTCCTCTAGAATTGCTACTTTTTTTGGGCCTACTCTTAAAAAGGCTGGTTGTTGGAAGTTGATTATTTTATTTGTTTCTTTGTTCTTTTTTATATAGTCTCCTTGATTATTTGTTCATATTTGGTGGAGGATCAAGCAATATACTAGTGTTGGGACAAATGGATAATTGCTAGAATGTGCTAGTTCGGTAGATAATTATTCATATGAGCATTAGTGTTGTTCTTGTTTTTATATTATTCCTCTTCTTTCTCTCGTTCTTCTAATTCGGTTTGCAAAAGCAAAAAATTGGAGGTCATAGGAACAAAATCATGAAGAGTTGTTTGATAAAAATTGACAAAGTGGTTTGCAACAATTGTGGAATGTTCTTTTATTTTGTACTAATGATGGTAGGGTGCTAAAGTAGGTTGATTGAGAGAAGGCTCATAGTGTCTGATGAGATGATGTGTGCCCCTAATGAAGTGACTTGGATAGCTAGCCTGATTGTCAATTACCGAACAATGTTTACAACAGCCAATAAAGCATATATGCATAGTGTGAGAAGCCAAGTTTGATTCCCAAGGATAAATTGGTGTATTTTTGGGTCTACTCATACGAGCACTATATACCAAATAAACTTCCAAAAATTCCATCACACTTAAAAAAAAACGAAATTAAAAAAAACGAAATCAATATCTAATTACTCAAATTGTTGGGTGTGCATGCATGTAGCCTCCTGTGTTGGCATAATGTTGTCGGTTTTAGTTGGTTAGTAGCTTTGGTAGCTAACTCTACTGTGTAGGTTGTTGGCATACTAACAATCCATGAGCTTTGTAGGCTTTACAAGGATAAGCCAACACACAGTCCATACGCTAGTTTAGGGAACTAGATGATAGGTTAGGTCCTTGTTTTGGTAGCATGGTTATTTGAAGGTTTGATACAACTTGCACACCATGATGTAGTGAATACAAAAATGTATGTAATGATAGGGGCATTTTTCAAATCTTCCCAATGATGTAGAATATTGCTTAAAAATTAGCCAATATGCAAGAAATGCACAACAACAATATAAGCATAGATAATAGATCTCATGGTAGTAAAAGCTATGTAATTAAGAGAGATTATAATAGAGGGTTTGAGAAGTATGGATATGGAAACAGGCCTTAATGTGGGTTTGAATCCTACTATCTAGTAAGAGGAGTCAAATAAGAAGGATGAATAGTGTGTACAAAGTATGAGATTGAACACCTAATCCTATTGAGACCATATCTCACCTAATCCTATTGAGAATCTAACCTATTATAGCTCACCTTGGCTTAGATATCATGTCAGAAAACATGGATTAAGAGCAATGCTAAGCTATGGTGGAAGAAACTTACAGAAATAAATCATGACTAAGCCTAATTGAGTAGTGGATAATGAGAAAATATTGAGCAAGCTAATCAATTATTCAAAATGGAAGCTTAGAGGCATAGAGACACTTGTGCCAAAGCATTTCATAGAGAGAGGGAGTGTGAGAGTGTGAGGGAGTGAGTATGTGAGGGTGAGGGACCGAGGAGGAGAAGCTCTCCATCTTCTCCTCTCTTCTTCTCTTCTTTTCTCTTCTCTTGTCTTGCTCGCGGACATGGAGCTTGGAGTGTGGAGCTTGAGGATGGAGCTTGCTTGAAGCTTGTACTTGGATCGTGGAGCTACCGGAGTGCGCAGGAGAGGAGGTAACTCGAATGGCATCAAGGTAAGCTCACTACACCTGTAAGGTAGGCATTGTACGTCGGCTATGTGAGAGGTAGCCATTAGTGCTCGGCTTGGAACGCTTGAAACAATAAGCGGTCCGAGGGTCTCGGCGGTTGAGTGAAAGCTCCCACAAAGATAATTACTTAAACACAAAGGAAGACTATGATGACTCCTCCTTTTCTTAGAGGTTTGCCTCCTTTATTTCCATAGAATCTTCTCTATCCTTGATTTTAAAAAAACACTCAATCCTTGAATTTATTTCATCTACAAAGTTTGCAAAAATTGCATCCAAAATAAGATAACATATCTAGTAGCAAATTAGTCATGTTAAGATAGATAATGTCTTTGATTGTTGCTGTAATAAATCCAAATATGAAAAGATAGGGGAGAAGGAGGGAGCTTGAGCTCTTGCAAGGCACAAAGCACACAAATGATGCACGTAATGTAGGAAGCTAAAAACCCTAGTCTTTCTTCTTCTTTCTCTTCTCCACTATAAGGATCTACCAAGAATAAAAAGAGAGTATGACATACAAAATATACAAGCAATCCATAGTGTGAATACACTAGCTAGAAAGATGACTATATATATATCTTGTAACTCAGGTAGATGGACTAATTGATGTCCGGCTATAAAGTATCACTGGAAGCATATGTCGATGCAGGTGCCAACCACACCAATGATATGAATGTGAAAATGGTCATCTAGGTATATGAGTGTTAGATCTGTAACAAGCGGGATACACACAGACTAGGGTTTAGACACCCCATCACACTGATCGGGGCATATAAGGTGTAAAAGCCCCAGATTAGGGTGACCAATTATTATCAAGATCATAATCTTCACCTTCATCTCCAGCTTCCATGGCTTCCTCCTTCCTTCTCTCATTTTTTCCCTCTTTCTGTCTCTTCTTCTAGTCTTCTTCCTTCTTCTTCTTGCTCTCTTTCTCTCTCCTCAGCTTTTCTTCTCTCTTGTCTCAGCTTCTTTCATTACAAGTGGTATCAGAGCTTTAGGCTTTGGTCATTTTCTCCTTTCCCCTTTCTTCCTTTTCAAATCCCAAAAACCCTAGTTACTCAGCTTACAAGTACAGGTACAGTAAGAAGGACTACAATTAACTTCAACTTTTTGGAACAAGTAGGAGCTATGGCTGGAGACTCAAACATATCTAGAAGTAAAACAGTTAAAATAGCAAGTTGTCACTTCTTTTCATGCAAATTTTTGTTAGATATGATCAATGCCCCACCCTCATTAGGTGCTACCAATGATCCATGGTGCTCAAAGTTGTAAGGCCCCCATTATGAGGAGAAGCCAAATGTGAGCCCGGACATTGGTTGAGTCCTGACTTGTATATCAGATGAGGTCTATGTGACCGGATGGCAAAAAGGTGACTGTTGTGGGTCTAATCTTTGGGTTAGACGGAGTGGTTAAGCTGGGGCCCGATGGTAAAGGGAATATTCCCTGGAATATTCCCTAGCCGACTAGTGGAGGCTCATATGGTAGGTCGGGTCAGCAGGCCGACCTAACGACCTTCGCGGGCTATAAAAGCTAAACCCCTTTGTAGCCATCACTCACTCATCTTTCACCCAGTCAGAGTTGTTGTTCCAGCTAGCCTTAAGCTCTTCACCTATCTTCTGTCTAGATCGCCATCTAAGCTTCACACAGTGGAAGCGCATGGGTGGATAGAGCCATCTTTGTATCAGTTGTTTGGAGTTAAAGAATTTACTGATTCTCCTCTTATCTGTTGTGTACTCTCTATCTCTTTCTCAGATTCTGTTCGCTGCGCTGTGTATATTTTACAATTTTAAGGTTCCCAAGCCAAGTTTAGAGTCCTAGGAGTTGGAAGAGGGCAAAACCTCAGTTACTTTTTGCTCGAGCCCCTTTCTCTCTCCTCCCAGGCAAGCTGCCATAGCCATACAACAGAGAGAACTCCTCTTTTCCCCCGGAGCAGCCATGGGAGTGTAAAAGTGAAGCCCTAGGAGCCTTCCCCACTTGCCCTCGACCACAGGCCATACCCTTGAGAAGGGTCACCGATCATGAGAGACCCTAGGGAATAGCTCGCAATTTGCGGTGCATTTTGTGCTGCTGTTCCCTACTCCTCCTTCCTTGCCCCTCTGCCCCAGTCTTCCTTCCCTGTTGCCCTCTGCCACTCCAGGCTCCTGATCAGCACACTGACCTCCTCCTCCTTGATACTCTTGCTCCCAGGATTCAGTCCCCAAGGTGGATAGCGGTTGGACTGTTTGGAACAGTTTGGGGCAGCCATGGATTCTTCAAGCTGAACCATCTTTGACCCTGAGAGCTCAAACCCCACAAGCCCTTTCAGCCCGTGAATGATTTCTCTTGCCTTGATGAAGACATTGAGTTTAGCATGCATGGGAGCTTTGTGGGCAGCCATGAAAGCTTCACTTGAAGGTTACCATCTTTGAAGCTCAAGCTCGAGGACAAGCACGGGAGCCTTCCTCATCCGTAGGAGCATTCGAATGCTGAGATCTTCTTCCATGGATGCCCCCAACCAACCGGACTTGATCAATGGAGCAATCGGGCATCATGATGATTTATGCTTCAACAGTCTTCCCAAGCATTAAAGAGGTATGCCAATCTGATTTTAATCTCTCAATTTAGCTACTTGCTAAGATTAATCCATTGTTGGAGAGATTCGAGATTGCATAGGTTTAATAGTTCAATCCCCTTCGTATGCATGCATCATACCTCTTCCTAAAATTTATTGTAATAGCTGACATTAACCCCCATTTTGTCTTGTGATATTGGATGAGCCCGAAATGAATAATAGCCATTGTAAATTGGGTAAGTAGCAGCCAGTGAGTCACTGGACTGCCAAGGTAACCCCTAACCCCAACCTTTATCATTCCTTGCATCTCATGAAAAGGGCCAAATGTCTCCTTTCCAATGCATCTCATGCTGATTGCTGAATAAAAACGTCTGCCATGTATACTCCGGTTGAGGAAAAAGGCCGATGCCAGGCGAGGTGGTAAGACAAAAGAGAGGTCACCCTCCCTTACTACTTAAGACCCTGAAGGGGTGCACAACCCGGGAACTTTTCCCACCTCCCGATGATTTGGAACCTGATACTTGTATGCGGGGGTAGGTACTTCCATGAGCTCCACTCCCCTCACTTGATGATCCCTCTTGGATACTCCACAATGCTAATGGCACCTATGTATGACACTTGAAGTGCATGCAGTCAAAAGGGATGTATGGCAGTGAATGTACTTATGCATTAATGATAGAGCCAATGGGTATGCAATGATGCTTGGGATTATGCTCAGTATGCTCAATATGCTATTGATGTGGCTGATCAGGCCCCTTGAACTATGCCCTATCCATGTAAGACCTTGGTAGTAAGAGATAGGCAGTGTTTTTAGTCACAGTCCTGCAGGATAGTCAAGAAGATCCCATTGCAGAAAATTCTGTTTTGAATCTGGGAGTGAACCCTATAGCTCACCTTGAAGAGGGCTTTGTCCCCTCCGGTTTGAATAAAAAATCTCCCCAATCGGAGCTACGGTTTGAAAGTCATGCCTATTTTTGTGCACTAGGGTCACTGTGGACAGGGTGCAGACCGCCGCTCTAGGACATGCAAAGTAAACCCATTACAGAAAATTCTAATCATTTTCCGTCACAAAGGTTAATAGCTCATCTTGAAGAGGAATTCGTTCCCTCTGACTTGAGCCCAAAACTCATCAATCAGAGTTTCCTACAAAGAGTTACGCCCCTTTTACAGACAATAGGTCTTGTGGACTGCATCCAAATGACTGGTCAGAAAGGCAAAAGCAAGGCCCAAGAGGAACTCCAGAGGGAGATTAGAGGCTCCTAGACCTCCATGAATGAGGAACCAAGATCAGCACAAGATTACCATGGTGACAGGAGGAAATGCCTAAAATGGACCCGTACACCCTTCTCAATGACACCCTCTTCTAACATGAGCTCTGTCATATGGAACGATATAATGATATGGTCACCAACCACCGCCAAATGATGTCCAAGTTTGATGAAGTCATCGAGCACATGGCTATCTCAAACTCGAAGACTCAACAGACCTTGGAGCAGCTCACTATTCTTGTTGCTCAATTAGCAACCGCTTCATCCCAAGAGAAGACCAATGACTCTAGGCAAGAGTCTAGACGTCCTCCACATCATGAACCGCTGCACGGTCCACAGGGTATACTTGGCACTAAGGGAATTTCCCCTTCTACCTATGAGATTGGGGAACCCTCTCATACACATGATGGGCCCCTATTGAATTCCCCTGTCCACCATGCAGCCAACATCCATTTGAGGCCTTCTCCCACCCTGGGTCAGATTTTCCCCGCTCTCCCTAGGAGCCCCCATGCACCCCATATGAATCAGCCCCATCAAGGACAATATGGTACAAATGGCCAACTTGACAATCATGGACAGCATGGTTATAATGGACAACATGGGCTTAATACACCACAAGTGATGGGACCTGAAATGGGCCGGCACTGGCTATGGCACTAGCTGGACCTCATACTCATAACAGACAAACACACCCTCATGGCCTCGCGGACGAGGAGTGTCTATCTTCTGCTAAAGGACATCCTACCCTGAAGCCTAATCTATGCATTTATAGTTTTATAGTTTTGTAGTCCAATGTTTCCCTTTCTATAAACTCCACAGAGGGAGAACCCATACACATTGGCAATAAATACCACCATAACCACATACATGGAAGACAACCTCTCGGTAGAAACACCACGGCCCCACTGCAGCTCTCCTACATCGCAGGGATTGGCCCCTTGATGCGCTGCTCAATATATAAAACAAACGAAAAAATTCCACTCTTCATTTCGAATCCAAGAGATATACCATGTTTCCTTACTAAATAATCCCCCAAGAAATGAACGTCTATCCTACGGCTTAGGATGCCTTTCTACACTCAATGTGGGTCATTGTTATTGAAAACAGGTGCCATGCAACCATGCTTTCCTTAATCCGATACCATGATCATCATGCACATGCAAAGATGAATGATTCTAAAGTGCTCAAACATCATTTTCAAAATCAGCAACGTGCTTGTGCACAATCAGGCTTTCATATGCATTTACTAACCCGTTGTTGCGATGGAAGGATAGCACCGAGATAACACTCGTACTACTATCCTCTTAATTAACATATCACAAACTCTATGACACGATGCATCAGAAAATTAGCAACAATCAGCCCACAAATCACACCATTCAAACCTCCCAACCCCCTACGTTTAGGTATTGCTTTTGTTGCATAGGTGTAGAGGTTCATTTTGTCATGTTTTGATGTATAAAAAGCGATAAATCACAAAATTTGACAAAGAGATAGGGCAAACTGAGGCTAAACCTCATGCTTTGCCACTACCACACATCCACAAATAATTATTATATTTTTCCTTATTTTTTCAAGATGTATTTCTATTTTTTCCTTGTTTTCTCCATTTTCTTGATTTATTTGGTAATAAAATATGCTATTTCCTGGTTTTTCCTATTCCAATTACTTCAGCATACTAATATTCAATTTATCTTCCATATTTCCCCCATGAGAACACTTTTTACCCACCCGAAACGGAAAAACTACCATTTTACCACTTAAAAACCGTATTTCGGGTTTACGAGAATTAAATAAAGCATGTAAATCATTGAAAAACCAAGATTTTTTGATAAACAACAATTAATCATAATGTAAACATCACACAAATTTTTTTTCATCCAATAAGAACATAATTATCATCATAAATTATCAAAAATCTTTCATTTTCTTCATAAAAATGGTCATACCGTGTTTTTACGTAACCTGAGATGCCTTGAATGACTTCATAATCAGCAAACGGAGCCTCCATTGATCTCAATCCAATGCTGTACTTCAATCTTCAGCATCTCCATCCATCTCCTTCATCCTCCTTCCCTGGTTCCTCCATCAAGAGGGTACACATGAACAACCCATAGAGAAGAGAGAGAGGGAGGAGAGAGAAAGACTAGAATCTATTCTCTTCATCCACACAGCCATTCCACACGCGAAGGGCGGCAAAATGACTAGCCAAGAGGGAGAAATTGAGGGGCAATGTTAGTCAGATGGGTTGCTTGTAACCCCCATGCATCATCATGAGGAATCTTGGCGCAAATTTTGGCGCCTGTCTGCACCACGCCATCACACCATCTCTCATCACGTTTTTTCATCCATTAAGCATAAAATTTTAGGGGGGGGGGGGGGGGGGGGGGGTCTCAAAGGCTCCAAAGGCCACCCCTTTTGGTCCTCTCAAATGTCCACCTCTTTGTATCTTGCCCAATTTGTGGCCTTTTCCTCGTCCGGGCTCCAATTCGAGCTCTGAAAAATCATGGGCATCCGGCTTGACATCCCACACTGATTGGCAACTCCTGGCATCTCAAACGACAGTCGAAAAAATTATCAAAAATCCACAAGTGTCGCTCGGACGCCTTTTAAAAGCCGTCTTTCACTTGGTGCTTAAAATCGTCCTAGTTGGAGCCACCGCCTTCGATGTTAAATATTTTTCCCCTAAATTTTGGATTTTTTGGCAAATTTTAGCCACATCCCGGGCTCAAAACTCCGCTCTCAACAAGGGATGTATGGACATCAAGGCATGTATGGCCACCACGGGATGTATGGACAGCAAGGACTTCATGGGCAGCATGGCCCCAATGATCTGCATGACAAGGTCATCCTAACAAAGTACAATGGGAAATCCCCTTCACCATCTGACTTGAAGGAATGGATGTCCAAGTTGGAGTCCTACTTCAATATCTACCCCCACACTGACGATCAAAAAATACTTTTTGCTTCTCTCCACTTGGAAGGGTTTGCCCACACATGGTGGTGCTATATCAATCGAGAGAATCATCAGTACATTGACTGGGAAGATTTTAAAATGCATATGGTCCAAGTTTTTGTATCCCTATGGAAAAAGAATGGTTGGAAAGACGATGGTACACTCTTGACCAACGTAACCTCATTATATGTGAATACACAAATCAAATCATGAACTTGACCATGTATGTGGAGAGCATTAGCGACGATGATAAATTACACAAGTATATCTATGGGTTGGAGCTAAGCCTATCAGCCGATGTCATGGCCCAAAAACCTACCACATTGTTTGAGGCAATCGAATTGGCTGAGAGATATGCAAGAAAGTACCATAAGAATGAGCATTTTCAACAAGGTGTTGGACAGCCCTGCATTCCTTCATGATCAGCTCCATATGGAGGTGGTTTTCGAGGGATTTCTATGCCTAATAACAGCCCCAAAGTACCCACTTACCTCACCTTCCATGCTGAAAGAAAAATGGGCACTTTTGGGACAACATCGAGCTCTAATGTTGAGAATAAGTATGCTACAAATAAATAGTCCACTGCATCACCGTACCATGGATCCAGTAACCAACTGTTCATCTCCCCAGATGTTATGAAGGAACAAAAGGAAAAGGGCCTATGCTTTAAGTGTGGAGATAAGTACACTGTTGATCATGGCTCCAAATGTCCGTACAAGACATCTAAGGTCAAAGTTCATTGCATGTATGTCATGGAAGATTGACACACTGAGGAGGATGACCTACCCATTGACCAGGCTGAGCCTATAGAGGATGTTGATCACGAGAAGTTCTATGACCTCGAGGATGGGTCTTCCTTTGACCAGGGCAGTGCTCCATCACATATACTTGATTTGACATCCCACCCACCTCCCAGTCCCTTTGCTCAATCTCCTTGGATGCTTGGACGGGTTCCCGCAGCCCTAATACCCTTTGCATTCAAGGCAGTATCAATGGAAAGCATGTTTTTATCCTTGTGGATAGTGGAAGCACTCACAGTTTTGTCAATAAATCAGCCATCGGTTGCAATGCACCCCTATGGCATAACACCACCCCTTGAAGGTCCAAGTAGCAAATGGAGAAGAAGAAATCAGCACACATGTATGTCCTACAGTTCCCTTATGCTTGGCTGAAAATTATGTGGTACTGGTTCACCTGATTGCCTAAGATATGGGCCCCATTGACATTGTCTTAGGCTATGATTGGCTGAAACAATTGGGGAAGATTGCTATGGACTTCTCTCAGCTATAGATGGAGTTTATGATGCATAGACAGCCTATCCATCTAGAGGGAGTTCAAGTCATGCTGATATTCAGCTCATTACAGCAAAGCAAATCAAACAAGAGTTTAAGAAATGCTCACAAATATTTGTTTTGCAATTAAATAAGGACAATTCTGATAAGCCCTTTGTAGTATCTCATGATTCAGCCTTGCAATCCTTACTTGAGGAATACAATGACCTATTTCAGATGCCTACATCCCTCCCTCCCAAGAGACAAGTGGACCACCCACTTGACCTAGAGCCCCATTCCAAGGCAGTGAATAAACCCCCCTATAGACTCTCCAAGTGTGAGCGTGAAGAGGTTGCAAAGAAAATCAAGGAGTTGTTAGAGATGGGTTTCATTGAACCGAGTTCTTCCCCCTATGCATCCCCCGTCCTCTTAGTCAAAAAGAAAGATGGCTCCTTTCAAATGTGCATTGACTATAGAGATTTAAACAAAATTACAGTGAAGAACCACTACCCCATCCCACGGATTGATGATTTTCTGGATGAGTTGAAAGGGGCATGCTTTTTCACTAAGATTGACTTGTGCTCTGGCTACCATTAGATTCGTATGCGGGCAGGAGATGAGGTCAAAACGGCCTTCAGGACTGATCGTGGACTCTATCATTTTCTAGTGATGCCTTTTGGGTTGACTAATGCCTCCACCACCTTTCAAAGCCTCATGAACAAAATCTTACAGTCCTTTCTGTTCAAGTTTGTGCTTGTTTTCTTCGATGACATCCTCATTTATAGTAAGTCATCCATAGAGCACTTGACACACGTTCGGAGGGTGTTTGACATATTAAGAGAGCATCGAATCTTTGCTAATGAGAGCAAATGTATATTCATGCAGGCATCTGTGGAGTACTTGGGACACATTGTGAGAAAAAATGGTATACAGGCTGACCCGAAGAAGGTGCAATATGTTAGAGATTGGCCCACTCCCTGCACCACCACTTCTTTGTGTGGTTTCCTTGGTCTCTCTTCATTCTACAGAAACTTCACTAAGCACTATGCCACCATTGCTACACCTTTGACTGATCGCTTGAAAATGGAGTCATTCTTTTGGAATGCCACTACAGATCATAGCTTCAAACAGTTAAAGGATGCGCTTACTTCAGCCGGTATCCTTGTTTGCCCTGACTTCTCTAAGTTGTTTACCATTCATTGTGATGCCAGTGGCCAGGGTATTGGTGGAGTATTGTTGCAAGAGCATGGTGTGATTGCATTTGAGAGCCATAAGCTTGATGAGAAGGAGATGCAAATGAATGTATATGACCATGAGATGTTGGCCATTCTCCATGCCATCAAGAAATGTCACCACTATTTGTATGGTAGCCGCTTCCAAGTAAAAGCGACCATCGAGTCCTTCAATACTTCTTGACTTGATCTACTTTGACTCCTAAGAAAAGGCAATGGGTGGCAACCTTACAGAACTATGACTTTGATATTTCACACACTCGGGGCAAGGATAATATTATGGCTGATTCACTCTCTCGAATGTGGGCATGCAGAGTGCCCTCTATCGCAGAATTGCACAGAGATTGGGTTGAAGAGCTTCAAGAGGCTTACTTGTTAGGTGACCACTTTAGCCGCACATTTCAAAAATTATAGCATGGGGTCATGGCTGAAAACTCCCAATATCAGCTTAAGCACGGCCTTATTTGGTCCCATGGCAAGATTGTCATCCCCCACACTTCCCCCTTTACAAAGAAGATCATGGAAGAGATGCATTCTTGCTCCACTACTGGTCACTTGGGTGTTTTCAAAACATATGATAGGATTGCCCAAAGCTTTCATTGGAAAGGCTTATGGATGGATGTCAAGGACTTTGTGACCAAATGTGTTCCATGCCAACAGAACAAGGATAGTACACTTAGGCCCGCTGGCCTCTTGCAGCCTCTCCCTATCCCTGAAGGGAAATGGACTCACATCACAATGGACTTTATCAATGGCCTTCCTGCGACTAAGAAAGGGTGGAACAATATCTATGTGGTCGTTGATTGCCTCACCAAAGCTGCCCACTTTATTCCCACTAAGATCCAATACACTGCCTCCCAGATGGCCACTCAGTTTATGGAAAATGTCTTCAAGTTGCATGGCTTGCCATAGGTCATAGTACATGATCGGGATGCGAAGTTTATGAGTAACTTTTGGCAAACAGTTTTTACCTCCATTGCTCCATCCATTGCATATCACCCTTAGATTGATGGCTAGATTGAAAGAGTGAACAAATGGCTTGAGATATATTTTAGGCACATTTGCCATGATGTACAACACGGTTGGGATACATGGCTTCACTTGGCTGATTTTGCACATAATAACTCTACACACTCTAGCATTGAAGTTTTTCCTTTTGAGGCCTTATATGGGCATAAGGTTCCCCTCCCCACAGTCTTATTTAATGATAAGATCAATCCTCAAAGTCAGGCTGAGTTGGATCACATGCAAGCTTTACTTCAGCAATGCAAAATGAACCTTCAAAAGGCCCAAACATACATGAAACTCTATGTTGATGAGAAATGAAGGCATTTGGAATTCCAAGAAGTGGAATTGGTCCTTTTGAATGTGCCTAAGTCCTGCTACTCGACTCTCAAAGAGGGCAACAGTAACAAGCTAGCCCATCGCTTCTATGGCCCATATCAGATCCTCAAGAGAGTTGGTGACTTGGCCTACTGCTTAGAACTCCCCCCTACCACCAAAATCCACAATGTGTTTCATATCAGCAAACTGAAACCTTTTTTAGGCTCCTCAGTGGACTATGTGGAAGAACTCCACCCCATAGATGAAGAAGACATCACTCAATATATCCCTGAAGCAATCATTGGATAGCGATATAAGCACTTACGGTCCCAATCCATTAAAGAATACCTCATAAAATGGCAAGGCCTACCCTTGGAAGAAGCCTCTTGGCACCTAGAAACCATCATCAATTAATTTCCCTACCTCCGTGAGGCCCAACGGCTAGAAGACTAGCCAATCATGCCCCAATTGACCACTCTCTGCCTGCAGACTGCACACTGTTTTAGAATAATTTTGCAATTACTCAAATCTCATGCATGTGCATTCTATATAGCTGAAAGTACTCGTCATAAGCTCCGTTTCGACATGTGGTACGCCCTATTTGGAGCAGCCTGTCAAAAGTTATGACCTGTTTACTTCAGCAGACCGGTTCCGGACTGCATGCTGTTCCTAGTCTCTACCCACCCAATTTTCATTGTCAAAGGGCTCTAAGTAGTACTTTGCAACCCTCCCTTAGTCCACCCATCACTCCCCTCTATTTCTCCTTGTTTTTGAGGGTAAAAACCTTCCGAGTGGGGATGGATTGTAACAAGTGTGATATACATCGACTAGGGTTTAGACACCCGTTCACACTAATCGGGGTATATAAGGTGTAAGAGCCTCAGATTAGGGAAACCAGTTATTATCAAGATCATAATTTTCATCTTCATCTCCAGCTTCCATGGCTTCCTCCTTCCTTCTCTCCTTTTTTCCCTTTTTCTCTCTCTTCTAGTCTTCTTCCTTCTTCTTCTTGCTCTCTTTCTCTCTCCTCAACTCTTCTTCTCTCTCCTCTCAACTTCTTTCATTACAAGATCATGTTGAGATTGAAATCTTAATCCTCCCATTCAAGCTCAACTCCATGACTTGTACTCAAAGTTAGCTTCAAAATCTTCAAAACGTTTTTGCCCCTAGGGCCTTGATGAAAATATCCACAACTTTCTCCTTTATGCTCACATATGTGAAAACAATATCATTTGCCAAGTTTTCTCTTTGATGAAATGGTAATTAACCTCAATGTGTTTCATGCATGCATAAAACATCGGGTTCCTCACCAATTGCATGATCCTCATGTTGCCATAATAAATAACAATTCTCATATCTATTTATATCTCCAAATCATCAAGTAGCTTTTGCATCTAATCTACCTCAAATGTTGCCATGGTAGTACCCCTATACTTCACTCAATATTGCAAAAATGGGTTGTTTCTTATTGCTCCAATTAATAGCCTCACTAGCAGAGGAAAATACATAGCCACTGGTGGACTTCGTGTCATACACACTACTCACCCAATCCACATTAGTATAACCAAATAATGCACCACTAAATCAACCTCATAAAAGATAATATAATTTGGTGTGCCATTAAGGTATTGCAAGGTATATCTCACACTGTCCAAATGAGACTTATGAGACACCTACATAAATTGAGTCTCCAAGTCAACTATGTAGTTACAACTTGGGTTAGTGATAGTGGTGAAGATCAAACTTCCCACCACCTTCTTGTACATTAAGAGATCCTCCAATATCTCACCCACATTAGCACTTATCTTCACATTTTGATCAAATGGCAATGAGATTAGCTAACACTTAGCCATACCATACTTCCTTAATATATCCAAGATTTATCGCCTTTGTGAGAGTCATATCCCTTGAATGTTCTTATCACCTCAATGCTAAGAAAGTACTTTAGCTCTCCCAAATCTTTAATGTCAAATTTCTACTTGATAAGACTCTTCACATGCTCCATCTCTTGCACACTATCATCCCCAAAAACCAAATCATTCAGATACACTATCACTTTGACACCCATAAAGGGAGTGATCTACATCTCCAAATATGAAAACCAATAGGGAGAAAATAGTATGCTATGTTGTCATGCCATGCTCTCATAACCTTGTGATTGTTCCATATACACTTCTTCTTGCAAGTCACCATGCAAGAATGTATTCTTTACATCCATTTGATGTAAGACCCAAATTTTTTTTGCATCCACTATAATGATAGATTTAGCATTTTCCATTTTTTCCATTGGAACAAATGTCTCCTCATAATCAATCGCATAAGTTTGTGCATAAATTTGAAAACTAGTCTTGCTTTATATCTACTCACACTTCTATTTGATATATGTTTTACTTTGTAAACCCACTTATCACATATAGCTTTCTTTCCCTTAGGAAATGGCATCAAATCCCAAGTCTAATTTACATCCAATCTAGCCATCTCTTCATCTATGGCTTTCTTCCAATGCAAACAACAAATAGCTTCCTCAAAACAAGTTGATTCAATTGATTTTATAACGTTTTCCATATATGCATAATAGTGAGTAATGTAGCCATCATATGTCAACCTATTCATATGATACCTTACTCTTGTTGACATTCACAATTGTAGAGCACTCTGCAATCCCTTTACATCAACCTAGGATTTCCTTACACCAAGTGTACAAAAAATTAGGATACTAAGCTTCTCATCTATACTTTGATATGAGCCATTAGACTTACTATCTACATGTGAATAGCTTGTTGAAACATTTGGCACACCAAGAGGCTCGACCACCTTTTCTCTTCCTTTTTGTGATACATTTTCTACACTTGTAGGGGTGCTATTTGCACACAACCGGCCACTCCATGGTCTCTTAGTACCTACTAGAAGAGGACCCTTTTGGCCTATGCATACATCCACATTTTCTACAATCACTTTTTCTTTTACATAATCTCTAACAATCTATTTTTTAGTAGCATACCAAATGTTGATCTCATTGGATACCACATCTTTGCTCACCCATATCTTACATATAACTATATTATAACACTTGTAATTCTTAACATGTGACAAAATTGGTTTCTTGCTAGTAAACTTCTCCTTTGGTGCCACATCATATACTGTAGCAGTGGGAGTCCTATTTATAATACATAGAGCTGAGATAGCTTTAGTATAATAATAATGAGGTGGGCCCTTTTCACCCATCAAGGCTTGTGCAGTTTTTGCAATGTGTCTATTCTTATTTTTAGCAAGATCATTTTGTTGTTGTGTGAAGTATACCTACATGCGAGTTACCTCTCAATTCCATGCTATTTTGGAAAATTATTGAACTCACTAGAGAGGTACTCTCCCCTCCATATGACTTTTGATACTTAATTTGCACACATGTTGTTTCTTAACCAAATTTTTGAAATTCTGACACATCACTTTTCTACTTCATGAAATACACCCATAACTTTCTTACATGATTATCACTAAAGATTGCATAATGCTTACATCTAGCCATTAAAGCAGTATTTTTAGGACCCTATACATCCGAATGTATAACATCACAATGCATTCTTACATGTTTATTATGAGAGAATGCATGCCTTGTCAATTTTCCAAATTAGCATGCTTCAAAGGTTTTTTGTATATCATCCACTTTGAACTTAGGCAAGCCTAATACAATTTCACGTGATTTTATGTTCTTCAACTGCTACACGTTTACATGGCCAACACATTTTTCCAAATGTTAATATTAGCAACAACCCCTTGCACCTTGTGCAAATATAGTAGCATTTAGCTTAGGTACATTTATATCCAAGGTAAAAATTCTTGAAATATTCCACAAAGTAGCCATCTTGATTGAACTTTACTTTCAATCCTTGCTCAACCATTTGCTCAATAGAAACCAAATTCTTTGTAATGTTAGGCACATGCAATATATCAACCAAACACTTCACTTTTCCATATTATTTATGAGCACTAGGATGCCATGTACTGTCAACTTGTTTCCACAAAACCAGACATTTTAGAAATTTTCATTTCTCTAAACCATTCTCCATGAGATATATAGTTAAAGGCATCTGAATCCACATACCATACATAATCACTCATTGTTGATGCATTTGTATTTACTGCATTCATCATGAATTTCATAACAAATAATTTCTCATTATCAACTTGATTGCTGGTAGATGCATAATTGTTATGCTACATTCTCTCATTTTTTAAATTTCCACCTCTTCTTTTTTCTAAATAGTCATATGTAGTATAATCTTTTTGACCATAACTATAGCATTGTCTATTATTATAACACACATTTTGTCTACCATGTCCTATATAGCTCCGTCTACCTTGAGATTAGCCTCTATCACCTACATATGGCTACTCATTTGAGCTACATATGAACCCCCCCCCCCCCCCACAAAAAACTTATGGTAGAGTAGAGCATGTGTTCTAAACTATTTTTGCTTTGCTATGAGGATATAGCAAGTCCCAATTTTTTGTACTATAATGCTAACATAGATATTAGATTTGCAAAGTGAAGAATGGTATCTCTTTGTGTTGATGGACATTTGCTTGTACTCCTCACCCAAACCATCCAAACATGTAGCCAATATATCATCATCATCAACTTGCACTTTAATAGATCCAAGAGCTTCAACAATGCTTTTAATCTTCAATGCATAGTCATTGATAGGTAGATTACCATGCTTGACATTGTGATTGGGTCCAAGTCTACAGTTATGGTCGCCATGTGTGATTGAATAAACTTATAGACATTTCCTTCCATGGTTGAAGTTTTTCCATGCATGGTTGAATCATATTGTTGGGACAAACTTGTGTACATATCCATGCATAGTAGGCCATCATAATCCTACTTGTTGAATTTTTCTAATAGTAACATTACCTATAAAGTGACCTCCTGCAATTCCTTGATGAGCTTCTTCTACCATAGCATCTTGCTCCATGGGGAGAACTATGCATTGGATGGAGATGTCCACAAGTTTGATCAACATCCTTTGTGACCTTGGCACCTTTTGCATTTGTGATTCAAACTCTCTTTCTTGTTTGAGTACTTTTGCTACATCTAATTCGGTTATAGCCATAGCTTGAGTTGCTTTTGCACCAAAGTTTGGAATCAAGATTTTTGTACTCATGGAAATTTGATTCTATGTTGGTACTCTCCTTGGTAGGGTAAAGTGGGGAGTGCAGATCCAAGTATTGCTGACTAATTTGCATTACGTTCATAAGGTAGAAGGGTTCCAAATGTGCATTGGCTCTAGTAGGAAAGTAGCTTCCTTATCATCACCCAAGCCATTCACCATGTTGACACATAGTTTCAGCCACCATGGGTCTAAAGTTATTGATGGGGTCAATTTTTTTTTAAAAAAAGATTCTAATTTTGTTGTGACCTCAGCGGATTGTTAGGTTGTCACAATCCCAATTATGATTGCAATTTGGACCATTCGAGAAAGAGGTAGAAATACTCACCTACATGCTCCATATTTAGCACCACCAAAGAAATGCAATACTTGGGACTTCCATTAAAATTGAGAAAATAATCCCAAGAGGCGGCACTCTTTCATGTGGACCCAAAAGGGGATTGGTTCACAATTCATCAACCCAAAATGCTGCCATGTAGCCATTGTGATAATGTTCACTTTGTAGCCACTATCAAGAAAAACATTGTCAATTATTTGACCTTTGAACCAAAGAGAATTGACCTTTGAAGCACTTGGTCTGACCAAAATCGAAGTCAATTATCTGACCTTTGAACCAAAACCGAAGAGAATTCACCAAAATAGTGGGGTTTGACAATGGTCTTGGTGGGACCAGCTCCACTTGAGAACATTGTGGACTTCCTTCTCTAGTGCGGTTGTGGTTAGGACTACCACTTTTGATTCTAGTAGTACCAGGATGTTGTTGAATCATTTGCAACAAGTGGTCCTTGAATGTTCAGACCAAATTTAACAAATCTCCCAAAGGAACACTAATAGAGATTGGGGTCCCTATGTAGTTTGTCTTGTTGAATTAGTTGGTAGGAAGACTAGAACTCAACTTTTGGTGCTAGCCAATTTTATTTTTTCCTCATGGGTATTGTCTCCAAATAGCTACAAAATTTGCATCACAATGGTGGTGTTCATGCGATCCCTTCTAGTCTTGCAGGTGTTGACTTTGAACTAGGAGGTTGCAAATTTTGCATCACTACTGATGCTCTTGTGGTCCCTTCCACTCTTCTGGGCCTTGAATATGGTACAAGAATTGGTTGTGGATCCCTCATTGTGGTTGGTTCCTTTGCCCTCCACTCAACCACCTGCTGGTGGCAGAATTTCTCTTGATTTACCCATGAAATTCTTGTAAGCTTCTTGGTTATTCCTTCAAGTTTTTTGCTTGACTAGGTAACCACATTTACTTCTAGTTCACATAGCTCTTTGATTTCAATTGTATTGACAAATGATAAAGGATTCTATTCTTGACTTTGCCACTTTTTGAGCATCATATTGTTGGGCTTCCAAGTACTTCAATCTCTAGTGGCCTTCATGCATGTAAAAGAAACATTATTTGTATAAGGGACAATAGTTTTCACCTTTGCCTCCTTAATTCCTTTTGCATCCTTTGTGGCCCATGCTGGGAGAAGGATAATCCTATTGGGTATATGTGACTATTGGTGCCCTTGTCATACATGGTCTTGGGGCATTCCAATTGGGAGGTTGTGCACCTCCCATGCCTTACTAGTTTGCAGGTTGCGCTCCTCCCTACATTGCCATGCCCCAGTGTGTCCCATTTGACTCTTGGCATTCTATTAGTAAACCTCAATAATGTGAGTAGCAAACCATCCCTAATTAAGACTGAAATTGGTTGCTAATGACCTCAATTGTTGCGCTTGGTACATCAGAGGGTTTTGGTTGTAGGTTTGCAAGTGCCCTCTGAGGATTTGTGGCACTTGTCCTTCCTCTTGGACTTTACGGTCTTTGTAATCCCTCATCCTTAGAGTCCTCTTCCTCACTGCCACTCTCTTCATGTAGGTCTAAAACTAAATTAATGTCATTGGATTCTTGATGGTGGCTTTTTTTAGTAGACTTAGCCAATTTCTTCCCTATTTTTGGCTTCTCCTTAGCCAAAAACATTTCAATGTGAATAGCACACTGATAAAAATATTCTAGATTATGACCAAACAGATCTTTTGAAGCCAAAACTTTATGGATATGACAGTTAAGTCCTCACACATATAGTGAGTACAAGATTTCACAAATAGGTTATCTGTTCGGAGTCATTCTTCCTCTTAGGACTTAAAATTGAGTTGTATAGTTTGGGCTAAAGCAATCTCCTTGCTTGAGACTACGGAGTCTCTCCAAATTCTAGGCATTAGTTTGATTTGACTAAAATTGTGAGTGGAATGCTACCTTGGTATTATCAAAAGTTGCCTAGTTATTTTCCACTATGAGCCAAGCCATTGCCTTCTTCTGTAGCAACGATGACTAAAGTATGGCCACCTTGAGTGAGATCTACTTGGGTAGGAAAATTGACCATATATGCCATCTCAAACTCTTGAAGGAAAGCATTCGGGTCCTTGGTTGATGAGCCAAAAAACTTAGGAAATGCAACCCATGCTTGGGAAACCATCCAAGTATGGATTGGGATGCCACAAGGTGGAATGGGTAAAACAATGACCAACTTTTTAAATCGATGCAAATAGCCACCCTGTTGAGTGTTGAAATGACTTGTTTTTTGGCTGTTTTTTGTTGTTTTTGAGAGCTGAATGGTTGATTTTATGAGATGATTGATTGGTTTGGAAGTGGTTTGAGAGTGTTTTGGATGATATCGATTGTGTTTTGGAAGTTCATGATTTTTATTAGTGGTTTTGTGATGTTCTGATAGGTTCTGATTGGTTCTGTATACCTTCTATTTTGTTCTGTTTTGTTCTGATTGTCTTCTGTAAGGAGGGATGGAGTATTGATTGATGAAGATTGAGATCTTGTGAAAGCTTATTGAATAGTTTTTGAGAGTTTGGAATGGTTTGAGTATGAATTATGTGGTTTTGATGACCTTCTGTAACCTTCTGTAAGTCTTCTGTAGAGCCTCTATCTCTGTTCTGTTCTGTTCTGTACTGTAGCTGTTCTGGTACTGTTCTATGATTGTTCTGTATGCTTCTGTATGTGTTCTGATGGATGAGAGTGTAGCTTGGGAAAGTTTTCTAGCCTTGGAAAAAGGTGAATACAAGTGTAAAAGAGTTGAAAGAAGTAGCTGCTGAAGACTCAAGTGAAGACTAGAGTGAAGTGACAGTAGTGAGCTATGAAAGGACACTGTAGTGGCCCTGGTGACTCTTCATATCAGACATACCTCTTGGGAGGGGTATCCACGACCTAAGAAGGATTATTGAGGGTGATTTTTGAGAGATTGTAGTGAGGATATGATGTATTATTGATGGAGAGAGAGGGAGAGAGTCAGAGATAGCCAATTCTACTCAAACAGAGTGATTGTATATGAGAGATTGAGAGAGAAGACTATGAAGATATTGAATATGAATACTATGTGATGTATTTCCATTCAAAGATGGTGTATTCCTTTGCTTTCTTTGTTATATTGATGGATTTTGTGAAGATATTGAAGAATGTGGTTGATTCTATAAAATCCGTGGGAGATCTACATGATGCTGTATGAAGATTTGTTGTGCCTGGTGTTCTTTTCTTCATTGTGATCATATGAAACATAATAAAAAAGCTTGTTGATGTTACAAGATAGATTTTCTTGCAAGAGAATTCCCTTTTCCTTGGTGTTCCTCTTGGGGCTCTATGTTTTTGGTGCGTAGCCGGGGAAACTTGCCATCAACAAGCACCAGAAGAGGTGGAAAATGAAGGAAATGGCATTGCCAAGAAGAGAAGAATTCAATGGATGTTTGTAAAGTTCCTTCTTCCACTGAAGAATTGGAATTTCTCATAATCAAAGCCACTTTCCACAAGAAGTTCATCCCACAATGGCAGAGACACATCACCATCATGATGCATGCTCTATTTGGTGGACAGTTTCCTCTTCCTGTTGAAGCAGCAGAAACTTGCATCTTTGTGGCAAACTGTTTGGGGATAAACTGAATAGAAGAAACATAGAGAATGACCATCCACGGAAGATTTGACATTCATTGAGAAGTTTCCAGACATCATTAAGTGGGAGATTGTGAAGAAGCTTCAGGAGTCGTGGTCTGTAGAGGTTCATAGAGACAAGAAGAAAAAGAGTTGGAATTTGTTCGTGGATGCTCAACAGCAAGATACATGGGATGCTTGGTACACTGATAATCTTCTGTTTGTTCAATTGGCAACCCACTGGAAGTTGGTAGACCGAGTGCTTTTCACAACATACACTGTTGAAACCATCAGAAGCTGGCATTACTATGATGATGGCACCACCACAATGCTTAGACGTATGCATTTTGACACCTTCAGAACCAAATACCTTCCTCTGTGCAGTGGCATGAAAGCAGAATTCAGAGACGTTGAAAAGGAAGAAGTAGAAGAAATGTTGGCAAGACAGTCCTCCAGAGACTGAAGCCTTCTGTTAACCCTCTGTGGAGCACTAACAACATAGTGAAGCCAACCCCCTGATGAATCATGCAATAAAGAGGCAAGCGTTAGAACGAGTCCAGAGGTACGTGAGAAGAGAGAAAGCAAAAATCAGAGCCGAGAGCGAGCTCACAGCAGAAGCCGCCTTTGACGCCCTTGCGAAACTCTTTACAGAAGTCCCAATGGCACATCAAGCCCTTCCTCCTCCTGTTGGAGGTCCACTTCCAAGCCAGATCCGTCCTGGAAATATTGATGACAGGCCAGGGAATGTAGTTCCATTGCCAGTTTTTAAGGGAGAGTACAATGAAGACCCCGATCTTCATGTAGCAGAGTTTGTGGTAGCATGTGTGGCTAATAATGCAAGAACCCCTAAGCATTGGTTAGCAATATTCCCCGCCACTTTCAAGGGCGTGGCATTTCAGTGGTATGAGAGACAAGCAGCAGGAACTTTTGGCACATGGGACAACCTGAAGTTGGCCTTCCTCACTAAATTCAGGCGTGAAGGTTTTGAAGAGCAGATGCGAGAGGAATTTATGAATTTAAGTCAGTCCTCTGGAGAAAGAGTAGAAGCTTATGTCTCACGAATGGAATCCATCCTGAAGAGATGGACTAACCATAATCTAGATGATGGCATTCAGAAGGGGGTGTTTCTCAGAGGATTACAACCAGAAGTCCGTAAGTTTGTGGAGCTGCAAAGACCAGCTACATTACAAGCTGCAACAGAAGGTGCAAGACTGTACGATGAAGTAGAAGCTAGATTGGCGATGAATCCAGGAAGAGGAGTCCTACCTCCTTTGATGCCAGGAATGATGTACCCACCAAATGCAGTTCCAGGGACAGTCCCCTACCCTTACCAACAGATGCCCTCAGTATCACAGTACAGTGCACCAAATCCACAGTGGCCACAATCAATGCCTCAAATGATGGTTCAACCACAACAACAATGGTCCCAACCAATTTCCCCAATGCCAAATCAGCAACAGTGGAACCCTACCAACTGGAGCCAACAGCCAACAGTTCAAACAGGAGCTCTCAATCAGAATCAGAACAGAGATCCCTCTGCACCAGCCCAACCTGTTTATGCAGTGATTACCGAGACTCCTCAAAACCCTCCTGCCAGTGACTCAGGAGGAGAAATCTTGAAGGATTACTTATCCAACTCAGTTGCCAACATTTAAAAGGAGTTGATGGATGTGATTACAGAGCAGCTACAGACACTGAAAGTGAATACCGCTAGCATATCCAACGTTGCAGGAGCAGGAAGAGATGTGATGCGGTCAAATACTTGGTGTGATAAGTGTCATCAAATAGGCCATTTAGCCACTGAATGTACACGCAAACCAACCATTCCTGGAGCCTTCTGTTCCTACTATTTGCGGAAGAACCATACAGAGGACATTTGTTCTCTGAAGGAGATGCATGATAGGAGAAGGAAGGAAGAGGATGCAAGATTCAACTTACTGGAATCCAAAATGACAACACAGGATATTGGACCCAAGCCTAGAGAGTTTGGTCCTAATTTTGGACCCAGAAGATTTCCATCCCAAAGTTACAGAGGAAGACAGTCTGGTGGTGGTCAGAGATCAGAAGTGGAGTGTTACAGATGTGGAGAAAAGGGACACATCTCACCAGATTGTCCAAATCCTAGAAGGTCAGTGGATTACAAGCCCTTATGCAGTCGATGCAAAGGAGAAGGCCACACTGCAAAAGACTGTCCAAGCCCAGCCCTAGTGAAAAACAGTGCTATTGATAATCCGGCCAAGGCCCAAGAGCCTAACTCCAATTTAGTGGAATTGGAAGTTGCTGCCATCACGCGTGCAAAGAAGAGGGAACCACCTATCCAGAAAGAAAATAATCCTCCTGCCAGAACAGTGAAGTTCAATCTTCCACCACAAGAACAGAACAGAACAGAGCCTGACAGTGCCGTACAGAGCACTACAGTGCCACAGAGAGTTATAGAGACAGTTCCAGAGACAGGACCAGAGATCCAGGAGACAGAAGAGGCGGAGGTGCCGCAAGTGGCAGAAGAAGTTCCCATGATGCCTCTGTTGGAAGAAAGAGGGAAAATGAAAATGGGTGTTGCCCCATTCCCTAACCGATTAGAGAAGCCAGTGGATCCTATTAAGGAATACGATCTAGTTAGAGATCTAGATACCTTTAAACCAAACCTCACATTCCGACAGTTATTGATGTTGTCTCCCAGTTGCCGAAAAAGGTTCAAAAGTATACTGACAAGAAGACGTGGCTTAAGGATTGCTCCCTCAACAGCAACAAAGTCCAATAAAGCTCCAGAGCCTGTAAAAGAAGTGGATGTGGCTAACGCCTTCCTAGATCTGGGTACTCCAGAGACTGGCGTGTGGATTGAAGGCTGCTTCATTGCAAATGCACTGATTGATGGTGGTTCATCAGTGAACATTATGACGGATGTGACAATGAAGGATCTAGGCCTACAAGGTGTGCAACCAACCCAATGGCTCATCAGACTGGCGGATCATAGCAGAATCAAGCCTTCGGGTATTCTCCCATATGTGAAGATTACAGTGGCTGGGAAAGATTATTGGCTAACCTATCTGGTGGTGAAGCCAAACTCTTATGGTACATCCTACCCTCTGTTACTGGGCAGACCATGGCTTTTTGAAGCCCGAGCAAGGACGGATTGGTTCAAAGGAACCATGACCTTGGGTAGAGGACCCAACAAAGTGGTGTTGAAGTTATATGGTTCTCAAAAAGGACATGGATCCACCTCCTTGGAATTATCTTCTGACTCCCCTAATGAGGCTATGGATGGAACATCAGCAGACGAAGATGCCGTCAAACAGATCCTTCCCAAGAAAACAGTGGCACGTTCCTTAACAGTGGACACTGTAAGCCAGCTCCCAAAAGATGCAAAGCCATTATCAATGGGTGAATACTTCCTGCCTGAACCAGGAACTATTTTCGAAATCACTTCTGACAGTGAGATAGAAGCATGGATGTACTGCTCTCCCTGTTACATGGCCATAGCAGAGCCAGAGACAGAGGCAGAAGATGAAATAGAGAATCAGTTCTTCTCTTACAGAGCTCCTACAGAAGCAAAAGCAGAAGCAGAGACAGAGATAGAAGTAGAAGCAGAGACAGAGACAGAGACAGAAGAGGATGGATATGATATGGATGAAGAAGGTTATGAAAGTGAGCCAGAAGAATCTATCCCACCTACAGAGGATACATTTGAAGAAAAAGTTCCAGAAGCAGACGAGCTCATGCTATGGGACAGAATGGCAATGGTACCATTTGGTCTGGTAAATGGATCTTCTCATATGCAAAATCTTTATACGAAATGGATTAAGAAGAATAATCCATTTTTCAGCAGTGGCTTATGCCGTCCTAACCCATCTTTGCCAAGAAAAGATGATGATGATGCACCATGCCAACAAGCACCAGTCCCACAAACCCAACAGGAATCAGAGAGTCCCTGTTATGTGACATTCCTGGACGCGTCATCAGAAGATGAGTCTTCAAGCCAAGAGGTAATTAATTTTGAAACCAAACCCGAAACGGCCCTAATCCCATTTCAATATCTCAAGGAGCACCCTAAGTCTCCACCAAAAGAAGAAGTTGGTTCTAACGGGACATCAGAAGAGGATACCACTCCTTTGAAGGAGTCGGATTTGTATCCGGAAGCAGTTCGTGGGACCTTCATCCGTGAAGTAGAAGGTGAAAGGCAGTTAACCTTTGTGGATGCAGAAGGCACTGAACGCCACTTGAAGGTGGGTAGCAGCCTCCCAGAAGAGGAGTTGTCAACCTTGTACAACTTGTTGAAAGAAAATTTGGACGTGTTTGCGTGGTCCTACAAGGACCTAAAGGGGATTGATCCCACAATATGTCAGCACCATATTGACTTGGAGCCTGATGCCAAGCCAGTACGGCAACGACAGAGGCGAATGAACCCGAATTATTCCACATTGGTGAAAGCAGAGCTGCTGAAGCTTCTGGAAGCCGAGTTCATCTATCCAGTGGCAAATAGTGAATGGGTTTCACCCATCATGGTTGTATCCAAAAAGAATGGCAAATTGTGAATCTGTGTGGATTTCAGAAAGCTCAATTCCAAGACGAAGAAGGATCACTTTCCTATCCCTTTCACAGACCAACTGTTGGACACAGTGGCCGGACATGAGCTTTATTCCCTTCTGGATGGATTCAGTGGGGATACAACCAAGTCCAAATCGCAGAAGAAGACCAATCCAAAACAACCTTCACCACAGAATGGGGGACCTATGCTTACCGAGTGATGCCGTTTGGGCTCTGCAATGCCCCCGCTACTTTCCAGCGAGTCATGATGGCCGCATTCCAAAATCATTTGCATGACTTTATTGAGGTATATTTGGACGACTTCTGTGTCTATAGTTTGATCCGTGAACACTGAGGACATTTGGAACAATGCTTTGACCGATGCCGGGAGTATGGGATTTCCCTCAACCCCGACAAATGCATCTTTGGTTTCTCTTCTGGAGTTCTGTTGGGCCACATTGTCTCTGCACAAGGGATATCAACAGACCCTGGAAAGATCGAAAAGATCGCAGCTCTGACCGCACCCACCAACCTCAAACAGTTGAGGGGATTCCTAGGCCATGTGGGTTACTACAGAAGGTTCATAGCCCATTTCGCAACAAAGGCAACCTCCTTGCACAAGCTTCTGAGGAAAGATGCAGAGTTTACTTGGATGGAAGAATGTGACAAAGCCTTCCACACTCTGAAGCAGTGTCTGATTGAGGCACCCATTCTGCAACCTCCTGATTGGACGAAAGAGTTCCATGTACACACTGATGCATCAATTGAAGGCTTAGGCGCAGTTCTCTGCCAGAAGGGCTCCTCGAAGCTGGATCAACCAATCTATTACGCAAGCTGAAAAGTCACTGACAGGGAACGGAACTATACAGTGATAGAGCTGGAGTGCTTGGCAATGGTGTTTGCCCTCGAGAAGTTCCGCCATTACCTCCTATCCACCCACTTTAAATTTTATGTGGATCATGAGGCCCTATCCTTCCTGATGAATAAAGCAGATGTGAAAGGACGAATGATGAGATGGCTCCTTCTATTCCAGGAGTTTGACTTTGAGGTGATTACTAAACCTGGTCGTTCCCATGTTCTGGCTGATCATCTGTCGCATATCCCACAAACTACAGACGAGGAGCAGGATGATCCCGACCTCCCTGATGCTTCCCTATTCTTGGTCGAAACTGTAACTCCCTGGTATGCAGACATTGCTAATCTACTGGCAACCCAACAGTATCCTCCTGGCATTTCTAGTCGGGAGAGGAAGAAGCTCATGTTAGAATTAGCCCCCTACACCCTGTTAGGCGGCGCACTGTACAAGAAAGGCAAAGATGAAGTGCTCAGAAGATGTGTTGCGGGAGATGAGATTGGGATTGTTCTGAAGGCTTGCCATGACGAGCCATGTGGAGGTCACTTTGCAGGAGAAGCTATAGCCAGGAAGGCTTTGCTAGCAGGATATTGGTGGCCTACCATTCATAAGGATGCCTATGATTACTGTAAAAGATGTGATGCTTGTCAGAGAATGGGGAAACCCACGAAGACAAGTGCTATACCACTGCACCTATTCTTCCTTTAAAGCCGTTTGAGAAGTGGGGCATCGACTTCGTAGGTCCAATCGATCCTCCCACCAGAAGGAAGCAAAACCGATACATCCTCGTATGTACGGATTATTCACAAAGTGGTGTGAAGCTAAATCCCTAAAGCGGGACGATGGTAACAGCGTGGCCCTGTTCATGTATGAGAATATCATCACCCGTTTTGGCAGTCCCTTAGAGCTGGTAAGTGACAGAGGCACTCATTTCATTAATAAAGTCATGGAAGAGTTGACAGAGTTGTATAAGATCCGCCACCGCAAGTCCACTCCTTATTACCCCAGAGCCAACGGCCAAGTCAAAGTCACGAATCGCATCCTCTACTCGATTCTGACAAGAACAATTGCCGCACATCGTCATGATTGGGATGATTGACTTACATAGGCCCTCTGGGCGTACAGAACCTCCCATAAAGCAGCAACAGGACAGACACCCTTCCAGTTGGTGTATGGTACAGAAGCTGTTTTCCCTGCTGAACTGGAATTACCCTCTTTGAGAGTGGCTATCAAAGAGCATTTGGGGAACGATGATTCACTGCAACGTCGTCTCCTCACCTGGAATGTTTGGATGAAACTCGTAGGATGGCTCTACAGTGCATGGAAGCCACGCAAGCTCGATGTAAGGCTTACCATGACAGCTTCATCAAGCACAAGGAGTTCAAAGAAGGTGATTTGGTCCTAGTCTATGATTCACGATTTGGCAAGTTTCCTGGCAAGCTTCAACAACGGTGGATGGGCCCATATAAGGTACTTGCCGTCAACCCTCATGGCTCTATCCAAGTGCAGACCGTTGATGCCTCTGATGATCCCTTCTTCCTGATCAATGGATATCGCCTGAAGAAATACTTTCCTCCTTGGGAATCTTGACAATCACGGTCACTTGATCCTTTCCCCCGTTGGCGTGGCACTATCACTCTTATGATGCTACTTTTGATAGCCGTTCTTTAGCCACTCCTGATGAGGTGGACGCAACCCTCTGTCCCCTCAAACCCCCCTTCTAGCCGTGATCTCTTATCCTCTATTTTCCACCAGTGATAGTGGCAAGGTTGGTTCTGATACATGGTCTTTCTACCATTCCCTTGTTTAATTCGAGAAGAAAAAAAAAGAAGGAAAAATTATACATATCGGTCATGGGAGAAAAGGACTTAGGTCCCTGTCATGCCGACCTATTCTTCGAGAAAAGGTGGAAACACCCTCGGGAATAGGGGAAAACAAGAAAAACAAACGAAAACAAGAAAAAAAAAGAAAAAAAAATCTGTTATGAGAGAAAAGGAAGCAATTCCCTGTCATAGCAGGCCTTGTTCCAAGAAAAGGTGGCAAACACCCTTGGGCGAGAAGCTGGCTGTGGAAAAGGTGGCAACACCTAGCAGTCCAGAAAGTGGATTCATCAGTTGACATCCTCAGGATCCAATTCCGAAGCTACCTCCCTTGGTACGCTATGTCCTGGGTTTCTCTGCAAAGCGTCTAACTGTCCTCTAGCAGACGACATGTTCCTATCCAACACAACATTCGATTTGATGGCTACCTCCCTGGGTACGCCTCTTTAACTGATGACGCGATCTTCATCGACAAACAATCGAGTGACGTGAGCTTTCATCCTAACCAGATGGGGACGTGAGTATGGGTTGCCCTCTGTAATTATCCATAGAAAGTGAGACAGAGGGTGGGGCGAGTGACCAGTCTTTTCCCTTCAAATCAAATGAGAGGTGAGTAGTGTGAATGAAGTGTTGCACGCACGGGATGGGCCTCTCAATGCACAAAGCACGATCTGTTTTTGTGCACTGCACTATAAGGCTCCCTTGCCTTCCTCCTTGCACTGTATGTCGGCACAAAGCAGGATGCACCATTGCACCATCAAATGTGCACAAGGCATACAACCTTTGCACAAGTGACCGTGAGGATTACATCAACGGGTTTCAGGATATGGTTGCCCTCATGTATCTATCAATAGAGCGTGAGGCAGAGGGTGGGCTAAGTGTGACTCGAGTTTCTTCAATCAATTACCGAGAGGTGAGATTGAGGGACATTACGACATTTGGAGTCAGGTATATTCCCGTTTCCCTATGCACCCACGGGATGGGTCTTTGCCGTCATCACAAGACACATCACCCTATTCTGTACACTGCACTGTAAGGCTCCTTTGCCTTCCTCCTTGCACCTATAATCAAGCAGTTGCAAGATCAACTGGCAAAGTCACGGTCTGTTCCCCCAAGCCCTAATGTTCCCGTGATCCCTTCTCTTTCACAGCAGGACTTGGCTGCTCTTCAGCGACAGGCTACCTTGTGTCCTCTATTCCAAGATAAAGTGGAAAGATTGCAATCCAGAATGGACTTGTTATAGTCTACATTTGAGCAGTTTCAGGAATATGTTCCACCAGACCATTCTTTCTTTGTCCACTACCACTTACAGAAGTTGGTCTTCTACATGAAGCTTTCCACGATGGATTTACCTCTTCCAGAGGATGGATGGAGTGGGGCTTGGTCTGCTGAGTTGTTGATAGAGGTAGTAAGGATGGTGTTTGAGGATTTTGTCATGCCGGATACCATGTTGATGTCATACATGTATCTACAAGGAGACTTGTTAATTCCAGATGAGGTGGATATGGCATGGTATGTGGGGGATGTGGTTCTACAAGCTGTTTTGTATGTCAACCATTTGGAGTTGCGCATAGCTGACATGTTCCAGAGTTATTCCTCCAAAGTGGCTGATTGTCATGATAATTCGTGGCATACCATGATTGATTCTGTGGTTTTGAATCAAAGACAAAACACAGCTCCTACCTATGCCCAAAGTACTAATCAAATGAGGATGGATCTCTTAGCCTATCTTTCAAAACATAATCCGTTTGATTCTACCTTCTTTGATGCCTATCATAGACGATCTCTCTTAGGACCTCCTGTTCCTACCCTCCTATATTACCAACAAATGGCTCACCGATATGATCTATATCTTTCCCTTTGTCAATCTAATTCCACCACTATTTTACCCCTTCTTTTCCACCCTTCATCTTTCCCTCAAATTCCCATTTTTACATACTGTTCCTTCATTGAGGATAGGGTATTTTCCCCTTCTCCACCCTGTCCTTCTCCATCCATTCATGTACCCTCCACATTTCCTATTTATCAGTTAACACCCTTCCTTAGTGATTCCCTACAAATTTCTGCCACTACTTCTTTAAATCATTCTTCCTTTTATGATTTTGCCTACCCCTTACTTCATCCACTTTTCCTTATTCCACTACCCTCACCTAACACTTCTATATCTCAACCACCTCAGTTGGTTAGTGACTATGATGGGTTTGATACTCAGATTTCTAGAAGAAGGGGATGGAGTTCAAATGATTACCTTACAGGACCTCAGATCAATTGGCCAGTAATTCTAGGAGAATGGACAGCTGCCAGTCAAGCTTATCAGAACTATGTTCATTTTGCTCAGCAGTATTCACAGTCTGCAAATCCTTCAGTGAGATTAACTGCTCACTTTGCTTGGTACTTGGCGTATATGCATAGGCACTCTCATAATGATTCTAAGCCTATTCCAAAGTTGTGCATGAATGTCAATGTGAGAATTGATTCCCAACAGTTGGATATATTGTATTTTCATGCCCTTTGTTTGCCTAGCAGATACCTGGTCCTGTTGGAAAGGATGTGCTGTCTTCAGTTTTTTCAAAATCCTCCCAAAACCTTTGTAGATGAATCCTTGTCTATGGATCGTTTCCGAAAACATCAATCTTTTAAGAGGGATCATCTTCATTGATACCTTTCCAATGTATGGTGGATGCTTTTTAATGAAAATCTCTCTTTTTGGAGGAGTCATTCAGATGGTTGTGTTGTGTGTAGTGTTTGTGTTGTGAGTTCATTTATGTAAAATGAACGTGGTGGTTTCCTATTGGATTGGATTTCGTGTGTGAGCTACATTTTGGAGAATTGTGGTGATGGGGTCGTGGTTGTAGAGTTGAAGCTGATGCAGATGAGGAAGAAGAAAACTCTTATATCCTTTACAAGTTTGTTGTGATTTTCTAGTTTGATAAGAGATGCTAATGTATAAAGGGTTTTCCTTTCTTTGTATTTTTATATATTAGATGCAGGTTATAAGTTGGGGTCGTGGTGTGATGGATTGTTTTTGAAGGAGATATTGTAGATCAAAGTTGCGATTTTAAATGCACTTGTATTCCCTTTTTCCTGGGTCGCGAGGACGCTTCCTTATTAAGTGTGGGGATATGTTGAGTGTTGAAATGACTTGTTTTTTGGCTGTTTTTTTGTTGTTTTTGAGAGCTGAATGGTTGATTTTATGAGATGATTGATTGGTTTGGAAGTGGTTTGAGAGTGTTTTGGATGATATTGATTATGTTTTGGAAGTTCATGATATTTATTAGTGGTTTTGTGATGTTCTGATAGGTTCTGATTGGTTCTGTATATCTTCTGTTTGTTCTGTTTTGTTCAGATTGTCTTCTGTAAGGAGGGATGGAGTATTGATTGATGAAGATTGAGATCTTATGAAAGCTTATTGAATAGTTTTTGAGAGTTTGGAATGGTTTGAGTATGAGTTATGTGGTTTTGATGACCTTCTGTAGGTCTTCTGTAGAGCTTCTGTCTCTGTTCTATTCTGTTCTGTACTGTAGCTATTCTGGTACTGTTCTGTATGCTTCTGTATGTGTTCTGATGGATGAGAGTGTAGCTTGGGAAAGTTTTCTAGCCTTGGAAAGAGGTGAATACAAGTGTAAAAGAGTTGAAAGAAGTGAAAGAAGTAGCTACTGAAGACTCAAGTGAAGACTAGAGTGAAGTGACAGTAGTGAGCTATGAAAGGACACTGTAGTGGCCCTGGTGACTCTTCATATCAGACATACCTCTTGGGAGGGGTATCCACGACCTAAGAAGGATTATTGAGGGTGATTTTTGAGAGATTGTAGTGAGGATATGATGTATTATTGATGGAGAGAGAGTGAGAGAGTCAGAGATAGCCAATTCTACTCAAACAGAGTGATTGTATATGAGAGATTGAGAGAGAAGACTATGAAGATATTGAATATGAATACTATGTGATGTATTTCCATTCAAAGATGGTGTATTCCTTTGCTTTCTTTGTTATATTGATGGATTTTGTGAAGATATTGAAGAATATGGTTGATTCTATCAAATCCGTGGGAGATCTACATGATGCTATATGAAGATTTGTTGTGCCTGGTGTTCTTTTCTTCATTGTGATCATATGAAACATAATAAAAAAGCTTGTTGATGTTACAAGATAGATTTTCTTGCAAGAGAATTCCCTTTTCCTTGGTGTTCCTCTTGGGGCTCCACACCCTACTAGATTTAGAGGTGTCGTAGGAGTGATTGGTGGACTTAGAAGCATATCCCAAGGTTTGGGAATAAAATGTGAGACCTATTTGTGGGGTAGTTTAGTTGACTTCTCCATTGGGAATTTGTCATCACTAAGGAATAAAATACCCTTAGGAGAAGGCACTTGACACTACTACTCATGCTTGGATTGCCATACACACATAGGTTGCACGTCCTCTACTAGACCTTGAAAGCAGATGCACATGCAAACATACACACATGGGAAATATTAGCATGGTCACCATTTGTAATTAGGTCCAAGTCTAGGTTGTGATAGCCATGTGTGAACAAACTACACCACAACTTTGTTGGACTATAGAGCTCTAACATGCTTAGACCTGACATAGAGATGCTAACATCGCAAGCGTCTTAATCACAACATATAAAAAAGAGCCTACCTAAATAGAAAATTTTGGACAATGTTGAGACAAAACATAGATTGCTCATATATTTCTATAGATCAACTGATACAGTTCATACAAGGCATCATGGTCTCTTAAGGAAACAATAATAAGAAATGACAAGACTCAGACCAATGTATACATTCAAAGGTTTAACCATTCAAAAATACAAGGCATAAGCTAAATAACCATGGTTGCAACTACAATGTTTTAATGAAGCTAATGATTGTGCATGGAGTTATATATATAGGGGTAAATTGACAATATGCTTGAGTCGATTGGTAACCAAGGATAGAATCATCATCACTCCCTCTCTGCTCCTTATATAGTCTTTGTTATGCATGGTGCATTGAAGTCCTTCTGCCACTATCTTTGGCTAGGCCACTACCTTTTATCACTATGCCATTTCTATAATGTTTAATTAGTACTTAGTCTGGCACCAATTTACATTGCCTTGTGTTAAACATGCATTGTTTAACTCTTCTAACTTTCTAGCTTTAGTATTTGTACCAAACATTTTAACCAAATTATTCGATGCTTTTGCAAGATTGTCTACATCCTATATATGTCCAATATATTATTTGAAACACAAATGGAAAGCCAATGCATCACTTTTTGAGCACCTTGGTTCCATTCCTTGGCCTACTCAAGTGCCACATTTTCCTCCAATAAGTCAAGAGCCTCGACATTATCTCCTTCAATGTAGTCCCAATAATTTTTCATCATAAGAAAATTGGTCGATCTAAACTTCCAAGCATCTAAGTTATGCTTGTCAATCTTGTCACTAACAATATGATTAAATCCCTCAGACATTGTGTAGTAAAACCCAAAAATATGCTCTTATTAATAGCATATTAATTTGATAAATTGTCACCAATATTGATCTTAGTACATAAGCATATAGTGAGTAACACCTGTAATTTGTGATATTCTACAAATACTACTTGCCACACCCAACAACTCCAACCTATTCGTGAAACAATAAGGTTTGCAAAATTCTCAATCCACATAGGAACAACCTCAAATTCTTGAATGAAGTGGTTGAAGCATGCCCAAAACACAAATCCAACTACATAGGTTCATATTAGAGGTCTTTAAACAAAGATCAAAGGTCTTGGTCGAAAGTATGTTACAATGCCTCAAGCAATCCAAGCTCGCAAAGATGGCTCATTAGTTAGAGATTGTATGAGAGAGCTCACCATAGGTGTACTCTACAACAAGACTTCCTTATAAACTCTTGTGCTTGCAACTCATGGCTCCTCACCTGGATGTTGTTGTGGTACCATGAAAAGATATGGGGAGAGTCTTGTGCTTGTGGCTCATAGCTCCTTGCTTGGACGTTGCTTTGATACCATGAGAAGATATGGGGAGACTCTTGTGCTTGCAACTCATATCTCCTTGCTTGGACACTGCTTTGATACCATGAGAAGATATGGGGAGAGAGGGGAAACTTGAGCTCTTGCAAGACACATAATACATAGAGAATGCACACAAGATAGGGAGTTGAAAACCCTAGTCTTTCTTCTTCTTCTTTTTTCTTCTTCTCCACTATTACAGTTTACTAAGAATAAAGAAAGTACAACATACATAATATATAAGCAATCCATAGTGTGAACATGCTAACTAGAAAGATTAGATAGGGTTTCAATTGCAACCTCATGAAGTATCAACAAAAAAGGATAGTCAAATGAACATGCAAAATGAAAACAAAAATCCCAAAAACTCATTATGAATCAATACTTCAAAAAATTTGTAATAAGCATGCATTCTCTCTAGACTTGTAGTTAACATGAATTAATTTAATGAAGAATCATAGGGACTTTGACCTTTGCAATAACATTCCCTTTCATAGATGCGAAAAGTTTCATAAAAGAAAAGAACATGGAGTGAAACTCAACTAAGGTGCGAGCATTTTGAGGGCTAGCACTAATATATACTGGTGTATCATGCCCTTTTGATACCTTCTTTAATCTTTCTGGATTCCCATCATTCCGCTTCCTCTTTGATAGGAGCAAAATGAGGAACACAACTAGACCTATCTAGCCATTATGATCCACATCATTCTTAAAAGAACATATGAATTTGTCACCAAGAGCAAACAAGAAGTTAGATCTAGCTTGTCATAATGCATTAAAAGAAAATGAGGAAAACCCTCAATATGGTAGACTTGTAGCAAAACCCTCAATATGATAGAGATATTATTTTAGACATGATTCCAAATCAACATCAAGAATTGGTTTTGGTAAATGAATATGTCTATGAGCATCATCCATTAATGATAGTGCATGTTTATAGGTTGCTACATGAAGCTTGAATTGGCATTCCTTGTGAAATGAATATGTAAAGTTAGTAAGAAATTTTTGTAGTATTTCATCATATCTTTCTCCTCAAACTAATTGATTGTAGCCATTAGACTTGTCCCAATTGTGTCTTGTAGAGGCTACCTTCATCAATGCTTGAGATTGATCAGCTTCTACTAACTCTTTGGTGAGAGCTATTGTCCTTGCCTTTTCTTGCTCCATATGCACCATGAGATTTGCAATCTCTGCACAAATAGTTCTATCTCTTCTTCTCAGAATTTCAACTTCTTGCAACTTTTCTCTTGACATTTTCTATGTCTCCTTGTTGTTCTTGTCAATTTGGGTCTATAGATCATGTAGTTGTTGAGCTGAGTGCCTCAAAAGTTCTTAATGTTGAGTCGTTCTCTCTTTTTATACTTCTTTTACATTTCTAGCCTTCCCTGAATTTCTTTTTTTTTAAAATTTCAAATCCTCACATAAAAGCTCTAATTTGCCAAGACTACATAGATTTACTTATGGATTCCTATGCATTCTTTTGAACTAGTGGTAGACTAGATAGGTCACTACTTCTCCTATTGAGAGGTGATTGTAATTGCATCATCCTTCTTACCCATTTCCAATGCATTGATCTTGGCATGCATGGTCTGAAGAGTGGCCATAAGAATCTAAAAATCTCTTAGATGAATCATTGATTTCTCTTGTATGGCCTACCCCTTTCCTTTGCCAAATTATTCTACTCTCCTAATAAGATTTTCCCCAACTCTTTGTGAATTGGATACTTCCTTCCTCTTCATGTCTTCTTCATATGATTTTTCCACATGGCCATGACCATGGCCACATTATCCCTTTCCTTTTGGGAAGCTTTGTTAACCGTCAGACGAACAAGGTGGAAATTTGGAAAAGCTAAAGCAGAAGACAAGGGCCAAGGCAAAGTGAAATGGAAGACGAAGGCGTGCCAAGAAAAATCTGGAAACACAAGAAGCGCAGAAAATTCCTAAATAAAGGAAAAAGGTGCACAAGGAAAAGTGCAAGTCAATACTTTTGTAAAAGAGTGCAAGCGCATCATGATTTAATTTAAGGAGCGCTGGGCTCTCACCCGTGCAATTTGTAAATGTAGATGGGCGGTGGAAAGGAAGCTAGGAAGATAGAAGGACAATGGGAAAAAGGGCCTAGGCTAGCCATGTAAAAAAGGGGATAAGGGGATGACCGCCCAAAAGGGATTTAGGGTTTTGTATATAAAGTTGAAAAGTGAATGAGAAGCTCATTCTTGTGTGTGGCCAAAAGTGGGTCTCCTCTTCCTCTTCTTCTTCTTCTTCTTCTTCTTCTTGCTTGCTTGCTTGAGCTTGTGCTTGAGAGAGGGAGTGTGAGAGTGTGAGGGAGTGAGTGTGTGAGGGTGAGGGACTGGGGAGGAGAAGCTCTCCATCTTCTCCTCTCTTCTTCTCCTTTCTTCTCTTCTCTTCTCTTGTCTTGCTCGCGACTATGAAGCTTGGAGCGTGGAGATTGAGGATGGAGCTTGCTTGAAGCTTGCACTTGGATCGTGGAACTACTGGAGTGCGCGGGAGAGGAGGTAACTCGATCGGCATGGAGGTAAGCTCACTACACCCATAGATATGGATGGCGGGTCGGCTATGTGAGAGGTAGCCATTAGTGCTCGGCTTGAAACACTTGAAACAATGAGCGGTCTGTGGGTCTTGGTGGTTGAGCGAAATCTCCCACAAGCTTATTGCATGTGTTGCACATCCTTTAGAGGTTTTTGGATGGGTTTGCGGATCTCTTTTGGTATTTTCCTTTCTTGTTCCCTTTCTAGCTTATCTTCTAGAGTGACTGCTCTAGTGCTTGCCTCTTACTTGTCTCTTGTTCTTTTAGCCTTCATTTGATCCACCTCTACTATTTCTTGGGCTACCTATAATGGTTTTGAGAGTCCTCTTGATCCACAGGATTGAGAAGGGATGGGATGAGTAGTCGACATTTTCCCTACTCAAAGTGGAAAAAACCTTGATGTTAAGGAATTTCAAGTTAATGTGCTGATCAACATAATTGGCATTGCATGGATCTTGATACGTAAAGGGTCATCCCAAGAGAAGTTCCTTCTCCAAGTCTTCTCATTTTGGAAGGACATAAAAAAGAAGGGGGATGATCTTTATCTCAATAGTAATAAAGAACTTACATTTTCCTAATAGAGCAAGCAGGGTTGGCCATCATAGGGATGAAGTTTACTATAAGTGAATGTCAAAGTGGATTGGCCCAACTACATTCAAAGGTTATATAAAAGTGTGTTATAGTCAAAACCTTCACTAATGAGTACATGGGTAGTGGCAACAATCAGTTGGATTCAAAGAAAGGCCAAAGAAATGAAAGGGTCATCCTTGGGGTCCACGAAAGAGATAAAAACACCTTGTACATTAAAGAAAGAATAGGAATTTTGTGATGTGTTGGAGTGAAGTCAGATTATGAGCATGATCTTGTTGCTTAAGTTACTTATATTAGTTTCATTTAGCAACCATGATCGTACTAATAGGAACATTAGATGGATACATGGGAGGTTCAGTTAAGTGATGGCATGGGGGTAATACTTCTTAAAATGGCTACCATTGAGATGTCCAATCCATTTTCCCTCCATGGTCTCAAGTTTAGCATTTCTTGTCCTTGATTTGATGGATGTGATATGGTCCTAGGCCTTGGAGTTTCAATTGTTGCTTATGGCATTTAGTAGAGTCAAGAGCACCAGGTCACCTTTGTCAAAGGATCATGACTCCACATGTTTATCAAAGCAAGCCTTGTGTTAGGCCTCCTTAGTAAGGAAGGCATGGTTTTCCAAAAGGTGAGTCTCAACTAGTTATTCTAGCTCCACAAGGCAATTGGTCCAAGGACTAGTTCCTTCCCAACACTCTTGCTGGCATAACAACATTAGTCCCATAGGTAAGTTCGAAGGGAGTTTGTAGACTTGAAAGCCATGTGATAGACCCATAGGGCATCCATAAGTTTGCTATCCCAACTTGAATGCAAAGTAGAGAAATTTAGATTAAGTAAAATATTGTTGTTAGAGTCAACTTAGCAATTGGCCTGAGGATAGTAGTGATGAATAATCAGAAAGGTAGAGTGAAAATGTTCATATTAAAAAAATATGTCCCTAATCATCTCGATAGGGTAGCCAAAGTGAAAAATTACTTACTCATGCAAGAACTTAGTCGTAGTACGAGTGTCATCTTTACATGAGGCTCATGCCTTAGCCCATTTAGTTATATAGTTAGTTGACACAATGATGTAGCAAGCTTGTGAGTATTAGTGGGTGGCCAAAGTGATAGGCCCTACAAAGACAATTCCACACTTTTCAAAGGGTTGCTAGAGCAATAACTAGTCATAGCTTTATCCTGTCCTTGCAAATTGAAAGTTCAATGCACTGTCACTCGTCATAATGCTTAACAAAGAATTTTGCATCCTTAAACAAGGTGGGCCACCACAAATGGAACTATACAATCTTATGAGTTGTAGCAAAATGGCCACTAGCAATGCCTTTGTGGGTGTCTTGAAGCACATTCTCAATCTGATGTTTGCACACACACCATGGAAGGAAATCATATTTCCCTAGTTGATAAAGTTGTCTAGCACTCATATAATAGGGTTGGGTCTTAATCAACAAGCAAGTGAGGCAAGCGTTCTCAATGGGGTGTTCAAGAACCCCATTCTCTAAAATAGCAACAATGTTCTCTGCCCAATGAGGTGTGAGATCAACCTCAAAAAATTGAACATCTTATTGAAGTCGAAACAAGTAAACATTGAATAAGTTGTCATCCATGCCAATTGAATTTTCTCCATGTCAGTCATGTAATGTTGGTTGAGACATGTGATCAAACATGTAATGCTACTTTCCTTTGCATGCAACCTCATAAAAATCAAAATCAAGCAAAAACAATAGCCATTTGACAATTCTTCTTATAGCGCTAGCTTGTTTACAAGATAAAGGAGAGCTTGATAATCAACAAAGAATATGAAGAGAGAGGCAAGCAAATATTGTCAAAACTTCTTAACTACATAAACCATCGCCAAACCTTCTAGTTTAATAGTAAAATGATTCATCTTTTTATCAGTGAATTTCTTACATGCAAATCTCACTGGAAAGACCATGCTATATTCACGATATTGTCACAATACATCTCTAATGGAAATTCTGGATATCTCAATATGAACATGGAACACGATTATCCAATCCAAGGCTCATAAAATAGTTGCAAAAATAAGAGCCTTCATACTCATCTTGAGACGTTCCAGACTCTTGTTCTCATCCACACAATGTAGAGGCACGTTCTGAAGAAATTGTAAGCAACACATCCTTTCCAATGGGATAATGCACCTAGTAGGAAAAGCTTGTGCAAAATAATATAGAACATCCATATGAGTAACAGTCACATCCTCGTTTGGATTAATCATCAAGTTTGGAATACTCTTTCTAGTATTCAGGTGAAACTGCTAATGCATAAAAGCAAGATACCAGCAAAAATGAGATGCCAAGTGTACCAAAGTATCCTCAAAAGAAGCATATGCTCTAGCAAATTAAAGATAAGAAGTGGAACATTGCGGCGAAGTGTCCCACGAACCAAGAATGATAGGCCAAGTCATGTCAAAGAATCATTCAATGTCTACTATTGTTGATGGAGGATATCATTGTTATTGATGCAAGGAGGCATATTTCACGGTGGATTCCGTGAGGTTTTATGGTGGATTCCGTAAACTTTGATGACCAGGGCTCATACACAAAGTGGATTCTTTGTGCGAGAAGTTGATGGGGACGCCTGTCCTTTTCGGGCGTTTCATTAATTTAGTGTGTACATGGGTGATTCCATAGCGGGTGATTCCACAAAATGCATATTAAATTAATAAACGTTTATGAGTTTTGAGTGCGCACTCGTAATAAATTAAGGTTAGGATTTATTTCTAACCAGTTGATTTATTTATGTAGCTGAAGACTGCTAGGTATTCACTTTTGTCAGTTTAATTGTATTATTTTACTAACGATTGGTGGATAGCGAGTATTCGATCTATGAATTATATTTTGATAAGCGCCACGCCTATATTTTGTCATGTCTATTTATTGAGGCATCGATTATTAATTATTATTTTGTATGCGCATGGGCGCACGGTTATCTTATTTCTATTTGGACATTGTATTGGGCGTGCTAGACTCTTTGGGCACCGTCCATTAGCTTTATTCCTATTTTTGTAAAAGCAAACTCAAAAGCTAAAAGCTTGTGATATTTTTGTAAATTGGGCTATTATTGAGCACGAAGAAGAAATATACATAAAATACATGCTTTGTGAAGCGCTCACACAAGGCATGGGGGGAGATTGCACCCAATTGGTCTCTTGCTTTTGTCGTTCATGCTTTTTACCTTGTAACTTGTGCAAAAAGTAGAGTTCATTGTTCTTGGGGACCTTTCGGCATTCACTACGCGAGCGTACAGTGACCGATTTGCGCACCACTGGTATCAGAGCGGAGCTGAGATCAAGAGCTTCCAATCGCTACCCATCTCGTGCGAAGGCGGAGCTCCTGGAATGATCGGGCTCTATGGTCAATCTCGTCGCGAACCATCGATATAAGCAGACTTCTGGCAATCAAGAACCCTTGTTTCTGTCATTAGATCGCGAAGGACTGGGCTACAGAGGCGGAGGACCACTCCTTCATCTCCTTCATCAAGTCGTGGACAACCAGAGATAAGTCATCAATTTCTCACTTTTCAAGCTTTAAGCTTTAAAGCTTAGAGACTTTAGAAGAAGCTTTAAGCTTCAGAATTTAATCGCGAGGTCTCTGAGGACCTCCGAAATTTGTGCGATGCCATAAAAAACGGCCCCCCCCACGACCTGCGTCGATTAAGCTCCATTAAGCTTAGCCACCTAAGTTTTCAACCTTGCAAGTCATAAACTCCAGGTCACACCCAACAAAGTCAAGTTCTGCAAGTATTTTCTGATCAAGTTCTGCAAGTTTCATAAATCAAATAAGTTCTGCAAGTCTGTAACTCTGCAAGTCACATAAGTCTGCAACTCTGCAAGTTAGACAAGTCAACTGGAGTCAGAACTGACTTGTGCTCAAAACTCCTAGAAGGATTGTTCCTGCGCAGAAACTCCGAACTGCAAAGTTGTTCATTGGAAGGTACTCTACCCATACGCAGGTTTGCTGAAGCATTTCCAGCATACGAAGAAGGATAATACGCAGATTTTCTGAAGATTGAGAAAGATATACCCAAAAACACATGAGCCTTGTATTCCCGAACTTGAGCTACGCTCATCCTGCTAACCTGATTTTGAGTGAGAAAGGTCTTTTTAGTTTTGCAGGATGATGGAACCACATATGGACGATCTTATGGCTGAAGAAGACCTACCTGAGCCTACGATGGAGCAAAAGCTGGACTTAATCATGATGCAATTGGAAGAAGAACGAAGGGCTAGGCAAGTATTGCAAGCGCAACTGGCAAATTTACAAAGAGCGTCTATCGACAAAGAAGAACCTCAAGCTGAAGATTTGATTCGACGTACCATCGACGCAACTCTTGAAGCTCAAACCATTCGCAAGGAATCAAAGATAAGTAAATGAAGTTTCAAATTCCGTACTTTCAATGGCATACGAGAAGGAAAAACTGTTCTAGGATTCATTAGTCAGTTTGACGACTATTTTCATGAGGAAACCTATGCAGAAAAAGATAATATCAAGTGTGTCACTAATCATTTAGTAGACAGAGCATCTCTTTGGTGGACTGTAGTACGCAAGAGCATAGATTGTCCTGCTACTTGGGAAGATTTCAAGAAGAAGTTCATGCAGAATTTCCTTCCACCATAATTTCATGAGAAAGCTATTAAGCAATGGGATCTTCTCCAGCAACAGGATCGTGAGCCTATTCCTTAGTATACAGAGCGTTTTTGGAATGCATTACTCCAGCTACGCATGCTTGAAGACGTACCAGAAGTGACACATAAGCGCAAGTATATGTCTGGACTCCTTGGGCATTACTACGCTGAAGTTAACATGTTCAAGCCTGCTACTCTTGAAGACGCCATTTCACTAGCTCACGACACTGAAGATAAGCTACGAGATAGAGACAGACGACCACAGCAATTCCAAGCCAATGGTAACTATGGATCTAAACAATTCAATTCCAATTTTAGAAGATTTAATCCAGGTCGTTTCTCTTCATCATATTTCCGTAAAAATTGGGCAAAACCACCTGCATTACCATCCAATCTTAATCAAAACCCTAAGCCTATTCCACAGCCAAATCCTAATGTACCTAGACTTCCTGCCATTGCAAACAATGTAACCAAAGCCAAGCCAATAGTATGCTATAAATGCCACCAACCTGGACATCTAGCAGCAAATTGTCATTCAAAGAAGCCACCAGCTCATATCAACTACCTTGGAGCAATGGACGAAGACGAACATGAAGATATGCCTGATTTCACTGAAGATGAGGACGACACTACTACTACTTCCGATACTTTACCAGGTATGCCTACTCCACATTCTTTATTGACTATGAAATGTTTAGTGCATGGAAAGGAAAAGACTATTTTGCATGATGACGGTAGTACTCACAATTTTATTTCAGCAAAATTAGTAAAGGAATTGAAATTACAGACTGTACCTACGCATTATCGCATCAAAGCTACATTTTTAGGCACTAGGTATAATGGTACATAGGAAGTGTAAGACTTAGAGATTCAAATTGGTCAATACACTGAAAGAAGAAATTTTCTAGTTGTTCCATTACAGTCGAGTGACATTATTTTAGGTATACCTTGGCGACACCAGCATAACCCAAATATAGATTATTCTACACACTCAATGAATATTAATTTTCAAGGAAAATCTATTACATTATATGGTATGCATGCATCTAATGTTTTTCCACTGCTTTCGCATACTCAAGCTAAACGTGCATTACACAAGAGTAGTAAATCCTATCTCATTTGGGTGAATGAACTGCAAGTAAAAGATAATCATATGCACCCTAGGCATAAAGAATTTCTTGCATATTTTAAGGACTGTTTTGCAGAAGACCTACCACCTGGTTTACCTCCTTCACGTCCAGAAGACCATAAGATAGATTTGATCCCTGGCACACAACCACCTTGCAAAGCACCATATAGGCATAACCAGATAGAGCAAAAAGAAATCCAGAGTCAAGTTGAGGAATTACTAAATAGAGGATTGATTCGACCTAGCAGTTCTCCATTCGATGCACCTGTTCTGTTAGTTAAGAAAAAGAATAATACCTATCGTATGTGCATTGACTATCGAGCTTTAAATAAGATCACTGTAAAGAATAGGTATCCTATTCCTAGAGTTGATGACCTTATGGACAAACTGCAAGGATCTGCTATATTTAGTAAAATTGACCTTAAGTCTGGTTATCATCAGGTGAGACTAGATACGTCAGACATATTCAAGACTGCATTTAGAACATAGTTTGGTCATTACAAATTTTTAGTCATGCCATTTGGATTGACTAATGCACCTGCTACGTTTAGTAGAATGATGAACCGTATATTTCTGAAATATCAGTATTGTGTAATTGTCTTCTTTGATGATATTTTGGTGTTTAGTCAAAATGAGAAAGAACATTATGAGCATTTGTCATTGGTTTTTCAGTTATTGAAAGAAAATCAACTGTATGCAAATCCTGAAAAGAGTGAATTCTTTAAAACAGAAATTGAGTATTTAGGTCATATTGTATCCTCTGATGGAATTAAAGTTGATCCTAAGAAAATTGATGCAATATTGAATTGGCCTGTACCTAAAAACGTGCATGAGTTACGCTCATTCCTTGGTCTTGCTAGTTTCTATAGGAAGTTTGTACGTAATTTTTCATTACTTGCTTTACCATTAACCAAACTTCTCAAGAAAGGAATTATTTATCATTAGACCCAAAATCAACAGAAATCCTTTGACTTACTGAAATATGCATTAACCCATGCCCCTGTTCTACAGTTGCCTGATTTTAATAGACCATTCTTTCTAGTAGTGATCGATGCTAGTGGATCAGGAATAGGAGCTGTACTTATGCAAGACAATCATCCTATAGCCTATTCTAGTTGTAAGTTGAAACCCTCTGAGCTGAAATATTCCACATATGACAAAGAACTATTAGCAGTTGTACAAGCATTAAGACAGTGGAAACACTACTTAATGGGTTCCGAATTTATGATTAAGACCGATCAGCAAAGTATTAGACATTTACTTAGCCAACCTCAAATCTCTGACCGACATATCAAATGGGCCTCCTTTATTCAAAGTTTTCATCCTATCATTCAATATCAACCTGGAAAAGAAAATGTAGTGGCTGATGCATTGAGTAGAAGACCTGTCATTCATAATATTTCTGTTATATCTTTTGATTCTTTGATTGCTATGAAAGATACATATCATCACGGTATTACTTTTCATGCTAATTGGAATAAATTAGTTCAAAATAATTTCATTCCTATTGATTCATTGTCATATAATGATGGATTTATGTTTTATGAAAAGAGATTGTGTGTAACAATTCCATTCCGATCTTTTGTTTTGAATGAAATTCATTGTCCCCCATATCAAGGTCATAGAGGTATCATATCTACCTTACGTATATTAACTGAAGATTTTTATTGGCCGCATATGGATGCTGATGTATCTAACTTTGTTTCTGAATGTTTGATTTGTCAAAGAGTTAAGAGACATCATGGTAAATAGTATGGATTACTTATGCCTTTGTCTATTCCATCTAAACCTTGGGAACAAATTTCTATGGATTTCATTACTGGTTTACCTAATGCTAAATCTAACCATGATATGATTTGGACAGTTGTAGATAGATTTAGTAAACAAGCATATTTCATTCCATGTAAGAAAACTTTAACAGCATCACAAGCAGCACAATTGTTTTTGAAAACTGTTTTTACTAACCATGGATTGCCAAAAGTTATTATTTCAGATCATGATTCTAGATTTTGTAACAATTTTTGGATTACTCTGTTTGCTAATCTAGGCACAAAGATTGATTTCTCATCTGCATTTCATCCAGAAACTAATGGACAAACAGAAGCCACTAGCAGCACAATTCTAGATCTTTTACATGCATATACTATCTCTAAACCTCAGACATGGGACACACATTTGCATTTATTACAGTTTGCATATAACAATACACCACACACATCTACAAAGAAAGCACCGTTTGAAGTGATTTATGGATATAGATTATCTACACCTGTTGCATCTTTGTCAAATAGAATTCAAAGTGTTGATGATATTGCTAGTATGCACAATACTATTTTTGATGAGGTTAAAGATATGATTGCTAAAGCCCAGCAATCATATACCAAACAAGCCAACAAGAAAAGACAAGCAATGAATTTCAAAGTTGATGATTATGTTTGGCTGAGAATAGAAAAACGTAGACTGCAAAGTGTAGATAGACATCTAGTTGTCAAATTAGCTCCTAGATTCTATGGACCATTTAGGATCATTCATAAAATTAATGATAATGCATTCAAGTTAGAATTACCACCTCATTGGAAAATTCACAACACATTTCACATTAGTTTATTGAGACCATTTAGAGGCCAATTACCTGTACACCCTGTTTATGAAAACCCACCTTTATTAGAGGAAGAGACTGAAATACTTGAACCAGAAGCTATTATAGACACTGACTTTATGACCACTAGAACTGGCCGAAGATATTCTAGATATCTAGTTAACTTTAAGAACCATCCTGTAGAGGAAGCATAATGGATGCACGCTAGAGACTTAAATGCTTTCCCCACTCTGCTAGCTCCACATTGAGCTAATAGCAATTGAGGTCAATTGCTATCCCACCCCGAGGGTATGATGCCAGGAGGCATATTTCACGGTGGATTCCGTGAGGTCTTACGGTGGATTCCGTAAACTTTGATGACCGGGGCTCATACACAAAGTGGATTCTTTGTGCGAGAAGTTGATGGGGACGCCTGTCCTTTTCGGGCATTTCATTAATTTAGTGTGTACATGGGTGATTCCATAGCGGGTGATTCCGCAAAATGCATATTAAATTAATAAACGTTTATGAGTTTTGAGTGCGCACTCGTAATAAATTAAGGTTAGGATTTATTTCTAACCAGTTGATTTATTTATGTAGCTGAAGACTGCTAGGTATTCACTTTTGTCGGTTTAATTGTATTATTTTACTAACGATTGTGAATGCTTCAGTTGATGTGTAGAGATAGCAGCAGTGGGCGGAGGAAAGCATTGGTGGATAGCGAGTATTCGATCTATGGATTATATTCTGATAAGCGCCACGCCTATATTTTGTCATGTCTATTTATTGAGGCATCGATAATTTATTATTATTTTGTATGTGCATGGGCGCACGGTTATGTTATTTCTATTTGGACATTGTATTGGGCGTTCTAGACTCTTTGGGCACCGTCCATTAGCTTTATTCCTATTTTTGTAAAAGCAAACTCAAAAGCTAAAAGCTTGTGATATTTTTGTAAATTGGGCTATTATTGAGCATGAAGAAGAAATATACATAAAATACATGCTTTGTGAAGCGCTCACACAAGGCATGGGGGGAGATTGCACCCAATTGGTCTCTTGCTCTTGTCGTTCATGCTTTTTACCTTGTAAGTTGTGCAAAAAGTAGAGTTCATTGTTCTTGGGGACCTTCCGGCATTCACTACGCGAGCATACAACGACCGATCTGCGCACTAGTTATACCTAGGAGTATCCACAACTGATTAGGGAGGAAGATTAATATAATCAGATGGAGATGATAAATGGATAATAGGAGAATATTGAAGAGGGGGTTAAGATAAATCATGGAATGAAGATATTTGAAGGGATAATGGGAATGTTAAAGAAGGAAAATAAAGTAGGAATTTTTGAACGGATTCTTCTTGAAAAATAGAAGGAATAGGTTGAACAATAGAAGTAGACTCAATAGGAGTAGGCGAGGATATAGGATCAGCAATAAAGGGGCATGTGGTAAAAGTTAGAATGTGAGGGAAAACAATAGGGGTAAAAGTTAGAATGTGAGGGAAAACAATAGGGGTAAAAGATAAGAGAGGAATACTATCTGGATTAGATTGGAGGATAGCAATATACAATGGTAATCGATAGGAGATTAAGGAATACGATAGGATATCATGAGAATCATAAGGATAAATAGAACATCAGAAATCAAAAACTGCAAAGAAATCTTCAATGAATAAAGAATTGTTAGCAATATGGTTTAATAGTTGGGATATCAATGGCTAAATATTTGACTTGTGAAACACACTCTGTCGATGACGAGGCTCCAAAACATCATCCTCCAAAGGAGGATACCAAGCATAGCCTTTACACCATAATGTCTACTGATGATAATTCTTCAAGCAATCAACCAAATTCATTTCAGCTGAATGGACATACATGATTGCTTGCAAAATCACATCTCCTACATAAAGGTTCATATCCTCCTCATCATTGATGTGCAGATCTCCTCAAAGATACACAAAAGATAATAGTTGATCTTCATGAGAGATCGATGGCCATAAACCAAGCCTGATAGCTTCTTGTAAGTCTCCATGAAATAATAACAAAGCTTTATATCAAACTAGAGGAAACTTCAAGGCCACAAAAAGATGAAGGCTAGCCTTTCAAATACATTCAACATCTAAGAGAAGAGAATAGTCATGAATCGGTATTGGTACATGCTAGATCATAAGTGGGGGAGTGGAAGAAGATGCCATTTAGACCACACTAGAGTATCCACACACACACAAAACTAGGGAAAGAGGAAGGATTCCTGCAAAACCCACACATAACATCACCAAGATAGATAATAGGGGAAACAAAAATAACAACAACAACACATTGATTGGACTAGACTAGACCTCCCCAAGCATTTCACATCCTACGAAAAATTTGACATGACCTACGCACATATGCGATTGAAAGCTTCATGTGATGCATACATTCAAGCACCCTGAAAACCCCGTAATCAAACACTCAAAAGGAAATAAAATTCCACGCAGTCCATATCCCAAACACAATACAAAAATCAAGACTAAACCATCATAGACTCTGACCATCATAATAAATATAGACAAACAAGATCTTTATCTTCGATCTGGAAAAATCCCAATCTTCGTAATCGTATGGTGTATACCTATGGTGCAGTGAAGTGGGTGAGTGAAAACTACACAACTCATTTTATTAGATGATCAATTAATCACCATTCATTATTAAATTAATCCATTACTGCATGGTGAGTCATTTGTGTGGCTCAACCCCAACTTCTACTGACTTGACTGGACTAGGGGTCTCTACAAATGTAATTCATTTTTAAAAAGCTATATGATTTGTGGCACAAAGTGCATGCATGCATAACTTTGGGGGGTTCATTATTAATTACAAATTAATTTTGCATATAGCGTGTGAATGCGTGCATATGTGAATGGATTTTTAAGTTACCAAATTAAGTGGATTATCGTGTAATGGTGCTCGTGCAACGACATGGTTCCTTTTATAAATTAATAGCCGATCCTTTTTAACTAAAAATTTAGGATGTGCATTCTATTAATTTTGTGGGTGTAATGATCGGTTTATTTTTAATTACAATTACTTGTGTGTGACGGTGCATGTGGAGGGAAAGATAAAAAACTTGGCAGCTTGTGGATACTAGCAATATCTGTCGTGCAAAATCCCACTTGTAAACAATCCAAAAAAAGAAGGAAAATCCACATTCGCAAACAACAAGGCGACCACGTGGCAAGCGGCCTCTTGGAAGTTACGAAAAACCAAGTCATAATATAAAATAATGGGGACAAAAGAGGGTTTGACACTTGAGTAATTATGTGTTGGATTTGTGTTTTGTTTGTTTTTTTAAAAAGGTTTTTTTTTTCATAATTTGTGTGTATGTATTTTATGTTGGGTTTCATTTTTTTTGTTTGTTTATTATAATTTTTTTCTTCTTTATGGAATTTGGTATTTGTTTTGTTTTTACGGCATTAAAAACAACCATTTTTGGAAATGTTTGCAACGTCTTATTATTGAAGTTTTTTTAAAAAATAAATCATTTTCAATATGTTTTCAAATTTTATATAATTTTAACAAAGCATAATTAAAATGAAAATTTATTTGTATTTTTTTATTTTTTTCAAAATTTTAGAAAATTTATATGTCATTTTGAAGGTTTATGAAAATTTATCCCTTTTTTAATATTATAATAATTTTCTATTTTTATTTGTATTTTCCATGAATATGAAATATTCCAAATTTTCCAAAAAATTACAATCTTTTTCTATGATTTTTTTTAATAATTTTCTTAATTTTATTTGAATTTTTATGGATTTTTGATAATTTTTAAATATTTTTATCGTGTTTCTCAAAAATGAAAAAGGAGGGAAATATGGTACCAAGTCACCGACGACGTGGATTGCATGTGAATAGTGGCAATCTCTTCTCCACACAAACAAAACTACACATGCATCCTCATGCGTGAACGACCGCGATCACAAACATGCATAACAAGGTCCAAAACCCTGCACACAAACAAGACCTTAGAAAAGGGACATGCACACGATATGATGGGAAGGGCGGTAACACACAAAAAGAGGGAAGAGGAAACGAGGAATAGAGGGTGTAAGGGGATTGGATGGGTTTGGTTTTTGTTTTTTTTCAAAAAAATTGCGTTAATTATGAGTAGATATAGATATATAGATATGTGTGGTTGTAGGTGGGGTTTTGTGGTTTAGTTAATTTTGTTTTTTTTTTGTGGTTTATATTTTTTTAAATAATGTATTGGTGGGTAGGAAATACGTGTGTGTGTGTGTGTATGTGTAGGTGTGGATTTTGTGTGGTGTGTGTTTATTTTTTATTTTTTGTGTTTAAAATTTTTTAACGATTGTTAGTGGAAAATATATAGGTAAGTTGTTGTTGTTGTTGTTTTTAAAAAAGTGTTGTTGGTTTTGTTTTTTTTTTAAATTTAAAAATAAAGGAAATTTGGGTGTATTTTAAAATTATAAAATAAAAAGGGAGGGGACACCTGAAAGGTAGGCAGGGGTGATGGGCCGGGGGGGGGGGGGGGGGTGTGTGTGTGTGGAAGGACATGCCACTTGATTGGGTGGGGGGTGGCGACATCAAATGCATGGGCAAGTGATGACCTCTAGTTGGCAAGTGGGCAGTGATGTCAAACGGGTGGCAGTGACCTTTAGTTGGCGGGTGGGCAGCGATTTCGCGGGCACAGGTGACACTTTCGCAGGCGGGCGACAAGCTTTGAGGAGGAAAGGGGGAGAGGGGAAGAAAGAGGAGGAGGTTGGGGAAGGAGAGGAGGCAAGGGATGAGGGTGGGGGGAGGAGAGGAGAAGAAGTTATGGAGGAGGGGATGTGCAGAGGGAAGATTGAGGAGGGATGGAGGAATCAAGGGGTATGCGGGTGGTGGGGGAAGGGAGAGGGAGAAGGGGTCAAGGGGCAACCGTTGGTTTTTTGTCTGTTTGTTTGTTTGTTGTTTTTTTTTTTTGGTATTTTTGGTTAAAGGTTTGGGCTGTTTCTTTTTGCTGCTTAAAAAAAAAACCCCTACTCGCGTTCGTGAAAAATCCCCCTGTCTTGCGTACGAATGTGAGTAGGGGGTAAAAAAATTTGTGACAGAAGGTTTGACACAGTTGACGAAGCATACGCACGGGAAAAGGATGTTGACACGACATAGCGACATGTGAAAAATCACCAAACACGAGCGTTTGCGTGAAAACACGTGAAATTACAAAGCACAAATTATAGAAAAATAATAACAAATAAACTTAGCACAAGATGGATCAATGACAAAAAGAAAAAATATGTTAGAGGACAAGAGAAGATGGCAAAAAAGTGAAATGGGATGTTTGGTGACAATTTAAGGGCATTCGCATGGGAAAAATGCAAAAATAAGCCTAAAAACACACAGGAAAATGAATACCAAAAAAATTGACGGTGAAAACAAAGGGTGGTCAAAAGGAAAAATATCTGGGATGATGTGGAGAATTGGCCTGTCACCTCAGAATGCGGTTTCGATAGGGATAAGACCTACTCATATGGAAATAACGATAAATAAGACCCGAAGATGAGAATAAAAATAAATACATAAAAATTCGACGGTTGAAACAAGGAATAATGAAAATGAAAGAGGTTTGCATGAAAGTGACAGATAGGATGGGTAAGGTTGAACGAGGGTTCGGGGGCAGTAGGGCACGTTTGCATGGAAAAAATGATAAAAATATCAATAAAAACAAAGTCAAAATTAATATGAGAAAATCAGTGCATCAGAAAAGGGTGCAACAAAAGGAAAAATGTTAAGGGAAACTTGTGGGAGAGGGATGTAGGTTAAAACATAGTTTCGATGGCATTAAAGGGCATTCACATGAAAAAAGTTAAAAAGGGAGCATAAAAAATCACGAAAAAATTAATAAAATAAAATCAGTAGGCTAGAATAGGTTGGGAAAAAGGAAAATGGTGCAAGGGAGTAAGTCGGAAAAGGTATCTAATCAGAATTGAATTTCGAGGTGTTTAAGACACGTTCACATGGAAAAATGACCAAAAACAAACGAGAGAATACTAAAAAATACAGAAAAGTTAATAATGGACAAACCATGCATTGAAATGATGGGCAATAAAAAGAAAAAATATCAAGAGGAAGGGTATAGGTCAGGGTTGTCCCTTTAGATGGCTGTTCCAAAGTGGAAAAGGCACGTTCGCATGGAAACATATTAAATTAGTAGATTTTTTTTGTAAAAATTAATAACTCATGATCCGTGGCTTAGAACTGGGGATTGTAAAAAGGAAAAGTGGCCAAGTCGAAACAACAAATAGGGCTATGAGGTCAAGTGTTTATTTTGGTGAACGCAAGAGGCATTCACATGGAAACACGTCAGAATAAAGGAGAAAGATGAACGATTAGGGAATGACCCCAATATGGGTTGAAAAGAGGATGCATGGGTGGGGAAGGGAGCTCATTAGGGAAATATCAAGACTGGGTATGATTAAATCATCTGATAAGGATGCATCCCCACACTTAAAACCTTAATAGATTGGATTGACTCATTAACCTGACCTAACATGTGATCATAGTGCATACTCGTACGTTCCCACACTTAAAACATGACTGACTCTTGCAATCAAAAGGGTTAGGGTTAAAGAAACTTGGCCTGATTTGCCGATGGTCAGGGGGAACTGTCGCCATCACGTGAAAAATTGTAGTCCTCGACAAGAGGTACCACAACTTGCCACATCACACTCATCCATCATGGTAGGGATCACATAGCAGCACCTTGGGATGTAGCATTATTGATGAAGTGTTATGGAGAGGTATACATCTCTTGATCTCAACCGTCACTCATGTTGGAATGGTAGATCAATCTCTTGCCCCATGACTCACATCATGCAAAAAATAATGATTGAAATCCAGTTTAAAGATCGGCGAAAGGAATGGGTCAGAGGGAGTATGCCAATGTGCATAGTTGATGGTGCATCAATGTGTCCCAATCCATTTGGCATAAGTGCAAGAAGGAAGGCCAGGGAGCCTTGTCATGCAATGCACCAAACAAAATGAGGTGTATCGTGATGGTGCAGGAGGCTTGTCCCATGGGTGCATAGGGAAACGAGAACGTACCTATCTCTAAGTGTTAGAACATCCCTCAATCCTCACCTCTCAGTTGATGAAGGGAAAATCAATCACGCTCAGCCCCCCTCTATCTCACGCTCTGTTGATGATTACAGGAGGGCAACCGAGTTTCTCACATCCCTTTGATTGAGTCCTCACTGCCACTTATGCGAAGGTTGTATGCCAGGTGTGCAATTGATGGTGCAATAGTGTATCCCACCCTGTGTCAGCATGCAGTGCAAGAAGGAAGGCCAAAGAGCCTTATAGTCCTGTGCACATGAGCAAATTTTTGCTTTGTGCATTGAGAGGCCCATCCCATGCATGCAATGCTCCATTCATACATCTAACCTCTCTGTTGGATAGAAAGGGCAAGGACTGATGGCCACTCACCCCACCCTCTGTCTCACGCTCTATTGATGAATATAGAGGGCAATCCATACTCACATCCCCATTCGGTTAGGATAATTTCTATCATTGCTCGAGCTTTGTTGATGGAGATTGGCTTTGTCATGTTAATGATGCCAACTTGGATTACTTGATGCAGAGGCATACCTAGGGAGGTAGACAACAAGTTTGGTACTTGGATTGCATGTTGGAAAATCGTCTACTGTAGGAATCAGAAGCATTGATAGGGTTGCAAGATTCAATGCACCAAGGGAGGCGGCTCTTGAATTTCTTTTGGAAGATCGATAAATGATTCAACAATCCTGGACTACAGGGTGTTATCACCTTTTCCATAGCCAACTTCACTGTTCAAGGGTGTGTGCCAATTTTTTCTTGGAATGAGGCTTGTTATGACAAGGAATTTATTTGTTTTCTCCCATTACAATTTTGATTTTAATTGTTGTTGTTTTTCTTTTCTTTTGCCCTACTCCCAAGGGTGTTTCCATCTTTTCTCGAAGGATAGGTCGGCATGACAGGGATCGAAGTCGTTATCTTCCATGATCGATATATGTTTATTTGTGTATTTTTTTAATAAAGCTTCTTTTTCTACTTTTGAAAGAGGAGAATGGAACGAACACCATGTATTAGAACCATCCTTGCCACCTCTGCTAGATTAGATGGAAAGGAATCCAAGGAGGGGTGGAAGGTAGCTAGGAGGGCTCACAGAATGAGGCTACCTCATGAGGATCAGCAGTAGGGCTAACAGGAGCAATAGGCAAAGCCTTATCGACCGACGCCCAAGGAATGAGGGAGCTATTGGTGTTGATTGCCAAGATCCCTAGGGAGGGTAATATATCTTGAGGCGATAGCCATTAATTAGGAAGGGATCATCATAAGCATCAACTATCTATACTTGGACAAAGCCATTAGGGTTGATGGCAAGTGCCTTATAGGGGCCCATCCATCATTATTGAAGATTGCTTGGAAATTTGCCGAATCAAGAATCATAGGCCAAAACTCAGTCACCCTCTTTGAACTCATTTTGCTTGATAAAGCTATTATGATAGGCCTTTTTGCGAGCTTGCATGGCTTCCATACACTATAGGGCCATCTTGTGAGTCTCATCTAGACATTCCAAGTGCAAGAGACAGCGTTGCAAGGACTTGTTATCTCCCAAGGACTCTCTGATAGCCATGCACAAAGAAGGTAGCTTTAACTCAATAGGGAAGATGACTTTGGTACCATACACCAACTAGAAAGGGGTCTATCTTTTAGTAGCCTTATGGGAGGTTTTGTATGCCTAGAGGGCATCTATAAGTTGAACATCCCAATCAGATGATGTGTAGCAATCATTCTTGTCAGAATTGAACATAGGATGCGATTGGTAACTTCGACTTGGCCATTGGCTCTAAGGTATTAGGGTGTGGATTTGAGATGGCGGATCTTGTACAACTCTGTCAATTCTTCCATAATCTTGTTGAGAAAGTGTGTACCTCTCACTTATGAGCTTTAGGAGGCTACCAAAATGGGAGATGATGTTCTCATTTAGGAACAGGGCCACGTTGTTGCCATCATCTTGCTTGAAAGCTTTGGCTTCACACCACTTTGTCACATGGTGTAAGGTGTCCGCTAGTCCCAATCCACGGCACACCTTTTAGTAGTCCATCAGTAGGTTTTCCCATAAATGATGCCGCCCGGTGCTCCCTTGGAACATCATGGGGTTGTCACTTAGGCCCTACCGAGTCTACTTCGCAATGGGAGAGTTCTGGCTGAACCCACTAGGATCGACCTGAAGTCTTGGGTTCCTAAAATCGGATGGATCTCCTAGCAGCCAGCTAGCGTCAGTAATTTCGAGTTCCACTTTTTAGAGGATTACTCGATCTGAAGCGGACTTGCCATTGCACTTGGTTCAAAGAGAATGGGAGATGGAGGGGAGTGTGGTACGTCAACCCTCCTGCCCATAAGGCAAAATCCCATTCCGGCCCCCTAAAACAATGCAAGTCGGTTCTACCTAATGACTACTTGGTCAATTTATCGTCTTCTTATTTCTATATTCGATGTAGAAAAGCTCCCAGCTAACCAGGACCACCCTACCATTGGACGGACCCGTCGGGGGTTACGCCCACCCGCTTTCCTCTGATGATGGGTCATCTTTAGTTTTTTAATTACCTACAACACATTTATTGGAACATATACAACCAGCTTCCTTAATTAGTCCATTAAGTCACATGTTCCTTCACATAATTTATCTCACTAACACGCATACAATTCGAACAGTCAAGCAAACTTCTTTATTATATTGGTAGTTTATTACAATTTCCATCATTCCGTCCCAGCGGAAGATACACAAAATTCCATAAGGACATTCTGTCCACCAAGATTCCACCCTCATAACTAGTATTTAGGGTTCCAGGATCCCATCCTGGGTCACGAAGGGGCTCGTCAGATTCTTGGAACAATGCAGGATTTACAGCCAGAGCCCCATTTGGCACCTACAATTCCTACTGCCCGAGACTATCCCTACTGATAGACCTTTTGCCTACGGAGCCGGTCCAAGCCTCTCGTAGCGATAATCATGACCCCCTTGGAGTAGGGTCTCGCCGCTAGCTCGGATGTAGCCTAGCGTGATCCTTCCTTTTATTCTGTTTGGCAATAATTTCAATCAAAAATCTAGATTCTAGCAAACACAAACAGTCCTTTCAAATATGTATCAAATAATGCAATGACAATCATCCCATCATGTAAATCACAGCTTCACATAGCCAAGGTAGACCTTATCCTAAGGTAACCTTACATTCTAATGAGGATTCTTCTCCCCATAAAGAAGTGTTGAGTACACCTCTTATAACATGTTAAGCAAGGCATGAGTTTTCCATTTGGATTCACTTATCCAACATAAGCAAAATCCCTTAAGGAAATATATTGTGTCAATAACTCAACGAGATGATCTATAGGATTCCTAAATAGATAATCAGTTTCTATAACCTTCACTAATCAATTCTTAACCTCGTCGCATTTGATCATAACTATATTGAATGCGCATAAAGACATATGTACAATAACCTTTGGCAATTTATTCTATCCTGATTCTATGCCTTAGTATCCCAACTATTCTAGCTACAAATCATAGTGATTAATCGTTTTATGCTTGAACTAATATGTCTTTCTAGATGAGTTATCAGTTTAATGTGTAAGTGAAGAATATGGAAGCTAATATCTTATGTAATTATCTTATATTGAAAATTGATAATCTAGTAATGAATAACCTGGTTTGGTGGCATGACGACATTAGGAACTTCATCTTTACTTGCGCTCGCATTAGCCACACCTGATGGAACATGGTTTTTCCACTTCGTCACTTTGGAGCCATCGTCCACGAGTGGTTTGAGAGATAGGGAAGGTGGGGTAGATTTTAGATGAGAGAGGGTAAGAGAATATGGCTTAGTTAAAGATCGAGACAAGGGATTTGAGCTAACTCTCTTCCTCTTCCTCTTCCTCTTCCTCTCTCTCTCTCTCTCTTTCTCTCTCTCTCTCTCTAGCTTCTCACAGCCTCTTGAAGGAGTATTCTTCTTTCTCTCATCTTCTCTCTCGCAGCCTCTCGGGGTCTCCGTATGTCCCTTATGCCTCTCCCATGCCTCATATTTATAGTGAATTGGAGAAGAGGGCTTGTGGTTGAGAAGTGGAGCTCTTTGTGGAGGGGGATCTTGGAAAGATCAGTGATCTGATGCTCAGATCATAAATCTGATGGTTCCATTGGCTCTGAAAGGGGGGTAAAACTCGAAGACGCTTGGTTAGAAAGCTCTCAGTTCACTTCTTCTTCTTTTCTCTGTTCGAAGTGCTGTCTACTGCTTGTAAACTGCGATCGCGGCGCGCGCGATTTCACCAGTCATTTTTCTTTATTTTTCTTTTTATAAAATCTTCAAACTCACTAACACATCACTTGTTTTTTTTTCTTTTAAATGACATCTAGTTCTAGAAATCTCCATATCTCTTTTTTTTAATAAATTAAGATAATCTCTAAAATATCTAAAATATTCTAGTCTTGTCCAAAAGTCTAATATTTTTAGACCATCCAAACTATACACATTATCCTAGTGATTAATATAACTCATAAGTTTCGTTCACGTTGTAATTTACGTGAAGGGTGGCCATGGTCCTTGCTAATTTGAAAAAAATATCGAATTTACAACTCTTGATTTTTCTAAATAAAATATTTTAAATTAAATAAAAATTATTAATAATTAATGCTAGTTAGTTTTTACCTTAGTTAGTCTTTAGTTAGTAATCTTACTAACTTATTAATTAACTAACTTTTGAACTAACCAACTAAGTTTTATTGTGTGGAAATATTACATCCTTCTCCCCTTAGAGAAATCGAGATGTCCTCATCTCGAGAGAAACTGTGGGTATTGTTGATGAAGAGCATCCTCATCTATCCATGAAGCATCTTCTTGAGGATAATCCTTCCATTGGACAAGGTATTCTCTAAGGGTTCTGCTCCTCAATTTTCTCTCCCTTACATCAATTACTCTGTCAGGTTGTAGCTCAAGGACTCCTTGGGTAGGTATTACAACTTGTTCATCATCAAGGATATGGTTAGGGTTAGCTATATATGCTTTCAATAAGCTGACATGAAATACATTGTGGATTTTTATATTCTTAGGGAGTTGTATCTTGTAAGCGCTTGGTCCTAGGCACTTGAGAATCTTATAGGGTCCACAATATCTTGGACTTAGCTTCTTAAACTCTCCTAAAGACAAAGAACTCTTCTTTGGATGGACGCGGATGAAGACCATGTCTCCCTCTTTGAAGATTCGTTCTTGCCTTTTTAGATCAGCATACGCCTTTTGTCGATCCTTGGCAGCTTGAATATCCTGCCTGATGATCTTGATTTGATCATCCATTTCTTCTAACATTTTTCTCGAGGCTTCTACCCTTAGACTAGGATCGGAAAAATTAAGTGGCATACGACAATCTTGACCATATAATGCTTGAAATGGAGTCATCTGAATACTTCGATGATAAGAGGCATTATAGGCAAATTCCATCAAGGATAGATACTGAATCCACCTTTTAGGTTCCTTGCTGCAATATGCACGCAGAATATCCTCAATTACTTGATTAACTCGTTCTGTCTGCCCATCAGTTTGTGGATGATAAGCAGTACTGAAACAAAGTTGGGTTCCAATGGCTTCAAATAAACTCTTCCAGAAGTGTGATGTGAAAAGAGAATCATGATCACTGATGATCCTTTTAGGTAACCCATGTAACCTAAAAATCTCTTTTACAAAAATTCTAGCAATATCTGAAGCTTTGTAATTGGTTTTTGTTGGGAGAAGATGAGCGACCTTTGTTAGCATGTCTACTATCACCATTATTGAGTTATATCCTCCTTGTACAGAATGTAACCCAACTACAAAGTCCATGCTAATAAATTCCCATTTCATCTGGGGAATGTCAAGTGGCTGGAGTTTTCCTGGTAACTTGACGCGTTCAGATTTTACTCTTTGGCAATTTAGACATTCAGTGACATACTTAAGTACATCACCCTTGAGTTTTTGCCAGTAATAACTTTTCTTGACAGCATTAAGAGTTTTTGCATATCCTGGGTGTCCTGAAAAAGGAGAATCATGTGCTTCCCAAAGTATCCTTCTCTTGAGAGTCTGACTTGAAGGAATGCACAGTCTCATTCTGAAATAAACAAGTCCTTCATCTTCATCTATAGAGAATTCCTGATACTTAGTCTTGAGTTTGGGATCTTGTTCCTTATTTTGAACTTCCCAAAACAATTGTTGATAGTCTGGGTCCTTATTTGCTTCATCCTTGGTCAACTCGATGATAGGATTAGTCAGCATCGATACCATTGTAGCCAGAGTTTCTGACCTAGATGGTTCTTCAGTGATAAGAGCATTAAGGAAGGCTTTACGGCTAAGGGCATCTGCTACTACATTTTCTTTACCGGGTCTGAACTTAATTTCAAAGTCATTTTCCTGTAGAACCTCGATCCAACGTCGTTGCCTCATATTAAGATCAGGCTGAGTAAAAATCCACTTAAGACTTTTATGATCTGTGACTAAGGAAAACTTATTTCCAAGCAAGTAATGTCTCCATAATTTGAGAGCATGAATCACAGCTAATAACTCCAGGCCTTGAGTAGCATATTTCTGCTCATGGATTTTCAATTTTCTTGAAGAGTAAGCTATAGGATGTCCTTCCTGCATTAGTATACATCCCAAAGCAAGAGAGCTGGCATCTGTGACAACTTCAAATTCCTTGCTTAAGTCAGGTAGCCTTAAGATAGGAGCAGTTACCAGACTATGCTTTAGTTGCTCAAAGCTAGACTGTTCGATTGGCATCCAATTAATGGCAACTTGCTTCTTAAGTAAATTGGTAAGAGGTGCTGCAATTTGAGCATAGTTTCTGATGAATACCCTGTACCATCCTGTTAGACCTACAAAACTTCTCACTTCCTTGATAGTGGTTGGGAGTGGCCAATCTTGAACATCCTTGACCTTGGCAGGATCTACTGATATACCCTCAACAGACACTATGAATCCCAAGTATTCAATCTTCCTTTTGAAGAATGCACACTTCTTCTTCTTGGCATACAACTTGTGTGTTCTCATTGTCTCTAGGACAATGCCAAGATGTGGTTCATGATCTTCTTCCTCCTTAGAATAAGTTAGGACGTCATCAAATAATACAAGGACAAAGTCATCAAGATGGGGTCTAAAAATGTCCTGCATTAACCTGTTGAAGGTAGCTGGAGCATTTGTCAACCCAAATGACATCACGATGAATTCGAAATGGCCATATCTTGTGTTGAAGGCGGTCTTTGGAATATCTTCATTCTTGACTCTAATCTGATAATATCCTGACTGAAGATCAATCTTAGAAAAGATCTTTGCTCCTTGTAGACGATCAAGAAGCTCATCAATCCTTGGGATTGGGTACTTATTCTTTACTGTCACCTGGTTTAGCCCTCGGTAGTCGATACAAAGACGGAGAGTTCCATCTTTCTTCTTTTGGAATAATACTGGGGCTCCCCATGGTGAATTACTTGGACGGATATACCCTTGTTCTAGCAGTTGCTTGAGTTGCTCTTTTAGTTCGATGGCTTCAGGAATAGACATTTTGTAAGGTCTTTTTGCCACTGGAGCGGCTCCTAGAACAAGTTTGATCTCATGATCAACTTCTCTCTCCGGAGGTAACTCAGTTAGCTCTTTAGGAAATATGTCAGCATACTCTTTTAACCAGGATGGTTCTTCTTCTGCATGATCATCTTGATTTATCTTGTTAAGCTTGATCAAGTAAACAGGTAATCCTTTCTTCAAGCCTTTCACAATTCGAGAAGCTTTTGCTAATTGAACTTTAGGTTTCCCTGTTTCACCTTGTCTAGTTGCTATTTTCCCATTCAAATCCTGATATGAGCATCATTGGGAATTAGCCAATCCATTCCTAGTAAACATTCATAGGCTCCTAGGTTCATTACTCTGAACCTCATACTTGAAAGATTTTCTCCTAGGTTAAACTCTACCTTGGCAGTTTGCTGTGTAGAAAGTACTTCCTTTCCATTTGCTAATTCCACAAGCAGCTTTGATGCACTTACAGTATCTATACCTATCTTCTTAGTACACTTGGGTGAAATAAATGAGTGTGTACTTCCACAGTCAATCAAAACTTTAAATGATTTACCCTGGTGACTAGCCGGTGTCTGTATTACCGAATATTGACGATTTGGTCCTTTCCTGTGGAATGTAGCATGAACACTTGCTCTTTCAATGTCTTCTTCCATAGTAGGGTCTTCCTCCTTATTAGTCTCTTTTAGGGTAATATTTGACGTTCTTCCTCTTGCCATAGCTACATGACCACGACCTTGGGCAGCTCTGCCTTGACCTCGAAATTGGCCTTGGTGATGGTTTCTACCAAGCTTTGGACAATCTCTCCTGAAATGTCCTGTCTCATTACAGTGGAAGCACCTAAGACCATCCCTGTTTCCCTGGGTAGGAACAAAATTTCCAACTGCGTTGGATTTTGCCTTCTTCTTTTGTCCTTGGAAAAATTGTCCTTGGGTTCTTTTTGCTTGACCTTTGAATCCTCCTTTGTTCTGGTTATTGTAGCTCCAGAACTTATTGTTATTAGGCTTTGATTGTACTTCCCGCACAATAGGAGCAGCTCGAATCAAAGCATCCTGGAGGTCTATGGGGTGCATTGATTCTAAACGAGTGTTCAGAGGATAATTTAGCCCATTGCAAAACTTGGACACTTGTTGAACAGTATCCATGGGGGGTGCATATTTAAGAAGAGAAACAAACTTGGAGTGGTATGCTTCCAAGGTCAATCCCATTTGCTTCAAATTGAAGAACTCGTTCATCTTTTGGGTGCGATAAGCTGGAGGTAAATACCTTCCTCTTACAGCTTCTTTCAGCAAGTCCCAAGTAATGGTATTTTCAGGGACATCTTGATCTCGGCACCACTGCTTCCACCAAAGTCGAGCTTCGCCAATTAATTTTAGCTTAGCTATCATGGCTTGGTTGGCTGGGATAGTTCCAGCAGCAGCAAAATAATCTTCCATCGATTTGATCCAAATTTCTGCATCAGCTTCCACATTTTCGCCTTTCCCATCAAACTCTGGAGGTTTGACTTGCTTCAAAAGATTCCTTTTCTCTTGAGCTTCGTTGGGAATTGTTGTGGGTGCGAGATTCTGGGAAATTTTTAGCAATTCGTAAGTTAAATTTTACAACTCTATGTAGCGTCAATAATAGAGTTCAATACTCAAAATATCTCTCGCTTAGTTTGCTGAAACAACTCTCAAATAAACTCTCTTCCCATGCTAAAGTTAAATTGCAATTTCAGAGATTTCAAGACAAAAAAAAAAGGATTGCATTATTTCTTTGATTGATAAAGTATCAATCAATCTTTTATTACAACGGATGTACAAGGTAATCAGATGGAAGGAAATACATTATTCAGATGGCTCGCAGGCTCATCTTATTTTCTCTCAGGAAAGGATTCCCTATTACAACCTAAGTATGACACTCTGATACATCCTTTATGAAGTAACTTGGATTCGGAGAGTAAATATCTAGGAATCTATATTTTTGAGGGAGTTCAGGAAATCCATCTTTTTTGTAGTTGCGGCGGCTAGAGCGACCTATGACTTTTATTCTGTCAACCGGAAGGATCTTCGTAACTTTCCCATAGATATATTGGTTTAGTTTGATCTTCTTGCCTCTAGTATACAGGGTTGAGTTTATAGTGGCTTCATGAAATAGATAGATCTTAACAACTTTAAGATCTTCCATCCATTTTACCCTTTTCAAATTATTTTGAAGATAAGCTAGACGGCTTGCATCGATATAGCAATATCCTCCACTAATCATCCACCGTCTTTCACGATATAGAGGCGATGGGTTGTACAACTGATCTAGTACTCGCATCATCTGAATTCTCTAGGAAAAACTGGATGAATGCATAGCTGACATAAACATTACTTGAAAGATCAAGAATTGCTTCCAAGATTCATTACTCTGCCATAATTCAAAAAATATACGTTAATAAAGAGAAGAAAACATGTCCTAGGCTATGCTTAGAAAAAATAATATTTTTCTTAAGCTTACGTAGTAATCTATACTAACGTGCGCTCTGATACCAACTGTGAGGTGTCCGCTAGTCCCAACCCACGGCACACCTTTTAGTAGTCCATCAGTAGGTTTTCCCATAAATGATGCCACCCGGTGCTCCCTTGGAACATCACGGGGTTGTCACTTTGGCCCTACTGAGTCTACTTCACAACGGGAGAGTTCTGGCCGAACCCACTAGGATCGACCTGAAGTCTTGGGTTCCTAAAATCGGATGGGTCTCCTAGCAGCCAGCTAGCGTCAGTAATTTCGAGTTCCACTTTTTAGAGGATTACTCGATCTGAAGCGGACTTGCCATTGCACTTGGTTCAAAGAGAATGGGAGATGGAGGGGAGTGTGGTACGTCAACCCTCCTGCCCATAAGGCAAAATCCCATTCTGGCCCCCTAAAACAATGCAAGTCGGTTCTACCTAATGACTACTTGGTCAATTTATCGTCTTCTTATTTCTATATTCGATGTAGAAACGCTCCCAGCTAACCGGGACCAGCCTACCATTGGATGGACCCGTCAGGGGTTACGCCCACTCGCTTTCCTCTGATGATGGGTCATCATTAGTTTTTTAATTACCTACAACACATTCATTGCAACATATACAACTAGCTTCCTTAATTAGTCCATTAAGTCACATGTTCCTTCACATAATTTATCTCACTAACACGCATACAATTCGAATAGTAAAGCAAACTTCTTTATTATATTGGTAGTTTATTACAATTTCCATCATTCCGTCCAAGTGGAAGATACACATAATTCCATAAGGACATTCTGTCCACCAAGATTCCACCCTCATAACTAGTATTTAGGGTTCCAGGATCCCATCCTGGGTCACGAAGGGGCTCGTCAGATTCTTGGAACAATGTAGGATTTACAGCCAGAGCCCCCTTTGGCACCTACAATTCCTACTGCCCGAGACTATCCCTACTGACAGACCTTTCGCCTATGGAGCCGGTCCAAGCCTCTCGTAGCGATAATCATGACCCCCTTGGAGTAGGGTCTCGCCGCTAGCTCGGGGGTAGCCTAGCGCGATCCTTCCTTTTATTCTGTTTGGCAATAATTTCAATCAAAAATCTAGATTCTAGCAAACACAAACAGTCCTTTCAAATTTGTATCAAATAATGCAATGACAATCATCCCATCATGTAAATCACAGCTTCACATAGCCAAGGTAGACCTTATCCTAAGGTAACCTTACATTCTAATGAGGATTCTTCTCCCCATAAAGAAGTGTTGAGTACACCTCTTATAACATGTTAAGCAAGGCATGAGTTTTCCATTTGGATTCACTTATCCAACATAAGCAAAATCCCTTAAGGAAATATATTGTGTCAATAACTCAACGAGATGATCTATAGGATTCCTAAATAGATAATCGGTTTCTATAACCTTCACTAATCAATTCTTAACCTCGTCGCATTTGATCATAACTATATTGAATGCGCATAAAGACATATGTATAATAACCTTTGGCAATTTATTCTATCCTGATTCTATGCCTTAGTATCCCAACTATTCTAGCTACAAATCATAGTGATTAATCGTTTTATGCTTGAACTAATATGTCTTTCTAGATGAGTTATCAGTTTAATGTGTAAGTGAAGAATATGGAAGCTAATATCTTATGTAATTATCTTATATTGAAAATTGATAATCTAGTAATGAATAACCTGGTTTGGCGGCATGACGACATTAGGAACTTCATCTTTACTCGCGCTCGCATTAGCCACACCCGATGTTCCATTTGTAGTGGCAATTCCCGCAACCTCGGGCACTCCCGTATCATTGGCAATACCCGTTGCTTGACCGGTTGCGTTGATCTCCATGGTTTTTCCACTTCATCGCTTTGGAGCCATCGTTCACGAGTGGTTTGAGAGATAGGGAAGGTGGGATAGATTTTAGATGAGAGAGGGTAAGAGAATATGGCTTAGTTAAAGATCGAGACAAGGTATTTGAGCTAACTCTCTTCCTCTTTCTCTTTCTCTCTCTCTCTCTCTCTCTCTAGCTTCTCGCAGCCTCTTGAAGGAGTATTCTTCTTTCTCTCTTCTTCTCTCTCGCAGCCTCTCAGGTTCTCCGTATGTCCCTTATGCCTCTCCCATGCCTCATATTTATAGTGAATTGGAGAAGAGGGCTTGTGGTTGAGAAGTGGAGCTCTTTGTGGAGGGGGATCTTGGAAAGATCAGTGATCTGATGCTTAGATCATAAATCTGATGGTTCCATTGGCTCCGAAAGGGGGGTAAAACCCGAAGATGCTTGGTTAGAAAGCTCTCAGTTCACTTCTTCTTCTTTTCTCTGTTCGAAGTGCTGTCTACTGCTTGTAAACTGCGATCGCGGCGCATGCGATTTTGCCAATTACTTTTCTTTATTTTTCTTTTTATAAAATCTTCAAACTCACTAACACATCACTTGTTTTTTTTCTTTTAAATGACATCTAGTTCTAGAAATCTCCATATCTCTTTTTTTAAAAATAAATTAAGATAATCTCTAAAATATCTAAAATATTCTAGTCTTGTCCAAAAGTCTAATATTTTTAGACCATCCAAACTATACACATTATCCTAGTGATTAATATAACTCATAAGTTTCGTTCACGTTGTAATTTACGTGAAGGGTGGCCACGGTCCTTGCTAATTTGAAAAAAATATCAAATTTACGACTCTTGATTTTTCTAAATAAAATATTTTAAATTAAATAAAAATTATTAATAATTAATGTTAGTTAGTTTTTACCTTAGTTAGTCTTTAGTTAGTAATCTTACTAACTTATTAATTAACTAACTAACTTTTGAACTAACCAACTAAGTTTTATTGTGTGGAAATATTACATCCTTCTCCCCTTAGAGAAATCGAGATGTCCTCATCTCGAGAGAAACTGTGGGTATTGTTGATGAAGAGCATCCTCATCTATCCATGAAGCATCTTCTTGAGGATAATCCTTCCATTGGACAAGGTATTCTCTAAGGGTTCTGCTCCTCAATTTTCTCTCCCTTACATCAATTACTCTGTCAGGTTGTAGCTCAAGGACTCCTTGGCTAGGTATTACAACTTGTTCATCATCAAGGATATGGTTAGGGTTAGCTACATATGCTTTCAATAAGCTGACATGAAATACATTGTGGATTTTTATATTCTCAGGGAGTTGTATCTTGTAAGCGCTTGGTCCTAGGCACTTGAGAATCTTATAGGGTCCACAATATCTTGGACTTAGCTTCTTAAACTCTCCTAAAGACAAAGAACTCTTCTTTGGATGGACGCGGATGAAGACCATGTCTCCCTCTTTGAAGATTCGTTCTTGCCTTTTTAGATCAGCATACGCCTTTTGTCGATCCTTGGCAGCTTGAATATCCTGTCTGATGATCTTGATTTGATCATCCATTTCTTCTAACATTTTTCTCGAGGCTTCTACCCTTAGACTAGGATCGGAAAAATTAAGTGGCATACGACAATCTTGACCATATAATGCTTGAAATGGAGTCATCTGAATACTTCGATGATAAGAGGCATTATAGGCAAATTCCATCAAGGATAGATACTGAATCCACCTTTTAGGTTCCTTGCTGCAATATGCACGCAGAATATCCTCAATTACTTGATTAACTCGTTCTGTTTGCCCATTAGTTTGTGGATGATAAGCAGTACTGAAACAAAGTTGGGTTCCAATGGCTTCAAATAAACTCTTCCAGAAGTGTGATGTGAAAAGAGAATCATGATCACTGATGATCCTTTTAGGTAACCCATGTAACCTAAAAATCTCTTTTACAAAAATTCTAGCAATATCTGAAGCTTTGTAATTGGTTTTTGTTGGGAGAAGATGAGCGACCTTTGTTAGCATGTCTACTATCACCATTATTGAGTTATATCCTCCTTGTACAGAAGGTAACCCAACTACAAAGTCCATGCTAATAAATTCCCATTTCATCTGGGGTACGTCAAGTGGCTGGAGTTTTCCTGGTAACTTGACGCGTTCAGATTTTACTCTTTGGCAATTTAGACATTCAGTGACATACTTAAGTACATCACCCTTGAGTTTTTGCCAGTAATAACTTTTCTTAACAGCATTAAGAGTTTTTGCATATCCTGGGTGTCCTGAAAAAGGAGAATCATGTGCTTCCCAAAGTATCCTTCTCTTGAGAGTCTGACTTGAAGGAATGCATAGTCTCATTCTGAAATAAACAAGTCCTTCATCTTCATCTATAGAGAATTCCTGATACTTAGTCTTGAGTTTGGGATCTTGTTCCTTATTTTGAACTTCCCAAAACAATTGTTGATAGTCTGGGTCCTTATTTGCTTCATCCTTGGTCAACTCGATGATAGGATGAGTCGGCATCGATACCATTGTAGCCAGAGTTTCTGACCTAGATGGTTCTTCAGTGATAAGAGCATTAAGGAAGGCTTTACAGATAAGGGCATCTGCTACTACATTTTCTTTACCGGGTCTGAACTTAATTTCAAAGTCATATTCCTGTAGAACCTCGATCCAACGTCGTTGCCTCATATTAAGATCAGGCTGAGTAAAAATCCACTTAAGACTTTTATGATTTGTGACTAAGGAAAACTTATTTCCAAGCAAGTAATGTCTCCATAATTTGAGAGCATGAATCACAGCTAACAACTCCAGGTCGTGAGTAGCATATTTCTCCTCATGGATTTTCAATTTTCTTAAAGAGTAAGCTATAGGATGTCCTTCTTGCATTAGTACACATCCCAAAGCAAGAGAGCTGGCATCTGTGACAACTTCAAATTCCTTGCTTAAGTCAGGTAGCCTTAAGATAGGAGCAGTTACCAGACTATGCTTTAGTTGCTCAAAGCTAGACTATTCGATTGGCGTCCAATTAATGGCAACTTTCTTCTTAAGTAAATTTGTAAGAGGTGCTGCAATTTGAGCATAGTTTCTGATGAATTACCTATACCATCCTGTTAGACCTAGAAAACTTCTCACTTCCTTGATAGTGGTTGGGAGTGGCCAATCTTGAACATCCTTGACCTTGGCAGGATCTACTGATATACCCTCAACAGACACTATGAATCCCAAGTATTCAATCTTCCTTTTGAAGAACGCACACTTCTTCTTCTTGGCATACAACTTGTGTGTTCTCATTGTCTCTAGGACAATGCCAAGATGTGGTTCATGATCTTCTTCCTCCTTAGAATAAGTTAGGACGTCATCAAAGAATACAAGGACAAAGTCATCAAGATGGGGTCAAAAAATGTCCTGCATTAACCTATTGAAGGTAGCTGGAGCATTTGTCAGCCCAAATGACATCACGATGAATTCGAAATGGCCATATCTTGTGTTGAAGGCGGTCTTTGGAATATCTTCATTCTTGACTCTAATATGATAATATCCTGACTAAAGATCAATCTTAGAAAAGATCTTTGCTCCTTGTTGACGATCAAGAAGCTCATCAATCCTTGGGATTGGGTGCTTATTCTTTACTCTCACCTGGTTTAGCCCTCGGTAGTCGATACAAAGACGGAGAGTTCCATCTTTCTTCTTTTGGAATAATAGTGGGGCTCCCCATGGTGAATTACTTGGATGGATATACCCTTGTTCTAGCAATTGCTTAAGTTGCTCTTTTAGTTCGATGGCTTCAGGAATAGACATTTTGTAAGGTCTTTTTGCCACTGGAGCGGCTCCTAGAACAAGTTTGATCTCATGATCAACTTCTCTTTCCGGAGGTAACTCAGTTAGCTCTTCAGGAAATATGTCAGCATACTCTTTTAACCAGGATGGTTCTTCTTCTGCATGATCATCTTGATTTATCTTGTTAAGCTTGATCAAGTAAACAGGTAATCCTTTCTTCAAGCCTTTCACAATTCGAGAAGCTTTTGCTAATTGAACTTTAGGTTTCCTTGTTTCACCTTGTGTAGTTGCTATTTTCCCATTCAAATCCTGAAATGTGACTTGACCTTTAGCAATTCGTAAGTTAAATTTTACAACTCTATGTAGCGTCAATAATAGAGTTCAGTACTCAAAATATCTCTCGCTTAGTTTGCTGAAACAACTCTCAAATCAACTCTCTTCCCATGCTAAAGTTAAATTGCAATTTCAGAGGTTTCAAGACAAAAAAAAAAAAGGATTGCATTATTTCTTTGATTGATAAAGTATCAATCAATCTTTTATTACAATGGATGTACAAGGTAATCAGATGGAAGGAAATACATTATTCAGATGGCTCGCAGGCTCATCTTATTTTCTCTCAGGAAAGGATTCCCTACTACAATCTAAGTATGACACTCTGATACATCCTTTATGAAGTAACTTGGATTCGGAGAGTAAATATCTAGGAATCTATATTTTTGAGGGAGTTCAGGAAATCCGTCTTTTTTGTAGTTGCGGCGGCTAGAGCGACCTATGACTTTTATTCTGTCAGAGCCGAAAGGATCTTCGTAACTTCCCCATAGATATATTGGTTTAGTTTGATATTCTTGCCTCTAGTATATAGGGTTGAGTTTACAGTGGCCTCATGAAATAGATAGATCTTAACAACTTTAAGATCTACCATCCCATTTACCCTTTTCAAATTATTTTGAAGATAAGCTAGACGGCTTGCATCGATATAGCAATATCCTCCACTAATCATCCACCGTCTTTCACGATATAGAGGCGATGGGTTGTACAACTGATCTAGTACTCGCATCATCTGAATTCTCTAGGAAAAACTGGATGAATGCATAGCTGACATAAACATTACTTGAAAGATCAAGAATTGCTTCCAAGATTCATTACTCTGCCATAATTCAAAAAATATGCGTTAATAAAGAGAAGAAAACATGTCCTAGGCTATGCTTAGAAAAAATAATATTTTTCTTAAGCTTACGTCGCAATCTATACTAACGTGCGCTCTAATACCAACTGTGAGGTGTCCGCTAGTCCCAATCCACGGCACACCTTTTAGTAGTCCATTAGTAGGTTTTCCCATAAATGATGCCACCCGGTGCTCCCTTGGAACATCACGGGGTTGTCACTTAGGCCCTACCGAGTCTACTTCGCAACGGGAGAGTTCTAGATGAACCCACTAGGATCGACCTGAAGTCTTGGGTTCCTAAAATCGGATGGGTCTCCTAGCAGCCAACTACCGTCAGTAATTTCGAGTTCCACTTTTTAGAGGGTTACTCGATCTGAAGCGGACTTGCCATTGCACTTGGTTCAAAGAGAATGGGAGACGGAGGGGAGTGTGGTACATCAACCCTCCTGCCCATAAGGCAAAATCCCATTCCGGCCCCCTAAAACAATGCAAGTCGGTTCTACCTAATGACTACTTGGTCAATTTTTCGTCTTCCTATTTCTATATTCGATGTAGAAAAGCTCCCAGCTAACCGGGACCACCCTACCATTGGATGGACCCGTCGGGGGTTACGCCCACCCGCTTTCCTCTGATGATGGGTCATCTTTAGTTTTTTAATTACCTACAACACATTTATTGGAACATATACAACCAGCTTCCTTAATTAGTCCATTAAGTCACATGTTCCTTCACATAATTTATCTCACTAACACGCATACAATTCGAATAGTAAAGCAAACTTCTTTATTATATTGGTAGTTTATTACAATTTCCATCATTCCGTCCCAGCGGAAGATACACAGAATTCCATAAGGACATTCTATCCACCAAGATTCCACCCTCATAACTAGTATTTAGGGTTCCAGGATCCCATCCTGGGTCACGAAGGGGCTCGTCAGATTCTTGGAACAATGCAGGATTTACAGCCAGAGCCCCCTTTGGCACCTACAATTCCTTGCCCGAGACTATCCCTACTGACAGAACTTTCACCTACGGAGCCGGTCCAAGCCTCTCGTAGCAATAATCATGACCCCCTTGGAGTAGGGTCTCGCCGCTAGCTCAGGGGTAGCCTAGCGCGATCCTTCCTTTTATTTTGTTTGGCAATAATTTCAATCAGAAATCTAGATTCTAGCAAACACAAACAGTCCTTTCAAATATGTATCAAATAATGCAATGACAATCATCCCATCATGTAAATCACTGCTTCACATAGCCAAGGTAGACCTTATCCTAAGGTAACCTTACATTCTAATGAGGATTCTTCTCCCCATAAAGAAGTGTTGAGTACACCTCTTATAACATGTTAAGCAAGGCATGAGTTTTCCATTTGGATTCACTTATCCAACATAAGCAAAATCCCTTAAGGAAATATATTGTGTCAATAACTCAACGAGATGATCTATAGGATTCCTAAATAGATAATCAGTTTCTATAACCTTCACTAATCAATTCTTAACCTCGTCGCATTTGATCATAACTATATTGAATGCGCATAAAGACATATGTACAATAACCTTTGGCAATTTATTCTATCCTGATTCTATGCCTTAGTATCCCAACTATTCTAGCTACAAATCATAGTGATTAATCGTTTTATGCTTGAACTAATATGTCTTTCTAGATGAGTTATCAGTTTAATGTGTAAGTGAAGAATATGGAAGCTAATATCTTATGTAATTATCTTATATTGAAAATTGATAATCTAGTAATGAATAACCTGGTTTGGCGGCATGACGACATTAGGAACTTCATCTTTACTCGCGCTTGCATTAGCCACACCCGATGTTCCATTTGTAGTGGCAACTCCCGCAACCTCGGGCACTCCCGTATCATTGGCAATACCCGTTGCTTGACCGGTTGCGTTGATCTCCATGGTTTTTCCACTTCGTCGCTTTGGAGCCATCGTCCACGAGTGGTTTGAGAGATAGGGAGGTGGGATAGATTTTAGATGAGAGAGGGTAAGAGAATATGGCTTAGTTAAAGATCGAGACAAGGGATTTGAGCTAACTCTCTTCCTCTTTCTCTTTCTCTCTCTCTCTCTCTCTCTCTAGCTTCTCGCAGCCTCTTGAAGGAGTATTCTTCTTTCTCTCTTCTTCTCTCTCGCAGCCTCTCAGGGTCTCCGTATGTCCCTTATGCCTCTCCCATGCCTCATATTTATAGTGAATTGGAGACGAGGGCTTGTGGTTGAGAAGTGGAGCTCTTTGTGGAGGGGGATCTTGGAAAGATCAGTGATCTGATGCTCAGATCATAAATCTGATGGTTCCATTGGCTCCGAAAGGGGGGTAAAACCCGAAGACGCTTTGTTAGAAAGCTCTCAGTTCACTTCTTCTTCTTTTCTCTGTTCGAAGTGCTGTCTACTGCTTGTAAACTGCGATTGCGGCGCGCACGATTTCGCCAGTCACTTTTCTTTATTTTTCTTTTTATAAAATCTTCAAACTCACTAACACATCACTTGTTTTTTTTCTTTTAAATGACATCTAGTTCTAGAAATCTCCATATCTCGTTTTTTTAAAATAAATTAAGATAATCTCTAAAATATCTAAAATATTCTAGTCTTGTCCAGAAGTCTAATATTTTTAGACCATCCAAACTATACACATTATCCTAGTGATTAATATAACTCATAAGTTTCATTCACGTTGTAATTTACGTGAAGGGTGGCCACGGTCCTTGCTAATTTGAAAAAATATCGAATTTACGACTCTTGATTTTTCTAAATAAAATATTTTAAATTAAATAAAAATTATTAATAATTAATGTTAGTTAGTTTTTACCTTAGTTAGTCTTTAGTTAGTAATCTTAGTAACTTATTAATTAACTAACTAACTTTTGAACTAACCAACTAACTTTTATTGTGTGGAAATATTACACATGGTCCGTATAGACCAAGATATATCCCCGTTCTGTTTCCTTTTGGTTGGCGGATCAATGGGGCCCATGAAATTGATTCCCCACTTCTGGAATGGCTTTAGGGGAAGGATGGGTTGTACTGGCATGGCACTAGATTTGGTAGGCTTTCCCATTCATTGACAAGCATCACAATGTTTGCAATAATCATAACCATCCTTGTGGAGGATCGGCCACCAATATCCTACGAGCAAGGCTTTCTTGGCTATAGCTTCTCTTGTGAAGTGTCCTCCATAGGGCTTGTCATGGCATGCTTTCAACACAATTCTAATCTCATCTCATGCAACACATCTACAAAATAATTCATCCTTGCCTTTCTTGTACAGAGAACCACCTAACAGGGTGTAGGGGCTGATTCCAACATAAGCCTCTTCTTCTCATGGCTAGAGATACCAGGGGAATATTGTTGCATTGCCAGGAGGTTAGCTATGTCTGTGTACCAAGGGGTAATAATTTCGACTAGAAACAATGAAGCATCTTGGAGGTTAGGGTCATCCTACTCTTCCTCATCGCTTCGAGGGATTCACGACAGATGATTAGCCAGGACATGGGAGCGACGTGGTTTGGTAACCACCTCATAATCAAACTCCTGAAATAGAAGGAGCCATCTCATCATTCTTCCCTTCACATCGGCCTTTCTCATTAGGAAGGATAGGGACTCATGGTCCATGTAGAATCTGAAGTGCATCGATAGTAAGTAGTGTTGAAACTTCTCCAAGGTGAACACCATTGCCAGGTGCTCAAGTTCCATCACGGTATAGTTTCGTTCTTTGTCAGTTACTTTCCGACTAGCATAATAGATAAGTTATTCTAACTTCGAGGGGCCCTTTTGGCATAAGGCTGCACCTAGGGATTTGACTAATGCACCAGTGTGCACGTGGAACTCCTTTGTCCAATCAGGAGGGTGTAGGATGGGTGCTTCAATAAGGCACTGCTTGAAGGTGTTGAATACCTCGTCACAATTAGTGGTCCATGTAAACTCTCTATCTTTTCTGAGGAGCTTATGCAGGGGGCTACCTTTGTCACAAAGTGTGCAATAAATATTTTGATAGCCCACATGGCCAAGGAACCCCCTCAATTGTTTGAGGTTGGTTGGCACTATTAAAGCTGCAATCTTCTCAAACTTGGTAGGGTCTATTTTCCTATCCCTTGTGTAGAGACAATTTGGCCTAGAAGAACTTTTGAAGAGACTCCAAAGACGCACTTATCGGGGTTGAGAGAGATCCCATACTCTTGACATCTATCAAAGAAATGCTCTAGGTGTCTCTAATGCTCACGAATTAGGCTATAGACACAAAATTCATCTAGGTACAGGTCAATGAAGTCATGCAGATGGTTTTGAAATGCAACCATCATCACTCATTGGAATGTAGAAAGAGCATTATAGAGCCCAAACTGCATCACTCTGTAAGCATAGGTTTCCCATTCTGTTGTGAAGGTTATTTTGGATTGATCTTCTTCTTTGATCTGGACTTGGTTATATCCATTGAATCCATCCAAGAGGGAATAGAGCTCATGGCCAACCAATGTGTCCAACAGTTGGTTTGTGAAAGGAATAGGAAAACGATCCTTCTTTGTCTTGGAGTTTATATTTCAGAACTCCACACATATTTGTAACTTTCCATTCTTCTTGGGTACTATCACAATGGGTGAAACCCATTCACTATTGGCCCACTGATAAACTCAGCTTCAAGAAGTCTCAGCAATTCAACTTTCACTAGGGTGGAGTAATTTGGATTCATGCGCATGTATCTTTGCCTCACAGGCTTGGGGTCATGCTCTAGGTTGATGTAGTGTTGATATACCGTGGGATCAATCCCCTTCAGATCTTTGTACAACCATGCAAACATGTCCAAGTTCTCCTTTAGTAGATCATGTAACATCAATAGTTCTTATTTTGGAAGATTGATACCCACCTTTAGGTTATGTTTGGTACCATTTACATCCATGAATGTTAATTTCTTTTCACCTTCCACTTCACGAATGAAAGTCCCATGGACTACTTCTAGGTATAGATCTGACTCCTTTAAGGGATTATTCTCCTCTTCTGATGATCCACTAGAACCAATTTCCTCTTTCAGTGGAGACTTAGCTTGCTCCTTGGGAAGCTTAAAGGGTATTAGAGTGGTTTTCTGTTTGGTTTGAGGATGAGTTACTTCTTGGCTCAAGGACTCGTGTCTTCTGAGGATGCATCCAAGAATGTCATATAACATGAATCTTTTATGTTCTGTTTGAGTTGTCAAACTTGTGGTTGCTGGCAAGGTGCATCATCATCATCTTCTTGTGAGAAGGGTGGATTAGGGTGGAAAGAACCACTGCTGAAGGAAGGCTTATTCTTCTTAATCCATTTGTTATGGATATGTTGCACATGATGTGACTCATTAGTTAGCCCAAAAGGTACAAGAGTCATTCTATCTAACAGCATGGGATCTTCTGCTTTTGTAGCCCTTGGAACTTCTTCCTCATTTATGCATTCTGTGGGGGTAGGATAGATTCTTCCAATCCGTTTTCAGAGTTTCCTTCCTCATTGTTATCTTTGACTTTTTTAGACTCTATTTATACCTTTGTGGGAGCTTTGTAGGATAAGAATATGCTCTTTGTTATGTCCTCTTCTTCTGCATCTACCTTTGCTTCTGGCTCTGTCTCTACCTCTAGCTTTACTACAGCCATGTAATAGGGAGAACAATACATCCATTCTTCTATCTCGCTATCAGAGGTGACTTCAAAAGTCAGTTCAAGTTCAAGCAAGAGATATTTACCTATTGAAAATGACTTTGCTTCTTTTGGCAATTGGCTTACAGTACCCACTATCAAGGACTGTGCCTCTATTTTCTTGGGAACGATTTGTTTGACGTCTTCTTTGTCTCCTAATATGTGCCACTTGTTATCTCATTGGAAGATTCTGTTATGACTTCAATGAAAGTGGATACATTACCTTTTTGTGATCCATACAACTTCAACACCACTTTGTTGGGTCCTCTACCTAGGGTTTCCTTTGAACTAATTCTCCGTGCCCTTGCTTCAAAAAGCCATGGCCTTCCCAGTAGTAGCAGAGGGTATGAAGTCTCATAGGAATTTGGTTTGACCACTAGATATGTCAGCCAATAATCTCTTCCTGTGAGGGTTGTCTTCATGTATAGGAGAACGCCCAAAGGTGCTTGATTCTGCTTTGGTCTGCTAGTTTGACAAGCCATTGTGTAGGTTGCATTCCTTGCAAGCTTAGATCCTTCATTGTCACATTTGTAATAATGCTCAGTGATGAATCTCCATCAATCAATGCATCTACTATAAAGCATCCTTGAATCCACACACCAATCTTTTGAATACCTAGATCCAAGATAGCATTAGCTACATCCACTTCTTTCACAAGCTGTAGGGCTTTGTTAGACTTGGTGGTTGTGGATGGAGATATCCTTAGGTCTCTTCTTCTTGTCAGTATGCTTTTGAATCTCTTTCAACAGAGCCAGGAGACAAAATCATCAACTATCAAAATGTTAGGTTAGGTTTAAAGGTGTCTAAGTCTTTGACCAAATCATATTCTTTGATAGGATCTATGGGTTTTTAAAATCGGCTAGGAAATGGGGCCATGCCCACTTTTATCTTCCCTTTTTATCCCAGGAGTGGAAACCTCCATATTTCTTCTAGTTCTAAGGGCATTTTAGCATCCTCTATCTCCTAGACCTTTGGTCATGTCTCTATAACTGTCTCTGTAGCTCTCAGAGGTAGCTTTCACAGGAGCTAGACTAGGATAGTCTTTTGTAGTGTGGCCTTCTCCTTTGCATCGACTGCATAAGGGCTTGTAGTCCATGGACGTTCTAGGGTTTGGGCAGTTTGGCAAGATATGCCCCTTTTCTCCATATCTCTAACACTCCACCTCTGATCTTTGGCCACCTCTAGACTGTCATCCTCTGTAACTTTGAGAGGGAAATCTCTTTGGGCCAAAATTAGGACCGAACTCCCTAGGCTTTGGTCCGATATTCTAGGTGATCATCTTGGATTCCAACAAGCTAAATCTTACTTTTTCATCTTTCTTTCTTCTTTCGTGCATCTCCTTTAGAGAGTAGATATCCTCTATATGGTTCTTTCTCAAATAGTACAAACAAAAGGCTCTAGGGTTGGTTGGTTTTTGGGTACATTCAGTGGCTAAATGTCTCGCTTGGTGGTACTTTCCGCACCATGTATTAGATTGCATCACATCTCTCCCACCTCCCACAGGAGTGGACATGTTGGTTGTATTCACATATACTGTCTGTAGCTATTCTGTAAATCACATCCATCAACTCCTTGATACTTGAAACAACTGAATTGGACAAGTATTCCATCAACTTTCACCTCCTAGAGAACTTGCGGCAGGGTTTTGAGAAGCTTCTATTATTTCTGGATAGATTGGTTGAGTTGATCCAAAGAGTCCTCTATTCTGATTTTGATTCAAAGCTCCTATTGAGACTGAGGGTTGTTGGTTTCAATTGGTAGGGATCCACTGTTGTCGAGTCACCACCATTAGGGGAACTATTTGAGGCCATTGTTGTCATGGTTGAACCATCCTTTGAGGTATTGTCATCTACAGCCATTATGAATTCGGTGCACTATACGATGCTAATGTTTGCATCTAAGGGTAAGGGTAGGAAACTATCCCGGGGATTGCATTTGGCGGGTAGGCCATTCTTGGCATGGGAGGAGGTAGGACTCTTCTTCTTGAGGTCATCAACAACCTTGATTCAACTTCATCATATAGTCTTGCACCTTCCACCGCAGCTTGCAGATTGACTGGTCTTTTCAATTCCATAAACTTGCAAACTTCTAGTTGTAGGCCTCTAAGAAAAACTCCCTTATGGATGCCTTAATCCAAATGATGGTTGGTTCATATTTTTAGTATGGATTCCATTCTAGAGCCATATGCTTCCACTCGTTCATTGGAGGACTGTGACTTAGGTTCATGAACTTCTCTCACATCCACTCTTCAAAACCTTCACGTGTGAATTTAGTGAGGGGGCCAAAAGTTCTTGCTGCTTGTCTCTCATACCAATGAAACGTCGAACCTTTGAAAGTGGAGAGGAATATCACAACCAATGCTTGGAAGTTCTTGCATTGTTAGCCACACATACTACCATGAACTCAGCTACATGAAGATCAGGGTCTTCATTGTACTTTCTCTTAAAGATGGGCAATGGGACTACATTTGCTGGCATGTCATCAATATTTCTAGGATGGATTTGACTAGGAAGGGGACCTTGAGTCACCATCATGGGAACTTCTATAAAGAGTGCTGCTAGGGTGTCAAAAGAGGCTTCCGCTGCTAGCTCGTTCTCGACTTTGATTTTTTCCTTCTCTCTTCTCACGTACCTCTAGACTTGTTCTAGTGCTTGCCTCTTGATCACGTCATTCATCAAGGAGTTGGCTCCACCCAGTTGGTTTGTACTCAACATAACAGAATCAGAGGGGGCTTTTAGTCTTTGGAGGACTCTCTTGCCAATATTTCTTCTACTTTCTTCTTTTCAACATCTCTGAATTCAGCTTTCATTCCACTATAGAGGGGAAGATATTCCATTCTGAAGGTATCAAAACTCATTCTTTTGAGGATCATTGTGGTGCCATCATCATAGTAATGCCAACTTCTAATAGTTTCAATAATGTATGTTGTGAAAAGTACTCTATCCACCAAATTCCGATGGGCTGCTAATTGGACAAACATGAGATTATTAGTGCACCATGCATCCCATGTATCTTACTGTTGAGCATCCACAAACATGTTCCAACTCTTTTTCTTTTTGTTCTCATGAGCTTCCACTGACCATGACTCTTGAAGCTTCTTCACGATCTTCCACTTGATGATGTTTGAAAACTTCTCAATGAATATTAAATCTTCCATGGATGGTCATTCTTTTTTTTAAGCACTTTTTTTTGCTCCCAAACAATTTACCACCAAGATGCATGTCTCTATTACTTCAACAAGGAGAGGAAATAGTCCACCACATAGAGCGTGCATCATGATGGTAATATGGTTCCATCATTGTGGGATGAACTTCTTGTAAAAAGTGGCTTTGGCAATGAGATTCTCCAATTCTTCAGTGGTAGAAGGAACTTTGCAAGCATCCATTGAATTCTTCTCCTCTGGGCAATGCCATTTTCTTAATTTTTAGCCTCTTCTAATGCTTGTTGATGGCACTCTTCCCTGACTGCACACCAAAAACATGGAGCCCCAACAGGAACACAAAGAAAAGAGGGAATCTACTACAAGAAAATATATCTTGTATAATCAACAAGTATCCTTTTTATATTTGGTATGACCTCAACAAGGAAAAGAACACCACGAACAAGAAATCTTCATGCAGATTCATAGAAACAACTCTCCCACGGTTTTAACTTGAAAAAAATCCATTACACTCTTCATATTCTTCATAGAATTCATCAAGATACCACAAAGATACAAGAGAATACACCAATTTGAATGAAAATCATCACATGATATTCTTCTTCATAGGTTCCATAACTTTCTCTCACAATCTCTCACTCATAGATACATTATTTTGCATAGATTTGACTATCTTTCACACACACATTCTCTCATACATTCTCTCTCTCTAATGTACAATGAGATAATCAAGAATAATCATCCATAACCACTCTTTGGTTGTCGATATCCCTCCCAAGAGGTATGTCTATTATGAAAGGTCACTAGGACTACTATTGTGTCCCTTCAGAGCTCACTACTATCACTGTCACTTCAATCTTCACTTCAAGTCTTTAGTATCTATTTCTTCCACTTCTTCAAGCTAATCTGAACTTAGAGAGTTTATAGAACCATATAAAAGGTTATCAGAAAGCCTTGAGCTTACTTAAATCACTCAAAACCATCAAGAATCAATCAATAATCTTCCAAACGCTCTCAAACTTTATCAATCATTATTCCAACCCCTCATACAGAAGGAAAACAAAGCAAAACAGAAGCTCTCAAATGCTCTCAAACTTTATCAATCATTATTCCAACCCCTCATACAAAAGGAAAACAAAGCAAAATAGAAGCTCAATAGATCCAAACAGGCACAATTAGGATATCAACATAACATCATATTTCCACTATAAAACATCATGAGCTTTTAAAACCTAATTGATCTCATCCAAAACACTCCCAAATATTTCCAAAAAAAATGAAAATCATTCAAGATTCATAAAAAATCAACCATTCAATCCACAAAAACAACAAAAATTTACCAAAAAAGCAAGTCATTTCAACCCTCAACAGGGACATGCTATTGATAACCAACATGCTAGGTTAAATTAATAGTTTGATGATATGCATGTTTTAGGAGACTGTGGAGACTTTAGAGGAAAGGGGAGCTCTAGAGGAAAAGGTGGATTACAAAAAAGAGGTTCTACCAATTCTAATATTGTTGTTATTATGTCATATTGTAGCCTATTGTTATGCTAATAAATGTGATATCTACCATAGTGGTAAATTGCAATAAGGAAACTATGCATCATCTTCACAAAATAATGAAAAACAAATGAATATCTATTTGCCATATAGCATATGATGAATGTTGTTACAAAAAGGGGACACATGATTATGTATGGTATGTTGATTCATGTGTATCTAATCATATAACTAGCCATGGTAAATGGTTTGGAGAGATGTGAGATTTACAAACTCTAGGTTATGTGCAAAAAAGTGATGATTCATGCCACCCACTTTCACACATTGGAAAATTTCCATTGCCATTGCATGATGGTCAAACAAAGAGTCTATTAGATATATTACATGCGCCATCCATCACAAATAATTTAGTGTATGTTATTTAGATGGTAGAGCAAGGGTTGTAGGTTCAATTTAATCCAAAAGGCTATTTTATGAGATATTTTAATAATAACAATAAGTTACTCACAAAAGGAAGTAGAGTTGGTCGTAGATTTACTTTAGATATTGGAATTTCTGCTATGAATGCTGCTATGTAAAGAAGTGGTTGCTAATATTAAAATATATGGCACAAACATATTGGACATGTAAATGTGCAAAGATTGAAATTAACCCATTGAAATTAACCCAGTCTAGAGGGTTGGTTACATGGTTGTTTATTTTTAGAGTTACACAATTTTATAAAGTATGTGAAGCATGCCTGTTTGGTAAGTAGGTAAGATAATATTTTTTGCACGATTGAGATGTGAGCAAGAATATAATTAATGTTGTGCATATATATGTTTGGGGGCCTACACAGAACACATATCTTGGTAGCAAAAAAATATTTTTTCATGTTTATTAATGTTTGTTCAAGAAAGCTATGGGTGTATATAATGAAGAAAAGAGTGATGTATTTAAGCACTTCAAAGCTTTTAAGTCTATTATTGAAACATATATAGGCTTGAAAGTTAAGTACTTGAGGTCAAATGTAGGGGGACAGTATCTCTCTATGAGTTTGATAACTTCTTGAGATCTCATGGGATAAAGAGATAATTTACATGCAAGTATATCCCATATCAAAATGGGGTTGCAACAAGTTAAAATAGGCATATTGTAGAAGCTACATTAGCATTGATAGGCTGAGAAGAGTTTGCCAATTTTTTTTTGGTTTGAAGCTGTTCATATAGTTGTCTATATTATACTAGGACTTCAACATCAATAGTTCATGGAATGATCCTTGAAAAATGCTTTATAGATAAGAAGCCTGATGTATCACACTTGAAAGTATTTGATTGTATTGCATATGTTCGTGTGCCAAATGAGCTACAAATGAAGCTTGATCTAAAGCCTAAAATTTTTATTTTCATTGGATAATCTTTAGAATAGAGAGGATATCGTTGTTACAATCTTGTACTTGGTGATATCAGAGTGAGCACAATGTCGTGCCACTACGTGCACACCGTAAAAAATTCTAGAGTGCGGCTTTCTTATTGATTTAGAGAGTCAATGCCATTTTATACATTAGTGTTAGTATCCATGGTTCAAAAATATTAGATTTTTGGACAAGTTTTAGCCCATTTTTTATATTTTAGATATTATCTCTTGTAAAAATTCATAAAACTGTAGACAACTTCTAGATTAGGATGACATGTAAAAGAAAGCATGTAGCTTTCAGCCAATTTGAGATAATTTAATGTAAAAAGAGAGATTGACGAAATCGCGCGACGTGCGATCGATGTTTTCAGGCAGTGAACAGAACAGCACTTCGAAGGGGGAGATGAAGAAGGAGTGATCTAGCAGAATTTTGGCTAGGTGTGCTGATATATTACCCCCTTTCGGAGCCAATAGAAGTATCAGATTTGTGATCTGAGCAGCATAGAGGAATGTATTATTTTATGCACATTTTTGTCTATTAGAGGTATATCTTCTCATAATGCTCAAAGAAACTGACAGGCTTCATCTCTGTTAGTATTCTTCTTCATTTTCTATTTCTTTTTAGGAGTATTCTTCTACGTCTTCAATTTCTTCAAACCCCTTCTTTTCCGTCTACTCCTCTCCCTCAATCTACCTTCACCCTACTATCTCTTGCCCCCATGGTGGACTCTCGACACCAAACACACCGACACCGTGTTAAGGGAAGTTTATGCTATCATCAGAGGTGAATTTTGAAAGATATTTGGATTGATTTGGGGCTAATATCTTCAGCCATATTCAGAGAATTAGCTATAGCATTGTTCTTTTAATTTATTTCTTACTCTATAGAAGACATCTTGTCAAAATATGTGAGTATTATGTGCCCCTATGGCAAGACAATGTTTGTAGATAATTCATAGATGCTTTGAGTTGAATTAAGAGGATATTTTTCTCTTATTTCTTGGCTATCGTAACTTATCCTTAGCAAGAAACTCAATTTGAAGCTCTCTTGAAGCAAGTCTCTTTGCCCTACAAGCCTTGTAATTGACTCATTAGCTTTTGTCCCTAATAGTCTACATTGAATGTAATCATGCAAAGTTGATTCATGCTATGGCATCATGTATGAATGATGGGATGTAGAGTTTTTTATGATACATGACAACATATTATACTTAATTTTATAATTGGTGATTGCTATTACAATCAAGAAAACAAGCTTGATTTGAGTTAGAACTTATGAGATAATACTCTTGTGATCTTTGCTAAGAACATGCTGTTGGAAGCTCTATTAACATCTTCAAGAACTTGGCTTGAAACCTTCAACCCTTCTCTTATCTCTACCATCTCTGAAGTCTAAGCTCTTGAACCCCCATACACTCTTCTCTCTCAAACCCTTGTGATCGATTGTGATGTACCTCTTGAACCTTTAAACATTCGCAGTAATCTACTTATCTCGTGGAGAGTTATATGCTGCATGTCCTAATGTGCAGGTAACTATTGAAGACATAAAAGACAATTTTCACTTTTTTGTTCAAGACTCTTGTAGTTACCCTATCATTCTTGGGCAACCTTACATTTTTGAAGCCCGCTTGGAAACAAAAGCTCTTGTTTGATGATGGTTCTTTCTATGCTCGAATATGAAGCAAGGATAATGAATGAGCTGTCCAATTTCTTACTGTGTGTGTTAATCATCATCGAAACAGAGATTGACTGCACGATTATCTTATGCCTCCTAATGCTTGAGAATTCAAGGGTTTTTGGGCTACACTGCTATAAAAGGAGGCTATGGCAGTGCGTCATGCAAAAAGATTGAACCTCCTTATGCTACAGAAACTGTGTCTCTAGCAAATTTGTATGTATGTATAGCCAATAGTATGGGCTGTTATAAGTCTCTTCTAGCCATGACTAAAGTTGAAAGAAAATATTTATGTCATGTCAAAAGGGAGTTGAAAATTTATGACATGATGGCTGAAAATGAAGATATTTCGGGTATTTTTTTGGAGGACTGATTACTACTAACACACATTGGTTGAAATATATGCAGCTGCTCATATAGAAAATCAGGCTAAAAATTAGTCCATAGAATTATGTACATTGGATTTTTATCAAACAATTCAAGAATTTGTTGAGCAGGAAGACACTGGTTTACTCAACAAGGCTGAAGCGCAAGTGGAGACAAAATACAAGACAATGGATAGAAAGTCAAGCTTGTGGCAGTCCCACTGCTCTTGAAAGTGAAGGGCTGGCTGATAGGGCAGCAAATCAGCCAAGTCTTCGTGATCCTTTCAACATTGGTCACAAGTTCACATCTGAAAGTATAAAAGAGCTCAAAATAGGTGAAAATTCTTTTCTTTCATTGGCTGAAAAACACTCTTTTATGCAAATGCTAATGAAATATGGAAAAGATTTTGCATTTCAACCAAGTGAAATAGGCTGTGTGGATCCAAATATTGTGACTCCTATGGTCCCACATGTGCCTTGGAACCTCAAGCCCATTCCCATTTCAAGGCCGCATTTTCCCAAACTATTGGAACTTCTAAATGAGAATATTAGAATGAAGATTTTAGAACATTCTTTAGCACCTTACTCAAATCGATGGTTTACCGTGCCCGAGAAAAATGGATCCTTATGATTCATTCAAGATCTACAACCTGTTAATTGTGTCACAATCTGAAATGTTGGTTCGGGCCCAATTGTTGATGAGTTTGCTGAAGCTTTTGCAGGTAGAGCAACTTATTCTATAGGCGACCTATATTCGAGATATGACCAATTTCAACTTTCATTAGAAATCCAAGACATTACCACAATGAAGACACCTCTTGGATTGGTCCACATGTGCACTCTACCACAAGGCGCAACAAACTCTATAGCCCATACGATGAATGCCATGCATAAAGTCTTAAGGGACTTTATTCCACAACTTTTCCATTTCTTGATGATGTGCCTATCAAGGGATGTGAAGTCAATGAAAAGAATGAGGAGCTTGACGAATATGGCTGCATGACATTTGTAGTTAACCATATTCATGATTGTGACACGATTTTGACAAGGCTAGAAGAGGTACATCTTACCCTTTCTGGAGCTAAGTCGATTTTTGGAGTAGAAAAAGTCTTAGTGGTCAACATCTATGTGGTCCCTATGGATGTAAACCTTCACCAATCAAGATAGATACCATCAACAGAATGTAAGAAAAATGCACAAATATCTCAAAGGTGAGAAAATTTCTTGGTGCATGTGTATTCTATCTCATAAGGATACCACATTTTTCTCATGATGCTAAAAAACTTTATCAATTATTAAGAAAATGCCAAAGATTCTCTTGGGGGAAAGAGCATACTCTCACTGTATGCAAACTAAGGAAGTTGTTAATTTCAGCCCCCACTCTGAAAAGGGCTGATTCTTCAAATGGTCAATCCATTATCCTTACTGTGGATACAAGTCCCATTGGGATAGGATGGGCTGTTGGCCAAGAAGACCTTGAAGGTAACAAGTATACAATTCGTTTTGGAGCAAAGGTTCTCAATGAACGTCAAAGAAGGTATGCACAAGTAAAAAGGGAATTGTGGGGAGTTGCAACATCATTAAAGTGTGATCATGATTACTTTATAGGTGCTTCCGTAGTGGTAGAAACTGATTGTCTTCCACTCTTGGGCATGATTGCCAACTGCTCTACACCTGACATTGCTATGCTAAGATGGGTTGCATATATTAAATCTCTCAACCTCGAATTAAAGCATATTGCAGGAAAAACGAATCCAGTTGCTGACATGCTATCACATGCAAGATATGACAATGAAGAAGAGCTTATGGAAGAAGATGAGCTGAAGAATCTATACTTGCTAAATTTCATTCCATGGCTATTGAAAGTACCTTTTTAATTGCTACATATACAAACCCAAAGCTAAATCTTGTAGGTGAAGCTGATCTTTTTAATGATATAGCGTTAAGTATAGTAAGAACAGGAAAATGTATTGCTATAATTCAGCATACAACAACAAGATCAAAGATTTATCTATGGAAGAAGGGTGGTCAACTAGAAGCTAGCATGCTCATTGCATTGCTCAAGTTCTAATTCATTCCCTTGAAGAAGATTATGAAGAAGATTGGCTGAAGATCGGCCAATATTTGAGCACAATGAAGAAGAAGGAGGAGACTTGGACTGATGATGAGTTCAAGCATATTAAGAGGAAAGCTTATGGCTTTTTTCTTAAAGAAGGGCATCTATGGAAGCACACAAAGAAGAAGAAAGGAGCTCCTGTCCGAGCTTTAGGTAACAAAAGATTGCAACAACAGGTAATGAAGGAATTTCATGGAAGCCTGTGGGCTAGCCATAGAGGCATATGGGGAACCTTTAGTAAAGTCAAAGAAAAATATTGGTGGCAAAACATGTATCAGGTTGGAAAAAGAATCAAGCTCTTCAAACGAAGAGAAAGTTCAACATATGAGTTAGAAGACTTGGATATAATTCAAGAGCATGAAGACATTGAGGAAGAAGAATAAGTAGAAGATGAAGACATTGACATGGCAGAAGATACTTCTTTTGACACTGCAAATCTGTAAGACTTTAGCACATGTTAGAGGATGTGCACGTTAGGAGGAGGGGGTGGATGTCGTGCCGCTATGCGCACACCATGTAAAAAATTCTAGAGTGTGGATTATTGATTTAGAGAGCAAATGCCATTTTAGACATTAGTGTTATTATCTATGGTTCAAAAATATTAGATTTTTGGACAAGTTTTAGCCCATTTTTGATATTTTAGATATTATCTCTTGTAAAAATTCATAAAATTATAGACAACTTCTAGATTAGGATGATATGTAAAAGAAAGCATGTAGCTTTCAGCAAATTTGAGAGGATTTTATGTAAAAAGAGAGATTGACAAAATCACGTGACGCGTGATCGCTGTTTTCAGGCAGTGAACAGGACTCTGAAGGGGGAGATGAAGGAGTGATCTAGCAGAATTCTGGCCAAGTGTGTTGATATTTTACCCCCCTTTTGGAGCCAATAGAAGCATTAGATTGGTGATCTGAGTAGCATAGAGGAAGGTATTATTTTATACACGTTTTTGTCTATTAGACGTATATCTTCTCATAATGCTGAAAGAAACTGACAAGCTTCATCTCTATTAGTATTCTTCTTCATTTTATATTTCTTTTTGGGAGTATTCTTCTACGTCTTCAATTTCTTCAAACCCCTTCTTTTCCGTCTACTCCTCTCCCTGAATCTACCTTCACCCTGCTATCTCTTACCCCCATGGTGGATTCTCGACACCAAACACACCGATACTGTGTTAAGGGAAGTTTATGCTATCATCAGAGGTGAATTTTGAAAGATATTTGGACTGATTTGGGCCTGATATCTTCAGCCATATTCAGGGAATTAGCTATAGCATTATTCTTTTAATTTATTTCTTACTCTATAGAAGACATCTTGTCAAAATATGCAAGTATTATGTTCCCCTATGGTAGGACAATGTTTGTAGATAATTCATAGATGCTTTGAGTTGAATTAAGAGGATCTTTTTCTCTTATTTCTTGATTGTGGTAACTTATCCTTATCAGGAACTCAATTTGAAGCTCTCTTGAAGCAAGTTTCTTTGCCTTACAAGCCTTGTAATTGACTCATAAGCTTTTGTCCCTAACAGTCTACATTGAATGTAATCATGCAAAGTTGATTCATGCTATGGCATCATGTATGAATGATGGGATGTAGAGTTTTTTATGATACATGAAAACATATTGTACTTGATTTTATAATTGGTGATTGCTCTTACAGTCAAGAAAACAAGCTTGATTTGAGTTAGAACTTATGAGATAATACTCTTGTGATCTTTGCTAAGAACATGCCGTTGGAAGCTCTATTAACATCTTCAAGAACTTGGCTTGTCTCTACCATCTTCGGATTCTAAGCTCTTGAACCCCCATACATTCTTCTCTCTCAAACCCTTGTGATCGACTGTGATGTATTTCTTGAACCTTTAAACATTCACTGTAATCCACTTATCTCTTGAAGACACATCTCCATCTATCTTGTCCAGTTTTCTTGCTGAACCCCTGTGGTGACCTTCGACCCTATGCACTACGACAAAAAATGTCATTTTTGATGAGATGAGTAGTTGATATGAATTTAGTGGTGATGCATTGGATGATGGCAATGATCACAATAGTCACATGCAAAAAGAAAAGAAAGAACCATAGAGCCTTAGTGGACCAGGTACATCATTTGGTACTAGATCTATAGTTAATCCTTGGTTTGGGAGACCAAGGAGTAGTCCCACATCTTCAAGTGTATTTACTAGTATTACAGGTAAAGACAAGGGGAATAAGAAAGTGCCAGATGGCACTGATGCATTTGCTAGTCATTTGGGATTTGATGGAGACTCCCATGTTTTAGAGAGTTTGGACGATGAGCTCATTCCTTTAGTCATAGGATATTGGGTGTACAAAGAGCACATGGTAATGTTAAGGCTCCATTGAGTGATTGAGTGGTACACACATTTAGCACGGTTATATATCCTATTAAAAGATTTGGTTTTGAAGGTTAAGCAGCTCACCATTATGATTATATGGTAAAGGTGGTTGAGGATATTAAGCCCACATATTTTGAGGATGTTGTTGGTCATTCTCATTGGGATATAGCAATGGATGAGAAGATGGTTGCATTAGAGGCCAACAAGACTTGGAATCTAGTATCATTGCCTAAGGGCAAGAAAGCTATTAGTTGTAAGTAGGTCTCAAAATTAAGCATAATGCAAATGGTTCTATTAGCATGTATAAGGCTAGGTTGGTTACAAAAGGCTATGATCAAACATATGGCATAGATTATGACAAGACACTCGGTCCAATTGCTAGGATGACAAATGTTAGATATGTGATCACTTTGGTAGTTGCAATTAATGAATGTAAAGAATGCCTTCTTGCATGGTGAAATGCAAAAAGAGGAGTACATGGAGTAGCCATTAGGTTGTGAGGATTTAGAGAATCCCACATATGTGTGCAGGTCAAAGAAGGCACTCTATGGGTTGAAGCAAGCACTTAGAGCATGATCTAACAAGATCAGAGAGTATCTTGTCAACATTGGGTTGTATGCTTGTGATATTAATCACTCACTTTAAATGAAAAGAAGATGTAGGATTGGTCATCATAGTCATCTATATGGATGACTTGATTATTACAGGTGACAATAACAATAGAATTGCTAAAGTCAAGGAACTTTTAAAGAAGAAGTTTAAGATGAAAGATTTGGGTGAGTTGAGGTACTTTCTTGGTATTGAGTTGATCATATGTGATGATGGTATATGGCTCCCAAAGGTTACATGGCTTGGATATGTTATCCAAGTATGATATGATAACATCTAAGCCTCTTTCAGTGCCATTGGAGCAAAATGTAAAGTTGAGTGCTAATCTTGGGATGAGATAGAAGATCCTACTATGTTTAGGAGGATAGTAGGGAGTTTGATTTACGTGACTATCAAATGGTCAATTATATTGTTGGCCTTATATTAGTCATTTTATGAAAATGCCTAAAAAGCCTCATTTGGATGCAATGAGATGAATGGTGAGGTATGTAAAGTCCACTTTGCATTATGGACTTTTTAATGAGGTAGGTAAGGATAAACAGGTGTTTCGATACACAAATGCAGATTGGGCTGGTAGCATGTCTAATAGAAGATCTACTAGTGGATTAATGTACTCCCTTGGTAGTGCAACAATTATGTGTAGGAGAAAAAAGCAACCTACAATTGTTTTATTGAGTATAGAGATTGAGTACAAAGGTGTTGCTGTGGCAGCATGTGAGATGCTATGCCTATAGAAGTTATTGGTTGATTTGGATATGCTAATAGATGGTCTAATTGTCATTCATTGTGATAACATGAGTAGTACACAATTGGTTGGAAACCCTGTGTTCCATGCTAGGACAAAACACATTGAATTGCATTACCACTTTGTGAGAGAGAAGTTACTTGTAGATGAGATCAACTTGGTATATGTCAGCACACGCAAGATCAAATAGCTAACGTCTTCACAAAGGAATTGGGTGGAGAGAAGCTTCAAAAGTTTGAAGCATACTCGGAGTTGCAAAGATGTAGTTGAGCTTGAGGGGGAGTATTGAGATGATAAGCTCAACACATGTAGACATTGATGATGGACCACTTGGTCAGATGGGTTAGCATGTCTACATTTAGCACGAGCATACTTGGAGTTGCAAAGATATAGTTGACCTTGAGGGTGAGTATTGAGATGGCAAGCTCAACACATGTAGACATTGATGGTGGACCGCATGGTTAGATGGGTCTACATTTCTACATTTAGCTAACTCATAAATGGACATTAACTTATCATTCATTATATTTGGTTTGTTACACCTATCTATATCATGAATAGTTATAGTGCTAGTTGATTAGTAGAGTATGTTATACACTATTTGACTTAGCATGCCACTTTTGTTTATGTTCTATCTTAACTATACTTTGTGTACATTGAAAAGTGCGTGAAAAAAGAAAAATAAATCAACAAGAAAACGTTTTGGCCTCCATCTTTCTTTGTATGTTGTTGATTGAGTTTCTCCTTGTGTGTATTGTGTGTGTTCAATGTAGCAACTTGAGTAAGTCCCTCCACCACGTGATTTATGACATATAAATTGCAATGCCTTTCTTGGACGACACAACATGTTCAAGAATAATTCCATGTTTTACCCAAATTGTATGTTTTAGTGGATTGAGGGACAATTAATACTATGGATATGATTCAAAGACAAGATACAACTTGGCTAAGTGCTCTTTCCAATTGGTGTACAGACCATCTACAAAAGATTTGAGACACTTATGTAACATGTCTCTAAATGCAGTGCATATCGAGTATTGAAAGGTGATGGGGGGAATTAGTTAGCCCAAATAGTATGACAATGTAAGCAAAGACATCCCACTCAATGAAAAAAGAAGTCTTATGTATATCATCTAGCTAAACTTGAACCTAATTTCTATCCGAAGAATCCATCTAGGAAGCTATAAGCCTCTTTTCCAATCACTCACTCAATTAATCTATGTAAGGTAGTAGATAATGATCATGTTTGGTTATTGCATTAATCTCCTTGTAATTGACACATACTCTAATTTTGCACTTGTTCTTGAGTATCAAAACAATGGTAATACCTAGTTAGTATGCTCAAATTCATTAACGAATCTTTCTTTTTGTAATTTATTAAGTTCCTCTTTCACATGGTGATCATAGTGAGGATTCATACGGTAGGGCCTCTACTTTGATGGGTTTGGTGTCTCACCACAAGCGAATAGTGTGAGTAAGGACTTGAGGTGGTAGTGCTTTGGGGTCTATGTAATTTCAATGCTTAGATCCTTAACAATGAACACATGTTTAAGTGTGTTTCCTCCTCCTCCACAAGGTCAATTTTCTTTGGCATTCAATAGGTTTAGTTATGCCTTGTTGTTTGGCACCAAGCAAAAAGATGATCTAATATTTTTTATTTAACTTTTAAAGCGTTTATGGATATATTGAGGCTTACATTGAGAGCCTACATCAGAGTCATAATTATTCTGAGATTGTTAAGATGCTTCCTTATATAGTGAATTGGAAAATCCATCTCTAATTCAGAGCTGGGATAGGATGAGGCATCTTACAATCCTAGTCAAAGTGGTAGTAGCAAACTCCAAATTTGACTCAAACATTAGCCAGGGCATCAAAGTGTATGCCTTCTAAGGGACTAGTAGTGAAAATATCAAGTTTGGAATTTGGATCAAAGGTGTGGATCTTCGGCTAATCGTAGTCCATGGCTTTCAAGTACTCCAACCACTCTAATTTTGACTTGGTGTGAACAAGGCATGCATCACTAATAAATAGTGAGTCATGTATCAAAGGTTTTGGTCAACTTTGATTTTCTCAATTCCTTTTCCATTAGATTCATAATCCTCACCTAAATCCGTATAACTTTCATGCTTCATCCATTCATATTCAAACTCACTCTCCTCTTCTATCACACTGGATTCTTCAAGTTGCATCATAGAGACAAAGAAAGGTTAATGTGATAATTGAATAAGACTTGGTGTAACTTGTTCTAGTGCCATGTGCGGCATCTCAAGAGCTCTTCAAAGATGATTAATCCAAGTTCTTGAAGGCTAGTCTTCATAGCAAGAGGAGTTTACGTAGTTTGAGTCTATTTGTAGGTGCAGAAAAGCCATTTTTCTTAGACATCCTTAAAGGACCAATATTCATAATGAAGAATGGCATAGAAGGAGGGTCTTTTAGGGTATTATGAATATTAATAGGGGCTTCTTCTATGCCTTTTTGATTGAGGTGTTCAGTGGCTTCATTGTACTCTCCTTCCTCTATCAATGACATCTCTAAAATGGGAATAATGTGAAGCTAGTTCCACTCATCCTTGGGGTATGGAACATTGTTTTCAATAGCTTCTATGGTAGGCAACAGATTGTGTCACCTTGCAACAAGCTAGAAATAGTGTCCAAGTCAACTATGGTAGTTTTCTAGCTATTTGTTTCAATGGGCATAGCCTCATTTCAATTTCCAAAAAATACTAGACCATTTCCCCAATCTTGAATGAGTCGTGCATTGCACATTAGTGTCAACCAAGTAATAGGTCATAGTCAACTCCCTTCATGACCACAAATGTGATAGAGAGCTTAATACCGCCAATCTTCACTAGCCAATCCTTTAGTACACCTAGGAGGCATACTTTAGAGCCATTACTGATGGTGAGATTACAATGTATATGCTTAATTAGAGGGGTTCCCCATGTCTTAAGCATGGCTTGGTTCATGATACTAACACTAGCTCTTGTATCTATAATATCTAATCTTGTGTTGTAGCTGAGTGCTAGCACAAGCAAAATCACATCCTATTCTCAAAACCCTCCCAAAATATGGCAACTATGAGAGCACCAAGTGTTAGGGTAGGTGGGGAGCTATGCATAGGATTTTGTGCATTCTCCTTGTGATAGGCTAGGTTTTTAAAAGTTTTTGAAATATCATGATTTCCTATAAAGAGCATACCTAATCATATCGAGATGCTCATAGAGGACAATGTAGCTAAAATTCTTGGATCTACTTCCTAATACTAAATCTTCCTTAGAAAACCTTGAGCATGCAATTATGCTCCAAGTTTCATACCTAGCCTTGCCAAAGTGTTAGGACCAATTGGTGAGGAAAAGGAAATTGTGTTTTCCCCATCATGTGGATTCAAATTGTTGTTTGTTGGCTTTTTTAACCTCAATTTTAGCTTGTGCCTCTTCCACATAGTTTTGAACCTTACTAATCAGCTTGAGTTTCATTTGTGGGGTCTAGTATTCACCTACTTTGGTTGAGGTAGCCATTTTAGTGTATGGTGCATGAGAGCGGATTTTAGAGGCCATTTTTGAAGTGGAAAAGAGCTAGGGAGGGCGCAAAAGACCAATTTTTAATGCAAAATGAAACGGTTGTGGATCAATGAGCCAGAGTTTTCCTAGATGGATTTTGATGCCAATAACCCAACACAAGTCTCAGTTTGTCAATTGGAGTCTGTTTGACCCCCCATTTAATCCCCACAAGGTTTTGCACTATGAAGCAGCTATGTGATCTAGCAATCGGATTGTGCATGAAGGTGGCCAAATGATAGATTTTGACACCACGAAGCTAGCATCTAGACGGATCTCAAATCCGAGCTCGTTTGCCCCTTCGAAAGTGAAAAAACCACTTCTTTCGTAGTGTGAAACCTCAAAATTGAACTGGTTTTAATTAAAACAAGGCTTAAGCTTGTTTAGCTTGTATGATATGAAAAGTCACATTTTTTTGAAACGTGGGGGGGGGGGAGGGGGGTGTTTTCTTTCGATGCCCCAAATTTGTCATTTATTAAATCAATTTTCTAATCGCACCATCCTGGGAATCCTCTTGGCAGCAAGTTCCATCAATTCTTTGCCCTCCATTGCCATAGAAATGATTGAAAATGACACATTGAATGGAAAGATCTGGTTTTAGTATTTTTCTCTCCTATCTCCTCTCGCCTCTTGTGGTTTGTTCTCATGGATCAATGTAAAAGAGAGAGGGATGGGCTGAGATGGATGCTTTTTATCATGCAATGATGCGGGAGTGGAAAGTGATGTGAATCGAGGTTAGACAAATCATCAGTGGCCATGAAAGAGCATCAACGGGCCTCCAAGTTCAAAAAATGTGTGTCATAATGAGCAGTTTTTTGAGAAAAATGTAGATTTTACCGTTTTATGATCAATTGTAATTCGAAATGGTTAGCAATGATTGTATTTGATTGCTCATACTCTGATTGACCAGTCATGTTGAAGGAATCATAAAAAATCAGCTGTATAATAATTTTATGCTAAACACACAAAACTCAAGCCTAGGCAATTTAAGGGAAAATATGCTATTTTTGGGTTTTTGGTGTGCATTTGCCGTTCTTATGGATTGAAACGTGCTAAGAAAATCATTTTCCATAAATTCATTCAATCTAAACCATAAAAGTAGTAATTATCAGTAATTTTATATAAATAAATAGAAAAAATAAGAAAATTGAAGAAATTTAGGTTTTTTACATCATAAAAATAAGGAAAACTAAGATTTATGTTTGTGAACGTATGATAGATTTGAAACATGAGATTTAGCCTCGGTTAAGCCCTATCTCTTTCTTAGAGTGAGTTTTTATCGCTTTCAATAAAGAAAAATACACAAAAAACCATGCCTTACACCTATCAATGCATGGAAAATTTTAAACGGTAGCGAGTAGGGGGTTGGTGAGTGGTTAAGGTATGCTAAATTTTGATGTTTCATGATGCATATCATATAGAGTTTGTGGTTGTTTAAAACTTAAGGGGTGTAGTAGCACAAGAAAGATCAGTATTAGCCCTAAGCAACGAAGTACTATCGTAGTAGGAAAAAAATCATAAAAAGAATTGTCTTCACACTTTCAGATTGCCAATTTTAAATGGAAAATGTATTTGAGCAGGATTGTCATATACACACTTGCATTGATGCATCATATTGTTTCATATCCTGGATGCATAGCACCTATTTGTATGCGTGATGATCGACAATGAGAGTGTGAGGTATCCCAAGACATAGGGCTACATATTTGGTTCCTTGGGAGTTATTTGGTGAGGTTTATCTATTATCTCATGGATTATTTAATCAAAAGGAGTGGAGTTTGTTTCAAATGTGTTCTATGTTCATGGCACATCTTGGGGCCAATCCCTGAGGTGTAAGAGAGCCATAGTGGAGTCACAGTGATCAACCGAGGGATGCTCCCTTTGTGTGTGCTACATGGTGTATAATAGCAAGATGTTTATGGACTCCCTTCGAGGAGTGTGGGGAAAAATATTCGTTGGACTACAAAATCATATAAATGCAAAGTTCTTAGACGCTCCTAGTTGTGAGGCTATGTGGGGCAGTTTTAGTGAGTAGTAGAGGCCGACTAGTGCCTTAGAGCTAGTGTCAGACCCGTTTTAGGTCCCAACAGTGCACATGTAACTTGCTGAGCACTTGGAGTGAGTGTAGGAACTGAAGTTGCTCCTTCATTCTTTAGCCTTAGAGTAGTGTGCTTAGCTTTTTTTCTTTGCATTCTTCTTTCCAATGATGGAGCAAGTTGCTAGAGATAGTCCAAGGATATTTGCTTAGCCTAAGCTCTAGTGATGGCTTAATGGGAATGGGAATCATGTCTTTAGCTTTTAACATCTTAATCGTGAAAAAAGACTTAAGGGTAGAGTGGATACTATGGCTTCGTTGGTACTATCTTTCCTCTTTGGTCAATTAGGATATATGTGGGTGATTCCACATTGAATACACTTTTGGTAAACTTCATTCTTCTTTGATTGTTCTTGTTTTTTAGGGCACTAGGTAGAGATGTTACTAGGTTGGCCACAATCCAACAAGTAAGAGTCTCTTGAGGTAGCATCATGCCTAGTCCTCTACCTCCCCTAAACATCTTGATCGGTGATGGTTTGTTCCATGAGCACCACATTTCCCTCCTTGTCATAAGAGAAATAAAAATTGGTATTACTCTCCTCCTTTATAAGCTCTTTAGTATAATGAAGTGGGGCATCACCAAGTGGGCCAATTATTTATGACTAAGTTTGGAGGAGCCATGGGACATGGGATGGGTTGATGTTAGTTGTAAGAGCTACACATCTCTAATTTGAGGTAGCAGGTAAAGACATTAGTTGTGGTCTTGGACCCGCTAGGGGCTCTATAGGTGGACGCCTCACCCATAATTTTTGTAGGTCCTACTTTTACAGGAGCATTTAAATGGCAAGTGACCATTGTCATAATGTATGCACTACACATTTTGTTGGTATCATTGGGTTTGCTTGAATGATTTGATAATTTTCAAAATCTCTTGTTATTGTTTCATCATATTAGCCTAGAAGATTCTAAGTTTGGGTGTTTTTTATTAGTTTTCATCTATTAAGCTAGGATTCAAACTCTAGATCTTTTCACTCCTTATCTTGAGTTCTCTCTTGTGTAGGTCATCTATTTAGATTGCTTCATCTAGGACTCTATTGAGATTTGTGTGATCAAGCATAGAGTTGCTAGCCACTAGTGCCTCAGATATTTTCATCATAGATTCCCTTGATAACACTCTTCATAACTGCTTTGGTAGTTGGTCTTATGGCTAGCAAAATTCACTTATATAGCCCTCCCAATCAAGATACACAGTCTCCTATGCTCTCTTCATTGTGTTTTTTTATGTTCATAAGTTAGACAATTAAATTGTCCCCATATCTTGCTTTTGCAAATATCTTAATCAAGAGAGGCTTAAGGACAACAAAATAGGTTTATTCTATTGCAAGAAGGCTAGTAAACCAAGTGTGACCCTTTTTGGCTATGGAAAGCCCGAAGGCTTGAGCTTGCTTGGTATCTCCTATAAGATTATTTGCCTTACATACTTGCTCAAATTGTTCAATGAAGGTGTATGGATCATCGTAGGCTTGATACATGTTAAGTTCTTTTGCACTCTAGCTTAGTATCATGGGCAAGTGTATTTTCCATCTTGATCAGCAATGTTTGGGCCATGCAAGCTCCTAAAATGTGTAGATCTATTTGATTGAAGATTCTACATTGAACGAAGTTTGCTAGAGTGTCTGTGGATGTTCCTCACATTCTTGCATTCAATATTATGTTCTTGATCCCATCCAATTTGGATTTCATGGTTAGAAGTTCTTGATTCGTGTCCATTGTGTGTTTGAGGGTCTACTTAAAAGTGCTAATCCCACAGTCCTTATTGTTACCAACTCCTCACTTGATATTTGAGATTGCTCAAATTTTGATAGCTCTCCAAGAACTCACAAACATCTCTTGGGAGAGAGGCAATAAATGTTGCCTCATCCATAGTACTAGGTTTGTGGTGAAGGGGAGCTATAAGCTCTACCCCGAGACCTACGGACCACTTATTGCTCAAGTGTTTCGAATCGAGCGGCCATGGCTTCCTCTCACATAGCCGACGCGCAATGCCTACCTTACAGGTGTAGTGTGCTTACCTTGATGCTCGATCGAGTACCCTCCTCTTCCTTGCACACTGGTAGCTCCACGATCCTTGAGGCAAGCTCAAGCAACCTCAATCTCTCTCCCATGAGCTTCATCCTCCATAGCCACGCGCGAGACAAGAGAAGAGAAGAGAGGAGGGGAAGATGAAGAGAGAAGATGGAGAGCTTCTTCTCCAAGATCCCTCACTCTCACTCCCTCACACTCTCTCAATCCCTCTCTCAAGCACAAACAAGAAGGCAAGAAATAAGAGAAGAAGAAGAAGAAGCTTTGGCCACACATAAGAATGAGCTTCTCATTCACTTTTTAACTTTATATACAAAACCGTAAATCCCTTTTGGGCGGTCATCCCCTTTTCCCCTTTTTACATGGCCGGCCATTAGCCTAGGCCCATTTCTCATTTCCCACCATTCTAATCTATCCTATTCCCAACTAATGCATACAATTTGCACAGGAGTGAGCTTGGTGCTCTTTTACAAGGATTCGAGAGCACTTTCACACTCAATGGTGCGCTTTTTACTCTTTTACCTTCCTTGGGTGACTCTAAGAATTCCTGAGGGTCGTGCCCGTGCTTTTAATTTTTTCAGGGTCTGGTTACCGATTAAGGCACCTTTTTCTTCCTTTTGTCCTGCGCCTTTTGCTATTTCCTTTTTTCCATTTCCCGCTCCTCTGTGCTGCAGTAAACATTACCCCCCTCCTAGCCAAGTGCCAGTCCCATGGCACTGTGGTGGGAAGTAGTGGGATAGATGATGCTATTGCTAGGTGGAATTGGTGGGTAGATGACACTGATGCTTGTGAATGAGAGGTGATGGAGTTTGATGATGATGACCAGGAGAGATTCCGGCGTGCTTTAGGTTCCATGAAGATATTCTGCATCTTTCACCCTGTTGTGGCACCCCTTATGTAGCCGGTTGTCTTTTGAGTATCCGAAATGCTTGAAGCAATAAGCAATCCCTTAGGAGGATGGTATTGGAGGAATTTATTCTGGAGAAACCCCCCGAAGGCTGTTTGCCTTGAAAATCCGTGGCCGTGATTGAAGATCCTTGTCTTTGAGTAGAAGGTCTTCAGTTTTGAGTTGAAGGTCTTCAGGCTTGTGGAATCAATAAGCGATCCGTAGATCTTGAGGCATTGGGCATGGATCGTTGGACAATGAGGTTCCAAGATCTATGCCAATGGTAGTTCTATCTTGACTTGGTTCAATCAGGGTAGCCATCAGCACGCAGATGGCTAGTGCCGACACATGAAAAGAATTTTTGATCATTAAAGGCTGCCCCGTGGGCGATCCTCTTCCGCAAGTAGCCATTTCTTGAAATGTGAATCATAACTTGCAAGAAAAGTTGTGCACTCCCTAAGGGGTGTGTCTGTCTCGGCATGTAGTGTGTGGTGCTTGGGCAGTGGAACTAGGAGATGGGTCTAACCTTGGGCAAGCCCTTGGTAATGTCCCACACTTGAGGACCCAGTTCGTGTGTCGTTGGAGGTGCAGTGCAAAACTTAGGGTGACAGGTCTGAAAGTCCTGCCCTTGATGTGCCCTAAGTGTGAAGTGGGGAAGGGGCTAGGGAGAACCCTAGATGCAGTGAGTGTGGTGCACAATAACAATGAAGGGAGACTGCAAGCACATGTGAAGTGTTCTCCCTGGTAACTTGCTTAGTAGTAGATTCATCTTTCAGCTTTGCTATTTCTTGCTCTTGTCTTTCTCTCCAGTCACCTTGTCTTTGTTTCCTTGTGGCTTTTTCTCTCTTTGTTTTTTTTTTTTTTTTTGGAGAATGAGAGGGGGAGTACAATTGTCAAGGCGTATCACACCTATTTAATCACGGGGCGGCTCGCAGGCATTGAGATAAGAATGCGCGACTTTGTAGGTATTCTTTAATATCGGCCTTAGCTCTCGGAGGAGTGGTTGACAAGAAAGGGTGATTACACCTTGTGAAGCGGGTGTCACTCATATTTTCTAAGAGCTCTAGACAGAAGGAAGGAAGGAGAGTAGCCCGCATCATTAACCTAGTCATAGCTCTACTATCTATTCCTAGGTTGATATCAAAGAAGAGTGGGGGGAGATGGGCTTCCTCTGCTATGGGTTTTTGGAGTAGCAGGCATTTGATAAGTCGGAGGTAATTACAAGTGGTCAAAAATGCTGGATCTGGGTAGGAAGAGAAGTCTGCAAGGAAACGATTTATAGAAGGAAGTATATCTTCTAACCTAAATACTAAGCATTCCTTAGGGCTCCTAGCATTTACATTATATATTTTTGGGAAGTCGTAATCCCCATGCAAGTCTCTATCATAGTCCACTCCATGCCTACGGGGGTAGGGCATGTAGATAGGATCATTGCGCTCTTCGGGGAGTGAACTGCAAAAGGCGGTCCATGCATCAAAATTGGTGTCCCAAATCCTCCTCCGCCGTTTGGCTGTGCCTCGTAGCCTTGGACAATTTTGGGAACCAGATTGACCTTATCTTCCCAGTAATCTTGTGGTTCTTGTCGCCACCTAGTCATTATCAGGCTCCTCTCTTCAATCCACCTGTTTGCAAGTTCATTAGCTAGATCCTTGATCTTGGCTAAGACTTCTAGAGGCAGGGCCCGGTCCAGAGAGCGTGGAAAAGCAAATGAAAGCTCAAACGGCCTTTTCTGGAACTCTCACTGACGCCAGATGACCAACTCCTAGGGCCAGTCTACAGGATGTGCATCACCTCTCAGTGGCATGGGCTCCTCAGGAAGTTGTCTTGGAATTGTGCATGCTCGGCGTTGGGCCTCCTCAGCTAATTCTTGTCTCCTCCTCCTTGCTGCAATTATACGCTCAGGCAGATGGGCATCTGTAGGTTCTTCCTGTGGGAGATCGGGTTGAGGCAGACTCAGCATTCTTTGTTGCTCTTCTTCATCACTTGCTCGAAATCTAGACCCTCTTCGACATGTCGCTCAACCACAGATGGGATGACTGGCGGTGGTGGTGGTGGCTGTTCATGCTCCTCAAAACCTAGCTCCTTGAGCTCAGCAGTGGAAAGGCCCGTACATGATAAGTAGTGGAATTGTTGCTCCTTAGTGATCCCTGTACTCGTTGGGAGCTCCCGCTCTTGAAGGCCATATCTTAGAGCTCGGGTGGTCAACTCCAACTTTCTTTTCACCTTTTCCACTGGATCATCACCCTCAGCTTGTATGACATAGAGTACCATGTTGAGGAAGGCCTGCCCCCTATGTTTTAGTAGTTATTTTGGCAGCTTCAGCCCTGGCTTCTGCAAGCACCCTTTCGCATTCTGCCCACTGCCAAGCGTTCGGTCAAGTTTCTCACCTTGTCAAAATTATTCCTCCCAATTCATAGCTCTTTCCTCCATCCTTTTTCACTCTTCCTCCAGTTGGCTCGCCAGGGTGGTCACTACTTGTTGCTGCTTATTTGTTAAAAACCACAAATGGTTCCTTTCTCTTAACTTCTGAACCAGCTGCTCTTCAGCAATCCCTTTGGCTTGATCTACAATGCTGAGCCTTTGGTGCACCTCGGCCAGTACTTCTGATTTTTCCTGCACCAGCTGCTCTTGGCTTTGGATCTCAGCAAGGAATAGCTTTTTTTGATTGAAAGCCATGGCCATGAGGGCCTCTACATCTTCCTGCGAGGTCTCCAACGCATCTTGTAATCTTTGTGCTTCATCTCGTAGGTGTTTTGCTTCTGCTGTGCTGAGACTCCTGCCCTTCACTCTTCAGAAACTCGTTCACTTATTAATCTGTTTTGTTCTTCTAGCTCCTGCCACAAACGGAGCTCCATGGTATGTTCTTGTGGTGCACTGGCTTCGCCTTCCTGAACCTCTTGTCTTAGTGAGATCAGAGTTTTGATGCTGAGAAGTGCTTACAAATAGCTAAAAATTACGAATATCAAGGGAAAAATATTCAACGTCGAAGGCGGCGGCTCGAGCTGGGACGATTTTAAGCGTCAAAGTGCTTTAAAGGCGCCCGAGCGACACTTGTTGATTTTTGATAATTTTTCAGACTGTCGTGTGGGTTGTCAGGAGTTGCCAGCCAATACAAGATGTCAAGCCGGACGGCCAGGATTTTTCAAAGCTCGATTCAGAGTCCGGATGGGGAAATGGCCAAGGAAATGGTCAAGATGCGAAGAGGTGGACAAAACTTTGGTCAAATGGGCAAGTGACCTTTGGGAGCCCAACATTTTAATGTAGCATGAAAATTTCATGCAAGAGGAAGAAGCAAAACGTGGAGAGAGGAGGTGCCAGGATGCGCCGAAAAATGCGCCTCCTCCTCTCTCATCATGGCATGCAGGTTATAAACAAACCCCCCCTCCCCCCCGAATGATCATTGGCAGTGATTCCCCTCTGTATGCTGACTCTATCGCTGTGCTTCGCCCGTCAAATGGTGGCCTCAATGGAGATCTCTGATTTCAGTCTTTCTCTCTCCTCCCTCTCTCTCTCCCTTAAGGGGTTGTTCTTGTGTGGAAGAAGACAATGAAGAATGATGGAGGAAAGCTTGTCTGGATGAGACCGGATTGCTTCCGGGTGGATGAAGACATGAAAAGTGCTGTTTTTGAAGATGTTGGACATTGAATGAGGTTTGACACGCAATCCCATAGCACAACCGAGATCTCGAGATACAAAGCCTAAGCGGTAATTCAATTTTTATGAAGAAAAAATGAGTTTTTATGCTATTTGGGTGATGAAATATTGTTCCCATGGGCTGATTATGCATTATGTTGTTGTTTGCTATGAGTTTGATCAGTTTATGCTCACAAAATCAGAAAATCATAAGTGTTATGACTGAAATTAATGGTATAAAACCCGTAAAACACGCGTTTAAGAGGCAAAATGGGGGTTTTTTGCAAAATAAAGGGGAAACATGAGATATAACATCAATAAAACCTGAAATTTTGCTATCAAGAAACCTAAGGGCCACAGCCCATAATCAATCTTAATTTCTAGTCATTTTTGTTGAAGAAAATAGAGGAAAAATACCAAAAAATGGTGGAAAATGGGTTTTAAATGGGAGAAAATTAGGAAATGATAAAAGGAAAATTCCAGAAAATCATATAAGTGTTTGTGCAATGTATAATGAAGGTAGAGCATGAGGTTAGCCTCGATTGTCCCTCATTTCTTTGTTTTTGTCCGTATTTATTGCTTTCTCTACAAAGAAATACACATAAAACGACTCGTACACCTATCAACGATTGCAAAACATTAAACAGTAGGGTGAGAGGGGAGTTTGAGCGTCAAAGTACAATCCTAAATCTGATTTATGTGTTGCATCATGGCTATAGAACATTGTTTTAAAATAAAGGAAAAGGCAGCATGAGCGTAAGGCTCGGTGTCTCTCCTCGTTTCAATACATAAACGTTAGCATGGAAATCATGAAAAGATTGGTTGCGCACGATACACAATGCTAATTTTCTGTTGTTTGTGCACTAAACCATTCACATTATGCACTATGCTTGGTTCATGATATCGAAGGAAAATCTCCTGGACTGCATAGCAATTGTTTTCTTAGGACTTTGACCCACGATTGAGAGTGTGAGATTATCCCTTGCCGTAGGGTAGAGGGTCGGGTTCCTAAGGGACTGTGAAGTGAGGAAGCACGGTATACCTCCTAGAAATATGAGAAATATAAAAGAGAGGAGTTGGTACTCGTATGTGTTATATATCTAGCAGCGCATCAAAGGGCCAATCCCTGCGATGTAGGAGAGCTGCAGTGGGGCTCCGACTATTAGTCGATGGAGTGCCTCCTATGTATGTGTGATCGTGGCATTGCCAATGTATAAGGGTTCTCCCTCTGAGGAGTTTAAGGGAAATGTTGGACTATAAACTATAAACGTAGGAATTAAGGTTTAGGGCAGTTTGTCCTTCAGCCTTATATTGACGCTCCTGGTCTGCGAGGCCGTGAGAGTGTTTGTGTGTCATGAGCATGAGGTCTGGCTAGTGCTATAGCCAGTGCCGGCCCATTTCAGGTCCCATCATTGGTGCGTCTGCCGAGAGCCACTTATAAGCGGTGGTTTTCAGATCTACGGTTTCTAGGGACCAAAAGGAAGTTGGTTTATGTCCTCTGACAAGGACCGTCAAGCCGAAATCCAGTAAGTAGAACGTGCTAAGAGGGATAGATGGCGGTTAGAGATTGTAAGCCGTTATTCTCCTCAAAGGAGTAGCCCAGTATGTATACGAAGCAGTGGTCTTAGTCATTTAACTACTCCACCTATTCCATTAGGTGCAGGAGGAAGTGTAAGATCTTCTTCTCCTCCACCAAGTCTACCCACTTCAAGTGGGGATGTGAATCCGTCACTTCAAGCTCCTATTGCTAATCTGATTGTCACCATGGCATAGCCTATTGCGATTCCTGTAGGGATGCTGGATTTACCAGCCTTAGGAGTTTCCTTGCCCATTTTTAATGGGTTAGCAGAAGAGGATGCAGAATTTCACATTTGTGAATTTCAGAGATTGATGTTCAATTATCGCATCCAAGACGAGGGACATCTCATGATGTTCTTCAATATGACATTAAAAGGAAGGGCTGCGGTATGGTATCACAGCATAGATGCTGGAACCATAACCACCATTGATCAATTCTATGTAGCTTTTCAAGCGTAATATGCCCTTGAAAGAGGTGGCCAATATTGGTTGCGGGTCTTGAATGTAACGCACCAAGATCCTCACGAGAACATGAAAGCATATGCCAAGAAGTTGAAGGAAGTATTCCGTAAGTTGCAAACTTACATTCCTATTCCACTAGCTGCCCAATCGCAATACTTCTTGCATGGGTTGGACTTTAATATCCAAGTACAATTGAGCAGTGTGGCCTTGGCAGACATAGACACCGCTATTACATGGGCAGAGGGAGTAGAAGCACGATTACAAATGGCCTACTCCTCTTGAATGAATGTTAATGGGGGTTTAGTACCTAGCGGCAATCCATCATTGACGAATGGAAGTCAAGGGATGCCTATGACTAACCCTATTGGGAGAGGGAGTATGGTTTCGAATGTACCTTTACTACTGGCTCCTCCTAGTGTGACTATGCCTATGGCAAGTCAGTTGGCTCCATCAAATGTTGGAGGCCAAGTTTTGAGTTCTAATGTTGTTCCTATGGGTCAACAGTCAATGCCAAATCAGATCGTTAGGCCAATGGAACGACGGGTCGATGATCGAGGCTATGAGTCGAGTGCATCTAATGTCCTTGGCGAAGTTAAGGACATGATGAAGCATTATACCGATATGATTTTTGAACAATATCGAAAAATAGCCGTCGATGTTAATTTCTTGAAGAAGCAACAAAATTTGATAGGGAGTCGACGCCCTGAAGAGGGTGGACCCTCTAGATTCAGTTGTAAATGGTGTGGTGGACAGCACTTCCCCAGAAACTGTCCAAATGTGAAATATGACATTTGTGGGAAGTCGGGCCATCTAGCTGCTACCTGTTGGAGTAAGATTAGTTCTCTCCAACAAGGGAGTATACAACCGGGCCCAGTGAATCATAGAGCGCAAGGAAATCACTTGCAGCACAATGATGCATCAAGACAAATATTGCAGAGGGGAAAACCAACTATAGAAGAGTTGCCACAAGGCAACGGAGTCAGCCTTATTGAGGCTGTGCGAGTCAATGATGCTGAAACCTCTAACTTGAGAGCCGTGACAAGAGGCCAAAAGGCTAAAGAGGTTGACAAAGATAATGCAAAACCGGTCGAGGTAAACCCTAAACAAGGGGATAAGGGGACGCAAGTCTAGAATCCTAGCATGGAAGGGGGACCGCTAAGACCGGTTGACAAGAAAGTTGACCCTAAAAAGGATGAGGAAGTGCCAAGAAAGAAGGCAAGAGCTAAGAAAGAAGCACCAAAACCGGTCCAAAGACCAAAAGAGAGGATGGTTTGGCGAGAAAAGAGAACTTTGGCTACTTATCATGACTTTGATTTAGCAAGTTCTCTTTGCGAAGTTAAACCAGATGTGAACCTCTTGCAATTGATCAAATTATCTCCACGAGTACACAAGGAATTTAAGAAGATCCTGCATATTGGGTATATTGTGGAACCTTTGGGCATAGCACGAGTAGGGGAAGATTGGTTTAACCATGCTGAAAAGAACTGCCTTAGGGTTCCAGCTTATGTGGATGGAATATTAGTGGAACATGCCATTGTAGACATTGGATCCTCCGTCAACATCATGAGTTCAGAGTTGATGGAGAGGCTGGGTCTAGGCATCCAGAAAGACAGCTCCACCCTTCTGAGAATGGCTGATGATAGTCTAAGACAACCAGAAGGTTGCGTTACTAAGGTCCATGTTACAGTTGCAAGTGTAGAATGTTTCTTGGACTTTAGGGTGATCAGATTTGCAGGACGTCCTAGCTATCGGGTCTTGCTAGGTAGGCCTTGGATCTTACGAACAGACTCTCAAGTCGATATACCCGCCGGTCGAGTAGTGCTAGGTCGAGGTGCTAATCGAGTAATAGTCGATGCTTATCCTGAGTCTCCTCAAAGTGAGAGATCTCCTTTATCTTCTATTGAATTAGAGACAGCAGACGATCCATCTGGTAGTGAGACATCATTCAGCGATGAATCTAAAGAGGGGTCCACTACAGAGGATATCTATCAGATAACTCTAAATGAGCTGATAGAGCCTCAAGATAGGATAAGAGACGTGGATGTGATTGAGTTAGACGTTGGCACGCCGAATGATTCGCGGCCAATTAAATTAGGTTCCATGCTCAGTTCAGCAGAAAGGGAGGACTATGTGTCCTTGATTCAAGAATTCCGCAATATCTTTGCTTGGAGTTATGATGAGCTGAGAGGTATTCCTCCCAGTCTAGCTGTTCATACTATTCCTGTAAAAGAAGGTAGTCATCCTGTATGTCAGAAGGTAAGGCGTATGCCTTTTGAATTGAGCGACGGGCTGTTTGAGGAGTTGCAGAAGTTAAGGAAAGCTGGGTTAATCTTCCCTGTACAACACACAGAATGGTGTTTACCATTTGTTATCAGGAAGAAGAAAAATAACCAGATTCGACTATGTGTAGATTTTAGGGAGCTGAATAAGCAGACGGTTAAGGATTACTACCCGTTGTCGTTTATTGACCAGATTTTGGATCAATTAGCAGGTAGGGAAATATATTCATTCATGGATTGCTTGGCTGGATATAACCAGATGGCAATTGTAGAGGAGGACAAGCTGAAAAAGACTTTTATTACTGTCTTTGGTACTTTTGCATACCATGTGATGGCCTTTCGTTTATGCAATGCACCTGGATCGTGGCAACGAACAGCGGATAAGACCTTTGGTGAAATCTCCCCAGATGAGTTGAAAGTATTTATTGATGACCTGGGGGTAGCCACTGTAAGGGAAAGGATGTTGGTTATCTTAAGAAAGTGCTTTGAGCATTGCAGACAATTTTGTATCGCTCTTAACCCACGGAAGTGTGTCTTTGGAGTACCTTATGGGTTATTGCTAGGCCATGTGGTTAGTTCAGTAGGGATAGCAACTGATCCTGAAAAGATCAAGATCATAGTTGTTATGAGTCCACCATGCACTCTGAAAGAGGTTCATAGCTTTCTGTCATTGATAGGGTACTATCAAAGGTTTATAAATGCCTTGGCAGAAAGAACGTTGCCATTAACGAACTTATTATCCTTTAGCTGTTCATTTGAGTGGAGCGACCCTTGTAACGTAGCTTTCGAGGATATGAAGCAAGAGCTAGTAAAAGCACCTATTTTAAAAGCACCTAAAAGAGGCGAGGTGTTCTACACATTTTCAGCAGCCCCATGCATAGTATTAGCTGCTGTTTAGCCCAAATTTGGGAGGACAAGTGGTATCATCCGATAGCTTTTGCTAGTCGAAAATTGGGCGTTTCAGAGATTAACTATACCTACATGGAGAAGTTAAGTCTTCCGATGCTCTTTGGGACTAAGAAATTCAAGCACTACATCCTCTATGAAAAGGTAGTATTCTATACGAAGGTGGAAGGACTTAGATTGCTTATGAACAAGCTGCAGCCGCCTGATCGTTTGGCAAAGTGGTTAATCACTTTGCAGGAGTTCGACTATGAGATTAAGAGTAAGCCACCGAGGTTGCAGGGTATTGTGGAATGCCTTGTGGATTTCGGGGAGCTGAAAGAGACTTTGGCTGAAGGAAGTGATATTGAGGAAGTGTTTAAAATAGATACAGCTTCCATTCCATCTTGGTATGTTGCTATTACGCATTATTTATCAACAGGAGAGACTGGAGCTGGTTTGTCAAAGTCTGAAAAGAGGAAAATCAAACAACAGGCATTGAAGTTTTCCTTGATCGCAGGGACACTATATCGGCAGGGTATTGATGATATCTACCGCCGATGTGTGATGCCTGACGAGGTTCCTTTTATCTTAGAAGAGTGCCATGACTCTGCATGTGGAGGGCACTTCGCGGGATGGTTGACGACGCAGAAAGCTTTAAGAGCTGGATATTGGTGGCCGTCCATCTTCCAAGATTCTTTTGAGTATGTAAAGAGATGTGATACCTGTCAAAGGCATGACAGTAGAGAGAATAGGAAACGCCCACTTACACCTATCATGGCTATCCTTCCATTTGAGAAGTGGGGCATTGATTTTGTGGGTCCTATTACTCCAGTGTCTACTATCCAGAAGAGGTATATTATAGTAGCAACTGATTATTTTGCAAAATGGTCAGAAGTTCGGGTGACGAGGTAGGACAATGCAAAAGAGACTGCAAGTTTCCTTTTAGAGCAGATTATCTGCCGTTTCGGTCCACCAAAAGAATTAGTGTCGGACCGTGGAATCCATTTTTTGAACAAAGTGATCAAAAGCCTGACAGAAGCTTGGCAAATCAAGCATAATAAAACGACTCCTTATAATCCGCAAGCAAATGGGCAGGTGGAAAGTACTAATAAACAGCTTGTGGGTATCTTGTCTAAGATAGTCTCTGAGAAGAAACAAGACTGGGACAGGAAGTTGTATGTGGCAGTATGGGCGTACAATACAACGTTCAAGCGAGCTACCGGCCATACTCCATTTAAATTGGTTCATGGGGAAGAGTGTGTGTTACCCCTCAAGATTGAATTGCCAACCATACGGTTTGCAATTAGCCATTCTTTGGGAGATAAGGATTCCCTTTTTGAATGTTTCACGACCATAGCCCACCTGAATGAGCTGAAATTGCAGAGCTTATTACACCAAGAGGTAGCTAAACTTCAGACGAAGCAGTTGCATGACCTTAGAGCGAAGAAGTATACCTTTAAAAAAGGGCAATTAGTCCTCTATTATGATGCGCATAGGGAGTTCTTTCCAGGGAAGCTGGAACCTAAATGGGATGGCCCCTACAAGATTGTGAGGCTCGGGAAAAATAGGTCTACAGCCCTATTAGCTGATCTACAAGGAGTAGAGTTTAAAAATAAGGTTAATCTTAATAAGATAAAACCTTATTATTTCTAAGTATGCTAAATACAAAGAAAATGCATTGCAGGTCCATGTTGGGGATGATCTGAGACCTGCAAAAGAGCTTAAAAGCTGGTTGATGGGGCGGTTAATTCCTTATTTGGAGCACCCATATCTGGAGCAAAGATATCAACAGGGGAAACTCATCTGGTGGAGCAAAGGTTACAAAGTGATTGAGCAAGAAGACGGAACCTTTGTGTGGGAGATTAAAGTCTTCTGCCATCACTATTTACGACTGTTGACAAGTATCCCTATTGAGTTCAATGAAGAAGGTGGGATGGAGCCGTCAGTTCATCCTCTCAACATGCTAAACTTTGATTACCATAATTACGAATAGAGGAGTTCACGATGGCAAGCTATGTAAACCCATTGTGGGCGTATACATTATATTTTGACGGAGCGTCCAGGGGCCCTAATAAAAAAGGGAGTGTTGGAGTAGTAATCCGAGATCCCCGACGTAGAGTTACGATGAAGTTAGCTACTTATCTCGGGGTAGGATTCACTAACAATATGGCGGAGTATAAAGCCTTGATTATGGGACTGCATATTGCCAAACAAGGTGGTATTCGTCGGTTGTTAGTAAAAGGGGATTCCCAGTTGATCCTAAATCAGCTAGATGGGACGTACACAGTGCGGAATCCCATTCTTTGTATGTATCATCGGACTGCTATGACCCTACTTGAGGAGTTTGAGAGAGTGTCTTTTCAGCTGATTCCACGTTACTGGAATCAGTTTGCGGATTCTTTGGCAAATCTTGCTTATGAGGAAGACCTCTTCTTCAACTGTGGTCCTAGTTTGGATATTGTTATCAATTATGAAACAGGACCCGGTCGCTTGTGGGGAATGTTATCAGAGCATGCAATATATGGCCGACGATGGTTGATATGGGTGATGCAAAGAGTAGCCGAGACCAATCTACCGTTATTATCTGGGACCCATAGGTTAATTAGACAACGTATTATGCGTACGCCTCTTGCTATATATGCAGGAGGGATGGGTCATAACCTTATGCATTTAGTTTATGGCTACGAACCTGTTTTTCCTCCTTAGAAAGGAGCCTATTATTGTATATCTGGATTCTTTCAGGGAAGGATGTGTAGGTGTTATTCTGTTTGATCTCGTTAGGCCAAGAGGGCCCGTTTTGCGAGGTTTTGAATGTTTTATTTCATTAGGCCAAGAGTGCCGATTATGTTTGGTAGTGAAGTGCTATATTTCATTAGGCCAAGAGGACCAATTGTCTATTTAGTGCAGGTACGGTTAATGGTTTCTTGTTTTAGTCTTGTGCTAGACAGGTTTGAAGAAGAGCTTGAAAGGAGCCATTTGTTGTGCGGAAGCTTCTCGTGGCCCTATCTAGGTGATACCTTTCCTTTATGAGTACCGTGTTTTTATGTTATATGTGTCTGTGTACTTGTTAAGGGGGTTTTTTCGTTTCTTGTTGGGGACCGGCGTCCAAGACATGAAGTCCCAGGTTTAGGTTCAGTATGTTTGAGGGAGGTCTGAGTAGTCGTTGCCTCCTGTAAAGACATTGCCAGGCATCGAAAGACCTGTTTTAGAAGGGAGTTCTAGTGACCCTGTTCTGCTAGCCTGCTAGGCAGTCGTTCTAGGAGTTCTTGTTAGTTGTGAGGCAGTTAGAGAAGCCTGCCGGAAGAAGAAAATAATGATGATAAAAAGAAACTCTGAATATCTTAAAGACAAAAAAAAATACAAAGGTGTGTAAAAAGGGGTTCTAACCCCTATAAAAATCGAAAAGGAAAGAAAGAAAAATTTCTGAGTAGTTGATCATCGCCTAGTGATAGCCTGGTAGGTTCCTGGGAATGCGTCAGACCTGGGGTCGATGCCTTGTCTTCCTAGGGGTGGCATCATGCTGGAAAAAGAAGAAATTAAGGAAGGTTGGAGTGAAAATAAAAGTGAGCGTCAGAAAAGGATTAAGTGTCGCCGTGCGAGGGCTTGGCAGGTTCTTGGGTACCAAGACAAGACCTGAGGCCGATGCCCTGTTCTCCTTGGGTCACTACGCTCAGCTCCCTCCTTTTTACATGCCCGAGTATGGAATCATAAAAACCCTGGAAGAAGAAATGTGCTAAAAGAAAATACTTCTTGATCAGGCTATAGGAGTCCTCGCCTAATAGGAGCTCCTAGTTGTGTTGTCCTTAGTTAGGTAGGTAGTTCAGACCACCACTTAGGGCAACCTCTTTGACAGTTCTTTTTAGTTTGGCCATGTTGGAGCAGTTGGTCAGTGACTAGCTTCGGACCTTTTATCAGATTATGCTAGGCCTACTCCTTGTGGATGTCATGCCTTGGTTCTGTCAGGGGGTAGAGTGAGTACTGTGCTGTGTTTAATATGTATCTATTTTGTATCAGCTTGATGCTTCCTTTGGTTATTTTGTGCAGATCTATTGTGGGATTCGACGGGCTAAGTCGCCCTATCCCGTGGTCGCCAATGAGAGCGGAGTTTCGATGCCGAGAAGTGCTTAAAAATAGCTAAAAATTACGAATATCAAGGGAAAAATATTCAACGTCGAAGGCGGCGGCTCGAGTTGGGACGATTTTAAGCGTCAAAGTGCTTTAAAGGCGCCCGAGCGACACTTGTTGATTTTTGATAATTTTTCAGACTGCCGTGTGGGTTTTCAGGAGTTTTCAGCCAATACAAGATGTCAAGCCGGATGCCCAGGATTTTTCAGAGCTTGATTCAGAGTCCGGATGGGGAAATGGCCAAGGAAATGGTCAAGATGCGAAGAGGTGGACAAAACTTTGGTCAAATGGGCAAGTGACCTTTGGAAGCCCAACATTTTAATGTAGCATGAAACTTTCATGCAAGAGGAAGAAGCAAAACGTGGAGAGAGGAAGTGCCAGGATACGCCCAAAAATGCGCCTCCTCCTCTCTCATCATGGCATGCAGGTTATAAACAAACCCCCCCTCCCCCCCGAATGATCATTGGCAGTGATTCCCCTCTGTATGCTGACTCTATCGCCGTGCTTCGCCCATCAAATGGTGGCCTCAATGGAGATCTCTGATTTCAGTCTTTCTCTCTCCTCCCTCTCTCTCCCTTGAGGGGTTGTTCTTGTGTGGAAGAAGACAATGAAGAATTATGGAGAAAAGCTTGTTTGGATGAGACCGGATTGCTTCCGGGTGGATGAAGACATGAAGAGTGCGGTTTTTGAAGATGCTAGGCATTGAATGAGGGCTGAAACGCAGTCCCATAGCAAAACCGAGATCCCGAGACACAAAGCCTAAGCGGTAATTCAATTTTTATGAAGAAAAAATGAGTTTTTATGCTATTTGGGTGATGAAATATTGTTCCCATGGGCTGATTATGCATTATGTTGTTGTTTGCTATGAGTTTGATCAGTTTATGCTCACAAAATCAGAAAATCATAAGTGTTATGACTGAAATTAATGGTATAAAACCCGTAAAACAAGCGTTTAAGAGGCAAAATGGGGGTTTTTTGCAAAATAAAGGGGAAACATGAGATATAACATCAATAAAACCTGAAATTTTGATGTCAAGAAACCTAAGGGCCACAGCCCATAATCAATCTTAATTTCTAGTCATTTTTGTTGAAGAAAATAGAGGAAAAATACCAAAAATGGTGGAAAATGGGTTTTAAATGAGAGAAAATTAGGAAACGATAAAAGGAAAATTCCAGAAAATCACATAAGTGTTTGTGCAATGTATAATGAAGGTAGAGTACGAGGTTAGCCTCGGTCCCTTCCATTTCTATGTTTTTGTCCGTATTTATTGCTTTCTCTACAAAGAAATACACATAAAACGACTCGTACACCTATCAACGATTGCAAAACATTAAACAGTAGGGTGAGAGGGGAGTTTGAGCGTCAAAGTACAATCCTAAATCTGATTTATGTGTTGCATCATGGCTATAGAACATTGTTTTAAAATAAAGGAAAAGGCAGCATGAGCGTAAGGCTCGGTGTCTCTCCTCGTTTCAATACATAAACGTTAGCATGGAAATCATGAAAAGATTGGTTGCGCACGATACACAATGCTAATTTTCTGTTGTTTGTGCACTAAACCATTCACATTATGCACTATGCTTGGTTCATGACATCGAAGGAAAATCTCCTGGACTGCATAGCAATTGTTTTCTTAGGACTTTGACCCACGATTGAGAGTGTGAGATTATCCCTTGCCGTAGGGTAGAGGGTCGGGTTCCTAAGGGACTGTGAAGTGAGGAAGCACGGTATACCTCCTAGAAATATGAGAAATATAAAAGAGAGGAGTTGGTACTCGTATGTGTTATATATCTAGCAGCGCATCAAAGTGCCAATCCCTACGATGTAGGAGAGCTGCAGTGGGGCTCCGACTATTAGTCGATGGAGTGCCTCCTATGTATGTGTGATCATGGCATTGCCAATGTATAAGGGTTCTCTCTCTGATGAGTTTAAGGGAAATGTTGGACTATAAACTATAAACAAAGGAATTAAGCTTTAGGGTGGTTTTTCCTTCAGCCTTATATTGACGCTCCTGGTCCGCAAGGCCGTGAGAGTGTTTGTGTGTCATGAGCATGAGGTCCGGCTAGTGCTATAGCCAGTGTCGGCCCATTTTAGGTCCCATCACTTAGCACTTCCACTTGAGCGACCTTTTGCTGTAGATCATTGTATTGCTGCACTAGTAGCTTTAGACTCATTTGCTCTGCCACCAGGTTCTGCTCTTCGTCTTCCAGTCTTTGTCTAAGGCGGCTTTCGTTGTCCTGGGCTTCCTTTGCTTTTGCTACTAGCTGGTCCTGCAGGGCCTTCATTTCTCTTCGTCGGTCGGCTCCCTGCCTTGAGACTTCTAGCCTAAGAGTAGCTGACGTTTCTTTTTCTTTTTCCAGCTCCATCAAGGCCACTTTCTTCTCTTCCTTCGCCTTGTCTAGTTGTGCCAGTAGCTCAGCCACATATGCGTCATAGTCAGTGTTGGCAGGCATGGGAGTATAGGGTGTGGTGGTTGATGCCTCCAGCCTTTGTCTTTTAGGGTCTTGTCGTGACTTTGCATCTGCGGCGGCAGTGGGCCTTTTCAATCCGGTTCCTGGCACGATCTCGGCCACTTTGCTCACTAGCATTTGCATCATGTTCATTAGTTGTGCCGTGTTGAGGAGAGATGTGGGTAGTAGTCGTGGTTTCAGTCGTTGGAGGCACAAAAGAGGAAGGAAGTGGATGTAGTAGGGACTTGCCCTTGCCTACAGCCACTGGAGCTGCTTCCACACTTGAACTAGCTTTGGCTTTATGACGGGGGCTCACAAGTTCGAGCTCTCCACCCCTGTGGGTCTCTTCCACAGATCTTCGTGTAGCCTCTGCCAACTCGGCCAGCTCCTTCAGTCTCTGCCCTTCAGCTTCTTCTTCCACCCTTCTCTTCCTATCCTCTTCTACCTTCTTTGATTCTTCTCTTATCTTTGCAAGCTCTTCCCCCTCTTTCCTCCTTCTTTCTTCCTTAGCCCTCCTAGACTCTCTTTGAGCCCTCTTGATTTCAGCTTGTTCTTCTTTGCTTAATTTCTCTTTCCTTTTCTTCTGTCTCCTGTCCCCTTTCTTTTGTCTTGTTGGTTTGCTTGCTTGTGTAGGCGGCACCTCCCGTTCTCCCTTATCACTTATCATTCTTTCACTTGATTCTTCTCCTTCGTGGTGAGGTGGGATTTGATGCGGTGGGCTTTGATGTGCAGCTTGCTCTTCCATGACTCCAATATCCTTTATTGCTTCATCTATGATGGCTGTCAAAACACCATCATATCTAATTGTGGCCGCCTTTGAGGCAGGTTTCTTCCTTGTGGAGCGTGCTGTTGAGGCAGGGGATTCTCCTCCTGCTGCTGGTGCTTCCACTGGAGTGAGAAGGGTGGCTGAGCTTTGAATGGTTTTCTGCACGAACCCATTCCAGTCTACCTCCTCAGGGACTCCTGCTGCGATGCTTTCTAACAACGGGACCCCGATCATGTTCATCAATGCGTTGTACCTTTGGCCCGAGAAGAGTGTGTGGATCATCTTTGCTTGCACCCTCACTGCTGGATCTGGGATGTCAGCCAAGCTGATTCCATCCACTGTGTGCACCTCTTCTTTCTTTACCCCTAGCATGGCGTAAACATCCCTTCTCGACCGCCTCTCTTTCTTGGGTACGAGCCCCAAGGCCTTTTCTTGCCCTTGTCAAAGTTCCTCAGAAATTCGGCACACATGTCGTAATCCATGGCCTGCCCCACCTTTTCCACATACTTGTGGAGGTGGCATCTGTCCACCAATTCTTTGACTGCAGGTTCCTCCAAGATGGTCTCATCGAGGTTCAGCGTGTGCTTGAAGGTGAATTGACTGAATCCTCGTGTCTCGACGCTGATGCCGAACTTGGTCATCTCTTCTTCAGAAAATGGGAGTTTGCCCCCTTTGTCTTGTCATGCCATGGTGCTTACTTGTCAACACACCATGCCAACATTAATGCTTTAAAATCAGCTTATTTCTAACAAAATGCAATTTTGAGAGAAAAATGTATGTGTCAAAAATTGGTATACTTGCTTAGAGGCTTGAATTTTAGAGACCAGCTCACAGCAGCAATTGCTATTGTTTTCCCTTTGCAGTATCTTTTACTGAAACTCAATTAATCATAACATTCTGCTAGATAGCATGACTCTCATTTCGTTGACTCTCATTTTGCTCTGCTCTTGCTCATGTTGCTCCCTCCCCCCCCCCCCATCTTGGATCTTTCAAGGAATCCTTCCTAGGATTAGCACAGGAAGTACGAGGCAGATGGTTGAATAGAAGCTTGGATTGTATTCGAGTTGGGCATGACAATCAAGAGCAGATGGTTGAATAGAGACTTGGGAGATGTAGGTCAAGACATCGTGAAAGAGATCTCTAGTATTAAGGCGGCTTGCAACATGTAATTCCTCTTCCGTAAGGAATTGGTCAATGTAAGGGTGAGCGAGCACATGGTCGTCTAAATGCTGGTTGCGGGTGATGGCCAAAACCCTAAATGAGATAGGTGCCACATAAGTAGGGTTATATTCAATGGTTTTAAATGCCCTACGTTGCTCAGCATTGGTCATTATCCGGCAACCTTTTTTCTCCCATTGGATTCTCAGAGCAAACCACTGCTGCAAGAACGTGGAAGGCGAGCTTGCCATCTGCGTGACCTCTTGCAACTCGTGCTTAGGAAACAGAATGAGGAGGCTTACGATATGAAGTGATTAGTCTTCTGAGGGTAGCTTGCTCCTTTGAGATTTCGTCATTTGCTATCAGTTCAACATCAATTTTGGGAAATTTAGTGGTCATAAGTTCGTATTCTTCCCAAGTGCATGGTAATGCATGAACATCCGAAGCAAGTGTTTTGTCAAGAAGACCTAGGTCTAGCCTCTCATAGCTTCTAGTGAATGTAGTGAAAGTTTTGTCCAACATCTTGATGCAGGTCACTAAGTCATCCCCAGAAGTCGCGGCGAGGTCTTTAGCCAAGGAAAGGAAAGGTCATGCCGCGTAGGAAGGTTTAAGACCTGCTGGTGGGAATGGTGCAAATGGACTGGATAGTGGTGTCTCCATCATTGGTGTCACAGGTGTGGTTTTGCACTCTGAAGCACTTTGAGGTGCTGTAGGAAGCTCTGGGGGCATGGGAGTTGTGCTGGGTTCTAAGTGACCAGTCATGGGGGTATTTAAGTTCTCTGGATTAGGTAAGTCTAAGGCTTGTGGCGTTTGCTTTGGTCGATAGATGAGTTGGGGCTTACTAGCCACAGCGGGCAATGGGTTGCTGACTATACCCTGGGCACCATGTGTGCAAGCCTCCCTCACTGGGGTGAGATTGCTTGTAGATGAGCTTTTAAACTTGCCATTTTTAGGCACCCAAATCCAAGGGTTGCCCTCATAGTATCCTTGTGCTTGCAAGAGATCTTTGGGGATCCATCGCAACGTGTTTGTGTGTCTACGTCGATAGCGTCTAGACTGCCTCTTAGGCCGTGATGGCTGATTATTTTGGCATTTAGAATCACATTTGGGTGGTCTACCCGGATGTGATCTTTGCCGTTTTGGCACCCATATAAGCTTGGACTCCTTGGCCTTGTGAGCACTCTTGGTGGGTTTGGGCCTAGGGTCGAGAGCCTGGCATGAGGCCTTAGTTTTCTTCTGTTTAGACTTGGGCTGAAGCGTGGTTGTAGGGGTTTCTACCAGTGGCTTCGTAATGGTGGAGGAGTCAGGACAACCCTTGCTGAAAGTCGTCACTATACACACATTGCCTATAGCAAGATGAATGCGGTTTAGGTTGTAATCCACATTACAGTTCGTTTGCTTTTTGAAAGTACGACCTAATAGTGACATATTACCGGCTCCTTTAGTGTCAGGCAACACATGGAAGAAAGCTGGTAAACTTTTAGACTCAATAGAAACGACTACTTTGCACTTCCCTAGGAGTGAATAAGCATTACCCCCAAACGGGGTGAGTTTGGCATTAGTGGGCTGTAGTTTTGGTTGACCAATGCGTGTCCAATGGTCATGCGTCAAGATGTTGTAGTCGGCACCTTCATCAATCAAGGCATCGAAAGAATACGTCGCTCCTGTTGTGACGATGATTCGTAGATATGCCAGTGCCACTGCTTCTTCGTCCTGATCTGTAAGGTCAGTTGTAGTAGCCATGCAAACATTCATTGGGGGTTCTAGCATGGGTGGCTCATGTAATGGATGGGAAGGAGGATAGTACTTCTTTATGTGGCTGCCATTAAAAAATCCTATTCCTTTGCCTTCAAGTGTCTCTAACTCAACACTCCCGGTTCTACCAATCATGCATACTCTGAAAGGCCCTAGCCCCTGAAACTTCATCTTCTGTTTATGTCCTTTTACAGAGTATAGCAGAACAAGGTCCCCTTGTTCAAATTCTCGCTGTTTGACATGCTTGTCAAACCACATCTTTCATCGAGCCTTCTCACAAATTAGAGAGTGAGTGGTGAGGAGTCGATCTCCGTTAGGCACTCTAACTCCACTAAGCAATTGGTCCAAGCCTCTCTTCCCTCCCAATGCTCTTGGACTGCTATCCTTAAGCTAAGGATGAAGAATTCTAAGGGTAAAATGGCTTTAGTTCCATACGTCAGCCTAAAAGGCGTCTGTCCTACAGCCGTTTTATAAGCTGTGCGATAGGCCCACAAGGCCGCCATTAGCTTGTTGTCCCAGTCACTTCTTGAAGTAGACACTACCTTTGTAAGCACGTTGACTAAGATTTTATTCGTGGATTCGGCTTGGCCATTAGCCTGAGGGTAGTAGGGAGAGGACTTCCGATGAATTATTAGGAAGGTAGAGAGCAAGTGGGAAATCACCTCATTAATGAAGTGCATGCCTTGGTCACTTACAAGTTCGATTGGACAGCCAAATCGTGAAATGACCTGCTCCCACAAGAACTTTGCAATGGTTCTAGCATCATTCTTCCTCGTGGCTCGTGCCTCTGGCCACTTCGTTAGATAATCGGTTGCCACTATGATGTAGCGAGCTTGGGAATATTGTGCCGCAGGACTGATAGGTCCAATGAAATCGATGCCCCATTTTTCAAAGGGTTGTCGAGCTATGACAGGGGTAAACTCCATCTTGTCTTTCCGCACAGGCACTTTGGTCCTTTGGCACTCATCGCAGTGCTTTACGAATTTAGCTGCATCACGGAAAAGGGTGGGCCACCATAGTTGGGATTGTAGCACCTTTCGGGCTGTTGTGTTCCTGCTAAAGTGTCCTCCAGTGATTTCGCCATGTGCTTCTTTCAATGCATCGTGCATCTCGTTCTCACATACGCATCTGCGCAATAAACCATCTTGTCCCAACCTGTAGAGTTGGCCGGCTATCAGTTGGTATGGCTGAATTTTCAGGATAAGTCTTCTCAGCATGGCCTTCTCAATGGGTCTCTCAGGTAGTCTGCTCTCTAGCACTTGCACTATGTCATCGGCCCAATATGGCGTCAGATCAACTTTAAACAATTCTCTCTCGCTAGATAGGTTAAAGAGATGAGCATCCGATAAATTGCCAGGTATGCCTTGTCTAACGGCTTCTCCTGTGGGTATGCAGGACATGTGGTCAGCCATGTAATGTTACTTTCCTTTGCATACAACCACAGAGAAGTCAAACTCCAGTAGAAGGAGTAACCATCTAGCTATATGTCCCGTAGCGTAAGGCTTGTTCACAAGATATAGCAAGGCTTGATGGTCAACAAAGAAGACAAAGGGAGTGGCCAACAGGTAATGCCTAAATTTCTTTACTGCAAATACCATGGCCAACCCCTCCCTTTTTGTCGTGGAATAGTTCATCTCGGTCTCTGTGAGTTGCCTGCTGGCAAAACTCACCAGGTAATCTAAGTTATGTTCACCAGGCTGGCACAGCACGGCTCCAATGGCGAACTTAGAGGCGTCTATGTGTACATGAAACGTTATGTTCCAGTCTGGGGCTCGTAATATTGGTGCAGTAGTAAGAGCCTTTTTCAACTCCTCATATATGTGCTGGCATTCCTCAGTCCACTCGAACACTATCGACAGCTTGTACAATGGTCTAGCAATTAGTGCATAATTCAGTACAAAGCGTCGATAATATCCAGTGTGTCCTAAGAAGCACTAAACTCCCTTGTAGTTATCGGGTGGCGGTAAGTCAACAATGACTCTGACTTTAGAAAAGTCAGTGGCAATGCCGTTCCTTGACACTACGTGCCCTAAGATGCATCCGTGTTTCACCCAGAACTGGCACTTTAAGGGGTTCAACGAGAGGTGGTACAACCTACACCTTTCAAAGACAGCTCTCAATTTCTCTAAGTGTTTGGCCCAACTAGAGTGTATGCATAAGTCATCTACAAACACTTCCAGTTCGCGCCTAAGCATGTCCTTAAAGATAGTGCACATTAGGCATTGAAAAGTTACAGGTGCATTCATCAACCCAAAAGGCATGACAATGTAGGCGAATACACCCGATTCCGTGGCAAAGGCAGTCTTGTGCCTATCGTCGAGGTGCACTTGCACTTGATTATAGCCTGAGAAACCATCCAGAAAATTATAGGCTTCTTTACCTGCTACCCTCTCAAGCATGTGCTCGGTGTAAGGTAAAGGATAGTTATCCCTCTTAGTAGCGGCATTCACTTTCTCGTAGTTCATGCATACTCGGATTTTTCCATTTTTCTTCATGACAATCATGATAGGTGATACCCAGTCCGTGTGCTCGATCTCATATATGAATCCTACCCTCATGAGTTTATCAATCTCCTCTTTTACTGCATGGGCATGTTTGGGATTCATGGGGTAGGGTCGTTGTTTCGTTGGCACTGCATCAAGGACCATTGGGATATTATGAGTCACAACCCTAGGGTCGACTCCCTTAAGCCAGGCAAATATGTCAATGTACTCTTGCAAGAGTGCAACAAGTTTGGTCTCCTCATCCTCCGTCAAGTCATCTGCAATGAATACAGGTCTTGGCTTTTCACCTTTCCCAGCCAAGTTAACTTCCTTGACTTTGGTGGGTCCCTCGATCGTTTCTTTAGTTTCCTTGTCTTTTCGCACCTAGCAGAATCACCACTCTGTCACCCTTTTTAAATTTTATAAACCGTTTGGGTAGATCCTGCGGTTTTCTTTTGCCTTTCTGCTTCCGAGCCCTTTGCTTACTTCCTGGCCTCCTCCTTTATCCTCCTGCGCCTTAGGTGGACTGGCAAGTCTCCCTTGGTGCGTTTGACTTTAGAAGGTTGTGGCATCTCGGGATCACTCTCATTGCTGACTTCCGACTCTGAGTTAAACTCGCATCCCTCACTTGAGGAAGGTGTTTCCCTAGGGGGTCATAGTTCAGTAGGTGCATTCGTCTTGAGCACTGGGATTACCCATGGTCATGCCACTCCGGCTTGCTCGTAATCCACGGCTCCTATGTGTTCTAGCCAGGATCTGTCACACTCCATTCACATGACTCCTTTTTCATTCTGACTGGTCCTTCCTCTCCTGGGCCTCGAGTCTGCCCTGATTTTCTCTATCGCTTTTCCTTCCGTGTCATACTCTATTGTATCTATCTCTTCTTCACTCTCCTCTCCCGTAGAGCGACAGTCCTCATACTCCTCGTCATCAGAGTCCTGCCCTTCTGATTGCTCATCATCACCTAAGCTTTCCTCTCCGGTCTCCTTGTCATCAGTGACTAAAGCCCAGTTATATAACAAATTCAGGTCGTGGACCTTGGTCTATTTCCATTCTGGCTTAGCTAATAGATCATGTAGAGGTTTTAAGTTAGTAGCCAAGTTGCCTTCCAATTTCTTGGTCAGATACTCTACGATTTCCTGAAGCTCTAGTTTGTTGTTGGGGATATGAAATGAGGCTAGTTTGCCTGGGTTGAGTGAGCTTCCTGCCATCATGCAGAGTGGCACAATTGGCTCCTCAATTGGCATGGTTGCGGCTTTAGCAGCCTGCCGATATAGTTCTTCCTCATCCGAGAATGGTAGGTCAATGGTTGCCAAAAGATGCATCCAATCCCTCTCATCCTCAGGGCAAGGAATATATTTAGTGAGTGATCCATAGGGTTTGGTCATTTGAGTATCGCCTTTCAACATAACTGAGATGGCATCTAGGTCAACAGGGGTCGTCTTCCAAGTGTCCATCTCCACCCTTACTGCACTAGTTCTGTTCCCTAGGAAAATCAAACCATTGCCCCAGTCCTCAATGACACGCGCATTCCTCATCCAAGGTTGGCCTAATAGTATGTCGTAATCCACTCCCTTCATGACAATGAAGTTTACGAAAAACTACATACCTTCAATCTTTACTGGCCAATTCTTTAAGACCCCGAATGGTCTTGCCTTCATTCCATTTGCTAACATGACATTAAACCTGGCAAGCTCTACAGGAGGGTTTCCCCATGCCTCTAAGACTGCATGGTTTAGTACACTAACACCTGCACCTGTGTCTACAATTCCTTTTCGCGTCATATCTCCTAAGGCTAGGATGGGTAAAACTGCATGCATTTCAATGCCTTCCTAAAAAGCATTGATGTGCAAAGACTTAGGAGTTGAGTGTAGAGTTAGACTTGGGATCTATGTAACTGCATCAGGATCATGCGGATCAGCACCCGCAAGTCCTGTGTGTCCCTTCATCAAGTCTTTTAACTCCTACCATAAGGAATGATTCCGCCTAAGCAGGTCTTCCAAGCTTAGAGTTACTAGAGTAGACAACAAGGTTGTGAGGAGGCTACTAGGCTCTTGTCTTCCCCTGAGGCTAGCATTTCTAGGCCATGTGTTCTGTCTTCCCTGGCAAGTTTCTCCTTGGCCTTGCTGCTGAGTTGCCCCCAGTGGTGCAGGTATGCTCGCAGCTTGTGGTTTTGAAGGTGAGATTGGTGTGCTCACACTGGAGAAATCGTCAATAGGATCTTCTAATATGGGTTCATCATCCTTGAGGTGCTTTTGGGCGTCCTTGACCCACTCCTTGACCTTAGCTATATCCTCGAGCTGCCGTTTGGGATGGGGATATTCCCCTACCTTGGCACTCCCTAGCTCGGTTGTCTTAGGAGCTGAGGTCTCTGCCTCTGCGTCTGTGACCCTCTTTCCCGTTACTAACGTAGTCGCTTCCTCGATTTTAAGAGTTATCTTTGCATCGGTTCTCTTTTTACGTCTCCTCCGGCTTTTCTTTCCTACTGAGGTTGCGTCAAGGTTACTTGGCCCTGGCAAGGAGATGCCTGCCTGTTTTGTTTGAGCTAGCATCATAACATGTAGTGGGATGGGTGTATCCTCACTGTCAAAGGTTTCCACTCCAAAAAGCCCCAAAGGCACCGATGGCATGTTGGCTAAGCTGGTTGATGGGTTCCGCCTAGGACAGTCGGGAAACAGATGTGTGATTCCACACTCTGTGCATCGGAGATCCACTTTGTCCTTGTTAGCTTGTTCTCGTTGTTGAGATATCGAGCTCCACTCGTGATATGCCAGGGTGATCGTTGTGCATTTATGTCACCGACTTGTTAGCTGCAGATGCGGTTGGTACACCGCCCATGAATAATAGCTAGATGACAGCTATCCTTATCTACTCTAGTTCGTGACTTAGTTAGTATGCCACCTTAGTTAGTTGAGTTCGGTTTGAGACCCATATATAGGGTTCTTCCATTTCTTTGTACTAGAGTTCTTTTTGGCTTACACAAACTAAGAAGAGGAAAACTGCTTTCAGCCTCCACCTTTGTGTGTATTCCCCCATTGTGCAAGCAAGAAAGCTACAAGTGAGACTCCTTCCTTCTCTCCCACAATCTTGATATGGTATCAGAGCCTTGTTCGTGGTAAGGAGCTCAAGAAAGCAAACCAAGTTTGTGGTGTTCTGGTAAGAGGACCAGTGTTGCTTTCATTTTTTGAGTTTGGGAGCAAGTCTCTGCAGGTAGCACAGCCGGAAAGTGCAAGAGTGCATTGTCTCAGATTGAGACGTCCTTCACGGTGTAGCAAGAGGGCAGTATATACTGCGGGTAAGGGCTTTAGCCCTTGGTTGCCCTGTTTTTTTTATTCGAGGCCATTTTGGGGCCTATTTTGGAGGCGGAAGTTTTCCGCATGCACTCAGGAAAAGGCCCAGTTTTTTGCTGTGCAACCACTGTTCTACAGGTCGGTGAAAAGTTACCATAGAAATTGCATTGTATGCCTATGCGCAGAGACATTGGGAGTTACATAATCATCCTTGTTTCCTGTTGATGCAAAATTGTCACTAGGAAGTGACTGTGTGGTCAAATATCACTTTCGTCAGTTTGCAGATTTACCCTTGTGAGGCTTAAGCTGTGTTTTTTGCAGTGATAGAATTTTTTGTAGTGTTCTGTAACGGCGTCTAATTCTCTTTCACAGATTGTCACTAAAAAGCTTGACAAGAACAACTTCCAAGCATGGAAGTTTAGAATGACGAATTTCCTAATGGGAAAAGGATATTGGGAATTCGTTATAGGAAACGAAGGAGAACCAGTTCTTCCTAATGTTCCCAATCAACAACAAATGCAGGCATTTAAAGGATGGCATAAGAGAGCTAGAAAAGTTATGTACTGGCTGTCTATCAGTATTTTAGACTCTATGATTGTGCATATTCAGGATGCAAGTACGCCAAAGGAGGCATGGGATACTTTGTCAAAAATGTATAGCACAAATACGCAAGCCAGGAAAATGCAGCTCAAGCAAGAGTTGCACAATGTGCAAAGAGAAAGTATGAGCATCAATGACTACCACATGAAGGTGAAGAAGATTGCAGATGCACTTGCTTCCATTGGGTCGCCAGTGGAAGATGATGATTTAGTTTCTGTGACCTTGAATGGTCTAGGAAAGGATTATGCACAGTTCCGAACATCCATTTTCGTCCGTGAAAGATTTCCTGATTTTGAGGAGTTGATTGCTCTTCTAATTTCTGGGGAGCAGAGAAATGGTGGTGCATCTTCTTCAGGAGGAACTTCAAAAGAAGCTGTCTTCTACTCAAATGCTAGAACAGGTAGAGGCAGAGGTAGAGGAGGCCGATCTGGAGGCCGTGGTAGAAATCAGAATATGCAGCAAACTCAAGAAAACCAGTCCTATGGAGGAGGACGTGGTAACTATAGAGGCAGGGGGAGCCAAAGAGGTCGTGGTGGATGGCAAAGAGGCCAAAATGCAAACAGCAATTGTTGAATATCACCAAGAACCTGGTTTCTGTTGGTCAAATGGTTGAGCAAGGCTTGTAGGTCAGATTTAATTCTCATGGATGCTTTGTTGAGGATATGAAAAATAAAGGTCGCTTGATAGCAAAAGGAAAGAAGAAGGGCAGAATGTTTACGTTGGATGCAGACATGCCTAAATTGAGTGCAGCAATGTTTGCACATGGGACCGGTGTAGTTGCAGATATTGATATCTGGCATAAACGCATTGGTCATGTTAATGTACAGCGACTTAAATCAATGCAAGCCCAAAATATTATTGTAGGATTGCCTAAATTCAAGGTTGCAGAAATGCATAAGGTATGTGAAGCCTATCAATTTGGAAAACAGGCAAGGAAACCATTTCCTAGACATGTTCAAGAGAGTAAGAAGCCATTGGAATTAATCCACTCTGATGTGTGGACTACTAAAGCTGCATCTCTTGGAGGCTGTCATTATTTTGTCACTTTTGTTGATGACTATAGCAGAAAAGTTTGGGTGTATTTTATGAAAAAGAAAAGTGAAGTTTTTGGGCATTTCAAAACTCTTAAAGCTATGGTTCAAAAAGAAACAGGCCTGCAAATAAAATGCCTAAGGTCAGATGGAGGGGGAGAGTACCTCTTAAATGAGTTTGCAAGGTTCTTGCAAGAGCATGGCATAAAGTAGCAATATTCATGTAGTCATACCCCACAACAAAATGGAATTGCAAAAAGAAAAAACAGGCATATTGGAGAGGTATCTCGTGCCATGCTCAATGAAAAAGACCTGCCAGATTTTTACTGGGCTGAGGCAATTGCTACAACAGTCTACATAATGAACAGGACTCCCACTGCAGCAATACATGGCATGAATCCAGAGGAGAGGTATACTGGTAGGAAACCAGATATTTCTCATTTGAAATTTTTTGGTTGCATTGCCTATGTTCATGTGCCAAATGAGTTGAGATCCAAGTTGGATCCAAAAGCTGAGAAGTGCATCTTTATTGGTTATTCTCTGCAGCAAAAAGGGTATAGATGCTATAACCCTTCTACTCGTAAGTTTACAGTGAGCAGAGATGTTATTTTTGATGAGATGAGTAGCTGGTATAAACCAGTAAATGTGATTGATAATGTAGATGCACAAAATGGTAATGCTGCACAGAATTCACACCAGCAGTCACAAAATATAAGTGGACCTGGAGCGTCCTCTAGCAGTGGTTCATATTCTTCGCCATGGACACGCAGATTGAGATCAGGAGAATCTTCTGAAAGCAATGCAGATAGTGGTATGCAGGTATCACGAAAAGGAAAAGAGAAGGTTGATCAGCCCATGTTTGATGTGAATGCAGGTCACTCTTATGTGGATGGTGAATCCAGTGGCTCAGAACAGAGCATTGATGATGAGTTGGGTATTCCTTCTATTGTTACACCTGGAGTAAGGAAGACCAGGGATGTTTTGAGAGCACCTGGGAGTGAACCTACTTTGCGCAGGTCTACGAGAGCTAGGTATCTTGTGGATAGGCTGAAATATGATGGATTTATAGCCATTCACTATGCATATATGGTCAAAGTGATACATGAACCAGAACCCACTTCTTTTGAGCAAGCCATGGGAAAAGAAAAATGGGAGAAAGCCATGGATGAAGAAATGGATGCCTTGGAAGCAAATGCTACATGGGAATTGGTACCTTTGCCTAAAGATAAGAATGCAATTGGTTGTAAGTGGGTTTATAAGGTGAAACATAATGCAGATGGTTCTGTGAATAGATGCAAGGCAAGTTTAGTAGTCAAGGGGTATGCACAAACATATGGCATTGATTATGAAGAAACATTCAGTTTGGGTGCAAGGATGGCAACCGTAAGGGCAGTCATTGCTATGGCTGCATCAAAGGGATGGTCTTTACATCAGATGGATGTAAAGAATGCCTTCTTGCATGGTGATTTGCAAGAAGAGATCTATATGGAGCAGCCACCAGGTTATGTGCATGCTGTTCATCCTGAGTTTGTTTGCAGGTTGAAGAAAGCCTTGTATGGCTTGAAGCAAGCACCTAGAGCATGGTCTGACAAGATAGGACAGTATCTTCTCATTATTGGCTTTCAGATTTCCAAGGCAGATTTTTCACTTTATGTGAGAAAAACAAAGAAAGGTATTATGCTACTTGTCATTTATGTTGATGATTTGATTATGATAGGTGACAGTGATGAAGATATCCTTCATGTGAAAATGCCATTGAAGCAGAAGTTTGAGATAAAGGATTTGGGAGAGCTGCGTTATTTCTTGGACATTGAGGTGATTAGATCACCAAGTGGAATATGGCTCTTGCAGAGGCAATATGGATTGGACATGCTGTCCAAATATGGGATGACAAGCTGTAAGCCTATTTCAGTTCCTTTGGAGCAGAATGTGAAGCTGAGCGCAGATGCAGGTGAGCTTCTGGAAGACCCTACTATGTACAGATGCATAGTGGGAAGTTTGATTTATATGACTATTACCAGGCTAGATTTGAGCTATGCTATTGGATTGGTAAGTCAGTTTATGCAGGCTCCAAGGAAACCACATTTGGATGCGGCTAGACGCATACTCAGGTATGTGAAGTCCACATTGCAGTATGGACTACTTTATGAGACTAGGGTTCAGATACAGTTGCATGGATACACTGATGCTGATTGGGCTAGTAGTATTTCTGATAGACAATCTACCAGTGGATATGTGTTCTCTTTTGGGAGTGCTGCAGTCACTTGGAGTAGCAAGAAACATCCTACAGTTGCCTTGTCGAGCACAGAGGCTGAGTACAGGGCCGCAGCAATGGCTGCATGTGAGGTAGCTTGGTTGCATAAGCTACTTTATGATATGCATCAGCCTACTTCAGATGGGCCAGTTGTCATTTATTGTGACAACATGAGTAGTATACACTTGGCAAATAATCCAGTCTATCATGCTAGAACAAAGCACATTGAGGTGCATTATCACTATGTGCGGGAGAGGGTTTTACTAGGTCTTTTTGATCTAGTTTATGTCAGCACAAAGGATCAGGTAGTTGATATATTTACGAAGGCATTAGGCACAGAGAAGCTGAGCAAGTTCAGAGACCTGCTTGGTGTGCAGGAATTGGGATTGAGCTCGAGGGGGAGTGTTGAGATATCGAGCTCCACTCGTGATATGCCAGGGTGACCGTCGTGCATTTATGTCACCGACTTGTTAGCTCTGCAGATGCGGTTGGTACACAGCCCATGAATAATAGCTAGATGATAGCTATCCTTATCTACTCTAGTTCGTGGCTTAGTTAGTATGCCACCTTAATTAGTTGAGTTTGGTTTGAGACCCATATATAGGGTTCTTCTATTTCTTTGTACTAGAGTTCTTTTTGGCTTACACAAACTAAGAAGAGGAAAACTTTTTTCAGCCTCCACCATTGTGTGTATTCCCCCATTCTGTAAGCAAGAAAGCTACAAGTGAGACTCCTTCCTTCTCTCCCACAATCTTGACACTCGTTCTGGGCAGCGTGATGAAATGTGGCCTGGGTGGCCGCACAGCATGTGACTGGATCTTGGCTTGGCCCTCCAAAGCCTCTGCCTCTTCCTCTTCCTAAAGCCATCACCGGCACCGGCCAATAGTCCATCAGGACTGGGTTGCCCTCCTCGTCATAGGATATGTATGGGTTGACATATGTTTCTTCCTCATTAGGCTCCTCCACAAAGTGAACGGGAGCCTCGCTAGATGGGTGGGTTACAAAAGGCCCTGGTGGTCTGGGTATACCAGTTGGGTTCATCTCCAGCCTAGGTACGGCAGGTCTTGAGTCAGTCGGTGCTGGGAGAGCTAACTGGGCTCCCCTCCCCAAGAAATTGGGTGGCCTATTACCTAAGTATGGAGGGTTGTACTACTGCGCGTATGGGAATCTCCTCGGCATTCTGCAATGCACTGCATCATGCCCAAATCTACTGCAATTTGAGCACGGCCGAGATTTAGAATCTTGGCACTCAACTGGAAGGTGATTGCCGCCGCAGTATATACATTGTACATGCAATCTCACAGGCTTCCTTACCAGCTCTTGCAACCGTGCAATCTCCATTCTCATTTTTGCCATCCCCTGGTCATGGTCTACACTCTTTCCCTTATCCTACACACTAGAAGTTGCTTTTTCCCCCGAAGTAGTTGATCTCTCAGGGTCCCTCTAGCTTGCACTCTCTCGGTTGGTAGTCCTCATGCTGCATTCCCTGAGTTGATCATCTACGCGTATTGCCTCCTCGAAAACTCTAGCTAGCACGTCTCGTTGCAAGGTGGAATTACTGGCCAAAGCGTTGTAGAGCTCCTCACTCCGAATCCCATTCATGAACACTGTAGACACTGCCCTCTCGGTAGGTCACTCATTGGCAGGGATTCTTTTGTAGAGGCTACGCACGTGAGTGACGTAATCCCTAATGTCTTCCTTCTCCCTTTGACTGATATTCATCAACCTAACGATGAGGTTATCCGAATACCCTGCCTCCAAAAACCTCTTGATGAAGAGGCCCTTAAGGCGAACAAAGTTCGTACGTTCTGCGTCATCTAGACTAGAATACCAGGTCCTCCCCTTATCGCCTAAGCACAGGCTGAAAGCTTGAGCTTGCTGTGCAGGGTCAGTAAGACCGTTTGCCTCACATACTTGCTCGAACTGCTCCATGAAGCTGTAGGGGTCACCGCTAGGTTCGTATCTAGCTAGTTGTTTTGCTACGATGGGGATTCTAGCCTGCCCTTTAGCCCCTTGCGTGACTCCCAATCCCGATAGTAGCGCGGTGGCTAGGGCAATAGTGCTTTGTTCAACGGACATATTGTCCAAGAGTCGCTTTGCTACCAGTTCGCTCAATGTCATGTCAACCTCTGCTGCCCGTTCCCTTTCTACGTTCGGTCCAGATTTGGCTACTCCAGCTAGGTCTAGCACTCGTCTAGCCTCGTACATATCTACATTTTGCTGTAGCCTTCTAGCCCTTTGCTCATGGTTGTAGGCAATTATGCCTTCTAGGGCTCTCTTGATTGCTCTTCTCTCCTCTTCCAAGTTTGCTACCACTTCCTCTATAGGTCTGCCTTGGATCACCGTCCTAGTGAGTAGATTGTAGTTGTGGACCAGTTCCTGGACTGAGGTTGGAAATTCTCCTAAGTCTAATTGGTCCTCTCCTCGTTCGCCCCTTGATCCCGACATTGTTTCTACTTCCAGCTCCACGAGGTTTTCAATAGATCCAAGCAGCTCCGCCGGCAACGTCCAATCCCCTATATTGTTGCTTTCCATGTCTTCGTGTCTTCTCCAGGTCCTACTAGTAGGGCACTCAGGCACCTATCTAAGTCTTGGGGTCTTCTCCTACTAGTGGGTTCCTTAATGTTATTAGATATCCTGATGTGTTCCTTGTTATTTGAAAGCAGCTGCAATCCTTATTCCCACATTATGCTTAGTGCTTTTGTGGTGCTTGGTGCGAAAGCAGGCTTTTCTCTTTTCTTACAGTGAAAACTTAGTGGAACACAAGAGTGAAGTGCTGATGCAGAAAGCGTTTAATGCGAACTCCGCTCTGTTTCTCTCCACATTATTAGCCTGATTTGAGTTCTAAGCTCGGTTCCCAGCTATTCTATGGTCTTTTTGAAGGTCTGTGCCGCGTTTTCTATTCTTCTCTAAGTTCGATTGGTCTCTGAGGTTCTAATGGTCAAATTGGGTCTTGGGGGTGTTCAGGGTTGTGTCCTGGGGGTCAAGTCTGTGGCAGGGTCAACTGAAGATCCTTATTTTTCCTTTTGGCAAGATGGTTCAATTCTAGGAATCAGACAGGGCTGGTCCGATTCTAGGAGTCGGACGATCCAATTCTTACAGTCAAACAGAGTGGTCTGATTCTTGCAGTCGGACAGAGTGGTCCGTGTCCCGCAGTAGGATAGGTTTGGTCCGACTCTAGTAGTCGGACGGTCCGATTATGATGGGCGTCCGAGTGCCATGTGGCAAGTCCGATCGAACTGTTCGATTCTGGGAATCGGACAAGGTTGGTCTAACTCTAGTAGTCGGACGGTTCGATTCTTGGAATTGGATGGTCCCGACTCCAAGACTCGGGTGGTCCGATTCTGGGAATCGGACCACTGAGACCTGGTCTGATTGCGTCTGGCGGCGGCAGGCGCGATTTCGACGCGTTTCGATCCCACTTGACGCCTGCTACACACAATCACAACAAACTTTCCAGATATGATTAGGGCACTACTAAGAAGCACTAGACTCACCTGGAGTAGCACAAATCAATGGCACCCAGAATTGTGATAGTGTTCCCTGTTCTTGGCAACCAGAAGCTCTCTCTCTCTTGCTCTCACAAAGCTAACCAGTGAAATGAGGTTTGCCCTGGCCTCCCAAGCCTCTTAAGGTCCTTTTCTAGCACTGCAAAACTTTAAAGCCAATTTCCTTTTCCTGTTTTACCCAGAAATTTGAATCTGGTCCCCTTTTTCCCTGTTTCCAGCAGCAGCCAAAACCTTCTGTTTTCTCTTTTCTTAACCTAATCTAACCTTAATCTAGTGCAGCCAAAATGCAAAACAGAGATGCAGAATGGTAGTCCTACAGTAATGCTTCCAACAAACCAAAACGCTTGCTTGTTTCATGGATTAAAACCTCCTAAATCTCCTAGCTATCTCGAGCACCGGTTCGGGCTGCAAACCTTACTTCTATGCTCGATTTGATGTGCGTGGCGCTCAAGGGTGATTCCGTCGGTCCTGGCAATGGAACCAAAATGAAGGGGAGCTACAAGCTCTACCCCGAGACCTACGGACCACTTATTGCTCAAGTGTTTCGAACCGAGCGGCCATGGCTACCTCTCACATAGTCGACACGCAATGCCTACCTTACGGGTGTAGTGAGCTTACCTTGATGCTCGATCGAGTACCCTCCTCTTCCTTGCACACCGGTAGCTCCACGATTCTTGAGGCAAGCTCAAGCAACCTCAATCCCTCTCCCATGAGCTTCATCCTCCATAGCCACGCGCGAGACAAGAGAAGAGAAGAGAGGAGGAGAAGATGAAGAGAGAAGATGGAGAGCTTCTTCTCCAAGATCCCTCACTCTCACACAATCACTCCCTCACACTCTCTCAATCCCTATCTCAAGCACAAGCAAGAAGGCAAGAAATAAGAGAAGAAGAAGAAGAAGCTTTGGCCACACACAAGAATGAGCTTCTCATTCACTTTTCAACTTTATATACAAAACCCTAAATCCCTTTTGGGCGGTCATCCCCTTTTTCCCTTTTTACATGGCCGGCCATTAGCCTAGGTCCATTTCTCATTTCCCACCGTTCTAATCTATCCTATTCCCAACTAATGCATACAATTTGCACAGGAGTGAGCCTGGCGCTCTTTTACAAGGATTTAGGAGCGCTTTCACACTAAATGGTGCGCTTTTTACTCTTTTACCTTCCTTGGGCGACTCTAAGACTTCCTGAGGGTCGTGTTCGTGCTTTTAATTTTTTTCAAGGTTTGGTTACCGCTCAAGGCGCCTTTTTCTTCATTTTGTCCTGCGCCTTTTGCTATTTCCTTTTTTCCATTTCCCGCTCCTCTGTGCTGCGGTAAACATGTGGTTAGAAGTTTCTAAACTAACTAGGCCAATTACTTAATCAAAAGATCCTTGAGAGGTGTGGTCTTGAGGATTGAGATTGTGATTAGAACGGATTCAGAAGTTGATGTTGTAGTGAGTGTTTTAGGGCTAAGGCTTTACTCCCTAGAAGGAGAGGGGATCACCTTGGCATTTCACAACCGCATACAATAAAAATTAATATCAAAATTTAGCCTAGGGCTTGGAATGCCATGTTATTCTATGGTTCATTCCATGTGATGTGATAGTGTTTCTTGGTTTGCTTGACCTTAGCTTTGCAAGATTCTTGTTAAGGCTAAGACTTTACTTCCTAGAAGGAGAGGGGATCACCTTGCCATTTCACAACTGCATGCAATAAAAATCAATATCAGATTTTAGCCTAGGACTTGGAATGCCATATTATTCTATGGTTCATTCCATGTGATGTGACTGTCAAGATTGTGGGAGAGAAGGAAGGAGTCTCACTTTTAGCTTTCTTGCTTGCACAATGGGGGAATACACACAGAGGTGGAGGCTGAAAACAGTTTTCCTCTTCTTAGTTGTGTAAGCCAAAAAGAACTCTCATACAAAGAAATAGAAGAACCCTATATATGGGTCTCAAACTAAACTCAACTAACTAAGGTGGCATACTAACTGAGCCATGAACTAGAGTAGATAAGGATAGCTATCATCTAGCTATTATTCATGGGCGGTGTACCAACCGCATCTGCAACTAACACGTCGGTGACATAAATGCACAACGGTCACCCTAGCATATCACGAGTGGAGCTTGATATCTCAACACTCCCCCTCGAGCTCAATCCCAATTCTTGCACACCAAGCAGGTCTTTGAACTTGCGCAGCTTCTCTGCGCCCAATGCCTTCGTAAATATGTCAGCTACCTGATCCTCTGTGCTGACATAAACTAGATCAATAAGACCTAGTAAAACCCTCTCCCGCACATAGTGATAGTGCACCTCAATGTGCTTTGTTCTAGCATGATAGACTGGGTTATTTGCCAAGTGTATACCACTCATGTTGTCACAATAAATGACAACTGGCCCATCTGTAGACTGATGCATATCATAAAGTAGCTTATGCAACCAAGCTACCTCACATACAGCCATTGCTGCACCCCTATACTTAGCCTCTGTGCTCGACAAGGCAACTGTAGGCTGTTTCTTGCTGCTCCAAGTGACTGCAGCACTCCCAAAAGAGAACACATATCCACTGGTAGATCGTCTATCAGAAATGCTACCAGCCCAATCAGCATCAGTGTATCCATGCAACTGTATTTGAACCCCAGTCTCATAAAATAGTCCATACTGCAATGTGGACTTCACATACCTGAGTATGCGTCTAGCCGTATCCAAATGCGGTTTCCTTGGAGCCTACATAAACTGACTTACCAATCCAACAGCATAGCTCAAATCTGGCCTGGTAATAGTCATATAAATCAAGCTTCCTACTATGCATCTGTACATAGTAGGGTCTTCCAGAAGCTCACCTGCATCTGTGCTCAGCTTCACATTCTGCTCCAAAGGAACTGAAATAGGCTTATAGCCTGTCATCCCATATTTGTTGAGATATCGAGCTCCACTCGTGATATGCTAGGGTGACCGTTGTGCATTTATGTCACCGACTTGTCAGTTGTAGATGCGGTTGGTACACCGCCCATGAATAATAGCTAGATGATAGCTATCCTTATCTACTCTAGTTCGTGGCTCAGTTAGTATGCCACCTTAGTTAGTTGTCTTTGGTTTGAGACCCATATATAGGGTTCTTCTATTTCTTTGTATGAGAGTTCTTTTGGCTTACACAACTAAGAAGAGGAAAACTGTTTTCAGCCTCCACCTCTGTGTGTATTCCCCCATTGTGCAAGCAAGGAAGCTACAAGTGAGACTCCTTCCTTCTCTCCCACAATCCTAACATGGTATCAGAGCCTTGTTCGTGGTAAGGAGCTCAAGAAAGCAAGCCAAGCTCGCGGTGTTCTGGTAAGAGGAGCAGTGTTGCTTTCATTTTCTGTTTTGGGAGCAGATCTTTGCAGGCAGCACAGCCGGAAATTGCAAGAGTGCATTGTCTCAGGTTGAGACGCCCTTCGCGGTGAAGCAAGAGGGCAGTATATGCTGTGGGATAGGGGTTTAGCCCTTGGCGTCCCTGTTTTTTTGATTTGAGGCCATTTCGGGGCTTGTTTTGGAGGCGGAAGTTTTCTGCACGCACTCAGGAAAAGGCCCTGTTTTATGCTGTGCGACCACTGTTCTACAGGTCGGTGAAAAGTTTCCACAGATATTGCATCGTATGCTCATGTGCAGAGACATTGGAAGTTACAGAATCATCCTTGGTTCCTGTATATGCAAAATCGTCACTAGGAAGTGACTGTGTGGTCAAATACCACTTTCGCCAGTTTTGCAGATTTGCCCTTGTGAGGCTGAAGCTGTGTTCTTTGCAGTGACAGAATTTTTTGCAGTGTTCTGTAATGGCGTCTGATTCTCTTTCACAGATTGTCCCTGAAAAGCTTGACAAGAACAACTTCCAAGCATGGAAGTTTAGAATGAAGAATTTCCTTATGGGAAAAGGATATTGGAAATTTGTTGCAGGAAATGAAGAAGAACCAATTCTTCCTGATGTTCCCAATCAACAGCAAAAACAAGCATTTAAAGCATGGCATGAGAGAGCCAGGAAAGTTATGTACTGGCTGTCTATCAGTATTTCAGACTCTATGATTGTGCATATTCAGGATGCAAGTACGCCAAAGGAGGCATGGGATACTTTGTCAAAAATGTATAGCACAAATACGCAAGCCAGGAAAATGCAGCTCAAGCAAAGTTGCATAGTGTGCAAAGAGAAAATATGAGCATCAATGACTACCACATGAAGGTGAAGAAGATTGCAGATGCACTTGCTTCCATTGGGTCGCCAGTGGAAGATGATGATTTAGTTTCTGTGACCTTGAATGGTCTAGGAAAGGATTATGCACAGTTCCGAACATCCATTTCCGTCCGTGAAAGATTTCCCGATTTTGAGGAGTTGATTGCTCTTCTAATTTCTGAGGAGCAGAGAAATGGTGGTGCATCTTCTTCAGGAGGAACTTCAAAAGAAGCTGTCTTCTACTCAAATGCTGGAAGAGGTAGAGGCAGAGGTAAAGGAGGCCGATTTGGAGGCCGTGGTAGAAATCAGAATATCCAGCAAACTCAAGAAAACCAGTCCTATGGAGGAGGACGTGGTAACTCTAGAGGCAGGGGGAGCCAAATAGGTTGTGGTGGATGGCAAAGAGGCCAAAATGCAAACAGCAATGTTGAATGCTACTACTGTGGTAAAATGGGTCATATGGCTAAAGACTGCTATAAAAAGCAGAATGACATCATGAATGGGAAATTGCAACAAGGGAATTATGCATGTTCTAGTAGACAGGGTGATGACAGAAATGAGCATTTGTTTATGGTGCAGCACATGAACAATTCTGTGACAAGTGCAGAAGAAAGTAACGTTGTGTGGTATGTTGACTCAGGTGCATCAAACCACATGATAAGTCATGCAGAATGGATGGAGGATGCAAGGAAAATGGAAAAACCAGGATTTGTGGAGACTGGTGATGATACTGCACATCCTATTGTGCAGATTGGAAAAGTTCCTTTGTCTACGCAGGATGGGAAAAAGAAATACCTGTCCGATGTATTTCATGTCCCGAATATCACCAAGAATCTGGTTTCTGTTGGTCAAACGGTTGAGCAGGGCTTGCAGGTAAGATTTAATCCTCATGGATGCTTTGTTGAGGATATGAAAAATAAAGGTCGCTTGATAGCAAAAGGAAAGAAGAAGGGCAGAATGTTTACATTGGATGCAGACATGCCTGAATTGAGTGCAGCAATGTTTGCACATGGGACCGGTGTAGTTGCAGATATTGATATCTGGCATAAACGCATTGGTCATGTTAATGTACAACGACTTAAATCAATGCAGGCCCAAAACATTGTTGCAAGATTACCTAAATTCAAGGTTGCAGAAATGCATAAGGTATGTGAAGCCTGTCAGTTTGGAAAACAGGCAAGGAAACCATTTCCTAGACATGTTCAAGAGAGTAAGAAGCCATTGGAATTAATCCACTCTGATGTGTGGACTACTAAAGCTGCATCTCTTGGAGGCTGTCATTATTTTGTCACTTTTATTGATGACTATAGCAAAAAAGTTTGGGTGTATTTTATGAAAAAGAAAAGTGAAGTTTTTGGGCATTTCAAAACTCTTAATGCTATGGTTGAAAAAGAAACAGGTCTGCAAATAAAATGCCTAAGGTCAGATGGAGGGGGAGAGTACCTCTCAAATGAGTTTGCAAGGTTCTTGTAAGAGCATGACATAAAGCAGTAATATTCATGCAGTCATACCCCACAACAAAATGGAATTGCAAAAAGAAAAAATAGGCATATTGGAGAGGTATCTCGTGCCATGCTCAATGAAAAAGACTTGCCAGATTTCTACTGGGCTGAAGCAGTTGCTACAGTAGTCTACATAATGAACAGGACTCCCACTGCAGCAATACATGGGATGACTCCAGAGGAGAGGTATACTGGTAGAAAACCAGATATTTCTCATTTGAAGATTTTTGGTTGCATTGCCTATGTTCATGTGCCAGATGAGTTGAGATCCAAGTTGGATCCAAAAGTTGAGAAGTGCATCTTTATTGGTTACTCTCTGCAGCAGAAAGGGTATAGATGCTATAACCCTTCTACTCGTAAGTTTACAGTGAGCAGAGATGTTGTTTTTGATGAGATGAGCAGCTGGTATAAACCAGTAAATGTGATTGATGATGTAGATGCACAAAATGGTAATGCTGCACAGAATTCACACCAGCAGTCACAAAATATAAGTGGACCTGGAGCGTCCTCTAGTAGTGGTTCATATTCTTCGCCATGGACACGCAGATTGAGATCAGGAGAATCTTCTGAAAGCAATGCAGATAGTGGTATGCAGGTATCACGAAAAGGAAAAGAGAAGGTTGATCAGCCCATGTTTGATGTGAATGCAGGTCACTCTTATGTGGATGGTGAATCCAGTGGCTCAGAACAGAGCATTGATGATGAGTTGGGTATTCCTTCTATTGTTACACCTGGAGTAAGGAAGACCAGGGATGTTTTGAGAGCACCTGGGAGTGAACCTACTTTGCGCAGGTCTACGAGAGCTAGGTATCTTGTGGATAGGCTGAAATATGATGGATTTATAGCCATTCACTATGCATATATGGTCAAAGTGATACATGAACCAGAACCCACTTCTTTTGAGCAAGCCATGGGAAAAGAAAAATGGGAGAAAGCCATGGATGAAGAAATGGATGCCTTGGAAGCAAATGCTACATGGGAATTGGTACCTTTGCCTAAAGGTAAGAATGCAATTGGCTGTAAGTGGGTTTATAAGGTGAAGCACAATGCAGATGGTTCTGTGAACAGATACAAGGCAAGATTAGTAGTCAAGGGGTATGCACAAACATATGGCATTGACTATGAAGAAACATTCAGTCCGGTTGCAAGGATGGCAACCGTAAGAGCAGTCATTGCTATGGCTGCATCAAAGGGATGGTCTTTACATCAGATGGATGTAAAGAATGCCTTCTTGCATGGTGATTTGCAAGAAGAGGTCTATATGGAGCAGCCACCAGGTTATGTGCATGCTATTCATCCTGAGTTTGTTTGCAGGTTGAAGAAAGCCTTGTATGGCTTGAAGCAAGCACCTAGAGCATGGTCTGACAAGATAGGACAATATCTTGTCACTATTGGCTTTCAGATTTCCAAGGTAGATTTCTCACTTTATGTGAGAAAAACAGAGAAAGGTATTATGCTACTTGTCATTTATGTTGATGATTTGATTATGACAGGTGACAGTGATGAAGATATCGTGAAAATGCTATTGAAGCAGAAGTTTGAGATGAAGGATTTGGGAGAGCTGCGTTATTTCTTGGGCATTGAGGTGATTAGATCACCAAGTGGGATACAACTCTTGTAGAGGCAGTATGGATTGGACATGTTGTCCAAATATGGGATGACAGGCTGTAAGCCTATTTCAGTTCCTTTGGAGCAGAATGTGAAGTTGAGCGCAAATGCAGGTGAGCTTCTGGAAGACCCTACTATGTACAGATGCATAGTAGGAAGCTTGATTTATATGACTATTACCAGGCCAGATTTTAGCTATGCTGTTGGATTGGTAAGTCAGTTTATGTAGGCTCCAAGGAAACCGCATTTGGATGCGGCTAGACATATACTCAGGTATGTGAAGTCCACATTGCAGTATGGACTATTTTATGAGACTGGGGTTCAGATACAGTTGCGTGGATACACTGATGCTGATTGGGCTGGTAGCATTTTTGATAGATGATCTACCAGTGGATATGTGTTCTCTTTTGGGAGTGTTGCAGTCACTTGGAGCAGTAAGAAACAGCCTACAGTTGCCTTGTCGAGCACAGAGGCTAAGTACAGGGGTGCAGCAATGGCTGCATGTGAGGTAGCTTGGTTGCATAAGCTACTTTATGATATGCATCAGCCTACAGATGGGCCAGTTGTCATTTATTGTGACAACATGAGTAGTATACACTTGGCAAATAACCCTGTCTATCATGCTAGAAGAAAGCACATTGAGGTGCATTATCACTATGTGCGGGAGAGGGTTTTACTAGGTCTTATTGATCTAGTTTATGTCAGCACAGAGGATCAGGTAGCTGACATATTTACGAAGGCATTGGGCGCAGAGAAGCTGCGCAAGTTCAGAGACCTGCTTGGTGTGCAGGAATTGGGATTGAGCTCGAGGGAGAGTATTGAGATATCGAGCTCCACTCTGATATGCCAGGGTGACCGTTGTGCATTTATGTCACCGACTTGTCAGTTGTAGATGCGGTTGGTACACCGCCCATCAATAATAGCTAGATGACAGCTATCCTTATCTACTCTAGTTCGTGGCTCAGTTAGTATGCCACCTTAGTTAGTTTTCTTTGGTTTGAGACCCATATATAGGGTTCTTCTATTTCCTTGTATGAGAGTTATTTTGGCTTACACAACTAAGAAGAGGAAAACTGTTTTGAGCCTCCACCTCTGTGTGTATTCCCCCATTGTGCAAGCAAGAAAGCTACAAATGAGACTCCTTCCTTCTCTCCCACAATCCTGACAATATTTGGACAGCATGTCCAATCCATACTGCCTCTGCAAGAGCTGTATCCCACTTGGTGATCTAATCACCTCAATGCCCAAGAAATAACGCAGCTCTCCCAAATCCTTCATCTCAAACTTCTGCTTCAATAGCATTTTCACATGAACGATATCTTCATCACTGTCACCTGTCATAATCAAATCATCAACATAAATGACAAGTAGCATAATACCTTTCTCTGTTTTTCTCACATAAAGTGAGAAATCTGCCTTGGAAATCTGAAAGCCAATAGTGACAAGATACTGTCTTATCTTGTCAGACCATGCTCTAGGTGCTTGCTTCAAGCCATACAAGGCTTTCTTCAACCTGCAAACAAACTCAGGATGAACAGCATGCACATAACCTGGTGGCTGCTCCATATATACCTCTTCTTGCAAATCACCATGCAAGAAGGCATTCTTTACATCCATCTGATGTAAAGACCATCCCTTTGATGCAGCCATAGCAATGACTGCTCTTATGGTTGCCATCCTTGCAACCGGACTGAATGTTTCTTCATAGTCAATGCCATATGTTTGTGCATACCCCTTGACTACTAATCTTGCCTTGTATCTGTTCACAGAACCATCTGCATTGTGCTTCACCTTATAAACCCACTTACAGCCAATTGCATTCTTACCTTTAGGCAAAGGTACCAACTCCCATGTAGCATTTGCTTCCAAGGCATCCATTTCTTCATCCATGGCTTTCTCCCATTTTTCTTTTCCCATGGCTTGCTCAAAAGAAGTGGGTTCTGGTTCCTATATCACTTTGACCATATATGCATAGTGGATGGCTGTAAATCCATCATATTTCAACCTATCCACAAGATACCTAGCTCTGGTAGACCTACACAAAGTAGGCTCACTTCCAGGTGCTCTCAAAACATCCCTGGTCTTCCTTACTCCAGGTGTAACAATAGAGGGGATACCCAACTCATCATCAATGCTCTGTTCTGAGCCACTAGATTCCCCATCCACATAAGAGTGACCTGCATTCACATCAAACATGGGCTGATCTACCTTCTCTTTTCCTTTTCGTGAAACCTGCATACCACTATCTGCATTGCTTTGAGAAGATTCTCCTGATCTCAATCTGCCTGTCCATGGCGAAGAATGTGAACCACTGCTAGAGGACACTCCAGGTCCACTAATATTTTGTGACTGCTGCTGTGAATTCTGTGTAGCATTACCATTTTGTGCATCTACATCATCAATCACATTTACTGGTTTATACCAGCTACTCATCTCATCAAAAACAACATCTCTGCTCACTGTAAACTTATGAGTAGAAGGGTTATAGCATCTATACCCTTTCAGCTGCAGAGAGTAACCAATAAAGATGCACTTCTCAGCTTTTGGATCCAACTTGGATCTCAACTCATCTGGTACATGAACATAGGCAATGCAACCAAAGATTTTCAAATGAGAAATATCTGCTTTCCTACCAGTATACCTCTCCTCTGGAGTCATTCCATATATTGCTGCAGTGGGAGTCCTGTTCATTATGTAGACTGCTGTAGCAATTGCTTCAGCCCAAAAAAAATCTGGCATGTCTTTTTCATTGAGCATGGCACGAGATACCTCTCCAATATGCCTGTTTTTTCTTTCTGCAATTTCATTTTGCTGTGGGGTATGACTGCATGAAAATTGCTGCTTTATGCCATGCTCCTGCAAGAACCTTGCAAACTCATTTGAGAGGTACTCTCCCCCTCCATCTGACCTTAGGCATTTTATTTCAGGCCTGTTTCTTTTTCAACCATAGCTTTAAGAGTTTTGAAATGCCCAAAAACTTCACTTTTCTTTTTCATAAAATACACCCAAACTTTTCTGCTATAGTCATCAATAAAAGTGACAAAATAATGACAGCCTCCAAGAGATGCAGCTTTAGTAGTCCACACATCAGAGTGGATTAATTCCAATGGCTTCTCACTCTCTTGAACATGTCTAGGAAATGGTTTCCTTGCCTGTTTTCCAAACTGACAGGCTTCACATACCTTATGCATTTCTGCAACCTTGAATCTAGGCAATCCTGCAACAATATTTTGGGCCTGCATTGATTTAAGTCACTGTACATTAACATGACCAATGCGTTTATGCCAGATATCAATATCTGCAACTACACCGATCCCATGTGCAAACATTGCTGCACTCAATTCAGACATGTCTGCATCCAACGTAAACATTCTGCCCTTCTTCTTTCCTTTTGCTATCAAGCGAACTTTATTTTTCATATCCTCAACAAAGCATCCATGAGGATTAAATCTGACCTGCAAGCCCTGCTCAACCATTTGACCAACAGAAACCAGATTCTTGGTGATATTCGGGACATGAAATACATCGGACATGTATTTCTTTTTCCCATCCTGCATAGACAAAGGAATTTTTCCAATCTGCACAATAGGATGTGCAGTATCACCACCAGTCTCCACAAATCCTGGTTTTTCCATTTTCCTTGCATCCTCCATCCATTCTGCATGACTTGTCATGTGGTTTGATACACCTGAGTCAACACACCATACATCGTTGCTTTCTTTTGCACTTGTCACATAATTGTTCATGTGCTGCACCATAAACAAATGCTCATTTCTGTCATCACCCTGTCTACTAGAACATGCATAATTCCCTTGTTGCAGTTTTCTATTCATGATGTCATTTTGCTTTTTATAGCAGTCTTTAGCCATATGACCCATTTTACCACAGTAGTAGCATTCAACATTACTGTTTGCATTTTGGCCTCTTTGCCATCCACCACGACCTCTTTGGCTCCCCTTGCCTCTAGAGTTACCATGTCCTCCTCCATAGGACTGGTTTTCTTGAGTTTGCTGCATATTCTGATTTCTACCACCGCCTCCAGATCGGCCTCCTCTACCTCTACCTCTACCTCTTCCAGCATTTGAGTAGAAGACAGCTTCTTTTGAAGTTCCTCCTGAAGAAGATGCACCACCATTTCTCTGCTCCTCAGAAATTAGAAGAGCAATCAACTCCTCAAAATCAGGAAATCTTTCATGGACGGAAATGGATGTTCGGAACTGTGCATAATCCTTTCCTAGACCATTCAAGGTCACAGAAACTAAATCATCATCTTCCACTGGCGACCCAATGGAAGCAAGTGCATCTGCAATCTTCTTCACCTTCATGTGGTAGTCATTGATGCTCATATTTTCTCTTTGCACATTATGCAACTCTTGCTTGAGCTGCATTTTCCTGGCTTGCGTATTTATGCTATACATTTTTGACAAAGTATCCCATGCCTCCTTTGGCGTACTTGCATCCTGAATATGCACAATCATAGAGTCTGAAATGCTGATAGACAGCCAATAGATAACTTTCCTGGCTCTCTCATGCCATGCTTTAAATGCCTGCATTTGCTGTTGATTGGGAACATCAAGAAGAACTGGTTCTTCTTTATTTCCTGCAACAAATTCCCAATATCCTTTTTCCATAAGGAAATTCATCATTCTAAACTTCCATGCTTGGAAGTTGTTCTTGTCAAGCTTTTGTGAAAGAGAATCAGACGCCATTACAGAACACTGCAAAAAATTATGTCACTGCAAAGAACACAGCTTCAGCCTCACAAGGGCAAATCTGCAAAACTGACGAAAGTGGTATTTGACCACACAGTCACTTCCTAGTGACGATTTTGCATCAACAGGCAACAAGGATGATTTTGTAACTCCCAATGTCTCTGCGCACAGGCATACGATGCAATTTCTACAGTAACTTTTCACCAACTTGTAGAACAGTGGTTGCACAGCATAAAACTGGGCCTTTTCCTGAGTGCGTGCAGAAAACTTCCGCCTCCAAAACAGGCCCTGAAATGGCGTCAAATCAAAAAAACAGGGTCGCCAAGGGCTAAAGCCCGTTCCTGCAGCATATACTGCCCTCTTGCTTCACCGCGAAGGGCGTCTCAACCTGAGACAATGCACTCTTGCAATTTCCGGTTGTGCTACCTGCAGAGATCTGCTCCCAAAACAGAAAATGAAAGCAACACTGCTTCTCTTACCAGAACACCGCGAGCTTGGCTTGCTTTCTTGAGCTCCTTACCACGAACAAGGCTCTGATACCATGTCAAGATTGTGGGAGAGAAGGAAGGAGTCTCACTTGTAGCTTTCTTGCTTGCACAATGGGGGAATACACACAGAGGTGGAGACTGAAAATAGTTTTCCTCTTCTTAGTTGTGTAAGCCAAAAAGAACTCTCATACAAAGAAATAGAAGAACCCTATATATGGGTCTCAAACTAAACTCAACTAACTAAGGTGGCATACTAACTGAGCCACAAACTAGAGTAGATAAGGATAGCTGTCATCTAGCTATTATTCATGGGCGGTGTACCAACCGCATCTGCAACTAACACGTCGGTGACATAAATGCACAACGGTCACCCTGGCATATCACGAGTGGAGCTCGATATCTCAACAGTGACAAGGTGTTTCTTGGTTTGCTTGACCTTAGCTTTGCAAGATTCTTGTTAACTTCTTAAGGTACTATATGGTCTTTCTACCATTACTAGATTTCAAAAAATAGAAGTTCTCAAGACACTTTGAGATGCTTTGATTCCATAACACACAAGAGTGAGTGCAAAATTAGACTTTAGTTCTTTCCAAAATCAAGGTGCACTTGTGCAAGCAATGCCACATGTATCTCAGTCACCAAGATGGAAATGTGTCAAGATAAGGCTTATGAAATACATAGATTAGACTCCTACATGATGCACTTAGATGCAATGAATGTTGTGCAAGAGTAGCTAGGTGCATCTGTATGGAATTGGGTGTGTGTGTGTGTGAGTATTGTGTATGTGGGGAGTGGGATATGTGGAGGTAGAGTAGTGGAAGTGGGTCCTACTGTGGAGTAAAGTGTACGCAGGAGTGGGATATGTAAGGTAGAGTAGTGGGAGTGGGTCCTAGTGTGGGAGTGGTTCTAGTGTGGATGTGCTAGAGCTAGTGTGGGAGTATAATGGTGTGGGGGTCCTCCTAGTTTGGAAGTGCTAAGGTTTTAGTGTGGGATCCCTAGTGTGGGAGTGAGTGATCTTGTGGTGTAGGAGTAGGGTAGCTAGTGCAGGGTTGGGGTAGAGTATAGGTATAGTATGGGAGTTCAAGTTGGGATGCTAATGTGCAAGCGCTTAGTTTGGAAGTGGAAGGGCTAGTTTGGTAGTGGGTGTTAGTGTGGCAATGAGGTAGAGCAAATGTATAGTGTGGGTGTAGGATAGCTAGTGTGGAAGTGCTAGTTTGGGAGTAGGATGGTTTGGGAATCAAAGTCTCTCCTCCTCTTGACCATCAATGCCACCTTGCCATAGCTTATCTTCAATATTTTAAGGGGATTTTTGCTAACACAATGCTTAATAGTGGTCCATCTCTCATTTCTCCTAGAGAGGCACTCTCAACTGTCTTGCCTCAACCCAGAGTTGTGTTGGACTTTTGCAGCCTCCATAATATCTCTCTTCTTGTGATCCCAACTATAAGAATAGCTTCGTAGGCCCTTCTTGCCAAATTTTTTTGGCATTTAGTTTTTCCCTTGATAGTTGGTGAGGTTCCATAAAATCTCCCTTCCTACGATCCCAATTGTTTGGCCATATTTGTAAGCCCTTCTTGACTAATGTTTTTTGCACTTCTTCTTGCCCTTCACAACTAGTGAGGTTCCATCTTTGTATAAAAAAGGGAAAAGCCATAAGTGCTAGGAGAGGGAGGGCTCACCTCTTATCTTCTTAGCCTCCATCCATTTGAGCCCTTAAATCATGATCTTCTAGCTGTGTAGCAAAGCATTAGCAATACAAAACTATTGAATCCGAAAACTCATGTTGCTTGATAGGAGGACATCTTCCCAAGTAATCCTAGTGCACTTTCACTTAGGAGGTTTAGCATGTTCCATATGATGTGTGACAACCACCACTCATGGAAGATTAGAGTCCAATCTTCCTACAAGTTTGAGGTTGAGTGTCCTTGCACATGCATAGTCTCAACACCAAGGTCTCCTTGTGCTTGAGTCAGACATCACTTTCTATGAGATAGCATGATGGTTTGTATTGTTGCCATGGCTCCATACAAAATCATTTCATTTCCTTTCAAGATTCTCCCAATAAGGTTGGGGGAAAGCATTAGCCAATAGCAATGAAACTAGCCTGTTGGATTGATGAGCATTGTGCAATACAATGTGGCCACTAAGCCCAACTTGCATTGTTTGAAAATTTGCAATGTTATTTTCCATTTTTTCTATAGACCAATCAAATCTTTGTTTTTTTGAATCCTACATGCCCATGGAAAAATGTAAATACCTAAATATCTGGCGTGGCCCATATTATTGGAAACCATAATCTTTGAGCTAGTCTTCTTCCTTGTCGAGTGAATATCATTTTAGTTTTCCTCCTAATACTGATCTCTAAACTTGTAACAAAATAGAACAAATTATATAAATTGAGTAGTGAATCAATTCTGGCTTTAGAGTCTTCAACAACATTTGAATTGTTATCAACAAATATTTTGGCACAAAAGGAGGTCCCATTGGGTAGGGGAAGAGCCTTGTGTCCCTTTTTGAATTTTAAGGCCAATCATCCAAAGGGAGGGTTTGTAATTATGGCAAATAGAAGTGGAGCAAGAGGGCAACCTTATTTGATTGTTTGCTTCAAGTAGAATCTACGAGACTTCATCCCATTCACATAGATAGTAGTTGTTGTGTTGGTGAAAAGACCATTGATCATGTCACATAATTGTGCAAGTCATATTTTTCAGTGATAAAGTTCCATCTCATAATATCCATATCCATATTTAGCATAACAAAAGTATCATTGCTCTCAAGATCTAGGTCAAGAGCACAAGCCATGTTCAATATTGCATCATGTAGGTGCTTGCCAAATAAGAAACCATATTGACCTCTATGTAGAATCCTTAGAAATATGAACTTAATTCTAAGTGCAATAGCTTTGGCAAAAATCCTATAAGATACATTCAACATTGTAAGTGGTCTCCATTGTGTGATTAATAATCTATCAGTTGACTTTGGTAGTATTACCTTAATCATACCATAGTTTACTACCTTGAAGAGATATCCAATATGCCCAAAGTGATTGGAATATTCACATATGTGTGGGCTACATAAATCCTATATTTCTTTATAGAACTCTTATGAAAAACAATCAAACCTAGGGGTCTTGCCTTATTTCAACTTTCAAACCACATACTTTAGTGGATCCATGGTGAAAGAGCAGTAGTGTCGTATCCTAAGGAATTTGATAGATGGGATCTAGTAGTTCTCCTAAGACTTCCTGATAGCCCTCAAAAATGTCCAACTATTTTTCATAGATGGAATACAATGGCTTCTAGATTAAGACACTATCTCTACGCACCACTCTTTTCCCATCCTAGATTGTAATGATTGTTTCTTGCCTCTTTTTCACCTATAGTGCATGAAAGAAAGCTAGGTGACAAGACGTCCCCAACTTCTTCAAATCTAGCTCTCAACAAGACTTTAATAGCATCAATTCTATGTCTTTCCTAATATTTAAGAAAGTCTACAAGGTCTTGCATGAGCTACACAATAAATAAGAAACAGCATAATATAAATTAGTGTGACAATGAACAATATTATCCATGTTGAGTCCATCAACCTTACCACAATTTCTCCTACATTGTCTGGAGAAATATACTGCCATCATAAGAATATTTTCTAATCTTGGAAAAGGATTTTTGTGGTGTTTTTATACTATTATGCATTCATTAATTGATTCACATAGTTATTGCGATGCAAGAAGAATACATTAGGTTTGAAAGGCAATGATTGTCCATGATTGCTAGACTTACAACTAACTATTTTGCATGTCATCTCCACAGGGGTTTGATCAAAAGCACAAATCTCAAAGAGGAGCTAGATTCTAGGATTGGGTTTGATCCACCACCATCCATTAATGGCATAAAGGTGGTCTATTCTAGCTACCCTCAAAAGGGTGTCCCTTTTGTTAATCATTCCATGACCATGTGAAGGCTACCCCTTCCCCTATTTCAATTATAACAGAAGATATGGCCACTATGAATTCTTGGTAATGTTTATTGGAATATCCAATGCATTCAACGTATTGGTACATGATATCTTTAGGCCCTATCTTGCTAAATATGTACTTAGTGTCTCTATTTTTGACATTTTGACTTACTCTAAGTTGAATGCAAAACATCTGGATGGTCTTTAAATTATACTAAAAAGTCTTTGGATACATAAAATTTATGCCAAGAAAAGAAATTCTCCCCTATTTTTTAAAATTTTTGAGAATATGGACTACATTATCTCATAAGCTAGAATTACAATTAATCTGTAAGGATATACTAGAATGGCCACCACCTCAAATTGATAAGGAGATCTAACAAATTCTCGGGCTTATAGGATGCTAAGACATCTATTGAAGATTATGCTTGATTATGGATCCTTTAATAGAACTAATGAAGAATAAAGCATATATATGTATATTCAAATCTCTATTCTATCCTCATTGCATATCCTTTAGAGATGTTCACAAAAATGATTGAAGAAAGTCATTTCAATAAGACAATTATTTGAAAACAACATTGTGTAGCATGTCTAGCTTATCTCTTATAGCATAGATATCTTGCCATTTGATACCACAACTCTTTTCAAGTTCCAACCTTCTATTATCTAGAATCAAGAGCATTTCAATGCCCATATATCGCTCTTTAGGACCTGCCATGGGAACTACATGCATGATTAGATTCACAATGATTCCCATGCCACATAGAGAGGAACCTTCCGAGTCTTGTGGATGAACTCTTGAAGGGAGTGAACTCGGAGTGGAAGCATGCAAGTGAAAGTAAGAGCTATAGTGGGGAGAGAGAGAGAGAGAGAGAGAGAGAGAGAGAGAGAGAGAGAGAGAGAGAGAGAAGATGTGGTAAGATGTAGGAAGAACCAAAGTACAAATGTACATAAGTACAACGGGATGAGGAAAGACATCATCTCATCCAATGCCCATCAACTTCCTAAGGAAGGAAAAATGTTGTGTTGAGAGACTTTTCAAGAGAAAATATATAGTATTTTGGTAAATTGAAATCTTGACAAGGTCAATAGACTTATCCTCAGACTTATCCTCAACAACTTCTTTGATGAAGTAGTAACACACCTCAATATGTTTTGTCTTTGCATGGAAGACCAGATTCTTGTCTAACTGGATAGTAGTTTAGGGACCACATAAGTAATACTGAGCTCTACCTCACCAGATGGCCTATCTCCTTGAAAGCCTTAGTGGTTGCAACATACTTGGCCTCAGTAGTAGAGAGGGTTGTGCGTTTTGTACCTTGGACATCCAAAAAATAACACCTCTAGCAAATGTGAAGACATAGTCAGAGGGTGGACTTCCTATTGTTTGCATGTCCTGTATAATCAGAGTCAATGTACCCCATGACTCCTATATCCTAGCCACCATAACATATACACATAGCTCATGTTCCCTTCAAGTACCTCATGATACCCTTGATAGCATCCCAATGTCGTATGCTAGGTGTACCCATATAGCATACCATAACTCCCACTACAAATGCTATGTCAAGATGAGTGGCTATCATGGCATATATCAGAGTATCCACAACAAATGCATAAGGGATCTTAGTCATTTCATCCTTTTGCTCATCAAACTATGGACAATTGGCTTGACTAACTTCACATGAGAAGATAGAGGACATCTAATAGGGTTGCCATCCTATATATGAAACCACTCAAGGACTTTTTGGATATACTCCTTCTGTGATAAATAAAGGAGTCCCTTAGAGCAATCCCATGTAATGTGCATCCCAAGAATGTGCGAGGCTTGTCCCATGTCCTTCATCTCAAATTTCTTCTTGAGCTGAGTTTTCAAGGCATCCAACTCATCATGAGCTCTCCCAATAAAATAAGTATATCATCCACATAGTGTACCAAAATCATAAGGCTGCCATCACGAGCCTTCTTTATGTATAAACACAAATCCATAGCACTATAGCTATATCCTTGTGAATCTTTAAAAGAATCAAACTTATGGTACCATTCCCTAGGTGCTTGCTTAAGGCCATAAGGCTCTTTCTCAACTTGCATACTAGGTGTTTCTTGACTTTTTTCTTTAAAGCCCTTAAGCTGCTGCATATAGATCTCATCATGGAAGTCCAGATATTAAAAATTCATTTTTATGTTCATCTGATAAAGGTCTAGATCTAGTTGAGCAACTGATGCTAGAATCATGTATAGGATCATCATTTTGACCACATGAGAAAAGACTTATCAAAGTCAATACCATATTCTTGCATGAAATCCTTAACTCTACCAATTTGGCCTTATAAGTGGGCTTGGAGCATCAAGGGATACTTTTTAGCTTGTATATCCACTTGCATGGAAATGCCTTCTTGCCACTAGGCAAAGGAACCTGATCCCATGTATGGTTATTCTATAAGGAGTCAAACTTTGACTGCAAAGCCATGTACCATGAGTGACTATCATCTCTTTGCATGGTCTCATCATAAGAGAGAGACTTGCATGTATCTCTCACCATAACATAATCCATGGGGCGACATGTAGCTCTAGTAAAGCATCTCAAAGCAAGCTAATCCTACATAATAGGAAGGGTTTGGGCCACTAGAGCATTAGTTGCTATAGACTGTCTAGCTAGCTATACGAGAGCACAAGGATCCTCCTAAAAGATGACCCTATGTATATTAACCACCTAATTAAATTGCTTATGTATATTTTCCTCATGGAAAATGGCATCATGGTTGTGGATAACCTTGCAAGCTTGTGGATCCCATCAATGATAGCCCATCTTACATACATCCCCATAACCAAGAAAGATGCATTTCATAAACTTAGGATCCAACTTATTGTGCTTGTCCTTGGGAACATGGTGGAATACCTCACAACCAAAGATGCACAAATGAGCATATGATGGAGGTTTTCCAATCCATACCTCCTATGAAACCTAGTAATCAATAGCAATGCAAGGTGACCTATTAATTGAGTGTACGATAGTAGTAACTACCTTAGTCTAAAAGTATAGGGATAAGCCTACTTGGCTAAGCATAGTGTAGGCTCTCTCTTGAATCATCATATTCATGAGTGCAACAATATCATTCTGGGGAGGGGTGTAGGGGGTGGTCAACTGATGCTTAATACTCACTCATCGCAAAACTTCTCAAAATATTTTGAGACATACTCATCCCCATTATATGACCTTAGGTATTTTAGCCTATACTTAGATTGGTTTTCAACAAGAGTAGGCTAGCACTGAAAGGTAGATAAGACATCTGATTTCTACTTAATAGGGTAGGGGTAGACTTTGTGTGAGCAATCATTAATGAATGTGACAAAGTACTTTGCACCCCACACCTAGCGAGTAACATGGCATTAGACCACATACATTTGAATGAATAAGAGCCAAAGGCTCACACATGTACTTCATGCTAGACTTCTTATACATAATATGTGTCCATTTGTCATATAAACAATTATCACAAGACTCAAAAACACTTATAGCCTAGGAGCAAAAGAGAGCTACTAATTGTAAGCATATTCATTCCTTTCCAAAACATGTGCCCAAGTCAATGATGCTGATTCGGGTTTTTTACAACCCGGATTATTACCACAAAATTTGGCCAAAGCCCCTATCAAGAGCTTACCATATCAATTTGGGTTTACTCTCCAAGCACTAGGTATGCTACATTGCTTCTCAATTATGATAACTCTAGCAAATGGGGGAAACAAGTTCTTAGGAGGCATGTCAATGTAAAGGGTAAAAGGGATGGTTATCTTAGTGAAGATGGAAATGGATTACATCTAGGACTTGAGTGAGTGCATAGATTTTTCAAAGGACTAGCCTCCAACTACACATGGGCCCCGTCTGCATCACTAAGATTTGGAATCTATCACCATCATTAGAGGATACCTCACCCTAGCACACAAGTCAATATCCACATCATGGTGTCATTTGGATACAAGCATGGACCCCTTTTGTCACATGCTTATATGTATTTATATACATATGGGGGACTAAAGTCAAAGCAGCTTTTAGAAGCCGTTTTTTATCATCTTAATAACTCCCAAGAAAAAGCGAATTTCAAGAAAATTCTCATGGTGCCCGATCGGTTTTGACCTGGTCTACAAAGTTGCAGAAGAAACTTTTTTCAAATTCCTCACGGATTTGAAGTTACGAAGGCGCAGACTGCTCGCTACATGCAATTTTCTTCTCTCTTTTACCACACCAACTTTTCACTCTATCCTTCTTGTAAATATATTATAATAATGTGCTTTGGGCACCCATCTCTTGTAATCTAGCTCCATTTCTCTATTTTGTCTACCACCACCCTTGGCTTCTTGCATGATGACCAAGGTGGGGACTTGTCCCATCCACTACTCTCCATATTTTCAAAGATGCCATACATCATCTAGGATTATGTTAATCAAGAATATTAACTTAATCTAATCCCTCATGGAAGCTATATAAAGAGCCCATGGAGAATGAAGAAGGGGGGAAAGAAGGACAATGACAAGTCCATGAGAGCATTCTAGAATATCCTCATCTCTTTGAGGTAAGCTATGAGTGAGTTCTTTTATTATGTAGCATAATGGCAAGCTTCCTCTACCTCTTCTCCTATTATCTCCCTCTCTTCTCATCTTCTCATTCCATGTAGCATAATGGCAAGCTTCCTCTACCTCTTCTCCCCTTGTATCCCTCTCCTCTCATCTCTCTCTCTTATATTCCAATATGGTGCCTAGTACATATATTCTCTCTTGTAAATTTGTGTCTTGGTTTTCTTGATTCTCTTTGAGAAAAGGGATGTCCTAGCCCATCCTCCCTTTGGCTAGGTGGTGCCCCTCTTTAGTTCTCTTAGTGAGGATTGGAGGTTGGATGGGTAAGAGGCAACCCGTTCATCATTTCAGCCCTCATTTTTAGTGCCCCCGCTGAGGAGTTCTCAAGCTACGCTCTACAACTCCCATGAAGAAAGAAACATCTAAGAAGTTGTCCTCTTCTTCAACGAGTGTTTGTCAAGAAATCACTAAGGAGGAATCTTCATCAAACCCTATTCAAGGGATTCACCGCTCAAGAGTACCACTATGGTCTCCAAAAGAAGCTCAAGAGAATAAGGATCTTTATCAACAAACGGCACGTATGCGGGTAAAGCAAGTTAATTACACACACCCTTCTTTGCTTCATGAGAAATCTTGCTCTCATCATGTCTCTAGGTCAAGGCATTGTATTGAGTGCTTGGTGTCTCCTAGTGTAAAGACACTCCCTACGGAGCTTCGTCTTCAAGTGGTGAAGGCGCTTTCAAATTCGGGGATTAACAAGTTTTTGGAGGGTGAGTTACACATCAATGGTGTGCGGTATTGGCGAGAGGCTACATATGGTGATGCGCTTCAACTACTACTAGCAAGAAGACTCAAAGTAATTGAAAAGATAGCTATCGAAGCCTATGAACTTTACAAGGCTGATGATGGTCACACAAAAGCTACGCTAATCAGTGGTGAGCAAATCCTTCGCATCTCTTGAATGGTGGGATCTAAGAGGCCATAGCTTCAACGACACGCTTCATGAAAGTTTATAGTGTAAATTTGTAGTTAATGCATAAATGACTACTCCTACTTTCTATAACTTTCAATCGGTTCAAAACATTTGGGTGGATGTGTGCATTAGTAGAAAGATACACTTTCAGCAAAGGTTGGTCTTCTATTTTGGAGCTGAGATCTTGTTGTCTCCTGATCCCATAATACTCCCTATTTTGGATTATAACATCTCCTTTAATGTGTACATATTCATTCTACTCTAAGTGTATCCCATGAACCATAGGGACTTGTACGGACCTATCCATCCACTTGCTAGACAAACCGTGCATATAATTGTTAGCACAAAGCTCAGGTTTCAAAATATTATAAGGGTCTTATTGGCCCTCGTCTTCTTGCTGAGATTAATGCATCTGTAAATCCATTTATTCTACCCTTAATAAGATATGACTTGGGCCTAGACGTGTTCATCTTTATTTTGTATTGAGCTAGATCAACATCTTCCTATCATGGCTTTTCCAAGTTTTTTTGGGCACAAAGGGGAGAAATCTCTGGACTTTTTGGATGACTTAGAAATGGCCTTTCTAGTCACAGGCCGGGATGATGAAGCAACCAAAGTATGGGCCTTTCCTTTAGTTCTAAAGGGTGATGCTCGAGTGTGGTATCAAAATCTCTCAGAGGCTACAAAGGGTAATTGGGAGGATCTCAAGACCACATTCATGCACAAGTACCAAGATGCAGAGCCACCTGAAGATATTTGGAGACAACTCTTAGATCTTCGCCAAACCTTACCAGGGGAGTACCAAGCATATGAAGGCATGTTTATAAAATTGTGGGATAAATGGACAGCCTCTTTTAGCCGAGGGAGAAAGAGTACTTGATTGCCTTAAGAAAGATTGTTTTCTAGCCGGACTCCATCCTCTACTAAGGGATAAGGTCAAAGGAAAGTTTCCCACATCCTATGAAGAATCAGTTACTTATGCGAGGGAGAAAGATAGAAAATTAAAGTATCAAGCCCAGTTGAAGGGGGGAGTTGAGCCCATACAGGTTTTACCAACCATGCCAAGGCCTAGAGAAATAGCAGAGGCCCCACCTGAATCGGAGATACCACAGCAAGAGCTCCTACAACGCATTACTAATCGACTTGAAAGCCTTTCGTTAAATTTGGTGCAAGGAGTTCGACCCCCTCCCCTCATAAATGAAGGCAATCGAGGTCCAAGGAGACAAGAAAGAGAGTATGTTTGCTATAATTGTGGGGAGATTGGCCATGGTATGTACTTTTGCCCTCATCCTAGATGTTTTCCAGGAAATGGGTTCCAACCAAGAAGGAGGGGACAACAAGTGACACCACCTAGGGAAAGGTTTGTTCCACCGAATCCAGGGCCTCCACCGCCGGTTCAAGTTCTCCAGCATCCTCGACCACTTGCAGAGGTGCCGCCCTTGCCTGTCCAACTGCCAGAGAATCATGATGTTAGGATAATTAGTTTAGATGAGAGTGATGTCAAAGGGAAGGCCAAAGTAGTAGAGGTTGAAGCAATGCCGATGAAGAAAGCCCGGAGAATTGAGGGAATGGAGCCTACACCACCAAAGGAGGTTGAAAATATGGAAGAGGAGTCAAAGTCATCAATGGCTGCAAAGACACGCAACAGTAAAAAGAGGAGGGCTCGCTCACGCCGACACATTGAGCCAGATGATTTTTCCCTGGGTAAAGGTACTAGAGCTTATGATTTGCTTGCTGATGTGAGGAATCAAGGGCCAAAAATTTCATGGCCACAATTACTACATCTATCTCCAACAGTGCGGGGACAATGGTCAAAGATGGTAAGCATTAGACCCATGAAGAATAGACATGTGAATGCAATCCAGGCTAGAAAGATGAAAGATATTGTGCCTCTAGTGGAAGCCGAAATCAATGGGCAGAGAGTGTCAAAGACATATGTGGATGGAGGTGCAGAGATTTGTGTCATGAAGGAAAAGTTGATGCATCGTTTGGGATTAGAGGTAAATGAAACTACTAAATTTGGGGTCAAAATGGCTAACAATGTAGTAATAAATTGTTTGGGAGTTATAAAGAAAGTCAAGGTAAAGATGTGTGGAGTGCAATTGGAGCTTGACATATATGTGATGCCAGTGAAGGGGGACGGCTATCCACTCATTCTTGGGCGACCATGGCTAATGGGAATGAAAGCCAGACAAGATTGGGAGACAAGGGCTTTAGAGCTAAGGCCACAAAAGGGGCTGCATAAAAAATGGAAGAGCACTATCTACAACATGAAGGAGGGCCGACAGGAGGATCTTGTGTTAGAGACCACCGCTGATGAATGGAGTTCCAGCGAGGGTTGGTCATCTATGACAGAGGGAGAGTATTCTAATGAGGAGGAAGAAAGCTCTCTAGAAGTGATGGGGATTACATTAAAAGGGCCTTCTAGTAGTGAAATTCCACAGCAGCTTCCAAAGGTCGAGAAGGGGGGGTTAGAAAAAATGTTGGCTAAGGATCTATCAGTTGAGGAGAAGGCAGCCTACATGGAAGTGGTGATAAAATACTCTGCACTTTTTATTTTTGATTATGAACACATCACAGGTGTGACAGCAGTACAACATCACATTAATCTAAAAGAGGGAGCACGGCCAGTGGTGCAGCGACTATGATGATTGGGAGTAGTTCAACAAAACGCTCTACTCACTGAGGTGCAACGACTTTTGAAGGCATGCTTCATCTATCCAATAGGGGACTCAGAGTGGGTTTCACCTGTGGTGGTGATACCCAAGAAGAATGGAAAATGGAGGATTTGTGTGGATTACAAGCCGCTAAATGCTACAACAAAGAGAGATCACTTTCCTCTTCCCTTTCAGGATGAAATACTCAACGAGGTGGCCGGGCATGAGAAATACACTGTTTGTGATGGGTATTCAGGTTATTTCCAAATCCGAATAGCTGAGGAGGATCAACAGAAGACCACCTTCATTACACCTTGGGGTTGTTTTGCTTACAAAGTAATGCCATTTGGATTAACAAATGCCCCAGCTACCTTCCAACGATTCATGAATTATGTCTTCTAGCCATATTTTGGGAAATCCATCAGGGTCTTTATTGATGATTTTTGTATTTATAGTTCTAAGGCTCTACATCTAGGGAAGGTGGATGAAGCTTTCAACCGACTCGCACAAATGGGGGGGTAGTTAAACCATGAGAAGTGTCGCATTGGCGAAAGCAGTGTAACTTTGTTAGGGCATGTCGTAAGTGAGAGGGGCATTGAAGCAGATCCAAACAAAGTTAAGGCCCTATTGGCGGTGCCATCACCATCTTATGTGAAGCAACTAACCTCTTTCATTCAGAAGGTGCGATATATGGGGCAGTTCATTCATCTCCTCTCCCAATTAATATTTTCACTGCAATAGTTAACCCACTCTGAGGAGCTCCTGTGGAGTGACGAAAGCGAAATGTGCTTTCACGAGGTGAAGAAGGCTCTTAGCACCCTTCCTATAATTTTACAGCCTTGTTGGGATCAGGAGTTTTTTGTCAATCCGAGTTTTGGGGAAGATGCTCTAGGGGCAGCACTAATACAAAAGGATGCTAAAACTGGCCTAATGAGACCGGTTTACTTTTCTAGTAGAGTAATGACAGCATCAGAATGAGGGTACAAGATGGTCGAGGTGATGGTTTTGTCTCTAATGTTTGCTATAAGAAAGTTTCGTCCTTATCTTCTCCCTAGGCCATTCACAGTGATCACGACAGAAGAGCATTTTCCCTATGCCTTACAGCACATGGATGTTTCAGCTAGAATCGCTAAGTGGGTGATACAACTCCAAGAGTTTGACTACACCTTCAAGGTGGAGGATTCTACTCGAGCTTGCCTAGCTGATTTGTTGACCCATAGATGCCATCAAAAGAAGGAAAAGGAGAAGAGAAAGGTAAAAGAGGAGACACCTCCTCTTGAGGAGCCGCCACGGGTGGAGAATGCCCATGCCCTCTACTTCGATGGGGCCTACAAGCGTATTAAAGACAGAGCGGCAGCAGGAATAGTGGTGTTCAGTCCCGAAGGTGACAAACTTTATGGAGAAGGTATCAGCTTGGAGGATGTCCATTCTAACAATGAGGCAGAATATCAAGCCTTGCTTTTAGGTTTGAGGTGGTGTCTCTCACATGGTATCACTCGGCTTAATGTTTTTGGGGATTCTATGCTCATTGTTAAGCAAATGAAAGGAATCTGGGCTTGTAAAAATGATAACTTAGCAGTGAAAATTAGGGAAGCTAAAACTCTCATGAGAAAGCTACAGAAAGCCCAAATCTATTTTGTGCCAAGGCGCACAAATGGCGACGCAGATGCTCTAGCAGCTGAAAAATTGAAAGAGGTAATGGTGGGCATCATTACAGTAAAGCTTCCCTTGTTTCAGGGTAAGTTTCAACTACAATATGTGCTTTATTTTCTTGAGCAAGGTGAGGCACCTACACATATGAGTAAAAGTGAGAAAAGGTGGCTAGCTACTAAGGCCACTAAATACCGCTTGATAAATGATGTGTTGTATTGCAAAGGAAAGGATGTAGTTCTTAGAAGGGTGCCAACAGCAAAGGAGATTATAGATGTGATTAAGAGCTGCCATGAAGGGGTTTGTGGTGGAAATTTTGCTCAAGAAATAACCAGTAGGAAGATTCTTCAAGCGAGTTTTGTGTGGCCTAGTCTACATCGAGATGTGCAACATTGGTGCCGCACTTGTGATGATTGCCAAAAGGTCGGACCAAGGAAGCTAGTGCATGAGGAACAAAATCCCATAACTACATATGGCCCATTTGAGAAATGGGGGATTGATGCAATAGGGCCACTCCCACGAACTCAATCTGGCAAGGAATACATCATAATGGGAGTGGACTACATGACGAGGTGGGCAGAGGCTTCAGCAACTAGTAGGATCACAGCCCAAGAAGTGGGAAAATTTGTGTTTGAAAATATTTGTTGCAGGTTTGGCACACCTTTGGAAATTATCTCTAATCGGGATCCTGGTTTTAGGGCGAACCTAGTAGGGGAGCTAATGGAAAGGCTAAAAATCAAGCACAGGCATTCTACTACCTACTATCCACAGTGTAATGGTTTGGTCGAAAAAGTGAATGGGCTAATTTGTAAGATAATTACCAAGCAGGTACACATGCACCCCAAGCACTGGGATAAAAAATTGAATGCAGCTCTTTGGGCCTACATGACTTCATTCAGAACCTCACTTGGCTATACTCCATTTCACCTCGTCTATGGCCAAGAGGCTTTGCTTCCTATAGAGGTGGAACTGGCCAGTTTGCATGTTTTAGTAGCCAGTCAAGAGAAGAATCAAGATAATAAGTTAGAGGAAAGGATCTTGGATCTAGAGAGGCTGGAGTTAAATAGAGAAGCAGCAGTCCAACACTATTCCATGCAGGCTGAAGAGAGGAGGAAGACCTTTAATAAGAAGCTGGCTAGCAAACACATAAGGGAAGGATCACTTGTGCTACGCTATGATAACCGCTTTGATAACAGAAAGGATGCTAAACTTGTGTTCAAGTGGGAAGGGCCATTCATGGTCATAAGGAGATATCCAAATGGTAGCTATAAGCTAGGTGACATGGATGGAAAGGTTCACAAGACAAGGGTAAATGGATGGCGACTGAAGCCTTATTTTCAAAGAAATATAAACACTTTGGAGCAGTCATTCGATGAAGAGCCACCAATGAGGGGGTGCAGTCCTCCTTGCTCTATTGGACCATCATTATCAAGCTAGAGGCATGAATACCTCTAGCCTAAGGGGAGGGCTAATGATCCGGGTTTTTTACAACCTGGATTATTACCACAAAATTTGGCCAAAGCCCCTATCAAGAGCTTACCATATCACTTTGGGTTTACTCTCCAAGCACTAGGTATGCTACATTGCTTCTCAATTATGATAACTCTAGCAAATGGGGGGAACAAGTTCTTAGGAGGTATGTCAATGTAAAGGGTAAAAGGGATGGTTATCTTAGTGAAGATGGAAATGGATTACATCTAGGAGCTGAGTGAGTGCATAGATTTTTCAAAGGACTAGCCTCCAACTACACATGGGCCCCGTCTGCATCACTAAGATTTGGAATCTATCACCATCATTAGAGGACACCTCACCCTAGCACACAAGTCAATATCCACATCATGGTGTCATTTAGATCTTGCACAAAAGCTTACAAGCATGGACCCCTTTTGTCACATGCTTATATGTATTTATATACATATGGGGGACTAAAGTCAAAGCAGCTTTTAGAAGCTATTTTTTAATCATCTTAATAACTCCCAAGAAAAAGCGAATTTCAAGAAAATTCCCGCGATGCCCGATCGGTTTTGACCTGGTCTACAAAGTTGCAAAAGAAACTTTTTTCAAATTCCTCACGGATTTGAAGTTACGAAGGCGCAGACTGCTACATGCAATTTTCTTCTCTCTTTCACCACACCAACTTTCCACTCTATCCTTCTTGTAAATATATTATAATAATGTGCTTTGGGCACCCACCTCTTGTAATCTAGCTCCATTTCTCTATTTTGTCTACCACCACCCTTGGCTTCTTGCATGATGACCAAGGTGGGGACTTGTCCCATCCACTACTCTCCATATTTTCAAAGATGCCATACATCATCTAGGATTATGTTAATCAAGAAGATTATCTTAATCTAATCCCTCATGGAGGCTATATAAAGAGCCCATGGAGAATGAAGAAGGGGGGAAAGAAGGACAATGACAAGTCCATGAGAGCATTCTAGAATATCCTCATCTCTTTGAGGTAAGCTATGAGTGAGTTCTTTTATTATGTAGCATAATGGCAAGCTTCCTCTACCTCTTCTCCTATTATCTCCCTCTCTTCTCATCTTCTCATTCCATGTAGCATAATGGCAAGCTTCCTCTACCTCTTCTCCCCTTGTATCCCTCTCCTCTCATCTCTCTCTCTTATATTCCAATATGGTGCCTAGTACATATATTCTCTCTTGTAAATTTGTGTCTTGGTTCTCTTGATTCTCTTTGAGAAAAGGGATGTCTTAGCCCATCCTCCCTTTGGCTAGGTGGTGCCCCTCTTTAGTTCTCTTAGTGAGGATTGGAGGTTGGATGGGTGAGAGGCAACCCGTTCATCATTTCAGCCCTCAATGCCAAAGAGATACAAGTGGAACTATAGCCACAACCAAAACATGGTCAACTAATCCAAATACAAGCAAAGGATAGAGGGTACTAGACTTAGCACTATGTGCAATAACAAGATTCCCACATGTAATCTTCCATGAGAAATCACCAAAAGTAACAACATAATCTACATCATGTAAGGTGCTAGTAGAGATAAGGTTCTTCATTAGAGCTAGCACATGACGTACATTATAAAGAGTGAATATATTGCTTGAACCAAAACACAGATGCACATCACCAATACCAATGATCTCCAATGGCAAGGCATTACCCATATGGATAGATCCGGTCATACTATGATAGGAGTGAAACTACTCTCTATGAGAAGTCACATGTAAGGAAGCCCCTAAATCTATCAACCAATCCTGAGTATATCTTGACAAAGCACCATCCATCTATAAAACATCCAAAGAAGAAGCTACCAAGATAAGATTATTAGATACATCAAGTTGCACCACATTAATCTCCTCAATCTTGAAACTAGACTTGCTAAGCACAATGCTGCAATCATCATTCTTGTCCTACACTTTACCATTTCCCTTTTCCTTATGCTTGTCTTTGTGCATTTTATAGCACTATGGCTGAATATGACCTCCTTTCCCACAATAATGACAAGTAATACTAGACTTATGCCCATGGAACTTACAATGAGATTATCCATGTGTCCTAGACTGAGACCTATTAGAGTCTCTACCATAGCCATTTCCATCATGCCAGCCTCTCATAGTCAATCATGTGATGTACAGGAAGCATCTACATTCTTTCTATTCACCTCTTCTGTTAAGAGGGTACTCTCAACATCCTACAATTTCAGCCTATCCTTAGCACAAAGAGCCATATGGAAAGTGTTACATGACTCATATAGAGTACCAAGCATAATTAAAGAATGCAAAGTATCCTTGAACTCAATCTCTTGCAAAGCTAAATGGCTAATGATGGAGTGAAACTCATTTGAGTGTACAAACATAGAAGTCCCTTTCCTTCATGCGAAGGTCCATCAACTATTCCAATCAATACATTTGAGATGTAGGACTCTCCTTGTCATAAAGATTCATCATCTGTCTTAGAATCTCATATGCAATTTGATTTCCAATAAAACATTGTTGTGAACTTGCTTAGAGAGTGATAAAATGATTGTGGACTTTCATAGATAATCCAATTTAACCCAATCCTTAGCTACAATGTTTTTGGGTTTGGCACCCCCATTTTTAAGTAATCTAACCTACAATTTTTGCACTAAAACCTACCATATATAGTTTTTCTAATAGCTATAATTGATCCCATCCATTTTCTCAGAATTGAAGATAGCATTGTTGTGAGAACCATTAGCCATAATGAGACCTAGCAAGTACAAAGAAGGCCAAGACAAGCTATTGTATTACTCTACAAATCACCCAGTGCTAAATCAAGTGGGATACAGGAAATACTGCCAAAGTAAAGAGTTGTCCACAAACTGTAAGTAAAAGACTGTCAAGTCCAAGTTACTACCTTAAAATAGAATGCATAAAACTAAAATGATAAGTTGTAATAAATTGCAATAATATGCCAACAACTAATTATGAGAAACCAAGAAGGAAGAATCTAGGAACAACCAACACTGAAGAATGTCGCAAGTGTAGTGTGTCAGAAACCATACATGCAATAGGCATAGACATCATGCACAAGGTAGGTCTCAAAGGTAAATGAAGAGAACTGTCAGATGCCTAATCCACTGAGAAAAACTCCATACATAACCCAGAAGCACATAAATAATACTTCCAACACCTTGACAAACATAAGTGCTAGGTCCAAGCCAAGAGATCAAATCAGCCCATGATAGGGTAACAACATCTAATAAATATCAAGAGAGCATGTACATGCCACAATGAGTTGCACTATCTCATTGTAATAAGCTCAAGCTCGACTGCATAAACCAAATGTTATGTAGTACATCCAAGTGTCAAATTGGCTCAATACATAAAGCTGAATAGCTCCATTGAAGCGAAAGCCGAATGCCAAATGAGTAAGCAAAGCTTAGAACATCATGGTGATGTCATCCAGACATCTAAGATCCATAGAGCATACGTTCGGAAGCACAAACCCAATATACTCTTCAAACCCATATTGCATAAGCCAATGAAGAAACCAAGGCTTAAACTAGAGTTAAGATGAATATTTTTGAACTCAAAATCAAAGCTCAAGAGCATCCCATACCATATTGGAGTGCATAGACCAATGTTAATCATTAATACATGTATACAAAACACCCAAATGACATGCAAGAGCAATAGGAATCTAGTGTTCCATAAGAAAAACTTGCTATCCATTGTATACAATAGTGAAATATTTGTTAAAATTGAGCCAATGCAACTCAATTGAAGCCTAAAAGCATTCTAAGACTTGTGTCAAGCATCTCCAAGTATCAACATGTATCAATACCAAGCCCAAAAAGTATCAAGTGACAAGAGACATATGCTTTTCCTAGATAAATGGCATTCAGCCCTATTATTGCACTCAAATTAGCCCAAAAGCATAACCATACTATCTAGGAACCAAAATAGCATCCCTCAAGCATCAAACATGCATTATGAAATTTACTCTTTTCTATCTAAACCAGAATAGTTTTTTTATTTGTGAAACACATAGCAAAATATTACATTGAATCAATTTATGAGTGCTAAGACTTGTAGATCTTGTTGTGCTCTTCATTTCTAGCTATAGAATGCCTAAATCTGATGTCATATGCAAAAGTAATGGCCAAAATATGATAGTGCTGTCAAAGTATAATAGCTATGTAACGACTGCTACAAAATGCTTTGTATCCACTCAAAAAGGGATAAAATGGATTCTCCTTAGCTCAATAAGCACTCAACAAGGCTCAACTAAGCCTTGGGAAGCTCCTCAACAAGGACATACTAAGCTGGAATAAGTCAGAAGAAAGAAAGACTCAATCCATACCTTGAGAGAAAGAAAACAATGGCTATCATGAAACCTTGAGTTGGGTCTTGAGTCCAAGATGAAGCAAAGGATGAAGAAGCTCCTCGAATGGTTGGCTTTGATACTAGCTAAAGGGAGTGATCTTGGAGTAGAAGCACACAAAAGAAAGTAAGAGCTATGGTGAAAGGAGCAAGAGTGAGAGAGAGAGAGAGAGAGAGAGAGAGAGAGAGAGAGAGAGAGAGAGGGAGAGGGAGAGGGAGAGGGAGAGGGAGAGGGAACTCCAACAATGACAATGGGGTCTGATGCAGTTACAAGAAAAGGAACACATGATGATGTATGGTATGTCGATTTTTCAGGTGCATCTAATCATATGACCAGTCATGTTGAATGGTTTGGAGAGATGCACTTACAAAATCCAGGTTATGTGCAGACGGGTGATGATTCACATGCCACCCAATTTCACACATTGGAAAGGTTCCCTTGTCCTTGTTTGATAGCCAGACAAAGAGTCTGACAAATGTATTACATGTGGCATCAATCACAAATAATCTAGTGTTTGTTGGCCAAATGGTGGAGCAAGGGTTGCAGGTCCGATTCAATGCAAAAGGTTATTTTGTAGAAGACTTTAATGATAAGTGCAGGTTGGTTGCAAAAGGAAGTAGAGTTGGCTGCATGTTCACTTTAGATGCTGGAATTCCTGCAATGGATGCTGCTATGTATGCTAAAGGAAAATGAGTGGTTGCAGACATTGAAACATGCAAATGTGCAAAGGCTGAAATTAATGCAGACCAGAGGATTGGTCACAGGGTTGCCTTCTCTTAGAGTTGCATATTTTCATAAAGTATGTGAAGCATGCCAGTTTGGTAAGCAGGCAAGACAACCCTTCTCGCATGATAGAGAAGCGAGAAGAAATATACTTGATGTAGTGCATACAGATGTTTGGGGGCCTACATAGAATGTATCTCTTGGTGTGGTAGCAAATGCTTTGTTACATTTATTGATGACTGTTCAAGGAAGCTATGGGTATATTTTATGAAGGAAAAGAGTGTTGTATTTGAGTACTTCAAATCTTTCAAGGCAGCTATTGAAATAGAAACATGCTTGAAAGTGAAGTGCTTGAGATCAAATGGAGGGGGAGAGTACCTCTCTAATGATTTTAGTGGATTCTTGAGGACTCATGGGATAAAGATGCAATTTACTTGTAGATATACCCCACAGTAAAATGGGGTTGCTGAAAGAAAAAATAGGCATATTGCAGAAGTCGCACGTGCATTAATGGCTGAAGACAAAACATTTTTGGTCTGAAGCTATCCATACTGTTATCTATATTATGAATAGAACTCCCACAACTGCAGTTCATGGGATGACTCCTGAAGAATGCTTTACTGGCAAGGATCCTGACGTATCACACTTGAAGGTATTTGGATGTGTTGCATAGGTTCATGTGCTAGATGAGCTACAGAAGAAGCTTGATCCAAAGGTTGAAAAATATATTTTTATTGGATACTCTTTAGAGCAGAAAGGGTATCGTTTTTATAACCTTGTCACATGTGAGTTTAGAGTGAGCAGGGATGTTATTTTTGATGAGATGACAAGTTGATATGCACCTACTAGTGATGTATTAGATGATGAAAATGATCATAATAGCTATGTGCAGAAAGAAAAGCAAGAATCACGAAGTCTTAGTGGACCAGAAACATCATCTAGTACTACACCTACAGTGAGCCCTTGGTCTGGGATACTGAGGAGTAGCCCCACATCTTCAGGTGGATCTATAAGTATTGTAAGCAAAGACAAAGGAAAGAAAAAAGTGTTGGATAGTAATGATGCATCTACTAGTCATTTGGGATTTGATGGAGATTCTAGTGTTTTAGAGAGTTTGGATGATGAGCTTGGTATTCCTTCAATCATGACACCACGTGTACAGAGAGCTCATAGTAATGTAAAGGCTCCATTGAGTGATCCAGTGGTATGCAAGTCTAGCAGGGTCAGATACCCTATTAAAAGATTTGGTTTTAAAGGTTATGTAGGTCACCATTATGCTTATATGGTGAAGGTAGTTGAGGATATTGAGCCCACTTGTTTTGAGGATGCAACAGTCATGATCATTGGGATGCAACAATGGATGAGGAGATGGCTGCATTAGAAGCTTGGGATTTGGTACCCTTGCCTAAGGGTAAGAAAGCTATTGGCTGTAAGTGAGTTTACAAAGTCAAGCATAATGCAAATGGTTTCGTTAGCAGGTATAAGGCAAGGATGGTTGCAAAAGTCTATGCTCAAACATATAGCATAGATTATGAAGAGACATTCAGTCCAATTACTAGGATGGCAACTGTTAGATGTGTGATTTCCTTGGCAGTAGCCAAAGGTTGGAGTTTGCATCAAATGTATATTAAGAATGCCTTCTTGCATGGTGAATTGCAAGAAGAAGTGTATATGGAGCAACCAGCAAGTTATGAGGATTTAGAGCATCCCACATATGTGTGCAGGTTAAAGAAGGTGCTCTATGGGCTGAAGCAAGCAAGTAGAGCATGGTCTGACAAGATTGGAGAGTCTCTTATCAATATTGTATTTTGTATTTCTAATGTTGGTCACTCACTTTATGTGAGAAATGGAGATGCAGGTTTGGTCATCATAGTCATTTATGTGGATGCCTTGATTATTACGGGTGACAGTGACAATGGGATTGCTGAAGTTAAGGATGTCTTGAAGAAGAAGTTTGAGATGAAGGATTTGAGTGAGCTAAGATACTTTCTTGGTATTGAGGTGATGAGATGTGATAATGGTATATGGCTATCCCAAAGGCAATATGGCTTGGATATGCTATCCAAGTATGGTATGACAGCATGTAAGCCTCTTTCAGTACCATTGGAGCAAAATGTGAAGTTGAGTGCTGACGTTGGGGATGAGATAGAAGACCCTACTATGTTCAAGAGGATAGTAGGAAGTTTGATTTACATGACTATCACAAGGCCATACTTGAGCTATGTTGTTCGCCTTGTTATTCAGTTTATTCAGATGCCTAGAAAGCCTCATTTGGATGCAATTATACATATATTGAGGTATGTGAAGTCCACTTTACATTATGAACTTTTTTATTAGGCAGGTAAGGATGTACAGGTCTTTGGATACACAAATGCATATTGGGCTGGTAGCATGTTAGACAGAAGATCTACAAGTGGATTCATGTTTTCCCTTGGTAGTGCAGCAGTTACATGGAGCAACAAAAAGCAACCTATAGTTGCTTTATCGAGTACAAAGGCTGAGTATAGAGGTGTTGATATGGTAGCATGTGAGGTGGTATGGCTACAAAAGTTATTAGGTGATTTGGACATGCAGGGAGATGGTCCAGTTGTCATTCATTGTGACAACATGAGTAGCATACAAATAGCTAGGAATCCAGTGTTCCATTCTAGGAGAAAACACATTGAGGCGCACTATGACTTTGTGAGAGAGAAGGTACTTGCAGGAGAGATTGCCTTAGTATATGTTAGCACACAGGATCAAATAACTGACATTTTTACAAAGGCATTGGGTGCAGAGAAGCTTCGAAAGTTCCGAAGCTTGGAGTTGTAGAGATAGAGTTGAGCTTGAGGGGAGTGTTGACATGACAAGCTTGGAGTTATAGAGATAGAGTTGAGCTTAAGGGGGAGTTGTAGAGATAGAGTTGAGCTTGAGGGGGAGTGTTGAGATGACAAGCTCAACACGTGCAGACATTGATGATGGACCGCTTGGCTAGATGGGTCTGCATGTCTACACTTAGCACGTTGGTGGTCATTATGATACTCACATGGCCACGGACTTATTACTTATTATATTTATTTTGTTACACCTACCTATAGCTGGCAAAGATATAGCGCCAGTCGATTAGTGTAGTTTGTTATGTACTGTTTGACTTAGTATGCCACTTTCCTTTATGTTGTATCTTATCTATACTTTTGGTACATTGTATAGTGTGTGGAAGAAGAAGAAAAAATCAACAAGAAAACTTTTTGGCCTCCATCTCTCTTCTTGTGTTCTTGAGTGAGCTTCCTCTTATGTACACAGTGTGTGTTTGGCACAGCAACTCAAGCAAGTCCCCCACCACATGATTCTTTACATTAAGATTTAGCCACATTGCCAAAACTTTACCCCTTATTTGAATGTGGGACTTGGGAGATTCCCAAATTCTCTAATATGGTGTTAAGTAACAAATAATTAGCTTTACTTAGCATTGCTAAGTGATGTTTGAATGTATATAAGTTTCTTTCATAGATTTCTACAATCTTGGTAGCTTGTGCTATGCTCATGTCAAAGCCTCATCATACTTTCACCAATCACCAACATCATTGCTTTGAAAATAGAGACAAATTGAAGTAAAAATTACATTTGGAATTGCTAAAGAGTATAATAAAAGTTTTAAGAATTCTTAGCATTATAGCACAACCAGCAAGTGATGCAAAATACCAAACAAGGTTGTAGTACTAATAAACAATGGTATGTGTACAAAACAAATCACTATATGAAGCTTCTCCAAAAAGTGGAGTGGATGTTTTACGTATAAACGTCTAGGGAGTCTTTCACTACAATTATTCCTTTTGTTTTAGGACACACGTGTCTCTCATCCATCCAAAACTAAAAGACTACATCTTTGACAATTTGAGAAATGTGGATACTCTATTCGTCTTGTTGTATGGCATGCAAATGCAAGGAACAAACCATAAGCTTCACTTGCCATTGCTAATTCATGTTTTGTTGTATACAGGTTTCTCTTGTCACATTCCCATAAGCTTGGCAACTTGAGATATGCTAATGTCAGTGCGTTGCCCCTATTTTCTCCATCCATCAATGTCATTAATTTCTTCACAAAAAACTCATATATGAAGATCTTGGGATCTTCACATGATTCAAAATATTATGGATGTTTCTCAATATAATTGCTTTCAACTCTTTGACTTACTCTACATAGCCTCTCATTGCTTCCACCTTTGAGAAGCCCAATATTCCCTCTTTAATTTTCTGCATCAAAATTTAACATCTTTATTCCGTGGAGAGCTCCTAGAGGATTTCATTGTTGTAAGGAATTTACCTACAAGATCAACAAGACATATCATTAAGTAGATGCTCACTTTTCATAGAAACATGAAAAATATCTTAACTAATTTGCAAGTACATCAAAGTAAGCAAGATGTGTTAGATTCAAGAGTCTATTAACCAATACACACAATAGAAAATTCTATTAAGCATATGATCAATTAATTGTATATTCTACAATATATTCTACCCATTATGGTTTGTGCCTCTCAACTTAATTGTTTTGTTTTGTTGCTAGTTATTTCCACTTCCTTCAATTGATAGCTGTGAGGAGACAAACATTACATTGGTGAGGATAGGCACCAAGCACCCCATTTAAGGGCCTAGATAACCCCAGACTATTTTATTTTATTTATTAATTTATCATAGGCTTAAATTTTTTTTTATTATGTGTATTTGCTAATAGATACTTGAAGCCACATCCATGTGAGATGGATAACAATAAATGTTCCCTACAAGTAAACAACTCTATAGAAGTGTTTATAAGCATAGAGTTTTACCAAAACAAATGTTAAAATTTATATGATTTTTTTTCAATTTATGTTTCACTATATCTATCCTTATGAGATAATGTTTTTTTATGTTGCCATTGTAATAGTTGTTTGTATATTCTCCATGTCTAATAGATATTCACACTATATCTTGCATTTTATTTGGAAGACATTGATAAGCTCATAGTTTCAAAAAATATTTCACACATTTTAATAGCCTCAAATAAATAATTTATATTGGTATATGAAACAATGTCTTATTGGGCCCTAGCATATTTAACATCAAGAACTCAAACTTCATATTTTGCCAAGAGTGTTTTCAATGGCATAGGTAATTCAGATAGGGTATTGCATGATGTTGTGATGATGCATGTCTAGTTACAAAATCCTCGAGAGGAAGTTTATGACTGATATGGGCTATTCAAACTAGTGATTTATGCTACCATAATAGGGATTTAATGCTGAAACACTTTTCCTTTGATTACTATAGGGATTTTTAAAGCTTTGCAAAGAAGAAAAAGGGTAGCAACTAGTCTATTATCCAAGGTATTGATCTTGGCAATCAAAAGGTTTTGATGCATTCTTGTGCTACCATAAATAAGGAATAAAAGGGTTTATGGGCTATCCTCAATCTACAACTTATATAGAATAACCTCTTGGAGTATTTGCTTGCCTATAGGGAGTAGATACATGGTCTACCTTTTGAGCATACTTTGAAGCCTTTTTGGGGCAACTTCTAAGTGAGTTTTGACTAATTTAATAAATAGAAAATATAGGGCTGAAGTGAAGAATAGAGACCCACACATGGTTTTCATTAGAATCAGTGCATTATCAACTCTTGCTCTTATGCTTAAATGTCTATAGCTTCTTGATATGTCATGTTTTCTTGGATCGGGTATGCATTTGAGGTGCTTACCATATTGGATATGGTTTATGTAAAATAGAGTATTAACTTGTATCGAGGAATTTGCTGAGCTACAGTCTCAGAGTACTTTGAAAATTTGTTTCAAGTTAGCATTTATGCTTATATACTAATCAAAAGTATTTGAAGTAATAGAGTTGCTCAACTAATCTATACATGAATCAAAGAATATTTATTGCACCTCTATTCATCTCTTACATTTTTAACTCTTTGCAACCTTCTTACCTAAACCTCTATGGTTAAGGCATTCTTCCCTAAAAACCCCGATATTTTGGCAAACCCAACACAAAGGCTATTGGAAGGATTGCATACATGGGAGATTCATCAGGTTATGGTTCTCCTACAGGGTCTAATGATGACATGAGATAGGTGTTATTGCTAATGTAGCAATAGTGGCAACAATAATAACAATGATTAGATGTGTATAAGTGAGATTTTGCAACCGTAAATGCTTTGTAGGAAGTTGAGCATGAAGTAGTCTGATGGGCATAATGTATCCACTTATTTGTTGTCATATGCATCAAAAATGTTTTTTTTTTGGATTCATACTACGCATGTAGTTGCTCGACTTGTTGTATAGGCTCTCAAAGAGTGGATTGCAGCTTTGTATAGGCAAGATTTAGATTGCCTAGAGTTTTAAAAAGCTCTAAGAGAGGAGTTCTTACATGCAAGATGTTTACGGACTAGGTAGAGAAACCTAATAAGGGTATTATAGCCATTGCATTATTGTTATGTGAATTTGAGAACAAGTATGCACAATTAGATGCCATTGAGAAGAATGCTCTAGAAGGTTAGAAGGTGGAATTGGTTTTGAAAGTCGCATATCTTGCCTTGCAAGAAAGACTGGAATATCATTTTGAAGATGATACTATAGAGACAGGGCTAAAAATAGATTGGTCACATATCATTGATTTAGTAAATATGATTGTTAAGAGGGAAAGAATGAAAGTGAGACTACATTTAGGGGTTATGCCTACTATCTCTAATAAAGAACCTACAATGAAACCATCTGTACCTATGGATGTACCTATTGTTTGGATATGAAAGAACATGCTTTGGATGAGATTGTGAAGGGGATATGTGACCTACAACTCAAGTTTACAAAGCTAGATGAAAAGGTGGAACAAAGATCCTCAAAACATATCCAAGAGGGGTTTGTACATAGATGCATATGGTGTGACAGCCCTTGTCATGAGAAATGTGACGATGCTTCCTATTTTAACACATTAGCTAGATATTTGATTTTTTGGAAGGATGGAAAGATCCATGCAAGAGAATTAAGATTGCTTCTTGAGCCAAAATTTGGCAAAGGCAAAAAGTAAAAGCTTATTAATGAGATAGTAGTAAGAATTACATTTGCAGATGTAGATGCTACCACATATGGCTTACAAATTGAGAAATCTCATGGTACTAAGAGTGGATTTTTGAAGCCCAATTTAGAGTGTAAAAGACTCCAAGAGGTGTAAAAGAGCAAATTTCATGCAAAATGAAATGGTTGTGGATCAAAGAGCTAGAGTTTTCCTAGAGGCATTTTGATTCCATGAATCTAACGCAAGTCTTTGTTCGTCAATCGAAGGTCGTTTGAACCCCCATCTAATACCCACAAGGTTTGACATTATGAAGCAACTACCGGATGTGAGAGCCTAAAAGTGCATGATGGAGACCAAATTCATAGATTTCAATGCCACAAAGCTAGTTATCTAGTCCATTTGCAATTTTGAGCTCATTATACCCTCCATCTAGACCACCGGAACCACTTTCAAGAAGTGTGAACATGCAAAAATTGAACCAGCTAACTTCTAAAGTTAATGATTAAGCTAAGGGATTAATTAAAAATACTTTTTTCCAACGTGAAGGGTGGGGGAAAGAGGGGGGGGGGGGGGGTGGGAGGGAGGGAGGCAAAGATTTTTGCGCCCCCTCAAATCCATCTATTCCGACTATTTGGACTAGGGGAATGATGAGGAATAGTCTGGGGGTGATATGGAGATTTTCCTCGCTCTGCATCACCAACAGATCGTGAGTAAAATGGTGGAATAAACCAAAAACTCCGACTTTAGTCTTTCTCTCTTCTCTCTACACCTTGTTTCCATGGCTTAATCTATGTGAGAGGGGGATGGACAGAAGCAATAGGATTTTGGACATGTGATGATGCTGAAATGTTATGAAATATAAATCGAAGGTTGGAGATGCGTCAATAGCTTCCTAACTTTGAAACACATGCAGCTTTGTATTAAGTTAAACACCTAAGCACTCGATTTTATCGTTTTTTTCTGAATCTTTTGCGCATAGTTTGTAAAATGATTTTGAATGTTTGAATATGATTTCTAGTGCTTTCAAAATCGAAATTCTCTATTGGTTCTTGTTGTTTGCATAATCAAAATGAAAATCGGGAAAACCCACAATGCAAGAATTGCGAGATTCTAGAAAAATTGAGGGTTTTATGCATTTTCATAGTTCTTTTGGTGTTCACATGGGATCATATATTGAATAATGTTATATCTTGATTCATGAAATCTCTACATGTCTGAAAATCACAAAAACCATTAATAAATAATAAGATAAATCAAAAAATCAAGGAAAATAAAAAACTAGATTTTACCCATAGAAAAATTATAGAAATTTATGAATGTGTCCATGAACATGTGGTGGGGCTAGGATCTAAGGTTTAGCCTCAGTTTATTCCCGTTTCTTATATTAAAGTGCGTATTTATTACCTTTTATATATGAAAAACACATAAAAAGTACTCTTTGCATCTACCAACGAATGCAAAACCTTAAACAGTAGGAGGAAAGGGTTGTGGGGCGTTAAGAATCCATTGAAATTTGATCTTATGAATATCTTGACAATAGGATTCATTCCTTTTAAGTTTAAGAAAGGGCAGTAGCACGAATTGCTTCAATTTTGCCTTAGCAAAACGATGCATTGTGTTAGGTTGAAGTCAATCCACGATGTTTGATCTATTAGTTTACTTGCTTGTGCACTTCGTGACATTCACCTTGCATCCGCATTCTGTATACGTGTATCACGAGAATCATCTCTTGGATGTATAACACTTGTTTTCAAATATTCCACCTACATCGAGTGTGACATATCCTATGTTGAGATTCAAGCTCATAGGCCTACCCTAGTTGAATAAAGTTAAGTCATACTGACTTAACCATGGTAAGTACTAGCTCACTTTGTTTTGTAAGTGTGAGGTACACAGTTGACTTGATAGGGTGTGTGATGATGGAATGGAATGAGCTGATAGGGAGCATGCCTGCTACCCTGGCGCCTATGTCTTTGTCTCCATCCCTTTCTCTCTGAACTGAAATATGGTATCAGAGCTTTACATTCAATCACTCCCATGTTGTCGCGGAACACACAAAAACAGTTCTTTCGAGTGCAGTTCAAATCAGATGTTACAGTCCTGCCAGAAGAATGCAGAATTTTGTTACAACAGCAGTAGAGTGAGCTTCCGTTTGCAATTGGGCATTTCTTCCACTCAGCTCCAGCCTCCATTTGTACATCACCACGTCGCTTAATGCATTGGTGAAGGCATTATTCTTCGGATCAATGAAATGCAGCCATATCATTATCAAATTTATCAGTTCTTGAGTCTTCAGGTCAACTTCAAGCTTGAGGCCATGGACAATTTTGATACACCTGTTCTTTCTGTGCATAAAAATGAGTTGGATTATAGCAATTATAAACACCCCTGACAGGCTCCAAGATCAGCATTGGCACAAAGAATCATAAGTGACCTTCCCCTGAGACAAAATGCAGTAGCAGAGCCACCATACAGCCAAGCAGTGCACCAGCCATTACCTGTGGTGGTGTATGCCCAATAAGTGACCTTCCCCTGAGACAAAATGCAGTAGCAGAGCCACCATACAGCCAAGCAGTGCACCAGCCATTACCTGTGGTGGTGTATGCCCAATAAGTGACCTTCCCCTGAGACAAAATGCAGTAGCAGAGCCACCATACAGCCAAGCAGTGCACCAGCCATTACCTGTGGTGGTGTATGCCCAATAGGTTCTCGAAGAGGACTCGAATTTGAAAGAGGATGTTCTGGTGGTGCAGTCTTACACCAGATGCATCATACATCACAACACTTGCTAGCACAATTGCAATAGCAAAAAGGAAACTCCCAGGTCCATCTTTCAAGCCTATTACAGCAGCAAGCCCCATAACAGTTGCAAAATGAGATGACAACATCCCTCCTGAGCCAAGGAGTCTCTTTGCTTCCCATCGATTCTCTTTACACCAGGTGGTAAACACCTTGAGAGACTGAGCGATGGCGAAGGAGAGCATGTGCAGCTGCACCCAACTGGTCGTATAGTACTTCACAGCTATGGTAGGGTTCACACAACCTCAGGTCATCAAGAAGCTGCCCTCGAGAAGGGACTGGGGCCAGCAATCGCCTGTGGATTGGCTGCTGGGATTGCTCCAACCTGGTCAGGAAGGTCCCTTCTATGCTGTCATATCTTACAAAAATTTCAAGCCAATTTGAATCAGATCAGTGACTTCTCACAGAAGGTTTCAGATACAGACGAGGGGAGTGCATGGTCTGTTAAAAATAAGCAGGAATTCAGAGACGCTGCTCCATCAAATGTTGTAACTTCAAATGCCTCTATAGCAGTCTGAGCTGAGCCAGAATCTTCAAACTCAATAAAGAGCAAACGGAAGGAGAAACAACTTGAAATTGTCCTAAAGTTTGAAGTCACGTGTGCCCCAAGTCGATAGAGGAAGGATGAGACAGAGAGAGAGCAGCAACATGTCTTCCACCATAGAAATGGGGACAAATGGACCTGAACTTGTTCTGTGCAAAATTGAGGCATAGGATTTCTTTGGTGCTTTTTCAAAATTTGTCTCTTCATCAGGAAGAGGAGCTTGCTTCTGTGCAGTTGTTGGAGCAGTCTCAAGCTGAAGTGTTGCAGCTTCTTCAGGAGCTCCTTGGTTATCCATAAATATGCACCTTGCTTATGGACAGCAAATACAAGAATGATGCATAGATAGTGTTCTCCTTGCAAGTTGCAAAAAGAGAGGCAGTAACCTCTTTGCCAAGAATTGCAGTCATCATATCAAATTGGAATGCAAAGTTGTTGGAGGAAGTGTAACTACAGTTAAATGGGAACAAAAGACATGTACTGGCTGAGAATGCAATAGTGGTCATTAATGCAAATTCTTCAGTAAATACTGGTTGCACTACTACAAGTCACTGAAGTATATTGCATACTGGCATTTTGGAAAATTGACTGGTTTTGTAAAGGTGGAATGTTGTGAGCATTAAATACTCAGTTTTTGACTGATTTACTATAGTTTTTGCAGTGGGGCTGATTGTTAAGAGTTTGTGGTAAGACTATGTGGCATTGTTGCCTAAAGAGCTAGATAAGCATTGGTTCTTTGCCACATGTTTGGAAGTGTATGATATCGGTGTGAACTAAAATTTATTGGTTTTGCAAAGCTAAAGACCTTGAAAATGGCAAACACAGGAGAGAAGGATATTATCACTCAGATAGTTGGTGAAAAGTTGGATTACAACAATTTCGTTCTATGGAAATTCAGGATGTCTACTTTTTTAATTGGAAGAGGCTATTAGGACCTAGCTACAGGTCTTAAAGATGAGCCCAAGCTACCGGAGGATAGACCTCCAACACATAATCAGTTAAAGGCACACATGACTTGGTTGGAAAAGGCCACATTGTCTTGCATTGGTTGTCATTATGTGTGTCAGACACAAAGGCTATGCAAATTGCAAACTGTACTTCCCCAAAAGCTGCTTGGGACTTATTGATAAAGAATCATGGGCATGTCACTCGTGCGAGAAAGACACAACTAAAGCAAAAATTCAGCCACATATCCAGGAATGGAAGGTCTATTGAAGACTATGTCAGTGAGATCAGATCCATTGCAGAACAACTAGGCTCAATTGGAGCTGAAGTTGATGATGATTGTAACGTGTCCTCCTATCCACCTGTAGGACATGTCTTAGTAGCCCATCGGGAAGAGAGTCTAGAAAGCGCCGCCCGGCACTCACAATGAATGTCATGGGGTTTGCGATCTAGGTCTCCCCGAGTCTGCCATGAAGCGGAAGCACCTAGCCATTCCCACTTAGGACCGACCTGAATCAGGGTTTTCCTAATAATCAAGTTCCTAGGAGGTAGCTAGCGTCGAGCCCCAGATGAACTATTTTGCGCAGAAACATCAGGGTCGAAGCGAATTTATACTGCACTTGGTTCAAGGAGAATGGAAAATGAGAGGGATGCGAAGCTCGACCTCTCTGCCCGTAAGGCATAGTCCCATTCCTTTCCCCTAAAACAACATAAATTGGGACTCTAGCTCTATAGATTCTAGGTCATTGTTACCTCGCTGTCAATTCCTTTGAGAAAAGTTCCCGGCCAACCGGGACCACCCTTCCGTAGGACGGACCCTAAGTCACGTCCACTGCACTTTCCTTGCGTTGCTTAGTTATCTAATTACCTAACACATTTAGTTTGACAAGCAAAAACAGCTTCCTTAATTAACCAATTAAACACTGGTTCCTTCACGTAACTTAAGCACTGACACAGAAAAATAATGTCAAGCAAGTTTCTTTTTCAACATTTGATCTTTATTTATCAATCTTTGGAATACATCAAATAACCTGCCCAAAGGCTATTCCAACAATCCTCAAGGATCGCTATTCCAAGTTCCACCCGTTGACTAGTATGTGGGCCTCGAGATCCCATCTCGAGTCATATCAGCCTCTTATGCAAGATCCGGAGGTAAGGGATTTACGGCCAGAGCCTCCCCTGGCACCCAAGCATCCTCCTGCTCCAAGTAGCACCCACGGAGAGACCTCTCGCGGCGGGTTCAGTCCACATACCCGGTACGACTAACAACCCCCTTAGATAGGGTCAAGCAAACAGGCGGAGGCAACTAGTACTACCTCTCCTTCCAGGCTTTTAACCTGAAGCATTAGTTGTTTTTCCTGAATTAGTTCCTTGAGCAAAGAAGTACAAACAGTGCACCTAAGTGAACAATCATGAACATTCCAGTGGTTGTTTGTACGGCCAACTGCTAAGGTGTGATTCCTTTTCCCCAAATGCTTCCAGCATCCGATCCTGGATCAATTGCGACTTGGCAAGATCCTAAGGGTTTCGTAAGCTGAGTTGCTTGTTTACCCTTTTTCCTTGGGTTAGGGTTTATATCCTTTTGACCCAAACTGTCTCTACCTTAGGTTTCCTTAAATTATAAACAATAAATCCTAGGCAACCTCGTCGCCCTAACTTGGTTGGTCAATTGCTTTCTTGGCAATTCGTTACTAGCCTAGCTTGGCAATCAGTCCCAGTGAAGAGTGTTGCAGCAGGATGACTACTCAACTTCTAGAAAATTAGACTTGTAATTAGAACTCGCTAAATTTGGTCTAAGGAGTAGCAATACTATTTTGTGATTTAGACACAAGATCATACAACATTGCAGCTTGTAGCACGAGATAGATATCAATATCTAACTTGTGGGGATTATATCTTTCTTCATACCATATTTCTTGATCAAGAATACCTTTGATCAAGATATAGGGCTTGGGATTCCTATTGACCCATTCCAAAACCCTAACCCTATTAGGCTTGATAAACGTTTTGGCCCTCAGGTCCCTAAATTCCTTGTGGAGGTCTAGCATTTGGTCAACTGATCCTTAGGGTGAGAATCCCTAGATCATTCTTGCACGGGTGATTAATCCTAACATTTCGAGAATGTGGGTAGGACCTTTAAGATCGGAAATATTAAATCGGCATCCCAAGTGCGATACTAGGCAGAATTTTAACATAACTTAACCTAACCCAGCACATTGAGGTGTTCGTCGTATGCCAACTGTTCACGCCTTTATTAATCTCATGTGAGTTACACAATTACATGCGATTTACCTAACTGATCTAATTGTCTTACGATTAGAGGTGATCTTTCCATTAGGGATGCAAACACTTTTCCTAAAAGTTGTAAATAACTGCAAGATGTATAAGATGTATCATTCCATGCGAGTATGCAATTTCAAGACCATAGACCTTTTGCCTTTATGCAACTATAGGATCTATAGAGTTCTTTCTTTTCCTTGCCCTATGCGATATTGATTGACATTCAGAGCTAATTCTTATAAACCCTACGTTTTATGTATCGAATTCAAGCTTTAGTATTTTTAATGAGGATGCATCTTTTCCAGATTCAAACTTTGATAAGAAAACTCTATGCATGGATGTATCATTCTTTCATGATCAAATGCCAATGAATACATCATTGATTTAATCCTTCTTTTATTGCTTTATTTTAACCTAAAATGAAGCTATCAATGCATGCGAATTGCATAAAATATGTTTCATTGTCAAAGTTCATAAATATTTTCCTTTTAATGCAACTATTTAAACATCATTTAATGTCCGTCTACAATTTTCTTATACACGAGTCACAACCAGAAATTTATTACCTAAGTGCATTATGTGTCCTAGGCCCTATCCTTTGCGAGACGCAACAAGGACGCCTTCGCACAATTTCGTCTTTTAACTTATGCAACATACGTTCAAAAATGCGACTATCCTTGACCATGGAAGTGCAAGCAAATGTAAGTACTAGCCATGCAACTGAACTTTGTAAATCTGACAAGTATATAAATTCCTCAATGCATTTATGTTTCCCTACGTGAATTAAAACATGATTTATGCATCCTTTCCATGCGGAAATATTATTCGAAACCTGGGCATTCAATACTGGGGCGTTGTCCACTCTCGTACTTTCGGTGGAAGCTCCTACGTGTGCTCCTCTCCACTTTTGCTTAGGAGCCATTGACACAGTAGATTTCGGCTCAGCAAACTCCCCCTTGGCACCCCTTACGAGTTCCGGACTTGCTATTGCCCGAGACCTCCTTCTCTGCGCAGGACACAAGCCTTGCAAGACATTGTTTTAAAAAAACCGGGAGGCACAGATGAACTTGCCCTAGAGAAGCTCCAATAGAAGCTTCTCAAGCTTCTGGAAACATAGGGAGATGACATGTGTTGGTGGGTATAATGATGGTGAAGATGACGATGAGGGAGATGACGACGACGACGACGACGACGACGATGATGATGATGATGATGACAACGATGGGGGCGGCAACAGCATGTGATGACGGCGGCAACTGGGTGAGGACGGCGGCAGGCAGATAGGCGGCGAGCAGTTTCCTCCACGGCTGGCAGCACGGACCATCCCCCTCCAAGCTTGGGAGGGGGGGTTTATATGAGGTTAAGGGGGGGGTGGCCATGCAAGTGGCAGAATGCATTCCCTCCTCGTCATGCCCCTCCACAAGTACCAACACATACTCCCTCTCCCCACCATGCAACAGGTGAAGGGGAGGGAGTTTAAAAAAATTTGCAATTAATTCATTATCTTTTTTTATCCCTTGAAGGGCTGTTCCCGCGGTGGACTACAGTTTTGAGCCACGGTTTCCTATGCACAACGTGGGGGTGGGTGTTTGTTAGTACACGAGGATGGAGTACTTAGCCCAAAGTTTTTCTATTGCCAGAGATTACTTTGAACCGCTTTTGCGCGAGATCTAGGGTCTTCAATATTTCGTTGTAGAAATATTACATTCTCTCCCCCTTAGAGGAATTGAGATGTCCTCATCTCGAGAAGATCTGGGGGTATTGTTGGTTGAGAGTACTTTCATCCATTCAAGTGGCATTCTCTTCGGGATAATCTTTCCATTGGATGAGGTATTCTCTCAAGGTCCTGGATCTCAAATGCCTCTCCCTAACATCTAAGATCTTGCCAGGCCATAGCTCAAGGACTCCTTGGCTTGGCATTACAACTTGTTGATCATCAAGCACGTGACTAGGATTAGGCACATACTTTTTCAATAGACTGATATGGAATACATTATGAACTTTTAGGTTTTCAGGGAGTTGCAGTCTATAAGCATTAGGCCCTAGGCACTTGAGAATCTTGTAGGGTCCACAATACCTTGGACTTAGCTTTTTGCATTCACCCAAGGATAGGGAACTCTTCTTTGGACGTACGCGAATGAAGACCTCATCACCTTCAACGAAGGATATGTCTTGCCGTTTCAGGTTTGCGTAGTCCTTTTGTCTGTCCTTGGCGGCTTGGATGTCTTATCTTATTGATTTGATTTGGTCATCCACGTCTTCCAGTATCTGCTTTGAAGCTTCAACCCTCAAGGTTGGATCCGAAAAACTCAAAGGACTACGACATTCGTGCCCAGACAATGCTTGAAAAGGGGTCATCTGAATGCTTTGTTGGTAAGAAGCATTGTAGGCAAACTCAACTAGTGGCAAATATTGAATCTACTTTTTGGGTTCGTGACAGCAGTGTGCCCTAAGCATATCTTCAATGACTTGGTTGACTCGTTCTGTTTGACCATCAGTTTGGGGATGATAAGCTATACTGAAACAAAGTTGAGTCCCAATGGCCTCGAAGATAGCCCTTCAGAAGTGTGAGGTGAAGAGAGAGTCATGATCACTAATGATTCTTCTAGGTAACCCATGCAGTTTGAATATATCCTTGATGAATAACCTTGCGATGTATGAGGCTTTATAGTTTGTCTTAACAAGGATAAGATGTGCAACCTTGGTGAGCATTTCTACCACGACCATAATGGAGTTGTATCCTCCCTAAACTTGGGGCAGGCCAACAACAAAGTCCATACTAATGAATTCCCATTTCATTTGGGGAATGTCAAGTGGTTGCAATTTCCCTGGCATTTTGACTTGTTCGGCCTTAATGCATTGACAAGACAAACATTCCGTGACATATTTGAGAACGTCACCTTTGAGCCTATCCCAATAATAGCTCTTCCTGACTGCATTAAGGGTCTTGGCATAGCCAGGATGTCCTGAGAAAGGGGAGTCATGGGCTTCCCAAAGTATATTCTACCTGAGTAATTGGCTTGCCGGAATACATAATCTTGTCCTATAGTAGACAAGTCCGCTATTGATAGAGAATCCTTGATACTTTGTTTGTCTCTTCGAGTCTTGATCTTTGATGGGGATCTCTCTTAGCAATTTCTGATAGGTTGGGTCATGGCATGCCTCTTCTCTAGCTAGCTCAAGAATTGGGTTGTTTGGCATGGAGACCTTTGTGGCTAGAGATCTTGATGTTGATGGATCTTGCAAAATCAGAGAATTCAGAAATGCCTTGCAACTGAGTGCATCGGCAACTACATTCTCCTTTCCAGGCCGGTATTTGATTTTAAAGTCATATTCTTCCAGTACTTCAATCCATCGACGTTGCCTCATATTGAGCTCATTCTGGGTGAAAATCTATTTAAGACTCTTGTGGTCTGTCACTAAGGTAAATTTGTTACCCAATAAGTAGTGTCTCCAAAGTTTGAGAGCATAGATGACAGCCAACAACTCCAAATCGTGTGTAGCATAGTTCCTTTCATGGCTCTTCAATTTCCTTGAAGAGTATGCTACGGGATGACCTTCTTGTATGAGCACACATCCTAAGGCAAGTGTGCTAGCATCAGTTATCACTTCGAACTCCTTACTAAGATCCGAAAGTTTCAGGATGGGTACTAATACCAAACTTTGCTTTAGTTTGTCAAAGCTGGTGTATTCTCATCAGGTGACCATACAATTGATACTTGCTTCTTTAGTAGATCAATCAGAGATGCTGCAATCAAAGCATAGTTTTTGATAAAGACCCTATACCATCCTGTCAATCTAAGAAAACTATGTATTTCTTTGACAGAAGTTGGTGTTGGCCACTCCAGAACGTCACCGGATCCACTGAAATTCCTTCCACTAATACAATGAATCCCAGATATTCAATCTGTCGCTTGAAAAATGCACACTTCTTCTTCTTGGGATAAAGCTTGTGTGCTCTCATTGTTTCGAGGACAATGCGAAGCTGGGGTTCATCATCTTTTTCCTGCTTGGAGTAGACTAGGGTATCATCAAAGAAGACGAGTAAGAAGTCATCAAGATAGGGCCTAAAGATATCCTACATTAACCTATTGAAGGTAGCAGGAGCATTTGTTAGCCCGAAATGACATGACTAGGAATTCAAAGTGTCCATACCTTGTGCTGAATGCCATTTTTGGGATATCTTCTTCCTTGATCCTTATCTGATAATATCTAACCTGAGATCTATCTTAGAGAAGATCTTTGCACCTTGTAGATGATTAAGAAGTTCATCTATTCTTGGAATGGGGTATTTGTTTTTAATGGTCGATTGATTCAACCTTCTGTAGTCAATGCATAGCCGAAGCGTTCCATCTTTCTTCTTCTGGAACAGCACTGGAGCTCCCCATGGCGAACTGCTAGGACGGATGTAGCCTTGGTATAACAGTTGCTTGAGTTGCTCCTTCAGCTCAATCGCTTTCGGGATGGACATCCTATATGGTCTCTTTGCGATTGGTGCAGCTCCTGGCGCTAGCTTGATTTCGTGATCAACTTCCCTTTGAGGAGGAAGTTTTGTTAGCTCTTCAGGAAATACGTCTGCGTATTCCTTTAACCATGAAGGTTCTTCCCTAGATTCCTGATTCTGATCTAGCTTATTTAGTTTAATCAAATAGATAGGTAGGCCCTTCTTAACTCCTTTTATTATCCGTGTTGCTTTTGCCAGCTGAATTTCTGGCTTACCAGCCTCTCCTTGAGTTGTGACTAGTTCCCCTTCAAAATTTTGAAAGGAGACTTGGCCCTTTCCGTAGTGAATGTGGGCATCATTGGGTATTAGCCAATCCATTCCGAGCAAACATTCGTGGACACCTAGGTTCATTACCCTGAATCTGACCGAAGTCGATTTTTCTTCCAGAAGGAATTTCACCTTAGCAGTTTGCCTGGTACAAGAGACCTCCTGACCATTTGCTAATTCCACAAGTAAGGTAGGTGCATCTTTTGTGGCTATTCCTAATCTTTTTGCACAGACTGGTGAAATGAAGGAATGTGTACTGCCACAATCAATCAAGGTTTTGAAGCTTTTACCTTGATAATCCGATGGAGTTTGAATCACCAAGAATTGGTGATTTGGGCCTTTCTTGTGAAAAGCGGCATGAACCATTGCCCTCTCAATGTCAGCTTCCATGGTTGGATCTTCTTCATCACCCAACTCCTTGTTGGCAACACTGGAGGTTCTCCCTCTGGCCCTGACGGTGGCTCCTTGGCCATGGGTGGCTCCTTGGAATGACCCTTGACGTTGCCCTCTGCTAAGCTTGGGACACTGCCTTTTAAAGTGACCAGGCTCGTTGCAATGGAAGCAACGGATATTGCGGCCATTACCTTGTGTAGGAACGAAGTTGTTGACAGCATTTGCCCTAGCTTTCTTCCTTTGTCCCTGATTTTGGCCATGTGCTCTCTTAGCCTGAGACCTATACATTCCCTTGTTCTGATCCCTGTAAGACCGAGTCCTGTTATTCCTTGGCTTGGTCTGCACCTCCTGTATTATTGGCGCAGCTCGAATGAGTGTGTCTTGTATGTCCGTTGGGTGCATTGATTCTAGGCGGGTGTTTATGGGTGGATTTAACCCGGCACAAAACTTTGATACCTGTTGTGTCATATCCATTTGTGGCACGTACTTTAAGAGAGAGACGAACTTTGAATAATATGCATCAAGGGATAGTCCAAGCTACTTCAGTTCATAGAGTTTGTTCATCTTCTGTGTGCGGTAGGCAGGTGGCAGATATCTCCCTCGCACATCTTTTTTAAGCTTCTCCCAAGTAACTAACCCTTCTGAGATCCCTTGGTCTCTGCACCATTGTTTCCACCAAAGTCTTGCTTCATCGGTAAGCTTCAGTTTGGTGAGCATAGCTTGGTTAGCGGATGTAGTTCCTGCTGCCTTGAAATAATCCTCCATGGATTCGATCCAGACCTCTGCATCATTTTAAACAGTCCTTCCCTTACCATCGAATTCAGGTGGCTTGATTTGTTTGAGAAGGAACTTCTTCTCTTGAATTACAACCGTACTTAGTGCAGGTGTCGGACTAGGAATCTACACTTGAGGTTGCACTTGGGCAATAAGATTCTTTACGTTAAAAACTTGCTACACATTTCTCACATTACATTAATATGCCCAGTCCAGCTTTTAGCCAAGTGAGCTAATCACTTAACTCCTTTACCAACACTTACAGCCAAGACAATCAGTGATAAAAATCTATTTCATTCATGTGGGCATAGCCCTTTTGAGTACATTTATTTTGGGAAGGTAGAACAAGCTGATTGGCACATCAGTTTGGGGAAAATAGGATTGTGTTACATTCGGCCACGGGGACTAAGTAATAATATGGAGAGGGGTCATGGATTTTCAGGAATCGATAGGTCATAGGAAGCTTGGAGTATCCCTTCCTTTGATACCCGTTCTTCTCATAATATCCCAGCACCTTGATTTTGTCGGCAGGGATTACTCGAGTCACTTCCTCGTACACATACTTGTCCTGCTTGACTTTCCGACCGCTGACATGCAGGGTTGCGTTTGCATGAGCCTCGACAAAGATAAATAGCTTCACGATCTTTAAATCCTCCATCCACTTGATTCTCTTCAAGTTGGTCTGAAGGTATGCAAGTCGGTGGGCTGCTATGTAATATATCCCTGATTCACCCGTCCATCTCCGTTCCACATACAAGGGTGAAGGATTGTAGATGCGGTCTAGAATATTCATCATGCCTAGCCTCCGTCGATAATCTGAAGCACGCATTGCAGTCATAAACATAACCTTGAACACTAAGAATTTGTTCCATGCTTCACGACTCTACAGCCCATCATCCATAAGTAAGTAAGGAAATGTTCTTAACAACAACATTGCTCTACTTCCCCTCATTAAGTTCCCTTGTAAATATTAGATTCCGTTGGTTCGCTCTAATACCAATTGTAATGATCCCCCTGTCCACCTAGGACACGTCTTAGTAGCCCATCGGGAAGAGAGTCTAGAAAGCACCGCTCGGCACTCACAAGGAATGTCACAGGGTTTGCGACCTAGGTCTCCCCAAGTCTGCCATGAAGTGGAAGCACCTGGCCGTTCCCACTTAGGACTGACCTGAATCAGGGTTTTCCTAATAGTCAAGTTCCTAGGAGGTAGCTAGCGTCAAGCCCCAAACGAACTACTTTGCGCAGAAACATCAGGGTTGAAGTGGATTTATATTGCATTTGGTTCAAGGAGAATAGGAAACGAGAGGGATGCGAAGCTCGATCTCTCTGCCCGTAAGGTATAGTCCCATTTCGTTCCCCTAAAACAACATAAATTGGGACTCTAGCTCTATAGATTCTAGGTCATTGTTACCTCGCTGTCAATTCCTTTTAGAAAAGTGCCCAGCCAACCGGGACCACCCTTCCATAGGACGGACCCAGAGTCACGTCCACTACACTTTCCTTGGGTTGCTTAGTTATCTAATTACCTACCACATTTAGTTTGACAAGCAAAAATAGCTTCCTTAATTAACCAATTAAACAATGATTCCTTCACGTAACTTAAGCACACTGACATAGAAAAACAATGTCAAGGAAGTTTCTTTTTCAACATTTGATCTTCATTTATCAGTCTTTGGAATACATCAAATAACCTGCCTGAAGGCTATTCCAGCAATCCTCAGAGATCGCTATTCCAATTTCCGCCCATTGACTAGTATGCGGGCCTCAAGATCCCATCTCGAGTCACGTCGGCCTCTTATGCAAGATCTGGAGGCAAGGGATTTACGGCCAGAGCCTCCCCTGGCACCCAAGCATCCTCCTGCTCCAAATAGCACCCACGGAGAGACCTCTTGCGGCGGGTTCGGTCCACTTACCCGTCGCGGCTAACAACCCCCTTGGATAGGGTCAGGCAGAAAATCAGAGGTAACTGGTACTGCCTCTCCTTCCAGGCTTTTAACCTGAAGCATTAGTTGTTTTTCCTGAATTAGTTCCTTGAGCAAAGAAGTACAAATAGTGCACCTAAGTGTACAATCACGAGCATTCCAGTGGTCGTTTGTACGGCCAACTGCTAAGGTGTGATTCCTTCTCCCCGAATGCTTCCAGCATCCGATTCTGGATCAATCGCGACTTGGCAAGATCCCAAGGGTTTCGTAAGTTGAGTTGCTTGTTTACCCTTTTTCCTTGGGTTAGGGTTTATACCGTGTTGACCCAAATTGTCTCTACCTTAGGTTTCCTTAAATTATAAACAATAAATCCTAGGCAACCTCGTCGCCCTAACTTGGTTGGTCAATTGCTTTCTTGGCAATTCATTACTACCCTGGCTTGGCAATCAGTCCCAAGGAAGAGTGTTGCAGCAGGATGACTACTCAACTTCTAGAAAATTAGACTTGTAATTAGAACTCGCCAAATTTGGTCTAAGGAGTAGCAATACTATTTTGTGATTTAGACACAATATCATACAACATTGCAGCTTGTAGCACAAGATAGATATCAATATCTAACTTGTGGGGATTATATCTTTCTTCGTACCATATTTCTTGATCAAGAATACATTTGATCAAGATATAGGGCTTGGGATTCCTATTGACCCATTCCAAAACCCTAACCCTATTAGGCTTGATAAACGTTTTGGCCCTCAGGTCCCTAAATTCCTTGTGGAGGTCTAGCATTTGGTCAACTGATCATTAGGGTGAGAATCCCTAGATCATTCTTGCACGGGTGATTAATCCTAACATTTCGAGAATGTGGGTAGGACCTTTAAGATCGGAAATATTAAATCGGCATCCCAAGTGCGATACTAGGCAGAATTTTAACATAACTTAACCTAACCTAGCACATTGAGGTGTTCGTCGTATGCCAACTGTTCACGCCTTTATTAATCTCATGTGAGTTACACAATTACATGCGATTTACCTAACTGATCTAATTGTCTTACGATTAGAGGTGATCTTTCCCTTAGGGATGCAAACACTTTCCCTAAAAGATGTAAATAACTACAAGATGTATGAGATGTATCATTCCATGCGAGTATGCAATTTCAAGACCATAGGCCTTTTGCCTTTATGCAACTATAGGATTTATAGAGTTCTTTCTTTTCCTTGCCCTATGCGATGTTGATTGGCATTCAAAGCTAATTCTTATAAACCCTACATTTCATGCATCGAACTCAAGCTTTAGTATTTTTAATGAGGATGCATCTTTTTCAGATTTGAACTTTGATAAAAGAACTCTATGCATGGATATATCATTCTTTTATGATCAGATGGCCAATGAATACATCATTGATTTAATCCTTCTTTTATCGCTTTATCTCAACCTAAAATGAAGCTATCAATGCATACGAATTGCATAAAATATGTTTCATTGTCAAAGTTCATAAATCTTTTCCTTTTAATGTAACTATTTAGACATCATTTAATGTCCATCTACAATTTTCTTATACACGAGTCACAACCAGAAATTTATTACCTAAGTGCATTATGTGTCCTAGGCCCTATCCGTTGCGAGATGCAACAAGGATGCCTTCGCGCAATTTCATCTTTTAACTTATGCAACATACGTTCAAAAATGCGACTATCCTTGACCATGGAAGTGCAAGCAAATGCAAGTACTAGCCATGCAACTGAACTTTGTAAATCGGACAAGTATATAAATTCCTCAATGCATTTATGTTTCCCTACGTGAATTAAAACATGATTTATGCATCCTCTCCATGCGGAAATATTATTCGGAACCTGGGCATTCAATACCGGGGCATTGTCCACTCTCGTACTTTGGGTGGAAGCTCCTACGTGCGCTCCTCTTGACTTACCATTGACGCAGTAGATTTCGACTCAACGAACTCCCCCTTGGCACCCCTTACGAGTTCCGGAGTTTCTATTTCCCGAGACCTCCTTCTCTGTGCAGGATACATGCCTTGCAAGAGACGGTTTTAAGAAAATCGGGAGGGGCCAATAGCCTCTTTCCATCATTTTGTATTTTACCAAGACTTGCCAAGGATGGAAATCTTTTCCATTAAATTTGTGAATTTGAGGCCTTACATGTGCATAGGCCATGGCCATTATAGGAAGGTCTTACTGATTGCCTTAAGCAATGGTAGTGTCGAATCCTTTACATGTGGCCAAGTACAACCAAATAACAGAACTAATAGCCAAGTTTTAAAGTTGTAGAGTTGAAAACATTTGGAAATCATACATATGCAATATCTCAAAATAGGATTTATGAGGTCAAGTTCTTCGAACAACCCTTGATTTAGGCTTTATTGTTTTTCTAGGTTTCAACGAGGTGAGCTTTGACTGGACTTCAGGCTCTTCCCGATAATGTGGCCTATTAGTGGAGTTCTTGGTGGAGCACGGCTTATCGATCAATTCTATGCTTTTGGATAAATCAGAAGAGAGTACAATGACACTCATATCTCTGATGTACCAGTAGACCAATATTGGGATATGATCTATGTGTTTATAGTTGTACACATAGCCTTACAACCAAGCAAGAAGGGATAAATGTTATAAAGCACTTTGATGGATTTAATTTTTTTATGGGGTGAACTTGCCCTAGAGAAGATCCAATAGAAGCTTCTCAAGCTTCTGGAAACACAGGGAGATGACGTGTGTTGGTGGGGATAATGATGGTGAAGATGACGATGAGGGAGATGATGATGATGAGGAGGAGGAGGAGGATGATGATGATGATGATGATGATGATGATGATGATGATGATGATGATGATGATGATGATGATAATGATTATGATGATGATGATGATGATGACGACGACGACGATGAGGGCAGGAGCAGCCTGTGATATTGGCGGCAGCTGGGCGAGGATGATGGCAGGCAGATAGGCGCAGGTAGTTCCCTCCATGGCGGGCAGCACAGACCATTCCCCTCCAAGCTTGGGAGGGTGGGTTTATATGAGGTTAAGGTGGGGGGGGGGGGGGGGGGGGGTGGCCACACAAGTGGTAGAATGCATGCCCTCCTCCTCATGCCCCTCCACAAGTACCAACACATACTCCCTCTCCCCGCCATGCAATGGGTGAAGGGGAGGGAGTTTTAAAAAAATTGCAATTAATTCATTATCTTTTTTGGTCCCTTGAAGGGGTGTTCCCGCGGTGGACTACGGTTTTGAGCCACGGTTTCCTATGCACAACGTGGGGGTGGGTGTTTGTTAGTACACGAGGATGGAGTACCTAGCCCAAAGTTTTTCTATTTTGTAGGAGATTACTTTGAACTGCTTTTGCGCGAGATCTAGGGTCTTCAATATTTCGTTGTAGAAATATTACAATGATGCTTTGGTGGCTACTACCCTCCATGGACTTGGACAAGAATATAAGCAGTTTGATACTTCCATTTCAGTGCAGTAGGAGCAACCTGACTTTGATGAACTTATGGCACTTCTATTGCTTGAAGAGTGGGTCTAAAAACAGCAGGGATAGTGTCTTGTACTCAATCAAAGGGGTAGAGGTGGAAGAGGAAGATCAAATTTTAGAGGAAGAGGTGTTGGAAATGCATATGCAGCCCGTGGACAGCAAGCTACTGGATGGCAAAATAGGCAACCTCAAGGAAATAGAGGTGCCTCAAATGCTCATGGAAGAGGAGGTTATTCACCTAGAGGAAGAGGCACTTGGTAGCAGCCTCAAATGAGTCATGTACAGCAATCAAATGCAAATAAGGATTGCCATTATTGTGGGAAATACGGGCATGTAGCTAAGGATTCATACAAGAAGCAGAATGATCAAAAAGAAAGAGGGAGGCAATATGGTAATTATGCTTATTCTAGTGGTATGCAGGAGGATGACAGGTTTTTTGCTATGCAACATGTGAAGAAAGGGTTGCCTAGACAAGGCAAAACAAATGATGTATGGTATATAGACTCAGGGACATCTAACCACATGGCTCCTCATGGAGAGTGGTTTGATACATTGGTACAAGGTGCCCATGGATATGTTTGCACAGGGGATGATACACAACATGACATTATGCATACATGTATTGTTCCCTTGATGATGCATGGTGACATGAAAAAGGGTCTCTATGATGTGTTACATGTACCCTCCATAACCAAAAACTTGCTTTCTATGGGACAAATGGCTGAACAGAATCTACAAGTTAGATTCAATAGAGATGGATACTACATTGAAGAGTATGGTCAAGGATGCAAACTCATTGGTAAAGGAAAAAGAAATGGCAGGATGTTTACATTGGATACGAAAATTCTAGCATTGAATGCTGGTATGTACTCACATGACAATGCTGCAATAAGGGATATTGAGATATGGCATAAAAGGATCGGTCATGTAAATGTTCAAAAGTTGAAGAATATGCAACATAAGCAAGTTGTACTTGGAATCCCTAAGTTCAAGAATGTGGAATTGGGACATGTATGTCAATCTTGTCAATTTGGGAAGCAAACAAGGCTTCCATTTATGAGGCATGTAAGCACTTCTATTCAACCATTACAGCTTGTACATTCTGATATATGGGGACCCTCACAGAATGCATCTCTTGGGGGATCATGTTACTATGTGTCATTCATAGATGACTATAATATGAACACATGGTTGTATGTGCTGAAGCACAAGAGTGATGTCATGAATGCTTTTCGGGATTTTAAGAGACATGTGGAGAAAGAATTGGCTTGTTACATCTCATGCTTGAGATATGATAGTGGAGGAGAATATGTTTCTAAAGACTTTGATCACTTCTTGGCAGCTTATGGGATTAAAAGGAAACTGACATGTAGGGACACACCACAACAAAATGGTGTGGCAGAAAGGAAAAATAGGGTGATCATGGAATCGGCAAGAGCCATGTTGAATGAGAAGAGCCTACCAAATGCATATTGGGCAAAGGCTATAATGACTGCAGTGTATGTCATGAATCGTACACCAACAGCAGGTATACATGAGGTAACTCCTCATGAGAGGCTTTATGGGATAAAGATAGACATTAGCCATCTTAAGGTTTTTGGATGCTTGGCATATGTACATGTTCTAGATGAAAAGAGAAGGAAGCTTGATCCAAAGGTAGAAAAGGCCATCTTTATTGGGTATGCACAAGATAGGAAAGCATAAAAATGCCACAATCCTTCTACTCATGAGACATTGGTCTCAAGAGAGGTGGTATTTGATGAGCTGAAATCATGGCATGAGAAGAATATCACCTTGCTGAATGATGATCATGTGTGTCAAGAGACTCATGTACATGTAGGTACAAATGAAAGTGCAAAAATTTCTAGGTCTTCTAAAGATGATACTTCATCAGTTAGTCCTTGGACATGTAGATTGAGGACTTCTACATCTTTGTCCACTGACACGGGTATGTTAATGAGGGGGAGAAATGTGGGTAAAGGCAAAGGCAAACTTGATGATGTTACAGGGCCACTCAATTGTGGTTATGATTCACCTGGCACTAACAGCTTGGATAGTGAGTTTGGTATTCCATCAATTGTGACTCATGGTCTGAGACATAGATACGGACCACCTCATGAGGGAGGAGAGTCTCATACTGCACCTTAATTAACATCTTTGCTTGGAGTTATGATGAGCTGAGAGGCATTCCTCCCAGCCTGGTTGTTCATACCATTCCTATAAAAGAAGGCAGTCATCTTGTGCGTCAGAAGGTAAGGCGTTTGCCTTTTGAATTGAGGGACGGTCTGTTTGAGGAGTTACAGAAGCTAAGAAAAGCTAGTTTAATCTTCCCTGTACAACACACAGAATGGTGTTCACCAGTTGTTATCACGAAGAAGGAAAAAAACCAAATCCGATTATGTGTAGATTTTAGAGAGTTGAATAAGCAGACGGTTAAGGATTACTATCCGTTGCCATTTATTGACCAGATTTTGGATCAACTAGTGGGTAGGGAAATATATTCGTTTATGGATTGCTTTGCGGGATACAACCAGATGGCAATTGCAAAAGAGGACAAGTTGAAAACAACTTTTATTACTGTCTTTGGTACTTTTGCATACCATGTGATGGCCTTTGGTTTGTGCAATGCACCTGGATCATGGCAACGAACAACAGACTTTGGTGACATCTCCCCAGATGAGTTGAAAGTATTTATTGATGACCTGGGGGCAGCCACTGTAAGGGAAAGGATGTTGATTATTTTAAGAATGTGCTTTGAGTGCTGCAGGCAATTTTGTATCGCTCTTAACCCACGGAAGTGTGTCTTTGGAGTACCTTATGGGCTATTGCTAGGCCATGTGGTCAGTTCAGTAGGAATAGCAACTGACCTTGAAAAGATCAAGGTCATAGTTGCAATGTTTCCACCGCACACTCCGAAAGAGGTACATAACTTTCTGTCATTGATAGGGTACTATCGGAGGTTTATAAATGCCTTGGCAAAAAGGACGTTGCCATTAACGAACTTACTATCCTTTAGTTGTCTATTTGAATGGAGTGACCCTTGTAAGGTAGCTTTTGAGGATGTGAAACAGGAGCTAGTAAAAGCGCCCGTTTTAAAAGCACCTAAAAGAGGCGAGGTGTTCTATATATTTTCAGCAGCCACCATGCATAGTATCACCTCTGTTTAGCCCAAATCTGGGAGGACAAGTGGTATCATCCAATAGCTTTTGCTAGTCGAAAATTGGGCATTTCAGAGATTAACTATACCTACATGGAGAAGTTGTGTCTTGCGATGGTCTTTGGGACTAAGAAATTCAGGCACTACATCCTCTATGAGAAGGTAGTTTTCTATACGAAGGCGGAAGGGCTTAGATTGCTTATGAACAAGCTACAACTGCCTGATCGTCTGACAAAGTGGTTAATCACTTTGCAAGAGTTCGATTATGAGATTAAGAGTAAGCCACCAAGGCTGCAAGGTATTGTGGAATGCCTTGTGGATTTCGGGGAGCCGAAAGAGATTTTGGCTTAAGAAAGTGATATCGAGGAAATATTTAAAATCGATACAGCTTCTATCCCATCTTGGTATGCTGCTATTATGCATTATCTATCAACAGGAGAGACTGGAGCTGGTCTATCAAAGTCAGAAAAGAGGAAAATCAAGCAATAGGCTTTGAAGTTTTCCTTGATCACAGGGACACTATATCGGCAGGGTGTTGATGATATCTACCACCGATGTGTGATGCCTGACGAGGTTCCTTTCATCTTGGATTCAGTGCCATGACTCTGCATGTGGAGGGCACTTCGCTGGACGGTTGACGGCGCAGAAAGCTTTACGAGCTGGATATTGGTGGCCGTCCATCTTCCAAGATTCTTTTGAGTATGTGAAGAGATGTGATACTTGTCAAAGGCATGACAGTAGAGAGAATAGGAAATGTCCACGTACGCCTATCATGGCTGTCCTTCCATTTGAGAAGTGGGGCATTGACTTTGTGGGTCCTATTACTCCGTCGTCTACTACCCAGAAGAGATACATTATAGTAGCCACTGATTATTTTACAAAATGGTCAGAAGTGCGGGTAACGAGGCAAGTCAATGTAAAAGAGACTGCAAGTTTCCTTTTAGAGCAGATTATCTGCCGTTTTGATCCACCGAAAGAATTAGTGTCGGACCGTGGAACCCATTTTTTGAACAAGGTGATTAAAAGCTTGACTGAAGCTTGGCAAATCAAGCACAATAAAACGACCCCTTATAATCCGCAAGCAAACAGGCAAGTTGAAAGTACTAATAAGCAGCTTGTGGGTATCTTGTCTAAAATAGTCTCTGAGAAGAAGCGGGACTGGGACAGGAAGTTGTATGTGGCAGTATGGGCGTACAATACATCGTTCAAGCGAGCTACTGACCATACTCCATTTAAATTGGTTTATGGGGAAGAGTGTGTGTTACCCCTTGAAATCGAATTGCTAACCATACGGTTTGCAATTAACCACTCTTTGGGAGATGAGGATTCCCTCTTTGAACGTTTCACGACCCTAGCCCACCTGGATGAGCTGAAGTTGCAGAGCTTATTACACCAGGAGGTAGCTAAACGTCAGATGAAGCAGTTGTGCGATCTTAAATCAAAGAAGTATACCTTTAAAAAAGGGCAATTAGTCCTCTATTACGATGTGCGTAGGGAGCTGTTTCTAGGGAAGGTGGAACCTAAATGGGATGGCCCCTACAAGATTGTTAGGCTGGGGAAAAATAGGTCTACAGCTTTATTAGCTGATCTACAGGGAGTAGAGTTTAAAAATAAGGTTAATCTTAATAAGATTAAACCTTATTATTTCTAAGTATGCTAATATGGAGAAATGCATTGCAGGTCCATGCTGGGGATGATTTGAGACTTGCAAAAGAGCTGAAAGCTGGTTGATGGGTCAGTTAATTCCTTATTTGGAGCACCCATATCTAGAGCAAAGGTACCATCAGGGGAAACTTATCTGGTGGAGCAAAGGATACAAAGTGATTGAGCAAGAAGACGGAACCTTTGTCTGAGAGATCAAAGTCTTCTGCCGTCATTGCTTACGATTGTTGACGAGTATCCCTGTTGAGTTCAATGAAGAAGGTGGGATGGAGCCGTCAGTTCATCCTCTCAACATTCTAAACTTTGACTATCATAACTACGAGTAGAGGAGTTTGTGATGGCAGGCTGTGTAAACCCATTGTGGACGTACACATTATATTTTGATGGAGCATCTAGGGGTCCTAATAAAAAAGGGAGTATTGGAGTAGTAATCCGAGATCCCCGACGTAGAGTTATGATGAAGTTAGCTGCTTATCTCGGGGTAGGATTCACTAACAATATGGCGGAGTATAAAGCCTTGATTATGGGACTGCATATTGCCAAACAAGGTAGTATTCAGCGATTGTTAGTAAAAGGGGATTCCTAGTTGATCCTGAATCAGCTAGATGGGATATACACGGTGCGGAATCCCATTCTTTGTATGTATCATCGGACTGCGATGACCCTACTTGAGGAGTTTGAGAGAGTGTCTTTTCAGCTGATTCCACGTTACTAGAATCAATTTGCGGATTCACTAGCAAATCTTGCTTATGAAGAATACATTTTCCTCAATTGTGGTCCTAGTTTGGATATTGTGATCAATGATGAAACAAGACCCGATCGCTTGTGGGGAATGTTATCAGAGCATGCAATATATGGCAGACAATGGTTGATATGGGTGATGCAAAGAGTAGCCGAGACCAATCTACCGTTATTATCCTGGACCCATAGGTTGATTAGACAACATGTTATGCGTACGCCTCTTGCTATATATGCAGGAGGGATGGGTCATAACCTTATGCATTTAGTTTAGGGCTGGAAGCCCGGGTTTTTCCTCCTTGAAAAGGAGCTTATTATTGTATATGTGTACTATTCCAGGGAAGGATGTGTAGGTGTTATTCTGTTTGATCTCGTTAGGCCAAGAGGGCTAATAAAGTTTTGTAGAGAAATGCTTTATCTCATTAGGACAAGAGGGCCAGTTGTCTGTTTAGTGCAGGTACGGTTAATGGTTTCTTGTTTTAGTCTTGTGCTAGACAGGTTTGAAGAAGAGCTTGGAGGGAGCCTTTTATGCGCGGAAGCTTCTCGTGGCCCTATCCAGGTGATATCTCTCCTTTATGAGTACCGTGTTTTATGCTATATGTGTCTGTGTGCTTGTAGGGGATTTTCTTTTCTTGTTGGGGACCGGTAACCAAGGCATGAAGTCCCAGGTTTAGGTTACGTATATCTGAGGGAGGTCTAAGTAGTTGTTGCCTCCTGTAAAGGCGTTGTCAAGCATCAAAAGACCTATCTTGGACAGTAGTCCTAGTGACCCTGTTTTGCTAGCCTGCTATGCAGCCGTTCTAGGAGTTCTTATTAGTTGTGAGGTAGTTAGAGAAGCCTGCCAGAAGGAAGATGATGCTAGAGGGGAAAGAAACCCTGAATATCTCAAAGAAAATAAATATATACAAAGGTGTGTAAAAAGTGGCTCTAACCCCTATCAAAGAATAGAAAAGAAAGGAAAATTTATAAGCAGTTGTTCATCGCCTTGCAAAGGCCTGGCAGGTTTCTGGGGATGAGTCAGCGATGCCTTGTCTTCCTACGGGTGGCAACTTGCTGGAAAAGAAGAAAGTAAGGAAGGTTGGAGCAAAAATAAAAGTGAGCGTTAGAAAAGGATTAAGTGTCGCCTTGCGAGGGCTTGGTAGGTTCTTGGGTACCGAGACAGGACCTGAGGCCGATACCCTGTTCTCCTGGGGTCACTGCGCTTAGCTCCCTACTTTTTACATGCCCGAGTATGGAAAAATAAAACCCTAAAAGAAGAAATGTACTGAAAGACAATACTTCTTGATCAGGCTATAGGAGTCCTCGCCTAGTAGGAGCTCCTGATTGTGTTGTCCTTAGTTAGGAAGGTAGTTCAGACCACCACTTAGGGAAAGCTCTTTGATAGTTCTTTCTTGTTTGGCCGTGTTGGAACAGTCAGTTAGTGACTCACTTCGGACCTTTTATCAGATTATGCTGGGCCTACTCCTTGTGGATGTCATGCCTTGGTTTTTTCAGGGGGTAGGGTGAGCATTGTGCTGTGTTTAGTGTGTATTTCTTTTGTATCATCTTGATGTTTCCTTTGGTTGTTTTGTGCAGATCTATTGTGGGATTCGACGGGCCATGTCACCCTATCCTGTGGTCGCCAGAGAGTGGAGTTCTGAGCCCGGGATGTGCCTAAAATTTGCCAAAAAATCCAGAATTTAGGGAAAAAATATTCAACATCGAAGGCGGCGGCTCCAGCTAGGACGATTTTAAGCACCAAGTGAAATACGACTCTTAAAAGGCACCCGAGTGACACTTGTTGATTTTTGATAATTTTTCAAACTGTTGTGCGGGTTGTCAAGAGTTGCCAACCAATGCTGGATGTCTAGCCGGACACCCAGAAATTTACAACACTCAAATCGTAGCCCGGACGGGGAAATGGCCAACAAATGGGCAAGATTTGAAAAGGTGGACTTTTTTTTGGCCAAGTGGGAAGTGACCTTTGGGGGAGTTGGAGCATTTCATGCAACATGAAATGTGGGGAAAAAAACGTGGTGAGAGAAAGGAGGAGGGAGCGTGAGAAAATGGCGCCGAAAATTGCGCCCAATTCTTGGAGATGATGATGGCAGCCTCAATACAACCCATCAAGCAGGCATTGGGCCTTGATTCCCCTCTAGTTGCTGATCATTTCGCCGCCCTTCGCTCATCCAATGGTGGCCTGGATGGAGAATTCTGATTTTAGTCTTTCTCTCTCCTCCCTCTCTCTCCCTTAAGGGGATATTCTTGTGTGCAAGAGGAAAATGAAGAATGGTGGAGGAAAGCTTGTCCAAATGAGACTGGATTGCTTACGGATCAATGAAGACATGAAGATTGCTGATCTTGAAGATGTTGGGCATTGAATGAGGGCTAACACACAGTCCCGTAGCAAAACCGAGATCCCGAGATACAAAGTCTAAGCGGTAATTCAAATTTTATGAAGAAAAATGAGTTTTTATGCTACTTGGTTGATGAAATATTGTTCCCATGGGTTGATATATGCATTATTATGTTGTTGGCTATGAGTTTGATTAGTTAATGCTCTGAAAATCAGAAAACCATAAGTGATATGGATGAAATTAATGTCATAAAACCCGTAAAACACGCGTTAAAGGGGTAAAATGGGAGTTTTTTGCAAGATAAAGGGAAAATATGAGATATAACATCAACAAAACCTGAAATTTTGCTATCGGGAAACCTAAGGGCCACAGCCCATAATCAATTCTAATTTCTAGTCATTTTTTATTGAAGAAAATAGAGGAAAAATACCAAAAAATGGTGAAAAATGGGTTTTAAATGGGAGAAAATTAGGAAACGATAAAAGAAAAATTCCAAAAAATCACATAAGTATTTGTGCAATGTATAATGACGGCACAGCATGAGGTTGGCCTCGATTTACCCTCGTTTCTATGTTTTTGTCCGTGTTTATCGCTTTCTCTATAAAGAAATACACATAAAATCACTCTTACACCTATCAACGAATGCAAAACATTAAACGGTAGGGTGAGAGGGGAGTTTGAGCATCAAAATACAATCTTAAATCTGATTTATGTGTTGCATCATGCCTATAGGACGTTGTTTTAAAATAAAGGAAAAGGCAGCATGAGCGTAAGGCTCGCTGTCTCTCCTCGTTTCAATACATAAACGCTAGTATGGAAATCATGGAAAGATTGGTTTCGCACGATGCACAATGCTGATTTTCTTTTGTTTGTGCACTAAACCATTCACATTATGCACTATGCATGGTTCATGGTATCAAAGGAAAATCTCCTGGACTGCATAGCAATTGTTTTCTTAGGACTTTGACCCACGATTGAGAGTGTGAGGTTATCCCTTGCCGTAGGGTAGAGGGTCGGTTCCCTAAGGGACTGTTAAGTGAGGAAGCATGGTATATCTCATGGAAATACGAGAAATATAAAAGAGAGGAGTCTGTGTTTGTTTGTGTTATATGTTTAGCAGCGCATCAAAGGGCCAATCCCTGCGATGTAGGAGAGCTGCAGTGGGGCTGCGGTGTTTCTACCGTGAGGTTGCCTCCATATGTGTGTGATCGTGGCATTGCCAATGTGTAAGGGTTCTCCCTTTGAGGAGTTTAAGGGAAACGTTGAACTATAAACTATAAATGCATGAATTAAGCTTTAGGGCAGTTTGTCCTTTAGCATTAAATTGACGCTCCTGGTTCGCGAGGCCGTGAGGGTGTTTGTGTGTCATGAGCATGAGGTCCGGCTAATGCTATAGCCAGTGCCGGCCCATTTCAAGTCCCATCAAATCTGATGGTAGCCATAGTGCAAGTCAATCTTAATGAAAAAGCATGCATCTTTCAACTCATCCAGCAAGTCGTCAATTCGTGGGATGGGGTAGCAGTTCTTCATCGTGATTTTATTCAAGTCCCTATAGTCAATGCACATGTGAAATGAGCCATCTTTCTTCTTGACTAATAGGAAAGGGGATGCATAGGGGAAATAACTCGATTCAATGAATCCCATCTCTAATAACTCCTTGACTTTCTTTGCAACCTCTTCACCTTCACACTTGGAGAGTCTATAAGGGGGGCTTGTTTACTGGCTTGGAAAATGGGGCTCTAAGTCAAGTGGGTGGTCCACTTGTCTCTTAGGAGGGAGGGTTGTAGGCATCTGAAATAGATCATTGTATTCCTCAAGTAAGGCCTGCAAGGCTGAACCATTAGATACTATAGATGGCTGATCGGAGTTGTCCTTATTCAATTACAAGACAAAGATTTGTGAGCATTTCTTAAACTCCCTTTTGAGTTGCTTTGCTATAATGAGTTGAAAATTAGCATGATCTTGAACTCTCTCTAGGTGGATAGGTTGTCCATACATCATAAACTCCATTTAGAGCTAAAAGAAGTCCATAGCAATTTTCCCTAATTGTTTTAGCCAATCACAACCCAAGACAACATCAATGGGGCCCATATCTAGGGCAATAAGATCAACCAGTGCCACATAATTTTCAGCCAAGAATAAGGGAACTGCAGAACATACATGTGTGATGATTTCTTCTTCTTCATTTGCTACTTGGAACTTCAAGGGGTGGACTAGTGCCATAGGGGTGCATTTCAGCCAATCAATGGCTGATTTATTGACAAAACTGTGAGTTCTACCACTATCCACAAGGATGAAGATATGCTTTCCATTGATACTACCTTGAATGTGAAGGGTGTTGGGGCTTCGGGAACCCATCCAAGCATCCAAAGAGATCAAGAAAAGGGAAGTGGTAGGTGGGTAGGATGTCAAATCAAGTATCTGTGATGGATCGCCACCTAAGTTGAAGGGAAACCCATCCTCTAGGTCATAGAACTGCTCGTTATCATGCTATGAACTTTGACCTTGGATGTCTTGTATGGGCATTTGGAAGCATGATCCGCAGTGTACTTATCTCCACACTTAAAGCATAGGCCCTTTTCCTTCCGTTCCTTCAAAACATCTGGGGAGATGAATCGTTGGCTACTGAATCCATGGGAAGTGATGCAGTGGACTATTTATTTTCAACATACTTATTCTCAGCATTAGATCCTAATGATGTCCCAAAAGTGCCCATTTTTCTTTCAGCATGGAAGGCGGGGTAAGTGGGTACTTTGGGGTTGTTATTGGCACAGAAGTGCCTTGAAAACCACCTCTATATGGGGCTGATTGTTCAATTCTTATGGTACTTTCTTGCATATCTCTTAGCTAGTTCAATTGCATCAAACAGTGTGGTAGGTTTTTGGGCCATAACATCTGCCAATAGGCTCGGTTCCAACCCATAGATATACTTGTGCAATTTAGCATCATCGCTAATGCTCTCCACATACATGGTCAAGTTTATGAATTGATTTGTGTATTCAGATACAGTGAGGTTACGTTGGTCAAGAGTGTACCATCATCTTGCCAATCGCTCTTTTTCCACAAGGGACACAAAAACTTGGACCATATGCATTTTAAAATCTTCCCATTCAATGAACTACTAATTTTCTCGATTGATATAGCGCCACCATGTGTGGACAAATCCTTCCAAGTGGAGAGAAGCAAAAAGGATTTTCTGATCATCTGTGCGAGGGAAGATATTGAAGTAGGACTCCAACTTGGACATCCATTCCTCTAAGTCAGATGGTGAGGGGGATTGCCCATTGTACTTTGTGAGGATGATCTTGTCACGCAATTCATTTGGGCCATGTTGCCCATGAAACCCTTGTTGTCCATACATCCTCTGGTGGCCATACATGCCTTGCTATCCATACATTCCATGTGGTGTATTAATCCCATGTTGTCCATTATAACCATGCTGCCCATGATTGCCAGGCTGGCCATTCGTACCATATTGTCCTTGATGGGGCTGATTCATATGGGGTGCATGGGGGCTCCTAGAGAGAGCGGGGGAAATTCATGGGAGAAGGCCTCAAATGGATGTTGGTTGCATGGTGGACGGGGGAATTCAACAGGGGCTCATCATGCGCATGAGAGGGTTCACCAATCTTGTAGGTGGAAGGGGAGATTTCATTAGCATCAAGTATGCCCTGTGGACAACGCAACAGTTCGTGATGTGGAGGACGTCTAGACTTATACCTAGAGTCATTGGTCTTCTCTTGGGATGAAACAATCATTAATTGAGTGACAAGGTAGTGAGTTTCTCCAAGGTCTGTTGAATCTTTGAGTTTGAGAGAGCCATGTGCTCAATCGCTTCATCAAACTTGGACATCATTTGGTAGTGGTTGGCAACCATGTCATTATGCAGTTCCATATGAGAAGCTCATGTTGACATAGGATGTGATTGAGAAGCGTATATGGGTTTGTTTCAGGCATTTCCTCCTGTATGTCACCATGGTAATCCTCTATTGAGCTTGGTTCCTCATTCATGGAGGTCTGGGAGTCTCTAATGTCCCTATGTAGTTCCTCTTTGGGCCTTGCTTTTGCCTTTTTGGCCGCTATCTAGATATAGTCCACAGGGCCTGCTGTCAGTAAAAGGGGTGTAACTCTTTGTAGGAAACTCCGATTGACAAGGTTTTTGGCTCAAGTTAGAGGGAAAAAGTCCTCTTTGAGATTAGCTATTAAGCTTTGTGATAGAAAATTATTAGAAAGTTCTGTAATGGATTTACTGTGCATGCAGCCTACTGTCCACAGTGACCCTAGTGCACAAAAAAGGGCATAACTTTCAAACCATAGCTCCGATTGGGGAGATTTTTAATTCAAATCGGAGGGGACAAAGCCCTCTTTGAGGTGAGCTATAGATTTCACTTCTAGGTTCAGAACAATTTTTTTTGCAATAGGATATTTGTGACTGTCTTGTAGGATTGTGACCAAAAATACTGCATGTCCCTTATTGCAAAAGCCTTACGTGGGTAGAGCATAGTCCAAAAGGCATGATTAGCAACATCAATAGCATACTAAGCATTTTCCCAAGAATTGTTGCATACCCATCTGCTCTACCATCAATGCATACGTAAATTCACTGACATACATCTCTTTGACTGCATGAACTTCAAGTGTAATACATGGGTGCCATTAGCATTGTGGGGGGGTGTCCAAGGGGGATCATTGGATTAGGGGGATGGAGCTTATGGGAAGTACGTGCAACTGCATATAAGTATTGGGCTCTGGATCACTGGGAGGTGGGCAAAGTTTCCCCCGGGATGGGTTGTGTACCCCTTCAAGGTCTTAAGTGGTAAGGGAGGGTCACCTCTCTTTTGTCTTACCACCTCACCTAGCATCGGCCTTTTTCCTTAGCCAGAGTATACATAGCAGACATTTGTATTAAGCAATCATCATGAGATGCATTGGAAAGAAGAGATTGGGCCTTTTCATGAGATGCAAGGAATGACAAAGGTTGAGTTAGGGTTTACCTTGGCAGTCCAGTGACTCACTGGTTGCTACTTACCCAATTTACAATGACTATTATTCATTTTGCAACTCATCCAAGATCAAAGACAAAATGGGGGCTAATGTCAGCCAATACAATGAATTTCCGGAAGAGATATGATGCATGCACACGAAGAGGATTGAACTATTAAGCCTATGCAATCTTGAATCTCTCCAACAAGGGATTAAGCTCAGCAAGTGGCTAAATTCGAGAGATTAAGATCAGATTGGCATACCTCTTTAATGATTGGGAAGACCGTTGAAGCATAAATCATCATGATGCCCGATTGCTCCATCGATCAAGTTCAGTTGGTTGGGGTATTTGTGGAGGAAGAATTCATCATTCGAATGCTCCTACTGATGAGGGAGGCTCCCGTGCTTGTCCTTGAGCTTGAGCTTCAAAGATGGGAAGCTTCAAGTGAAGCTTTCATGGCTGCCCACAAAGCTCCCATGCAAGCTAAGTTCCATGTCTTCAATGTGCGATTAGGAGAGGTCAAGAGGGGGTTGAGATATTTCTTGATGACTGAGCTCCAAATTTATGGGTTGGATCAAGAGCTTGTACTGCGTAGTAATGGCTGCCCACAAGGTGTTCGGTAGGAGGTTCAATCAGGGTATCAATGCGGAGGAAGGGGAGAGGTCAAATATTGCTGAGAGAGTTCAGCCCTTGCCCCAGGAGGCTAGGAGTGCCAAGGGAAAGGACCAGGAGCAAGAGCAGTAGGCATGAGGGGGCCAGGGATAGCAACGCAATTTGCACTGCAAATTGTGGGCTGTTACCTACTGCCTGCTACTTAGGGCAGGGCTTCCCTGATCACCCAGGTACTTTAAATGGAGTTGGGGATGGTGAGGATCGGGTGCAAGTGGTGGCTAAAGCCCTGGATGTGTCTGGAGCAATTTTGTGGGGGTTATGTGGGCTGGCAACCATGGGAGCTTGCAAGAAGGAGAGAGAAGGAGGACTGAGGAAAAAAAGTAACTGAGGTTTTGCCCTCTTCTAGCTCCTTGGACTCTAAACTTGGCTTGGAACCCTTAAAATTTACATGAAAAGAAGTGACAACCTGCTATTTTAACCATTTTACCTCCAGATATGTCTGAGTCTCCAGCCATAGATCCTACTTGCTCCAAAAAGCTGAAGTTAACTGCAATCCTTCTTGATATACTTGTACCTGTAAGCTAAGTAACTAGGGGTTTTGGGATTTGAAAAGGAAGAAAGCGGAAAGGAAAAAAGGACCAAATCCTGAAGCTCTGATACCACTTGTAATAAAAGAAGCTGAGAGGAGAGAGGAGAAGAGTTGAAGAGAGAGAAAGAGAGCAAGAAGAAGAAGAAGGAAGAAGACTAGAAGAGGAGAGAGAAAAGAGAGAAAAGAGAAGAGAAGGAAGGAGGAAGCCATGGAAGTAAGAGATGAAGGTGAAGAGTATGATCTTGATAATAACTTGTTGCCCTAATCTGGGGCTCTTACACCTTATATACCCTAGTCAATGTGACTAGGTGTCTAAACCCTAATCGGTGTGTATACCACTTGTTACAGTTATATCATTGTGGCAATGGATTACTTTATAAAGTGGTTTGAAGCTCGAGCTACAGTGAAGAATAATGCAAAGGAAATAGCTAGTTTCATAATGGAACAAATTGTTTGTCGTTTTAGTCCACCTAGGGTACTAGTGTTTGACTGTGGGACACATTTTTTGAACAAGGTTATAGAAGCTTTCACCGAAGCTCTGAAAATTAAACGTAATAAGACCATCCCATACAATCCCTAAGTGAATAGACAAGTAGAGAGTACCAATATGCAGCTTGTGGGGATTTTATCCAAGACTATATTGGAGAGTAAGCGCGACTGGGACAAGAAACTTCATATGGCTATTTGGGCTTATAATACGACGTTCAAGAAAGTTCTCCATGACCTTCATGCTAAAAGATATAAATTTGTGAAGGGTCATTTGGTTCTATATTATGATACACGACTGTTAACCTCAATTCAAGATGGTAGAAATATGAAGCAAAAAGAAAAAAAAGAATAGAAAAATAGCAAAGGCGCAGAGGCGGCCTGTAAAAGCTAAGCTGAGGCAAAAGTGCAATTTTAAATAGAAGGCGCCTCAAAAAACTCCAAAAACTCTTGTAAAAGAGCACCAATCTCCCTCCTGTGCCATTTGTAAAATAATAGACGGGTGTAGGCTTAAGGAATGAGGCAAGAAAAGGGAAATAGGAAAAAGAACCTTGCCACAAAGGCCTGTCATGTAAACAGGGATGGGTGCCCATGGGATTTTAGGGCTTGTATATAAAGTTTAATAAGTGAATGGAAGCTCATTCTTTGGTGTGTGGCTAACAAGAGACCTCTCTCCTTGTCTTCTTCTCTTCTCTTGGTTGTGTGTGTGTGTGATAGAGAGAGAGGGAGATTAAGAGGGTGAGGGAGTGAGCACGTGGGAGTGAGGGGGGATCAAGAGGATGAAGCTCTTCACCATTCCCCGTTCTCTTCTTCTCTTCTCTTTTCTCCCTCGCACAGAGCTATGGTGGATGGATCTTGAAGGAGGAGGCTTGAGGATGCTTGAGCTAGCATTTAGGATCGTGGAGCTACTGATGTGCATGAAGGAGAAGGCAACTCATTTCGACATCGAGGTAAGCTCACTATATTCATAAGCTTGGAGGTACACTAGCTAGGTGAGAGGTAGCCATTAATTCTCGTTGGAATGCTTGAAACAATAAGCGGTCCATGGGTCTTAGCGGTCAAGCGAGAGCTCTCACATTTTGGTTTCGTTGCGGGGACAATCCAATTCAAGCTTGAGCACTTGTGTGCCTCATATCAAGCATTGAAGTAAGGGATTCATCCCCGAATCGAAGCTTGAGAGCGGAATTTTGATGCCGAGAAGTGCTTAAAAATAGCTAAAAATTACGAATATCAAGGGAAAAATATTCAACGCAAAGGCAGCGGCTCGATCTAGGACGATTTTAAGCGTCAAAGTGCTCTAAGGATACCCGTACAACACTTCCAGATTTTTAGTAATTTTTTTGTGCGCCAGTACGAGTCACAGGAATTGGCAGCCAGTGCGGGACCTCAAGACGAGCTCACAGAAAATTTCGGACTGTAAAACGAACACCGGACACTAGAGTTACACCAAAAACCGGTCGGTCAAAGGAGAAATGAAAGGGTGCCACCCTTTGGGGGCCCTTTTGGGCCCCAAATTCAACGCGAATGGGGGAGGGGCGTTTTTTTTGCAGCTGGAAAAAAAAACATGGAGGGGGGGCACAGAGCAACGTGGAGAGGAGGAGGGCCTTGGGCACTAAAATACACCCATACTATCTGAAGCTAGGGCTAAAATCCCTGTTCTCTCGGCCTCATATCGCCGTCCTTCGCGCGCAGGATGGTGGAATGTAGAGAGAGAGAGAGAAAATCAGTCTTTCTCTCTCCTCCCTCTCTCTCCTCTAAGGGCAGATTCATGTGGGAAGAGAAGAAGATGAAGAAGGATGGACGGATGCTTGCCCAATCGAAGGGGGATTGCTCCGTGATGTAGGATGAAGATAAATTGCTGATTCCGGACTGAAATGATGGCTGGAAATCAGTCATGAGGCACATCAAATATAAACCCGCAAAGAACGGTAATCTCATTTTTACAAAGGAAATTGATGTTTTATGCAATTTGCTTCATGAATACTTGTTCCCATGGGATGATTATGCATCATAATGTTGTTTGCAATGTCTTTCAGTTGTTTGAAATCAGAAAATCAGAAAATCATAAGTGTTGTGGATGAAATTAATAGTGTAAAACCCGTAAAACACGCGAAATATGGAGAAATTGGGTGTTTTTGAGATATAAATGGAAAATATAATAAGACACACCAACTAAACTTGTGTTTTTGCTGCAAATGAACCTAAGGCCCATAGCCCACAACTCATTTTGTATTTTCAGTCATTTAATATTGCAAAAAATACAAGAAAAATAGGAAAAATAGGAGAAAAATAGGGGAAAAATAGATTTTGAGTGCCGAAAATTAAGGAAAAATAAGATTCATGTTTGTGCATGTATGGGGGGTCTGAAGTATGAGGTTTAGTCTCAATCCAGCCCTACCTTTATGTTCCAATGAGTTTTTATGGCTTTTTATACAATAAAAATGTGGAAAATGAACCCTAAACTGGTCAATAATGCACAACCTAAACAGGTGAGGGGGTAGAGTGTATAAAAGGTGTTTAAATGCTGAATGCAATGATGAAAAGCTTGCTGGTTTTTATGTATACCATTTAGGTTGGTCGATAATTAAGGATTAAGAACCTAGTATCACGAGGTCTTCTCGGTGCTAGGTTCATGCAACGCTGCATACGAGTAATAGTCGAAATCATTGAAAGAAATGTTTTCCATATGTGCACAAATGCTGATTTTCTTAATTGTTTGAGCACGTGGACATTCACAATTTGCATAAATCATAAAGAAATTTAAAAAGTATCAGATAATACCTCCTGGATGCATGGCAATTGCTTTCTAGAGACATGACCAACATTGAGTGAGTAAGGTTGTCCCAAGCTGTAGGTTAATCGTTGGGTCTAAGGGAAAGAAAATTGAGGAAGCATGGGATATCTCCTGGAAATACGCGAATCATAAAAGAGAGAAGATTATGTTCGTATGTGATATATATGTTTAGCGACGCATCGAGGGGCCAATCCCCAAGATGTAGGAGAGTCGCAGTGAGGTAGTGGCAGTCAGCCGTGGGAGGACCTCCTGTGTTTGTGCTTCGTGCTATTTGGCAATGTGTTGGGACTCCCTCTGAGGAGTGTTAATTGGGTTAGAGTTGGATTACGAGACGTGATACAAACGCAATATGTTTTGGAAGATTATGTATGTGTCATCCACGCTCCTGGCCATGAGGCCGTGGGGTTGTTGAGCGCATGATAGAGGTCCAACTAGTGCATGAGCCAGTGCCGGCCCATTTTAGGTCCCATCAGTGGTGCGTCTGCCGGGAGCTGCCTATAAGTGGCAGTTTTCGAATCTAGGGTTTCAAGGGACCCTAAATTATCCATAAAATGGGTTTGTTCAAGGATGGAAAAGCTTGGCTTTTCCCATACAAAACTTACTAATGGACTTAGTTAGTTATGTAGAGCATGAGTTCTCTGCTGAAGATAATTTATGTGATGAAAAGAGTAGGCCATTAGTGGTTTACCCATCCTCTAATACGATGGCATGGGCCGAGGTTCGCCTTGGTGTGGTCTCTACCCAAGAGAAATCATGTTTAACCATCCATCAACCTAGAGGGCATGAAACAAGCATGTTGGAAACTATGGCAGTTATGGCATCAGCAGGTCATCATGCTAAAGTCATGATGCCATGGGAAAGTGCTGATATACGATGGAATATACTTGTGGTTAAGACATCCTGTGTAATGGGCCACCATGACGACATAGTAGGCATCACAAGGATGTTAGAAGCCCTAGCTATCAAGGGAAAACGGTTGCTTAAAAGGCACGGTTCCCAAGTTTTAAGAAGTGGTAATGATAAATCAACTGTAGATAAGGACCAAAAGCTCTTATATAAACCCGTTATGGACTTTCCTTTTAAAGGGAAAGGTATGGAAGACCCTCTAAGAGGGAATCAAAAGGACATGTTGAAATTTATAGGACTCCCTAGACCACTCAATGAGTTGGCAGAAAGGGATGTCAATGAGGATATTAACCCCCCTACACCGAAAAGGATGGGGATGAAAGAGGTTAAAGATCCTAAGAGGCTGGACCCAGATCATGATGAATATGAAGATTTTAATGACCCGGCGTTGATCCCAAAAGGGAGGACTAAATGTCCTCCTCTTTATAGGGAATTCCCAGTGTTTTATGGGTTGCCAGATGAGGATCCGATGATTCATTTAAGAGAATATGACTTAACTTGCATTGCAAGTGGGTTCGACGATATACATCGGATGCTTGTATTCCCAAGTACCCTAAAGGGAGAGGCAAGGAAATGGTACTGGAGCCTCCCAAGAGGATCGATCAGATCATTTGAGGAGTCTTGTGATAGATTTCTAGATGAGTATGAAAAGAAGCTCCCTATGATTCAGGTCTTAGGGCAGCTTATGCAGTTTAGACAGGAGTCTTATCCTTCTGTTAAAGAGTATGCTAGAGCCTTTGATAGTACTCTTAGGCTTTGGCCAAGAAGAGCTAGTTCTCTACCAGATGATGTGCTATGTGAGCTCTTTCTGAATGGTTTAGAGATTAATATGCAAATCCAAGTGGAACTTAGGAATCCTAAATCATTAAGGGAAGCAAAAATGCATGCCATCGATTATGAGGGTCATTTTCAAAAAAGTTGGGAAAACTTTTGGAGTTTTCCCCGCTGAGTATAGGTGCATCCTAGCTTCCAATCATTTCTACAAGGAGACAGCTCACTTGTTGATACCAAGGCAGCCTATGAGGGAAACCTTGGTGGCCAAAATCTCAAAGCGGAAAATGGCCATCCTATGAGTAGTAATGACATGCCTCTCAGTGAACAGGTTCCAAGCCATGTAAGTCCCATTAGGGCTTGCAACACTTCCATGAGAGATAGTTGTGATGGAAATATGGATCGCACCAATGGGCCTATGAGTGTTGATAAGAATTCTGTGTGTGGTTCTAATTTTGTTGCTAGTAAGGCTCTTGAGAGACCTTTGGTGTTGGAATCATGCTTCCGGGTGGATGTTGTTCCCTCCAGTGAAAGCATGGTTCTCATGGAAGAAAATTTGCAGTATGGACATAAACAAGTAAAGACATCTTTTGTAAAGAGGATGCAAAATGCTAAAAGTCCACCTGTGCTTCACAAAGTTCATAAGGATGTGAGGCCATTTGGCCATAGGGATAAGTTTGCATTGAGTTCGTTAGACCAGTGTTGAGGGAGTGCAAGAATATTAAGGGAAATGTGAGATGGGTTTGGAGACCCAAAATCTCCAAAAGTGTGGCAGGAATGTCGAATGCAAGTCCAAGGATCCCATCTGGATATATTCTGTTGAACCCCCAAGAGGATAAGACTGGATATACATCTGACAATATACACTGCCTTGGGATACACCCATGTGATGTGCCTACGCTTAAAGCTCTACCTAGTTTGGGTCGCAGCACTGATTTATGTGAAAACCCAAATAGAGGAGGTTCGAATGAGTACAAAGCTATGATTATTTCTCCCAAAGGGGCCACTCAGCCGCTTGAACGACCAGTTTATTCGGATTACAATAAATGTAGGATATGCGAGCCCACTGAGGCCGTTCATTTAGCTCATAGTGCCCAAGAAGGGATCGGCCTTATTGACGAGTTATTTGTGAAAAGGCTTGGACTTGTAGCTCTACAGGAAGAAAACCCTAAGATAAAAAAAAGAAAAAAAATACAAGATCAAGCTTTTAGCTAACTCGCATGAGTAGCATGGGGTTAGTCGACCTATGATATGCTATCCTTGGCACCCTAGGTAGTCTGATAGGGTGTGATGTATATGCCAAGGACATCGACCTATCTAGTTTTAAGCTAGGAAGGCTAGCTGCTTTGGAGATTACGTCCAGATCTCGTTAGGCCAAGAGGGCCAGTTGTCTGTTTAGTATAAGTGTGGTTAATGGTTTCTTGGTTGAGTTTTGTGCTAGACAGGTTTGAAGAAGAGCTTGGAAGGAGCCTTTTGTTGCGTGGAAGCTTCTCGTGGCCCTATCCAGGTGATATCTCTCCTTTATGAATACTGTGGTTTTTATGTTATATGTGTCTGTGTACTTGTTAAGGGGTTTTTCGTTTCTTGTTGGGGACCGGCGTCCAAGGCATGAAGTCCCGAGGTTTAGGTTCAGTATGTTTGAGGGAGGTCTGAGTAGTCATTGCCTCCTGTAAAGACATTGTCAAGCATTGAAAGACCTGTTCTAGAAGGGAGTTCTAGTGACCCTATTCTGCTAGCCTGCTAGGCAGCTATTCCAGGAGTTCTTGTTAGTTGTGAGGCAGTTAGAGAAGCCTGCCGAAAAAGAAAAAAATGAGGATAAAGGAAAAGAAACCCTAAATATCCCAAAAGACAATAAATATATGCAAAGGTGTGTAAAAAGGGGTTCTAACCCCTATAAAAATTGAAGAAGAAAAGAAAGGAAAATTTATAAGCAGTTGATCGTTGCCTAGCGAAGGCTTGGTAGGTTCTTGGGAACGAGTCAGACGCGGGGCCGATGCCTTGTCTTCCTAGGGGTGGCATCTTGCTGGAAAAGAAGAAAATAAGGAAGGTTGGAGCGAAAATAAAAGTGAGCGTCAAAAAAGGATTAAGTGTCGCCTTGCGAGGGCTTGGTAGGTTCTTAGGTACCGAGACAGGACCTGAGGCCGATGCCCTGTTCTCCTTGGGTCACTACGCTCAGCTCCCTCCTTTTTACATGCCCGAGTATGTTAATAAAATCAAAACCCTAAAAGCAGAAATGTGCTACAAGAAAATACTTCTTGATCAGGCTATAGGAGTCCTCGCCTAATAGGAGCTCCTAGTTGTGTTGTCCTTAGTTAGGTAGGTAGTTCAGACCACCACTTAGGGCAACCTCTTTGACCGTTCTTTCTAGTATTGGCCATGTTGGAGTAGTTGGTTAGTGACTAGCTTCGGACTTTTATCAGATTATGCTAGGCCTACTCCTTGTGGATGTCATGCTTTGGTTCTGTCAAGGGGTAGGGTGAGCATTGTGCTGAGTTTTATGGTATATTTGTTTTGTATCAGCTTAATGCTTCCTTTGGTTTTTTTTGTGCAGATCTGGTGTGGGATTCGACGGGCTGAGTCGCCCTATCCCGTGGTTGCTAATGAGAGTAGAATCTTGATGCCGAGAAGTGCTTAAAAATAGCTAAAAATTACGAATATCAAGGGAAAAATATTCAACGCAAAGGTGGCGGCTCGATCTAGGACGATTTTAAGCGTCAAAGTGCTCTAAGGACGCCCGTACAACACTTCTGGATTTTTAGTAATTTTTTTGTGCGCCAGTACGAGTCACAGGAATTGGTAGCCAGTGCGGGACCTCAAGACGAGCTCACAGAAAATTTCGGAGTATAAAACGGACGCCGGACACTAGACTTAGGCCAAAAACCAGCCGGTCAAAGGAGAAATGAAAGGGTGCCACCCTTTGGGGGCCCCTTTGGGCCCCAAATTCAACGCGAATGGGGGGGGGGGCTTTATTTTCGCGGCTAGAAAAAAAAAACATGGAGGGGGGGCACAGAGCGACGTGGAGAGGAGGAGGGCCTTGGGCACTAAATTACACCCATACTATCTGAAGCCAGGGCTAAAATCCCTATTCTCTCGGCCTCGTATCGCCGTCCTTCGCGTGCAGAATGGTGGAATGTAGAGAGAGAGAGAGAGAAAATCAGTCTTTGTCTCTCCTCCCTCCCTCTCCTCTAAGGGCAGATTCATGTGGGAAGAGAAGAAGATGAAGAAGGATGGACGGATGCTTGCCCAATCGAAAGGGGGATTCCTCCGCGATGTAGGATGAAGATAAATTGCTGATTCCGGACTGAAATGATGGCTGGAAATCAGTCATGAGGCACATCAAATAAACACCCGCAACGCGCAAAGAACAGTAATCTCATTTTTACAAAGGAAATTGATGTTTTATGCAATTTGCTTCATGAATACTTGTTCCCATGGGATGATTATGCATCATAATGTTGTTTGCAATGTCTTTGAATTGTTTGAAATCAGAAAATCATAAGTGTTGTGGATGAAATTAATAGTGTAAAACCCGTAAAACACGCAAAATATGGGAAAATTGGGTGTTTATGAGATATAAATGGAAAATATAATAGGACACACCAACTAAACTTGTGTTTTTGCTGCAAATGAACCTAAGGGCCACAGCCCACAACTCATTTTTTATTTTTAGTCATTTAATATTGCAAAAAATACAAGAAAAATAGGAAAAATTGGAGAAAAATAGGGGAAAAATGGATTTTGAGTGCCGAAAATTAAGGAAAAATAAGATTCATGTTTGTGGATGTATGGGGGGTTTGAAGTATGAGGTTTAGCCTCAGTTCAGCCCTACCTTTATGTTCTAGTGAGTTTTTATGGCTTTTTGTATAATAAAAATGTGGAAAATGAACCCTAAACCGGTCAATAATGCACAACCTAAACAGGTGAGGGGGTAGAGTGTGTAAAAGGTGTTTAATTGCTGAATGAAATGATGAAAAGCTTGCTAGTTTTTGTGCATACCATTTAGGTTGGTCGATAATTAAGGATTAAGAACCTAGTAGCACGAGGTCTTCTCGGTGCTAGGTTCATGCAACGCTGCATACGAGTAATAGTCGAAATAATTGAAAGAAATGTTTTCCATATGTGCACAAATGCTGATTTTCTTAATTGTTTGAGCACGTGGACATTCACAATTTGCATAAATCATAAAGAAATTTAAAAAGTATCAGATAATACCTCCTGGATGCATGGCAATTTCTTTCTAGAGACATGACCAACATTGAGTGAGTAAGGTTGTCCCAAGCTGTAGGTTAGGCGTTGGGTCTAAGGAAAAGAAAATTGAGGAAGCATGGTATATCTCCTGGAAATACGCGAATCATAAAATAGAGAAGTTTGTATTCGTATGTGATATATATGTTTAGCGACGCATCGAGGGGCCAATCCCCAAGATGTAGGAGAGTCGCAGTGAGGTAGCGGCAGTCAGCCGTGGGAGGACCTCCTGTGTTTGTGTTTCGTGCTATTTGGCAATGTGTTGGGACTCCCTCTGAGGAGTGTTAATTGGGTTAGAGTTGGACTAGAGACGTGATACAAATGCAATATGTTTAGGAAGATGATGTATGTGTCATCCACGCTCCTGGCCATGAGGCCGTGGAGTTGTTGAGCGCATGATAGAGGTCCGGCTAGTGCATGAGCCAGTGCCGGCCCGTTTTAGGTCCCATCAAAGCTTGAGATAGGTAGGAAGTTGGAGCATTAAATCTTCGATACAAGTAAGTATTTTGGTTATTTTGGTTGTTTAATGATTGGGAAAGAATGGGAGATCATTTTAGTAATTTGCTTTTGATTCTTATTGCATTTAGCATAGGTTAGGATTAAGAAATCAGATTGGAGAGGTGTAGGGTTTAGTGCTCTAAAACAGGGTAAAAGAGGCACAAATTGGGATAAATGGAAAAAAAGAGTGATTGGAATGATTAATAACAGCAAGGGAGTGATTGGGGATAGCAAGAGCTTGCTTGGGAAGGGGTTTAAGGGTCAGGAGACCATAGAAGAGCTCATCTTTCACCGTAGCAATGAGAGAGAGAGTGAGAGAGGGAGAGAGTTTTCATTAGTGATTCAGTTCGATCTTGCTATCGAGGAGTTCTTCACACAGGTGGTTGGAATGATTAATACCGGCAAGGGAGTGATTGGGGATAGCAAGAGCTTGCTTGGGAAGGGGTTTAAGGGCCAGGAGACCATAGAAGAGCTCATCTTTCACCGTAGCAGTGAGAGAGAGAATGAGAGAGGGAGAGAGTTTTCATCAGTGATTCAGTTCGATCTTGCCATCGAGGAGTTCTTCGCTCAATTCAGGTATATCAGAACCTTTTTGCTAAGTATTTGTTGTGATTTGAAAGTCAGCATGTCTGGTGATTGCATGTATCATCGTATTCAATGGGATCATCCTCAGTGTGGCCGTCATTGTGCGTGACTCGACCCGTCCGAGTGGCTTGGATTTGGGACAAGTCCCAGAATCGAACTATTCGGCCCTCGGACCACTTGGATCACTCGACTCGGACATGTATAGCTTGGCCCGTTCGAGTCAACCATTCGAACAAATCTGATATTCAACCCTCGACCTACTTGACTCGACCCAACCCACTCGGTCCTTTTTTCACTCGGCCCATCCGAACAATCAACTTGACCCACTAATGTGACTCGGACCTCGGACCACTTAGCCACTCAGCCCTCGACCACATCTATTCGGTTGTACGAGCTGCAAGCTCAGATGGTGTCCCTATTCAACCCTCGGCCCATTCGAGTTTGCCACTCAGACACCCTGCAATTCGGATGAGTTGGGCCGAGTTAGACTTTTGCGAATTTTGTGGAAGTTTGTACCCGACCTAGCTAGATCTCAACGATGCCAGCCTTTGTGAGCCATCCTGACGCCCATAACTCAATTCTAGTGCAAGGAATAGGCAAATTCACAAGACGCGCAGGTTGAGTAGGTTGTCGAGAGAGTCAGCGCCTTGACAATAGCTTAGACCCCAAACAAACCAAACCGAGTAAGACAGCGTAGCAAGAAACCCTAAAACCTACCAAGACAGTTAGAATTTGATCGAACAAGCCTATCAGGCCTAAGACAAGACGAGAGAGTGTGCAGGCCGCTTAAACACTTACTCTCCGCACTCACATTGACTTCAAGCACTTGAAGTACACCTAAGAACAGCCGAAAGCCCAATTGAGAGCACGTGTACGGAAAAGAACACGCTTCTTAAGTGGAGGTAACTTGAGGATTGTGTGCAACAATTAAGGAACTCATTCAGATAAAAGAACATGAAGGAACCCACCAATAAGAGAAGATCCCAAGACATAGATGGGCAATCAGAGCCTAGCATAGGTTTAAGCGAATAGCAACAAAGATGTGGATCTAACCGACCTCCTTAACCTTATCAACAGATTGGTGGAGCATGAGAACACAACCATGTCAAAAGAAATCTCATATCACATACAGAACGAGGAATTTAACTTAGGGGTTTTCTTAGAAGTGATCCAGCAGTTGGTGAGTAGATATGATTCTCACACTCGGTATGAACACCGCAGTAGAACGACATAAAGCCAAAATAGCTAACCTAGAGGAGAAAAGGAAACTAGCCCACAAAGCACTGCAAGGCATAGTGGAATACAACTAAGACCAGTAGACTAGGAGCCTAAGGCAAAATGCAAAGATGAGAGAGATACAACAAGTGCAAAACCTAGCAGGTAGGAATCAAACTGACCATGAGAGAGCGCTAGAAGGAGACTTGACGCTAAGTGAGCTTCTCATGAATCAATTGCTAGACAACACAGCAGCACAGCAGAGTGCTACAGAATTAGCCATGTCACTACTGGCAGGGTTAGGGGTGAACCAAGGCTCTTAGAGCCAGCCTAAGATACCAATCATTGCTAAACAGCTCGATAATTAAGTACCAGCCCCAAGATGATCCATACAACTTTATAGAGTAGTTTGAGCAAGTCTGCAAGGCCAACGGTCTCACTGACTTGACTCAATGCTCTCAAGCATTTGGGCTTTTCTTAGGCAACAAGGTTCGGACTTGGTACACAAGTCTAGATACCACAGAGTGAATAAACTTCAATGGACCCAAAAATTTCTTCATTAGGAGGTTTTTTGAGCCTGGATACTCAGACAACTTGCTAGTACGACTTACGAACATCAAGCAAAAGGAAAAAGAGGACATTCATGACTATGTGACCCACATAAGGAGTCTCTTCAAGAAAATCCCGATGGGTAAATGATCGACCAAAAGAGTAGTGTCAACGGTATTCATCAGTGGAATGCGAAATGAGGAGCTTTATAAAGCCTTGGTAGGCAACTCAAGCTTGTAGCCAGACACGCTAGCAAGGGTGTTTGAAGAGGCCATTTGGGTAGATGACCAATTGAAGGAGAGGAGCTCTGGGAACTCAAACCAAGAGAAGAGATCAACTCTAGAAGTTCGGAGAGAGCTTCAGCATCCAACAAGCGCACATGCGCAAGTACCCAAGATAAGGGAAAGGCTGCTAACACCAACCAGGAATTGGCTGACATGAAAATGGAAATAGCCAAGATGCAAGAAATGCTGAGATGACCAACACAACCACATGCCCAATGTGTGTATTGTGGCGGGAACCACTTGCCAGCTGAGTGTCAAGACCCCAAGTCACGACCTTGTGCTAACTGCGATAGGTTTGGTCACGATAGTGTGCATTGTAGATTGCTTAGAAGACTTCCGTGCTCACAAACGTACGGTCAACCTTACCTAGCAAATAGGCCGCAAAAATTCTTCAAAAGGGGAGCACCATTGGCCCTTCCTATGCCAAACGATGTTAAGCCGGTTGTTTCTAGAATGGATATAAATCCTACTAGAATACCCAGACCACTTGGCCCCATCCACCGAGCGATGCTCCAATCCACTACGTGGAAGAGCCAATTTAGGAAGAGCCTTACGTATACCCTTACGTCTCGCACGACGATGAGGGAAACACAGTCCTTATAGACTATCAACCAATACCGATGATGGCATTAGGTAGGGGATGAGGTAGAGGCCTAGGAGGCAGACCCAAGATCTAATCATGTGTTGGACTTGCGGTCACTCGGGACACATCTCATCACGTTGTCCTGAAAGGGAGCAACAAAATAGAGACAAGGCTCACCTAAGGTGTCCTGAGTGTGGAATCACTCATCTCTTCATTGACTGTCCAAAGCGAAAGCCATCCTCGAATTCATCTTACATGCCATTTGTCCCATTGGGGCTGTTCGGTGTCGAGAATCTTGATGGGGAGGCTACACTTATTCCATTGCATGTCATGACCCGTGCATAAACGAAGCAGACCGGCATGTCATTGTTGCCAGGTCCTAGCAATCTTGATGCAGCCTCGATAGGGAAGAAAAGCCACAGGCGAAGGAAGAAGAGACCCAAAGCTAAATTCGCACTAAAAACTGAGAGTGCCACAATGCTACCTATTGGAAAGAAAGTCACTGATGCTAAGGCAGAGACATGAGCACCAAAGATTGCTGAAAAGGGAAGTGCTAAGATAGGGGAGTACCCCAACCTGAAGTGCCAACTAGAGGCCATCGAGAAGGTGAAGGAGTGGATAAAGTGTTGAGATATCGAGCTCCACTCGTGATATGCCAAGGTGACCATTGTGCATTTATGTCATCGACTTGTTAGCTGCAGATGCGGTTGGTACACCGCCCATGAATAATAGCTAGATGACAGCTATCCTTATCTACTATAGGTCGTGGCTCAGTTAGTATGCCACCTTAGTTAGTTGAGTTTGGTTTGAGACCCATATATAGGGTTCTTCTATTTCTTTGTACTAGAGTTCTTTTTGGCTTACACAAACTAAGAAGAGGAAAACTGTTTTCAACATCCACCTTTGTGTGTATTCCCCCATTGTGCAAGCAAGAAAGCTACAAGTGAGACTCCTTCCTTCTCTCCCACAATCTTGACATGGTATTAGAGCCTTATTCGTGGTAAGGAGCTCAAGAAAGCAAACCAAGTTCGCGGTGTTCTGGTAAGAGGACCAGTGTTGCTTTCATTTTTCTGTTTTGGGAGCAAGTCTCTGCAGCAGGTAGCATAGCCGGAAAGTGCAAGAGTGCATTGTCTCAGATTGAGACGTCCTTCGCAGTGTAGCAAGAGGGCAGTATATGCTGCGGGAGATGGCTTTAGCCCTTGGTTGCCCTGTTTTTTTTATTCGAGGCCATTTCAAGGCCTGTTTTGGAGGCGAAATTTTCCCGCACGCACTCAGGAAAGGGCCCAGTTTTTTGCTGTGCGACCACTGTTCTACAGGTCAGTGAAAAGTTACCATAGAAATTGCATCGTATGCCTGTGTGCAAAGACATTGGGAGTTACAGAATCATCCTTGTTGCCTATTGATGCAAAATCGTCACTAGGAAGTGACTGTATGGTCAAATACCACTTTCGTCAGTTTTGCAGATTTGCCCTTGTGAGGCTGAAGCTGTGTTTTTTGTAGTGACAGAATTTTTTGCAGTGTTCTGTAATGGCGTCTGATTCTCTTTCACAGATTTTCACTGAAAATCTTGACAAGAACAACTTCCAAGCATGGAAGTTTAGAATGACGAATTTCCTTATGGGAAAAGGATATTGGGAATTCGTTGTTGCAGGAAACGAAGAAGAACCAGTTCTTCCTGATGTTCCCAATCAACAACAAATGCAGGCATTTAAAGGATGGCATGAGAGAGCCAGAAAAGTTATGTACTGGCTGTCTATCAATATTTTAGACTCTATGATTGTGCATATTCAGGATGCAAGTACACCAAAGGAGGCATAGGATACTTTGTCAAAAATGTATAGCACAAATACACAAGCCAGGAAAATGCAGCTCAAGCAAGAGTTGCACAATGTGCAAAGAGAAAGTATGAGCATCAATGACTACCACATGAAGGTGAAGAAGATTGCAGATGCACTTGCTTCCATTGGGTCGCCAGTGGAAGATGATGATTTAGTTTCTGTGACCTTGAATGGCCTAGGAAAGGATTATGCACAGTTCCGAACATCAATTTCCGTCCGTGAAAGATTTCCTAATTTTGAGGAGTTGATTGCTCTTCTAATTTTTGAGGAGCAGAGAAATGGTGGTGCATCTTCTTCAGGAGAAACTTCAAAAGAAGCTGTCTTCTACTCAAATGCTAGAAGAGGTAGAGGCAGAGGTAGAGGAGGCCGATCTGGAGGCCGTGGTAGAAATCAGAATATACAGCAAACTCAAGAAAACCAGTCCTATGGAGGAGGACGTGGTAACTCTAGAGGCAGGGGGAGCCAAGGAGGTCGTGGTGGATGGCAAAGAGGCCAAAATGCAAACAACAATGTTGAATGCTACTACTGTGGTAAAATGGGTCATATGGCTAAAGACTACTATAAAAAGCAGAATGACATCATGAATGGAAAATTGCAACAAGGGAATTATGCATCTTCTAGTAGACAGGGTGATGACAGAAATGAGCATTTGTTTATGGTGCAGCACATGACCAATTCTGTGACAAGTGCAGAAGAAAGCAATGATGTGTGGTATGCTGACTTAGGTGCATCAAACCACATGACAGGTCATGCAGAATGGATGCAGGATGCAAGGAAAATGGAAAAACTAGGATTTGTGGAGACTGGTGATGATACTACATATCCTATTATGCAGATTGAAAAAATTCCTTTGTCTATGCAGGATGGGAAAAAGAAATACCTGTCAGATGTATTTCATGTCCCGAATATCACCAAGAACCTGGTTTCTATTGGTCAAATGGTTGAGCAGGGCTTGCAGGTCAGATTTAATTCTCATGGATGCTTTGTTGAGGATATGAAAAATAAAGGTCGCTTAATAGCAAAAGGAAAGAAGAAGGGAAGAATGTTTACGTTGGATGCAGACATGCCTGAATTGAGTGCAGCAATGTTTGCACATGGGACCGGTGTAGTTGCAAATATTGATATCTGGCATAAACACATTGGTCATGTTAATGTACAGCGACTTAAATCAATGTAAGCCCAAAATATTGTTGCAGGATTGCCTAAATTCAAGGTTGCAGAAATGCATAAGGTATGTGAAGCATGTCAATTTGGAAAACACGCAAGGAAACCATTTCCTAGACATGTTCAAGAGAGTAAGAAGCCATTGGAATTAATCCACTCTGATGTGTGGACTACTAAAGCTGCATCTATTGGAGGCTGTCATTATTTTGTCTCTTTTATTGATGACTATAGCAGAAAAGTTTGGGTGTATTTTATGAAAAAGAAAAGTGAAGTTTTTGGGCATTTCAAAACTCTTAAAGCTATGGTTGAAAAAGAAACAGGCCTGCAAATAAAATACCTAAGGTCAGATGGAGGGGGAGAGTACCTCTCAAATGAGTTTGCAAGGTTCTTGCAGGAGCATGGCATAAAGTAGCAATATTCATGTAGTCATACCCCACAGCAAAATGGAATTGCAGAAAGAAAAAACAGGCATATTAGAGAGGCATCTCGTGCCATGCTCAATGAAAAAGACCTGCCAAATTTTTACTGGGCTGAGACAGTTGCTATAGCAGTCTACATAATGAACAAGACTCCCACTGCAGCAATACATGGCATGACTCCAAAGGAGAAGTATATTGGTAGGAAACTAGATATTTCTCATTTGAAATTTTTTGGTTGCATTGCCTTTGTTCATGTGCCAGATGAGTTGAGATCCAAGTTGGATCCAAAAGCTGAGAAGTGCATCTTTATTGGTTATTCTGTGCAAGCAAAAAGGGTATTAATTTGTTACCTTCTTAAATTTCAAAGGAAATTATATGCACATCTAACCCCCTAAGAGTGTGCTCAAATCTTAAATAAAAAGTTGTCAAAGAGCATACATACAAACTGGCTAGCAGGGGAGGATATAAAGAGAAAAATAATCTTATACGAGGCCTATGTGATAGACATGATGAACTCATACATTCAATGTTCTTGTCAATTGGCATTCATGATAGGAAGGTACCGTGGAAATGGACTAGACGTGGATACCCTATTGAACAGGGTGCTTCCTCAAAGTACTCCATCCCTAACATATATTACAATGGTGGTCCAAAGTACTATGGTAGATAGCCCTTTCTATGATGGTCTAGTTCTAAATGGAGATAGAGAAATAGTGCAACAAAAATGAAAAAGTATAAATGGTTGTGGTTTCCATAAACTAGGCTATGTTATGGAGTCTAGGGAGAGGATGTCTAAAGACCAACATCACAAAATAACATTCGACTCCGTTCCATGTGAGATTGCAACCATTGATTTGGTGGAGGTGGCATTCGATGGCGAGAGTGATGATAATAAACCTGCTACAATCATTGAGAAGGATGTGCATAGGAGCTTATTGGCTCTGCATACAGAATACCTTTGCATGCCAAAAGAAAATGTTTCAAGTTGTTGAATAACAAGATATGTACACATTCCATGGACATTAAATCTTATTGATTGTACCTTGTTTCTAGTTTGAGAGAAAATTTCAAGATAAGTTGATCCTCAATGGTTTTGGTTCTATAAGAATAATGTAGAACACACTTGGGATGTTGACAAACATGTTCAACATGTTCCCATATTGTGTATTACCAAGGGGACAAATGTTGAGGGTAAAGGTGCCTATGCCTATACCACCCTATATTTACATAGCACACCATGACCACAACCTTGTACACTATAGATACTGAGTGCACATCACTGTCACTTTATTCTTTATTATTTCAATGGCTATTGAATAAGGAAAGGTTGGTCACACATTGTGACTATTGGAGCTTTCACCTGGTGTCTCTCTCTCTCTCTCTTGCTCTCTTGTTCCATCTACCATAGCTCTTACTTTTCTTTTACTTCCGCTTGTGAGCTTCCACTCAGGCTCTACCTTTCAATTGGTATCAAAGCCAATTATTTAAGGATCTTCTTTGTCCTTTTGCTTCAGCCTGGCTTCAAATCTTCAACTCAAGGTTTCATGGTAGCCATTGTTTCTTCCTCTTGAGATATGCATTGATTCTTATCTTCTTTCAACTCCCAGTTTGTTAAGAAGCTTCCCTAGGCTTAGTTGAGCCTTGTTGAGTGCTTATAGTGCTAAGGAGTGTCTATCCATTTTGAGTGGATATAGAGTATGTTGTAGAAGTCATGGATAGTTGTGGCCGCTTGACAGCACTATTGTATTTTAGCCATAACTTTTGCATATGGTATCAAATTCACATGTTCTATAGCTAGAAACAAAGAGTGTGACAAGAGCTACAAATTTGAGCACTCTAGAGTTTATTGTGTGTAGTTTTTTGTTCTTTGTTTCACATGAAATAGAAATGTTTTGATTTGTACAACAAACAATAAATTTCATCATACACATTTGATACTTTGAGGATGCTACTTTGGTGCATGAATGGTATGGGTATGCTTTTGAGATGCTACTTGGTTTTTTTAGAGATTAATGAGATAATTTTTATACAAGTTTATTGATATTGTAACAGTTTTAATAGCAAGCATACAACAATGAGCTTCATGCTTTGAATGCCTATTATGCCTGCATGGTATTTCGAGTATGCTATGTGTCTATAGTGATGTCTAGTATTGATGTATGAGCTAGGATATGGTTATGACATGCTTTAATACTTGGATTTGAGCTACATTTGATGTAATAGGTCTTTGGTCACTTGCTTTGAGCTTTTATGCTTACTCACTTACTAGTATTGAAGCTTCATTGACACTTATGCTCTCGAAAGTATTTGTGATGCACTTGGGCTTCCTAGATGCTTTGATGTATATGTCTTGAGCTTTTCTTAATTTCTTTGCATTTTAGATTTTCTTCTAGTAGGAGATACTTATGCGTACTTGGTAAAGCTTTGTTCTTTGAGACAATGGGACTCTTGGTTCATGTATATGCTCTTTTGTAGTTGGCTACCAATGAAAAAGTGAGATTCAAAATGCAAGTAGATGCATGAATATATTCTTTCTTCGATTCTAACTATGGATACATGTTCCCAGGATAATATTGCTCTAGTACCATATTGAAAACATGGTGATTGATCACAACAACACAAACTAAGCTATGGTGAAAAAAAATGAGATATTAGCATGATAAGATGGACATGAGACTTGATAAGAGTTACAATGAATTGCACAAGAATGACATTAAGTAGAAGTTGTCACAAATGATGTGGACTCCTAAAAATGCTAAGCCTATTGCTCACTCTCACATTCTTTCTTGTGTGTTAGAATTGAAATTTTGTAGCCTCTTATATAGGCTAAGGCAAGCGGATGGGTAGATGAAGAGTAACATCATAGATGACTTCATATTTTATTCCTCTCTAAGAAAGAGTTGGTTCTTATGAGCCGATTTGAAGGTCCAATTTTCAACATGAGACACTTCCAATTATACATAACCCAACTCATAACATATAAATAAGGTGATTTTGCTTTAAAAGACCATGTTGTATTCAAATAGACGTAGCATTCTCATTACATAGCTCGTAATATTCATTAGTATTCAAAAAACTTCAAGATTAAACTAGATTGACTCAAGACTTGTAAAATATAATTTTAAAATTACTTCTAGCACTTGTGGAAATCTAATACATACATATTATGTGCATAAACAATGGCAATGTGGAACTCAACTCCTATGGCATGTTGTTGGGTTGTCTCCCTACATGTTGTAGGAACTTCGTCTTGTACTGATCTTTTTTGTGCACATAATGCTTTTGTATTAGGTTTCCACAAGTTCAAGGACTTCTATGAATGAACATGATCCATAACTTTAAAAATTTTAAGCAAGGTATTACCCACAAGTGTTGGGCCCTCTATGAGTGAACATGATGGTAAAATAACTTAATAATATTCAAGCAAGGCGTATCTTAGAAGGACCAAAATGGTTATGTCATTGATGTCCTTATCCTTCCTATGGAGGATATGGTGTCATGTGGAGATATAGTGAGGTACTATGAGGTGCTCTTGAGTCTCAACTCCAACTTCAAGCACCACTTGACCTAGAATCTCATTAAACCTCTTAACACTTTCTTTCTTCAAATCAACTATCACTAGTTAAAATTTTCTTATTTCTCTCTAATCCTTTCATCTTGCTTTTTTTTGTCCCCTTATCCTTTTGCATATATATATATATATATATATATATATATATATATATATATATATATATATATATATATATATATATATATATATATATATATATATATATATATATATATATATATATATGTCTCTCTCTCTCTCTCTCTCTCTCTCTCTCTCTCTCTCTCTCTCTCTCTCTCTCTCTCTCTCTCTCTCTCTCTCTCTCCCTCCCACGATGTCATGTTCCTTCTCTTTCCCCTTTGCCCCTTTGCATGTGTATGTTTCCTTTCCAATTATTTCTTCATTGTGGACTATGGACTCCTTGGAATCCTTGGATTTCGTGGGCCTTCTTTTCTTGGGACATTCAAAATTGCATATGCCTTCTTGTCAATTGTGTGTTTTTGCCCAAGTAGCTTATCAAACATTTACTTGAGAAGCTTTGTTATGTGCATATATTTCTCCATCATGGTTATCCTATAAGCATGGGTAGCATAGATATAACTATCTTGAAGGAAGTCTATCAAGAAGTCCTTTATACACTCTTTTGGTGTACTTATTTGCCACGTAGCATTGAGCTAATGCTTGTCAGATATATCATTGACTAGCTTGAGAAAGAGAGCTTTGGGTATTAGAAAGGAAATGATTTTTGTGACTTTCTAATCCTCCTAAGGTAATTTAGCTATGTTGATCAATCCTCTTCTCAATAAACTTTTGGGACTTTATGCACTGGTAGAAGGAACCTTGGAAGGACTTATGGGAATTTCCCTTGTATAGGCGAAGCCTCTTGTTTTCCTTTGCCAAAGTTTTCGACTTGGGGCTCTTTTTCCTTGCCCTCAAAAGTGAGTTGTCTGTGCACTTGAGATTTGAGATGACAAGTGGGAGGGTGTGTATGGTGACATGTGTGCATGGTTGTAATATTCTCAATTAACTATTTGATACATGGGAGTCATGGTACAAAATATGAGAATCCATTGGCAAACATACAATACACACATTATCCATTATCAAGAATCCCTTTATAAAGTCACCTAATTCATTTTGATCAATTTTTGTTACACTTCCATCTCAGCATCCCAAGTCTCGTACTGGTGTGTTTGCATCTTCTTGGAGCTTTCTATTACCCTAGTCAATCTTACAAGTTTTTCCCAAGTATCTGTAGGATTTACATGAACCATGTGCTCTTGTGGCTTCATGTTGTCCATGAAGGTTGGAGTAGTCATGCCCTTTATTTTAGTATTGTCTATGAAGTCTATTTGGGTAGTGTTGTCCATAATGCAAAGTATTCTTGACTTGAACCTTATGGCATGCAAGAAGGCAATCCAACAATACTAAATTTCCTCCTTATGAGCCATAGGGTCCAAGTCAATGAAACCTTATTTTGAGGGTGATTTCACAAACCTTTTTTTTTAAATTCAATACATTTTCCTTATACTTGATCTCCCTAACAAGGTAATGTTTGGGCATATAAAGCTTGCAAAGTCTAGAACTTGGGTTATATATTGTTCATCTTATCCAAAAATATTATAAATGTTAAAACACACACTCTCAAGGTATTATATCTCCAAGATGTTCCCCTCACCTAAAAGCACCTTTGAGACCCTTTGTCCCCCAAGCAACATATTAGAGACCTCTTGAAACATTAGCAAAGTCATTGACTTGGTGTGTGGACTTGTGAACTTGAAAGGACTCACAAAGGTTTATTATTTGCAGTTCTAAAATTTCTTCAAGGTAAAATATCTCCAAGGTAAGTTTTCAAACTTTGATCTCATTGGGATGCCTTTCCTCCATTTGACACAAAGAACCTTGTAATTGTGTTTGGCCTTATAACTTGCAAGTCCCCCTAAGTAGTAGAAAGAAATAGTTATGGTATCTTCAAGGTAAAATACCTCAAGGGAAATTCTCTTGAATATTGACTTGTACTTAGTCCTTATGTAGAGCAACTAGTTCCTAAACCTAGAAGCTCACCTTAGACACTATCCCTACTTGAGCATTTTCATTGCACTTCTACATACTTGTCAAAAATAAATCTTGACTTAGATCCCATGCCTTGAAGGTAAGGCTGAACCTTCTATTTCATATCACGTAGCTAAAGTAGGGCAATATTTAGCATTTTTTAATCCCACACTCTATGGCCCATAAGGATGCATTCCAACATTGCTTGCGTGTCATAGTGCCTAGGCTAGTTTGGGATGCTTTTATGGTTGATTTTTCTAATTTTTATATTTTCTTCCTCATTTTAGTGAAAATGGAGGCCAAACAAAAGTAGGATACTAGAGATATTAATGATGCAAACTCAAAAGATATAGAAATAAAAAATGTAGTACTAGCTTATCCAAAAGAAGATTGAGACATTGGATAAGAGAAGAAGATTAGAGTTATTGATGATGCAAAATCAAAATATCCAAACATTGGAGCGGACATTTGTGTTAGAGAAGGTTGTGTAGTAGATAAATCCCTAGCAAAGATAACTTGGGAATAGTACATACTGTAAGAATGGCAAAAAAATATCCAATATACAAGTCAACATAGAAGAAGTGGCATTGTCAAATATGTTGTTCCTACATGATGATTTCAAGAGCTTCAAGATTATGATGGAGTCAAAGAAATTTATTTAACAGTCCAAGAATTACACACATTACCCATTTCAAGGAAGAAAATACAATCAAATTAGAATTCTAAACAAAAGACTCCGATAGTGTATATTCCCTAAAGAGAATTGCGAGCTCTATGAATTCTATTATGGGTTTATCTAATTCTTGACCTATCAAGAAGAACCAACAAACCCAACTATACTTCACCAAATTTCTATCACTTGCAAGAGAATCCAAGGTGTTGAAGATGTTGATATCCATGGAGGACTTGCCCATTGAGGAGGAGGAGGCTATGTCAAAGGAATGTGACATAGTAAATGTGAAAGTGAATAATTTGATGGAAGAGGATGAGCAAAAGGATATCCCAATGATTCTTGACTCCCTTACTTTGGAAAATCTTTTCACATTTCCTATACTAGAAAAGGAGTTCCAATTGCTTAATGAGATTTAGAAATTCAGAGGGTTCAAGGAGGACTTTTACATGGGAGTCATTACAAAGTGTTGTCAAGAGGAGAAGTACATTATGAATATTATCAATTATGAATTCTCTTTCCTAGACACAAACACTACAAATTTTGCAGATGCTAGTGGAGATATTGGGATTTGCATGTCGAAAGCTCAAGAGTACTCAAAAGAATCCTAAAAATGTGAGTTACATGTGTTTTTTTTGCCATTTTTTTTCAATGCTTAAATAGTCCATTTCAAATCACTCATTTGATTTTTTACTTATTCTATAGATATTATTGTACAATAATATCAATTTTCTAAGTTGCTCTAGGAGCACAAGGGCTAAGTATGGGCAAGATTTTACACGTGCCCATTACCTACCCACTCCAAAAATTTTGAAGATTTATCATACATAGTACACTGACGAGCCAAAAAAGCTATTATCCATTCTCAAGAATTTGTATAAATATTCGGGGCATCCGCACAAACTTAATGAAAAGTATGCTACATTTACATTTTTCAGCTATGCTCCAAGATGCAAGGATTCAAGAAGTGACTACTTTTTATGCTCCAATGCTTATGCTTTGGTAGCTAATCCTCAAAAGGATCCCCCATTGCAAGGCTGCGAGAGACAAAGATATATCGTGTATAACAAAAGGTGCACATTCTTGCTTGAAGGGAAAGAGAAAGATGAGAAAGATGGGGAGGTAGAAAGCAACAAAGAAAGAAGGCTCTTTTATTAACCTTTAGGTTATATATTGAAAATAAAATCACACGTATTACAAAATCATCATTCTCAATAGAAAAGGTTACTTAAGTAACTTCTCTATAAAGTAATGTGATGAAATCATGTCTCTATAAACTCACATTATACTAATAAGAAACAGCCTATGGAGTAACATTTGAATAATGTGTGTTTTCTTCAGTTTGTTGTGTATTATTTGATTAATATTGAAATTGTAATCCATAGAAAGTGTTGAACATCTCAAAGGGATTTCGATTTTCTTAGCCCAACACCACGTCTTGTGGTTCTAAAGTAGAATGTTATTGCTTGATAGTAGTATTTCTCCATGCCTTCTATATTCTATATTAACATTAGTCCATAATTGTTAATAAAGCATGTTTCGTGCCTTAATAAAATGTGTTGCACAAGAAAAAGACTCATCAAGGCCACATGGATATTAACTTATGAGATCAAGTGAAAAGACATTATACTAGCTAAATAAAATGTAATGTCCTTTTACCCAAGCTTATACCATTGCTTTCGCTAGACTTTTTTTGCCTCCTTGAATAGTAAAAGAATAGCCTACATTGTTTCTACTTTGCCTCAAGAGTTATATGAAGTCATTGAGTTCTATCAACACCTTTAAATGATCATTTGCTATCATGAGATCACTTACCATATTAGTTATACATTCACATAGTTCTTTCCAAAATTCTCTTTATGCATTTTGATGGACAATATCAAAGTTTGAGAGAAATATTTTGGTCTCTACCCTTTCATTGATATAGTGCCTAATGCATTGAATGATTTTCTAGATTGTTGTGTATCCTATTGAAGTTGCACATGCCACCATGAAAGCCCATTCTTGAAAGGAGCTCTTCATATTTCTTAATATATGTATCAATAAGTGATGTAAGCTTAATAGAGTAAGCATTTTCCAAATCTAAAATTCAAATCCAAACTTAAGAGCTCATCAAGAATCTCGATCTCTACATAGAATGTACAAAGGTATACTCTTTCCAATGAAATTAACAAGATGGCCTCACTATTTCAATCTTGTAATCCTTAAGAGTACACCTCCTTGTGCTTTCCTTTCTTTGCCGTTTAGGATCATCGCTTGACTATTCGCTTTGTCCCTTACTGGAACAACTTCTAAGCTTTCTATATTAGACCGACCCAAGGTCATCATTCCATCCATCTAACACAAGCATAAAAGTGCCACTGAACCTCCATCTAAATCCCAAACATGCATTTTAAGGCTGTCAAGTTAGCACTTAAATGTCATCCCATTTCAAATGATTGAATATCTTTTATATCACATAGCTCTCCTTTGTCTTCTGATTCGATAATGCTTGGGATGTTTGTGTCATGGAAAAGCCATTTTAGAGTCTCATGGCTCTCATCAGATACTTATGTTGTACCTATCTATCTCATAAATCATTCTTAGATCAAATGTTTGCAACCTTGTCTCCCGAGATGACAAATCCTTGCATGTTGTAGAGCTCTTTTCAAGCATACAATACTAGCACATTCCATTTTTTTGTGGTTTAATATTTATACCTCATCTAGTTTTGATACCGAAATGAATCTCTCCCCGCATTCTCTGGAGTCGTGTTGTCAACATGTACCATTGTAACTTGTACCTTCTTAAGTTCCACTCCAATATTCTTGAATTCAATATACTACAAAGTAAATATGTCTTTTTTCTTTGACTTTATGAAAGGCATTGAATCTTTAATGTATTTGTAGTCACCAAAAAATATCACGATTGCCGAATTTTAATTTTGCCTCTTTTGTGAGGATCCATGATCTTGGAAGACAAATAACTCTATGACAATGTAGACGAAAGCTTTTCATCACCACCTTATTGATTACTTTGTACTCATTTCTACTAAATGGCACATTAACACACGTGTCCAAAACTTGATGTGACTTATCTATATTTTCAAAATCCTTGCTTATCTCTTCCTATATATCATTATGCAAAGAGCTTGGAGTTCAATCCTTGTGCAAGTTAAGAATATCTTCTCTATTTTCGCATTCTATTCACCCTCAAAAATGAACATTTTCGAGTTCAACTCTCAATATATTATTGTGTATTTCACTTACAGCCCCCACTTTTTGGTGCTAAATTATTCGAGGCTTTTAAATTACATTTGTCTTAACTTAAAACCAACAAAAATGAACAAGGCTTTCAATTTAGGCACTTAATCCTTTTGTGGTTTGTTCCCTTTGAGCTTTTCTACTTCCTCCATCCATGTCTACCTCAAGTGATATGCTTGTTTGTTATCAATATTTCAAATCTCCCAAGCATTTACCTCATATTGCGAACCTTGCTATTCATGTTGGGAGTGCAAACTATTTCGATATCCCAAAAACCTTATTTTTTCCTTCTTTAAAAAATCTAACTACATAGTGAAGTATCTAAAGTTTGAGTGGTTGACTTGTTAATAGATTTGGTAGAAATAAACCTCCATTTACCCACACATCAATGTGATTCTTGACTTCATCACTCAATATTTTGGCTTCAACTGGATCAATAAAAACATCATGATTCTTCTCTCTCCATGTAGAGTGATTCTTCCAGCACCATATGGATACAACTCTTCTTTTTTATTAAGAATTCATCTATGGAATGATGAGAGAGAGAGAGAGAGAGAGAGAGAGAGAGAGAGAGAGAGCACTATATATGTTAATGATCAATGAATGAACTAATGCAACTAATAATACAAAAAAAAAATTGAGAGAGAGAGAGAGAGAGAGAGAGAGAGAGAGCACTATAACATACAAAGATATGTTTATGATCAATGAATGAACTAATACAACTGCTAATACAAAGAAAAATTTGGATTTAGCATTCAAATCACTTATGACACTAAAGAGAGAGAGAGAGAGAGAGAGAGAGAGAGAGAGCACTATAACATTCAAAGATATGTTTATGATCAATGAAAAAACTAATGAAGCTGCTAATGCAAAGAAGATTTTGGATTTAGCGTTCAAATCACCTTATAAAGTTTCTTGCTTCTTCCAATCCAATTGGCATACTGAGCAACTTTCAATAGCACATGCAAATACATAAAAAGAGCAAGCAATTACAAAAAACTAAAAAAAGTGAGAAGCCTCAGCATGGGTATTATTACACCCGTTTGGTCATTGAAGCCCTTGTCTATGATACAGAAGTTAGCTCAAAGACCTTAACATTTCTTTACAACTCACTCCAGTGCTAGCAACAAATCAGTCCAATGATTTACAAATTGTTGCAATGATCTTCTTTAATTGTTGCAACGATCTTCCTTTTGCAAGGTCGGTAGTCTCATAATCCTCCTCGCCAAGAAGTGGTTTTGTCCCCCCACCATGCTCACAAGACCAGTTGCCTCACCTTCTACTAGGGACCTTCCATCATCCTTGCAGGACTTAACAGAAAGCATTACCTTATCCATGGCTCAAGAAACCAATTTATCAATTTATCCATATAATCCACCAAATCAATTAGTATTTGCAACGAGGTGTGAAAAATTCAACAAATCAATAACTAAGTGTGAGGAATGAGGTACCTATAAATCAATAGACCAACATAATTGTTGGCTTGGGTACATGATAGCCTTGCCTCTGCAACTGATTGATCAGTTAACTTATCTCAAGACCATATGATAGGTGTCTGCCGCTACCAACAATGGTGGCCCTTAGAAGATTAAGGTGGCAGTGAAGGTATTATAAAAGCATATGTCAAGCTACTGCTAAGAACAGTTCAGTTTTCCAACCAAAACACATCATCTATAAATTTGCACACAAAAGATGCCCTTACGATCAAACAAATGGGACAGATAAAACTAGTATTAAGAAAATAAATCCATACAAATGTCTAGTGTAAGGCAGGATCAACAGGAGGATCTCAAGACAGCTGCTGCTATCTTGACTAAAATCAGATGAAATGGAATAAGGAGAACATGAGAGAGAGCAGGTTTACAGAAGGGTCAGAGCCAGGAGGAGGGGTAAGAGGGAAGCACAGGAGATGCGCAGGGCAGGGCTGTTGCTGGAAGGATTTGATGAAGGGGTCAAAGGCGGCGATGGCGGTGAGGTTGCAGCTCCCGAAGGCCCAGCTGCAGTGCTTGGTACGGCTGCAGAGCTTGGCGCCATGGATGTGGAGGGTGATGGGGAGGGAACTGATGCAGCTGTCAGCCACAAACATAAAAATTTCAGATGTTTACAGTCAATCATAGTATCGCTATCTAGCTTAGCACAATGTCAGAATCTGCAAATCAATGGTAGAATGAATCCCCTATGTACATACAGGCAATGATAGTATCAATCCCTTCACAATTTGCGTATCAATGGTGGTACCTTACTTGCATTTCAGCAATTGCATAGATGCTCCTTTTTTATCAATGGTAAATTATGAGTACCTCCTTCCACAGAGATTAAATTTTCCACACCAAGGACAGTATCGATTCTTCCTTAGCAGAGTTAAAAAATTTTACACATGAAGGATAATATCAGTTTCCCCTTGGCAAAAGTTAAAAGTATCAGTTCCCCTTAATCTACATAAGGGAAAGCTTCCAAAATTCTGCATTTTCCTCCCCTGCATTCCTTGCCTATCCCTCATCATCATCACCTCTCCCTCTCTCTCCCTTCCGGCCTGCCCGTCGTCATCATCATCATCATCATCTCTCTCTCTCTCTCTCTCTCTCTCTCTCTCTCTCTCTCTCTCTCTCTCTCTCTCTCTCTCTCTCTCTCTCTCTCTCTCTCTCTCTCAGAGTAGACAACCAATGTTGAAACATGGGATAGTAACACTAATTCTGTGTCTTTACCCGGCCCCCCCAGAATACAAAAGTGTAGACAACAAATGTTGCAACATGGAACACATAATACCAATAATTCTCTCCGGACGAAGCTTGCTACCTGTTGGAGCAGTTGAAGGAGATGGACTGGGGGTGCCAGCTGATGGAGCCATCGTAGGGGAAGGAGCTGGAGGAGGGGTGCCAGCTGATGGAGCCATCGTAGGGGAAGTAGCTGGAGGAGGGGTGCCAGCTGAAACTGGTACTGGGGCAGGGGAGTTAACAGCAGGAGGTGGTGTAGCTGGAAGACATGGGGTATCAGTACGTTTGGCCCATCTCAAATTACATAGAAACAATTATGCGTAAACAAGAACAAACAAAAACTTTACAAAACCCTACCAGCTGAGGGGGTAGAAGCAGGCGCAGGAGGAGGAGAGGCAACTGGTGGCCTTACAGGAGCTGGAACTACAAACGAATTACACATTAAAGACAGATAGGTGAAATAGCAAATTGCGATGAATAACAAAGTAAGACTAACTAGGATTATTAGGTGAAAGAGCAACAGCTGAATTAAGCAGAGTGTTGGATCATAACCAACCTAGTAACTAGCTTAGGTATGCTAACACAACTTAGCCTATATCGAAGTGGACTGATAAGAATTGAATGACATGCTGAGATGCTTACCAGGAGGCACTCCAGCAGCTGGTGGAGAGACAAGCCCTGCAATGGCAAAGAAACAGCTTAAATGACATAATAAAGGAATCAGAGGTAACAGGATAGTGATGCAGTTAAGTGTAAGAAGAGGTGAGGAGACATTAGCATTATTACCTGGGCATGAGGACGGAGGGGGGGTACTGACATTGCAAGCAGAGGGGAGAGAGAGGGCTAGGCTGGTATTGATAGTGATGCCAAATGAGCTTGCATTGAAGAGGGTGCAGAGGCAAGCAGGGGAGGTGTTCACCACATTGAGGAGACCCACACAGCAGTTCTGGGGAGGGGTGGATACATTCCCTTCGACATAGGGCAGGCATGGCAGCAGCACAGTCAGCTGGCTAAAGCAGTCAGAGGCTGGAGCAGGGGCAGCCTGCCCAGAGCACAGAGGAAAGGATGCTGCCATGGCTGCCACACACACCGCCAGAAGCCATAGTCTTGAGGGATTACTCATGGCTGCTGTATTGTTCTTTTCCTTCTTTCCGCTAAACAGAGCTCTGATTCCTTACAAAGACAGTCCCCCGCTCTTAGCAATGTCAATGAAACAGCTTGGGCAGCAGTGAAGGGGATGAATGATGATGCTGAAGGAGAAGTTGGTAGAAGAGGAGGAAGGAAAAAGAAGAAGAGCTTGAGCAGGAAAGGGCTCCTTGAATGGGCAAGAAGCTTCTGTTAATCAAAGCTATAGATATGATCGCCCAAATCGTAGGACAAACCCACCTCCAATCTACGCACCGAAAACTTATTTACAAATTCAGAAGAGGACCAGAGTAGAGAAGACAGCAGGGTGACACATGCACCAAAGGGGAAGACAACGGCCCTCGAATTGGTGAAGGGATAGATAAACAAGGAAGGATAACTGCAGGTTTACTGGGCGATCATCGGCACTGTGAGTAAATAAATTATCGATTAAGGAGAGGTGATTAAGGATGAATCCTTCCTTCTTCTGCAAAACCCACGTGGAGAGAGAGAGAGAGAGAGGAGTCAGGACCCTCGAATTCCACTAAATCGGAAACCCACCCATGAAAATTTACAATCACTGATTTCAGCAAAACCCGATTTTTCTCTCTCCTCTCACACATTTCTTGCCCCCCCCCCCCCCCCCCCCCCGCATTTTCAAGCTGTCTCCCATCGCCTGCTTGTGGAGCCCGCCCCCGCCCCCCCGCCAAAATGTATATTGCGTTTTTTTTTTATACTTTTTATTCAGCTTTACAGGGATATTTTCAATCTGCCTATGTTCTTCTAATTTCAATTTTCAACTGGGTTATTCTGCGCCCTCTTCAAACAAATAAATAAATATTTGCATCTGCCTATACTTAATTTAGATTTTCCCGTGCTTTCTGCAAATAAATAAATATCAGATTTTTTTAGGTAGCTTGACGAGGGGTTCTTACTTAATTTGAATCAATCAATTTAAAGAGAAAATAGAAAGATTTTCTAATCTCTTCGAAATCCATGGTGGAGGAGGATCTTAGCATTTCTCCATCAAATGAAAGGGATAAAAGCGCGGAGGTGGATTAATAATGGGTTTACACAATTTTGGAGCGAAGGAAAGAAATTTATCTGATTAAGTTGGTATAAAAACAGTGAACTGCCTTGCCAATTACAGAGTGAAAAGCAACAGATAAACAGGGGAAATTATAATTTATAAATATCAGCGCGGCGGGAAAGCCCGAGATCATAGATGGGCACCGTCGGTCGTGTCGGTAACACTGCAACGTCAGAGGCTTGTCATCGCCATCAGCGACGTGTTTTTCATAGCCACGATATTCAAACCTGTCCCTTTCCTCCCCATTTCTACGCGATTATACATACGCTTTCCACGCGCCACACTGGCGCGTGACGCGTCACATACTTTTGAGATTTTTAGATTTGAGAATATATTCTTTCTAGTAAAGCCTTTCTGGGTCTGGAATTTCCTTCTGTATTTTTTTCAAACAAGTCACACACGCAGCGCCTTCAATGCTTCTCATGTCCTCTTCTTAACGGATGCTTTCACTTGCATATCAATCATGATGGCAGAACTTCACTACATTGTATCTGAACCCTATTTGTACTTTGCAATTCAACAAAATACTACACTTCCTTCACTTGGACAATCTAAATGGCATTGTAAGGCTCTAGGTCATGCCACCGGTTCCGCGGTTAATAGCAAGGTTTTCCTGTCCCCCACTAACATCCTACTTATTAGTACTCACCCTATGGGTGGGAGGCAAGAGAATGCCACGGCAATGACATAAATTTCTAAAGAGAGAGTGAACAGTGATTGGTGTATGCCAACTCATCTATCTCAACAGTTGACAAGGAGGAAAAACTATGCATTAGCAATGTGAACTCCTTGTCTGCACATCAAATTTCAAGGGGGTTTGTGACATGATGATGGGGGGGAAGCAACCCCACTACCCTCGCTAAACTTGGGTGCAGCTCAGGTCTAATAGGGGAAGTGGGATTCGCCTCCCCCTATAGGCCTTACATATAGCCAAGCTCTAAGGTCCAATGCACATAAGTCTAGATGGACCACATCCACCCTTCATGAAAAACTTTACTATATTGTGTCAATTTTATTTGAAACTCAAAAAATTATTGTACTATTTGAAACTCGATGAATAATTGTACTTTCTTCATATGGTCAATGTTAATGACTACATGACACTAATAATGTAAAATGGCATTCTAAGGTGGGCAATCCTAATGGACTAGATGCACCTTTCAAGAAAGGTATCATGTGGTTTCGCACAGACTAGATAAACCAGTAAATATTGTCCCTCAAAAGGGATTAGCATGATGGATACTATGCTCACACATGTCATGTAGCTCATAAAGTCAAACCCTTTAGGGGGAGAGAGGAGGACACACACACACACACACACACACACACACACACACATTCCATTTGTGGCACATGCTACCAATGTTGCCCCTTCCTACAACATCAGGCCTACCCAGAGCCACCTCTCTTAGCCCTTTCTTTATCACTTTTCCACTATGGGATGCTCCACCACATGCGACACCTCTCCCTTGATGTAGGGGTTATGCCTTGCATGTAGCTTCCTCCATGTTATCGCCATGTTGATCCTCTTCAACACATCATGCACTACTTCTACATCCATCTTATCCATGTTTTGGAATCCTCCTCAACTACGTAATCTGAATTATCATTTCTATATATTGCAACTCTTGAGTCTTGACCATTACCAAAAGTAGAAAAATGATTGTGCAGCATTTCACTTGGCTAGATGCAACCATTGTCATGCAACAACTCTCTTAGCCACCACATCTACTGCTCTCTCAATGTGTATTCATACTAGGCTGGTAGCAAAGGCTATCATCATGCTAGTCACCACCCTATTGACGATGGACCTTATCTTGCTTTTGTCTTACTTATACTTGAGTATGAATCCAAGGTCCAAGGCAACCATAAAGAAGAGGTTGTACTGCCAATTATTCAAGCCATATGCCAACTCTGAAAAAATATGTTAGCAAACCCCAACATCATGGCTATGCTTGCAACAAAAGAGGTGACATCATACCCTCATACTCTAGACTTTGGTGCTCTCTGCACACTAGTTAAGCCATAGGTAGAAGAGCATGATGATGCCTACGAATGTGCCAAGGGGCACCCTACAAATATTTAGGCATAATACTTGGTGATTCTTGTTTTTCCTATCCCAACAACAATAGACCATAATCCTATTGTTGATGTACATATTCAAGATCCTCCTTGTATGGTTGTTGTGAAGACACTTAGGGGATGTCACACTATACCTCCCATCCTCAATGCCATAATGATATACCAAGAGACTACTACCCTACACCAACTTTAGCCTACTGATCCGGTTTGTGTCCATGGTGGCATGATACATGACCTAGTTCCACCACTTGATAGATGTGCATTCTATCAACAATGTTGTGTAACTATTGCTATAGGTCATGACAAAAGTATCAATGGTAGTGACTAGTATTGACATTATAAAGCGAAGTGAGTCAATTAGAAGACCTACCCCCAAAGAAATAAATTTATTGGATGACCATAACCATAAATACTCATGCATAGAATGAGTAATTACGTGTTGCCAAAAGAAAGTGACAAAGATAATGGCAGATCTTATTCAAGTAGAATACGTGGTGATTCTTGCTACTACTATCCCATCAATAATAGGCCCATACCATATCCTATTGCTAAGGTGCATATTTGAGATTCTCATTTTGTGATAATTGTGAAGGCACCCAAAGGATGTCACATGGTACCTCCCCACATTGATGTCACAATGATACACTACGAGACTACCCTACACCCACTTCAACTTGCCGAGCTAGCTTGTGTCCAAGGTGGCATGGTACATGACCTAGTTCCACCACTTGGTAGATGTGCATTTTGTCCCCAATGTTGCTACATCTAGCATTGAAATTTGCATGCATCAGGTGATTTCATGTTAGATGAATAGAAATGTGTCTGCAATTGAAAGCTAGTGTTCTCTATTGATAGACCTATTAAATATATTCTTTAGTTCATAAACATTTTTATTGTCTAATTGAAACTAAAATAACATTAGTATATCTATATTTTTACAAAGCTTACATCACATGTAATATATTCATATCAATCTAATATTACCAAAAAAATCTTGAATGGCCAAGTTAATATAGCTCAAAAAAGGTTGGAGTTCTCCCTAGAGTACTGTTATTCTATTACTACAAAGTGGATATATGTATACAGAGATCTGTTCAATTCTACACCTAAAATTTTCCCTAGAGTACCACCATTCCATTCTTGCAAAGCGGGCCACTATATATAGATTTATTCTCTTTCACACCAAAAAATCTACCCAAATAATAATAAGCCACTCCTAGGTTCTTTATAAATACAGAACATGCATTAGGCCCATAACCTCAAAGACAATTGTTGTATTTTCTTAAAGAGATCTTACATGAACCTTTTGCTTGACTTAAGCATGTACTATGATTTCATCTATTGATTACATTGAACAATAGGCATTATCCTATAACTAGAATAACAATATTACACTGGAGAGAGGTAGGACATTACACCAACTAAGTTGGGTTGCTACCAATACTAGGAATTCCATTTCCATACCTTCATATGCAAAAACCATTACATTGTAGAAGGGGGGTACCTAGAATTTCAAAACTCAAAGTTTAACACTTCAAAGTGTCCACGTATTATATTTTTTGCTTGACTTAAAGCATGTAATATGGTTTCATCTTTTGTTAACACTAAACCAATTTCCATCAACATGTAATTTGAATAACAACACTACACCAGAGGGAAGTAGGACATGACATCAAGGTTGTTGCAATTTCAAAAAGAACATTTCCATACCTTCACATACAAAAGATATTATGTTCTAGGACATGGCATCTGATGCCAGGAGGCATATTCCACGGTGGATTCCGTGCCACGGTGGATTCCGTGAGGTTTTACGGTGGATTCCGTGAGGTTTTACGGTGGATTCCGTAAACTTAGATGACCGGGGCTCATACACAAAGAGGATTCTTTGTGTGAGAAGTTGATGGGGAGGCCTGTCCTTTTCGGGCGTTTCATTAATTTAGTGTGTACGTGGGTGATTCCATAGCGGGTGATTCTGCAAAATGCATATTAAATTAATAAACGTTTATGAGTTTAGAGTGCGCACTCGTAATAAATTAAGGTTAGGATTTATTTCTAACCAGTTGATTTATTTATGTAGCTGAAGACTGCTAGGTATTCACTTTTGTCGGTTTAATTGTATTATTTTACTAACGATTGTGAATGCTTCAGTTGATATGTAGAGATAGCAGCAGTGGCGGAGGAAAGCATTGGAGTCTAGCGAGTATTCGACCTTTGGATTATATTTTGATAGGTGCCACGCCTATATTTTGTTATGTCTATTGAGACATCGATTATTGATTATTATTTTGTATGCGCCTATGCGCACGGATATGTTATTTCTATTTGGATATTGAGATTGGGCGTGCCAGACTCTATGGGCACCGTCCATTAGCTTTACTTTCCTATTTTTGTAGAAAGCAAACTCAAAAGCTAAAAGCTTGTCATATTTTTGTAAATTGGGCTATTATTGAGCATGAAGATGGAAATATACATAAAATACATGCTTTGTGAAGCACTCACACAAGGCATGGGGGGAGATTGAACCCAATTGGTCTCTTGCTTCTTGTCGTTCATGCTTTTACATTGTTTTTTGTGCAAAAAGGTAGAGTTCATTGTTCTTGGGGACCTTCCGGGATTCACTACGTGAGCATTCTACGACCGATCTGCGCACCAGTGGTATCAGAGCGGAGCTGAGATCAAGAGCTTCCAATCACTACCAATCTCGAGCGAAGGCAGAGCTCCAGGAACGATCTGGCTCTACAGTCAATCTCGTCGCGAACCGTCGATACAGGCAGACTTCTGGCGATCAAGAACCCCTGTTTCTACTGTCAGATCGCGAAGGACCAGGCTGTGCAAGCGGAGGACCACGCATCCATCTCCTTCATCAAGTCGTGGTTATTCAGTGAGAAAAAAATTCATATCTCTTATTTCTCATAAGTTTAAGCTTAAATTAAGCTTAGAAGAAGCTTAAGAAGCTTAATTGCTTCACAACTTGACAACGAGGTATCTGAGGACGTCCGAGATTCTCGCGACGGCATAAAACGGCTACCCACGTCTTCATCATCTGCGCCATTTTTCCCACGATTAATCTTCTCCATTAAAGCTTAAGCTATAAAGCTTAAATCACTAAGCTTTCATCAAGTTGAACAAAGCAAGCAAGTCACCAAACTCCGGGTCCTGCGCACCAGAAGTCAAGTTCTACAAGTCGATTGGAATCAAGTCCTGCAAGTTCATTAAGTCGGCCTAAGTTCTGTAAGTCTGCAACTCTGCAAGTCAGACTAGTCAACTGGAGTCAGAACTGACTAGTGCTCAAAACTCCTAGAAGGGCTGTTCCTACACAAAAACTCTGAACTAGAAAGTTGTTCATGGCAAAATGTTCTACCTATCTACAGGTCCGCTGAAGTATTTTCAGCAAACGAAGAAGGAAATATTGCAGATTTTCTGAAAATTGAGAAAGAAATACCCAAAAATACATAGCCTTGTAACCCCGAATTTGAGCTACGCTCATCCCGCTAACCTGATTTTGAGTGAGAAAGGTTTATTGAGTTTTACAGGATGACGACCCCACATATGGATGATCCTATGACTGAAGACGACCTACCTGAGCCTGCCATGGAACAAAAGCTGGATCTAATCATGTTACAATTGGAAGAAGAGCGAAGGGCTAGGCAAGCATTGCAAGCGCAATTGACAAAACTACAAAGAGCGTCTACCGACAAAGAAGAACCTCAAGCTGAAGATTTGATTCGACGTACCATCGACGCCACTCTTGAAGCACAAACCATTCGCAAGGAATCAAAGATAAGTAAACGAAGTTTCAAATTTCGCACTTTCAATGGCATACGAGAAGGAAAGACTGTTTTATCATTCATTAGCCAGTTTGATGACTATTTCCATGAGGAAACTTATCCAGAAAAAGATAAAATCAAGTGTGTTACTAATCATTTGGTAGACAGAGCATCACTTTGGTGGACTGTAGTACGCAAGAGCATAGAATGTCCTGCTACTTGGGAAGATTTCAAGAAGAAGTTCATGCAGAATTTCCTTCCACCGCAATTTCATGAGAAGGCTATCAAGCAATGGGATTTACTTCAACAACGAGATCGTGAGCCTATTCCACAGTATACAGAGCGTTTTTGGAATGCACTCCTACAGCTACGCATGCTTGAAGACGTACCAGAGACCACACATAAGCGGAAGTATATGTCTGGACTTCTTGGACATTACTACGCTGAAGTGAACATGTTCAAGCCTGCTACCCTTGAAGACGCCATCTCACTAGCTCACGACACTGAAGATAAGTTACGCGGAAGAGACAGACGACCACAGCAATTCCAAGCCAATGGTAATTATGGATCTAAACAATTCAATTCCAATTTTAGAAGGTTTAATCCAGGTCGTTTCTCATCACCATCTTTCTGCAAGAATTGGGCTAAACCACCTGCATTACCATCCAATGTCAATCCAAATCCTAAGCCTATTCCACAAGCAAATCCAAATGTACCCAGACTTCCAGCCATTGCAAATAATGTAACCAAAGCCAAGCCAATAGTATGCTATAAATGTCACCAGCCGGGGCATCTCGCAGTAAATTGTCATTCAAAGAAGCCACCAGCACATATCAACTATCTTGGAGCCATGGACGAAGATGAGCATGAGGATATGCCTGATTTCACTGAAGATGAGGATGATCCTACTACTACTTCTGACACTTTACCAGGTATTCCTACTCCACATTCATTATTGACTATGAAATGTTTGGTGCATGGAAAGGAAAGAACTATCTTGCATGATGACGATAGTACTCATGACTTTATTTCAGCAAAATTAGTAAAGGAATTGAAATTACAGACTGTACCTATGCATTATCGCATAAAAGCTGCATTTTTAGGCACTAGGTACAATGGCACACAAGAAGTACAAGATTTAGAGATTCAAATTGGTTCATATATTGAAAGAAGAAATTTCTTAGTTGTCCCATTACAGTCAAGCGACATTATTTTAGGAATGCCTTGGAGACACCAACATAATCCAAATATAGATTATTCCACGCACACAATGAATATTAATTTTCAAGGAAAATCTATTACATTATATGGTATGCATGCATCCAATATTTTTCCACTGCTTTCGCATACTCAAGCAAAACGTGCATTACGCAAGAGTACTAAATCATATCTCATTTGGGTGAATGAATTGCAAGCAAAGGAAAATCATATGCACCCTAGGCATAAGGAATTTCTTGCATATTTTAAGGACTGTTTTGCAGAAGACCTACCACCAGGTTTACCACCTTCCCGTCCAGAAGACCATAAGATTGATTTAATCCCTGGCACACAACCACCTTGCAAAGCACCATATAGACACAATCAAATAGAGCAAAAAGAAATCCAGAGTCAAGTTGAAGAATTACTAAATAGAGGTTTAATTTGACCTAGCAGTTCTCCATTCGGTGCACCTGTACTCTTAGTCAAGAAAAAGAATAATACTTATCGTATGTGTATTGACTACCGAGCATTAAATAAGATCACTGTAAAGAATAGGTATCCTATACCTAGAGTTGATGACCTTATGGACAAACTGCAAGGATCTTCTATATTTAGTAAAATTGACCTTAAGTCTGGATATCATCAGGTGAGGCTAGATAGATCTGACATATTTAAGACTGCATTCAGAACACAGTTTGGCCATTACGAATTCTTAGTCATGCCATTCGGATTGACTAATGCACCTGCCACTTTCAGTAGAATGATGAACCGTATCTTTCTGAAATATCAATATTGTGTGATTGTTTTCTTTGATGATATTTTGGTGTTTAGTCAAAGTGAAAAAGAACATTATGAGCATTTATCATTAGTTTTTCAATTACTGAAAGAAAATCAATTGTTTGCAAATCTTGAAAAGAGTGAATTCTTTAAGACAGAAATTGAGTATTTAGGTCATATTGTATCAAAAGAAGGAATTAAAGTTGATCCTAAGAAAATTGATGCAATATTGCATTGGCCTGTTCCTAAAAATGTGCATGAATTACGCTCATTCCTTGGTCTTGCTAGTTTCTATAGGAAATTTGTACGTAATTTTTCATTACTTGCTTTACCATTAACCAAACTTCTCAAGAAAGGAATTGTTTATCAATGGACTGAAACTCAGCAGAAATCTTTTGACTTACTGAAACGTGCATTAACCAATGCCCCTGTTCTACAGTTGCCTGACTTTAATAGACCAGTCTTTCTAGTTGTGACCGATGCTAGCGGATCAGGAATAGGAGCCGTACTAATGCAAGACAATCATCCAATAGCATATTCTAGTTCTAAGCTGAAATCCTCTGAGCTGAAATATTCCACTTATGAAAAAGAACTATTAGCAGTTGTACAAGCATTAAAACAGTGGAAACACTACTTAATGGGTTCAGAATTCATGATAAAGACCAACCAGCAAAGCATTAGACATCTACTTAGCCAACCCCAAATTTCTGACCGTCATATCAAATGGGCTTCCTTCATTCAAAGTTTTCATCCTATCATTCAATACCAACCTGGAAAAGAAAATGTAGTTGCTGATGCATTGAGTAGAAGACCTGCAATTCATAATATTTCTGTCATATCTTTTGATTCTTTGATTGCTATGAAAGATACATATCACCAGGATATTACTTTTCATTCTGATTGGCAAAAATTAGTTCAAAATAATTTCATTCCTGTTGATTCATTGTCATATAATGATGGATTTATATTTTTTGAAAAGAGACTGTGTGTTACTATTCCATTCCGATCTTTTGTTTTGAATGAAATTCATTGTCCCCCATATCAAGGTCATAGAGGTATCATATCTACATTACGCATGTTAACTGAAGATTTTTATTGGCCGCATATGGATGCAGATGTATCTAATTTCGTTTCTGAATGTTTGATTTGTCAAAGAATAAAGAGACATCATGGTAAACAGTATGGATTACTAATGCCTTTGTCTATTCCATCTAAACCTTGGGAACATATTTCTATGGATTTCATTACTGGTTTACCAAATACTAAATCTAACCATGACATGATTTGGACAATTGTAGATAGATTTAGTAAGCAAGCATATTTTATTCCATGTAAGAAAACTTTAACAGCATCACAAGCAGCACAGTTATTTTTGAAAACTGTTTTTACTAACCATGGATTGCCAAAAGTGATTATTTCAGATCGTGATTCTAGATTTTGTAACAATTTTTGGATAACACTATTTGCAAATCTAGGCACAAAGATTGATTTCTCATCTGCATTTCATCCAGAAACAAATGGACAAACAGAAGCCACAAATAGCACCATTTTAGATCTTTTACGTGCATATACTATCTCTAAACCTCAGACATGGGACACTCATTTGCATTTATTACAGTTTGCATACAACAATACACCGCACACATCTACAAAGAAAGCACCTTTTGAAGTCATTTATGGATATAGATTATCTACACCTGTTGCATCTTTGTCTAATAAAATTCAGAGTGCTGATGATATTGCTACTATGCATAATAGTATTTTTGATGAGGTTAAGGATATGATTACTAAAGCCCAACAATCATATACCAAACAAGCCAACAAGAAAAGACAAGCTATGAATTTCAAAGTTGATGATTATGTTTGGCTTAGAATAGAAAAACGTAGACTACAAAGTGTAGATAGACATCCAGTTGTCAAATTAGCTCCTAGATTTTATGGACCATTTAGAATCATTCATAAGATTAATGATAATGCATTCAAATTAGAATTACCATCTCATTGGAAAATTCACAATACATTTCACATTAGTTTATTGAGACCATTTAGAGGCCAATTACCTATCCACCCTGTTTATGAAAACCCACCTTTATTAGAGGAAGAGACTGAAATACTTGAACCAGAAGCCATCATAGATACTGACTACATGACCACTAGAACTGGCCGAAGGTATTCTAGATATCTAGTAAAATTTAAGAACCATCCTGTAGAGGAAGCACAATGGATGCACGCTAGAGACTTAAATGCTTTCCCCACTCTGTTAGCTCCACATTGAGCTAATAGCAATTGAGGTCAATTGCTATCCCACCCCGGGGGTATGATGCCAGGAGGCATATTCCACGGTGGATTCTGTGCCACGGTGGATTCCGTGAGGTTTTACGGTGGATTTCGTAAACTTAGATGACCAGGGCTCATACACAAAGAGGATTCTTTGTGCGAGAAGTTGATGGGGACGCCTGTCCTTTTCGGGCGTTTCATTAATTTAGTGTGTACGTGGGTGATTCCATAGCAGGTGATTCCGCAAAATGCATATTAAATTAATAAACGTTTATGAGTTTAGAGTGCGCACTCGTAATAAATTAAGGTTAGGATTTATTTCTAACCAGTTGATTTATTTATGTAGCTGAAGACTGCTAGGTATTCACTTTTGTCGGTTTAATTGTATTATTTTACTAAGCATATTCCACGGTGGATTCCGTGCCACGGTGGATTCCGTGAGGTTTTACGGTGGATTCCGTAAACTTAGATGACCGGGGCTCATACACAAAGAGGATTCTTTGTGCGAGAAGTTGATGGGGACGCCTGTCCTTTTCGGGCGTTTCATTAATTTAGTGTGTACGTGGGTGATTCCATAGCGGGTGATTCCGCAAAATGCATATTAAATTAATAAACGTTTATGAGTTCAGAGTGCGCACTCGTAATAAATTAAGGTTAGGATTTATTTCTAACCAGTTGATTTATTTATGTAGCTGAAGACTGCTAGGTATTCACTTTTGTCGGTTTAATTGTATTATTTTACTAACGATTGTGAATGCTTCAATTGATGTGTAGAGATAGCAGCAGTGGCGGAGGAAAGCATTGGAGTCTAGCGAGTATTCGACCTTTGGATTATACTTTGATAGGCGCCACGCCTATATTTTGTTATGTCTATTGAGACATCGATTATTGATTATTATTTTGTATGCGCCTATGCACACGGATATGTTATTTCTATTTGGACATTGAGATTGGGCGTGCCAGACTCTATGGGCACCGTCCATTAGCTTTACTTTCCTATTTTTATAGAAAGCAAACTCAAAAGCTAAAAGCTTGTCATATTTTTGTAAATTGGGCTATTATTGAGCATGAAGATGGAAATATACATAAAATACATGCTTTGTGAAGCGCTCACACAAGGCATGGGGGGAGATTGAACCCAATTGGTCTCTTGCTTCTTGTCGTTCATGCTTTTACATTGTTTTTTGTGCAAAAAGGTAGAGTTCATTGTTCTTGGGGACCTTCCGGGATTCACTACGTGAGCATTCTGCGACCGATCTGCGCACTAGCATCAACTAAGCTGGGTTGGTACAATTTCAAAAAGAACATTTCCATACCTTCACATACAAAAGATATTCTATTCTAGGAAAGAGGATAGATGGTAGTTCAAAACTCAAAGTTTAACACTTCAAACTATGAGTGTATTACATGCTCTTCCCTCCATTATAAGTGTGGGCATGTTAATACAATCAACACCATGAATTTAACAAATAGAAATGCTAGTGGATTTATCTTGGTGTTTGAAAAATAAATATGGATGTGCCAATGTTCAAAATAGAAAAGATCTATGCTTTATACAAACCATACATACACATGCTTGATTATTTTGCTTGATGCATTAATATAAATACTTATGGATTTGAGAGGTTTATCTAATTAATCAAAGTCATGCTACCCAAAGCCATTAGCAACGAAAATGTCAATTCATTTTTACGATCAACACTTATGATATTTTTATTTCAAGTATAGATAACAACCCTTGACCTAGCACATAATACATCGTGCAATCATAAGTATATCAAACTTGATATATTTCAAATCAAGAAGGTAATATGGTAGTCTTAAGTTGCATTTCAACTCCAAAATTTCCTAGGGCTTTCCTACCTTATTAGGATGGGTAAAACCCAACCTACAAGGGTCAAAGCATCCTTCCACATCTTCTTAATGAGGATTTGGTTTTCTATGGTACAAATGCCATTATAGGGAGGGCTTATTACTAAAAAACTCAACAAAAGTGGTAAGCTTCTTAAGAAAGGGGGGTCATTTTATTAGCACATCATACCTAAGAGAGGAGATCCAATATTGCCTCTTGAATGCAAATAATATGCATCGTGTTTTAAAGGTGAATCTCCCATGTTTTATATCCATTGTCATTTCAATAAATGGAGAACATATCAACAAAAATTGAAAGGGTAATATATATGGGCTAATTTTGGGATTTGTCTAACTTTTCCATTGGAATGAGCATCTCTATACCTATTAGCATAGATACATTACTATAACTATCCCTATGATGGTTACATGACATAAGCTAGTAAAGTTTCAATGTTAATATCATCATACTTGCTAGTAAAATTTTTAAGTGCATAGGGATTCTTTATGTAGAGACTCTTTTTGCAGGGGTCTGGAGGTGCATCCCTATAGACACTTACTACCACCCATCTCATATGGATATGGCTTCAAGTATCAAGTAACAAAAGTATACAACCGACAATGACTCCATAAAGCAAAGGATCAATAAACAAAATCCAAAGTACAAATTTATGATGTTTCTCCTCCCATAAGACCACAATTCCTTGATGAGCATGTGGAGGCTATGTTTCCCCCATACTTCCTCTCCCAAATCAGTTGGATCCCTATCAGTTTATGCTTCCTAGAATCTATGGCTGAGAGGCCATACTCTTAGTACATTATGTAGACCAACTGTGCCATTGAGATTTAGACTAGCACCAAGGTTTAGCAAGATTTTTGAAAAGAGTGAGATAAGTTGCTTGGTATCTAAGACCAAGTGGTAAGAGACAAGTGATGCAAAAAAGATTAAGCACATTATTGCTTCATCAAACTAGGCAAAGGAGCTTAGAGGGGCTCTGAGCTAGTAAATCCCTTGATGGCCTATGATAGAGATGTGAGAGCTTCATGATTCCCATCACCTAGATTGGGATGAAAGACATTGAGTTCTAAAAAGAGAATGTATGGTGTCATTAGAGTTGAGAATTTTGTGGGGATTGTAATAAAGGAATTGAACCCTATTTAAAAGGAACAATTTTTTAGTGGTTGCTATTGATGTTTTGTGTAATAAGGATTGTGTAACAAACCTTGTTCAACGAATTGATTGTTGGGTATGTGGAGTGGAAAGCATGTGGACGATGATCTTGATGATCCCATTCTACGTATGGGTGGACTCAATTATCTGGGTGATTCTCTTCAATTGTTATAGATTAGGATTGAGTACATGGTAGGATATAGCCAAAAAAACATTGTTTTAGTGAGATGTTAGTGAAAGTATGTTTTGCTAGAGGGATTAGCATTTAGCTCCCCCTCATTTCACACTCTCCTTGAACCAAGTGCATTGTTGGTTATTCTCATCCTTAAGAGACTGCCAAATGGTTCGAAGTCTTATTGTGAGGTAGACTTGAAGATTACACAATAGCTAAGTTTCTGCATCCTATGGGTCGAAACAGTGCTACTCACAAAGATGTGCCCAAATTATCTAAACAGTGCTACTCACAAAGATGTGTTCTATGGGTCGAAATAGTGCTACTCACAAAGATGTGTCCAAATTATCTAAACTAGCTACTCGAAACTATCTAGACTATGTTTACTATTGTTAGAGACTCATGTCAGGTCAAAAACTCTTCAAAAGAACCATTTTGTGTCAAGATTGTGGGAGAGAAGGAAGGAGCCTCACTTGTAGCTTTCTTGCTTGCACAATGGGGGAATACACACAAGGGTGGAGGCTGAAAACAGTTTTCCTCTTCTTAGTTGTGTAAGCCAAAAAGAACTCTAGTACATAGAAATAGAAGAACCCTATATATGGGTCTCAAACCAAACTCAACTAACTAAGGTGGTATACTAACTGAGCCACGACTAGAGTAGATAAGGATAGCTGTCATCTAGCTATTATTCATGGGCGGTGTACCAACCGCATCTGCAACTGACAAGTCGGTGACATAAATGCACAACGGTCACCCTGGCATATCACGAGTGGAGCTCGATATCTCAACATTTTGATGCATCCAAATCAAAAATCACAGCAAGTTGCCTTGATTTTGACGATTTATTATCCACCATAAAGTGACCAAAGAGAGTGCATGAAACCCAGATACAACATTCAACCCTATTTTGCCCTGTCATAAACAGTCAAAATAGCCCACAAATGGAGCCCAAAGCTCGTAGACCAATCCACCAATGATCAAGGGTCAATATTCCATTGTTAGAGGAGGCTATGTATCTAGTAGATGATGCCATAGTTGGTTCAAAGAAAGAATAGGATAATCAAAAGTTTATCTTCAACACTATATGCTTTGTTGTTGGTCGTAAAAACAATCCCAAATTAGTCCACAAATGGTACTCATGACACATGGCACTCTCCTTCCATGAGTAAAGATGAATCTTCTATTGGCAAAGTCCAAGATGCAAGCATAAGAAGCTATGGACAGTGTGCAAAGAGAAGAAGGAAAAAATCTAAGTATTCAACCCTAAAAACCCTATTATCAAATTGAAAATATAGTATCACACTCTCTCCAAGAGAGCCCAGTCCTAATGCATTCACTTCTTGTAGTGTCAAAGCAAATTTTCTTGTTGGTCTTGCTAAGTCAGACTAACTCTTGTTGCCTAGACTTGGGAGCATAGCCCTTGCCTTATCGCCTTGCGAGCTATTTCCAACTTCCTTTTAAGCATATCAACTGCCTCCTCCTCTTTAGAGAGTGTGATGTCCAAGATTGTGTTGAGGAAGGCATGTTGCTGGGCCTCTAGGCTTGCCTGAGCAACATCTGCCCTGCTTTTTGCCAGTATTCTGCTTCCTTCCACAAGGGCCAAACGGCTCGCTAGATCTTTCACTTTCTTCTCACTCTTGGCCTCCCATTCCTTTGCTTTCTTTTTCATTTCTTCCAAGACTTCACTTTGCCTTTGCGATAGGGCCACTATCGTTGGCTCCTGCCCCTTCCATTTTTGTGCCATTTCTTAGAATAAAAAGTCATTTTTCCCTACTCTAATGGTTTAGAGCTTCCTTGTCACTTGCCACTTGATTGCATGGCCCCCATGAGCTCTCCTCCATCCCTTTTTCTCCACAACTAGAATAGCACCATGGCACCTATCAAAAGAGGCCAAAAATTGCACCGAAGATGCTGGCCATACTTCACAACTCCTTGTGTACTACTTAACTCTCTAGTGAGTCACTTGAGAGACTAATCAAGGCATAAGTCAAGCCCCACACTGGCATGACTTGTCAAGTGCTTCCTAAGGCTATAAGATAAGTCAATCTTCCAATAGACCATCATTACTTGGTGAAGTAGACAATAGCTCTACTATTGATACCTCTAGTTAAGTGCCCATTTTCACAATTTGTATCAAAACTCCTCCAACAACATGAAGCTAAATTGTGGTGGAAATAGTGTTGTCATGACAATGTAGTGCAAGATGAATCGAAGATTTGACCTTTGACAACTTGACCCAACCCTAAAGGAGTATTACTCAAAGTTCATGACTCTTTGGAAGTACACTACAAATATTTGCAACCCAAGATAGTGTAAGGTTTTGCCAGGGTATGTATTCTACTCTCAATGCTCACCTTGGATCAATGAGGCCAGTCTCTTTTGAAGATGCCTTGATACACACTAAGCCTTGATAAGGAAGACTAGAAAAAATACTAGAGATGCTTAGATTCCAATATAAGGCCAATGAAAATCACTACAATGTAGGACCTAACTCACAAAATGGTCATACTTACATGGAATTAGAAGCCCAATAGAATCATGAGAAGTAATGATGTTATATTTGTAATGACATGGGCCACCTAAAGGTCGAGCGCCCCACTTAAAGGTGTTGCAATTGTAATGAGTTTGGTCACTTCCAGTTTGAATGTCCCAAACTTCACAACAATTGTTAATTTACAAGATCCTTGTGATGATCAAGAAAGATAAAATTCCAATAATGGATGTGATAGAGGCTACGTAGTTGGAGCAAAAGCTTACACAATAATTGGAAAGCCAAAGACCATGACTAGATCTTGGAAAAAGAAGATGGGCACAAATTTTGATCGTTAGCTTGTTAAGCCTAAATTGTAAACCCTAGTCATATCATCAACAAAAACCAAGACAAAAAGTTTTCTTATAAGGTGCTCTTTTAGAAATAGACACTTAATTCTTTTTATTGATGTTCCTCCTTGTTGTTGAAGGAGCTATATTTTCATTGTTGTAATTATTTTTTGTTAACACAATCACTCAAAAGTTACAAAAAATCTTAAATATTAGTGAAGAGATCCTTGTAGAGTTAGGAATTCACTTAGCACTATAAAGCTACATAGTGCATTGGATCACTTTAGAAATAGTATGCCCTCTTCTAATTGAGATGAGGACATTTTATCATTTCTTTAAGAGAGAGAGGATGTGACGATCTTATTGTGAGTGGTCCTCCCCCCTCCACACCCTCTATATGCAATAAAATTCCAAGGTTTTGGCCTAGAGAGAGAGAGAGAGAGAGAGAGAGAGAGAGAGAGAGAGAGAGAGAGAGAGAGAGAGAGAGAGAGAGAGAGAGAGAGAGAGAGAGAGAGAGAGAGAGAGAGAGAGAGAGAGAGAGAGAGAGAGAGAGGAAAGTCTAAGTTAATGGCAATTGAAATGCATGTGAATGAGAGAAAAGAGACCCCTCTTGTATGTATGTTGTGGAAGCTTAAAATAGGAAACTCAAACTTAAAATAGGAAACTCAAGCTTAAAGACATCATTAGTGGAAACATGCAACAAACTTAAAACACCTACTTGCATGGGAAATTTGAAGCAAGCAAGAGTAAAAATGCCATCAACCTTCTCATCTAGCACCCCTTTCATGACTTTTGCAAAACCAACACCATTGTCTTGTAGAAAGAGTCAAGGCCACCATTGTCTTGTCGAAAGAGTCAAGACCACCATGCACAAGGTATGGAAATGACGAAAAGCAATCACCTACTCTTAAATTCATGAATTTGACTTGCCTTAAGATAAGGACCACTCTACCTTTTGCTAAAGATTGATCACTTTACACGCTTCTTATAGTTCATTCACCATGAAGGAAAGCTTAAGACACCAAGCTTTTATTGCTTTTCAAGAGTGCAAATAACCATTTTCATGTGAAGTAGTGGAAACTTGACCACTTCCTTTTCAAGGGCATATCACCTTAAGACACCACAATTTTAAAACTTTTCAAGTGCATTAGCTTTTGTATTAAATGCTAAATGCTTGTAAATTAAACTAGCCATTCTATGCAAACCCTAATATCTTGGAAAATAAGAAGCCCAAATAGCCATTTTCATGTGAAGTAGTGGAAACTTGACCACCTCCTATGTTCCTTCAAGTGAGAAAACATTGTACATCCCAACCCTAGCAACACACATTTATGCTCACCTAAATTAAGATAATAATGGTTCGTATAAAAAGAATTCGATCCTTTGTTACTTAGACTTGCTTTAGAATCTTGTAGCAATGTGGTTTGTGCGATTGAGATGACATTGAGCCTTTACATTGTTTCCACTTAATCAACTTTGAATAATGTGTGAATTATTAGCCAAGTAGGATGAGGACATAAATATGGACCACATACGTCCTTTTAAAAATTCATCATTTCAATGTAAAGTTCCTCTTTGTCTTAATTTTCCATTCCAAGATTCCTAGTGGCCTTCAATTCACATCCACATAATGCTTTTTACTTTTGCTATGCCCTTTGCTAGAGAGTACATAAGTGTGTTAGGTATCATAGACTTTAAAAAAGCTGCTAATGTGGGCACATTATTTTCTTTAGGTATGAGCACGTCATGTAAAAAAATAAATGTAAACTTTTACTAACTTTGATAGTGCATATGCTCCAAAGTAGAAAAGAGAGGCATTTAGTGCATGTTTTATAGGTCACAAAAAGAACTAGGGAGTAAAGGAGTTTTGTGAATGGATCATAAACATTTGCTCCTTTGATTGTGAAGATCAATTTTTTGTGATATTACATTTTCTAAAATTTTTGGTAAACTATTTATACACATCCACTTACATCAGGATTTCAAAATTGTGCCTTAATCATCCACTCTACATAGGCCTCTATGGATCATGCATATGTAATAAAAGGATTGTTTTCTTTGGCCATTGAATCATGGCATGACTTGGTCAATGTTCTTTTTCCCCTTATATAATGGGCACTTCTCTTAGCTTTGCTCCTTATCTAGTCTAGCATGTTGATACTCAGCTACCTACACATCTAAAGCAAACAAATATATCTTCTTCTTCCTCTACTCAGGTTTATGAGCTAAATTTGATGTGATAGGATGACAGTTGGTGTTGAATTGTTGACTCTTGCATCCCATAATGATGTGTTTATTGACACATTGTTATGAATGGTTTTCTAAGTAACAGGTTCAACCCTCCATTGTATTTGGTTTTTTAAAACTCGCTTGTAGAATGATGAAGTCACTAATCTCATGATTTAATGTTACTGCTCTATGGTTGTATCCCAACAATTCTCTCTCTCTAAATCAAAGCTTATCATTATTGAATCCTCATGTGGTTCAAAGATTTCATTGCACCATAGTACTTCGTTACATTATTCCATAGGATGTGTGGTTAGAAATCATTATTTGATCTTATCTTTTTCCAAGTTCAAAGTAAATGTTCAAGTTGATAAGTTGTCTATATTAAGTAATCTGATAACACACACACACACACACACACACACACACACACACACACACACACACTCTCTCTCTCTCTCTCTCTCTCTCTCTCTCTCTCTCTCTCTCTCTCTCTCTCTCTCTCTCTCTCTCTCTCTCTCTCTCTCTCTCTCTCTCTCTCTCTCTCTCTCTCTCTCTCACAAATTGACCTTGGGAACATGAATTGAACTCATGCATCTTTTGGAATGGACCCATGCATTTGCATTATAAGAAAATTGGATGTAGCTTCTTCTTGCTTTATCACATGAGTCAATTTGTTAAAGTGTTCCATCTAGTTAATTATCATTTTGGAGTGCATCTTTTTGACATATATGACTAGAAAACACATATACATATATCCATTAAGTGTTTCATCTCAAAAATTCATTGTAGCCCTTTCAATAGAGTTACTACACACACACACACACACACACACACACACACACACACACACACACACACACACACACACACACACACACACACACACACACACACACACACACACACACACACACACACACACACACACACACACACACACACACACACACACACACACACACACACACACACACACACACACACACACACACACACACACACACACACACACACACACACACACACACACACACACACACACACACACACACACACACACACCTCTCTTAGTTGGTGCTACACACATGAATTGTACTTATACATCCATTGTTCATAGACCCTTGTCTTTTCTTTAAAAGAAAATATAACATAGCTTCAACTTGCTTTATCACATGTGTCAATTATGCTTCCCAACAATGCACCCATCATTACTAACTTAAGCAATCAATTTTTGTGCAACTCTTTAAACATAAAAGCATGTCACATTTGGATTACATGAACATGTAGTGATAGGAAATAACCCGTTGGATGTGTTGCCAAATACACACACTAATTTCTAAATAATAAAATTAGATAAATATCCAATCTCAATCCAACTCCATAGGTTGAGGCTGACATGGATGTTCTTTAACAAAATCCAAGACACCACCATAAAAACTAGCTAATTCCTGCAAATAGAGTAAGATAAAATCTAGGAGAACATTATCCATTAGATTTCCCTTGAGAGATGGGGGAACATACAAACAAGCCAGGTGGGTTCTTTTGCATCTTCTCCATGCTATCATCCATAAAGAGGGTTGTTGTTGGGCTAAAGTGTTGCCACTTAACATCATCAAAACATCTTACAAATCGTGTCTTCCCTCATTTATTTCCCTTAGATTGATCTCCAACTATTGTCTTGTAGTTGCCTTAACCATTCTAAAGGACAAATACTAGCACATGTGTAGTTTGCTTGATACATTCACTTCTTATGGCTTCAAGTAGCTCCCTCAAGTTCTCCACTTTTATACCAAACTCCATATAGCAATGCCAAACAAGCAATGTAGATTTTCTAGAAACTTTGGGAGCTTTTGGCACAAGGTGACATAGGTATTTGCCATATCCAAAGGTGGTGCTAGTAATGATCCTCTTTCCTTGAGCATTTGATGTAGGAGCACCTGTTCAAATGAGCATAATAACCTTCCTTGTAGTTGAAGGTAGTTTTGCAAATGAGCATTAAAAAATGCGAGATTACATATGATATAATGAAAAAGAAGAGTGACAACAATGCCTGCCTTTTAAATCAATGTCTCCACTACCATGCAAAAAGAATATAGATCAAATATAAGAGCTCACATCATGTGGCCTGCAATCTTATATTAGAACTCAGCTTTGAAAAAGAAATAATAAAAACCTTGAAAAGCAAGCAAAGTTACATTGTATAGCCTCCATACTTAGTTCTATGTGCATCAACGATGGTTTAGGTACAATGGTGATATGCCTCACATTAGCACTCCTGCTAATGAAACTATGGTTTGGTGGCCTTGCATAGTTTCAACCATCCTATCTACCCTTTCCCTCATTACCCTCACCAACAGGTGTCCATGTGGCTAATTTGTGTCTCTTACTTCTAGCTTTTTTAGGCACTATACAAACATTGAGAAAATAATTTACTATGGAGTTGAAATCAATAGTGTTAAACCATAATCAAAGGCTAACAATGGTAATCAGTCAAACCTTAATGAATGCTAGCCATTTGACTTCTTTGCTCAACCTGTTTATCAACATCTATAGCATTAGTTTCATGTTGCAACAATGACCACCCATGCTTTCATTAGAAGGAGAGAGACAATTCTCACATCATGCTCTGCAAACCCCATGTAAAATGCTACTCAAATGTGCTTTTTATAGAATGGGGTTTGCTGGAGGGGGGAGGAAGAGAATAATTGGAGTTTTAATTTTTTCTTTCACCCAAAATATGGAAGGTTTTGACTTCTTCTTTCACAAGGAAATTTTCTTTCCTAGAGAGAGAGAGAGAGAGAGAGAGAGAGAGAGAGAGAGAGAGAGAGAGAGAGAGAGAGAGAGAGAGAGAGAGAGAGAGAGAGAGAGAGAGAGAGAGAGAGAGAGAGAGAGAGAGAGAGAGAGAGAGAGAGAGAGAGAGAGTGAGTGTGTGTGTGTGTGTGTGTGAATGCTTTGAAATTTATTTCTAGGAAAGGAGGTTGTTGGAAAACCCTTTTCTTGCAAAAAAAGCTTAAGATTTCAAAACCCTTCATTGTTTTGTTCATATATATATATATATATATCTCCTCCCCCCCAGAGAGGGGGCTTTGAAATGCCCTTTTTGTTGAAAAGGGGTATTTTGGTGACCCTCTTTTAGGCAAAATAACTTTTCAAAACTTCCATCAATCTCTCTCCTCTTTGCCTCTCTCTATCTCAACACTTAGTCGCTTGCTCACTCACTCACTCACTCACTCTCTCTCAGTTTTGAAACTTTTAATAGCTAGAATAGGGGTTGAGAAATGAATAATGAAGGTCTTATAATTTTTTCTTTAAACACTTCCTCTCTCTCTCTCTCTCTCTCTCTCTCTCTCTCTCTCTCTCTCTCTCTCTCTCTCTGTGTCTCTCCTCACTAATATATTACTAATATTAATACCTATTTATTAATTATATGATCAATTTTGGAAATAATATTATATTAGTACATGAGATTAATATATCCTAATAAAATGAACATATAAATATATTAATACTAGTGTATTATATTATAATTTGTTAATATTACTATGCTGATTTTAAAATAAGCATATATTATATCATATTAACAACTATATTACAAGTTATTAATAGTATGTATTACTAATATTAATCTACTAATATATTGATAAGAATGTTATAGTTAATGCTTTATTACTGACATTATGTGTTGATATTAAAGTATATATTAATATTGATATATTATATTATTATATATTGACTAATTTTAAGATTATATAATATGAATATTATAATATAATTTTAATATTAATCAATATGTTATTTAATGTGAGTACATGGATATATTTATATATGATTAATCTTATAAAAATATGTCAATAGATTTTTATTTAATATTAATATTATTATAATCATGCTACGTTCACATTATAATATATTATTACATATTAAAATCATAATAGATTTACATTAACATTATAAATTATTATCATTAATATAATATTACCATTATACTATTGTACACATTAATATTAATTATAATATATTAATTTTATATAATGTTAATATATCAAATTAATATTATATATTAACATATAATCAATTTGTTAATATATATCTATCATGCGGCTTCCCCTTGTCGGTTCTTGCTTATCGTCTCCTCCGTGGGTATGATGCTGTGCACTTGGGCTGCTCCTCCCTTCCTTCTCTACTCTCTACTTGACTATAAGATAGCCAACTCCATCATCATCTTTGTGAGAGAGAGAGAGAGAGAGAGAGAGAGAGAGAGAGAGAGAGAGAGAGAGAGAGAGAGAGAGAGAGAGAGAGAGAGAGAGAGAGAGAGAGAGAGAGAGAGAGAGAGAGAGAGAGAGAGAGAGAGAGATGTGGCTAGTTCTTGTAGCTATGAGCTGATCTTCCTCCTCCTCCTCTACTTATTAAAATTGTGTGTGTGTGTGTGTGTGAACTATATCAATCTATATTAGAATCATCTTTATATTGTTATATGGACCAGAATATGTAACAATATACATATTAGATTGGCCCTATTGTTACTTAATTGACTCTATGTACAATGCTCTCATGTTTATTCTCATAAATTTATTCATTGTGAGCTATGATTTCATTAGTCATGCAATTGCATCCATCTTGAAGTCCAATTATAATGATAGCACAGAAGATGCATGCATTGTTTCAATTTTCTACTTACCTAAATTTTCCTTTCCAAGGTTGGGTAGGCATTAACTATGCTTTTATCTAACACTTATTAAAGATAGTATTCATGCATCTATTTTTCTTTCCCTTTTCTTTTAAGTCAATATGCATGCCTCAATCCTTACTAATAATTATGCATACAACTTTTACCTTTCAATTTATGCGTACAATTATTTCTTTTCTAATCTGTACAAGCACGATTTGATTCCATAATCTCAAATTCAACATAAAATTTTCCAATATTATATATCCATTTCTTATTTGGAGATAATAATTCAACAAAGGGAGAAAAATTTGTATATTTGGCTTGTTAAACAGCATGTTTTGGTAATATTGAAGGAGTTAGATGCCCTATTGGGTTTGCCACTTTAGCTCTCCTCTTGGGGGACCATCTTGTACACTTCTCAAGCTCTATATAGTTGACACAATTAATTGATGAGCTCTTTGGTTGGTATAGGATAGAACCTTGCATAAAATTGATAAAATCCAGAAGAATGGTCAATGAAAGCTACAAAATAAGTGTTAACCCTTAGACGAACAAGGTGGAAAATCCAAAAGATCTAAAGTAGAAGACAAGGCCAAGGCAAAAGTGAAACGGAAGATGAAGGCACACCAAGAACAATATGGAAACACAAGAAGTGTAGAAAAGTCCTAAATTAAAGAAAAAGGTGCACAGGTAAAAGTGCATGTCAACACTTTTGTAAAAGAGTGCAAGACGCTATCGCTCAAAAATCACGTGGGGGGTCCGTGAAGTCGCTTGTCGTAGGGATGCTTAGCAAGATGCGAGCAAAAGATGAGAAAGTTTAATCATCTCATGGTAAATACATGAAATTCAAAAGGAAATACTTAGCTTTCATCATGTCACTTGACAGCTCTTCGAGGCTCAATGTGGAAGAATATAATATCGAATTCTTCAAAGCAATATATAAAAACAAATCCCATTGTGCGGAACTACCACTCTAGCTCCTCCAAATATTTATTTCCATCATTCTTATGTCTTATGAGGAAGACAAGAAAAATGACACGTGATGTTCCAAACACCCTCAAGAAAATCAAGTGCACTTACAAAGATTGAGAACCAAGTGCTCCTAAAATTTATACTTCTTTGTACATAAAGCATGAAACACTTTTATTTTCCTCTTCCCTGTCTCTTAGTGGAGCCTCAAAGGAAACCAAGTCTGTGCTTATCTTCTCATTTCAAGCTCCTCCGTCCTTCGTCTTCTCAGTTCCAGCAGCGTCGATTCCTTACCTCCCTCCACAACTTGACAATCCTTTTCCGCTTCGTTTTGCAGGCTTTCGCGCTATCTCTTTCTTGGGCTTCATCACCTCCCTCGTCGACATTAACAACTAATCATCTTCATTGCTATCAGCATGATCATCCGTTGTGCCACACGCTCCTTCTTTTTCGTCACCTTCCTTGTCTTTTATTCCCATGCTCCATCAGCTAATTATACCTTGGCTTGAATTAGAAGAGTTGATCGATCACTACTCGCAGCCCTGTCGTCTGAAGAAGAAAAGGAACAGCAGCTCCCTCGTCGTACCACCCCTTCTTCATTACAGTCGACTGGTTCCTTCTGACGGAGCAAAAACTCCTTGTCGAGCTCCTCGATTAACTGAGTTGGCCTTTTGTCTTCTGCTTTCGTCCTCAACTTCGACTTCTTTTTTAGCAGCATCATCAATTATTCGATCATTGTCTTCGATCATCGTCTTCTTCTCCCGAGTTCGTCGAACGTCTTCCTCCTTATATACTTCTTAGCAGCTCATATAAGCGGAAAAAATCTTGATGACGTTTTTCTTTTTCCCGACGTTCTTTATTGACGGCTTCATCCCATCAAAAGGCTTCAGAAAGCTTTATTCTTTGATACCCTGCTATGGCGTCAATGTTGACACCTTGCTTCGTACTCTGTTTTTGTCTGCAAGTCGGTTCTCCCCCCCTCAGATCTCAGCCTTGCCTTTTGTGAAAAAGCTTAAATCACAAGCAAACAACAACCATATTGGCTATCCACAATGTCTCTTATGAGGATAGTCTCTTGAGTATTCCAAACATAAACAAGGTCAACTCTTGTGTTGAAATTGGGAATATATATGTGATATCAAAGCCTATTCATTGGCATTTTCCTTAATACTTGTTTTTCTTTCTTTTGTATTACAATTGTCGCAATTCAGTATCCTCAATGCTATATTTGGAAAATGACAAAATCTTACAAGAAAATCATATGAAAGTTAGAAAGTTGTTTTGAGAGAGGAAAGAAGTTTGTGTGGCCTCTTTGTAATGAATACTAAACCCAACAATGTTTTAATTAATATTTCAACCTCCCCTTTCACAATAGGAAATAGACATGAATGAAGCATTGCTATGTCTCTCTTCACATAACTGATTCTTCTCATCAACAACAAGATACAATCCAGAACTTCCTATACATAAAGCATAACACTGCAATGGTGATGGTCTGAAGTCAATGTATACAACATTGCACAGTTGTTTGTGCAAATAGTATATCCATTATTGAGGCTATAGAGACATTTTCAGTCTTTTCCTTGAGGTCAAATCTCATGTTTCTCAATGTCCTTGAGTCTTCAAGATGAAATCCTTCGTATGAGCTTGTTTTTCCCATGCATTGTGGCCTATCGAAAATATGCTTTGGAAGAGAATCTCGTGCCCAGTCACTCGTGCAGTTTGCAAATTAAAATCCATGCTATGCAATCAATCGAGCGATGCTCCATTAAAAAAAATTATGAATGCATTGAAGAATTTGTGCCTAGCCTATCTATATGTGCTTGTGCGTAATGCAGATGCAAACACAAAAGATACACACAATAGAAAATAAATTCCTAATGACGCTGGCTTAAGAGTCTAAAATCTTGGCAGAAAATTCCACCCTCAAGTTTGCAAAGATCTTGGAGAACCTTGTTCATCCCATTCATCATATGGGCAACCGAATTAGTAGCTCCTTGTGGAAGTGTACACATTCGGACAAGGCCTAGAGGTGTCTTCATCGTAGTCAAATCTTTGCTTTCAAGGGCAAGCTGGAACTGATCATATCCCGAATAAAGATCACCAAGAGAATAGATAGCATGTCTAGCAAAAGCCTCAGCAAACTCATCCACAATAGGTCCTGCACCAACATTTCGTATAGTGACCTTGTTTACTAGTTGTAGGCCCTGTATGAATCTGAGTATCCCATTATATTTTAGGAATTGTGAACCACCTGTTGGAAAATGGAGTTGAAGATGGCTCTAGAATTCCCATCTTGATCCGCTCATTCAAGAGCTCTACTAGTTTGGGCAAGTGAGCCCTTGGCACATGAATAGGGCGTAGATTCCAAGGGACATGAGTAATGGTAAAAATAACCATGGGCGTCACAACCCTAGGATCCACGCATCCAATCTCATGTGGAAAGAAAGCAAAAGCTTTTTCATGTCTGCATAACATCTCTTCAAAACATCTTACCTCCTTAGGAAGTAGAAAATCTTCGGTACCAATCTTCATCTCTTTCAATGTTGAGGGCTGAAATGATGAACGGGTTGCCTCTTACCCATCCAACCTCCAATCCTCACTAAGAGAACTAAAGAGGGGCACCACCTAGCCAAAGGGAGGATGGGCTAGGACATCCCTTTTCTCAAAGAGAATCAAGAGAACCAAGACACAAATTTACAAGAGAGAATATATGTACTAGACACCATATTAGAATATGAGAGAGAGAGATGAGAGGAGAGGGAGACAAGAGGAGAAGAGGTAGAGGAAGCTTGCCATTATGCTACATGGAATGAGAAGATGAGAAGAGAGGGAGATAATAGGAGAAGAGGTAGAGGAAGCTTGCCATTATACTACATAATAAAAGAACTTACTCATAGCTTACCTCACAGAGATGAGGGTATTCTAGAGTGCTCTCATGGGCTTGTCATTGTCCTTCTTCTCCCCTCTTCATTCTCCATGGGCTCTTTATATAGCCTCCATGAGGGATTAGATTAAGCTAATCTTTTTTATTAACATAATCCTAGATGATGTATGGCATCTTTGAAAATATGGAGAATAGTGGATGGGACAAATCCCCACCTTGGTCATCATGCAAGAAGCCAAGCGTGGCGGTAGACAAAATAGAGAAAGGGAGCTAGATTACAAGAGATGGGTGCCCAAAGCACATTATTATAATATATTTACAAGAAGGATAGAATGGAAAGTTGGTGTGGTGAAAGAGAGAAGCAAATTGCATGTAGCCAGCAGTCTGCACCTTCGTAACTTCAAATCCGTGAAGAATCTGAAAAAAGTTTCTTCTGCAACTTTGTAGACCAGGTAAAAACCGATCGGGCATCGTGAGAATTTTCTTGAAATTCGCTTTTTCTTGGGAGTTATTGAGATTATAAAAAACAGTTTCCAAAAGCTGCTTTGACTTTAGTCCCCCATATGTATATAAATACATATAAGCATGTGACAAAAGGGGTCCATGCTTGTAAGCTTTTGTGCAAGATCCAAATGACACCATGATGTGGATATTGACTTATATACTAGGGTGAGGTGTCCTCTAACGATGGTGATAGATTCGAAATCTTAGTGATGCAGACGGAGCCCATGTGTAGTTGGAGGCTAGTCCTTTGAAAAATCTATGCACTCACTCAACTCCTAGGTGTAATCCATTTTCATCTTCACTAAGATAACCATTCCTTTTACCCTTTACATTGACATGTCTCCTAAGAACTTGTTCCCCCATTTGCTAGAGTTATCATAATCGAGAAGCAATGTAGCATACCTAGTGCTTGAAGAGTAAACCCAAAGTGATATGGTAAGCTCTTGATAGGGGCTTTGGCCAAATTTTGTGGTAATAATCCGGGTTGTAAAAAACCCAGATCATTAGCCCTCCCCTTAGGCTAGAGGTATTCATGCCTCTAGCTTGATAATGATGGTCCAATAGAGCAAGGAAGACTACACCCCCTCATTGGTGGCTCTTCATTGAATGAGTGCTCCAAAGTGTTCATATTTCTTTGAAAATAAGGCTTCAATCGGCCATCCATTTACCCTTGTTTTGTGAACCTTCCCATCCATGTGACCTAGCTTATAGCTGCCATTTGGATATCTCCTTATGACCATGAATGGCCCTTCCCACTTGAACACAAGTTTAGCATCCTTTCTGTTATCAAAGCGATTATCATAACGTAGCACAAGTGATCCTTCCCTTATGTGTTTGCTAGCCAGCTTCTTATTAAATGTCTTCCTTCTCTCTTCAGCCTGCATGGAATAGTGTTGGACTGCTGCTTCTCTGTCTAACTCCAGCCTCTCTAGATCCAAGATCCTATCCTCTAACTTCTTATCTTGATTCTTCTCTCGATTGGCTACTAAAACACGCAAACTGGCCAGTTCCACCTCTATAGGAAGCAAAGCCTCTTGGCCATAGACGAGGTGAAATGGAGTATAGCCAAGTGAGGTTCTGAATGAAGTCCTATAGGCCCAAAGAGTTGCACTCAATTTTTTATCCCAGTGCTTGGGGTGCATGTGTACTTGCTTGGTAATTATCTTACAAATCAGCCCATTTACTTTTTCGACCAAACCATTACACTGTGGGTAGTAGGGAGTAGAATGCCTGTGCTTGATTTTTAGCCTTTCCATTAGCTCCCCTACTAGGTTCGCCCTAAAACCAGGACCCCGATCAGAGATAATTTCCAAAGGTGTGCCAAACCTGCAACAAATATTTTCAAACACAAATTTTTCCACTTCTTGGGCTGTGATCCTACTAGTTGCTGAAGCCTTTGCCCACCTCGTCATGTAGTCCACACCCATTATGATGTATTCCTTGCCAGATTGAGTTCGTGGGAGTGGCCCTATTGCATCAATCCCCCATTTCTCAAATGGGCCATATGTAGTTATGGGATTTTGTTCCTCATGCACTAGCTTCCTTGGTCGGCCTTTTGGCAATCGTCACAAGTGCGGCACCAATGTTGCACATCTCGATGTAGACTAGGCCACACAAAACCGGCTTGGAGAATCTTCCTGCTGGTTATTTCTTGAGCAAAATGTCCGCCACAAACCCCTTCATGGCAGCTCTTAATCACATCTATAATCTCCTTTGCTATTGGCACCCTTCTAAGCACTGCATCCTTTCCTTTGCAATACAACACATCATTTATCAAGCGGTATTTAGTGGCCTTAGTAGCCAGCCACCTTTTCTCACTCTTACTCATATGTGTAGGTGCCTCACCATGCTCAAGAAAATAAAGCACATCTTGTAGTTGAAACTTACCCTGAAACAAGGGAAGCTTTACTATAATGATGCCCACCATTACCTCTTTCAATTTTTCAGCTACTAGAGCATCTGCGTCGCCATTTGTGGGCCTTGGCACAAAATAGATTTGGGCTTTTTGTAGCTTTCTCATGAGAGTTTTAGCTTCTCTCATTTTCACTACTAAGTTATCATTTTTACAAGCCCAAATTCCTTTCATTTGCTTAACAATTAGCATAGAATCCCCAAAAACATTAAGTCGAGTGACACCATGTGAGAGACACCACCTCAAACCTAAAAGCAAGGGTTGATATTCTGCCTCATTGTTAGAATGGACATCCTCCAAGCTGATACCTTCTCCATAAAGTTTGTCACCTTGGGATTGAACACCACTATTCCTGCTGCTGCTCTATCTTTAATATGCTTGTAGGCCCCATCGAAGTAGAGGGCAGGGGCATTCTCCACCTGTGGCGGCTCCTCAAGAGGAGGTGTCTCCTCTTTTACTTTTCCCTTCTCCTTTTCCTTCTTTTGATGGCATCTATGGGTCAACAAATCAGCTAGGCAAGCTCGAGTAGAATCCTCCACCTTGAAGGTGTAGTCAAACTCTTGGAGTTGTATCACCCACTTAGCAATTCTAGCTGAAACATCTATATGCTGTAAGGGATAGGGAAAATGCTCTTCTGTCGTGGTCACTGTGAATGGCCTAGGGAGAAGATAAGGACGAAACTTTCTTATAGCAAACATTAGAGGCAAAACCATCACCTCGACCATCTTGTACCCTCGTTCTGATGCAGTCATTACTCTACTAGAAAAGTAAACCGGTCTCATTAGGCCAGTTTTAGCATCCTTTTGTATTAGTGCTGCCCCTAGAGCATCTTATCCAAAACTTGGATTGACAAAAAACTCCTGATCCCAACAAGGCTGTAAAATTATAGGAAGGGTGCTAAGAGCCTTCTTCACCTCGTGAAAGCACCTTTCACTTTCATCACTCCACAGGAGCTCCTTAGAGTGGGTTAACTGTTGCAGTGGAAATATTAATTGGGAGAGGAGATGAATGAACCGCCCCATATATCGCACCTTCTGAATGAAAGAGGTTAGTTGCTTCACAGAAGATGGTGATGGCACCGCCAATAGGGCCTTAACTTTGTTTGGATCTGCTTCAATGCCCCTCTCACTTACGACATGCCCTAACAAAGTTACACTGCTTTCGCCAATGCGACACTTCTCATGGTTTAATTGCCCCCCCATTTTTGCAAGGCGGTTGAAAGCTTCATCCACCTTTCCTAGATGTAAAGACTTAGAACTATAAATACAAAAATCATCAATAAAGACCCTGATGGATTTCCCAAAATATGGTTGGAAGACATAATTCATGAATCGCTGGAAGGTAGCTGGGGCATTTGTTAATCCAAATGGCATTACTTTGTAAGCAAAACAACCCCAAGGTGTAATGAAGGTGGTCTTCTGTTGATCCTCCTCAGCTATTCGGATCTAGAAATAACCTGAATACCCATCACAAACAGTGTATCTCTCATGCCCGGCCACCTCGTTGAGTATTTCATCCTGAAAGGGAAGAGGAAAGTGATCTCTCTTTGTTGCAGCATTTAGCGGCTTGTAATCCACACAAATCCTCCATTTTCCATTCTTCTTGGGTATCACTACCACAGGTAAAACCCACTCTGAGTCCCCTATTGGATAAATGAAGCATGCCTTCAAAAGTCGTTGCACCTCAGTGAGTAGAGCGTTTTGTTGAACTACTCCCAATCGTCGTAGTCGCTGCACCACTGGCCGTGCTCCCTCTTTTAGATTAATGTGATGTTGTACTGCTGTCACACCGGTGATGTGTTCATAATCAGAAATAAAAATTGCAGAGTGTTTTATCACCACTTCCATGTAGGCTGCCTTCTCCTCAACTGATAGATCCTTAGCCAACATTTTTTCTAACCCCTCCTTCTCGACCTTTGGAAGCTGCTGTGGAATTTCACTACTAGAAGGCCCTTTTAATGTAATCCCCATCACTTCTAGAGAGCTTTCTTCCTCCTCATTAGAAGACTCTCCCTCTGTCATAGATGACCAACCCTCGCTGGAACTCCATTCATCAGCAATGGTCTCTAACACAAGATCCTCCTGTCGGCCTTCCTTCATGTTGTAGATAGTGCTCTTCCATTTTTTCTGCAGCCCCTTTTGTGGCCTTAGCTCTAAAGCCCCTGTCTCCCAATCTTGTCTTGCTTTCATTCCCATTATCCATGGTCGCCCAAGAATGAGCGGATAGTCGTCCCCCTTCACTGGCATCACATACATGTCAAGCTCCAATTACACTCTACACACCTTTACCTTGACTTTCTTTATAACTCCCAAACAATTTACTACTACATTGTTAGCCATTTTGGCCCCAAATTTAGTAGTTTCATTTACCTCTAATCCCAAACGATGCATCAACTTTTCCGTCATGACACAAATCTCTGCACCTCCATCCACATATGTCTTTGACACTCTCTGCCCATTGATTTCGGCTTCCACTAGAGGCACAATATCTTTCATCTTTCTAGCCTGGATTGCATTTACATGTCTATTCTTCATGGGTCTAATGCTTACCATCTTTGACCATTGTCGCCGCACTGTTGGAGATAGATGTAGTAATTGTGGCCATGAAATTTTTGGCCCTTGATTCCTCACATCAGCAAGCAAATCATAAGCTCTAGTACCTTTACCCAGGGAAAAATCATCTAGCTCAATGTGTCGGCGTGAGCGAGCCCTCCTCTTTTTATTGTTGCGTGTCTTTGCAGCCATTGATGACTCTGCCTCCTCTTCCATATTTTCAATCTCCTTTGGTGGTATAGGCTCCATTCTCTCAATTCTACGGGCTTTTTCACTGGCATTGCTTCAACCTCTACTACTTTGGCCTTCCCTTTGACATCACTCTCATCTAAACTAATTATCTTGACATCATGATTCTCTGGCGGTTGGACAGGCAAGGGCGGAGGATACTGGAGAACTTGAACCGGTGGTGGAGGCCCTGGATTCAGTGGAACAAACCTCTCCCTAGGTGGTGTCATTTGTTGTCCTCTCCTTCTTGGTTGGAACCCATTTCCTGGAAAACGCCTAGGATGAGGGAAAAAGTACATACCATGGCGAGTCTCCCCACAATTATAGCAATCATACTCTCTTTCTTGTCTCCTTGGACCTTGATCACCTTCATTTATGAGGGGAGGGGGCCGTACTCCTTGCACCAAATTTAATGAAAGGCTTTCAAGTTGATTAGTAATGCGTTGTAGGAGCTCTTGTTGTGGTATCTCTGGTTCAGGTGGGGCCTTTGTTATTTCTCTAGGCCTTGGCATGGTTGGTAAAACCTGCATGGGCTCAACTCCCCCCTTCAACTGGGCTTAATACTTCAATTTTCTATCTTTCTCCTTGGCATAAGTGACTGATTCTTCATAGGATGTGGGAAACTTTCCTTTGACCTTCTCCCTTAGTAGAGGATGAAGTCCGGCTAGAAAACAATCTTTCTTAAGGCAATCAGGTACTCTTTCTCCCTCGGCTAAGGAGGTTGTCCATTTATCCCACAATTTTATAAACATGCCTTCATAGTCTTGGTACTCCCCTGCTACGGTTTGGCAAAGATCTAAGAGCTGTCTCCAAATATCTTCAGGTGGCCCTATATCTTGGTGCTTGTGTATGAATGCGGTCTTGAGATCCTCCCAATTACCCCTTGTAGCCTCTGAGAGAGCTTGATACCACACTTGAGCATCACCCTTTAGAACTAAAGGAAAGGCCCGTACTTTGGTTGCTTCGTCATCCCGGCCTATGACTAGGAAGGCCATTTCTAAGTCATCCAAAAAGTCCAGAGATTTCTCCCCCTTGTGCCCAAAAAAACTTGGAAAAGCCATGATAGGAAGATATTGATCTAGCTCAATACAAAATAAAGATGAACACGTCTAGGCCCAAGTCATATCTTATTAAGGATAGAATAAATGAATTTACAGATGCATTAATCTCAGCAAGATGACGAGGGCCCAATAAGCCCCTTATAATATTTTGAAACTTGATCTTTGTGCTAACGATTATATGCACGGTTTGTCTAGCAAGTGGACGGATAGGTCCATACAAATCCCTATGGTTCATGGGATACACTTAGAGTAGAATGAATATGTGTACATTAAAAGAGATGTTATAATCCAAAATAGGGAGTATTATGGGATCAGGGGAGAACAAGATCTTTCTCAACCTCTCAGCTCCAAAATAGAAGACCAACCTTTGCTAAAAATGTATCTTTCTACTAATGCACACATCCACCCGAATGTTTTGAACTGATTGAAAGTTGTAGAAAGTAGGAGTAGTCATTTATGCATTAACTACAAATTTTCACTACAAACTTTCATGAAGCGTGTTGTTGAAGCTATGGCCTCTTAGATCCCACCAATCTTCATCTCTTTCAATGTTGAGGGCTGAAATGATGAACGGGTTGCCTCTTACCCATCCAACCTCCAATCCTCACTAAGAGAACTAAAGAGGGGCACCACCTAGCCAAAGGGAGGATGGGCTAGGACATCCCTTTTCTCAAAGAGAATCAAGAGAACCAAGACACAAATTTACAAGAGAGAATATATGTACTAGACACCATATTAGAATATGAGAGAGAGAGATGAGAGGAGAGGGAGACAAGAGGAGAAGAGGTAGAGGAAGCTTGCCATTATGCTACATGGAATGAGAATATGAGAAGAGAGGGAGATAATAGGAGAAGAGGTAGAGGAAGCTTGCCATTATACTACATAATAAAAGAACTTACTCATAGCTTACCTCACAGAGATGAGGGTATTCTAGAGTGCTCTCATGGGCTTGTCATTGTCCTTCTTCTCCCCTCTTCATTCTCCATGGGCTCTTTATATAGCCTCCATGAGAGATTAGATTAAGCTAATCTTTTTGATTAACATAATCCTAGATGATGTATGGCATCTTTGAAAATATGGAGAATAGTGGATGGGACAAATCCCCACCTTGGTCATCATGCAAGAAGCCAAGGGTGGTGGTAGACAAAATAGAGAAAGGGAGCTAGATTACAAGAGATGGGTGTCCAAAGCACATTATTATAATATATTTACAAGAAGGATAGAATGGAAAGTTGGTGTGGTGAAAGAGAGAAGCAAATTGTATGTAGCCAGCAGTCTGCACCTTCGTAACTTCAAATCCGTGAAGAATCTGAAAAAAGTTTCTTCTGCAACTTTGTAGACCAGGTAAAAATCGATCGGGCATTGCGAGAATTTTCTTGAAATTCGCTTTTTCTTGGGAGTTATTGAGATTATAAAAAACGGCTTCCAAAAGCTGCTTTGACTTTAGTCCCCCATATGTATATAAATACATATAAGCATGTGACAAAAGGGGTCCATATTGTAAGCTTTTGTGCAAGATCCAAATGACACCATGATGTGGATATTGACTTGTATGCTAGGGTGAGGTGTCCTCTAATGATGGTGATAGATTCGAAATCTTAGTGATGCAGACGGAGCCCATGTGTAGTTGGAGGCTAGTCCTTTGAAAAATCTATGCACTCACTCAACTCCTAGGTGTAATCCATTTTCATCTTCACTAAGATAACCATTCCTTTTACCCTTTACATTGACATGCCTCTTAAGAACTTGTTCCCCCATTTGCTAGAGTTATCATAATCGAGAAGCAATGTTGCATACCTAGTACTTGAAGAGTAAACCCAAAGTGATATTGTAAGCTCTTGATAGGGGCTTTGGCCAAATTTTGTGGTAATAATCCGGGTTGTAAAAAACCCGGATCAATGTCTCAGCTGAAAACTTATGTCCAATACCTGCAGGATCTCGCAAAGGAGGTTTCATAGCATCTCTTCTAATCATCTCATCACTGTCTAAAGGTAGCGGTCCTGCAAACTAGTTGAACCTTCTTGTCAACTATCTTATATTTTGTCTGAACTTTGGCCTCATTGCTACAATCTGCAAATTTCTCCTCATGATGAGAAAACCCTAGTAAGCACATATTTTGCTGTGTAAATAGTAACACCCAATCCTTTTTGCTCAAATATGTCAGCAAGGAATTCTTTTTGTTGAGAATCCTCAGCACCCAATTTCTTTTGAAGCATGAAATCAGCAATCTCACAAGACATCCCCAGAGAATGAACCTGTAAGACATATGAAATTTCTTGATTGTTAGCATTTAGCAAAACCAAAAGTTCTTCCATGGTATTTGAGTATGAAAGGCCATCATAGAGACCATCTATCCGGTCTTTTTCCTGCAAAATACCTGCAATCATTAATTATTTTTCTTTTCCTTTTACATACTGCCTAGCAGCTCTAGGCATATAAAAAATATGCTGAAAACACAAAGTACTTTCAATGGATACACCATAAACACATGAGAAAAAACTGCCACTGCCAGGAGGCGAGAGCTTTCCCTGACTCGTACCACCATCGTCTCGCAAGATAGTGGTACCTAGCAAAAATCCGGCTCTCCTGCTGGAAGAGGAGAATCCCTCAAGGAATCTTTATTTCGCTGATGATTAATACAAATAGTCATAAACTGAATAGATCTCTTCCCATCCTTGCTTCGGATTCGTGCATAGGTAGATCCATCATCCAGAACCTTAGTCTCCATCCGAGATTCAGCAATAAATGGTTGCCCCAAAATAATAGGATAAGAACAAGAGTTTTGTACAAAGAAACGATAGGACTCACCCACATCTCCAATAGAAATCTTCAGCTTTGGGCAAGCACCATATAAATCTCCTAAATCCCTTGCAATGTTGTTGGCCGCACACATGCGTCAACCATGATCAACAACAACTGGCCATCTACCCTTATCATATAACACTACAAGATATAGGCCTTATACCGATGTTAAAAGCGACGAAAATGTAAATAACAAAATTTGCCTCTGTCATTGCAAAAAGCGTCATTATTGGCGATGCTGATACCGACGGTTTGCGACGATAATAATGACACCAATAACGACGTAAGCAATAAATTTGCGACGTTAATAACGACAGTAACAGGAATCTTTTTTTTTGTGATAGGACAGCAAGCTGCCCTGCCACATATAGCAATGTGTGCTTTATTTGGGCCATACAAAATAGTTTCTACACTATGTACAATGCTCGTGCAAACAAAAATAAAGTATACTGAAATCATAACACTGATACATGAAATAAATACATGATCGCATAATGAAAGCGACTGGTACAATCATGACAAGATATCACTAATACATAGAAAATGTCTACACAGATCAGGCAACCAAAAGAGAAAGGTGTGTGAGCTCCAGGGATCTAAGGGCGAGCTACATATCCTCGCCATCCGAAAGCTCGTCCCGCCGCAAAGGAGCATCGAACGGACTCTGCAAAAAAAGAAACAACAACACATCAATCCACCATACAATAATGCATTTTAATTAAACATGGTAGCTACGGACAAGAAAGATGAGTGATTTACAGGGCCACCACGTCTATACAATCGATCGATCAATGCAATGATACCGTGCTTCTCTGCATATTGAGTCTCAAGGCCGGTCGGATAGCGATTTGTAATGGAGTGCTGCAAAGAAAACAAAATACTAACTGTTAGAAACATGATTGTTAGTACAAAGGATATTGCAAAAAAATAAACAAGCAAAACAAAAGAAAAACTTACAAAGTCCTCCAAATATGTCATGTGGCCGCCACTCCCAAAATGATGGACCACTCCGGCATCGAGTCGTGCCCTCATTGCCTCGCGCTGTTGACTCCAACGTCCTGGAGAATCTGTAGCCTCCTTCCTCAGTTGGCGCCAGTTGTCCGCGTCTAACCACTCGGGCTTTGCAACCCCACTCTTGAGTGCCTTGTGTGCGTCCGATCGTCTGTGTGACATATATGCACATATGCAATCCATCATCCAATCCATAGAAAATCTATCTACTGAGGCTGGAATCGGAAACTCCTCATGCAAGGATGCTACTATGTAGTCCTTGCTCCCCTCCGGTATGTTCTTCCAATGATCTAAGACGTTGTGCCCAAAAAACTTATTGGCACAACTCTCTCATGCGAGTCATCATCCTCCTCCCCTCATCATTCATGATGATGGCTTCTGACCTATCATCGACTAGATAGGCATATCCCCCTAGGGTATGGCTAAGATGGGTCCTCTCCCACCTGCGTCCATGCTCCTGGGCATATCCAGGAGACCCCTGTGCATCTGGTATACCGACCGGGGTAATATCTATCAGAGTGGCACCCTTAGGGGTGCCACCTACAGATGGCTGAGGAGTAACTGGAGTAAACATCCCCACAGGTGTGACAAATCCTTGAGGTGACGCAACTCCAGCTAAACGATGAGATAGAGACACCGCGTTTGTGCCTCTACAGCATCCACTTGAGCTTGAGCCATGCTCCTTGGAATCGCCACGAGAGCGAGGAGTCGCACCTGTATCCCGTGCCGACTGTGGGCTCACTACCTCCGTATCTCTGCAGCATCTCCATGACCCTAAAGCACTCCCTCCCTCTGGCCCAAGTCTGGAGCGTCGACCTCGCCTGCTCGAAGCTGAAGCATCTGATCGTGCTGAAGTAGATTTAGCAGAGCGGCTTGACGATGTCCAAGACAGCTCCTGGTCTGCCATGTCCCTGAATCTTGCGATCTGGTCCAAAGATATGCACGTGAAGATATCCTGCAACTCCTCATCGCTCATCCCTCGACTCATCCTGAAAATGTCACTTGTACATATAAAAAATGATGTAAGAATAATCAATTTAAATCATACAAAGCACGGTAATATAAATCCTAAAAAAATGATCTCACTTAAAATGCATATCTTATGTATCCTTATAAGCGATTGGTAAATGAATTGAATAAGTGGATGCTCCAAGTATGAAGTATCCTATGGTTCCATATCAATCTCATGACATAACTCCGTATACACTGGAAGGTCGATAGAAATGTCACCACAAAAGGATAAGTCCACTCCTATATTTCTATCATTGTTAGCTGATGCTGGCTCCAAGTTGTCGCTCCACCCCTTGCAATATCGACCCCTCTATTTGCATATTGTCTTCATCTATGCTTGGAACATCGCTTTGATCATTTACTCTCGTACTTCGGGGAGCTGAAGGTATAACATACTACCATCGAGGTTGTCGGGGGTTTGGATAGAAGATTACCTATTCACAAACACGTACAAGAGAGTTTAAACTATTGTGACATGTACCATGTCGTAATACAATTAACAAACAAATGAGTCCATGCACCTGTTCACAATGGACCGACAACACAAAGGTGTCGCACAAATCCGTCCATTTTTTTTGGGAATCTATTTCGAGAAATCCAGATGGACCTCGTCGAACTATTGCTTCGGAATCTATTTCGAGAAATCCAGATGGACCTCGTCGAACTGTTGCTTCAGCTCCTTCAAGTACCACTTTGAACCACTATACATCGAATAGTATCATGGAGAAGCTACAGTAATCCACCATAACAATACTTTGCAAGTTCCCAAAATACTCCATCTCATCTATAACCATTTTTGGATCTGTTGCTCATCGCCGACTCTCCTGCTTGAACCTTGTCATGATACCACAGTCCATTGTGGAGCGCATTTTGTCAATACGCTCCATGTGAAAATGCTGTCCGCGTGACTACGCTGCACTATATATTTTGTACTGTACATTGAAACACTCAAATTAGATGTCACATATAAAATATATAGTGCGCGACCACGCTGCACTATATATTTTGTACTATACATTGAAACACTTAAATTAGATGTCACATATAAAATATATAGTGCGCGACCACGCTGCACTATATATTTTGTACTGTACATTGAAACACTCAAATTAGATGTCACATATAAAATATAGATACGACAAATCCTAAACACCTCATCACCTTTGGACTACATCCCCTCGAGAATTTCCACTCCATTGAGAGCTATGCCCCTTCGTGAGACGCTACGGTCAAAGCTCCATGCAACCATCGCGTTGACATGAACCGCGGCATCTCCTCCATGCCCTCGGGATATCGAATCGGTCGATGATGCATACTACGTCAGAATTCAGATCGCGCTTCCTCTCAATCTTGCCTAGCAATCTAGTACTTGGTGAGCCACGTCTCCATAGAGGCATGGTGCAACATACAAAAGCGATTCACCTTCTCCTCCATTGTAGCATCCATTCTTTTTTCTACCCCATTTCCAATCACATCTCTAGTCAGTCTATCATCGTCCTTCAACGACCATAGCATTTTGTTGTTTGGATCCACCATTGGTAGCCATTGTGAAATATGCACTAGTGCCTCAGACACTAACCAACCTTCAGCCATGCTACCTTCTTTCCGAGCTCGTTGTCGCACAAAGCCTTTCAAGGTTTTCATGAAGCGCTCCAAGAAGAACATCCATTGCGTATGGACAGGTCCAACAATCTCCACTTCATCTACAAGATGCACAAGAAGGTGGATTTGTATTGTGAGCATGCTAGTAGGCATGTATTTCTCAAAGAGACAGACCATCTCCACTGCTCCCCGCCTTGCGGATTCAATAGAGGATGTCTTAATCTCCTTTTGTGAGATCCATTGCACCAAAGTCGACAATCGGTAAATGGCCCCATGCATTTCTGGAGTAAGACATCTTATGATTGCGATCCGTAGTACAAAATTGCCACAAATGAGAAAGTATTATAAATAATGTCTACACTCCAAATAGCAAAATGTGCACGCCAATTACAATCCATCCATAGTACAAACCTGACATATCTTATGCCAGTCATGGGATTTTAGCCCTGATAATTAGTCATCTTTAGAAAATGCAGGCCTGAGAGAATGCATCATACCCGTCGGAGTGCGGATAGACTTGACTACTTGCTTCACAATGCGCTCTTCTTTAGTGTACAAAACCCAAGGAGCGCGAGGTAGCTACATGCGACCATCAACACTCAACTGTGGCCAAAGCACCTCCATCTTACCTACCTCTTTCAAATCCATTCATGCCTCTATAGTGTCTCTCTTTCCTGTGATGTGGTCCCATAGCAAGCTGCCTACATTCTTGAAAATATGCATGGGATCCAACAAGTGGTTGACCTGTAAGTGGGTCCAATATGGTAACTCGTAGAAAACTGAGAACCATTGCATTCCGTTTGGATGTGACTCCGCGTGGACCATTTTCAGCTTGTACCAGATTGCGGCGTTTATACGTGTTGGAGGTCGTCCAAGAAAACCTTCCCTGAGTTCATGATTCTCTGGCAAGAAAGCAGTGTGTCCTTGATATACCATCTTCTTCATGGTTCGTGACCTTCGGGAGTCTAACTGTGGCCCGCACAATGGACATGCATGATAACTTGAGGTAACCAAACCTGTTCCAACACCACGACCCAGTGAATACAAGCTTGAACGAGATAAAATATAGATATTACCAACAAGAACAGAAGCCTATTTACCTGAGCATTCTCTGAATCCCAGAAAGTCATGCATCATCCACATGAAAATGGCTCGAATATTGACAGACCTTGACCATCGCACTTGCTCATATCTTGCACAGTGACCCCCTCCTCCCACAAAATCTTAAGCTCGTCGACTAATGGACGAAGATACATGTCCATATTTTTGACTTTGTAGCGGCCGGGGACGAGTAAGCTAAGGATGAGATGTCCTTTCTTCATAGAAAGCCATGGAGGGATATTGTAGTTGACAAGGACTATAGGCCACATACTGTAAGAAGTTGAGCGTAGATCGAATGGGTTCACGCCATCCATTGCAAGACCGAGCCAAAGATTCCTTGGCTCTCAGGCAAAGCCTAGGAAGGTAGAGTCAATGTGGCTCCATGTGCGTGAATCTGCTGATATTCGTTGAACTCCATCCGTGGACCTATTCTGCATGCCACGTTGTCAAGCTTGCCATGCCGAACGTACGAAACATGTGGTTTATGTGGGGGATAAGCGGAAAGTGTCTAAGAACTTTTTGAGGGATGGTTTGCCCTTGCAAGTCCTGTCGATACCTGTGAGCACCACACTTTGGACATGTCTCCATAGTCTCGTATTCTCCTTGAAACAGTATGCAATTGTTGATACATGCATGGATGTTGTTGTAGTCCATGCCAAGCTTTCGTAAAACATGTCGTGCATCATCATGAGACTCAGGTATGGTATTTGCAGGTAGTAATATATGATATTTCAATAACCTGAAAAAAATCATAAAATACCTTGAAAAAGTAAAAATGTTTTTAATAATAGTGCCAAAAAAAATTCAACGAAGCGTATGTACAAGGTACTTGAACAACTCGGTCACACTCGCATCGCTCCACTCGTATTTTGCTTGCACACTTAAGAGTGCAAGCAATGTCTTCAGGCGAGATACTCGGCACCCATCATATAATGGTATGAATTCTTCCTCTCTAAGTGGATCAGAAGTCTCGACATCCATGGGAATCAATGCATCGATCATTACCTCCATCTCAGGCTCCAAGATTGTAGGTAGGTCTGGAAGGCTGCCTGTCTCCTCTGGCATTGACGGTATAGATTGGCATTGCAAGTGGTGGATTGGCTCATACACTCCATCCATCGCACACCCACGAACTCTTCTATTTGGTCGCAAAGGGTGCACTCCTCCTTGGGACGAGACGTCACCTCCTTGGATAGAAAATTTGCCAGCTAGACCCAATCTTATTGTATATGGTATTCAATTAGCTTGCGAGTACAATGCATGATTGATATTAACTTTTCTTACCATTTGTTGAAAATCTGCAATCACCTGATCAATGATCTCATATTGAAACTCGCCAAATCGTCGTACGTGTTCTATAGACAATCGACGTTTTCGTCTAATTGCTAGCTTGCATTGAGAGCAAGGACATGGGACACGCTGATTAAGATACGCCTCGCAATCTTGAACAACAGGACCTTCATCATTTTCCATTTTGTCTATGTTATGACAAACAATTTGTTTTTGTTATCATTCTTTTTTTCTTTCTTAAATTATTCTCCTCTCCTTCCATCTCTCTCTTTTTTTTTCGTTCTTAAATTGTTATCCTCTCCTTCCATCTCTCTCTCTTTTTCTACGTTATGATTATGACCACGACCACGACTACGACTATGGCTACGACTCCGACCACGACCACGACCATGGCCATGGCTACGACTACAACCACGACCACGACCACGACCACAACCACGACCACAACTATGACCACAACCACGACCACCATGACCACAACTACGACCACAACCATGACCACCACGACCACGATCATGACGACCATGACGATGACTACGACCACGACCACGACCACGACCACGACCACGACCACGACCACGACCACGACCACGACCACGACCACGACCACGACCACGACCACGACCACGACCATGACCACGACCACAATCACGACTATGACCACGACCATGACCATGACCACTATGATCACGACGACCACAACGACGACTACAATCACGACCATGACCACGACCACGACCACGACCATGGCCACGACCACGACCACGACCATGACTAGGACCACGACTACGACTATGACCACGACTACGACTACGACTACGACCACAACCAGGACCACGACGACGACTATGACGACCACGACCACGATTACGACGACCAACTACGACCATGACCACGACCACAACCACAACCACGACCATGACCATGACCATGACCACAATCACGACTACCACGACCACCACGACCACGACTACAACTACGAATACGAATACGACTACGACTATGACCATGACTATGACTACGACTATGACTACGACCACGACCACGACCACAACCACGACCACGACCATGACCACGACTACGACTATGACGACCATGACTACGACCATGACCACGACTATGACCATGACCACAACCATGACCACGACTATGACTATGATGACCACGACCACGACCACGACCACGACCACGACCACGACCACGACCACGACCACGACCACGACCACGACCACGACCACGACCACGACCACGACCACGACTATGACTACGACTACGACCATGATCACGACCACGACCACGACTACGACTACGACTACGACTACGACTACGACTACGACTACGACTACGACTACGACTACGACTACGACTACTTATATAGAGATGAAGAGAGAGACAAGAGTTGAGAGAAGAGAGAGGAGAAAGAGAGAGAGATCCGACTAGAGCATTTGATACCCATATTCAACACACCGTGGAAAACACAAGCACAAATTGACATTGAATTATGGCAAGAAAATCCACCACAAAACAATAGTTATAATACTCGAGGTAGGATTTCAAAGTCTTAATGATTTCAATCGGTCATGGATACCATACTATGGGTAGGTTGCACTCACTAAGAATAGAATTGGCGATTCACCTCATCTTCTCTCCATCATCAATAGAATTCTCCTTTACCATTTACAACTCACCCACCTTCTCTCCACACTATTGCACACTACAATCTCTATGAAGGCATGAGATTGGGATCTCCACAGATACCAAAGCATGATCTCTAGCTTGATGGCTACATATATACTACTACTACTCGTGGAATAAACCTTAAAATAGTTATTATGCTCAAATATATGCTTGTTAGAGCAGAAATTTGTTCCTAAGACTATTCTTAGGAAGAAAGAGGGCTAATGATAAAAGAGTGTCCTTCCTTGCAAGTGATTTTATATTATATTTATTAAAATTGATAGTTGAGGATGAGTTTCCTATGAGATCTTGTGGTGATGCTGTTTTAGTTTTGCAAAGCATATGAATGATGCTGTTTTAATTTTTTGTATTTGTCTTTTTAAGAAGAGATTGATTTTAACGGAATATACAAAGTTATTTTTGGATTTACGTTATGAAAAATGAATGTTTTTCATACTGATAGGCTAATTGCCTTCGTTGTATACTTGCGTGGTGGAGGCTAGGACAAGCCCCATGTATGAGAGGTCTCTTTGCAGGAAGAACATTATGCTAGGAGGCACAAGTATGCTAGGGCTCTCTAGCCATATATCCCTTAGGTTTGTTGAGGATCGGCCTAACCCCTATGAACCTAGGATGAGCTTATTGTAAGGTTTTATTTACTTTTCTCTCTTTCTCTCCCTCTCTCATTTCCTCTCCCTCCCTCACCCTCACCCTCTCTTTCTCTCTTTCCCTATTAGGTTTAATGTTTTTTCTCTCTTTTTCTCGCAACACTGGCCCTCTTGGCCTAACGAGATCAAACAAAGTATCACCTACGTACCCTTCCCTGGAATAGCACAGATGTACACTAATAGGCTCCCTCCCAAGGAGGAAAAACAAGCTCATAGCCCTAAACTAAATGCATAAGGTTATGACCCATCCCTCCTGCACAGATAGCAAGAGGCGTACGCATAACATGTTGCCTAATCAACCTATGGGCCCAGATAATAACGGACGGTCTCGGCTACTCTTTGCATCACCCATATCAACCATCGTCTTCCATATATAGCATGTTCTGATAAAATCCCCCACAAGCGACCGGGTCTTGTTTCATCATTGATCACAACATCCAAACTAGGACCACAATTAAAGAAGAGGTCTTCTTCATAAGCAACATTTGCCAGTGAATCCGCAAACTGATTCCAGTAACGTGGAATCAGCTGAAAAGACACTCTCTCAAACTCCTCTAGTAGGGTTATCGCAGTCCGATGATACATACAAAGAATGGGATTCCACACTGTGTATGTCCCATCTACCTGATTCAGGATCAACTGGGAATCCCCTTTTACTAACAATCGACGAATACCACCTTGTTTGGCAATAGACAGTCCCATAATCAAGGCTTTATACTCTGCCATATTATTAGTGAATCCTACCCTGAGATACGCTGCTAACTTCATTGTAACTCTGCGTCAGGGATCTTGGATTACTACTCCAACACTCCCTTTTTTATTAGGGCCCCTGGACGCTCCGTCAAAATATAATATATACGTCCACAACGGGTTTACACAGCCGGCCATCATGAACTCCTCTATTCGTAATTATGGTAATCAAAGTTTAGCATGTTGAGAGGATGAACTGACGGCTCCATCCCACCTTCTTCATTGAACTCAACAGGGATACTCGTCAACAGTCGTAAGCAGTGATGGCAGAAGATTTTGATCTCCCACACAAAGGTTCCGTCTTCTTACTCAATCACTTTATACCCTTTGCTCCACCAGATGAGTTTCCCCCAATGGTATCTTTGCTCCAGATATGGGTGCTCCAAATAAGGGATTAACCGACCCATCAACCGTCTTTTAAACTCTTTCGCAGGTCTCAGATCATTCCTAGCATGGACCTGCAATGCATTTTCTTTGTATTAGCATACTTAAAAGTAATAAGGTTTAATCTTATTAAGATTAACCTTATTCTTAAACTCTACTCCCTGTAAATCAGCTAATAGGGTTGTAGACCTATTCTTCCCTAACCTGACAATCTTGTAGGGCCCATCCCATTTAGGTTCCAATTTTCCTGGAAAAAGCTCCCTACATGCATCGTAATACAAAACCAGTTGTCCTTTCTTAAAGGTATACTTCTTCGCTTTCAGGTCATGCAACTGTTTCATGTGACGTTTAGCTACGTCTTGGTGTAACAGACTTTGCAACTTAATTTCATCTAGGTGTGCTAAGGTCGTAAATCTCTCTAATAGGGCGTCCTCATTACCTAAAGAATGGTTTATTGCGAATCTAATGGTCGGCAACTCAATTTCTAAGGGTAAAACACACTCCTCACCATAAACTAGTTTGAACGGCATGTGGCCAGTGGCTCGCTTGAACGTGGTATTATATGCCCATATTGCTACATATAGCTTCTTATCCCAGCCGCGTTTCTTTTCTGATACACTTTCGATAGGATACCCACCAGCTGCTTGTTGGTACTTTCAACTTGCCCATTTGCCTGCGGATGATAAGGAGTCGTTTTATTGTGCTTGATTTGCCAAGCCTCAGTCAAGCTTTTGATCACCTTATTCAGGAAATGGGTTCCACGGTCTGACATTAATTCTTTCGGTGGACCAAAACGGCATATTATCTGCTCTAAAAGAAAACTAGCAATTTTTTTAGCATCATCTTTCCTTGTTGCACGTGCTTCTGACCACTTTGTGAAGTAGTCAGTTGCTACAATAATATACCTCTTTTGTGCAGTTGACGACGGAGTAATAGGACCCACAAAGTCTATTCCCCACTTCTCAAATGGAAGTATCACCATAATAGGGGTGAGTGGCCTTTTCCTATTCTCTCGACTATCATGTCATTGACAAATATCGCATCTCTTAACATATGCGAACGCATCCTGGAAGATGGCAGGCCACCAGTAACCTGCTCTTAAAGCCTTTTGTGTTGTAAGCCGTCCAGCAAAATGGCCTCCGCAAGCGGAATCATGGCACTCTTCCAGAATGAATGGCATATCGTCAGGCATCACACATCGGCGATAGATGTCATCAACCCCTTGCCAATATAGTGTACTTGCGATCAAGGCAAACTTTAATGCTTGCTGCTTAATTTTCCTTCTCTCAGCTTTAGATAGTTCGGATCTAGCCTCTCCTATCGATAAATAATGTGTTATTGCAGCATACCAGGAGGGAATAGACGCCGTATCTATCTTAAATAACGACTCCATGTCACTACCTTCAGCCATAGATTCTTTCGGCTCCCCAAAGTCCACAAGACATTCCACGATGCCTTGTAACCTTGGTGGCTTACTCCTGATCTCATAATCAAGCTCCTGCAAAGTGATTAACCACTTTGCTAGACGATCAGACGGCTGCAGCTTATTCATCAATAATCGAAGCCCCTCTGCTTTCGTATAAAGCACAACTTTCTCATAGAGGATATAGTGCCTGAATTTCTTGGTCCCAAAGACCATCACAAGACACAACTTCTCCATGTAGGTATAATTGATCTCTGAAATGCCCAATTTCTGACTAGCAAAGGCTATCGGATGATACCACTTCTCTTCCCAAATTTGGGCTAAACAGCAGTGATACTATGCATGGTGGCTGCTGAAAATATATAGAACACCTCACCTCTTTTAGGTGCTTTTAAAACGGGAGCTTTTCCTAGCTCTTGCTTCACATCCTCGAATGCTACCTTACAAGGGTCTCTCCATACAAACAAACAGCTAAAGGATAATAGATTTGTAAGTGGCAACGTTCTTTCTGCCAAGGCGTTTATGAATCTACGGTAATAAGCAACCAAAGAAAGAAAGCTATGAACTTCTTTCGGAGTGCGTGGTGGACCCATGGCAACTATGACTTTGACCTTCTCGGGATCTGTCGCAATTCCTACCGAACTGACCACATGGCCCAGCAATAGCCCATAAGGTATACCAAAAACACACTTCCGTGGGTTTAGAGCGATACAAAATTGCCTATACCGCTCAAAACATTTTCACAAAATAATCAAGTGCCTTACTCTCATGGTGGCGGCCCCTAAGTCATCAATAAACACCTTCAAGTCTTCAGGGGATATGTCACCGAATGTCTTATCTGCTGTTCGTTGCCACGAACCAGGCGCATTGCATAAACCAAAGGCCATCACATGGTACGCCAAAGTACCAAAGACAGTAATAAAAGTTGTTTTCAACTTGTCCTGTTCTGCAATTGCCATCTGGTTATATCCTGCAAAGCAATCCATAAACGAATATATCTCCCTACCCGCTAATTGATCCAAAATCTGGTCAATGAATGGCAACGGGTAGTAATCCTTAACCGTCTGCTTATTAAGCTCTCTAAAATCTACACATAATCGGATTTGATTATTTTTCTTCTTCCTGATCACAACTGGCAAACACCATTCCGTGTGTTGAACAGGGAAGATTAAACCAGCTTTTCTCAGCTTCTGTAACTCTTCAAACAGCCTGTCCCTCAGTTCGAAAGGCATACGCCTTGCTTTCTGACGCACAGGATGACTGCTCTCTTTTACAAGAATAGTATGAACAGCCAGGCTGGGAGGAATGCCTCTCAGCTCATCATAACTCCAGGCAAAGATATCGCGGAATTCTTGATATAGGGACACATAGTCCTCCCTTTCTGCTGAACTGAGCATAGAACCTAATTTGATTGGTCGCGACTGATCAGGCGTACCAAGGTCTAGCTCGATAACATCTGCATCTCTTATACCATCTTGAGCCTCTATCGGCTCGTTCAAAGTGATCTGATAGATGTCTTCCGTGGTGGATCCCTCTTTGGACTCACCACTCGATTATGTCTCACTGGCGGATAAATGCTCTAATGTCTCCAATTCTTTGGAAGATGGAGGAGCTCTCTCACTCTGCAGGGACTCAGGATAGGCATCAATCACCACGCGCTGAGCACCTCTGCCGAATATCAGCCGACGAGCGGGTATATCCACTTGGCAGTCCGCTTGCAAGATCCAAGGTCGTCCAAGTACTACTTGGTAACTCGGACGCCCTGCAAAACGAATCACCCTAAAGTCCAACAGGCATTCTACATTTGCAACAGTGACATGGACCTTAGTAATGCAGCGTTCCGGTTGTCCCAAACTATCATCCGCCATTCTGAGGATTGTGGAGGTATCTTTCTAGATCGCAAGACCCAACCTTTCCATCAGTTGAGAACTCATAATGTTAAGAGATGATCCCGTGTCGACCATGGCATAATCTACTAATATCCCATCGACATAGGGTGCAACCCTTGGGCAATGCTTCTCAGCATGCTCGAACCAGTCATCACCAACTCGCGCAATACCCAAAGGTTCTACGATATACCCTGTACACGCATGATCTTTCTAAATTCCTTGCGTACTCCTGGGGAAAGCTTAATAAGCTGTAGAAGGTTCACATCTGGCTTGACTTCGCAAAGAGAGCTCGCCAAATTGAATTCATGATAGTTTGGTAGAGTTTGCTTTTCACGCCAAACCATCCGCTCTTTTGGTCTCGCTGAACCGGCTTTATTGCCTCTTTTTTAAGTTTCACCTTTTTCCTCAGTGGTTCTTTATCCTTCTTAACATCGGCTTTACTCTCCACGGGCTTCAGAGGTCCTCCTTCCAAGGCAGGATCCAGAACTTGCGTTCCTTTGTCGCCTTGTTTAGGGTTTTCGTCGACAGGCTTATCCTTGTCGGCCTCTCTACCCTTTTGACCTCTTGTAAGGACAGCTCGCAGATTAGAGGTTTCAGTGTCATTAACGCGCACAGCCTCAATCAAACTAACCCCACTACCACTAGGCAGCTCCTCCACTGTAGTCTTTGGTCGTTGGAGTATTTGCTTAGGCCCGTCTTCTCGTTGGGAATCATTTCCTTGTGCACGATGATTAACAGGCCCTGGTTGTCGACTACCTCGCTGGAGGGAACTAATCTTACTCCAGCAAGTGGCTGCTAAATGGCCGGATTTTCCACAAATGTCGCACTTGACATTTGGGCAATTTCGTGGATAATGTTGCCCACCACACCATTTGCAGCTAAACCTCGAAGGTGCACCCTCATCTGGGTATCTATTTCCTATCAAATTTTGTTGTTTTTTAAGAAAGTTGACATCAACGGCTATTTGTCGACACTGCTTCGTAATCATGTCGGTATAATGCTTCATCATGTCCTTAACCTTGCCAAGAACATTGGAAGCGCTCGACTCGTAGCCTTGATTATTAACCTATCGTTCCATTGGCCTAACAATTCGATTAGGCACTGGTTGTTGAACCACAGGCATGGTATTAGGATTAATTGCCTGGCCTCCACCATTTGGAGCCATTTGACTGCACGTAGGCATCGACATGCTAGGGGGAGCTAGTAATAAAGGCACATTCTGCATGATATTCCCTCTCCCATTAGGATTAGCCATCGCTATCCCCTGGCTACTACTGCCATTGGCTGTCGTCATATTATTCCCCAATGCTAGACCCATATTCGAATTGGCACGAGAGGCATAGGCTGCTTGTAGTTGGGATTCCACTTCTTGTGCTCATGTAATGGCAGTATCTATATCCCCCAAAGGGACACTACTCAACTGCAACTGAATATTAAAGTCCAAACCATGTAGAAAATATTGCAATTGGGCCGTTGCGGGGATAGGAATAGAGGTGTCCAACTTACGGAAAACCTCTTTTAATTTCTTCGTATAAGCCCGAATATCCTCGTGTGGTTCTTGGCGGGTCACATTGAGTACACGCAACCAATATTGCCCACCCCTTTCAGGGGCAAACTCCCTTCGAAAAGCTCCATAAAATGAATCAATATTCAATATGGTTCCGGCTTCTAAACCATGATACCATATGTCAGCTCTTCCTTTGAGAGTCATATTGAAGAACATCATTAAATGTCCTTCTTCTTGGATGCGACAGTTAAACATCAGCTTTTGAAACTCCTTGATGTGGAGTTCCGCATCTTCCTCAACTAGCCTGTTAAAAATGGGTAGCGGGTAACCTAGAGCTGGCAAATCCGTCATTCCTGCAGGAATTGCAATGGGTTGCACCATGACGGAAATTGGATTTGCACTAGGAATAGGGGACGGTGGGGTTACACCTCCCGCACTTGATGTAGACGGGCTTATGGGAGAAAGGGGAGCACTAGAGCTTCCACCTTCTCCTAACTTACTGCTTGTGGCACCAAGACCACTAGATCCACTCCCTCGTAAGGGTTCAGCACCACTACGCTTAGGGGAATACCTCCTAAGAATTTCAGCACGTCGCCTAGCTCTTTCGTCTCTCTCTTGCTTTTGGATTTCGGCTAGATGATGCTTATCGATGAATAACGGGTCAATCTCAGTATCCTTTGGGATAAACTGCTAACTGGTCCCTAGACAACTAGGATTCGAGGACCGCCACTTCTAAGTGGCTCCCGGCAAATGCACCACTGATGGGACGTGAAACGGGCCAGCACTGGCTCATGCACTAGCCAGACCTCTATCATGCGCTCAACAACCCCACGGCCTCGCGGCCAGGAGCATGGATGACACATACATCATCTTCCTAAACATCTTGCATTTGTATCACGTCTCGTAGTCCAACTCTAACCCAATTAACACTCCTCAGAGGGAGTCCCAACACATTGCCAAATAGCACGAAGTACAAACATAGGAGGTCCTCCCACGGCTGACTGTCGCTACCTCACTGCGAATCTCCTACACCTTGGGGATTGGCCCCTCGATGCGTCGCTAAACATATATAACACAATATCGCACACATTTCCACTCAAGGTACCAATTGATCGTATCCAATACCTCGCTTTCTTTCCCTTAGACCCAACGCCTGCCTACAGCTTGGACAACTTGTCTCACTCAACGTTGGTCACGATCTAGAGAAAGCAATTGCCATGCATCCAGGAGGTATTGTCTGATACCCTTTAAATTTCATGCTTCATGCAAATTGTGAATGTCCATGTGCTCAAACAATTAAGACAATCAGCATTGGTGCACATGTGGAAAACATTTCTTTCAATGATTTTTGACTATTGCTCGTATGCGGCATTGCATGAACCTAGCACCGAGAAACCCTCGTGCTACTAGGTCCTTAATTTTTAATTATCGACCAAACTAAATGGTATGCATAAAAACCAGTAAGCTTTTCATGATTTCATTTAGCATTTAAACACTTTTCATACACTCTACCCCCTTACCCGTTTAGGTTGTGCATTATTGATCGGTTTAGGGTTCATTTCTGTGGTTTTTTTTTAATGAAAAGAAATAAAAACTCACTAAAACATAAAGATAGGACTGAATTGAGGCTAAACCTCATACTTCAGACCCCCCATACATCCACAAACATGGTTCTTATTTTTCCTTAATTTTCGGCACTCAAAATCCAAATTTTCCCTATTTTTTCTCCATTTTTCCTATTTTTTTTGTATTTTTTGCAATATTAAATGACTAAAAATACAAAATGAGTTGTGGGCTGTGGCCCTTAGGTTCATTTGCAGCAAAAATACAAATTTAGTTGGTGTGTCTTACTATATTTTCCATTTATATCTCAAAAACACCCAATTTTCCCATATTTCGCGCGTTTTACGGGTTTTACACTACTAATTTCATCCACAACACTTATGATTTTCTGATTTTCTGATTTCAAACAGTTGGAAGACATTGCAAACAACATTATAATGCATAATGATCCCATGGGAACAAGTATTCATGAAGCAACTTGCATAAAACATCAATTTCCTTTGTAAAAAAATGAGATTACCGTTCTTTGCGGGTTGCAGGTTTTTATTTGTCATATCTCGGGACTGATTTCTAGCCACCATTAATGCTCATGACAGTCTACAATCAGCAATCTTCCTTCCTCTTGAACCATGGAGCAATCTGGTCTTCATTGAAGCATCCGTCATCCATTCTTCTTATTCTTCTTCACCACATGAATCTGCCTTTAGAGGAGAGAGAGAGAGAGGAGAGAGAAAGACTGAAATCAAAATTCTTCACAGAGACCACCATTTCTCGGGCGAGAGGCGGTGATATGATCAGCAGGGAGAAGGTAGACAAGGGCAATGATCATTTGCATGGGTTGTTTGCAGCCTGCATGTTGCCTCCTCCCATCCCATGGCGCAAATTTCGAGCGTGGTCTTGCGTCGTTTTCTTCCTCCCCCTCCCACCACGATTTTTTGCTAAGTCAAAAATTGGCATAAAATGCCCCCTAGGCCCCAAAGGTCACCACTCCTTTGGCCAAACTCATGTTCACCTTTTCAAATCTTGCCCACTTTGTGGCCATTTCCCTGTCCGGACTCCGAATTGAGCTCTGAAAAATCTTAGGCGTCCGGCTCGGCATCCCGCATTGACCAGTAACTCTTGTCAACCCACACAATAGTCTGAAAAATTATAAAAAATTAACGAGTGTCGCTTGGGTGCCTTTAAAGCACTTTGGCGCTTAAAATCGTCCTAGATCGAGCCGTCGCCTTCGACGTTGAATATTTTTCCCTTGATATTCGTCATTTTTAGCTATTTTTAATTACTTCTCGGCACCAAAATTCCTCTCTCATTGGCAACCACGGGATAGGGCGACTCAACCCGTCGAATCCACGAATATATCTGCACATAAACAACCAAAGGAAGTATCAAGCTGATACAAAATAGATACATACTAAACACAGCACAATGCTCACCCTACCCCCTGATAGAACCAAGGCATGACATCCACAAGGAGTAGGCCTAGCATATTCTGATAAAAGATCCGAAGCGAGTCACTAACGAACCGCTCCAACACAAACAAACTAAAAAGAACTGTCAAAGAGGTTGCCCTAAGTGGTGGTCTGAACTACCTACCCAACTAAGGACAACACAACCAGGAGCTCCTATTAGGCGAGGACTCCTATAGCCTGATGAAGAAGTATTTTCTTGTAGCACATTTCCTCTATTAGAGTTTTATTTTATTGACACACTCAGGCATGTAAAAAGGAGGGAGCTGAGCATAGTGACCCAAGGAGAACATGGCATTGGCCTCAAGTCCTGTCTCGGTACCCAAGAACCTACCAAGCCCTCGCAAGGCGACACTTAATCCTTTTTCGACGCTCACTTTTATTTTCGCTCCAACCTTCCTTGTTTCTTTTTTTCTAGCAAGAAGCCACCCCTAGGAAGACAAGGCATCGGCCCCGGGTCTGACTCGTCCCCAGGAATCTACCAAGCTGCTCGCAAGGCAATGATCAATTGCTTATAAATCTTGTCAGTTTCTTTTCTACTTTCATAGGGGGTTAGAACCCCTTTTTACACACCTTCGTGTATATTTATTGTCTTTAAGATATTCAAGGTTTTTTTTTTCCTTGATCATTATCATTTTCTTCTGGCAGGCTTCTCTAGCTGCCTCACAACTAACAAGAACTCCTGGAACGGCTGCCTAGCAGGCTAGCAAAACAGGGTCACTAGGACTTCCGTCTAAAACAGGTCTTTCAATGCTTGACAATGTCTTTACAGGAGGCAATGACTACTCAGACCTCCCTCAAACATACTGAACCTAATCCTGGGACTTCATGCCTTAGTCTCCGGTCCCCAACAAGAAACGAAAAAACCCCTTAACAAGTACACAACCACATATATCATAAAAACCATAGTACTCATAAAGGATAGATATCACCTGGATAGGGCCACAAGAAGCTTCCACGCAGCAAAAGGCTCCTTTCAAGCTCTTCTTCCGAACCTGTCTAGCACAAAACTAAAACAAGAAACCATTAACCACACCTGCACTAAACAGACAACTGGCCCTCTTGGCCTAATGAAATAAACCACTTCACTACAAAACTTGATCGGCCCTTCTTGGCCTAAAGAAACAAAGCATTCAAAACCTCGCAACACTGGCCCTCTTGGCCTAACGAGATCAAACAAAGTAGCACCTATGTACCCTTCCCTGGAATAGCACAGATGTACACTAATAGGCTCCCTCCCAAGGAGGAAAAACAGGCTCGTAGCCCTAAACTAAATGCATAAGGTTATGACCCATCCCTCCTGCATAGATAGCAAGAGGCGTACGCATAACATGTTGTCTAATCAACCTATGGGCCCCAGATAATAATGGTAGATTGGTCTCGGCTACACTTTGCATCACCCATATCAACCATCATGTGCCATATATAGCGTGTTTTGATAACATCCCCCACAAGCGACCGGGTCCTGTTTCATCATTGATCACAACATCCAAACTAGGACCACAATTAAAGAAGAGATCTTCTTCATAAGCAAGATTTCCCAGTGAATCCGCAAACTGATTTCAGTAACGTGGAATCAGCTGAAAAGACACTCTCTCAAACTCCTCTAGTAGGGTCATCGCAGTCCGATGATACATACAAAGAATGGGATTCCACACTGTGTATGTCCCATCTACCTGATTCAGGATCAACTGGGAATCCCCTTTTACTAACAATCGACGAATACCACCTTGTTTGGCAATAGACAGTCCCATAATCAAGGCTTTATACTCTGCCATATTGTTAGTGAATCCTACCCTGAGGTACGCTGCTAACTTCATTGTAACTCTGCGTCAGGGATCTCAGATTACTACTCCAACACTCCCTTTTTTATTAAGGCCCCTGGACGCTCCGTCAAAATATAATATATACGTCCACAACGGGTTTACACAGCCGGCCATCATGAACTCCTCTATTCGTAATTATGGTAATCAAAGTTTAGCATGTTGAGAGGATGAACTGACGGCTCCATCCCACCTTCTTCATTGAACTCAACAGGGATACTCGTCAACAGTCGTAAGCAGTGATGGCAGAAGACTTTGATCTCCCACACAAAGGTTCCGTATTCTTGCTCAATCATTTTATACCCTTTGCTCCACCAGATGAGTTTCCCCCGATGGTATCTTTGCTCCAGATATGGGTGCTCCAAATAAGGGATTAACCGACCCATCAACCGTCTTTTAAACTCTTTCGCAGGTCTCAGATCATTCCTAGCATGGACCTGCAATGCATTTTCTTTGTATTAGCATACTTAGAAGTAATAAGGTTTAATCTTATTAAGATTAACCTTATTCTTGAACTCTACTCCCTGTAAATCAGCTAATAGGGTTGTAGACCTATTCTTCCCTAACCTGACAATCTTGTAGGGCCCATCCCATTTAGGTTCCAATTTTCCTGGAAAAAGATCCCTACGTGCATCGTAATACAAAACCAGTTGTCCTTTCTTAAAGGTATACTTCTTCGCTTTCAGGTCATGCAACTGTTTCATGTGACGTTTAGCCACCTCTTAATGTAACACACTTTGCAACTTAATTTCATCTAGGTGTGCTAAGGTCGTAAATCGCTCTAATAGGGCGTCCTCATTACCCAAAGAATGGTTTATTGTGAATCTAATGGTCGGCAACTCAATTTCTAAGGGTAAAACACACTCCTCACCATAAACTAGTTTGAACGGTGTGTGGCCAATGGCTCGCTTGAACGTGGTAGTATATGCCCATACTGCCACATATAGCTTCTTATCCCAGTCGTGTTTCTTTTCAGATACGACTTTCGATAGGATACCCACAAGCTGCTTGTTGGTACTTTCAACTTGCCCATTTGCCTGCGGATGATAAGGAGTCGTTTTATTGTGCTTGATTTGCCAAGCCTCAATCAAGCTTTTGATCACATTATTCAGGAAATGGGTTCCACGGTCCGACATTAATTCTTTCGATGGACCAAAACGGCATATTATCTGCTCTAAAAGGAAACTAGCAGTTTCTTTAGCATCATCTTTCCTTGTTGCATGTGCTTCTGACCACTTTGTGAAGTAGTCAGTTGCTACAATAATATACCTCTTTTGTGCAGTCGACGACGGAGTAATAGGACCCACAAAGTCTATTCCCCACTTCTCAAATGGAAGTATCGCCATAATAGGGGTGAGTGGCCTTTTCCTATTCTCTCGACTATCATGTCGTTGACAAATATCGCATCTCTTAACATACGCGACCGCATCTTGGAAGATGGTAGGCCACCAGTAACCTGCTCTTAAAGCCTTTTGTGCTATAAGCCGTCCAGCAAAATGGCCTCCGCAAGCGGAATCATGGCACTCTTCCAGAATGAATGGCATATCGTCAGGCATCACACATCGGCGATAGATGTCATCAACCCCTTGCCGATATAGTGTACTTGCGATCAAGGCAAACTTTAATGCTTGTTGCTTAATTTTCCTTCTCTCAGCTTTAGATAGTTCGGATCCAGCCTCTCCTGTCGATAAATAATGCGTTATTGCAGCATACCAGGAGGGAATAGACGCTGTATCTATCTTAAATAACGACTCCATGTCACTACCTTCAGCCACAGATTCTTTCGGCTCCCCAAAGTCCACAAGACATTCCAAGATGCCTTGTAACCTTGGTGGCTTACTCCTGATCTCATAATCAAACTCCTGCAAAGTGATTAACCACTTCGCTAGACGATCAGGCGGCTGCAGCTTATTCATCAATAATTGAAGCCCCTCTGCTTTCGTATAAAGCACAACTTTCTCATAGAGGATATAGTGCCTGAATTTCTTGGTCCCAAAGACCATCTCAAGACACAACTTCTCCATGTAGGTATAATTGATCTCTGAAATGCCCAATTTCCGACTAGCAAAGGCTATCGGATGATACCACTTCTCTTTCCAAATTTGGGCTAAACAGCAGCTGATACTATGCATGGTGGCTGCTGAAAATATATAGAATACCTCACCTCTTTTAGGTGCTTTTAAAATGGGAGCTTTTACTAGCTCCTACTTTACATCCTCGAATGCTACCTTACAAGGGTCGCTCCATACAAACAAATAGCTAAAGGACAATAGATTTGTAAGCGGCAACGTTCTTTCTGCCAAGGCGTTTATGAATCTACGGTAATAACCAACCGAAGACAGAAAGCTATGAACTTCTTTCAGAGTGCGTGGTGGACCCATGGAAACTATGACTATCGAGATCTGTTGCAATTCCTACCGAACTGACCACATGGCCCAGCAATAGCCCATAAGGTACACCAAAAACACACTTCGTGGGTTTAGAGCGATACAAAATTGCCTACACCACTCAAAACATTTTCGCAAAATGATCAACTTCCTTACTCTCACGGTGACGGCCCCTAAGTCATCAATAAACACCTTCAACTCTTCAGGGGATATGTCACCGAATGTCTTTTCTACTGTTCCTTGCCACGAACCAGGCGCATTGCATAAACCAAAGGCCATCACATGGTACGCAAAAGTAACAAAGACAGTAATAAAGGTTGTTTTCAACTTGTCCTCTTCTGCAATTGCCATCTGATTATATCCTGCAAAGCAATCCATAAACGAATATATCTCCCTACCCGCTAATTGATCCAAAATCTGGTCAATGAATGGCAACGGGTAGTAATCCTTAACCGTCTGCTTATTAAGCTCTCTAAAATCTACACATAATCGGATTTGATTATTTTTCTTCTTCCTGATGACAACTGGCGAACATCATTCCGTGTGTTGAACAGGGAAGATTAAACTAGCTTTTCTCAGCTTCTGTAACTCTTCAAATAGCCCGTCCCTCAGTTCGAAAGGCATACGCCTTACTTTCTGACGCACAGGACGACTACTCTCTTTTACAGGAATAGTATGAACAGCCAGGCTGGGAGGAATGCCTCTCAGCTCATCATAACTCCAGGCAAAGATATCGCGGAATTCTTGAATTAGGGACACATAGTCCTCCCTTTCTGCTGAACTAAGCATAGAACCTAATTTGATTGGTCGCGACTGATTAGGCGTACCAAGGTCTAGCTCGATAACATCTGCATCTCTTATACGATCTTGAGCCTCTATCGGCTCGTTCAAAGTGATCTGATAGATGTCTTCTGTGGTGGATCCCTCTTTGGACTCATCACTCGATGATGTCTCACTGGCGGATAAATCCTCTAATGTCTCCAATTCTGTGGAAGATGGAGGAGCTCTCTCACTCTGCGGGGACTCAGGATAGGCATCAATCACCACGCGCTGAGCACCTCTGCCGAATATCAGCCGACGAGCGGGTATATCCACTTGGCACTCCGCTTGCAAGATCCAAGGTCGTCCAAGTAATACTTGGTAACTCGAACGCACTGCAAAACGAATCACCCTAAAGTCCAACAGGCATTCTACATTTGCAACAGTGACATGGACCTTAGTAATGTAGCCTTTCGGCTGTCTCAAACTATCATCCGCCATTCTGAAGATTGTGGAGGTATCTTTCTAGATCGCAAGACCCAACCTTTCCATCAATTCAGAACTCATAATGTTAAGAGATGATCCCGTGTAGACCATGGCATAATCTACTAATATCCCATCGACATAGGCTGCAACCCTTGGGCAATGTTTCTCAGCATGCTCGAACCAGTCATCACCAACTCGCGCAATACCCAAAGGTTCTATGATATACCTGGTACACGCAGGATCTTTCTAAATTCCTTGCGTACTCCTGGGGAAAGCTTAATAAGCTGTAGAAGGTTCACATCTGGCTTGACTTTGCAAAGAGAGCTCGCCAAATCGAATTCATGATAGTTTGGTAGAGTTTGCTTTTCACGCCTATCCATCCGCTCTTTTGGTCTCGCTGAACCGGCTTTATTGCCTCTTTTTTAACTTTCACCTTTTTTCTCAGTGGTTCCTTATCCTTCTTAACATCGGCTTTACTCTCCACGAGCTTCAGAGGTCCTCCTTCCAAGGTAGGATCCAGCACTTGTGTTCCTTTGTCGCCCTATTTAGGGTTTTCGTCGACAGGCTTATCCTTGTCGGCCTCTCTACCCTTTTGACCTCTTGTAAGGATAGCTTGCAGATTAGAGGTTTCAGCGTCATTAACGCACACAGCCTCAATCAATCTAACCCCACTGCCACTAGGCAGCTCCTCCACTGTAGTCTTTGGTCGTTGGAGTATTTGCTTAGGCCCGTCTTCTCGTTGGGAATCATTTCCTTGTGCACGATGATTAACAGGTCCTGGTTGTCGACTACCTCGCTGGAGGGAACTAATCTTACTCCAGCAAGTGGCTGCTAAATGGCCGGATTTTCCACAAATGTCGCACTTGACATTTGGGCAATTTCGTGGATAATGTTGCCCACCACACCATTTGCAGCTAAACCTCGAAGGTGCACCCTCATCTGGGTATCTACTTCCTATCAAATTTTGTTATTTTTTAAGAAAGTTGACATCAACGGCTATTTGTCGATACTGCTCCGTAGTCATGTCGGTATAATGCTTCATCATGTCCTTAACCTCGCCAAGAACATTGGAAGCGCTCGACTCGTAGCCTTGATTATTAACCTGTCGTTCCATCGGCCTAACAATTCGATTAGGCACTGCTTGTTGAACCACAGGCATGGTATTAGGATTAACTGCCTGGCCTCCACCATTTGGAGCCATTTGACTGCCCGTAGGCATCGACATGCTAGGGGGAGTTGGTAATAAAGGCACATTCTGCATCATATTCCCTCTCCCATTAGGATTAGCCACCGCTATCCCTTGGCTTCTACTACCATTGGCCGTCGTCATATTATTCCCCAATGCTAGACCCATATTCCAATTGGCACGAGAGGCATAGGCTGCTTGTAGTCGGGATTCCACTTCTTGTGCTCGTGTAATGGCAGTATCTATATCCCCCAAAGGGACACTACTCAACTGCAAATTGAATATTAAAGTCCAAACCATGTAGAAAATATTGCAATTGGGCTGTTGCGGGGATAGGAATAGAGGTGCCCAACTTACGGAAAACCTCTTTTAATTTCTTCGTATAAGCCTGAATATCCTCGTTTGGTTCTTGGCGGGTCATGTTGACTACACGCAACCAATATTGCCCACCCCTTTCAGGGGAAAACTCCCTTCGAAAAGCTCCATAAAATGAATCAATATTCAATGTGGTTTCGTTTTCTAAACCATGATACCATATGGCAGCTCTTCCTTTGAGAGTCATATTGAAGAACATCATTAAATGTCCTTCTTTTTGGATGCGACAGTTAAACATCAGCTTTTGAAACTCCCTGACGTGGAGTTCCGCATCTTCCTCAACTAGCCCGTTAAAAATGGGTAGCGGGTAACCTAGAGCCGGAAAATCCATCGTCCCTGCAAGAATTGCAATGGGCTGCGCCATGACGGAAATTGGATTTGCACTAAGAATAGGGGACGGTGGGGTTACACCTCCCGCACTTGATGTAGACGGGCTTATGGGAGAAAGGGGAGCACTAGAGCTTCCACCTTCTCCTAACTTACTGCTGGTGGGACCAAGACCACTAGATCCACTCCCTCGTAAGGGTTCAACACCGCTACGCTTAGGGGAATACCTCCTAAGAATTTCAGCACGTCCCCTAGCTCTTTCGTCTCTCTCTTGCTTTTGGAATTCGGCTAGACGATGTTTATCGATGAATAACGGGTCAATCTCAATATCCTTTGGCATAAACTGCTAACTGGTCCCTAGACAACCAGGATTCGAGGACCGCCACTTCTAAGCGGCTCCCGGAAAACGCACCACTGATGGGACCTGAAATGGGCTGGCACTGGCTCATGCACTAGCCGGACCTCTATCATGCGCTCAACAAACCCACGGCCTCACGGCTAGGAGCGTGGATGACACATACATCATCTTCCTAAACATCTTGCATTTGTATCACGTCTCCTAGTCCAACTCTAACCCAATTAACACTCCTTAGAGGGAATCCCAACACATTGCCAAATAGCATGAAGTACAAACATAGGAGGTCCTCCCACGGCTGACTGTCGCTACCTCACTGCGAATCTCCTACACCTTGGGGATTGGCCCCTCGATGCGTCGCTAAATATATATAACACAATATCGCACACATTTCCACTCAAGGTACCAATTGATCGTATCCAGGAATGTACCATACCTCATTTTCTTTCCCTTAGACCCAACGCCTAGCCTACAGCTTGGACAACCTGTCTCACTCAACGTTGGTCACGATTTAGAGAAAGCAATTGCCATGCATCCAGGAGATATTGTCTGATACCCTTTAAATTTCATGCTTCATGCAAATTGTGAATGTCCATGTGCTCAAACAATTAAGACAATCAGCATTGGTGCACATGTGGAAAACATTTCTTTCAATGATTTTCGACAATTGCTCGTATGCGGCATTGCATGAACCTAGCACCAAGAAACCCTCGTGCTACTAGGTCCTTAATTTTTAATTATCGATCAATCTAAATGGTATGCATAAAAACCAGCAAGCTTTTCATGATTTCATTTAGCATTAAACACTTTTCATACACTCTACCCCCTTACCCGTTTAGGTTGTGCATTATTTATCGGTTTAGGGTTCATTTCTATGGTTTTTTTTAAAATGAAAAGCAATAAAAACTCATTAAAACATAAAGGTAGGGCTGAACTGAGGCTAAACCTCATACTTCAGACCCCCCATACATCCACAAACATGGTTCTTATTTTTCCTTAATTTTCGGCACTCAAAATCCATTTTTCCCCTATTTTTCCCCCATTTTTTCTTTTTTCTTGTATTTTTGCAATATTAAATGACTGAAAATACAAAATGAGTTGTGGGCTGTGGCCCTTAGGTTCATTTGTAGCAAAAATACAAATTTAGTTGGTGTGTCTTACTATATTTTCCATTTATATCTCAAAAACACCCAATTTTTTTCCATATTTCGCGTGTTTTACGGGTTTTACACTACTAATTTCATCCACAACACTTATGATTTTCTGATTTTTTGATTTCAGATAGTTGGAAGACATTGCAATCAACATTAAATGCATAATCATCCCATGGGAACAAGTATTCATGAAGCAACTTGCATAAAACATCAATTTCCTTTGTAAAAAAATGAGATTACCGTTCTTTGCGGGTTGCGGGTTTTTATTTGTCATATCTCGAGATTGATTTCCAGCCACCATTAATGCTCCTGACAGTCCACAATCAGCAATCTTCCTTCCTCTTAAACCACGAAGCAATCCGGTCTTCATTGAAGCATCCGTCATCCATTCTTCTTCTTCTTCTTCACCACATGAATCTGCCTTTAGAGGAGAGAGAGGGAGGAGAGAGAAAGATGAAATCAGAATTCTTCACAGAGACCACCATTTCTCAGGTGAGAGGTGGCGATATGATTAGCAGGGAGAAGGTAGACAAGGGCAATGATCATTTGCATGGGTTGTTTGCAGCCTGCATGTTGCCTCCTCCCATCCCATGGCGCAAATTTCGGGCGTGGTCTGGCGTTGTTTTCTTCCTCTCCCTCCCACCATGATTTTTTGCTAAGTCAAAAATTGGCATAAAATGCCCCCTAGGCCCCAGAGGTCACCGCTCCTTTGGCCAAACTCATGTCCACGTTTTCAAATCTTGCCCACTTTGTGGCCATTTCCCCGTCCGGACTTCGAATTGAGCCCTGAAAAATCCTGGGCATCCGGCTCAGCATCCCGCATTGACCAGTAACTCTTGTCAACCCACACGACAGTCTGAAAAATTATGAAAAATCAACGAGTGTCGCTTGGGCGCCTTAAAAGCACTTTGGCGCTTAAAATCGTTCTAGATCGAGCCGTCGCCTTTGACGTTGAATATTTTTCCCTTGATATTCGTCATTTTTAGCTATTTTTAAACACTTCTCGGCACCAAAATTTCGCTCTCACTCCTCTCTCTCTCTTATTTTTCGCTCTCCTCTCCCTCTCTCATTTTTTCGTTTTCTCTCTTTCTCTCACTCTCTCATTTCCTCTCCCTCCCTCTTTTTTCTCTCTCCTCTCTCTCATATTTCTTTTTCTCTCTCCTCTCCCTCTCTCATTTCCTCTCCCTCCCTCACCCTCACCATCATCCTCTCTTTCTCTCTTTTCCTATTATGTTTAACATCTTTTCTCTCTTTTTCTCTCTCATGTCATTCTCTCATTTTTTTCTCTCTCCTCTCCCTCTCTCATTTCCTTTTGCTCTCTTCCTCTCCTTCTCTCATTTCTTCTCCCTCCCTCTCCCTCATTTCCCTATTATGTTTAATGTCCCTCTCCCTCTCCCTCTCCCTCTCCCTCTCCCTCTCTCATTTTCCTATTATGTTTAATGTCTCCCTATTATGTTTAATGTCTCCCTCTCCCTATCCCTCTCTCATTTCCTCTCCTTCCCTCTTCCTTTCCCATTTCCTCCCCCTCTCCCTCTCCCTCTCTTTCTCTCTCTCTTCCTTCCTCTCCCTCTCTCATTTCCTCCCTCTCCCTCTCCCTCTCTCTCATTTTCCTATTATGTTTAATGTCTCCCTCCCTCTCCCTCTCCCTCTCCCTCTCCCTCTCCCTCTCTCATCTCCCTCTCTCATTTCCTCTCCCTCCCTCTCCCTCCCTCTCTCCCTCTCTCCCTCTCTTTCTCTCTCTCTCCCTCCCTCCCTCCCCTCCCCCTCCCCCTCCCCCTCCCTCTCCCTCTCCCTCTCCCTCTCTTTCTCTCTCATTTCCTCTCCCTCTCTCAATATACACAAATTATATTTAAAAAGTAAAAGAGAGAGAGAATGCACTCTCTCTCCCTCTCTGCTCTCATTTCCTCCCCCTCCCTCTCCCATTTTCTCCCTCTCTTTTTCTTTCTCTCCCTCCCTCTCCCTCTCTTTCTCTCTCATTTCCTCTCCCTCTCTCAATATACACAAATTAGATCCTAAACAAGTAAAAGAGAGAGAGAATGGACTCACCGTTGTAGGGGAGCTACTAAGCTCTACCCCAAGACCTACGGACCGCTTATTGATCAAGTGTTTCAAGCTGAGCGGCCATGGCTATCTCTCACATAGCCGATACACGATACCTACCTTGCGGGTGTAGTGAGCTTACCTTGATGTTTGATCGAGTCCCCTCCTCTCTCTCACACTCCAGTAGCTCCACGATCCTTGTGGAAAGTTCAAGAAACCTCAAGCCCCCTCCGTCAAGCTCCATCCCTCATAGCTGTGCGAGACAAGAGAAGAGGAGAAGGGGAGGAACAATGAAGGGAGAAGATGGGGAGCTTCTTCTCCACGATCCCTCACTCTCTCACACTCACTCCCTCACTCCCTCACACTCCCTCAATCCCTCACTCAAGCACAAGCATGAAGGTAAGAAGCAAGAGAGGAAGAAAAAGAAGCTTTAGCCACACCCAAGAATGAGCTTCTCATTCACTTTTGAACTTTATATACATGCCCTACCTTTTGGGCGGTCATCCACACATTTTTACATGGCCGGCCATTAGCCTAGGCCCTCTTTTCCTATTTCCCACCGTTCCAACTCATCCCATTCCCACTAATGCATACAATTTGCACAGGAGTGAGCCCAGTGCTCTTTTTACAAAGATTTGAGAGCGCCTTCATATTTAATGACACACTTTTACTCTTTTCTTTTTTCGAGGCAACATCGTCGATTAAATCATCCAAATTTGCAGGCTTCCATTTTTTCCGCACTTCTGCTCCATTTTCCATTCCTCTGTGCTGTGATAAACATTACCCCCTCCTAGCGGAGTGCCAGTCCCATGGCATTGGGGTGGGGGTAGCAACAACGCTAGGAGTGGTGCTAAGTGGAATTGGTGGACAGATGACCATGATCAAGAAGGTGTTAAGTGGAATTGGTGGGCAGATGACCATGATCAAGAAGGTGTTGCTGGGAAAGAGACATGATGAGGTGTTGATTCCTGATGATTTGGAGAGGTTCCGACTGGCTTTGATCTTCATGAAGGTGCTCGGCCTTTGTTACCTAGTTGGAATTTGGCATTGGCGATGACTGTCACAACTGGGGCTCCGTAACCGTGGAAAAATACGAGGTTCCAAGGTCTATGCCAATGGTAGGCCTCGACTGAGTGGAACTGCGAGATGAGTCTAACCTTGGGCAAGCCCTTGGTAATGTCTCACACTTGAGGATCCAGTTTGTGCATTGTTGGAGGTGCAATGCAGAGCTTAGGGTGACAGGTTTGGAAGTCTTGCCCTTGATGTGCCCTAAGCGTGAAGTGGGGAGAGGGGCTAGGGGTGAACCCTAGGTGCGGTGAGCAAAGTTTTTTTTTTTGGTGGAGACGGTATACATAGAAGGCATTTGGCTAGTGCCGATCACCATCAGCCGAAGCACGGGGTGGGTGCAGGCATTGGGATAGAAAGGCACGGCTTTGGAGGTATTCTTTAATAGCAGCTCGGGCCTTCAGAGGTGTGGATGACAAAAAGGGATGGTTACACCTTGTGAAGCGGGTGTCATTCATGTTTTCTAAGAGTTCTAAGAAAAAGGAGGGAAGGAGGGTTGCCCTCATCATTAATCTAGTCATAGCTCTACTATCGATTCCTAGATTGATGTCAAAAAAGAGGGGGGGAAGGTGAGCTTCCTCAGCAGTAGGCTTTTGTATTAATAGGAATTTGATCAACCTAAGATAATTGCAGGTGGTTAGGAAGGCAGGATCCGGGCAGGAGGAGAAGTTCGCGAGGAAACGGGTGATGGATGGAAGGATATCCTCTAGTCTACCTCAGGAGTTCGGGCATTTACATTATATATTTTAGGAAAATCAAAATCCCCATGAATAGTGCGGTCATAGTCCACTCCATGCCGGCAGGGGTAGGGCATGTAGGTGGGGTCATTTCGTTTCTCAGAGAGTGAGCTGCAGAAGGAAGTCCAGGCATCAAAATTGGCGTCCCAAATCCTCCTTCGCCACTTCGGCTGCGCCTCATAGCCTTGGACGGATTTGGGAATCCGGTTCACCTTGTCCTGCCAGTAATCTGCGGGCTCTTGCCTCCACCTGGTTATAATTAGGCTCCTTTCTTCCACCCATCTGTTTGCAAAGTCATTGGCTAGATCCTTGATTTTGGATAGGATACTGAGCGGCAACACTCGGTCCAGTGAGCATGGATAGGAAAATGACAGCTCAAAAGACCTTGTTTGGAACTCTCGATCACGCTAGATGATTAATTCCTGAGGCCAATCGATGGGGTTGGGGTCCCTTTGTAGTGGTACTAGCTCGTTAGTCTGGGAAGTGACCGGGCTCTGCGTTGTGCGTCCTCTGCCAGCTCCTACCTCCTTCTTGTGGCTGCCATGATGCGCTTTGGCATGTGGGCATCTTCAGGCTTGTCTGGTGGGAGGTCTGGTAGAGGGGGACTAGGCGCTTTTCATTGTTCTTTGTCGGCCTCTTGGTTCGAATCCGGGCCCTCCTCAGTATCTTGTTCGGCCAGGTTGGGGTCATTTGCGGTGGTGGTGCGGGCGGCTCCTGTTGTTCGAACCCCAATTCCTTGAGCTCAATAGTGGAGAGGCCGTCACTGCGCAGGTAGTGAAATTGCTGCTCCTTGGTGAGTCCTGTGCTAGTGGGTAGCTCCCATTCCTGAAGGTCATACCTTAGCGCCCGAGTAGTCAATTCCAGTTTCCTTCTCACCGTTTCCACTTAATCATTACCCTGTGCTTGGGTGACATGTAGCACGGTGCTGAGAAAGGCTTGCCTTTGTGCATGGGTGCATACGTTGGCTGCTTCAACTCTGGATTCGGCAAGCACTCTCTCGCACTCTGCCACCGCCAAGCGCTCCATTAATTGCCTGATTCTTTCAAAGTTATTTGCTTCCCAAGCGTTGGACCTTTCATCCATCTTTCTTCTTTCTTCTTTCAACGCACTTGCTAGTGTGGTTACCACCTGTTGTTGTTCGTTCGTTAAGGCCTAGAGTTGGTGCCACTCCCTGGACTTCCGAGCCACAGCTGTTCTTCAGCGATTTCCTTCGCATGAGTTGCAATACTGAATTTGTGTTCTGCCTCATCGATTCGTTCTGATCTTTCCTGGGCTAGCTGCTCGTGGCTCTGGATCTCTGCAAGGTGCAGTCTTCGTTGCATGAAGGCCATGGCCATGAGGGCCTCTGTGTCTTCTTTGGCAACTTCCAACACACCTTGCAGCCATTGTATCTCTTGTTGTTGTTCTTGCACTTCCGTTGCGAGGGTTGCCGACCAGTCTAGTGCTAGGAACTCTATCTCTCTCTCTAGCCTATTTTGTTCCTTGAGCTCATACTGAAGCTTTGCCACGGCATCCCCCTGCCACTTGCTTGTATCACCTTCTTGAGTTGTACCCCTCCAATCTGGTTGTTCTCTGCTCCAGGTCAGCATATTGCTTGCACTAGCAACTTTAAGCTCCGTTTCTCGACCACCAGGTTTTGTTCTTCGTCCTCTAGCCTCTGTCTTAGGTGGTTTTCATTTTCTTGGGCCTCCTTCTTTTTTGCCTCCAGTTGATCTTGTAACACCTTGACCTCCCTTTGCCGGTTAGCCTCTTGCTTTGAAACTTCGAGCTTCAGGGCTGTCGAGGCTTCCCTTTCCTTTTCCAGCTCTAGCAAGGCCACCTTCTTTTTCTCCTTTGCCATCTCTAGCTACGCTAGGAGCTTGACCACGTAGGCGTCGTAATCTACACCCAGTGATAGGGGGATAAGAGCTGTGGCGGTTGATGCTTCGAGTTTTTGCCGTTTAGGGTCTTTTCTGGATTCAGCATCAGCAGTGGCAGGTCTTTTCGCTCCAGGTTTTGGGACAATCTCTACCACCTTACTGACAAACATCTGCATCATGCTCATCAGTTGGGCCGTGTCTAGAGAAGGCGTGGGTTGTGGGGCATTTGGGGTGTCTGTTGGTGCTAGTACGAAGGAGGGAGGTAGGGGGTGTAACAGTGACTTTCCCTTGCTTGCAATCATCGGGGCTGCCCTCACCCTGCCACTTGCTTCGGCCTCATGGTGAGGACCATAGGGGTTGATTTCTCCTTTTCCCTGAGTTTCTTCAATAGACCTGCGAGTGGCCTCAGCCAACTCGGCCAGTTCCTTCATGCTCAGCTCGTGGGCTTTCTCTTCCGCCCTTCTTTGCTGTTCCTCTTCCGCCTTTTTTGACTCCTCTTTAACTCTTGCGAGTTCTTCCTCCTCCTCCTTCTGTAGTTGTTCTTCCAACCTACATGACTCTTTTCGAGCCCTCTTCACCTCGGCCTGCTTCCCTTTGCTCAGTGTCTTCCCCTTATTTTGGCTCTTGCCGTCCTTCATTTGCTTCGGAGGCCCGGCTTTTTGCATGGGTGGTACTTCAGGATCTCCTTCATCGCTAGCCGTCCTTTCGCTCGAGCCTTCCTCCTCTCGACGTGGTGAGACTTTGTGCTCAATTTGCTCTCCCTCCACACCGGCACCCTTGATAGCCTCGTCAATGATTGCTGTAAGGATACCTCCGTACCTGATCGTAGAGGCCTTGATGGCAGGTTTCTTCCTCGTGGATCGTGCGGTGGAGGGCCGGGGATTCCCCACCGACTGGTGTTGCGGCTGGAGCTAGAAGGGCAGCTGAACTCTTTATAGTCTTCTGGACAAAATCGTTCCAGTCCACCTCCTCTGGGACTCTTGCCGCAATGCTTTCCAGTAGTGGCACGCCGATTCTATTCATGAGTGCGTTGTATCTGTGGCTGGAGAAGAGAGAATGGATCATCTTAGCCTGCATCCGTGTCACCGGGTCTGGAATGTCGGCTAGACTAATTCCATCGACTGTGTGCACATCTTCTTTTTTGACTCCCAGCATGGTGTGCACATCCCTTTTTGGGCGTCCTTTTTTTTTGGGCACGAGTCCCAGGGCTCTTTCGAGACAGTGACTGCGTTAAGGGGCACCTGTACTCGTCTTTCTTGATTACTTGCCCTTACCATGACCGTGCCACAGCTTCATCCTTCATCAAAATTTCTTAAGAAATCTGTGCACATGCTGTAGTCTACAGCCTGCCCTATCCCCACGTCTCGATGCTGATTCCATATTTCGTCATCTCTGCTTCCGTAAATGGAAGTCTACCCTGTCTTGCCATGGTAGGTGCTTGTCATTACCCAAGTCAACGTTAGAGTTACGATTTGATTCATTCCTAGCATATCCCAAGAAAAAATGTGTGTGCCAGTTTACCGGGCAGATTTAAGGGGATGAAACTTTTTAGAAATAATTAACAACCAACATCTACTTCCTCCTTGCTTTCTTTCCTATTTGAATTTAGCTGAGTATTGTTAGCCTTTACACTTCTTGCTACATCACTTGGTTAGTCCCTTGATTGTCATTGGCTCTTTCCCTCTCTTTTCTAAGTGGTAGGGGGAGGGGGGAAGGCTTGCATGGGCTGTGTGGGGTGAGCTACTTGGCCATAAGCTAGGTATAAAGGTTAGGGTTGTATTCTAACTAGGCATGGCGATCAAGTTCTCATGGCTGCAGGGAAGCTTGAGTGATGTAGGTTAAGACGTCATGAAAGATGTCCCCCAAATTGAGGCGACTAGCAATGTGCAACTCCTCCTCTGTGAGGAACTGGTCAATGTATGGATGGGCCAATACCTGCTGATCATCTAAGTGTAGGTTGCGTGTAATGGCCAAAACTCTGAATGAAAGAGGTGCCACGTATGTAGGGTCGCATTCAATTGTTTTGATTGCCCTCCTTTGCTTAGCATTAGTCATGATCCGGCGGCCTTTTTTCTCCCATTGGAGTCATAAGGTGTACCACAGTTGCAGGAATGGAGAAGCAAAGCTGGCAAGCTGCACGAGCTCCTCCAGTTCACATTTAGGAGTAGAGTGCGCGGGTTTGTGGTACGAGGTGACTAGTCATCCTTCGATATTTCTCCATTAGTGATAAGCTCGGCCACAACTTTGGAAAATTTGATGGTCATGAACTCGTAGTCTTCCCAAGTGCATGGCAAAGAGCGAACATTGGAAGCGAGGGGTTCGTTAAGAAGTCCTAGGTCAAGCCTCTCATAGCTTCTAGCGAATGTAGGAAGGTGTCGTCCAACTCCTTGATGCATATCACTACGTCATTCCGTGAGGTCTCAGCAAGATCCTTGGCCATTGATAGGAAGGATCGTCTTTCTTACGAAGGCTTAAGACCTGCTGGTGGCGATGGAGCAGTTGGGCTGGATAGTAGTGACTCCCTTGCAGGCGTCATTAATGGGACTTTGCACTCTGAATCATTTGAAAACGTTGTGGCGGGCTCCCGTGCCATAGGAGGAGTACTGCAATCCGTTCGGGTGGATATGGGGGTGTGCACCTCCTTTGACCTGGATGGTGCTGGATCATCCGGTTTGGGACATTGGAGGTATTGTGTGGCCTTAATCATCACTGTTGCTAGTTTGACGTTCTTTGCGACTTGTGCTTTGCATGTGCCGATCTGTCTAGCTAGAGTGGGGTTGCTCAAAGTTGATCCTTTTGGGTGTCTACCCTTAGGTACCCATATCCAGGGGTTACCCTCATAGTACCCTCATACTATCCTTGTGACTGATAGTTTTTGCGTTTAGGAGCATGCTTCTGTGGTCTACTAGGAGGTGGCGCTCACCGTTTTGGCACCCATATGTGCGTGGGTTCCCTGGCCATGTGGATGGCTTGGGTGGGTTTGCTTCTGGCGGTTGGAGCACGGGGTAAGATATCCATGCCCTTCTCCTTAGGCTTGGCCGTGGGGGTCTCTATCGGTGGCTCTGCAGTTGTAGAAGGCGCAAGATGGCCCTTGCTGAAAGTAGTTACTATGCGAACATTGTCCACAGTCAGGTGAATGCGGTCTAGGCTGTAGTCCACATTGCAGTTTGTCTGCTTTTTGAATATGCACCCTAGTAGTGATTTATCACCGGCCCCTTTAGTGTTTGGTAATGCATAGAAGACGACTGGGATACTTCCAGACTCGACGGAGACAGCCGCTTGCCATTTCCCTAAGAGAGGGTAAGTGTTGCCCCCAAATGGGCTAAGTTTCACGTTTGTGGGCTGTAATTTAGGCTAATCAATGTGTGTCCAATGGTTGTGTGTCAAGACATTACGGTCGGCCCCTTCGTCGATCAGGGCATCAAAAGAATATGTCCATTCTGCAGTGATCGTGATTCGAAGGTAGGCGGGTGCTACTGCTTCTTCATCTTGATCGGTTAGTTCGGTAATTGTGGCCATGCAGACGGTGATGGGGGCTTCGCGTACCGGTGGCTCGTGCAATGGATGGGAAGGAGGATAGTACTTTTTCATGTGACTGCCCATTGAAGAAGCCTATTCCTTCCCCTTCGAGCGTCTCCAACTCGACATTGCCCGTTCTGCTAATTGCATGCACCTGGAAAGGTCCCAACCCTCGAAATTTCATTTTCTATTTGTGCCCTTTCACCGAGTAGAGTAGTACGAGGTCCCCTTGATCAAAGTTGCGCTGGTTTATGTGCTTGTCATACCATAGCTTTCATCGTGCCTTTTCACAGATTAGAGCGTGGGTGGCTAAAAGCCGAGTCTCTGTGAGACGCTCTAGCTCCTCTAAGCGGTTAGTCCAAGCCTGTCTTCCCTCCCAATGCTCCTGCACTGCTATTCTTAAGCTAGGGACAAAGAATTCTAAAGGTAGAATGGCTTCCGTCCTGTAGGTCAGCCTAAAGGGCATTTGCCTGACAGCCGTCTTATAAGCCGTCCGAGAAGCCCACAAGGCAGCCATCAGTTTATTATCCCAGTCTCTTCGTGATGTGGATACTACCTTAGTAAGCATGCTGACTAGGATTTTATTTGTGGACTCTTCTTGGCCATTTGCTTGAGGGTAGTAGGGAGAGGAACTTCTATGAATGATTCGGAAGGTTGAGAGCAGGTGGGATATTACTTCATTAACGAAGTGTGTGCCTTGATCACTTACTAGTTCGATTGGGCAACCAAACCGTGAAAAGACCTGTTCCCACAGGAACTTCACAGTGGTCCTAGCGTCGTTCCTTCTAGTGGCTCGTGCCTCCGCCCACTTAGTCAAGTAGACTGTGCCACAATGATGTAGCGTGACTGGGAGTATTGAGCTGCTGGACTGATAGGTCCGATGAAGTCAATGCCCCATTTTCGATGGGCTGTCGCGCTATTACGGGGGTTAACTCCATCTTATCTTTGCGCATGGGCACCTTAGTCCTCTGGCACTCGTCGTAGTGTTTGACGAACTTAGCGGCGTCATGTAATAAGGTGGGCCACCGAGTTGGGATTGTAATACCTTACGGGCGGTCATGTCCCCACTAAAGTGCCCGCCAGCTATCCCGCCATGCGTCTCTCTCAATACATCGTGCATCTCGTACTCGCACACACATCTACGTAATAACCCGTCCTTCCCCAACCTATAGAGTTGGCCAGCAATTAGTTGGTATGGCTGGATTTTTAAGATAAGTCTCCTTAGCCTGGCTTTCTCAATAGGTCTCTCTAGTAGGCCATTTTCTAACACTTGGACAACAGCGTCTGCCCAGTAAGGCGTCAAATCGGCTCTAAACAAGTCCCCTTCACTAGACAAGTCAAAGAGGTGTGCATCTGGTAAATCGTCAGGGATGCCTTGGCCAGCAGCTTCCCCTGTGGGTATGCGGCACATGTGATCTACCATGTAGTGCTGCTTTCCTTTATGCACAATGAACATAGGTCGAGGTTTCTTGCCTTCCCCTACCAAGTCGACTTCCTTGACCTTGGCGGGTCCCTTAATTGGTTCACTGGTTTGCCCTTGTCTCTTTACTCCTACCAAAAGCACCACTCTATCACCCTCTTAAACTGGGTGAAGCGTTTGGGGAGGTTCTGCGGTTTCTTTTGCCTCTCTACTTCCGAGTCTTTAGTTTGCTTCCTGGCTCCCTCCTTGATCCGTCTGTGCCTTAAGTGGACTAGCAAGTCCCCTTTGGTGCGTCTGACCTTAGAGGGTTGGGGTATTTCGGGATCACTCTCTGTATTGACTTTAGACTCCGAGTTAAACTCGCATCCCTCGCTTGAGGAAGGGGTTTTTCCCGGGGGTCGTAGTTCAGTAGGTGAATCCGTCTTCAGTATTGGGACTACCAGCGATTGTGCCACTCCTGCCTACTCATAATCCATGGCTCCCACATGCTCCAGCCAGGTCCTATCGCATTCTATCCACATGACTCCTTTTCCATTCCTGCCTGCCCTTTCCCTTTTTGGCCTAGAGTCTGCCTCGATCTGTTCGATTGCTCTCCCTTCAGTGTCATAATCTATCGTGTTAAACTCTTCTTCGCTCTCGTCCGTCTCAGAGCAACAGTGCTCGTACTCCTCATCACCGGAATCTTGCCCCTCCGACTGCTCGTCATGCCCTAGGTTTTCCTCTCTGATCTCCTCTTCGTCGGTGATTAAAGCCCAGTTGTACAATAGGTTAAGATCGTGAACTTTGGTCCATTCCCATTCAGGCCGAGCCAAGAGATCGCTTAGGGGTTTTAGAGTAGCCGCCTGGTTGCCTTTCAGTTTAGTGGTCAGGTACTCTACGATTCCCTGAAGCTCGAGCTTGTTAGTGGGGGTGTGGAATGAGATCAGTCTCCTTGGATCCCGTGAGCTTCCCGCCATCATGCAGAGTGGCATAGTGGGCTCCTCTGCTGGCATGCTTGGTGACTTAGCAGCTTGCTTATACAACTCTTCCTCATCTGAGAATGGTAGGTCAATGGTTTCCAGAACATGCATCCAATCCCTCTCGTCCTCAGGGCAGGGAATGTACTTGGTTAGTGTTCCATAGGGCTTGCATGCATGGGCATCACCTTTTAGCATGGTCGAGATAGCATCGAGGTTGGCTGGGGTAGTCTTCCATGTGTCCATATCAACCCTTACCGCTTCCATCCTATTCCCCAAGAACATGAGGTTGTTTCCCTAGTCTTCAACCACTTGTGCATTCCTCATCCATGGCCAGCCTAGCAGTATGTTGTAGTCCACACCCTTCATGACAATGAAATTTACGGAAAACTGCACTCTTGTGACCTTCACTGGCCAGTTTTTTAAGACCCCGAATGGTCCGACCTTCATTCCGTTGGCCAATGTAACATTAAACCTAGTCGCTTCCACAGGTGGGTTTCCCCAGGCCTATAGAACTGCGTGGCTCAAGACACTGACCCTGGCACCGGTGTCTACAATTCCTTTTCGTGTTGCGTCCCCCAAGGCTAAAATAGGTAGGACTGCATGCATCTCCGTGCCTTCCCAGAAAGTGTTGATGTGCAGTGACCTTGGAGCTGAGTGCAGCATTAGGCTTGGAATTTGCGTGACTGTGTCCTGCTCGTGCAAGTCAATGGTGGCATGCTCTCCCTTCCCCTCCACCCAGTGCCTCAATTCTTGCCACAATGGAGGGTGCTGCCGAAGCAAGTCTCCCAAGCTCACGGTCACTGGGGTGGTTACTAAGGTGGTGAGGAGGTTGCTGGGTAGTTGGCTTCCTCCTTGGTCACCACTCTTCGACCACATGTCGTGGCTAGCTTGTTGACAAGATTCTCCCTGGTCTTGCCTTTGTGGCATCTCTCGTGGTGTTAGCGCATTCCTCGATTGAGGTCACGATGGCGAATCGGGTGTGCTTGCACTAGAAAGGTTCTCCATCGGATCCTCCAATATGCGTTCTACATCTTTAAGGTGTTCTTGGGTATCCTTGACCCACTCCTTAACCTTGGCTATAGCCTCGAGTTGCTGTCTAGGATGAGGGTATTCCCCCACCTTGGCACTACCTAGTTCCGCTGTCTTGGGGGCTGAGGTCTCTGCCTCAGCATCTGTGACCCCCTTTCCCGCCACTAAGGTTGTAGCTTCCTCAGTCTTAAGAGTGATCCTTGCATTTGTTCTCTTTCTCCTTCTCCTCTGGCTTTTCTTTCCCAGCGAGGCTGCATCCAGGTTACTTGGCACAGGCAGTGAGATGCCTGTTCGTCTTGTTTGTGCTCGCATCATGACATGCAGTGGGATGGGTGTGTCCTCCCCGCCAAAGGTCTCCACCCCAAATAGCCCCAAGGGCACGAATGGCACATTGGCCAGACTGGCTGATGGTTTCCGCCTAGGGCAGTCAGGAAACAGGTGTGTGATCCCACATTCGGTGCATCGAAGGTCAGCCTTGTCCTGGTTTGCTTGTTCCCTTTTTGGGCAGCGTGATGAGATATGGCCTGGATGACCGCAAGTCCAACATGAGATTGGGTCTTGGCTTGGTCCTCCAAAGCCTTTGCCTCTTCCTCTGCCCAGTGCCATCATCGGCACCGGTCGATAATCCATCAGGACTGGATTGCCTTCCCTGTCATAGGAGATGTATGGGTTTACGTAGCTCTCTTCTTCACTAGGTTCCTCCACATAGTGAACAGGAGCATCACTCGGTGGTTGGGTTACGTATGGTCCTGGTGGTCTGGGTATGCCTGTTGGGTTCATCTCTAGCCTAGGGATGGCTGTCTCATGTCGTTTGGTGCTAGAAGTGCCAGCTGGGCTCCCTTTGAAAGGAAATTAGATGGCCTGTTGCCTAGGTAAGGAGGGTTGTATTGCTACGCATATGGAAACTCCTGGGCAATCTGCAGTGCAGCGCATCATGACCGAACCTGCCACAGTTAGAACACGGCCTAGATCTAGGATCTTGACACTCGGCTGGAAGGTAGTTTCCACCACAGTGTATACATTGCACGTGAGTTTGCGTAGGCTTCCTTATTTGTTCTTGCAAACATGCAAGCTCCATCCTCACCTCAGCCAGGTCCTGGCCTTGGTCAACTCCCTTTCCCTTATCCCGTGCGCTAGAGCTCTCTCTCTCACCCAACGTCGTTGACCGCTCTGAAGCCCTCTGGCTTGTACCGTCCTGACTAGTGTTCCTCATGCTTTGCTCCCTAAGCTGGTCGTCCACCCTTATTGCTTCATCAAAAACCCTAGCTAGCACATCTCTGTGTAGGGTGGAGTTACTAGCCAAGGCCTTGTAGAGTCCCTTGCTACGGATTCCATTTATGAACATTGTAGACACAGCCTTCTCATTAGATCGCTCATTGGCTGGGATCCTCTTGAAGAGGCTATTTACATGTGTGACGTAGTCTCTCACGTCCTCCTTTTCCCTCTGACTGACATTCATCAAGCGGACAATGAGGTTGTCGGAGTATCCTGCCTCAGAGAACCTCTTGATAAAGTGGTCTTTAAGATGGGCAAAGTTCCCACGCTCGGCTACATCTAGACTAGTATACCACACCCTCCCCTTATCACCTAAGCATAGCCCAAAAGCTTGGGAGCGTTGTGCAGGGTCTATGAGGCCGTTTGCTTCACAAACTTGTTTGAACTGCTCCACAAAGCTATATGGGTCGTTGCTAGGTTCATACTTGTCCACTTGTTTTGCCAGTATAGGGATCCTAGATTGCCCCTTTGCCCCTTGTGTGACCCCTAATCCTGAGAATAAGGCTGTGGCTAAGGCGGCTGCGCCTTGGTCAGCGGACGTGTTGTCCATGAGCCCCCTGGCTACAAGTTCACTTAATGATAAGTTAGCCTCCACTACCCGCTCTCTCTCCGCATTTAATCCTGCTTTTGCTGCTCCAGCTAGGGCTAGCACGCGCCGGGCCTCGTACATATCCACGTCTTGTTGGAGTTTCCTAGCCTTTTGCTTGTGGTTATAGGCGATCATGCTCTCTAGCACCCTTCTGATCGCCTTTCTTTCCTCTTCTAGGGTTGCTACCACTTCCTCTACTGGCCTACCCTGAACTAGCATCCTGGTTAGCAAAGTCATACTTGTTGACTAACTCTTGCACCATGACTGGGAATTTTTCCAAGTCCAGTCGGTCCTCCCCTTGTCCCACCTTGAGATCTTGACATTTCTTCCACTTCCAGTTTCACCAGGTCGTCGATGAACTTGAGTAACTCTCACAGCGTCCGATTCTCTATGTTGTTGTCTTCTGAATCTTCGTGTCCTCTTAGGGCCCTACAGATGGGGTTCTCTAATAGCCAGCTATGCTTTGAGATGCTCTCCTAGTAGTGGATTCCTTGATGTTATTATGTTTCTTGTTGAGCTCCTTATTACTGGAAACCATCGTTAATCTTATCCACAACTTGTGCTTCGTGCTTTCTAGTGCTCAGTGTGGAAGAAGGCTTTTCCTTTCCTTGTAGTGCACCCTAGGTGATGAAATCAGAAGGTGAGATGAGGATGCACTAAATGCCCGATGTAGACTCCACCCTACCGCCTACGTTTGTAGTCTAATGTGGCTCTAGGCACAAGTCCTGGCCAATCTATAGTCTTACAAAAAGACCCTGCTGCATTCCCTATTCTGCTTTAGGGTTGGTTAGTTGGTTGGCTGGTCGCCAAACGTCATGTCCAATTCCAAATTATGTCCGCCCGGTGTCTAGCTATTCGAGGTGAATCTTCGGTCACCTTTTCTGGTCTCCAACTTCCAAGATTAAACTCAGTTCCCTAGGGGATCAGAGACGTGACCAAGGTACCCAGGACTGTGGCCTAGGTGAATAGCCTTTTATTCAAGCTCTGACAGACTATTCTGATTTTGGGAATCGGACGAACTGGTCCGATTTTGGGAATCAGACAGGCAGGTCCAGTCTTACTCAGGTTGACTTCCCTTAGTCGGACGGGGATGGTCCGACCACTGCAATGGTCGAGTGGCTCAAGTTCGGGACTAGGACACGTGGCCTGACTTGATGGGCTGGTCCGACTATAAAAGTCAGATTGGACCAACGGTCCAAGTTTCAACTGGTTCGATTATAAGAGTCGGATTGGACCAACGGTCCGATTCTCTTTCGACTGGTTCGATTATGGGAGTCGGACTGTCCGACTCTCGAAATCGGAGGGTCCGATTCTAGGAATCGGACAGACTGGTCCGACGGCGCGGCCGACGGCCTGCAAGTTGCGCACGGCGCCTTTAGGTCAACGCCTACTCTATCAAATCGTGCTGCTCTTTCCAAATAAATGCGAGCAACAAAGGGAAACGTCTGGCATACCTCAAAGCGATGGGGCGCTCGATCAGTCAGCACTTCATGATCTCCCGCAGCTCTTTCCCTCTCTTGCTCTCTCTCGGGCTCTCAGGCTCACAGTCTTCTTAGAAGGTAGGGTGTCGAATGTGGCCTCCCCTGGTCTCCTGGGCCCCTTATTACCTCCCTCAATCTATTGTAGACTTAGAGATTAATCTCATACACTCCTCCAGCCAGATGTCTGAATATGCGCCCCAACTTCCCTGTCTCTAGTAGCAGCAGAACCCTTCTGTTCCCTTCTTTTTCCTGTCCTATCCTTAACCTATTACAACTGAAATCAGAAACAGAAATAAAGACAGATGGTCCTACTCTAACATTCAGCAGCAAATCAAAATACTTACTTGCTCCAGGGATTAAAACCTCCTAATCCTCCTAACTATCTCGAGCATTGGTTCAAGCTGCAAACCCTGCTGCTATGCTCGATTTGATGCACGTGGCACTCAAGGCTCGATTCTGTCGGTCCCGACAATGGAACCAAAATGTAGGAAAGCTATGAAGCTCTACCCCGAGACCTATGGACTGCTTATTGATCAAGCGTTTCAAGCCGAATGGCCATGGCTACCTCTCACATAGCCGACGCGCAATACCTACCTTGCGGGTGTAGTGAGCTTACATTGATGTTCGATCGAGTCCCCTCCTCTCTCTCACACTCCGGTAGCTCCATGATCCTTGTGGCAAGTTCAAGCAACCTCAAGCCCCCTCCGTCAAGCTCCATCCCTCATAGCTGTGGGAGACAAGAGAAGAGGAGAAGGGAAGGAACAATGAAGGGAGAAGATGGGGAGCTTCTTCTCCACGATCCCTCACTCTCTCACACTCACTCCCTCACTCCCTCACACTCCCTCATTCCCTCACTCAAGCATAAGCATGAAGGTAAGAAGCAAGAGAGGAAGAAGAAGAAGCTTTAGTTACACCCAAGAATGAGCTTCTCATTCACTTTTGAACTTTATATACATGCCCTACCTTTTGGGCGATCATCCACACATTTTTACATGGCCGGCCATTAGCCTAGGCCCTCTTTTCCTATTTCCCACCATTCCAACTCATCTTGTTTCCACTAATGCATACAATTTGCACAGGAGTGAGCCCGGTGCTCTTTTTACAAATATTCGAGAACGCTTTCATATTTAATGGCGCGCTTTTACTCTTTTCTTTTTTCGAGGCGACACCATCGTTTAAATCATCAAAATTTCCAAGCTTCCATTTTTTTCTCACTTCTGCTCCATTTTCCATTCCTCTGTGCTGTGGTAAACAACCGTAAAGATTTGAAGAAGGGTTTGGCGGCTCCTCTTTGCGATGGTGGCTCCTCCTCTTCTTCGCGAACGATGGTGGCGGTGGTCGTGCCGGCGGCGGCGGTGGGAAGCCTTCTTTCTCTCTTTCTCTCTCTCTAAGAAAAACAGTCGCTCTCTCTCTCGCTCTCCCTCTCAAAAACTTTCACGAATGCGCGAAATGAAACACGCTCGGGTTTCGGCCCGCTTTTTTTTCTCTGTGGAGCATCGCTATTTGTGTTGCTATTAGCGTCACATTTGCAACGCTAATAGCGACACCGCTATTTATCGTCACTAATCGGCATTGTTATGGCCTAATATCCTTGTATTGTAAACCTCACACAATTACATTAATCTCGGAACCATGATCCAAAAGTGCAACGTAAGGAGTTTCAGTCTCACCAAGCTTGATGACAATTTCGGTAGTCACACAAGCCCAGTGACTTCGAGAAAAATGTCTTTGAGGCACTAATCTAGGCGCATCTTCACTCTCATCATACTGCACGGGCTGAAGTAAAGGATGAAGAGACTTCTTGGACTGCATACATAGAGATCCTTCTATAGATTCCTCGTTGATCTCTTCTTCAGAATCAACCTCCTCAATCTGTAATCCATAGAGAATAGCCTCTGCAATAGCTAAAACCTCTCGATGGATCATATCTTGTGATGGTTCTTCAATAATTTGGCACTTTCTTTTTATGATGTCTGTAATAACATCATGAAACTCTCTCTTGGAAATCCCCAAAACTTCTCCAAGTGTAAATTCAATCTTGCAATTAAGAATTCGATCTTCAAGTACCCTTTTCAAGTCTGTGGAAGTCTCGATGTTAGATAGCACCTTGAATCCAGGTTGCTTCTTTGGCTTCGAATCCTTTAACTTTGAGCCCTTTTGGTCTTCGTGCATCTTTGTCTTTTGCACATCAACCATGCTTTGCTCCGGTCGTGAAGAAGAAGGTTGAAGAATTGGCTCACTCTTCCTAGTTGCTTTCTTTGATCCTTCACATTGATCATTATCTCTTTTGTGCTTTTCTTCAACAAGTGCTTCAAATCCTTGAGATTTTGCAATATAGGCATAAATAGAGAAGACATCTATGCAATCATTCCATTCGGTTCCTTTTCTAATTGCATCTCCTATGAATGAAAGTTCAGATGAAGAAGATTTACCTTTCTTTTCTGCATGCAGTGCATAGGACCATAAAGGAGACTTATCTTTCGGTAACTGCTCCAATTGAAGATCATAGGCAGTAGCTTCTCTTGCCACCTCTTGTTTTACATAAGAAGAACGTAAAAGAGTTTCCTCCAATACTTCATTTTGCAGGCTTTCACATTGTCTCTTTCTTCGGCTTCATCACCTCCCTTGTCCACATTAACAACTAATTGTCTTTGTTGCTGTCAGCATGATTATCTGTTGTGCCACACACTCCTCCTTTTTCGTAACCTTCCTTGTCTTCTATTCCCATGCTCCATCAGCTACTACCTTAGCTTGAATTAGAAGAGCTGGTCGATTAGTACCCCCAGCCCCGTCTGAAGAAGAAAAGGAATAGCAGCTCCCCCATCGTAGCTGCGACTCAGACCACCCCTGCTTCATTGCAGTCGACTGGTTCCTTTCGATGGAGAAAAAGCTCCTTATATCGAGCTCTCAAACTGAGTTGGCCTTCTACCTTTTGCTTTCATCCTCAACTTTGACTTCTTTTTCAGCAGCATCATCAATTATTCTATCATTGTCTTCTATCATCGTCTTCTTCTCCCGAGTTCGTCGAATGTCTTCCTCCTTATATACTTCTTAGCAGCTCACAAAAGCTTGATGCTTTTGTAAGTGTAAAAAAGCTTGATGACGTTTTTCTTTTTCCTGACGTTCTTTATTGACGGCTTCATCCCGTCAAAAAGCTTCCTAAAGCTTTATTCTTCGATACCCTACTATGACGTCAATGTTGACACCTTGCTTCATACTCTGTTTTTGTCTGTAACTTGGTTCTCCCCTCCTCAGATCTCAGCCTTGCCTTTTGTAAAAAATCTTAAATCACAAGCAAATAACAACCATATTGGCTATCCACAATGTCTCTTATGAGGATAGTCTCTTTAGTATTCCAAACATAAACAAGGTCAACTTTTATGTTGAAATTGGGAGTATATATGTGATATCAAAGCCTATTCATTGGCATTTTACTTAATACTTGTTTTTCTTTCTTTTGTATTACAACTTTCGCAATTTAGTATCTTCAATGCTATCTTTGGAAAATGACAAAATCTTACAAGAAAATCATATGAAAGTCAAAAAGTTGTTTTGAGAAAGGAAAGAAGTTTGTGTGGCCTCATTGTAATGAATACTAAACCTAGCAATGTTTTAATCAATATTTCAACCTCCCCTTTCACAATAGGAAATAGACCTGAATGAAGCATTGCTATGCCTCTCTTCACATAACTGATTCTTCTCATCAACAACAAGATACAATCCAGAACTTCCTATACATAAAGCATAACACTGCAATGGTGATGGTCTAAAGTCAATGTATACAACATTGCACAGTTGTTTGTGCAAATAGTATATCCATTATTGAGGCTATAGAGACATTTTCAGTCTTTTTCTTGAGGTCAAATATCATATTTTCCGTTAAATAGTAGCTGTTGTGCTCCACAAAAAAAATTATGAATGCATTGAAGAATTTGTGCATAGCCTATCTATATGTGCTCATGCGTAATGCAGATGCAAGCACAACAGCTACACACAACGGAAAATAAATCCCTAATGACGCTGACTTAAGAGTCCAAAATCTTGGCAGAAAATTCCACCCTCAAGTTTGCAGTGGTAGACGCGTAATGTCATGACAACACACCATGATTTATTTTAAGATGGTGGCTCTCACCCATGCAATTTATAAAGGTAGATGGGCGGTAGGAAGGAAGCTTGGAAGATAGGAGGACAATGGGAAAAAAGGCCTAGGCCACGGCCGTCCATGTAAAAAAGGGGGTAAGTTCAAACTGGTGCTTGAGGTAGATAGGTAGGAAGTGAGGGAGTTTAAAGAGGTATTCGATCTCCTTAGCAAGTAGGTTTTTGGTTTTTTGGATTTGGAAAAGTATTTTGGAGTAGTGTAGGTAAATTTTTTTGTGATTTTGATGCATTAGGGTAGGAAAAAATGCACAAAAACAAAGGAAAATAAGCAATAGGGTTTCTGCTGTCATAATAGGGCATGAGGTTGGATTCGTTTGTCGATTTGTATTTTGGAGTTTATTTGCTATTCCAAGTATATACAACTCTTCCCCTCCATCCATAGCTTTGATTTGGAGGTACGTGCGATAGGCCGTGACCTAAATCGTGTGATTTGAGTGATTTATTGTTGCGTCGGCCAAAATCGTGCCACATTAGCCCCGTTTGAGTGATGACAATTCTGGGCCGAGTCCTAGAATCGGCCCTTGGCCCACTACCACTCAGACGCCAACCACTTGGACCACCTAACTCGAACCACTCAATTCGGACGCGTCGAAATTCGGCCCTCAGCCCACTCAACTTGAACACATCAAAATTCGGCCCTCGGCCCACTTGACTACTTGGACGTGTCAAAATTTGGCCATCAGCCCACTCGACTCGGACACCCACCGCTCACCCCATCCGAATCGACCATTTGGACCAACTTGTCATTCGGCCCACCTGATCGGCCCTTGGCCGTTTGGCCCAAACCCATTCGGACAAACCACTCGGCCCTCGGCCCCCGATCGATTCGGCCCACTACCGTTCGGCCACTCGGCCCTCGAACAACCACATTCGAATCGATCGAATTTGACATTTGGACAAGTTGTATTTGGCCCTTTCTCATTCAGACTTGGACCATTCGAACGGGCCAAATCAGACATTCGGCCCCTGCAATTCGAACCTATTGGGCTGAATTTGGAATTTTCCAAAATTTTAACTTGTAGACCCTGAAATCGACCCAAAGACCATATAGAGCCAAAACCACATCATAGATCTATCACTCGGTTGAAATCTAGATCAAGTAGTTCAAAACTTGGCAACGAATGGTCCTTCAAATCACGCATGGTATTTACCATGATGGCCCTGTAGGCCGAGGGGACTACCCCCTTGGGGCCCCCGCAACCTCTGCGCCTCCCTCAAGTAGGTTGGAGAGAAAATATGTGTTGTGACACGTCCTCCAAATTAGATCCTAGTGTAGTAATGGCTCTGCACAAGCATAAATTCTCACTTGCAAAACATCAATCAAAAGCCCATATCCGAACAAAGACAAACAGAGATCCTAGAACCTCAATGGGCCAATCTAGCCAACAAGGGAAAAAAGGCTACACCACAAAAACATGTATAGGTTGCATTCGGACTGCATCTAGTCAAAGCAAAATGCAACAACATCAAGCTACAACTGCGAGGATGACTAGATATGACAGTCTTGATGACATATGCACCTTGAACAGTGCTGCACAGATGACCCAAGACATCAATGGAGAATCCACATCTGGTTGTGCAGTTGGGGACTCAAGGGCATGTATCAGAAGGCTTGAATTTACAAGCCAAGATCGGGAAGATGAAGACATAGTACCACCTTCTTATCTTAGGGTCAAACTTACCGCAAAAAGAGAGCATAGTGTCGATGCTCTCATTGATGAAGGAGCAGATTTTAATATCTTGACCTATGCATGGACCCTACTAGGCCAACCAGAGCTCACACCGACTAATGTAACTCTTAGTCCTTACGGGGGACACTCACAAGCACTTATAGAGAAGTGCAAAATCCTTGTAACTATTGAAACGGAAAGCATGTCTATCCTATTTCATGTTCCTCCAAATAGTGCTAATTGTGGAAAGGAAACCCTCCTAGGAAGACCCTTCAAAAGGGTGATGAAGTGTGAGGCTGATTATGTAGCACAAAGGATACACTTGACACTACCGGGTGTGAGAATAATCACAACCTTTAGTAAGGGTGGGGAAAAGTATACAACTAATCATGCCACCAAGTGTATATACAAAAATGCAAAAGCCAAGGTTCATAGCATATTAGTCTTTGAGGATTTTGAAGATGATATTGATGAGGCCAATGCAATCGTACCTACTGTGCTGAAAATGATGATCTTGAGAAAGAAGTTGGGCAATAATATTTTTATGATCCAAGCGACTCTTTTCCATTTAATCTAGGTGGGAGTGTTTCTTTTGACCCAAGAGGGATTTACGATGAGCCACTTGTTGCCACTAGTTGTTCCATTTCTATGGATGCTTGGACAGGTTTTAAGATCCCTAATACACTTTGTACTATATATGAAGGGTAATATTCATGGGAAGGGCATGTTCATCCTGATAGATAGTGGTAGTACTACACACGATTTTGTGAATAATTCCATTATGGACAAGCTAAATTGTCTTCCCACTGACTTACAATAGCCCATAAGAGTTCAAGTAGCCAATGGTGAATAAGAAATCGACACTCAAATATGCCCACATGTTTCTTTACAACTAGCTAAAAATTATGAAGCAAAAGTAAACTTGATAACCTTGGAAATGGGGCCTATAGAAATCCATAGATTCACTCGATTGTGATTCACTATGGACACCTTGGAGTTTTCAAAACCTATGATAGAATTAGCAAAAGCTTTTATTGGAAAGGAGTGTGGAAAGATGTCAAATATTTTGTCATGAAGCACATGCCTTGTCAACAGAATAAGGTCAACACCCATAAGCCAGGTGGTTTGTTGCAGCCATTACCTATTCCTATGGGCAAATGGATGCACATTACCATGGATTTCATTACTGGCTTTCCTACTACCAAAAAGGGATGGAATAGTATATATGTGGTGGTGGATAGACTCACCAAGGTTGCCCATTTCATTCCAACCAAGACCCAGTTTACTACTTCTTAAGTGGCCAGTCAGTTTATGGAGCACATTTTTAGATTACATGGATTACTGCAAGTGATTGTTCATGACAAAGATTCAAAGTTAGTGAATAGTTTTTGGCAGGTGGTATTCACATCCATGGGCACTAAATTGGCTCTCTCTATGGCCTATCATCTACAGATTGATGGACAAACAAAAAGGGTAAACAAGTAGTTGGAGACTTACCTTCGTCATTTCTATTATGATATCTGGAATTTATGAGATTCTTGGTTACACTTCGCTGAGTTTTCCTACAATAACTCCACTCATGCTAGTATTGGAGTTTCACCCTTTGAGGCCATGTATGGTTATAAGGTGCCCTTACCCACAGTCATCTTTAATGAAAGAATCAATCCTCATGGGAAAGAAGAATTGGAAAGAATGCAGACCCTTCTTCAATAGTGTAAGACGAATCTTAGGAAAGCCCAAGACCAAATGAAGATGTATGCAGATGAGAAGAGGTGATCTTTAGAGTTTGAAGAAGGAGAATTCGTCTTGTTGAAGGTGCCCAAGTCTCAGTATTTTACTTTGAAAGATGGATCTAGTAACAAGCTTGAAGAAGGAGAATTGGTCTTGTTGAAGGTGCCCAAGTCTCAGTATTTTACTTTGAAAGATGGATCTAGTAACAAGCTTGCTCACAGATTTTATGGCCCCTACTGAATCTTGACGCGCATTGGAGATTTGGCATATAGATTAGAGCTACCCTCTTCCACTAAGATTCATAATGTATTCCATGTTAGTTAGCTCAAGCCTTTCCATGGTGATCCTATTGATACAATTGATGAGTTTCCACCTATTGATGAAGGTCTTATTCAGTACATCCCAGAGGCTGTCATAGGTCAACGTGAGAAGAAGCTTTGATCTCGCTCCATCATTGAATATTTGATCAAATGGAGAGGTTTACCATCTAAGGAAGCTTGTTGGAGGCTTGATTCTATATTAGATGAGTTTTCTTACCTACGGGACACATTGGTGGGGTTGAAGCTTATGGAATAAGGAGCCAGTTATGGTGTAGATAGAACCTCTGACAGCAAGCTATTTTAGAACATTTTTTATTTTGCCTAAATTTTAGAAGTATGCCACCTACATAGCGTCAAAGTACTCTTCAAGAGCTATGTTTTGACATGTGGCACACTTCAATTGGATACTTCTACCAGAAGTTATGGCCGATTCGGTTCAATAGGGTCTGTTTATACAGCAAGCTATCTACTTTATTTTGAGTTTATCAATTGAAGAATTTAAGGCTCTAAGGACTTTTGAAGCACTCTTGATCATGTATATCCATTCCTTCATTTTAGTCCATATGTCTCTCATCTTTCATTCATTTTTCCATTTGTAAAGTTGAAAACAGAGTAGTACTATGTTCTATCTATACTTTTCCAATCTTTGTAAGTTTGTTTTTGAGGGCAAAAACCCTTAGGTTGGGATGGATTGTAAGAAGGTGGAAAGAATAATGGTTTAGGGTGAAAATAATAGTAATACCATGTCACACTGACATAGCTATAAAAGGAGGGGACATGTAAATTTTCTCATCTTTTGATACATTAATACATTAGTGTCCTTCTCCTCATTACCTTGCTCTCAGCTTCAATGGCTTCTTACTTCTTTCTGTCTTTCTCTCTCCTATTCTAGTCTTTCTCTCTCCTCATCACTCTCTTTCTCTCACTTTTGCACTCCATCTCTCTCTTATGTAGTCTTCTCTCTCCTATTTCTCTCTCTTTCGTTCACTTCTTCTCTCTCTCTCTCTCTCTCTCTCTCTCTCTCTCTCTCTCTCTCTCTCTCTCTCTCTCTCTCTCTCTGTCTCTGTGTTGCATTTCATTTTTTTATCATCCTATGTATCCCAATATTGCAACACTTTGACAAATAACATCTTGCAAAGAATTGTTAATGTCCATGCAAAAAGGTTCAAAAGCAAGTTATGCCAATTTTTAAGAAGTACAAACATGGCAAAAAGCCTTCAAAATGCACAATAGATATGGGGTGAAAGGTTCTAAAATGCACTTTGATCTAGTAATTGCACCTTTATATTGATTAAAAGAATTTAGATACTGCAAGGTGGAGTTAAGTCCTCATATTAAAAATTCATGGACCTCAAACACACTATCAAGGCTAAGGTGGGAGAGAGGCTCTTTATGGTGGGAGTTAAGTACTCATTCTAAAAAATCATGGACCTCAAACACAATGGTGAGGCTATGGTGGGAGAGAAGCTTTTTATGGTATCATCTAGGTTAAAATTATTGAAAGAGCTAATCCAATAAAGAGCAACCTATATTTTAGCCATAGTTTTTCAACATCATTGTCTCCTTGTGTTTTCTAATGTTACATTATGCTAGCTTGTGTATTGATTTAATATAAGAACAAGGAAGGGCAAGGAGTGAGTATTTTGAGTGAGCTTTTTTTCACAACCCCTATTTTTGTTGCATACAATTCACTTGTTCCACCTTAGGTGTAACCACCACTAGCATTTCCACCTCCACTTACATCACCATTGCCATCTTCACCAACACCACCACCTCCTCCACTACTATACCATCTCCTCCTCCACCACCATCGTCTCTTGTTGCTCCTCCTCCTCCTCCTCCTTCCGTCCCTTTAACTTTCTCGATCTTCAACTCTCCTCCTTCTCAACTCTCTCTCCCCCAACTCATAGTTGAGAAGGAAGAGAGTTGAAGATCAAGAAACTTTTTGTTTGAAATTGAAGCCAACGATGCCCTCTTTAAGATGAGCTATAGCATGTCATAACAGCTTTAGGACAGAAAATTCTGCAATTCAGTCTCTGAGTCTGAACTGTTTGGGCATGCATCCTATTTCAACATGTATTGCCTTAGTAACACTTTGTGAAAATCAGTTCTATGCCAAGATGAGTAAATGCATATCTCACTGACAAGATTGAATATCTTGGATACATTGTTTTTGCTAATGGAATCTCAGTAGACCCTATCGATGTAAAAGATATCCTAGAATGGCCAATACCTAAGACAATAAAAGAAATCCAAATGACAGGATGGTACTGAATCTTCATCAAAGATTATTCCCTCATTGATGCACCCTTGACAAATCTTTTAAAGAAAAATAAAGTAATCATTTGGATCATTGAGCATCAAGAAAGCTTTGATAAGCTTAAAGAAGTTGTAACCACACTGCACCTGTACTAAAACTCCATGACTTCAGTCAACCATTTGAGGTGATCATTGATGCAAGTGGACTTGCAAATTGGTGGGGTGCTAGTACAAGAAGGAAGACCAGTGGCCTATACTTTGAGAAAATTGAAGTCCTATGAGTCCAACTATGCCACTCATGACCTTGAGTTACTCGTAGTAATCCATACCTTGAAACTATGGGGACACTATCTATTGGGAAGGAAATTCACTTTAGTGATAGATCATAAAAGTCTTAAGTGGACCTTCACCCAAGTTGACCTAAACATGAGGCAAAGAAGATGGATAGAGATACTGCAAGATTTTTATTTTGAAATCAAATTTCATCCAGGGAAGAACAATGTTGTTGTAGATGCCTTAAGCCAAAAAGCCTTTCTTAATAGCATTGTTGAAGTTCAAAGCTTAAGAACCGTACCCATACTTGATAACCCTGTACTTAAGCTTGTATGCCAAGCTATTTCTCAAGATAAGGAATATGAAGGACTCATGGCTAAGGTACTTCAAGGAGGAAGATCTGACAATGAAATGTTTAAAGATTAAGGATTATCGTGCTAGCAATGGTTGTCTATATTACCATGATCGCCTTTGTGTCCCAAAAGGACTAAAAGTAAAGGCCAAGATCTTATGGGATGCACATGACAACCCCATTGCAGGACATCCGAGGTATGCCACCAAGACACTCAACGCAGTTTGTAAGAGCTATCACTAGCCAGGATTGAAAAGGGATGTATTAAAGTATGTAACTCAATGCTTGACTTGTCAAAGAGTCAAGGTAGAAAGGATCAAGATGCCTGGAGAGTTACAACCCTTGGACATTCCACAAATGAAATGGGAGTCAATAAGTATGGAATTTGTTGTTGGATTACCTACTGTTACTAGTGGATATGATTCCATCATGGTAGTGGTTGATAGATTGACAAAAGTTGCACACTTGATCCTAGTCAAAACAACCTATAAGTCATCTGACATTGCTCGAGTCTTTATCAAAAGAAGTATTTAGGTTACATGGATTGCCAAAGAGCATAATCAGTAATCGAGACTCCAGGTTCACCTCTAAGTTTTGGACTTGCCTATTCCAAGCAATTGGAACACATCTATGCTTCAGAGTTGCCTATCATCCTCAAACTGATGGCCAAACTGAGATGGTGAACCAGACCATTGAAGATATTCTAAGGTCTTATCGTGGCAAAGAACCGAGACAATGGATTGAACATCTACCTTTGGTGGAGATTGCTTATAACACTGCCTTTCAACTCACAATCAAGATGTCGCCATTTCAAGCCTTGTATGGGCAAGAATGTCTTACACCTCTAAACTTCTCAGATCCCACTCTCAAGGTAGAGGCTTCTAAGGCTATGCTTGAAGAGATGGACCAACTAATCCAATTGATCCGACATGGCATTCAAGCTGCTCAAGATTGGCAAAAGTCCTATGCAAATCTTGAAAGATCCATAAGAACATTCAAGGAATGTGACATGATGTTTCTAAGGGTAAGGCTCAATAAGAGCTCATTATCCTTAGGGAAATACAAAAAGCTTAGGCCAAGGTACTATGGACCATATGAAGTAATCAAAGTAATGGGAAGGCAAGCCTACAAACTTAAATTGCCACCCCATCTCAAGATTCACAATGTATTTCATGTAAGCCTATAGAAACCTTATGTACCAAACCCCGATCATGTGCTTAATGATGAACAAATAGTCATGCATGCCCAAGGAGTTCTGGAAATGCAACTTGAGAAGATTCTAGATATAAGGGAGAAACCTCTAAGAAGCAGAATCCTAAGAGAACACCTAGAAAAATGGAAGGATTATCTTGAAGAGGATGTCACTTGGATCGATGAGGCAACCCTTATGAGAGAATACCCCTAGTTTCTCTCGAGATGAGGATATCTTGATTTCTCTAAGGAGGAAGAATGTAATGTCCCCATTACTTAGTTTATTTTAATAAACAATGTGTGTATACATTCCAATTTGATTTATGTTGAAAACAAAATGGTAAAGATTGCACATTTTTAGAACTAGCTCTAACTATGAAGATAATTGATGAGGTATTATATGCAAGTTCATGGAAGGAAGGCTTGGGGAACCCTCCCCAGACAATCTTATTAAAAATATGTGCCTAGTGGATAGTCAATTGGCAGTTAAGTGCACTTGGGTGACGACACTACTGGAATGGGTGACCTCCCAGGAAGCTTTTCCTACAAGCTAGTGGGAGCTTCTCGCACACAATAGCCAACGGCACCAATGAAGCCTTCGTAGCCTGTTACCAAGTATACCAAGGCCAAGATGCCAATGTCTATGCCTTGGTTGCCACCTAGTCGTAAGCCTTGGAGTGATGCCCACCTAGCAATGTGACGCATGGTGCTCGCCGTATCTTTATCTCCACGCTACGTTCAAAAAATGGAGCCTCTCTTTGACATCATTGATGATATCATCAAAAACATGAAAAGTAAGTGTTATCTCTTTACCCCCCGATTACTATATAAATAGGTGTCAAGATTATGGGAGAGAAGGAAGGAGTCTCACTTGTAACTTTCTTGCTTGCACAATGGGGGAATACACACAAGGATGGAGGCTGAAAACAGTTTTTCTCTTCTTAGTTTGTGTAAGCCAAAAGAACTCTCATACAAAGAAATAGAAGAACCCTATATATGGGTCTCAAACCAAAGACAACTAACTAAGGTGGCATACTAACTGAGCCACGAACTAGAGTAGATAAGGATAGCTGTCATCTAGCTATTATTCATGGGCGGTGTACCAACCGCATCTGCAACTGACAAGTCGGTGACATAAATGCACAACGGTCACCCTGGCATATCACGAGTGGAGCTCGATATCTCAACACTCCCCCTCTAGCTCAATCCCAATTCCTGCACACCAAGCAGGTCTCTGAACTTGCGCAGCTTCTCTGCGCCCAATGCCTTCGTAAATATGTCAGCTACCTGATCCTCTGTGCTGACATAAACTAGATCAATAAGACCTAGTAAAATCCTCTCCCGCACATAGTGATAATGCACCTCAATGTGCTTTGTTCTAGCATGATAGACTGGGTTATTTGCCAAGTGTATACTGCTCATGTTGTCATAATAAATGACAACTGGCCCATCTGTAGGCTGATGCATATCATAAAGTAGCTTATGCAACCAAGCTACCTCACATGCAGCCATTGCTGCACCCCTGTACTCGGCCTTTGTGCTCGACAAGGCAACTGTAGGCTGTTTCTTGCTGCTCCAAGTGACTGCAACACTCCCAAAAGAGAACACATATCCACTGGTAGATCGTCTATCAGAAATACTACCAGCCCAATCAGCATCAGTGTATCCATGCAGCTGTATCTGAACCCCAGTCTCATAAAGTAGTCCATACTGCAATGTGGACTTCACATACCTGAGTATGCGTCTAGCCGCATCTAAATGCGGTTTCCTTGGAGCCTGCATAAACTGACTTACCAATCCAATAGCATAGCTCAAATCTGGCCTGGTAATAGTCATATAAATCAAACTTCCTACTATGCGTCTGTATATAGTAGGGTCTTCCAGAAGCTCACCTGCATCTGTGCTCAGCTTCACATTCTGCTCCAAAGGAATTGAAATAGGCTTACAGCCTGTCATCCCATATTTGGACAGCATGTCCAATCCATACTGCCTCTGCAAGAGCTGTATCCCACTTGGTGATCTAATCACCTCAATGCCCAAGAAATAACGCAGCTCTCCCAAATCCTTCATCTCAAACTTCTGCTTCAATAGCATTTTCACATGAAGGATATCTTCATCACTGTCACCTGTCATAATCAAATCATCAACATAAATGACAAGTAGCATAATACCTTTCTCTGTTTTTCTCACATAAAGTGAGAAATCTGCCTTGGAAATCTGAAAGCCAATAGTGACAAGATACTGTCCTATCTTGTCAGACCATGCTCTAGGTGCTTGCTTCAAGCCATACAAGGCTTTCTTCAGCCTGCAAACAAACTCAGGATGAACAGCATGCACATAACCTGGTGGCTGCTCCATATAGACCTCTTCTTGCAAATCACCATGCAAGAAGGCATTCTTTACATCCATTTGATGTAAAGACCATCCCTTTGATGCAGCCATAGCAATGACTGCTCTTACGGTTGCCATCCTTGCAATCGGACTGAATGTTTCTTCATAGTCAATGCCATATGTTTGTGCATACCCCTTGACTACTAATCTTGCCTTGTATCTGTTCACAGAACCATCTGCATTGTGCTTCACCTTATAAACCTACTTACAACCAATTGCATTCTTACCTTTAGGCAAAGGTACCAATTCCCATGTAGCATTTGCTTCCAAGGCATCCATTTCTTCATCCATGGCTTTCTCCCATTTTTCTTTTCCCATGGCTTGCTCAAAAGAAGTGGGTTCTGGTTCCTGTATCACTTTGACCATATATGCATAGTGAATGGCTATAAATCCATCATATTTCAGCCTATCCACAAGATACCTAGCTCTCGTAGATCTGCGCAAAATAGGTTCACTCCCAGGTGCTCTCAAAACATCCCTGGTCTTCCTTACTCCAGGTGTAACAATAGAAGGAATACCCAACTCATCATCAATGCTCTGTTCTGAGCCACTGGATTCACCATCCACAAAAGAGTGACCTGCATTCACATCAAACATGGGCTGATCTACCTTCTCTTTTCCTTTTCGTGATACCTGCATAGCACTATCTGCATTGCTTTGAGAAGATTCTCCTGATCTCAATCTGCCTGTCCATGGCGAAGAATGTGAACCACTGCTAGAGGATGCTCCAGGTCCACTAATATTTTGTGACTGCTGCTGTGAATTCTGTGCAGCATTACCATTTTGTGCATCTACATCATCAATCACATTTACTGGTTTATACCAGCTACTCATCTCATCAAAAACAACATCTCTGCTCACTGTAAACTTACGAGTAGAAGGGTTATAGCATCTATACCCTTTCTGCTGCTGCAGAGAGTAACCAATAAAGATGCACTTCTCAGCTTTTGGATCCAACTTGGATCTCAACTCATCTGGTACATGTACATAGGCAATGCAACCAAAAATTTTCAAATGAGAAATATCTAGTTTCCTACCAGTATACCTCTCCTCTAGAGTCATCCCATGTATTGCTGCAGTGGGAGTCCTGTTCATTATGTAGACTGCTGTAGCAACTGCTTCAGCCCAGTAAAAATCTGGCAAGTCTTTTTCATTGAGCATGGCACGAGATACCTCTCCAATATGCCTGTTTTTCCTTTCTGCAATTCCATTTTGTTGTGGGGTATGACTACATAAATATTGCTGCTTTATGCCATGCTCCTGCAAGAACCTTGCAAACTCATTTGAGAGGTACTCTCCCCCTCCATCTGACCTTAGGCATTTTATTTGCAGACCTGTTTCTTTTTCAACCATAGCTTTAAGAGTTTTGAAATGCCCAAACACTTCACTTTTCTTCTTCATAAAATATACCCAAACTTTTCTGCTATAGTCATCAATAAAACTGACAAAATAATGACAGCCTCCAAGAGACGCAGCTTTAGTAGTCCACACATCAGAGTGGATTAATTCCAATGGCTTCTTACTCTCTTGAACATGTCTAGGAAATGGTTTCCTTGCCTGTTTTCCAAACTGACCGGCTTCACATACCTTATGCATTTCTGCAACCTTGAATTTAGGCAATTCTGCAACAATATTTTGGGCCTGCATTGATTTAAGTCACTGTACATTAACATGACCAATGCGTTTATGCCAGATATCAATATCTGCAACTACACCGGTCCCATGTGCAAACATTGCTGCACTCAATTCAGACATGTCTGCATCCAACGTAAACATTCTGCCCTTCTTCTTTCCTTTTGCTATCAAGCGACCTTTATTTTTCATATCCTCAACAAAGCATCCATGAGGATTAAATCTGACCTGCAAGCCCTGCTCAACCATTTGACCAATAGAAACCAGATTCTTGGTGATATTCGGGACATGAAATACATCGGACAGGTATTTCTTTTTCCCGTCTTGCATAGACAAAGGAATTTTTCCAATCTGCACAATAGGATGTGCAGTATCATCACCAGTCTCCACAAATCCTGGGTTTTCCATTTTCCTTGCATCCTCCATCCATTCTGCATGACCTGTCATGTGGTTTGATGCACCTGAGTCAACATACCACACATCGTTGCTTTTTTTTGCACTTGTCACAGAATTGTTCATGTGCTGTACCATAAACAAATGCTCATTTCTGTCATCACCCTGTCTACTAGAAGATGCATAATTTCCTTGTTGCAGTTTTTCATTCATGATGTCATTCTGCTTTTTATAGCAGTCTTTAGCCATATGATCCATTTTACCACAGTAGTAGCATTCAACATTACTGTTTGCATTTTGGCCTCTTTGCCATCCACCACGACCTCTTTGGCTCCCCCTGCCTCTAGAGTTACCACGTCCTCCTCCATAGGACTGGTTTTCTTGAGTTTGCTGCATATTCTGATTTCTACCACGGCCTCCAAATCGGCCTCCTCTACCTCTGCCTCTACCTCTTCCAGCATTTGAGTAGAAGACAGCTTCTTTTGAAGTTCCTCCTGAAGAAGATGCACCACCATTTCTCTGCTCCTCAGAAATTAGAAGAGCAATCAACTCCTCAAAATCAGGAAATCTTTCACGAACTGAAATGGATGTCCGAAACTGTGCATAATCCTTTCCTAGACCATTCAAGGTCACAGAAACTAAATCATCATCTTCCACTGGCGACCCAATGGAAGCAAGTGCATCTGCAATCTTCTACACCTTCATGTGGTAGTCATTGATGCTCATATTTTCTCTTTGCACATTATGCAACTCTTGCTTGAGCTGCATTTTCCTGGCTTGCGTATTTGTGCTATACATTTTTGACAAAGTATCCCATGCCTCCTTTGGCGTACTTGCATCTTGAATATGCACAATCATAGAGTCTGAAATACTGATAGACAGCCAGTACATAACTTTCCTGGCTCTCTCATGCCATGCTTTAAATGCCTGCATTTGCTGTTGATTGGGAACATCATGAAGAACTGGTTCTTCTTCATTTCCTGCAACAAATTCCCAATATCCTTTTCCCATAAGGAAATTCGTCATTCTAAACTTCCATGCTTGGAAGTTATTCTTGTCAAGCTTTTCAGTGACAATCTGTGAGAGAGAATCAGACGCCATTACAGAACACTGCAAAAAGTTTTGTCACTGCAAAGAACACAGCTTCAGCCTCACAAGGGCTAATCTGCAAAACTGACGAAAGTGGTATTTGACCACACAATCACTCCCTAGTGACGATTTTGCATCAACAGGCAACAAGGATGATTCTGTAACTCCCAATGTCTCTGCACACAAGCATACGATGCAATTTCTACAGTAACTTTTCACCGACCTGTAGAATAGTGGTCGCACAGCATAAAACTGGGCCTTTTCCTGAGTGCGTGCAGAAAACTTCCGCCTCCAAAACAGGCCCCGAAATGGCCTCAAATCAAAAAAATAGGGTCGCCAAGGGTTAAAACCCTCTCCCGCAGCATATACTGCCCTCTTGCTTCACCGCGAAGGGCGTCTTAACTAGAACACCGCAAGCTTGGCTTGCTTTCTTGAGCTCCTTACCACGAACAAGGCTCTGATACCATGTCAAGATTATGGGAGAGAAGGAAGGAGTCTCACTTGTAGCTTTCTTGCTTGCACAATGGGGAAATACACACAAGGATGGAGGCTGAAAACAGTTTTTCTCTTCTTAGTTTGTGTAAGCTAAAAGAACTCTCATACAAAGAAATAGAAGAACCCTATATATGGGTCTCAAACCAAAGACAACTAACTAAGGTGGCATACTAACTGAGCCACGAACTAGAGTAGATAAGGATAGCTGTCATCTAGCTATTATTCATGGGCGGTGTACCAACCGCATCTGCAACAACTGACAAGTCGGTGACATAAATGCACAACGGTCACCCTGACATATCATGAGTGGAGCTCGATATCTCAACAATAGGGATAGAGCATCACGTCAGAATAACAACCCATGCAGAAGTCTCTCTATTGTTGACACGATGAAGCTTTACTACAATCAGTCAAGCCTCTCTCTCTCCACACTTATGCGAAAGTGCTACTCAAATCCATCAAGCTTCTTCCATGGCTCCCAAGAGATGTCAAGATGCTGAGCGAGGTCATGCTTGGAGAGCTCCCCAACGTGAGGAAGTAGTCGCTGTTGAGGGAACTCAACACAAAGCTGAAGCGCAAGCAGAAGTTACCCCCAAATCCATTCAATCCAAAGGACTAATTATTCCACAACAAATTGAGGTTGCGATCATAAACTGTAATCATGATGGATAGCCAAACGGAGATAATCAAGTTAGAAAAGACCATATGATAAGTCTGTTACATAGATTACGATTAGTTAGAATGTACTTAAACTTAAAAAAACATGTTAGTATTATCAATTTCTTTTTAGGAAAGAACACATGAATTGATGAGGGGGATAGATTCTATGCATCACATACATTGACAAAGTGTGTTAAAAATGTTTCATGGGTTATGTCTGCTTTTGGATTTGTGAATGATAAATTATGTCTCTTGTGATTCTGTGCTTGTAACAACCAGATGAGTTGTGGATTGTGGTGGTTTGGGATGTTGGGTCCCCAACCTAATGCTCCGGAGTGTGGAAAAACTCATATGTGGGTGGGGGTCTTATGCTCCTGAGGGAGGTAGATGTTTTTAGTTTTTGATCATTCGAGCACTTGAGAGGGCAAAGGGCTGAGTGATAAGTGCCCCTGCTATGTAGGACAGCTCCTGAGACTCAGGGAAGCTTAGAGGGGCTCTGAGCCAGTAAATTACTTGTTGACTGCAGACGGAGTGTGATCACATCATACAGCCCAATCCTATGAGATTGGAAGGTCCTATCCTAGGCTGGACAGTGTCTTTTTGATGAAAGACTATTTTGTATCACTTTGCGAAGTGATGGTTTTGCTTGTTATTATAAAATAAAGTATTTGGTTTTCGAATTGTTTGTTATGTACTAAATATTGAGTTTAACAAATCCAATTTAATCGAGTAATAAAAGGAAGACATTTTTTAATATGTCCAAACAATGTGGTAGTACGCTTTGCTAATTAGAAAACTAAAGCAAACCCAATTGAGGAAAGTGGGAGGCTTCGATCCTGATGATTGAATGCCTATGGGTGGGTGTACCCGATAAGTCGGGTAACTCAACACTAGATAGAGATGATTAATTCGTGATGCTCCCAATATTGATAGGATTAATTACCAAGTTTAACATTGTTTTAGGGGGCCATAGCTAAGATTTTACCTTATGGGTAGGGGGATCGAGTTACACTCTCTCCGTCTCTCACTCTCTTTGAATCAAGTGCGGCTTTAACCTCACTCCTGCCTTTGATTGATTACAAAGTGTTCTTTCTTAGGTGGGTGTTAGATTGTTGTTAGGGGTGACTTGTCCATGCTTCCCTCGTGAAGTAGATTTGAGATTTCCATGTTCAACTAAGTCCTAGGTTTCCCATGGGGAGACTAGATGGTGATGTGCATGGATATGAATTTTGATCGACTACTAAGAGGACTCCACCGGGTTTGTTGGAGGAGACACCTCACACAAAAAATGCACCACATTTTTTGGGACTGTCTTATACACCATTTTTAAGCTTGGCTAGGGTTGACAAGTAATGGACTTGAAGCTCTTGAAGGGAGGAAACTTGGTCTGATGTTACTTTTTCAAGAGGAGCAAGGGGTTGAAAAATAGAAGGAGATCTTGATGGAAGACTCCATGAAACCTCCAAGAAGCTCCAAGAAAGGGGAAAGAGAACCTTCTCTTTACAAAGTAACCATAGTTTTTTCCCTTCTAAGCCCGGTTAACTCCCATTTGACCTAGTTACCTCAAAATTGCATGAAAATTTGATGACGACCTACTATTTTAGCCTTCCACTACCATATCTATCCTTGAAGATTTCCAAATATAGTCTTCATCTAACTGTAGATGTCCTGCAAGTCACTGCTAGTCACTGTCCATGTCTAGTACCTATAGTACGTGTCTGAATTTGGTTTTTATGGTGAAAAATTGAACTGAAATAGAGAAAAATGGATCAAAGACGAATGCTTTGATACCAATAGTTAAGAAGTGAACTAAAGAGAGAGATAACTATAGAAGAGAGAGATGGAGTGCAAAAGTGAGAGAAAGAGAGTGATGAGGAGATAGAAAGACTAGAATAGGAGAGAGAAAGATAGAAAGAAGTAAGAAGCCATTGAAGTCGAGAGCAAGGTAATGAGGAGAACGACAATAATGTATTAATGTATCAAAAGATGAGAAAATTTACATGTCACCTCCTTTTATACCTATGTCAGTGTGACATGGTATTACTACTTTTTTCACACACTAAACCACTATTCTTCCTAGCTTCTTTCACACACACACACACACACACACACACACACACACACACACACACACACACACACACACACACACACACACACACACACACACACACACACACACACACACACACAGAGTCTAAATATGAATGTTGAATATGAGATAATGAAGATAGAATAGGTGTTCATGTGTATCTCATTCACAAAATCCCACAATGACCAACTAAATATCTCTTAGATTATTATAATAGACAAACCACACATGTGCAAGTAATAAATATAGTGATCCTAATTGTGTTGGACCTGGTTTACTATCATAATGGCATAAAAAACAAAATAATCATAGAAAATGTCGCATGAGACTATCTGCCTTGCTATACTTTGGCTAATTGTTCATAAATTTGGTTGACTATGCAAAATGTTATCTAAGTGACACAAGTTGACATGAATAGGAGTTGAACTTCTAACACCCCTATGATATCCTAGATGGGTCATGAGAGCAAGGGATCTCAAATGCAAATGAATAATGGCCCAAAGAAGAGCATTACTAAAAAGGTGAGCAAGATTGTCTTCTGTCTTGCATAAATCCACCTTAATTGTAATATCCAATATCTTTTTCTTAGTGTAAATGCTATTGGATTTATATGTGCTTGGCCCATGCATGAAACATCAAGTGCCAAACAATAGCTTTGCCATATTGGTTGTCACATAGAATGATCATTGCATAGTCTACGAAGCAACACTGCATGACATGTGGTAGTGCATGCCATTGAATACTTTACTTCTATAAAGAAAAGGGCCACTATGGGTTGCTTCATGCTCCATGAAACATCACAAGACCCAAACATGAAACAATAGTTTGTAGTCAGCCTATTATAGTTGACATCTCCTGCCCATCCTTCAGTGCAAGATAAGATTTAGATCACCTATAATATTGGATCACCTTCATGCACCTCTTTAAGAAATTGAAAATCTTTGTAATGGCATACTGATGAGTTTCTTGAGGTGCATGCAAAGACCCTACAAGAATATTGATGAAAAATCATAGTTCTACCCTTATGTTAAGAAGCCAAATCAATGAACTCATTGATATTTGATAAATGGAAGCATCCACAACCTCTGAATATCCAAAAATTGGGGTCCACCAAGGAAGAGATCAATTGATAGGTTATCATCTCAAAAGCTATCAATAACTCATGAGAACATACCATTATTTAGGAAGGCATTATCATTGCATGCCTTCTAGAATGGCATCTATCTCATGATGGCTAGGAGCACCTCCACAAGCACATGTTATCCTCCTCTCATGCCACTAATTAAGGGATTCCTCGCTTGTCTCTAAGGATGGAGGGAAATCTTTCTAAAGCTTACTAAAACTATTGCACTCAAGGTTGTAGCCTCTCTTGTTTGCAATATAACTCCATTAGTTTTGAGTAAAACTCCCTTCTTTTCCTTGATTATGCTACTGATCTCGGTGCTTGATCTCCTACATCTCAACATTCCATGGAGAAGAGAAACTAATTATTGAAGCAATTCAAAGGGCACTAGTCTAACTTCAAGAAAAATAAATTTTCCTAAAATACATCTAAATATTCTAAAGTGAATAGGTCTATTGATTACTTTATACGTAATGTCGACAAGAGAGCATATATAAGAAAAAAAGGAGAAGAAGCTTCTTCTTCATGGTCCCTCACTCTCTCATTCTCTTGTAAGCTCTCAAATGGCATGGATGCCTAAAGAATCTCACTTGTTTTGGAAGAGGGGAAGAAGAAGAGAAGGAGGTGGATAGAGTGCAAGAAAGAGTTTTGTCTCCAACTCTCACACAAACACACATAGATATACTATACTTCATTTTTGTAATATCATTATGCCCTTATATCACACACATACATACGTTACTACTCGATCCTTTATTACTGGACTAGGTTGACTATGAAAATCTTGGTGCTATACTTGTTGCTAATTCTAGCATCTTGGGTTCTTCTTTCTTACATTAGGCACTATGCCAAGATGTGTCCAATGATGGCATACAATCACACACACACACACACACACACACACACACACACACACACACACACACTCTCTCTCTCTCTCTCTCTCTCTCTCTCTCTCTCTCTCTCTCTCTCATCTTGGGCTCACTATAATTGTAATTCTTTTAGCACGCGTGCGTGCACACATACACACACAATAGCATCTTGGGCTCACTATAATTGTAATGCCTTTAGCACGTGTGCGCACACCCTTACCCACTCACCTTTACACTGTGATATATCATTTGACATAGAACTTGCAATAATTGCACATAGTTTTATATTTTTATGCCTCTTAGAATGTATGTTATCAAACTATTATTATAGCACTACAAGGGATGAGGGATATTCCAATGCTATTTGCAAAAAAATGTGGGCATCGATGTAATATTTCCACGCAATAAAAGTTAGTTGGTTAGTTCGAAAGTTAGTTAGCCAAATAATACGTTAGTAAGATTACTAACTAAAGACTAACTAAGGTAAAAACTAGCTAATATTAATAATTAATACTTTTTATTTAATTAAAAATATTTTATTTAGAAAAATCGAGAGTCGTAACTATGATATTTTTCTCGGATTGACAAGGACCGTAGCTACCCTTCACGTAAGTTACAACGTGAACGAGACTTATGAGCTATATTAATCACTAGTATTAATGTGTATAGTTTGGATGGTCCAAAAATATTAGATTTTGGGCAAAACTAGTATATTTTAGATATTATCTTAAAAAAAGATATGGAGATTTCTAGAACTGGATGCCATTTAAAAGAAAAGACAAGTGATGTTTTAGTTAGTTTTGGAGATTTTATAAAAAGAAAAAATAAAGAGAGGGATTTGCGAAATCGCGCGCGTCGCGATTGCAGTCTACATGCAATAGACAGCACTTCGAACAGATAAAAGAAGGAGTGAACTAAGAGATTTCTAAGCAAGTGTCTTGGAGTTTTACCCCCCTTTCAGAGCCAATGGAACCATTAGATTTATGATCTGAGCATCAGATCACTGATCTTTCCAAGATCCCCCTCCATAAAGAGCTCCACTTCTCAGCCACAAGCCCTCTTCTCTAATTCACTATAAATATGAGGCATGGGGAGGCATGAGGAAGCATAAGGAGATCCTGAGAGGTTGCGAGAGAGAGGTAGAGAGAAGGATACCCTCCAAGAGATTGTGAGAGAGCTCTTGAGAGAGAGAGAGAGAGAGAGAGAGAGAGAGAGAGAGAGAGAGAGAGAGAGAGAGAGAGAGAGAGAGAGAGAGAGAGAGAGAGAGAGAGAGAGAGGAGTCACCCCGAGAGGTTGCACAATTCCCTCTATCTAGATCCTCGACTTAAGCACCTTCTCTTACACTCTTCCATCTTGAATCTATTCCATCTTCTTAATCTCTTGAGTCTACTTGTGGACGATGGCCCCCAAGCGAAGAATGTCACGTGCGGATGTGGCAATCCCATAACCAACAACGAAGCTTTGGGCGAAGGTATCACTGTCAATCCAATTGGAGTACCAGTCGTAAGTAATGTATTTCCAAATTGGTAGATGCCTGTTTTGATTCTCATATGAGATGCATTATGCCCCATACTATGATGCACGAGTATAGGCCATCGGAAAGGATAAATTTCATCTCACCTACTCGAAAGATGGAGTTTGTGAAGTTCATATATCAAGGGAAGTTAATTGCACCTATTTACATATGGCTTATTTGCTGGTAGAGCAATTACAAGTAAGAATTAGTCAAGGGTTATGAATGGCATAGTCGTCAAAAGAATGACATTAAAAGATTGTGCATACAAGTGCTAGATTAAAGCATAGTCAAGGGTTACAAATAGCATAATTACTAAAAGAATATGACATTGAGAATCATGAATAGAGAGTACTAGTTTAAAGTTTAAATACTTCAAAAGTACTTAGGCTAAGAGCCCAAATATTAAGAAGAACTAGATTCTAGCTCAATGCAAGGCATGTTGGAGTCTAATTACTTGAGATCATCTCATACTTATCTTATCAAGTATTTACATGTTATGCCTACAACATGTTTGATATATGAGGATAATTTTCTAGTTTCCTCATGACTTGATTAAGAGCTAGTACAAGAAATTAATCATAAGGGTAAAAACTAAGATGTCTTGAGATCTATCAGATAACGACAACTTATGCTAATCCAAATTCAGGGTTGGGTTATCAATCAATGTAAGTGACCTATAAAACTTACATCATGAATAGTGTTTGAACCCTTAACATATACCTTAGTCGAAGGAAGAAGTGTTAAGAAACATTTTGCATAGTATCACTCTTAGATTCCAAGGGGAAGAGCAAATATGCAATGGATATATTAAATCATCTATTCTAGCATTGTTTGGAAAGAGTGCAATTGGTTTTGTTGGTTGATCGAACAACATCCTAAATGATTGTACATTCAACTAGTTGTTAGTTTATTGTTTGGATGATTATTCTAAGTGCTTGTGATTTATGGTAAATGCATGGAAAGGGTATGTGATGACAAGTTGCCATGCGAATAAAGGAATGTTTTCTTGGAAGATGATATTTGAGTTGACTACCTTGTTTGTGCTTGATTCTTAAAGGATTTAATTAAGGAAGGATATTTTGCACGGGTGGATCACCTTCGTGATTGCACTGTAGATTAACCCAAAGAGGGCATTGCTGGATTCATGGGCCAAAGATCAAGTGGTGAAAAGGCCAACCATGGGAATGATGTTTCGCTCCTAGATAGCTTGCGGGTCATGTGGAGCTCTGGACACCCCTTGCTAGGTCAAGTGATGGAGCTCTAGACACCCCTTGCTAGGTCAAGTGGTGGAGCTCTGGACACCCCTTGCTCGATTCATGGGCCGAAGGTCAAGTGGTGAAAAGGCCAACCATGGGAATGATGTTTCGCTCCTAGATAGCTTGCGGGTCAGGTGGAGCTCTGGACACCCCTTGCTAGGTCTAGAATGGAGTTGAAAGACCTCTGTGGCCCCCAACATCTGGGCATGTTGGGAGATCCTATTCTAGATAAATGATTGAATTTGTGGTGCCATGAGATTTGGACTAGTTACTTCTGCAGGGCAGAAGAGATACTTTTGTTGGACAGAAGGGATACCTAATTTCTCCTGTATGGGCGGGAGACAAAGATTAACTTGAAGATAAGTTAAGGAACTTGTTTGAACTTGTTTGTCAAATAGATTGCTTGCTCTGCTTTTGTGTCTATGTTATAAGTTATGCGAACGAACCATGTTCCTTAAAAGCCTTAATTAATGAAGTTGACTTTAAGTGTCACACATAAATGTGGTAGGACCTAATTAGAAAAATAAAGCTATTAAGGGAAGCGGGTGGGCGGAACCCCTGATGGGTCTGTCCTACATCAGGGTGGTCCCAGCGAATTGGGAGGCTTCTCACAAGGTTTACCAACATTCGACGACCCTTAGGAATTGTTAGATTAGAACCCTGATTCATGCCATTTTAGGGGACCGGAATGGGACTATGCCCTATGGGTAGAGAGGTTGAGCAGTGCATCCCTCTCATTTCCCATTCTCTATGAACCAAGTGCGGCATGGGTCTGCTTCGGCTTGGGTATCTCTACGTAAAGTAGGATGTCTAAGATCTGACGCTAGAATGCTGTTAGGAGACCTTGGCCACTAGTAGCCGAAATTTCAGATCGATCCTAGTGGGTTTGTCAAGAATCGCGTGGTGGGGGGACTTGCTCAAGATGCTGTGCCAAACATACACAGAATGCACAAGGAGAAGCTCACTCAAGAGACAAGAAGAGAGATGGAGGCCAAAATGTTTTCTTGCTGGTTTCTTCTTCTTCTTTCACACACTTTACAATATACACAAAGTATAGATAAGATACAACATAAAAGAAAGTGGCCTACTAAGTCAAACAATGCATAACCGACTACACTAGTCGACTAGCGCTATAACTATGCAAGCTGTAAATAGGTGTAACAACTTGAATATAATAAGTAATGAGTCGGTGGGGCCATGTGAGAGTCATAATGACTACCGACGTGCTAAGTGTAGCATGTGGACCCATCTAACCAGGCGGTCCATCATTAATGTCCGCATGTGTTGAGCTTGTCATCTCAACACTCCCCCTCAAGCTCAACTGCATCTCTGCAACTCCAAGTAAGCTTCGAAACTTTTTAAGCTTATTTGTACCCAATGCCTTCGTGAAGATGTCAGCTATCTGATCCTGTGTGCTGACATACACCAAGTCAATCTCACCTGCTAGTACCTTCTCTCTCACAAAGTGGTAGTGTATCTCAATATGTTTTGTCCTGGCATGGAACACAGGGTTCCTAGCTAACTGTATACTGCTCATGTTGTCACAATAAATGACAATTGGACCTTCCACCTGCACATCTAAATCAGCCAATAACTTTTGCAGCCATACTACCTCACATGCTGCAACAGCAGCACCTCTATACTCAGCCTTTATACTCGACAAAGCAACTGTAGATTGTTGGGGTAAAGGTGCCTCCGCCGTGCTGCCCCGTGTATTACTACACTGACAGTACCCGCCACTACACACTACAGGTGGCGGGCGCCCGTCACGTCACTTTATTCTTTACATTCATTTTAGTGACTAGTAAATAAAGGAAAGCCCGGTCACACATTGTGACTGTTGGAGTTCCCATTTCTTGTCTCTCTCTTTCTTGCTCTTGCTCTCCCGCCATAGCTCGCGTGCAAGCTTCAATCCTTCTCACCTTTCAACTGGTATCAGAGCTTGGCTTCCTCTTGCTCGAGCTCAACTTGGTGCTTCTCTACCTTCGCATCAACTCCCTTCACGCATTGGATCTCCATCCCGGCATCCATATCTGATCTCCCCGAGCTCCCATCACTCCCTGGCTTCCCGAGCACCTTCCCGGCCTATTGAGGCACCTTCAAGGCATTGGTACTGAGGTATTTTATTATTCTTTCAAGGTTTTATTTCAGTCTACAGGTTGCAAACAGCAAGGGCAGCCATGGCTTCAAACCCTTGAAGCTTATTCCCCTCATATTGTGCCTTACACCTATCAAGGCTCAAAGAGGCTTGTCATAGGCCTTTGATAGGCCCTTCTTGAGCCCCCCATTACCCCATTTTAGCCCATGTGGAGCAACAGCAAGTTCAGCACCAAGAGGGCAGATTGCGCCATTTTTTCCAAGCTGTTAGCACTCGTCTACTTCAGCTTCACACTTGGCCATTGCTTCTTGCTCTCTACCTTGATCAAGAGGGCTATTAGACTTCATGTTTGATGTCATTCAAGCTTTGGGCATTGGTCTTCATCATTCGGGGCAGATTTCTTCAGATTTGGGACTGTCATAAACTGTCATAACAGGCTGAAAACAGGGCAGCACCATTGGCATTAGCATTTGTTGCTTACACTCCATTCTGGTTGTGCTATTTGATGCCCGTATGTGGTCTACTTGATGCCCGAATGCCTTGGGAATGTATGCACATGATTATGCCATGATTTTGGCCTGAAATATTGGCTGATTTGGGACTGTCATTTACTATTATACAGTGCTGGAAATAGGGCAGCCACACTTGGCATTGGCATTTGATGCTTATACTCTACTCTGGCTACCTTATTTGATGCTCGTATGTGGCCTACATGATGCCTAGTGCCTTGGGAATGTATGCACATGATTATGCCATGATTTTGGCCTGAAATATTGGCTGAAATTTTTCAGTTTTGATAGTCAAACTTGGCTGTAATAACAGTGGGCTGAAGGTACTTTGGATGCTTTGTCACTTACCTATTGGTACCGGATGTATGCTTTGGGATTTGCCATCATGTATCTGACATTTGGGGATGACTTTGAGCTCATGTTTGAATCTATGGAATGTATTTGAGCTATGCATAAGCTCCGTCTTGGTTGGTATTCACTGGCATTTGGACCGACTTGGCATGCTCTTGGACCGTTTATGCCTCATGTCTATGCTTGACAGTTAAAAGATACATACATTACATGATTTGGTTCGTGATATATGCCGCTTGGTTCGTCTATGCTTTACTGACATTGGGAGCTTTGCCTTGGATGTATTTGAGCATTTTCGAATCAGTTTGATCATTTACTTGATTGCTATTGGATGTCATTGAGTTGACAGAGATCTTATTTTGGGATTATGTATTGCTCGTTGGTTGCTTCCATCAAGTTGCTTCATGTATGTCATGCTCTTGGGATGCGTATGACGCATTGACTTGGTCACTTGTCACTGGTACTTTGTCTTGGGTTGCTTGAGCCCTTAACTCATTTGTACGCCTTTTGTGCCAGTGGGAGCACCTTGCTTGCTTACTTGACCTTGAGCAGGGATTACATGCTATTGGAGCAGTTACATGTATTGGAGCAATCTATGTCATTGAGCAGTTATAGATGTATTGAGACTTTGGAATTATACTCCGACAATTGGATGTTGCATTGAGTATATCTTGGTTCACAGGATGCTTATGAGCTGAGTCTCAGTTTTGGATCCGTTTTCTTTTGAGCAGACACCTATTTGTGTCAGGTTTTGGCAGTTGCAAGTACATTTTGCCTAGATTGTCTGGGAGTGTGCCTCTTACTGGCAGATGCTATTTGACATCTCTCGGTCTTATGCTCATGTATTTTCACTGTCATTTGGCTTTGCTTTGTCCTCTCTATGCTGGCTTTGGACCTAGCATTGTTTAGTTGACATTAGATCCAGTTTTGGGACAGTTTGCTCTCATTATTGCAATTCTGAAATTTATTACATCAAGCATTTATTGGTGGACTAAGTAGTATTTTTTATGCTGAAATATCTTGATTTGGTGTACCACACCTAGTACTAAGTGGGCAGCATCTTTTGGCACACTTTTCTCGCCATTTGGAGCTCATTTCAGTGGATTTTGACATCCTCAAAACAAGTGGGCTCAACATCCTCAACTAGTTTCACCATATAAGCATAATGGTGAGCTGCATAACCTTCAAAACCAAATCTTTTAATAGGGTATCTGACCCTACTAGATCTGCGTATCACCGGATCACTCAATGGAGCCTTTATATTACTATGAGCTCTCTGTACACCTGGTGTCCTGATAGAAGGAATACCAAGCTCATCATCCAAGCTCTCTGAGCCACTGGAGTCTCCATCAAGAACTGCATCCACGCCATTTGACACTTTATTCTTTCCTTTGTCTTTACTTGTAGTGCTACTAGATGCACCTGAAGATGTAGAGCTACTCCTTAGTCTCCCAGACCAAGGAATACCAGATGATGTCTCTAGTCCGTGATTCTTGCTTTTCAGCCTGCACATGAGTGTCATGATCATCATCATCCAATGCATCACCACTAGATGCATACCAACTGCTCATTTCATCAAAGATGACATCCTTGCTCACTCGGAACTTACATGTGATAGGGTTATAACAGCGATACTCTTTCTTCTCTAAAGAGTATCCAATAAAGACACATTTTTCTGCCTTTGGATCAAGCTTCTTCCGTAGGTCATCTGGCCATAGTGTAGACAGCAGTATGGACAGCCTCAGATAAAAAATGTTTGGGCATATTCTTTTTAGCCATTAATGCCCGTGCAACTTCTGCAATATGCCTATTTTTTCTTTCTGCAACACCATTTTGCTGTGCAGTATACCTGCATGTGAATTGTCTCTTTATCCCATGAGACCTCCAAAAAATCACTGAACTCATTCGAGAGGTACTCTCCCCCTCCATCTGACCTCAAGCACTTTACTTTCAAGCCTGTTTCTCTTTCAATTGCACCCTTGAAAGTTCTAAAGTGCTCAAACGCTTCACTCTTTTCCTTCATAAAATATACCCACAACTTTCTAGAACAATCATCAATGAATGTGACAAAGTATGAATTGCCTCCAAGAGATACATTTGGTGTAGGCCCCTAAATATCTGTATGCACAACATCAAGGATATTTTTGCTTACATCTCTGTCATGTGAAAAGGGTTGTCTTGCCTGCTTACCAAACTGACATGCTTCGCATACCTTATGAAATTCTGCAACTCTAAATGTAGGAAAACCTGTAACCAACCCTTTGGACTGCATTAATTTCAACCTTTGTACATTTACATGTCCAATGCGTTTGTGCCAAATTTCAATATCTGCAACAATGCCTTTTCCTTTAGCATACATAGCATCATTCATAGTAGGAATTCCAGCGTGGAGAGTAAACATACGTCCAACTCTACTTCCCTTTGCAACCAACCTGCACTTGTCATTGAAGTCTTCTACAAAGCAACCCTTTGCATTAAATCTGACTTGCAGTCCTTGCTCTACCATCTGACCGACTGACACCAAGTTCTTTGTAATAGATGGCACATGTAATACATCTGAATGTCTCTTTGTCTTACCATTATGCAAGGACAAGGGAACTTTTCCAATGTGTGAAATTGGGTGGCATGAATCATCACTTGTCTGCACATAACCTACATTTTGCAAATCCTTTATCTCTCCAACCATTCTGTATGGCTGGTCATGTGATTGGATGCACCTAAATCAACATACCAAACATCATCATGTGTTCCCTTTCTTGTAGCAACATTCAACATATGCTGCATAACAAACAGACGTTCATTTTTGTCTTCATTCTGTCGTGAAGTTGATGCATAGTTTCCTTGCTGCAACTTACCACTGCGAATATCATCTTTCTTAGCATAACGTTGGGCTGCAATATGACTTGTTTTGCTACAGTAGTGACACACAATAACAGAGTTGTTAGAACCTCTGTTCTGCCATCCACCTCTTCCTCTAAAGCTCCCCCTCCCTCTAAAGTTACCACGACCTCCTGAAACCTGCATATCGCCAAATTGCTGATTCAATCTGTTTTGCTGGTTGTCACTACCACGTCCTGTACCACGGCCTCTTGAAGAGGACCTGCCACGTCCCCTTCTTGAACTGGAGTAGAAAGCTTGGACCTATTCACCACTTTTTTCAGGTGTCTCACTCTGCATGTTGATCTCTTCAGTGATCATAAGGGAGACCAACTCATCAAAATCTAGAAATGGCTTTCTGACATATACGGAAGTTACAAAAGACTTCAAAGCCTTTTCATTGTTAAGTCCACACAAGGTAGACGACACCAAATCATCATCATCGGGCATTGCATCAATTGTTGCCAAGGCATCTACAATGCTCCTTACCTTTAGTGCATACTCATTAATAGACATCTTTCCTTTCTTCAATGTATTCAACTCTTGCTTGAGTTGAATCTTTCGTGCCTTTGTATTTATGGAAAACATACTTTCAAGTATGGTCCAAGCTGCATATAAATTCTCTGCATTTCTAATATGTCCCAACATATTATTGTCAATTACTGCAGACAGCCAATACATGACCTTTTTGTCTTTTGTATTCCATTCCTTCCGTGCCTTTGTCTCTTCTGTAGTTGGAGGATCACGTACCTCTGGCTCCTTTTCTTCACGTAAAACAAACTCCTAGAGGCCTTTTCCAATAAGGAAGTTCGTGACATGGAACTTCCATGAAGGGTAGTTGTTCTTGTCGAGCTTCTCAATGATGGGGTTTCCACTGTTCTCTGCCATTATCACAAAACTAATACCAAATAGCAAGAAAATCTTTTGCAACCCTCGAGCTACAGTAGTGCACATCAATACACTAGACAGCCTTTTTCACTGTCTCTGCTCAACTATACATGCAATCTGCAACCAGTTTGCAGATAAACCTTGTGTTTATTTGCTAGTAAACACCTTTGAACTTACAGAATTAAAATCTGTAACCTATGCACCTATATACGGCAGACACAGCTGAAATTGTAGGATACCTCGAACTGTTATCCGCAACCTTGCAAGTCTAAAATGGGGCTTGAAATGACCTCGAATGGCCAAAATAGCACACCAAATCTCACTGCAATCTGAGATTTTTGCTCTGCCCTACTTCCAGTGCTTCCACAGGCACTATCCAAGACAAGAAGTAGAGAATGGAAGAGCTTCTTACCAGTTGCTTGCTTGCTTGAATCCTTGGCCCCTCTCCTTTGCTTTAGCCTTCAAAACCAGCCTCAATCAATGGTGTAGCTCTGATACCATGTCAAGAATCGCGTGGTGGGGGGGACTTGCTCAAGATGTTGCGCTGAACATACACAGAATGCACAACGAGAAGCTCACTCAAGAGACAAAAAGAGATATGGAGGCCAAAACATTTTCTTGCTGGTTTCTTCTTCTTCTTTCACACACTTTACAATGTACACAAAGTATAGATAAGATACAACATAAAGTAAAGTGGCCTACTAAGTCAAACAATGCATAACCGACTACACTAGTCGACTGGTGCTATAACTATGCCAGCTATAAATAGGTGTAACAACCTGAATATAATAAGTAATGAGTCAGTGGCCATGTGAGAGTCATAATGACTACCGACGTGCTAAGTGTAGACTGTGGACCCATCTAACCAGGCGGTCCAACCATGCTTAGATTCGTTTCTCGATAGACTTCTAAAAGCATGCCTAGACAGCTGATGGGCGGGCACCTTACAATCGATATAAGCATTGATATAATCTTTGGGATATGTATCAATATATGTGCAAGTATAAATTTGATAGATATAGTGATGCAAATACCAATGTACTTTAAAAGATACATATCAGCACCTATATTGGCATAAATAGCAATGTGTTTCATGGAACATATATTGACATGGTAGAAAAACTACGACCAAAACTTTTCCTTTCTTTGCATATTCAATGGATAAAAGTGTACTAAGAACATCAATGAATGCGTGTAGGACAAAAACATCGAGGTAAGAGCATCTTGCCTCCCTCCATTTCGCATTAGTTCTTGCTTTTATTTGTTTCTTGTCTCTCACTTATTCTCCTTCTTCCAAATTCTCTTGTAAAAAAGGCATGGCTTCCAAGTAGGGTTTCTTATTTGACATATTAGTTTCTATGCTTGTGAGAGTTATAAGCTGAGTGAGAAAGTGTATGTGAGTATAGAAGCTTGAGGGAAGAAGGAGAAATGTTAATGTAAGCTATTTTACACCATTCTTGCTTTGATATTGATGTAGCTCAAGAGAGAAAGAAGATGATAGAGAAGAAAGAATGAAGAGGTTAGATTTAATGCTTTTTATGTTTATTTTAATGCAAGAGAGAAAGAATATGAGAGAGAAGAAAGAAAGAAGAGGAGAGGGAAGAAAAAAAGAAGAGGAGAGATTTAATATGCTTGTTGTGTTTCTTTTAATGTTTGCTTTCTTTTGCATTTCTAGCTTTGCTTTAAGAATGTGAGTTGAAGAAGGGTGAAAAGGTTAAAGAGACAAAGAAAGAGAGAGCAGGGAGGGGATATGAGAAATAGATCGGGAGGAGGGGAAGTGTATAAGAGAACGAGTGAAAGAGAGTGAGATAGAGTGATCTTGAGTGAGAGATTGAGGGGATAGATGAGAGTTCGAGAGAGAGGGGTATGCTATCTAGGCTTAACCATAAACTTTCTCATAGGTCACATGCAAGTGAAGAGAGAATTGGGGTACTAAGAGGTCAAAAAGAGACATCTTTGATGCTATTATCTTCATCAAGCCTATGACATGAGGTACACCACATGACTACCTCTTTTACATTCATGTGATTCAATTAAGTAGAATTACAATAAAAATATATGGATGTAATTAGAATGTAAAATTTTGAATTATTATTGTTTGATAATTTAATAATACGATTATTAATCGTTAATTTGAATGATAATATATTTAAAGGTTTTTGGGATTTAGAAAAAAAGATAAATATTATAATAGTATAATAATTATGATTCATTTTATATCTTCAAGAGAGACTTCTACACATGATTAAGATTAGGATTATACTTTAAAAAAAATATAGAGGTTCTAATTGAACAAAAATATCAAAACTTTTTGAAGAGTTCTTAACTAGGATTAAGATTAGGAGGGGAATAAGAATTGGGATTAGTATAGTGAAGTTAAGGTTAGGGAGGATAGATAGTTAGGCTACATATATACAAGCTAGAAATGGTAGGCTAGGGTAGATGTACAAGCAAAATCCTCTTTTTATTGTTATCGTAAATTCATACTAAAGACATCGAAAATAAATGTGATGGCTTCTTAGCTACATATATGCATATACACATTCAAGGATGGGCATAAAGTTGTAGTAAACTTAAGTTTAATGATGCTATAAACTTAAAGGCTAGGACTAGTAGGCTTACTTTACACTAAGCATGTTATATGCTAATTTTAGATATGCCAATGTCTTCATCAAGTTCGAATGAGGGTCCAACAAAATTTTACAAATGAGAGATGGATAAATAAGAGAATACCTTGCCCATGTACCAACTCTAAGAGCTATTAGATGACAATGTCACATCACCCTCTCCAACACTTAGATTGTTATGGAATGTTTGATGCCTCCCAGATTACATCAACTTTTGCAAGAAGTTAACTCATCTTTGGTGTGACTTATGACTCTATTCATTGTATTGACAAGCATTTATGAATAGTTAATTAATGATTATAACTTAAATGCTCATGAACCATAAGATAAGAAGTTGTCATGAAGAGGTAATGTCTATCAACCAATAAGGTGCATTCAAAGGTGGTAGGAAAATGCTACAAATAAAGGCAATGTGTTATTTGCAAATGATTGATAAGAATAGCTGCTAGAGGGGGCATCTAGTGGAGTGGTTGAGAATGAGGCTCTTGATGCAAAGATGACCCTAGTTGAGGCAAAGATGGATGAAATGATAGATGATCTTCTTGATGATAATGATAGTTATGTGCATACCTTGCAAAGGAGGAAAATGTACCACTGTAGGAGGGCTCAAGAATATCCAAGCTAAAGGTATATTTGTCTTGCTAAAGTTGCAAAGGCTTTATGGATGAAGTAATGCGTGTTAATACCCTTATTCATGTATTCAATTTAAAGTTTGTAGCATACCTCATAAAATTATATGGGTTAGGAACATAAAGTTGTTACTTTATTTTGTTGCAAGTTATTAAAAATCATATTTTACTAGCAAAAATTGTAATATCTAACACTCATTCGTGATGAGGCAAAAAACATATTACAATCATTACAACAAATGTAATACTTGACACTCATTCGTGATGAGTGTAATACTAGACACTCATTCGTATGAGGCAAAAAAGATCTTATAGTCATTAGGTTTTGACTACAATAGAATCCACACATTCCCTAATGATTGCATTCTCTTTAGAAATAAATATGAAAAGTTGATCGCATGCCCAAAATGTGGTGTAGAATGATATTGCATTGACTTATAGGGTGAGATAGTGCTTTGCCATTTTTCCTATTTTGTCATGGATCTCAATTCAAATAATTTGGCAATCCTTATGACTTGGCACTCAAAAAATTTCTCATCAAATGGTGTACTGTGTTTCCCTACAGATTGCAAAGATTGGAAGCATATTGAGAAGCAATGGCCTGCTAACTTGAAGAAGGAGCCATGATAGGTGGGACTAGGCCTTGTCAATGATGGGGTCAACCCTTTGGCCACCCAACAAGCAACCACATATAGCATTTGGCCCATGGTCCTAGTCAACTATAATATCCCTCCAATGCTCCCAACCAAGAATAACAATCTCATTCTTAGTCTTTTTATTCCTAGTCGGTACAAGGTGAAGAATATGGATGTCTATTTGCAACCTCTCATTGAGGAGCTTCAACTATTATGGATAGGTGTTCTTGTAAGTGATACGAGTCGGTGTTGATGAACATAGAATTGTATTTGTTCAAGGGATCTTAATATAGAACATACACAACTTTCCTAGATATAGACAATGATCATGCATATATTACATGCCATGTAGATGCTTGATCAATAGTTCTATTAGTTATCCTTAATATTATAATTTTTTGGAATATGACATGCTAAGCTTTTCAACTACACAGGTCTTGCAGTAAGTGGCTATCATGGCTACCCTATGTGTGGACCAATGTTAATGCATGAATATCATGAGCTTTAGAGAAAATTATCTATTAAGGACATCCAATTTTTCTTCTAGAGGAGCATGAGATTCACTAAGACTTTCTTGGAAGACCACCAAAACACATGACAACAATAGATTGGAAGACCTTGTGGATGCAAGGTGGTGAGACATTGCCAAGTGGAATGAAAAGGTTTTCTATTGTATACACGTTACCATAGTGGAATTACTTATTGATCAATCAACTTCTAAATTGAATGTGCATATTCAAGAATGTTGGAAGTCTCTTGTGGAAGCACCTCATAGGGTCAAGGGACTTGGTGGCCACTTGTGAAATGGCCTAGCAGAGGCAAATACCTTGCATATTCGTCTCCCAAATGACCCACTTATAAGGGTTTAATGTTCTAGCCAACCATTGGGAGTTGAGAAAAATCCTTGCTTAGTGGTGATGGTATCTCAAGGGCAATCCTAAATCCAAACTATTTATTTTTAAGGAATTGCTTCACCAATGAAAATAGAGTAGGTTGCATCAACAAAACTATTTAATTATGAGGTTGATGTAGTAATAACATTAATGGGAATTTATGAACCCAAAGAAGAAGAATTTAGTGATGTTGAAGAAGACTATATTGATGAGGAAAGTTAAGATGAGCATGATAATAAATCCAAGCACTATAACTTGGACAACAATGCCATAGAGAAAATCGTATTAGATGTCAAGTCCAAAAGGTCAAAGGATGGCTTGTAGATGCTAGAGTAGTGAGAGTAAAGTTAGAGCTAGAATGATTTGAATATGTAGAGGTCCGTAGCCATGTAGGGATAGGATTTTAGTCCTCTGACCTCATTCCTACTCTTGCATTCTTATATGTTGCTTGCCCTCACCATAGAATAGAATATAATTGAGAATCAAATAGAAAGTGAACAAATAATAGACCCTTGTAAAACCACAAACTTGTGTGTGAAGCTTATACCCAATGGATAATAGAATGAGTCTTGATTATGTTGTTTAATCTTTCAAGATGGATTGATGTCTTCCTTGTTGATGTTGATGTGCAAACCCATCACCTTGCCGTGATACTAATGTTGCTTGCCTTCACCATAGAATAGAACATAATTGAAAATCAAATAGAAAGTGAACAAATAGCATGAGAGAAGAAAACATCACAAACTTACATGATACAAGAATGGGTACAATCTCCCCCCATGTATGGGTGAGCACCTCTCCCATGCATGTATTTATAATATTAGAATAAAATTTTGTGCTCAAATTACATTGAAAGCATCATTTTTGTGTTCTTTGCTTTTCCCCATTCAACGTACAATTGTTCATACATGTTTCAAAGTAACCAAGCATGTTGTTGTTACTCCATGTACTGCCAATGTACAATTATCCATACATGTTTCAATGTAACCAAGCACACTACTATTATATCATATTCTAGCAATGCACATTTTTAAAAAAAGATTGTATTTGCACTAGTATACAACCAACCATAATTGTACAAATCCATAGCTATGAAAATGGTACTCACTGCACCAGTAAATAACCAAACATAATTGTAGAAACACATGTCTGGTAGGCTTATCATAAAAGTACTTGTATGGAATCTAAAAAATATCCAAACAGCCTCTAGATATGTGAGATTTACAAAAATAGTATTTTAATTTCTCTAATAAATATATAATAATAAATATGTTGTGCATGTGCACAAGTAAAGTCCTTGTGCTAATTAGGTGCATACAAAATATAACTCTTCTAGTAATATTTTTTCACACTGAAGAGCATATAAATTCCACAGACAAAATTTTGCACTCCAAAAATAATACTTCTACTTACTCCATCTAGTTATCTACTTATCACAACACAACACACATTAGTATCCTTTCATCTATCTAGTAATCATAATGCAACCAGCACCGTATGTGTATATTCGCACAATAAGTCACGGATTATACAAGAAATAAACAAAATCCATAATAAAGTTTGATGAAATATTGTGATAATTTCATAATTCTAGTAAAATAATGTGATAAACATAATTTCATAATATTGATAAAATACCATGATGAACATAATTCCATAACCTTGTAGATCAAATAGGGAGACCTAGACTCCTTCCAAGAGTTGGATGCAATGAGCTAAGACTCAAACAATAGCATGGATACTAATATGGAGATTCCATAGTTGACTTCATCAAAGTGATAAAAAAGAAGTCTACTTATGCATTTAAGGCATAGAAGATCAAAGAAAGTTTGAAAAAACTAAGACTTTGATGATGGCAAGCAAAATAATTCATAGGATCTCCCAAAGAGATTCACTCAATTCAAGAAGGGAGACTGCATTATCATAATCTTATTTGGAGCAAACAAGAGGGGAAGTCTAGCAAACTAATTAAGGGACCCAAAACCTTAGTAGGGAGAGAGAATCTCTCAAATCCATGAAGATCACTAGTGACCTTTTGGAAGAGGAGAAGGGGAAACTCATCAGACTCTCTAAGGAATTCCAAGATGTATTTGCATGGAAATATATTGATCTCAAGGGATTACCACCATATATACTCACCCACACTATACCAATGGGCCCAAAGGTCAAAACTACTAAATAAAGGCCATACTCAATGAACCCTAGATACACATATATTGTATAAGAAGAGTTGGAAAAGATTATGAAGGAAGGATTTATCTATGAATAGAGCATCCAAACTGAGCATCACACCCATCACGGTTGTGCTCAAGAACAATAGAAAAATGTGAGTATGGATGAATTGTAAAAAAGTGAATGTAACTACCAACAAAGACCATTACCATTGCCATACACCAAACATATACAAAGCATATGGCAAGCAAGGAGACATACAAATTTTTCAATGGCTTCTTGGGATACAACCAAGTGCAAGTTCACCGTGATGACACTAACTACATTTTCCATTGAATGGAGTGTATTCACATATATTATCATGCCCTTCGAGTTGATAAATGCACCTACCACTTTCTACAATTTGATGTGTATAATCTTCAAGCATATGCTTTTCAATTACCTTGACATGTCTAGGGATGATGTTTATGTTAATTTCTTAGGGGAGAAATACTTGGAGAAGCTTTGAATAGTCTTTGAGTGATGTAGACAATATATCAACTCCAATTCCATCCACTTTAATGAAATTTTGGATAAAATTAGTATCATTCTAGGCCATGTATCCAAGAATGGGATTGTAACTAATGCACCAAATATTCAAATCACCTTGGATTTACCACTCCCAAAAAATGCCAAAGGTGTAGAATTCTTCGTAGGACACACTAGTTACTATAGACATTTCATGCTTGATTACACAACCATTGTTAGACCATTGTACAAGCTCTTGATAAACTAGGAGTGAACCAAGGAATACCAGAAGCTTATGAAGCATTGAAAAAGGATTTAATCATTGCACCTGTATTATGACCAATGATTAGAAGATTGCATTCCATGTGCACTTTGATACATCTAAAATCATCATTATTACAACAGTGCTTTGCCATGTAGAAGAACACAATGTGGACTTTTCAATGAGCTTTCAAGTTGGAAAATCACAAAAATAGAGATGAACTCCGCAATCAAAGAATGTGAGGGAGTTGGCATGGTGTACACTATCAACAAGTTTCACCACTATCTCGGCCACTCCCTTTACTTTCTATGTAGACAAACAAGCCTTGTTGTATCTACTAAACAAAATATGTGCCACAAGACGTATCACAAGATGACCACTATTGCTATTAGAAATATCAGATCACTATGACCACATGTCAAGTGTGAAAAGTTTGAAAAAAAGGAATGAGGATTGACGATAACCTTCTCAATTCCTAGCTGTTCATTCTATGGTAGGAGATGCATTTTTTCATGGTTGATCTAATGTCCTATAAGGTTGATGAGATTGTGGAATTATTAGAGAGTGGACTACCCAAACTCTCAATAGAGAAATCTCAAGTTACACTTCTAGTCATTAAAATGAGGCCCTATCAACTAATGGCAAGACAATTATACTAGTTAGGACAATACAAATTATTAAGGTGTGTATGTGAGCATGAATTAAAAGATCATTACAAGAGTTAGAATTGTTGGAATCCATTTCAATGCCATTAACATGACATGAAATGTTCTACAATGTTAACTTTGGTGGTCATTGTTTTTCAAGGATGCAACACAATTTGTAAAACATAGTGACAAGTACCAATGCATAAAGTGCCCCTCAAATTAGAAGAAATAGAGCTAGTTTTATTTTTGGCTTATTACCCTTTAAAACATAGGGGATTGACTTTATGGATCCCATCAATCCCACAATACAATATTCATAGGTGTGATACATCATAGTCGCTACTACATAGACTATATGACCAAATGGGTTGAGGCCTAAGCTCTAGAGAAGAATGATGTGAGAATAATAATCAAGTCCATATGGAAGCAAGTATTAGATATGCTCAATGCCTTACCCTTGTAAGATGCCATCAATGTTCCATGGTGCTCAAAGTTGTAAGGCCCCCATTATGAGGAGAAGCCATGTGTGAGCCTAGACATTGGTGGGTCATGACTTGTATGTCAGATGAGGTCTATGTGACTAGATGGGCAAAAGGTGACCATTGTGAGTCTAGCCTTTAGGTTAGACAGAGTAGTTAAAGTTGGTATCAACTCAAGGTACACCTCATCGAGTTGTAGGGTAAGGAAGTTATTAGGGACCCCTATTTTGGGTCCAAGGGTTGTGGACGTAGCCCTTGGCTAGGGGTAAGGAATATTCCTTGTAATATTCCCTAGCTAACTAGTGGAGGTGCACATGGAAGGTCAATAGACACATGTGCATAAGGAAGGTCAACAAACACATGTGCACATGGAAGGTTAACAGACACAGGTGCATATGGAAGGTCATCCATCATGACCCCCTTCACAGGCTACAAAAGATAGACCCCTTCACAACTTTCACGATACATCCTTTCACCCAATCAAAGTTATTCCAAGTAGCCTTAAGCTCTTCACCTATCTTCTGTCTAGATCGCCATCTAAGCTTCACATTGGAAGTGCATGGGTGGATAGAGCCATCTTTATATAAGCTTATTTGGAGTTAAAGGAAATTTTTTTCTCCTCGTATTTGATGTGTACTCTCTTTTTCTATCTCTTGTTCAAATTCTATTTGTTGTGCTGTGTAATTTTAACATGGAATTAGAGCCTTGGGGGCTCTAGGGATCGAAGAGTATGCAAGAGGCAAAGGCTTCAATAGCAAGGAGGAGCAAGGTCGACTTTCACAAGCGGTTTTGGCACATTAGAAAGTAGTTCTGGAGGTAGCGCTGGTGTACCAGCTATTCAAACACTGAGGATTTGTCTGTCAACCTTCAGTAGTGAAGGCAAGTTAGTTGATACAAAAAAAATACTTTGTGGAAGTTTAAAACCACTATAATCCTTGATTCTTATGAGCTTCTCGATCCTTGATTCTTATGAGCTCTTGGAGATAGTGCTAGGGATTGATCGAGAACCACAATCGACCCCCGACCCATCAAATTTGAGTGTGATGATTCCTCCAAATACAAATATTCTACAAGCTTGAAAAGAAAGAAATGCAAATGCATTGTGTGCCTTAGTTACAAGCTCTTTTGCAGCATACAACCAAGGCATTAGAAGCATGGACTATACTAAGAAGTTAGTATGAAACATGAAATCAAACAAGGATTTAAAACCTAGAGAATCAACTAGTAGCGGAGAAGTTTTTTGAAGGAGAGACAATTGAAGCCTTCATCACTCTCATTAAGAATCTGTGCAGCCAAATGGCTAGCATTGGGATACAAAAGACTAGCAAGGACCTAGCTTAGAGGCATCTTCGGATCTATCCACCAAAGTTTGATGGATTGGTAACTGCCCTTAATACTCATGTGAGACCTTAAGCTTTGACTTTTGAGGACTTTTGTGCATTATTAATGGAGGAGGAGTTGAGGCATTGAAAGCCCAAGAAGGAAGTATCAATGGAGATGATGCATTCTCCATCAATGCAAAAGGCAATGCCAATGCAAAAGGCAAAGGTGGCTTCTCTACCAGAAATGATGGTGACAAAAAGAAGAAGGGTGGTAAGAAGAAATTTCAAGGAGAGTGTTTCTATTGCAAGAAGAAAGGATATGCAAGTGCAAATTGTCATGTAAATAATGCAAATGAAAATAATAGTACTCTTAAAATTAAGGGGAAGGAGACATTCAACACGACTAAAGTAGATCTAGAGTTATTCATGGCAACCATTGAGGAACTGTGTTCCTCAGCACAAGAAGAATCTACCAACCAATAATTCATGGGAGTTGGATAGTGGTGCATCCTATCACATGACCAACAAGAAAGGTCAATATAGTTCTATGCAACCTCTATAAGAATCCATCGCTGTGACGGTTGGAAACGATGTAAAATGCCATGCTACGAGCACATGTAATATTTCCTTCATTGTTGCAAATGGTGAAGTTAAAAAGATTTCAAATGTGTTGTATGTTCTAGAAATTAGGAGAAATTTATTATCAATTTCTTCCATAACTAATCTTGGTCATTGTCGAAACCAAAAACGAGTCTGACACTGGCTATAGGCACTAGCCAAGCCTCTATAACACTTAAAAGACAGCCCCACATGGCCTCAGAGTCAGGAGCATCAAAGGGACTCTCTGCCCTAATCACTACTGTAGATATCGCATTTGTAGTAAAACATAGTCCAACGATTGCCCTTCCTTACTCCTCAGAGAGAGATTCCACACACCTTGGTGTAGTATACCAATGTAATACAAACATAGAGGAGGCACCCCTCCGATTGAATGCCGTGGCCCCACCACTGTAGCTCTCCGATTGAATGCCGTGGCCCCACTACTGCAGCTCTCCTACACTAAGAGGATTGGCCCCCCGATGCGCTGCTCTAACATAAAAGACATACGAACAATCTCCACTCTTATATATTTTGAACGATCCAGGAGATTTGATATTTCCTTACCAAGCTTTCCCCCAAGAAACTGTTCACCTACCCTATAGCTCGGGTTTCCTTACACACTCCACGTAGGTCAATGTTTGGAAAACAATTGTAGTGCGTGCAGGTTGGATATCATGTTATGCTCAATGCAAGTGTGGATGACCATTGTGCTCAAGCATTTTAATCATTAGAAACCAAGTAGGTGAAGTGCAAAACAACCCTTCAATCATTTTCCAACTAATCGTACGTGTAGCGTTGATAAAGACTAGCACCGAATTTCTTCGTAATCTCCTTAATTTAAATGATAATCCATCCTATATGTTGTGCATAGACCAATAGATCAGAATTTGAATCATTTTCAGTAATTAACCACTCTCGCAAATCCTTTTCCCTCCTACTAGTTAGGTTTTCCATTCATTGGGTAGGTGTAGGGTTCATTTTTATATAAATTTTCATTTAAAAATTGATCAAAACATACCATAACATAGAAACAAGGCTTGACTGAGGCTTAATCCTCATGCTCTAGCCTTGTTATATGCTCAAAAACATTAAAAAAAAATTCCTAAATTTTTAGGCAAAAAAACCAAAATTTCTCTTATTTTCTCTATTTTTTCCATTTATTTCATTTAAAAATGTGATATTTCAAAATTATGAGTTCTTACTGATCAAGCGCACTAAATATCATTTCCATATTCATTTTCATCCTAAATGACCCCAACACACTAAACAAAAACCCTAAATTCCATTATTTTTTATCAAAACCGCAACTTGCGGGTTTTGCGACTTTTGTGAGAAATTATTATACCATTGTATTTTCTGATTTTCTTTCATGTTTCAATGAGAATGTAGCATGGGAAATCAAGAACAAACAAAATCAAGCACTTTCTTCAACCATTTTTCATAAAACAAAAGGACCGCTCACTTACGCATAGAAACCACGATTCCGAGGTTCGTATCTCATAGACGGGAGGCCGTTGATGCTTCTTCTTTGCCTCTAATGCACTCTCTTAGCCCAATCTATGTCCTCCATTGCTCCATCATCATCATTTGCTCCAGATTCTTCATCACAACCCTTCCCTTTCTCTCTTGAATTGATGCATATGAACAACCGCAAAGACGAGAGAGGAGAAAGAAAGACTAAAAATTTAGATTTTGAAATCCTCCATAAAAATCCAACAAAATCACAGTCTTCTCCTTCCTCTCTCTGCCTGATCAGGAATCTCTCTCTCTCTCTCTCTCTCTCTCTCTCTCTCTCTCTCTCTCTCTCTCTCTCTCTCTCTCTCTCTCTCTCTCTCTCTCTCTCTCTCTCTATAAACTGATGTGAATCGAAGAGGCACCGATCATATTTTGAGAGGGCACAAAAAAATTTGCATCCCCCCCTATTCGTCAGTTTTTTATTAGTTTGATGCTTTATTTATCAAGCCTAAGGTTATAACTCTTTAAAATAACTGGTTCGGTCTTTTGTGTTTATAGTATCCTGCACAAGTGGATATTTCTATTTCGAGTGGGCAAACGAACTCCGATTCGAGATCTGTCTCAAAATCTATAAATCTGGGACCTGCCATGCACTTTCTGCTCCTAAGATCCAGTAGTTGCTTTATAACGCCAAACCTTACAGGGATTAAATGGGGGGTTCAACGACCTCCAATCGAGACTTGTGTTGGATTCCTGACATCAAAATGCATCTAGGAAAACTTCAGCTTGGCCATCTGCCACCATTTGATTTTTCATGAAAATTTGAACTTTGACACTTCTTGGGGACTTTATACTCCAAAAACGGCCTCAAATGCTTCAAGCATGGCTCAAAATCGGCTCCTAAAATCCAGCTCTCAGTCATGAAGTAAGATTCAACAAGACAAGTGCATAAATTCTTGATAGTGCTTGCAAAGTTGATAGGAAAGGAGAAAGGAGGAACAACCTATATAAGCTAAGTGCTCTTACAACCACCATTGGATTGGGCAAGAGTAAGCTTTGGCATGAAAGGTTTGGACACGTTGGAACCGTTGGAATGGGCAAGAGTAAGCTTTGGCATGAAAGGTTTGGACACGTTGGATTTGAAATTTTGAAGGAGATGTATACGTAAGGTATGGTAGCTCACTTACCTGCAGTTACTAAATTGAAGGATCCATGTGAAGCTATATGATGGGCAAGAAATAGAGAAAGGTATTTCCAAAAGAAAGAAAGAATAGAGCAAATGCTCCTCTAGAGCTGGTACATGCTGACTTGTGTAGTAAGATGCCTACACAAGTCTTGGGAGGAACTTCTTATTTTATGTTGTGATCATTGATGACTACAATAGGAAGATATGGGTATACTTTCTTCTTGATAAAACTCAAGATTTTGGTAAGTTTAAAGAATGGATAAAACTTGTTGAGAATGACACATGGAAAAGTGTGAGGAAATTTAAAATAGTTAGTGGTGGTGAGTTCAACTCAAGGGAGTTTGAAGAATTTTGCAAGAGTAAAGGGATCAAGCATCAATTGACGATGCCTCATACACCTCAACAAAACAGTGTTGTGGAATGCAAGAATTGCATCATTGTAAAGATGGCAAGGTGCATGCTAAAAGACAAGGGATTACAAACCATTTTTGGGCTAAAGCTGTAAATATTATAGTCTACATTCTCAATTGGAGCTACACAAAGGCTCTCAAGGGAAAAACACCTCATGAGACCTACACTACTAAGAAACCAACTGTCTCACATTTTAGAATTTTTGGATGTGAATGCTACGCACATGTTCCTGATAAGAAAAGAAGCAAGTTAAAACCCAAAAGCAAAAAATGTATCTTCTTGTTTATAGTGATGAGCAAAAGACTTACAAATTGTATGACTAAGAGGCAAAGAATATCATAGTGAGCCATGATGTGGTGTTCAATGTTGACATATCGAGCTCCACTCGTGATACGCCAGGGTGACCGTTGTGTATTTATGTCACCGACTTGTCAGTTGCAGATGCGGTTGGTACACCGCCCCTGAATAATAGCTACATGATAGCTATCCTTATCTACTCTAGTTCGTGGCTCAGTTAGTATGCCACCTTAGTTAGTTGAGTTTGGTTTGAGACCCATATCTAGGGTTCTTCTATTTCTTTGTACTTGAGTTCTTTTGGCTTCCACAACTAAGAAGAGGAAAACTGTTTTCAGCCTCCACCCTTGTGTGTATTCCCCCATTGTGCAAGCAAGAAAGCTACAAGTGAGACTCCTTCCTTCTCTCCCACAATCTTGACATGGTATCAGAGCCTTGTTCGTGGTAAGGAGCTCAAGAAAGCAAGCCAAGCTCGCGGTGTTCTGGTAAGAGGAGCAGTGTTGCTTTCATTTTCTGTTTTGGGAGCAGATCTCTGCAGGTAGCACAGCTGGAAAGTGCAGGAGTGCATTGTCTCAGGTTGAGACGCCCTTCGCGGTGAAGCAAGAGGGCAGTATATGCTTTCGGGGCCATTTCAGGGCCTGTTTTGGAGGCGAAAGTTTTCTGCACGCACTCAGGAAAAGGCCCAGTTTTATGCTGTGCAGCCACTGTTCTACAGGTCGGTGAATAGTTACTGTAAAAATTGCATTGTATGCTTGTGCGCAGAGACATTGGGAGTTACAGAATCATCCCTGTTGCCTGTTGATGCAAAATCATCACTAGGAAGTGACTGTGTGGTCAAATACCACTTTCGCCAGTTTTGCAGATTTTCCCTTGTGAGGGTGAAGCTGTGGTTTTTGCAATGACAGAATTTTTTGCAGTCTTCTGTAATGGCATCTGATTCTCTTTCACAGATTGTCACTGAAAAGCTTGACAAGAACAACTTCCAAGCATGGAAGTTTAGAATGACGAATTTCCTTATGGGAAAAGGATATTGGGAATTTGTTGCAGGAAATGAAGAAGAACCAGTTCTTCCTGATGTTCCCAATCAACAGCAAATGCAGGCATTTAAAGCATGGCATGAGAGAGCCAGGAAAGTTATGTATTGGCTGTCTATCAGCATTTCAGACTCTATGATTATGCATATTCAGGATGCAAGTACACCAAAGGAGGCATGGGATACTTTATCAAAAATGTATAGCACAAATATGCAAGCCAGGAAAATGCAGCTCAAGCAAGAGTTGCACAATGTGCAAAGAGAAAATATGAGCATTAACGACTACCATATGAAGGTGAAGAAGATTGCAGATGCACTTGCTTCCATTGGGTCACCAGTGGAAGATGATGATTTAGTTTCTGTGACCTTGAATGGTCTAGGAAAGGATTATGCACAGTTTCGGACATCCATTTCAGTTCGTGAAAGATTTCCTGATTTTGAGGAGTTGATTGCTCTTCTAATTTCTGAGGAACAGAGAAATGGTGGTGCATCTTCTTCAGGAGGAACTTCAAAAGAAGCTGTCTTCTACTCAAATGCTGGAAGAGGTAGAGGCAGAGGTAGAGGAGGCCGATTTGGAGGCCGTGGTAGAAATCAGAATATGCAGCAAACTCAAGAAAACCAGTCCTATGGAGGAGGACGTGGTAACTCTAGAGGCAGGGGGAGCCAAAGAGGTCGTGGTGGATGGCAAAGAGGTCAAAATGCAAACAGTAATGTTGAATGCTACTACTGTGGTAAAATGGGTCATATGGCTAAAGACTGCTATAAAAAGCAGAATGACATCATGAATGGAAAACTGCAACAAGGGAATTATGCATCTTCTAGCAGACAGGGTGATGACAGAAATGAGCATTTGTTCATGGTGCAGCACATGAACAATTCTGTGACAAGTGCAGAAGAAAGCAATGATGTATGGTATGTTGACTCAGGTGCATCAAACCACATGACAGGTCATGCAGAATGGATGGAGGATGCAAGGAAAATGGAAAAACCAGGATTTGTGGAGACTGGTGATGATACTGCACATCCTATTGTGCAGATTGGAAAAATTCCCTTGTCTATGCAGGATGGGAAAAAGAAATACCTGTCCGATGTATTTCATGTCCCGAATATCACCAAGAATCTGGTTTCTGTCGGTCAAATGGTTGAGCAGGGCTTGCAGGTCAGATTTAATCCTCATGGATGCTTTGTTGAGGATATGAAAAATAAAGGTCGCTTGATAGCAAAAGGAAAGAAGAAGGGCAGAATGTTTACGTTGGATGCAGACATGTCTGAATTGAGTGCAGCAATGTTTGCACATGGGACCGGTGTAGTTGCAGATATTGATATCTGGCATAAACGCATTGGTCATGTTAATGTACAGCGACTTAAATCAATGCAGGCCCAAAATATTGTTGCAGGATTGCCAAAATTCAAGGTTGCAGAAATGCATAAGGTATGTGAAGCCTGTCAGTTTGGAAAACAGGCAAGGAAACCATTTCCTAGACATGTTCAAGAGAGTGAGAAGCCATTGGAATTAATCCACTCTGATGTGTGGACTACTAAAGCTGCATCTCTTGGAGGCTGTCATTATTTTGTCACTTTTATTGATGACTATAGCAGAAAAGTTTGGGTGTATTTTATGAAAAAGAAAAGTGAAGTTTTTGGGCATTTCAAAACCCTTAAAGCTATGGCTGAAAAAGAAACAGGTCTGCAAATAAAATGCCTGAGGTCAGATGGAGGGGGAGAGTACCTCTCAAATGAGTTTGCAAAGTTCTTGCAGGAGCATGGCATAAAGCAGCAATATTCATGCAGTTATACCCCACAACAAAATGGAATTGCAGAAAGGAAAAACAGGCATATTGGAGAGGTATCTCGTGCCATGCTCAATGAAAAAGACTTGCCAAATTTTTATTGGGCTGAAGCAGTTGCTACAGCAGTCTACATAATGAACAGGACTCCCACTGCAGCAATACATGGAATGACTCCAGAGGAGAGGTATACTGGTAGGAAACCAGATATTTCTCATTTGAAAATTTTTGGTTGCATTGCCTATGTACATGTGCCAGATGAGCTGAGATCCAAGTTGGATCCAAAAGCTGAGAAGTGCATCTTTATTGGTTACTCTCTGCAGCAAAAAGGGTATAGATGCTATAACCCTTCTACTCGTAAGTTTACAGTGAGCAGAGATGTTGTTTTTGATGAGATGAGTAGCTGGTATAAGTCTTGGAGAAACTGACAAACCAACTTCCACACAGGATCAGTGATCATGGAAAAGGAGACTCCTGAAGAGTTGATCACCTTCTTAACATCCAGAATTTCCCTGGTCTGCTTTTGTAAGAGCTTCAAAATCTCTTTGTTAGAGAAAAGCTGGCGAGTTGTAACAAAGGGTTCACCTTTGGAGGGAAGAGACAGAGCCTTCCCAAGGCCTCGAGGTGTCAAAGTCATGGAAGTACCCTGGACCAGTCCCAACTTCTTGCTGTAGGAGGCCAGAAACTCATCACACATAGATGGATCCTCTGGAAGCAATGGGAAGGAGGTAGCCACGAAAGGTGTGAGTCCCGCCTTCGTGAGAGGCTCAAAAGTGAGTAGGGAAGAGTAATCCCGACTGACTAGTGGGACATACTGGATAGGGGGAGGAGAGTGAGGCACCATTTAGATGGTTACACACACACCACAAACACAGACAATCAAGGAGAATGCTGTAAAATATTACACGGCGCAGCGAATAGAATCTGAGAAAGAGATAGAGAGTACACAATAGATAAGAGGAGAATCAGTCAATTCTTTAACTTCAAACAACTGATACAAAGATGGCTCTGTCCACCCGTGCGCTTCCACTGTGTGAAGCTTAGATGGCGATCTAAGACAGAAGATAGATGAAGAGCTTAAGGCTAGCTGGAACAACAACTCTGACTGGGTGAAAGATGGATGATCGATAGCTATGAAGGGGTTTAGCTTTTTATAGCTTGTGAAGGGGGTCATGATGGATGACCTTCCATATGCACTTGTGTCTATTGACCTTCCATGTGCCCATGTGTCTGTTGACCTTCCATATGCACATGTGTCTGTTGACCTTTCATATGCACATGTGTCTGTTGACCTTCCATGTGCCCATGTGTCTATTGACCTTCCATGTGCACCTCCACTAGTTGGCTAGGGAATATTCTAGGGAATATTCCCTTTACCATTGGCTAGGGCCCCTGATAACTCTCTTACCCCGCAACTCGATGCAATGTGCCTCGATTTGCTACCAGCTTAGCTACTCTGTCTACCCCAAAGATTAGACCCACAACAGTCACCTTTTTGCCATCCGGTCACATAGACCTCATCTGACATACAAATCAGGACTCAACCAATGTCCGGGCTCACATATGGCTTCTCCTCATAATGGGGGCCTTACAACTTTGAGCACCATGGATAATTGGTAGCACCTAATGAGGGTGGGACATTGATCATATCTAACACCCCCCCTCAATGTCCACCCATAGGTGAACTATCTCCTCGGCCCAATGCCGAGTCTCTGAAGATGAACTTGAAGCAGATCCTTCGTAAGTGCTTTGGTGAAGATATCTGCTCCATTCTCCTCTGTTGGACAGTAGACCAATTCCACTATCCCATCCTCCATCAAATCACGCACATAGTGATACTGGATCTCTATATGTTTGGTGCGTGCATGAAACACTGGATTTTTGGCAATGGCGATGCAACTCTGATTGTCACATCTCAGCACAGTTGGTTCTTCATCTTGCAGTGTAGCTATCTCCTTGCACTCGGTCATGCCAAATGCCTTCAAGATCTCCCATGCATACTTCTTCTAAGAGATGAAGATCTTTCCTGGATCTTGCCAGACTTCAATCCCCAAACAATAGTGCAGCAAGCACAAGTCTGTCATTTCAAACTCAGAACTCAAAGCCTTTCGAGTTTGGTTGATCATATCTTTATAGTCACCTGTAATAAGAAGGTCGTCTACATATAGGACAATCACTACAGACTTTTTACCATCCCTGTAAACATACAAGTTAGCATCTGAGGCACATCTTTTGAAGTTTAGGTTTAAAAAGAACCTATCTATCCGCTGGTACCATGCTCTGGGGGCTTGTTTCAGCCCATACAATGCCTTCTTCAGTTTACACACTTTGTTCTCAGAATGGGGGGCCTCAAACCCTGGTGGCTGAGCCACATACACCTCCTCCTTGAGGTCACCATTTAAGAACGCTGACTTAACATCCATTTGGTACACTGGCCACTTCTTGTGGGCAGCCACTGCAAGTACTGTGCGAATAGTGGTCATTCTGGCAGTTGGGGCAAATGAATCTTGAAAATCAAACCCTTCAACTTGTGAAAATCCTTGGGCAACCAGTCTAGCTTTGTACTTTTCTAAGGTACCATCAGCCTTGTACTTTACCTTCCAGATCCACTTGGTGCCAATAACCTTCTGCTTTGCTGGTCGATCCACTAGCTCCCAAGTGTCATTCTTCATTATGCTGTCATACTCCACCTGCATAGCAGCCTTCCATGATGGATCTGCAAGTGCTTCTTCTAAATCAGTTGGCTCCTTTACTTCTCTCATAATCTCAACCATCAAGGCCATATTGACTATGTGAGCAGAAGCCCTCCGTTGCTCCTCTATTCTCTGAGACCTCCTTGGTCCGTCTGCCTTCTCCTCAACAGATGCAGGTATAGGATTATTGTGGTCATAGAGCTGCTTCACCCAGCGCGGCAATGGCTTTTCCGGTGGGGTGATGTCAGGTTGGTGAACTTTTTCCTTATCATCTGAAGATGATGCTTCCTCCTCCTTAAGGATAGGGATAGCTCTCGGGACAGGTTCATAATGGACTACTTCTTCGCTTGATGATAAAGTGGAAGAACTTGCCTTCTCCTCCTCCACTGTATGTGGCTCCTCCTTGAAAACCACATCACGGCTCGCGATGATCTTCTTTGCCTCTTGGTCATATAATTTGTAAGCGTTCTGCTCATCACTATAACCCAAGAAGATACATTTTCTGCTTTTTGGTTGTAACTTGTTTCTCTTCTCATCTAGAACATGTGCATAACATTCACATCCAAAAATTCTGAAATGTGAGACAGATGGTTTCTTACCAGTGTAAGCCTCATGAGGTGTTTTTCCCTTGAGAGCCTTTGTATAGCTCCGATTTAGAATGTAGACTATAGTATTAACAGCTTCAGCCCAAAAATGGTTAGGCAATCCCTTGCCCTTTAGCATGCATCTTGCCATCTCCACAATGGTGCGATTCCTGTGTTCCACAACACCGTTCTGCTGAGGTGTGTGAGGCGTCGTCAATTGATGCTTGATCCCTTTGATCTTGCAAAAGCCTTTAAACTCCTTTGAGTTGAACTCACCACCACCATCTGTTCTAAATTTCTTCACACTTTTCCCTGTTTCATTCTCAACAAGTATTAGCCATTCTTTAAACTTACCAAAAGCTTGAGCCTTATCACGAAGGAAGTACACCCACATCTTCCTACTGTAGTCGTCGACAATCAACATAAAATAAGAAGATCCCCCCAAGGCCTGTGTAGGCATCTTACCACACAAGTCAGCATGTACCAACTCTAGAGGAGCCTGTGCTCTATTCTTGCTTTCTTGTGGAAATGCCTTTCTGTGTTGCTTGCCCATCATACAAGCTTCACATGGTTCCTTCAATTCAGTTATTGTAGGTAGGTGAGCAACCATACCTTGCTTTTGCATCTCCTTCAATACTGCAAATCCGATGTGTCCAAACCTTTCATGCCAAAGCTTACTTGTGCCCACTCCAGCGGTGGCTGTAAGAGCACTTAGCTCATACAGGTTGTTCCTTCTTTCTCCTTTGCCAACAATTGTGCCAGCACTATCAATAATTTCTGCACCTGTCTTCTTGAACCTCACTTCATGACCAAGATCAGTTATGGCAGCTGATAAGAGATTTCTCCTGATTTCGGGAACATACAACACATTTGAAAGCTTTTTGACTTCACCATTTGCAGCAACAAAAGAAATAGTACCTGTGCCCGCAGCAGGGCATTTAGCATCATTTCCAACCGTCACATTGATGGATTCTTGTAGAGGCTGCATAGAACTGTATAGACCTTTCTTGTTGGTCATGTGACGGGAGGCCCCACTATCCAACACCCATGAGTCAGTGGTAGATTCTTCTTGCGCCGAGGAGCACACTTCCTCAATGGTCGCCATGAATAATTCCAACTCTGCTTCAGTCGTATTGGCTATCTCTTTCCCTTTACTTTTAAGGGTACCATTCTTTTCATCTGCCTTCTTGACACGACAATCTGCAATTGCATGTCCTTTCTTCTTGCAGTAGAAGCACTCTCCTTGAAACTTCTTCTTGCCGCCCTTCTTCTTTTTGTCACCATCATTTTTGGTGGAGGAAATACCTTTGCCTTTTGCATTGGTAGAGAATGCAGCATCTCCATTGTTGCTTCCTTCTCGGGCTTTCAGCCTCAACTCCTCCTCCATTAATAATACACAAAACTCCTCAAAAGTCAAAGCTTGAGGTCTCACCTGAGTATTAAGGGCAGTTACTAGTCCATCAAACTTTTGTGGACAAATCCGAAGACACCTCCGAGCTAGCTCTTCGCTAGTCTTTTGTATCCCAGCGCCAGCCATCTGGTCGCGCAGATTCTTAATCCGAGTGATGAATGCTTCAACCGTCTCTCCTTCAGCAAACTTCTCCGCTGCTAGTTGATTCTCCAAGTTTTGAATCCTTGTTTGGTTTCGTATTTCATACTGACTCCTTAGTACATTCCAAGCCTCTGACGCTTTGGTTGTATGCTGAATCAAAGTCAAAACACTGTCAGAACAGCTTGTAACTAAGGCACACAATGCATCTGCATTCCTTCGTTTCCAAGCTCGCAGAAGATCTGCATTCGGAGGAATCATCACACTAGGATTTGATGGGTCGGGGGTAGGCTGTGGTTCTGCGTCAGTCCCCAGCACAGTCTCCAGAAGCTCATAAGAATCAAGGATAGTTGTAATTTTGAACTTCCACAAGGTGTAGTTTGTACCATCTAACTTGCCTTTGCTGAAGGTTGGTGGACGAATCCTCAGTATTTGAATAGCCGGTACAGCAACACCACCTCCTGCACCGCTTCCGGAAGTCGACATAGTTTCTCTTTGCTGTTGAAGCCTTTGCCTCTTGCATGCTCTCCGATCTCTAGAGCCCCCTGGGCTCTGATACCATGTAAAATATTACACGGCGCAACGAACAGAATCTGAGAAAGAGATAGAGAGTATACAACAGATAAGAGGGGAATCAGTAAATTCTTTAACTTCAAACAACTGATACAAAGATGGCTCTGTCCACCCGTGCGCTTCCACTGTGTGAAGCTTAGATGGCGATCTAGACAAGATAGATGAAGAGCTTAAGGCTAGCTGGAACAACAACTCTGACTGGGTGAAAGATGGATGATCGATAGCTATGAAGGGGTTTAGCTTTTTATAACTTGTGAAGGGGGTCATGATGGATGACCTTCCATATGCACTTGTATCTGTTGACCTTCCATGTGCCCATGTGTCTGTTGACCTTCCATATGCACATGTGTCTGTTGACCTTTCATATGCACATGTGTCTGTTGACCTTCCATGTGCCCATGTGTCTATTGACCTTCCATGTGCACCTCCACTAGTTGGCTAGGGAATATTCTAGGGAATATTTCCTTTACCATTGGCTAGGGCCCCTGATAACTCTCTTACCCCGTAACTCGATGCAATGTGCCTCGATTTGCTCTACCAGCTTAGCTACTCTGTCTACCCCAAAGATTAGACCCACAACGGTCACCTTTTTGCCATCCGGTCACATAGACCTCATCTGACATACAAGTCAGGACTCAACCAATGTCCGGGCTCACATATGGCTTCTCCTCATAATGGGGGCCTTACAACTTTGAGCACCATGGATCATTGGTAGCACCTAATGAGGGTGGGGCATTGATCATATCTAACAAATGCCTGCAAAGCAACAGACAAAAAACCAAGGATAAGATATCAACCAAAATGATAAAACGTGACTCGACCAACTATCCCCAAGCAAACCACTGCCTAGAAAAAATTCGACATGACCTCTAGACATATGTGACCGAAAGCTTCATGCTATGCAACATGCAAACACCCAAATCCCCGTATCAGGAAATAAAGAAAAAAATTGCACACCGTACCCTTAACCGTAACAAAGAAACTGAACCAAAACATAACCACAGCCCACACATATCAAGACCACAATTTTGATAATCTATGTTGACCATGGAGACAACTCCGAAGACTTCGCGTACCCATCCCATGAAACGATTTCATTAAAAAGGGGAAATAAGTGCAGTGAGGGGGAATTAATTTAATGAAGGGTTCATTTTAATAAATGATTAAGAAATGGGTGAATTTTAATTAAGTGATAAACCTTATCAAGAAAACAATGGTTCCTTCTTAAAAATTTAATTACCAATTATTAGGTTAAAGCGGTGCTTAAATCCAAATCCCGGACTTCGATACCCAGATTGGGTCTCTAAATGCAAGTTCATTTATTAAAAATTAAGGTGATGTGGAGCGCTTTTTTGCCAGTGCGTGCTCTTGTGACGGCTGGTTCATTTTAATTAAAAATGTTAAAGTGCCTCTTAAGCACACTTAGCGCGTGCTAAGTGAACGGCTGGTTTATTTTTATTAAAAAATGGTGTGTTTGGCGCGAATGCGCGTGCCATGGTGGTGTTTAGGGTTCATTTGAATAATTAACCGTGGATTTTGGGATAGCTGAAAAAAATAAAAAATAAAAGGGAAAAAATACCTGGTAGTGGGTGTATGTGAATGTAAGAAATGCGCTCTCCTCAATCCAAAAAGGTATTTGGATTTTTTTCGATATTTTTCAGGTTGTGTTTTGAATGAAAAAGGTTTTTTTTTTAAATTTTTGATGAATTTAGGTGTTTAATGAAGTATTTTTACAGCTTAAAAAATATACAAAAAATAAATAAAAATGTGAATAGAATTTTTAGAAATTTTTCGACAATTAATTTGGAAATTTTTAGCATTTTTAATGAATTTTTTCCATTGTTTGGGTATTTTTAAAAGAATTTTTAATTTGAAAATGGTCTAAATTTATTTTTTTTCTAAAATTTCAGTTTAGAAAAATAGTGCAATTTACTGCAAAAATAGTGGGAATGTTTCTAGATTTTTTTGTAATTTTTTTGTGAGTTTTAAGTGTTTTTTAATGATCTTTTTTAATTTTTCAATGTTTTTTTAAAAAGGTTTTCGGGTTTTTGAAGCAAAAAGCTGGGAAAATACCCAGAAATAGGCTGCGTGTCAGCTGCGTGTGAACAACCAGCTAACGATCTCCCGCACCCGATCCCGCACAATCAAACTCAACCACACGCACGTGTGTCGACGGCTTGAGGGAGAACAAGGGTTTAGGAAGGGTGGTTTCCTGCGGTTCGGCGGGTGAACAGTGTTTAGGAAGGGTGGGTTTCGCTACGGGTGGTGTGCTTTGGGGGGAAGGGGGGCTTAGGTGGGTGTGGGCGGGTTTAATGTGATGGTGGGAAGGGGGGAAAGGGGGGCTTAGGTGGGGTGTAAGTGGGTAGTGTGAATGGTGGGGGGGAAGGGGGGCTTAGATGGGGGGGGTTGGTGGGTGTGTGTGTGGGAATGTGGTTTGGTGGTGGGACTGGGGTTTAGGAAGGGTTCGGCGGTTCTGCAGGGTAGGACAGGGGGCTTACGGGGAGTAGGGTGGTTTTGTGTGTTTGTGGTGGGAAAGGGGGAAAGGGGGCTTGGAGGGTAGGGTGGGAATGTGTGTTTGGGGAGGAAGGGGGGCCTGTGTAGGGGTGGGAGGGTTGGTTTGCAGGGCACGTGGAGGAGGGGAGTCAACGGGCAACGTACAGGGCGGCCCGGCAGGTGGCAGCGCGACAGGGCGTAGCGTCAGCAGTGGGGTGCGATGGCGGGCGTGGGGTAGGGCTTTACGGGAGGGGAGCAGGGCGCTGTCAGGCGGCGCTAGAGCGCCACGTGGCCAGAGGCGGCACGGCAGGGAGGAGGGCACACAGGCGGGCTCCGACGTGGCGGCATTCAACGGCGCGGAGGAGGCAGTCGGAGAGGTCCACGGGGCTGGGCACGGGCCACGAGCGTGGAGGAGGGAGGGGAGGAGAGGAGCAGAGATGGCGGGAGAGGAGGGAGGGAGGAGAAGAGGAGGAGAGGGAGAAGAAGGGAGCGGAGGAGGAGGAGGGAAACGCGCAGGGAGGAGGGGAGGAGGGACACGCAGGGAAGGGAGAGAGAGAGAGAGGGAGGTAGTTGGGGTGGGGAGGGGTCGGGGAGAGAGAAGGGTGGGGTGGGGGATAGGGAAGGGTGTGGAGGGGTAAGGGCGCCCATGGGGGGGTGGGGGGTGGGAGGGGTACGCCCATGGGAGGGTGCCCATGGGGATGGGGGTGGGGTGAAAGGTGAAAGGGGGGGGTTGCCCATGGGTTAGGGGTGACATGGGGGGAAGGGTAGGGGTAGGGGCACCATGGGGTGCCGATAGGGGAATGGGCGGGGCCCACGGGGGAGAATAGGCGGCTGCCATTAAAAAAAAGGCGTACCGCCGTCCCGCGTGCGTGCGCGGGGCAAGGTAAAAAAATTTGCCGTGACGGATCAAAAGAGTGTCGGGATGTCAGGACGGGGCTCGCGGACGCGACCGGGGCACGTGGAGAAGCGGGAAATTGAAAACGGGCGCGTTCACACGCGGGACGAATCGCGCGAAAACACATAAAAATAAAGAAAAATTAATATCTCCCAATCCGGACGTCAAAACAAAATGTCGTAAAAACAAAAAGTGGGCAAGACGGCAGGGGGAAGACAGGGAAAATGTGCAACAGGGGTTCCAGGGGAAAGACAGGGTGTCCACGTGCAAAAAATGCAAAAAAACTGGTCCAAAAACGCAATTAAAAATTAATATCGGAAGATCCATGCATCGGAACGAGGTTCAGGAAAAAGGAAAAATGTGCAGAAAGACGTGCCCGACAATCCTATCACGTCAAAACATAGTTTCGACTGAGATAAGATGCGTTCATGTGGGAAAAACCCAAAAAAAAACCCGAAAATGGAATCAGAAATTAATATTGGACGAACCGCTCGCCGGAATGACATGCAGTAAAAAGGAAAAATGTCCGCAAGAAGGGGAGGTACAGGGTTGTCAGGTCAAAACGCAGTTTTGGCGGAAGTAGGAGGGGTTCACATGCGAAAAACACCAAAAATACTCTCGGAAACACATTGAAAAATTAATAATTAAAAATCCAAAAGTCGAAAGAGGGTGAAGGAAAAAGGAAAAAGGTGGGGGAAGGCACGATGGACACTGCTGTCAAATCAAATTGGAAGTCCGATGCAAATAGGGTAGGTTCACATGGAAAAATATCAAAAAGACATACGAAAAAGTCTTAAAAAATCGGAAAAGTAATATTGAACAAACCGTGCAACGGAAGGACACGGAGTAAAAAGGAAAAATGTCAGGGAGAAAGTATTTGTCAGGGGTATGACATCAGATCACGGTTCCGAAGCAGGCAAAGCGCGTTCACATGGAAAACCGACTAATGTGCGCAAAAGGCTTCAAAAATTGATAACTTGAAAACCCTGCACCGGAATAGGGGTAGGTAAAAAGTAAAAATGGTCAGTTCAAAGGGATGAACAGGGCTATAAGGTTGGATGTGGATTTCGGTGAACATAGGGTGCATTCACATGGCAGGACATCAAAATCAGGGAATGAAGGAAAACTGCAAGGGAACAGCCCCAAGGGTGGGTGGAAAATGAACGACTGAGTGGGAAGGGACCCAGGAGAGTAAAAACAAGTCATGGCATACATGCATGAGCAGGTTGAGGCATATGTAGAAGGGTATGCAATGTAGACGCGCAGGGACACGTCCCCACACTTAAAACCTTAACGGACAAGGTTAACCGAGCAACAGGGACCTAGTACCACACCATAGCAAATCCACTAACGTCCCCACACTTAAAACATGAACGTCACTGAAAAACAGAAGGCGTAGGGTTAGAAAAACTTGGCCCATATGGTAGAGAATCAAGGGTGATTGTCGATGGCACGTCCAGTGTTATTGTCGGCTGCAGGAGGTACCCAGGCATCTTCATAGCAAACATCCGTCATGGCAGGGACCACGCGGCAGCACCCATGGAGGTAGCTTATTGAAGGAATCACAGGAAATTCGTCGATGACGAGGGATATTACACTCAACTCACAGTCACTCAAATGGAATGAAAGAACTGTCACTCACCCCATGACTAATATCACTCGAGGAAGAATGATTGAAACCCATATCTCATACCCGGTTTAGAAATCGACAAGGGGATGGGGCAGAGGGAGTATGCCAGGGTGCACAGTTGATGGTACATTAGTGCGTCGAACCCATCAGGCATAAGTGCAAGGAGGAAGGCAAGGGAGCCTTACATTGCAGTGTACAGAACAGGGTAACGTGTCCTGTGAGGACGGTAGAGACCCACCCCGTGGGTGCATAGGGAAACGGGAACATACCTAACTCTAAGTGTTGTAACATCCCTCAATCTCACCTCTCGGTAAATGATTGAAGAAACTCCAGTCACACTCAGCCCACCCTCTGTCTCACGCTCTGTTGATAGATACAGGAGGGCAACCATGTCCTAAAACCCATTGATGTAATCCTCACGGTCACTTGTGTAAAGGTTGTATGCCTTGTGCGCATTTGATGGTGCAACTGTGCATCCCGCCCTGTGCCGACATACGGTGCGAGAAGAAAGGCCAGGGAGCCTTATAGTGCAGTGCACAGAAACAAATTGTGCGTTGTGCATTGAGAGGCCCATCTCGTGCATGCAACACTGCATTCACATATCTTACCTCTCATTTGATTTGAAGGGAAAAGACTGGTCACTCGGCCCACCCTCTGTCTCATACTCTGTTGATAGTTACAGAGGGCAACCCATACTCACTTCCCCATCCGGTTAGGATGAAAGCTCACATCACTCGATTGTTTGTCGATGAAGATCGCGTCATTAGTTGTTGAAGAGGCGTATCTAGGGAGGTAGCCATCAAATCGAACGTTGTGTTGGATAGGACATGTCGTCTGCTAGAGGACAATTAGACACTCTGCAGAGCCAGGACACAGCGTACCAAGGGAGGTAGCTTCGGAATTGGATCCTGAGGATATCAATTGATGAATCCACTTTCTGGACTGTTGGGTGTTGCCACCTTTTCCACAGCCAGCTTCTCGCCCAAGGGTGTGTGCCACCTTTCTTGGAACGAGGCCTGCTATGACAGGGAATTGCTTCATTTTCTCCCATAACAGATTTTTTCATTTTTCTTATTTTCTTTTTTTTTGTTTGTTTTTTTCTTTTTTTTTCTTGTTTTTCCCTATTCCCGAGGGTGTTTCCACCTTTTCTCGAAGAATAGGTCGGCATGACAGGGACCTATGTCCTTTTCTCCCATGACCGATATGTATGTATATATATATATATATTTATTTATTTATTTATTTATTTTTTGCTCTTCGAATTAAACAAGGGAATGGTAGAAATACCACTTGTCAGAACCCACCTCGCCACTGTCGCTCGTGGAAAATAGAGGATAAAAAATCAAGGCTGGAAGGTGGGGCTGAGGGGACAGAGGGTTACGTCCACCTCATCAGGAGTGGATGGAGAACTGCTATCAGAAGTAGCATCATAAGAGTGATAGTGCCACGCCAATGAGGGAAAGGATTAGGTGACCATAATTGTCAAGATCCCCAAGGAGGGAAGTACTTCTTCAGGCGATATCCATTGATCAAGAAGGGATCATCAGAGGCATCAATGGTCTGCACTTGGACAGAGCCATTAGGGTTGACAGCAAGTACCTTATATGGGCCCATCCACCGCTGTTGAAGCTTGCCAGGAAACTTGCCAAATCGTGCATCATAGGCTAGGACCAAATCACCTTCTTTGAACTCCTTGTGCTTAATGAAGCTATCATGGTAAGCCTTGCGTCGAGCTTGCGTGGCTTCCATGCACTGTAGAGCCATCCTGCGAGTTTCGTCCAAACATGCTAGGTGCACGAGACGGCGTTGCAGTGAATCATCGTCCCCGAAACGCTCTTTGATAGCCACTCTCAAAGAGGGCAATTCCAGTTCAACAGGGAAAACAGCTTCTGTACCATACACCAGCTGGAAGGGTGTTTGTCCTGTTGCTGCTTTATGGGAGGTTCTGTACGCCCAGAGGGCCTCTGTAAGTCGATCGTCCCAATCATGACGATGTGCGGCAATTGTTCGTGTCAAGATCGAGCAGAGGATGCGATTGGTGACTTCGACTTGGCCGTTGGCACTGGGGTAATAAGGAGTGGACTTGCGATGGTAGATCTTATACAGCTCTGTCAACTCTTCCATGACTTTATTAATGAAATGAGTGCCTCTGTCACTTACCAGCTCTAGGAGACTGCCAAAACGAGTGATGATATTCTTGTACATGAGCAAGGCCACGCTGTTACCATCGTCCCGCTTTAGGGCTTTAGCTTCACACCACTTTATGACATAATCTGTACATACGAGGATGTATCTGTTCTGCTTCCTTCTAGTAGGAGGATCAATTGGGCCTACGAAGTCGATGCCCCACTTCTCAAACGGCTTTAGGGGAAGAATGGGTTGCAGTGGCATGGCACTTGTCTTCGTGGGTTTCCCCATTCTCTGACAAGCATCACATCGCTTATAGTAATCATAGCCATCCTTATGAATGGTCGGCCACCAGTATCCTGCTAGCAGAGCCTTCCTGGTTGTGGCTTCTCCTGCAAAGTGGCCTCCACATGGCTCGTCATAGCAAGCCTTCAGAACAATCCCAATCTCATCTCCTGCAAAACATCTTCTGAGCACTTCATCTTTGCCTTTCTTGTACAGTGCGCCGCCTAGCAGGGTGTAGGGGGCTGGTTCCAATGGAAGCTTCTTCCTTTCCCGACTAGAAATACCAGGAGGGTACTGTTGGGTTGCCAGCAGATTGGCAATGTCTACATACCAGGGGGTTACAATTTCTACCAGGAATAGGGAAGCATCAGGAAGGTCTGGATCATCCTGCTCCTCGTCTGCAGTTTGTGGGATACGCGATAGATGATCAGCCAGAACATGGGAACGACCAGGTTTGGTAATTACCTCAAAGTCAAACTCCTGGAATAGAAGGAGCCATCTCATCATTCGTCCTTTCACATCTGCTTTGTTCATCAGGAAGGATAGGGCCTCATGATCCACATAAAATTTAAAGTGAGTAGACAGCAGATAGTGACGAAACTTCTCCAAGGCAAACACCATTGCCAAGCACTCAAGCTCTGTCACTGTGTAGTTCCATTCCCTATCGGTAACTTTTCGGCTTGCATAATAGATGGGTTAATCCAGCTTCGAGGAGCCCTTCTGGCAAAGAACTGTGCCTAAGCCTTCAATAGATGCATCAGTGTATACATGGAACTCTTTCATCCAATCAGGAGGTTGCAGAATGGGTGCCTCAATCAGACACTGCTTCAGAGTGGTGAAGGCTTTGTCACATTCGTCCGTCCAAGTAAACTCTGCATCTTTCCTCACAAGCTTGTGCAAGGAGGTTGCCTTTGTTGCAAAATGGGCTATGAACCTTTTGTAATAACCCACATGGCCTAGGAATCCCCTCAACTATTTGAGGTTGGTGGGTGCTGTCAGAGCTGCGATCTTTTCGATCTTTGCAGGGTCTGTTGATATCCCTTGTGCAGAGACAATGTGGCCCAACAGAACTCCAGAAGAGACCCCAAAGATGAGTTTGTTAGGGTTGAGGGAAATCCCATACTCCCGGCATCGGTCAAAGCATTGTTCCAAATGTCCCCAGTGTTCACGGATCAAACTATAGACACAGAAGTCATCCAAATATACCTCAATAAAGTCGTGCAGATGATTTTGGAATGCGGCCATCATGACTCGCTGGAAAGTAGCAGGGGCATTGCAGGGCCCAAACGGCATCACTCGGTAAGCGCAGGTTTCCCATTCTGTGGTGAAGGTTGTTTTGGATTGGTCTTCTTCTGCTATTTGGACTTGGTTATATCCGTTGAATCCATCCAGAAGGGAATAAAGCTCTTGTACTGCCACTGTGTCCAACAGTTGGTCTGTGAAAGGAATCGGGAAGTGATCCTTATTCATCTTGGAATTCAACTTGCGGAAATCCACACATATACGAAGCTTGCCATTCTTCTTGGGTACAACCACGATGGGTGAAACCCATTCACTATTTGCCACTGGATAGATGAACTCGGCTTCCAGAAGCTTCAGCAGCTCTGCTTTCACCAATGTGGAATAATTTGGATTCATTCACCTCTGTCGTTGCCGTACTGGCTTGGCATCAGGCTCCAAGTCAATATGATGCTGACATATTGTGGGATCAATCCCCTTTAGGTCTTTGTAGGACCATGCAAACACGTCCAAATTCTCTTTCAACAAGTTGTACAAAGTTGACAACTCCTCTTCTGGGAGGCTACTACCCACCTTCAAATGGTGTTTAGTGCCATCTGCATCCACAAAAGTTAATGCCTTTCACCTTCTACTTCATAGATGAAGGTCCCGCGGACTGCTTCTGGGTACAGATCCGACTCCTTCAAGGGGGTGGTGTCCTCATCTGATGTCCCACTAGACCCAACTTCTTCTTTTGGTGGAGACTTAGGTTACTCCTTGAGATGTTGAAATGGGATTAGAGCCGTTTCGGGTTTGGTTTCAAGATTAATTACCTCTTGGCTTGAGGACTCATCTTCTGATGACACGTCCAAGAACGTCACATAACAGGGATCCTCTGATGCCTGTTGGAATTGTGAGACTGGTGCTTGTTGACATGGTGTATCATCATCATCTTTCTTTGGCAAAGGTGGTTGAGGACGGCAAGAGCCACTACTGAAAGACGGCTTAGTCTTCTTCAACCATTTCTTATAAAGATTTTGCATATGAGAAGATCCATTTACTAGACCAAATGGTACCATCGCCATTCTGTCCCACAGCATGAGCTCGTCTGCTTCTGATGCTTCTGGAACTTCTTCTTCATATATAACCTCTTCAGGTGGGATAGATTCTTCCATCTCGCTTTCATAACTGTCTTCTTCAATATCATCTCCATCCTCTTCTGTCTCTGTCTCTGTCTCTGTCTTTGTCTCTGGCTCTGTAGGAGCTCTGTGAGAGAAGAACAGGTTCTCTGTTTTTTCTTTTGCCTCTGTCTCTGGCTCTGGTATGGCCATGTAACAGGGAGAGCAGTACATCCATGCTTCTATCTCACTGTCAGAAGTGATTTCGGAAATCGTTCCTGGTTCAGGCAAGAAGTATTCACCCATTGACAATGGCTTTGCATCTTTTGGGAGTCGGCTTATAGTATCCACTGTTAAGGAATGTGCCACTGTTTTCTTGGGAAGGATCTATTTGACAGCATCTTCGACTGTTGATGTTCCATCTGTAGCCTCATTAGGGGAGTCAGAAGATAACTCCAAGGAGGTGGATCTATGTCCTTTTTGAGCACCATATAGCTTCAGTACTACTTTGTTGGGTCCTCTACCCAAGGTCAAGGTTCCTTTGAACCAATCCGTCCTTACTCTGGCTTCAAAAAGCCATGGTTTGCCCAGTAACAAAGGGTAGGATGTACCATAAGAGTTTGGCTTCACCACCAGATAGGTTAGCTAATAATCTCTTCTAGCCACTGTAGTCTTCACATATGGGAGAATGCCCAAAGGCTTAATTCTACTTTGATCTGCCAGTCTGATGAGCCATTGGGTTGGTTGCACACCTTGTAGGCCTATATCCTTCATTGTCACATACGTCATAATGTTCACTGATGAGCCTCCATCAATCAGTGCATTTGCAATGAAGCATCCTTCTATCCACACGCCAGTCTCTGGGGTACCTGGATCTAGGAAGGCGTTAGCCATGTCCACTTCTTTTACAGGCTCTGGAGCTTTGTTGGACTTTGTTGCTGTTGAGGGAGCAATCCTTAATCCACGTCTTCTTGTCAATATACTTTTGAACCTTTTTCGCCAACTGGGAGATAACATTAATAATTGTCGGAATGTGAGGTTTGGTTTAAAGGTATCTAGATCTCTGACCAGATCATATTCCTTAATAGGATCCACTAGCTTCTCTAACCGGTTAGGGAATGGGGCAACATCCATTTTCATTTTCCTTCTTTCTTCCAACAGGGGCATCATGGGAACTTCTTCTGCCACTTGTGGCACTTCCTCCTCTTCTATCTCCCGGACCTCTGGTCCTGTCTCTGGAACTGTCTCTGTGACTCTCTGTGGCACTGTGGTGCTCTGTACGGCACTGTCAGGCTCTGTTCTGTTCTGTTCTTCTGGTTGAAGATTGAACTTCACTGTTTTGGTAGGAGGATTATTTTCTTTCTGGATAGGTGGTTCCTTCTTCTTTGCACGCGTAATGGCAGCAACTTCCAGTTCCACTAAATTGGAGGTAGGCTCTTGGGCCTTGGCCGGACTGTCAGTAGCACTGTTTTTCACTGGGGCTGGGCTTGGACAGTCTTTTGCAGTGTGGACTTCTCCTTTGCATCGACTGCATAAGGGCTTATAATCCACTGACCTTCTGGGGTTTGGACAATTTGGTGAAATGTGTCCCTTTTCTCCGCATCTGTAACACTCCACTTCTGATCTCTGACCACCGCCAGTCTGTCTTCCTCTGTAATTTTGTGAGGGAAACCTCCTTGGACCGAAATTAGGACCAAACTCTCTAGGCTTGGGTCCAATATCCTGTGTTGTCATTTTGGATTCCAGCAAGTTGAATCTTGTGTCTTCTTCCTTCCTTCTCCTATCGTGCATCTCCTTCAGAGAGCAAATATCCTCTGTATGGTTCTTCCGTAAACAGTATGAACAGAAGGCTCCAGGAATGATGGGTTTTCATGTACATTCAGTGGCTAAATGGCCTGCTTGATGACACTTACCATACCAAGTATTTGACCGCGTCACATCTCTTCCTGCTCCTGCAACGTTGGATATGCTAATGGTATTCACTTTCAGCGTCTGTAACTGCTCTGTAATCACATCCATCAACTCCTTTTTGATATTTGCAACTGAGTTAGATAAATAATCCTTCAAGCTTTCCCCTCCTGAGGTACTGGCAGTAGGGTTTTGAGGAGTCTCTGTAATCACTGCATAAACAGGTTGGGCTAGTGCAGAGGGGTCTTTGTTCTGATTCTGATTCAGAGCTTCTGTTTGAACTGTTGGCTGTTGGCTCCAATTGGTAGGGTTTCACTATTGCTGCTGATTTGGCATTGGGAAAATTGGTTGGGACCATTGTTATTGTGGTTGAACCATCATTTGAGGCATTGATTGTGGCCATTGTGGATTTGGTGCACTGTACTGTGATACTGGGGGCATCTGTTAGTAGGGGTAGGGGACTGTCCCTGGGACTGCATTTGGTGGGTACATCATTCCTGGCATCAGAGGAGGTAGGACTCCTCTTCCTGGATTCATCGCCAATCTAGCTTCCACTTCATCGTACAGTCTTGCACCTTCGGTTTTTGTAGCTTGCAGTGTGGCTGGTCTTTGCAGCTCCACAAACTTACAGACTTCTGGTTGTAATCCTCTGAGAAACACCCCCTTCTGAATGTCATCATCTAGATTATGGTTAGTTCATCTCTTCAGGATGGATTCCATTCGTGAGACATAAGCTTCTACTCTTTCTCCAGAGGACTGACTTAGGTTCATAAATTCCTCTCGCATCCGCTCTTCAAAACCTTCACGCCTGAATTTAGTGAGGAAGGCCAACTTCAGGTCGTCCCATGTGCCAAAAGTTCCTGCTGCTTGTCTCTCATACCACTGAAATGCCGCGCCCTTGAAAGTGGCGGGGAATATTGCTAACCAATGCTCAGGGGTTCTGGCATTGTTAGCCACACATGCTACCATAAACTCTGCTACATGAAGATTGGGGCCTTCATTGTATTCTACCTTAAAAACTGGCAATGAAACTACATTCACTGGCCTGTCATCAATATTTCCAGGACGGTCGGATCTGGCTTGGAAGTGGACCTCCAGCAGGAGGAGGAAGGGCTTGATGTGCCATTGGGACTTCTGTAAAGATTTCTGCAAGGGCGTCAAAGGCGGCTTCTCCTGCGAGCTCATTCTCAGCTTTGATTTTTGTCTTTTCTCTTCTTATGTACCTCTGGACTCGTTCTAACGCTTGCCTCTTTATTGCGTCATTCATCAGGGGGTTGGCTCCACTATGTCGTTAGTGCTCCACAGAGGGATAACAAAAGGCTTCAATCTCTGGAGGAGTGTCTTGCCAACATTTCTTCTACTTCTTCCTTTTCAACGTCTCTGAATTCTGCTTTCATGCCACTGCATAGAGGAAGGTATTCGGTTCTGAAGGTGTCAAAATGCATACGTCTGAGCATTGTGGTGGTGCCATCATCATAGTAATGCCAGCTTCTGATGGTTTCAACAGTGTATGTTGTGAAAAACACTCTGTCTACCAACTTCTAGTGGGTTGCCAATTGAACAAACTGAAGATTGTCAGTGCACCAAGCATCCCATGTATCTTGCTGTTGCGCACCTACAAACAAATTCCAACTCTTTGCCTTCTTGTCTCTGTGAACCTCCACAGACCAAGACTCCTGAAGCTTCTTCACAATCTCCCACTTGATGATGTCTGGAAACTTCTCAATGAATGCCAAATCTTCCATGTATGGTCATTCTCTCTGTTTCTACTCTTCAGTTTGTTCCCAAACAGTTTGCCACCAAGATGCAAGTTTCTGTTGCTTCAATAGGAAGAGGAAACTGTCCACCACATAGAGCATGCATCATGATGGTGATGTGTTTCCGCCATTGTGGGATGAACTTCTTGTGGAAAGTGGATTTGATTATGAGAAATTCCAACTCTTCAGTGGAAGAAGGAACTTTACAAACATCCATTGAATTCTTCTCTTCTTGGCAATGCCATTTCCTTCATTTTCAGCCTCTTCTGGTGCTTGTTGATGGCAAGTTTCCCCGGCTGCGCACCAAAAACATGGAGCCCCAAGAGGAACACCAAGGAAAAGGGAATTCTCTTGCAAGAAAATCTATCTTGTAACATCAACAAACTTTTTTATTAGGTTTATATGATCACAATGAAGAAAAGAACACCAGGCACAACAAATCTTCATGCAGCATCATGTAGATCTCCCATGGATTTGATAGAATCAACCATAATCTTCAATATCTTCACAAAATCCATCAATAGAATAAATAAAACAAAGGAATACACCATATTTGAATGGAAATACATCACATAGTATTCATCTTCAATATCTTCACAGTCTTCTCTCTCAATCTCTCATATACAATCACTCTGTTTTAGTAGAATTGGCTATCTCTGACTCTCTCTCTCTCTCTATCAATAATACATCATATCCTCACTACAATCTCTCATAATCACCCAAAATAATCCTTCTTAGGTCGTGGATACCCCTCCCAAGAGGTATGTCTGATATGAAGAGTCACCAGAGCCACTACAGTGTCTTTTCACAGCTCACTACTATCACTTCACTTCAGTCTTTACTTGAGTCTTCAACAGCTACTTCTTTCACTTCTTTTAGCTCTTTTGCACTTGTATTCACCTCTTTTTAAGGCTAGAAAACTTTCCCAAGCTACACTCTCATCCATCAGAACACATACATAAGCATACAGAACAATCACAGTACAGTACTAGAACAGCTACAGTATAGCTACAGTACAGCTACAGTACAGAGACAGAAGCTCTACAGAAGATCTACAGAAGGTTACAGAAGGTCATCAAAAACCTCATAACTCATACTCAAACCATTCCAAAATCTCAAAAACTATTCAATAAGCTTTCACAAGATCTCAATCTTCATCAATCATCAATCCATGCTTCATACAGAAGACAATTAGAACAAAACAGAAGCTATATAGAAGGTATATAGAACCAATCAGAACCTATCAGAACCAATCAGAACATCACAGAACCTCATATCTCCACTGAAAATCATCATGAACTTCCAAAACATAATCAATATCATCCAAAACACTCTCAAACCACTTCCAAACCAATCAATCATCTCATAAAATCAACCATTCAGCTCTCAAAAACAACAAAAATCAGCCAAAAAAACAGGTCATTTCAACACTCAACAACTAACCTATGGTACTAATGCTATTATACATGTAGAATTTTTAATCCCCAACCTATGCATTACAATACAAGGAAACTAGAAAGGAAACATGTCTTGGATCAAGTAACTCGCTGAGTTAGAATGGTTGATTAAGACCTAATTGTTAGCCATCCATGCACTAATAGTAGAGAAAGTCCACAGGAAAGCTTGGTTTGACAAGTTTGTAGAACATTGATATTTTGACCAAGGAGAACTAGTTTTCCCCTACTGGTCCAAGAGATATATGAAAAGGTTAAAACTTAGAGGATTGGAACTCTATCAAGTTCACACTATTAGCCAAACTAGAAATGGGGAGCTTTAAACCCTTAATGAGGAAGGAATCAACCATTTTAACGATAGTAACATTAAAAATATTATGCCCTAAAGGATCCTAGAAATGATTAGCCTTTAGGATCAATCTATAAAATTAAAGATCAATGATGCATACAATTGAATTGCTTGCAATACCACAAAATAAACATGCAATAAAATATCAAAGTAAGAGGAGTCGCAATAAGTAACTTGGATGATCCCTTATTTATTATTAGACAAGTGTAAATAGATGAATTATATTTATGTTCTTTCCAATTGAGAAGATGTGGAACTCAAAATCCAAGGACACCACCATGATACCATCTATTCGTAAATAAAACACCCACCTTCTACATGTACTCAATGCTACTAATCCAAGTGCCATTGAGGGGGGTGGGGGATAACAAAAAAAACACAAAAAGTTTTCACCACAAAATTAGAGGTACATATAATTCATATTGGCATCAAATAAGTGTGATAAAATAGGGACCATATTAAATTTATCCTCTTGAGTGCATCATTTTCTTGTTTTCATGTAATTCTCAGAGTAATTCATCATTATAAATGTACAGATGGTAGGAGTTCCATGTCCACTGATGAATGTCATTGACTTTGAGTTACTTCCCTAATTAACAATCTTAGAAATAAAGATAATATTGTATCTATTATGGAATAGTGCAAGAAGTATGACTTAGAATCCATCATTTGGGGCTTGGCCTAGGTGCTTTACTATATATAAACCCTTTATATCATGTGCATTGTCAAAGGCATTCCCTGATGAGCAACAATTTGCAAGGGATTAGAAAAAATAAATGAGATGGAAAGAAGATTCAAGAGAACAAAAAAAAAACTCAATATTACTTTGTAAAAGACTTTGAATACTATAGCCATCCTCTTGAATTACAAACACTGTTTAAAGCAAGATACATTGTATCAAAGCCTTGAGGAGTGTAGTCCTGTCTTAAATTTCCTACAACCTAATTCTACTCTAACTTTTACATACAAATCCATAATATAGTCAAAGAAAAACTCGCATCAGAGTTGTTTTTTTTCGATCAGGCTACTCAATGACCTGAACGGGCTTGATCTACAAGCTAGCGCACATAGAATTATGAAAATTATCTCAAAATAATCGAAATAGCCACTTTTCGTAAAACACACTACTCTTCTTTTCTTTTTGGGTTTAGATGCCTTGTAGCACTTGAACATAGTGGTCATGGTTATTTAGCATTGTCACTTGGCTTATCAATGGATAGATATGGGTTGTGTCTTTAACCATTGTAACACTCCTTATCCACTACTTTCTTGTAGATCTTTCTTCCAAGGATTTGTCAGGTCATTCACAGTACATGCACACACTTGGCATCTGGATTTTCTAGCATCCCACCAAGTTCTTACATAACCGTGCCTATCTAGATCTAACCTACATAATCAAACCAAACAACTTGTAGTGAGTAACAACATCATACACAACTGAGCAACTTAAAATCCCATGGAAATAGTCTATGATTTTTCTTAGGTGGACACATAGCACTATAACATCCACTCCCTTTGAACTTGTACATCCCCCAAATGTGCCACACTATGTGGCCACTTGAATCAAACACCCATATGATCTTCTTCCAAATGTGTATGCACATAATCATCCTCCTACCAACATCATAAATCAAAATCGCTAGCATCCACCAAAACACATAGTTTTCTCCCACCTGGATCATAAGGCACTGATAGTGCATGCCATCTATTATATGGCCTTTTGTGAGATAACCAAATCCATGAACACAATAGACCCTTTAGGATCAAAACGAAGCCCAAAATCTAGTTGCACCACCTTGTATCCAATAGCTTTGCTTGCATAAACTCTTTCCCTATGCACATTAAAGGATTCGATCCTAGTCTCAAGAAACTAAAAAGGAACACTCTTATTGACATATATCATTTTATATAATGCTAGATTGTGACTTGAAAATGCATCTCCATTGTCTTGCATGGTTGGAGCTTCCATCAACACTTTCGAGAACTCTCCTAAAGAATCTATTTCTTTTGCATCCTCTAGTATCATAACATCATCCCCCTTTTGCACAATAGCATCAACATGCTTTCTCATCTCATCATCATTATGTGTATTACCAATAACATCAGTAGATAGTAGATCCACATTATCAGCCTTAGCATATGTAACATCCTTCACGAGAATTGCATCAGACAATACATCTATGTCTTGAACATCAACCTGCATAGCAGAAAACATAGCGGCATTTTCGATCAAAACCTCTATATCTTTATATAACCTTGGGAATATCAGTATGTATAGTTAGTACAACTACATTGGTAGCACCAATTTGCATGTCAAACATCATAGAAATATCCCTAGTCATAACCTCTATAGCACCAATATACTCTAGCTCTGTGTCCACATCAGCATTATCCTCTGTCACTTCTACATCTAGCAATGGAAGCTCAGACAATCCAAGAGACAAATCAAGATTTTGCATACAAACCTTAGCTTTTTGGGAATGATTAAATTCTTTCCAAACCTTAAGAGCATGCTTATATTCATCCCAAATTGTACATTGTATCTCTCAAACTTGTTCTTTGAACTTGCTTATATCAATGCATTCAAAACATTAAATCCTTTAATCCTCTAGGATATCAAACTATTGCATTCTTTTATAAAAAACTCTATGATAGTTAGATGTATCATGTCCATTAAATAGACACACTTCCTCAACAATAAGTTGAAGTGCTTCCATTGCCAAATCCTCCATCTGCTGTGCTTGCCAAGGATTATTTGGAGGTCCATCATTAATTAGAAGGAAGATAATTATGCTTAGTGAGAGGGAGACTTAGAACATTACTGGAGTAGTATAAAAGGAGCCTTGATGGCATTGTAAACACTTTTGGCTCATTTGACAACTTACTGAGAACTTTTAGCTTAGCTCTAGTTTTAGCGTTAATTGTCATCTTGTATTTTCCTTTAGCAACCATGGCTTCATTGTGTCATGGACTAATGGAAGAATTTCTTCATGGCATGGCCATGTCTAACATTTCCTATTCAGTTTCCATGTCTTGTGGCATTAATTATTAGTTTAATTTTAGTTACAGTAGCTTTTCTTTACATTGGTATTAGAGCTTTAGGTTAGATCATGACTGTGGTCATTGTCAACCATGGATCTAGTTGTAGAGACTAGGACATGGGATTGTAGTTAGATTTAGTCATAGGCTTGTTGGTTAATTCTTATAACCATGACTAGACAAGGTCTACTATAGAAAATCATGATCATTTTTATGGTCACTAACAAGCTTCTTGAATAATTGGTGGCCTTCTTGTATTCTGGTAGATTGTCCCCATTAAACCATTTTCGGAGGTCTTCTTGTCAAAAGAGGAAGGTACTAGAGTTAGGGGCAACTAAAGGGCCTTTTATTTGGAGAGTCAAGGTTTTACTTTACCTTCTTCATAGGGCTGAAACTTCCATGGATTTTTTGGACATGCTCTCCATTTGTTTATTTGATATTTTTTTAAAGACCTCAAAGCTTGATTCTCCTCCTTCTTAGGACTTCATGGAGCACCATACTTGTGGGATTTGACCAGTTATTGCCATGCCTACTACTGTAGTAATAACCAATGCATTCTACACTAAAAAAAGTAAGACTATGTTTTGTTCCAAAGGAAACATATAACTCACATGACAAGCTTTATTTTTCACCTCGGGTACTCTTGGATGATGGAGGGATAAGTATTCTGGTTCTTACAAGCTTCTTGAGGTCAGTAGTGAAGATTATGTCATTTCTTGTCTAAGATTTTGAATAACAATTCAATACATCATCTTTGTAGCATTTCCAAGCATTTCAAGCTTTCTTTCTCAAGCATTAAGGCATCTCTAAGCCTTCATCAAAGCTTTGCTCTATTCTTTTATCATTAAAGCTTGGTCCTCCTTCTCCCTTGATTATAATAAACAAGGCAACATGAATATTGATTGAAATTTTGGTTTAACTATAGTCTTCTCAAGGGGCTTTTGCACTAGTATAGTAGGGTATCTTGAAATGTGCATGAAATCTTGGTTCAATGTGGGTCAATTTAGGGGGATTTTGTATAATTTCACTCCCAAAATATAAGAGGAAGCTTATTCAATACAATCTTGGCCAGCATTGTTGATCCATACAAGGATATTTGGGCATTTCACTCTCTTTAATAGGGAGGACAACATGCATTATTCAATAATTTCTTCAAATATGTGAATACTTCTTCACCAACAAAGCTTATATCAAAGGATTGGAGACTACATCAACAATTAGTGAAGGCTTTAATCAAGGATTCCACTCTCTATCACAATGAATTTGATCAACTTTGATCATTTACAATGAGAGACATTTATGAATCAATGATTAATCAAGGAGGGATTGCTTATTTTAGCTTCAACAACCACCTTCATCAATTATCAAGGTGCCATTAAGTCTTACACTCTCTAATCTCTCTTTAATCCTCTTTCTTGACCTCTCCAATTGTTGAAAGAGGGGTTATGAGTAATTCTTGATAAATTTACTTGATTGAGCAGCATATAGAACTCTCCTAGGGCTATTTGAAGTAATGCTTCAACCTTGATTATCATAGCCATGGAATTTTTGGATCCATTTAATGAAATACACTAATGGAGTTCTATCATTTTATACTTTAAGCTAACTTTTCTTGATTGGTTGAGGTGTGGGTTATGATAATGCTTCAGTCCCCATAGCACCATCTCTAAGAGCTCATAAAAATCAAGAATAGTTGTGATTTTAACTTCCACAAAGCATAATTTGTACCATCTAACTTGCCTTTGTTGAAGGTTGGTGGATGAATCCTCAATTTTTGAATTATAAGCACTGCTACCTGATGTGCCAAATGACATTGCTCCTCTTCATTATTGAAGCCTTTGCCTTTGGAGTGCTCTATGTAAAAATTACATAGTGCAACGAACAGATTTTGAGCAAAGAGTAAAGAATAAATAGAAAATATAAGAAGAACAATAATTTCTTCAATTGCAAGTAAATTGATACAATGATGGCTCTATCTACTTGTGTATTTCCATTGTGAAGCTGTAACATTTCCACGCAATAAAAGTTAGTTGGTTAGTTCAAAAGTTAGTTAATCAATTAATAAGTTAGTAAGATTACTAACTAAAGACTAACTAAGGTAAAAACTGACTAGCATTAATAGCTAATAATTTTCATTCAATTAAAAATATATTTAAAAAAATCGAGAGTCATAAATCTGACATTTTGCTCGGATTGATAAGGACCGTAGCCACCCTTCACGAAAAGTACAATGTGAACGAGACTTATGAGCCATATTAATCTAGTATTAATGTGTATTATATTTTAGATATTATACTAAAAAGATAGAACTAAAAGTCATTTAAAAGAAAAGACAAGTGATGTTTTAGTTAGTTTTGGAGATTTTATAAAAAGTGAAATAAAGAAAAGTGACTGGTAAAATCACGCATGCCGTGATCGTAGTCTACAGGCAGTAGACATCACTTCGAACAGAGAAAAGAAGGAGTGAACTAAGAGATTTCTAAGCAAGTGTCTTGGAGTTTTACCCCCCTTTTGGAACCAATGCAACCATCAGATTTATGATCTGAGTATCAGATCACTGAGTCTTCTAAGAGCCCCTCCACTCTTGTTCTCAGACTTATCCCCTCCTCTCTAATTCATTATAAATATGAGGCATGGGGAGGCACAAGGGAGCATAAGGAGACCCCGAAAGGCTGCAAGAGAGAGGGAAAGAGAGAGTATACCCCTCTAAGAGATTGTGAGAGAGAGAGCTTGAGAGAGAGAGAGAGAGAGAGAGAGAGAGAGAGAGAGAGAGAGAGAGAGAGAGAGAGAGAGAGAGAGAAGAGTTACCCCGAGAGGTTGCACAATTTCCCTCTATCTCGATCCTCGATTTAACCATCTTCTCTTTCACTCTCCCATCTCGAATCCATTCCACCTTCTTAATCTCTTGAGTCTACTTGCGGACGATGGCCTCCAAGCGAAGAATGTCGCGTGCGGATGACAATCCTACAACCAGCAACAAAGCTTCGGGCAAAGACATCACTATCAATCCAATTGCGGTACCGGTCGTAAGTAATGTATTTTCAAATTGATAAATGCTTGTTTTAATGCTCGCAAGAGATGCATTAGGCTCCGTAGCTTGTGGTGCTAGAATAGGTCATTGAAAAGGATAAATTGCATCTCAAATATTCAAAGATGAAGTTTGTGAAGTGCTTGTATCAAAGGGAGTTAAATTGCAACTAGTTGCTATGTGATGAATCCATGCATAGCATAAGCAACATATGGGACACTAAAGTATTGAGCATCGATGAGTCTTTGATTAATTTGTATTGGAATGATAGGACTTACGTCATGTATAGTATTGGAACCTTTAGCATATGCCTTAGGCTAAAGGAGGGAATATTAAGTAAATTCTACTCTTTGGCCCCAAGGGGGAGAGCAAATATGCGATGGAATTATTGTCATGTCTATTATTGTATTGTTTGGGAAAATACAATTAGTTTTGTTGGTTGATTGAACAACACCCTAAATGTTTTTCTTTCAATCAAGGGATTGTTGCACTGTGATTTGGATAAATATTCCAAGGCTTATGTTGATGGCAAATGAATGGCAGGGGTCTGTAATGACAAGTTGCCATGGGAATAAAGGAATGCTTTTCTAGAAGATGATATTAGGGCTGATTGCTTTGATTATGCTTGAATTTTAATTGGATTAATTAAGGAAGGATATTTTGCACGCGTGGATCATCTCCAATATCACATCGCGGATTATCCTGAGAGGGCACTGCTTGATTCATAGGCCGATGGTCGAGTGGTGAAAAGGCCAACCACGGAAATGGCATCTCACTCCTAGACTGCTTGTGGGTCAGGTAGAGCTTTGGACACCCCTTGCCTATCCAGAATGGAGTTGGAGATCCCCGTGAGCCCAACGTCCGGGACATTGGAAGATCCTATTCTAGATAAAGGATGGAAATTTTGGTGCCATGAGATTTGGAGCGGGTACTTCTGTTGGACAGAAGGGATACATAATTCTCCTGTATGGGCAGGGGACAAAGATTAACTTAAAGATAAGTTAAGGAACTTGTTTGATAAAAGGATTGCTTGTTTTATTTTTGTGTATGTGTTGTAAATTACGTGAACGAACTTTGTGCCCTAATAGGCTTAATTAATGAAGTTGATTTTAAATGTCGCACATAAATGTGGTAGGACCTAATTAGACAACTAAAGCTATCAAGGGAAGCGGGTGGACGGAATCCCCCGATGGGTCCATCCTATGGCTGGGTGGTCCCAGAGAACTGGGAGGCTTCTCACAAGGATTTACTGTCGGATGACTTTAGGTACTGTTAAGTTAGAACCCGATTCATGCCGTCTTAGGGTACTGGAATGGGACTATGCCCTATGGGCATAGAGGTTGAGCGGTGCATCCCTCTTGTTTCCCATTCTCTATGAACCAAGTGCAGCATAAATCTGCTTCGACTCTGTTGTTCCTACTCAATGTGGGTCATCTAGAGCTCGATGCTAGCTACTTCCTAGAGACTTGGCTGATAGGAAAGAAACCTGACTTCAAGTTGGTCCTAACTAGGAACGGCCGGATACTTCTCGGGAAGACCTAGATCGCGAACCCTGTGACATTCCTTGCAAGTGCCAGGTGGCACTTTCTAGACTCCCCTCCCGATGGGCTACTAAGACGTGTCCCACAAGTGGTCAAGTGGACACGTTACAGAAGCTTACATGATGGTAGTCCTCCAGACAAATAATAGGTGAAGAGCTTAAGGCTACTTGGAAGAAATCTGATTGGTGAAAGATAGATTGGTGATGGCTTTGGAGGGGTCTTCCTTTTATAGTCCAAGAAGGTAGTTTGGTTGGCATGTTCAACCATATTATGAACATTCCCTAGTCAGCTCTTTTTTCTTTCTTGGTTGTTCTACTCCCTCCTCTTAGTAGAAGTGTCAAGGTGTTACGATTTAGGGATATGGTCATGATGGAGATGGCGGAAGGGAAAAAATTGATGTAGATAGAGGTGGAGAGAATTGTTGTGGAGGAGGTGGTTGCAAGTGGGTGGAGGATAGCAGGTTATGGTAGTGTAGAAGGGGATGTGAGCATGTAGGAGGAAAAACCACCAATAGAGAGGAGCATCGTGCCAAGAATAGGAATCAACTAGGAGCTACAACTATCACATCGATGGAGCAAGGTATGGATTTATTATTTTCTAATATTTCAAACATTAAGTTCTTCCTACTTAATTGAGAGATGATTGCTACATTGAAGAAAGAGAATGGGGGGTTACTTGACACCCTAGCTTAACTGATTCTCACTCTCTTTGCAAGGGGAAGGAGAGAGAAGATTTAATGGGTGGAAGAAGGTAGCTAGACTTGCATTTGATTGCCTAACAATAATTAAGGGTCAACATTCTTTAGTAGTTAAGGTATTTTAAATTAAGCATACATGCACATGCACACATGCATGCATACACATGCATAGTGCACAAATATACATGCACACATGCATGATACACATCACACATCCATGCTCTAGTGCATACCACTGTGTACTACCACTATCCTAATGCACACACTTCACGCCCACACATGCATGTAATACCTTGCACATGGAATAACACTGACACGCTTTTGCACTTGTTGGATGCGTCTTTCCTCTCTCTCTCTCTCTCTCTCTCTCTCTCTCTCTCTCTCTCTCTCTCTCTCTCTCTCTCTCTCTCTCTCTCTCTCTCTCTCTCTCTCACTCTTGTTGTTTGCCCTATTCATAAGAGGAGAATAAGGGGAAGGAGGAGGAAGAAAGGTGGCACCTTGCAGTACATAATACCTAGTATACTCACCCATACTTAGATACCAACCATGTGCACTACATATGTGCATTATGCCAATGCACAGTGCATGATGCATAGTGTATAGTGCACACATACACTACACCTTCACACACTGCATCTTGCACCAATGCATACCACTATGCACTTGCCCCTCATAATGTACTACCCCTTGCATTGCACCTTGTATCTTAGTGTGTAGACACCCATACCCACTTGCATATCATCATGCACATAGCTTACACCTAAGCTTACCCATTTCACTATTATGATAGCCCCATCATAGAGCATTGTGCACTATTGTATGTGCATTGTGCACTCACTCTACCCTAATCTACCATAGTGTGCATACACATATATAGATATCTTCGTGCATATAGAGGGGACATACACTCGTGCACCTATTCATTGTTCCTTTACTCTCTCTCTCTCTCTCTCTCTCTCTCTCTCTCTCTAAGCACCCTTTTCATTCATAGGGGGATCAAGGGAAGTGAGGAAGAACAAAATTGACATATTATAGTGTGGTTGTGTACAACCGCACAACTCATTCTAGGACCATTGCACATAGACCATTTATAGCATAGTGCACAAGCACCCCATTCTATTGTATATATTTTGTGCACTAGACATCATAGTTCATTGCATCTCCCTATGACCACATTCATTTGTGCACTAAACTAGTGCACTAGTGTACCTTAGTGCATGTACACCACACCCCAACTTAGTGTATCACACCTAATGTACTAGATCTAGTGCATTACACATAGCTCATTGTATGTAGAACACATTAGGGGAGATTTGAGGTCAAATTTTGGCCTTTTAAGAAATTGAGGAGAGATAAAGAAATGTGCAATTTATAAAATACACTATTGGAAAAAAAACCTCAATCCAGAGAAAAATTAGCCCTTGGTGGTGGGTGGGTGAAATAATGGTTTGGTGTGGTACAAGAAAATGACCAATTTTGTATGTGCTTGGTTGCTTGGTTGGTGCTTCCATTAATTTATAATTTGGATCTTGGAGGGAAATCAATAGATAAGAAAAGTTAGAATTGTAAAGAATTCTAAGCATGTCACTAGCCCAAATGATGTTAAGCCAAGATGTATGTGTATGGCGTCATTACGATCGCGTAAGGATGGAGTTCAATTGAGTAGACTCAAGTTTGAACTACTTAGAAACATCCTATCCCACAAAGGAATCTTGCCATCATCCAATTGACGAGGCATAGGAGATATACCAAAGTAGGTCTAAATTCATTGCCCCAGATACATCACGAGTCCCCCTCCAACCATTAAGCTCTCAACACAGCCCCCATAGGGCTCTTTGTTGTGCCCCTCAAACTCTCTTTTTGGTACGTTGCACCCAATTTTCTTGTTGCCATAAGGAATCCATCAAGGAAGGGGGCTGTTATATCCACCCAAGTGAATCCCCCAACGATGAAGCATAAGGAGGGGATGAAATCTCCTCATAGCACCAACAAGATATTGTGGTCCGTGCCAAAGGAGACACGAACCCCAAACACTAGTGCAAACAAGGATAGCTGCTCCATGGAGCAATCCAAGAAAATCTCAATCCTATTTGGTGATGAAGACAAGTTATCCACAAAACCTACAGGTGAGCTTCCATGGTATTACTTTTTCTGGAAGTCATTTTGTTTGTTCTTTATTTTTTTACATTTAGCTAGGACTTCATACAGTCTTCCATACTAGCACATATAGTGATGGTGAAATCAAAGCAACATTATTGTTTGATCTCATTGTTTCAATTCCTAAAAGCTTGTTGCTCAACCACTCGCATGGTTTAAACCCACAATGGGTCACCACAAAGTGAGAGAGCCCCTCAGAATGTGTCTCAATCAACAACATTCTCTCAAAGGATTTTAGGCTAATGAAGTTAGTATGCCAAGGATGTTTCTTGGCACTGCTACTATTCACAATAGTAACAAAACCTTTGGTACAAGCTCTTCAATGAAAGGTGGAGCAAGGCCTTATTAAAGGAATAGGGCTTTTGGATGTGTTACATTACCTTTGAAAGTTCAAGATGGAAAAGCCTTGAAAAATCAGAAATGGAAGATAGCCCCAAAGTGAGAAAAATAGAAGAAAAATGCAAGCTCAAAAAAAATGTAGGAAAAGCCTCAAATGTAAATGGAAGCACACAATAAGAAGTGCACCAAATATTCTAGCAAGGGAAGCACTGGGCACATTCTAATTTATTTTGTAAAAGAGCACCAGGCTCCCTCCTGTGCAATTTGGAAATGTAGACGGGCATGGGTGAAGAAACTGTGTAAATAGGAATGAATAAGGAAAGAGGACCTAGGCTAAAATGGCCTATCATGTAAAAAAGAGATGGACTCCAAGGAGGAGTAGGACATGTATAAAAAAACAAAAAGTGAATAAAGAAGCTCATTCTTGTGTGTGGCCAAAAGTAGCTCTCTTGTTGTTATTCTTCTTGCTCTTGCATGTGCTTGTGCTTGAGAGAGGGAATGCGAGGGAGTGAGGGGGTGAGTGTGTGAGGGTGAGGGACCATGGTGGAGAAGCTCTCCATCTTCTTCTCTTTTCTTCTCTTCTCTTTTCTCGCGTGTGGCAATGGAGTGCGGAGCTTGGAGCTTGAGGATCGAGCTTGCTTGAGCTTGCACCTTGGATCATGGAGCTACAAGAGAGCTTGAGGGAGGAGGCAACTTGATTAGGCACATGAAGGTAAGGTCACTACACTTATAGGAGTGAGAATGCACATGGCTATGGAAGAGGTACCCATTGCGGTTGGCTTGAAATGCTTGAAGCAATAAGCAATCCGTGGATCTTGGCAGCTAAGCAAAGAGCTCCTGTGGAGCTCCTACAGGATGGATCCATGTTTGTTGGGTAGATGTTTAAGGACAAAAACATCCATATCACTGAAGTCGAGAATGACTCCATGAAAGAACTCCTTTAGATGTATGAAGACTTTTCTATCTTATCTAGCTCTAAAATTAGTAGGGTAAAAACAAAGATAATCATACCCTCATGAGACCCTCCCCCAAGTTGGCTCATAAAGATTAGTTGTAAGATAGTATAGTAGCTCGGGGCACCATTGAGATACCTTGGTTGTCCACCGATTGGGGTCAGCCGCCGTTAAAGTAGAGATTCGATTGGCTATAGAGCAAGATTAAACTTAAGATGCAAAGCTAGTCCAAGGGTCTCCAACTAGTCATAAGAATGGCAAAATAACATGGAATTTTTAATCAGACTATCAACCTAAAATTTTTCCAATATATAGAAAACTGTAAAGTTTTTGGAAAATTGTTAATGGATGGGAAATAACAAGGAATGATAATCCAAAATCAAAAATAATTTAAAGCATATAATATATGCTTGATAAACATCTAATCTTTTTACTCTTAAGGGTTAAAGTGGGTTCTCTATTGTAACTTTCAAGCATGAATTTACTATGATTGCCATTGTTATATGTAATGCCCATATCGAGTGGCTATAGTTATATGTGATACTTGGTATTTATTAAATCAACTCTATCTTTTCACATCTAAATTTACTATGATTATCAATGGACTGATGATGTTCAAATTTGCCATGCCATTGGAATTGGCAAGGTCCAAAAGAATGTCCTATGAAAAGTAGGGGTACATGTCAAATCCTATGACTACTTAGAATGTAAGAAATGTATATAAAGTGGCTGCTAAACTTTAAAACATTTAGTAGGATTTGACTTCTTTTTAAGGCTATAAATTTTACATTTACACATCAATACAAATTTGTGTTAGTATTTTTTTTTAAAAACACAAAAGGTGTCAAATTTTTCAATACATGCTTGTGCATAGAGTGCTTCTTGTCAATGGTGACATCAAAGCAATATTATTGCATGATCTTCAATTCCTAAGAGCTTGTTGTAGATGGTTGTCTAGTTTTGGACCTTTCTAGGATAACAATAGAGAGACTAAACCTTTATTACAGTACTAAATTTAGTGGTGCAATAGCACCAAATTTGGTATTGTTGCACTAGGTAAAACCTCTGCCAAGATTGCATTAGTAGACACAATTTCTTTGTATCCACATAATTTTGGGCAATTGGACCTACACCCCCCCCACACACACCCAAAATAAAAATAAAATTTATATACATTCAACATTGTTTATTTTTCAAGAGAGGGACATGGTATATCTAACTCTGGAGAGTATCAATTGATATCTCTCAACTGGAAAAAATAAAATGAAAGAGTACCCACAATTGAGAAAATTTTTCTTTACAGAAGAGGAGTTGTATGAGGAGTATGGCATGAGTCTGGAAGGGGTGATTACAAAGGACTTAAGTGAAGATACCATCTATAAAAACTAGGGGTGGAGTGTCTTCAAACACAAGCACTAAAAAGGTGCAAAGATCTACCTGAGCCACATGTAACCTCAGTTGGCAGAAGATTGTAGGTTGGTTTTCCAAAAGGTGTATCAAGCACCTCCATCTTGTGGTGAGATCACAGCCATGTTTGCATGGTGCTAAGCATTTGATTGATACCATGATGGAATAGAAGCCACAAAGTGGCATGGGCTAGGTTTGGGGAAAGTGTAATTCAAATGTATAGGAGTAGGCCAGGGGGGTTAAAAAAGAAGATTAAAACATGGAGAAGTACGAATGGTGTCTCCCACACCAATGTGAAAGAAGATTTGCTTCACAAAGTTTACGACTGACTTTTCTATAGTGCCGAAACACCTGGGTATGTAGGGCCGGTTTATGATTACATCACTAACTTGGAGTCATTATTAGAGAGGATGGTCAGCAAGACCAAGAGTACATTGAATAGGAGTTGAAGGCTTTGATCTAGAAAAAGGAGATATTGCTCAAGTATGAGGGGTTGAATGCAATGGTCGAGCACATAAACAATAACATTAAAGTGTATGAAGCACACCTCCAAGAGCTCCAACAACAAATTTCATATAATGATGCAGAGGTAAAGGAGATGGAAGCTAGAAGCAAGCTAATGAATGCTGCAACATCTCAGGGTTAGTGAGAACATAAAATGGCTTAGACAAGAGGTTGAGTTTCAGAAAGTATATTCAATGTACTTTGTCTTGGTTTGTCAGTGGTATTGCTTCTTGATATTTTGGGAGCACTACTCTTGAAACCCTTTCAATAATATTTAGTGCTCCTTGGAACTCTCTTTGGCTATTCTCCTTATTACTAAAAAGCTTATTGGTACAAACTTTGGCTCTTTCTAGTATATTTTGGTGTTTCTTATACTCTCTGATACATTTTAAGATCTCTGATACTTGAAGTATTTGGTAGAACTTAGTACATTCTCAAAATATTTGGTTGATCTGTACCCTATTGGATACATTTTGATTCTCTTTTGTGTATTAAGTTTAGGGACTATATTTGGTATACTTAAAAATGTAGGGTGTGTTTGGTGGTTTTTGGTACTCTGGGATTATAAAGTATTTTTTGAATCTTTGGTGCAATTGGTTCTTTATTGCCTCTTAACCCTTTTAGAGAACTTGGTTATTTTGGATACATTTGGTACTCTTGAAAACCTTTTAGTACCATTCAGTACTCCTTGGTACTCTATTTGGTTGTTCTCATTACTAAAAAGATTAATTATACTACCTCATACTCTTTTCAAGGATATTTTGGTGGTTCTTATACTCTTTGGTATATTTTAAGCTCTCTTGTACTTGAAGAATTTGGTAGAACATAGTATATTCTTTTTAAACCTTTGGTGCAATTGGTGCTTTTTGGTACTTCCTCCTAATTTTTGTATAGCATTTTGTATTCTTGGATACATTTGTTACTTTTAAAATTATTTAAATACCATCATCTAGAGCTTCTAGGTACTCTCTAGTTGTTTTCATTACTTAAAAGCTAATTAGTACTACCTCTATCTCTTGTAGGTACATTTCGGTGGTTCTTGTACTCGTTGTACTTAAAGCTCTATGATACATGAAGCAAACTATTGAATTTAGTATATTTGGTACCTTTTGATTCCTTTGGTACTAAGTATTTTCTTGTACTCTTTAGTACATTTGGTATTTATTAGTACTTCATTGTGCTACTTTTGGTACAAAGATTTCCTCTGGTGTTGCTTGTATCTATTATTAGTATCTTTTGGTAGACATTTGGGGCTCTTTGGTACATTTGGTATATTGGTCATCATTGCTACAATGGTTCATAATGGTATTATGGTTGGAAGGTCTAGTACTTGTTGCTTGGTTCTTGTGATGTTTTGTTTTTGTATGTTTAATCCTCTTTATTTCTTTCACGTAACAATCATAGTATGACAAGCTAGAGGCCTCTTGCAAGAAAGGATAGGTCCACATGGACTTTGTCAATTAGATGATCACTGACATAAAGAAGGGGAAGAGGTTCACCCTCTTTCCTAGGCCACATATTGTAGACAAACATAAGACCATCCATGTGTTTGGCATTTGTGCTATGTCCGGGAGTCATTGGAAGCAGCACATGTTACGAGCAGCTTCGTGCTCGAGTGCCCATATCAATACCACCCTCTTTGCTTCAACATAGTTTCGTATAGTAGTGGGTTTGTGTGAAAGAAGGGTGCATCGTTGAAGTACATGTGGTGGCAAAGGCATGGATCACTAGGCACTACAACCTAAAGAGTAAGTTGGCATTGTTATCTATCATGGTTATTTTACATGTAGTTTAAAATGTTGATTCAGTATGTTACTCATGCATTTGGGATTGCTTGTGGTTATTGTGCAGACAAGAAACATGTGGCTGAGGTTTTCAAAGATGGAAAGACTGTAGATAATGTGAAATATGACAGGCCAAGGCCAACAAAATCTACTACCAATCCCATGTTCAAGGAGTCATACAATACAGAGAAGGTAAGAGATGTCCTATGAGCCATGAACATAAGAGTTGGTGATGCTGAACCTAAGAATATCAATGATGACATGCTAGATGTGGAGCACACTAGGGCTGAGAAAGACTCTTCGATTGATAAGGTGGTGCCACATGTTGTTGGGCTCAAGGGGGATTTGGATGCTATTGATACTAAAAGCTGGGAGGGGTTTGCTGATGGGTCAAAGAGGGGTGGCAAGGGACTAATAAGAAGGAAAAATATGCCAAGGAGGGCATGGTTCTTGAAAATTGTAGAAATGTAGTAGACGAGGTTGCAAGTTCAGAGGTCTATGAAGAGACTATTGCATGAGCAAGTATGGGCATAGAGATAGAAGAGGGTGTAGCTGATAGCCTACATGATGATACTACAGGAGTTGTGAAGGTAGATGTTGATCCAAAGATGAGGTGTAGCAGCAAAATCTCTTGGTGATTGTACCTTATTGGAGGTCTTTTTGGAGATAGAGAAAAAGTGCCCTCATGATGGTTGTTGTAAACAAGCTCTGTGCTTGCAAATTGCAGCTAGTGCAACAATGCTATCATTGATATAATGTACATGGGTTTTTTTCTCTCCTTCGATCACCTTTTTTTTAAAAACTCTGACATTATTTCCTATTTGCCTTTTGTACTCTTCTTAATTCTATAATAGAAATTCAGATTCAGAATATAATACCAAAGTTATGCTAGGTTCTATAACAGAGAACTACTATCTAATACCAGGATGAAACATTGTTATAACCACACTTGGCACTGTGTGGTTCTCACCCTTGCCATGCACAAGGGTCACCATTATGTGATATGAGGGAGCTCTACCACTGGTATGGGGCTCTCTCACTTGATAGTGACCCGTGTAGGGTTCACACCACATGCAAAACATCACCAAGTGATAGCGGGCCACAATGCCTTTGGGAGGGGCCTCACTAGCTTGGTGGAACCCATTTGGAGCCCTCCTCACATGATGGTCACCTCTTAAATATAATTTTCCAAGATATCACAATCAATATTTACATTCTTAAAATCCCAGAGATCATCACGTATTGCCACCCACAACATCGTATCACACTTGGTACTTGTGGTTCTCATCCTTGCCACCCATGAGGGTCACAATCAAGCTATAGGAGAAAACTCCACTATTGTGATGGGGCTCTCTTTCTTGGTGGTGACCCATATGGGGTTCATTGCACACGAAGGCCATCACCAAGCAATAACAGTCCATATCAACACCAACTCCTCAACATAATTTCCTAAGATACCATAATCGACATTGACATTTTTAAAAGCTTAAAAATCACCATGTATCATCATCCATAATATTATATCACACTTGGAACTTGTGGTTCTCACCCTCACCACCCATGATGGTCACCACTAAGTGATAGGAGGAAACTCCCTTACTATGATTGGACTCTCTCACTTGGTGGTGACCCATGCGAGGTTCACAGTACATGAAGGTCACCATCAAGAGATAACATGCCATATCAACATGATGGTCACCTTCTCAACATAATTCCCTAATATACCATAATCAATATTGACATTTTTACAAGCCTGGAGATCACCACATATCACCACCCACAATATCATATCATACTTGGCACTTGTGGTTCTCACCCTCGCAACCCACCAGGGTCACCACCAAGATATAGGAGGAAACTCTACTACTATGATGGGGCTCTCTTGCTTGGTGGTGACCCATGAGGGGTTCACAACACACGAAGATTACCACCAAGTGATAACTACCTATATCAATACGATGGTCACCTCCTCAACATAATTTCCTAAAATACCATAATCAACATTGACATTTTTTAAAGCTCAGAGATCACCGTCTATCTCCACCTAAAACATTTTATCATATTATAATCACAACATAATTACCATTGAGATATTTAAATGCCATAAAATCACCACATATTACTACCTACAATATTGTTACATTAGCACATAATCATACAAAAGGACCTTGATATTGAAAATTTGATACATAAATAAGTACACAATGTAGTATTACACAATATGGCAACCCATGAGGGTCATTACCAAGAAATAGGAGGGAACTCCACTACTAGGATGGGGCTCTCTTGGGAACTCAAAGGCATGTATTAGAAGGCTTGAACTTATGAGCCAAGACCCGGAAGATGAAGACATAGTACTGCCTGCTTATCTTAGGGTCAAACTCACTACAAAAAGAGAGCACTGTGTCGATGCTCTCATCGATGAAGGAGTAGATTTTAATATCTTGACCTATGAAGCATGGACCCTACTAGGCCAATTAGAGCTCACACCAGCTAATGCAACTCTTAGTCCTTATGGGGGACACCCACCACAAGCACTTATAGGGAAGTGCAGAATCCTTGTAACTATTGAAATGGAAAGCTTTCCTATCTTATTCCATGTTTCTCCAAATACTGCTAATTGTGAAAACAAAACCCTCCTAGGAAGACCCTTCAAAAGAGCGATGAAGTGTGGGGTCGATTACGTAGCATAGAGGATACACTTGACACAACAGGGTGTGAGGATAATCACAACCTTTAGCAAGGGTAACCTCATCAAACCTCGAGGAAAAGAGAAGGAATATTCAGACATACCAGGCAAGCCCAGTAACAAGAGCAAGTACTTGTTGAAAGAGTTGATACAAGCGCATATTGAATAGAGAGAACCAGTGAGCGAGGTCATGCTTGAAACAAGAAGGTTAGGAAACAATTCCAAGGATAGGCTTTGGACTTACAAATATTGTAGAAGACCACAATAGAAGCCCAAGCCTTATACACGATTGTGAAGGGTCAAAAACATTTCTTTTCATTCATTTACTCTTGTAACGTGCCAACCTATCGACTATCCAGGCATGTTTTTATTGGTCTATCGAGATACGGATCTAAGCAATACTGTCCGGCACTCCCATGGAATGTCACATGATTTTTCACCTAGGGTTTTTCGAGTCCGCCTTGCAACGGAACGTCCGCAGCTAAACCCACTAGGATCAACCTGAAATTTGGGCTCCTAGTGGACAAGGTCTCCTGACAGCATCCTAACGTCGGATTTTGGACATCCTACTTTACGCAGAGATACCCAATCTGAAGCATACAACACTTGGTTCAAAGAGAATAGAAAACGAGAGGGATGCACTACTCAACCTCACTGCCTGTAGGGCATAGTCCCATTCCGGTCCCCTAAAATGGCATAAATTGGGTTCTAACCTAACAATACCTAAAGGTTGAGAATGATAGTAAAACCTTATGAGATGCCTCCCAGTTCTCTGGGACCACCTCGGACCCATTGGGAGTTCCGCCCACCCGCTGCCCTTACTAGCTTTAGTTTTCTAATTAGATCCTATCACATTTATATGTGACATTCAAAATCATCTTCCCTAATTAGGCCCTTTAGGGAACAGGGTTCATTTGCGTAATTTATGGCACAGACACGAATACAGAGCAAGCAATCCCTTGACAAACAAGTTCAACCAAATTCCTTAACTTATCTTCACATTAACCTTTGCCTCATGTCCATACAAGAGAAATTATGTATTCCCTTCTGTCCAATAGAAGTACCCACAGTCCAAATCACATGGTACCATAAAATTTCATCCATTATGTAGAATAGGATCTTCCAACACCCTAGATGTTTGGCTCACGGCAATCTACAACTCCGTTCCATACTAGAAAAGGGGTGTCCAGAGCTCCACTGACAACAAGTGACCTAGGAGAGACACAACTTTCATGGTTGGCCTTTTCACCACTTGACCTTTGGCCTGTGAATCGAGCAGTTTCCTCTCGGGTTGAAGTGCGGCATGACCTTGGAGATGATCCACCCACGCAAAATATCCTTCCTTAATTAATCCAATTAAGAATCAAGCACAATCAAGGCAATCATCCCTAATATCATCTTCCAAGAAACATTCCTTTCTTCCCATGGCAACTTGCCATTACAAACCCCCGCCATGAATTTGCCATCAATCACAAGCACTTGGAGTAATCATCCAAACCACAATCCAACAATCAGTTGAATGTACAAGCATTTAAGGAGTTGTTCGATCAACCAACAAAAATCAATTGTATTTTTCACAAACAATACAAGAATAAACGCGATAACAATTCCATCGCATATTCGCTCTTTTCCTTGGGATCAAATCACAGCACGTACGATTTCGCCAATCTCTCTCTTTTTTTTTTCTTTTTATGAAATTTCCAAAACTAAATAAAACATCACTTGCCCTTTTTTTAATATGACATCCACTTCTAGAAATATCCATATCTTTTTATGATAATATCTAAAATATGCTATTTTTTGCCCAAAAATCTAATATTTTTGGACCATCCAAACTATACACATTCATACTAATGATTAATATGGCTCATAACTCTCATTCAAGTTGTAACTTCCGTGAAGGGTGGTTACGGTCCTTGTCAATCTGAGAAAAATATCGGATTACGACTCAAATTTTTTTAACATATATTTTTAATCAAATAAAAATCGTTAATTATCCCACTAGAATAAAATTCAAAATCTAGATAAGCAAACAAAGCTCAAAATACCATGTGGAAGGCATCCATACATCCAAGATCCAAGTAGCATATATCCAAGAGTATCCGACCCAAGTAACTTGCAAAACACTTATTGGAGCATCAAATAACCATACATAATAGTGAATGACAACCAATGTCAAGATTCAAAGCTCCAATCTCAACTCAAAAGCAATTTGAGAGCATAACCAAGCATGTAATATGAACAATAAGCATCGGTACATCACCCTGAATAGTCAATAAGCACCCAAGAGCAATAGGTATATGCTTTCATAAATAAAATAGCATTCATCCCTACTTACTACAATGGGAAAAACCTTTATAAAATTGAGAAAAAGAGTACTCGTATCAATTTTATAGCATTCCAATACATTGGCATAACATCCCTAGATGATCTAGCATCAAATAGACATATCCGAAAGCATAAGCTACCTCCAAATAATAAAGTGAAGGGCTGTCCAGAACTATAATACTGTAAATTGTCATAAACTATGAGCTAATGGCTGCATCCAGGAACCCCAATGATGCCCAAACTCATGCCAAAGATGTTGGGTACAATGCCAAGTGATTGCCCAAAGGACGAGAGCAATGCCAGGAGTTGGAGATGAGGTAGGATAAAGCAGATTGATTAGGAAAGGGGGGCAACAAACACACACAATTCTGTTGAATTGTTGGCCACTCTTTCTACCTCTGCTAGGTGGAATGGGGCATTGGGGAGGCTCTAGTAGGTCCACGGAAGCCCTAGAACAAGCCTCAAGTGATAGGAAGAAGTCAAGAAGATAGAGCTCAATGCTCGGGGTGAAGAATCCATGGTTTCCATTAAAACTGTGAACTAAAGCTTTTCTCCACAAGCTGAAGTAATGTCGGGTTGAGCTCCTCAATATTGGTGCAATGGCTATATTACCAATTGAAGGAAGGTGAGCCTTGAAGTGGAAGCACGGAGCAAAAGAAAGAGCTATGGTGGAAGGAGAGAGAGAGAGAGAGAAAGAGAGAGAGAGAGAGAGAGAGAGAGAGAGAGAGAGAGAGAGAGAGAGAGAGAGAGAGACCAGATGTGGGAACTCCAATAGTCACAATGTGTGACCGGCATTTCCTTGATTAAAATGTCACTAAAAGAATAAAGAATGAACTGATAGTGATGGGCACCCACCATCTACAGTGTATAGGTGTGTGGGTATGCGGGTACTGCTAGTGTAACTAATACACAACTGGCTAAGCACACGTGCCTTTACCCCCAACATGATCGTATCTATCTTTTACAAGGAGAGCAATCCAATCATGAATGAATCAATTTTGAGAACAAATAAGGATTGATTGTCTAATGCTTGTGTTTCAAAGTCAAGCAGTTTTTTGTGGAAGTAAAGGCCTTTAAAACAACCAAGGATCGATTGTGAGTCTATTGTATGGCTATTGGAGGGGGGTTCCAACGCTGCTAATATAGTTCCATATCCTACTAACTTGGAAAGTGAGGGTATCCATCCATTTTGATATCATCCATAATAATAAACTTATTAGAAAATATTATGAAAACCTCATACTTGATTCTTAAGCATATATAGTATTAACACAACCAAGGGTTAAGGGGGATAGTGGGACTGTGTCTGTTTATTGTAAATTTGCCTTAAAAAATATGAACTATGTATGTTTAAGATACAATTACAACATAAGAAGACAAATATATGTTTGAAAACATGATCCAAAGTTATTTTTATTGTCCAAACTCTGCATCAATTATTGAAATGAAGACAAGTGTCTTCAGCCTGCATAGATGTCTTAGGTAGCTAGCAATAGCAAAGATCTGTAAAGCAAGTCAAGGGACTATATCTATATCCATCCATGAGAAATCATTAAGTTAAGACCTATATTGTACCTATGGAACTACATATGTTATCATCCCTTAGACAGTTGTTATCAATGTCAACAATAATGAAAACTACTACCTTGACTAACCCTAGACATAAGTAAATTTAAAAAAACCTTCCTTACTAAGTGAATCTCAATAGTGTAAATCCCGTTGTTATAAGATATTGTAATTACCTATCCTCATGAGTCTAAGGAAAAGAACTATAAATTGTGTTCCTATTGGGTAAATAGTTGACCATAGCATCAACTATTATGTACTCCTTTAAGGGTAATTTTTCACTTTCCTATCCCATTATGGCCAAGATATACTCATCCACCTCTAGTTATGCAAGTGAAAAAATCAAAATTTTTACTATTTTTGAAAAATAAAAGGGGCATAGAAAGGACACATATCAAGGGTGGAATTTTATACTAACCTACTACTTATAAACACTATATTAGGGAATTTTGAAATTTCCATGAACTTTGGAAACCCCCAATATCTTTATTATTTGACCACATGGTCAAATCTTGTTATCTTACTTAAATGTGGAGTCTACTTTTAATACTATATAAGCTACCTTCCCAAATCCCACTTTCAAAATATGGATCAAGATTTAGCAACGCAGTCAAATATTTATCATTCATTTGAAATTAGGACTTGGAAAATTTCCAAATTCTCTAATATGGTGTTTATACTAGGTTTAATACACTCACTATGTATTGATAGCACCTAACATGAATAATAGTATATATTCCATTTCTTTTAGTATTATGATATGTATAGAGTACAAAATTTTTGAATAGAGAGTTCCTATGGGTAAGATACCAATGCTAACTATTATTTATTCATTCCTAAGTCCAACCAAATTTATATAAGGGAATATCTTCAAATTTTCCCTAGTTTTATATTGAAGTTCTGTCTCAAATGTAAATTATACAGTCTATAGGTTTGAAAAACCTTTCTTAATATTATTTAATTTATTACTAATTGAGAACTCAACCTTGAAAATAGTTTTAGGCCTTGCAAGTATAAATCTATCAACCTATAAATATTTATCCCTATATTTATATTCACTTTTATATCTACTAGACCATCCTTATCTATATTTAGTTGTCTGAAAAAATGCATATATTGTTTATAGAAAAAATAAATCTTGAAACATATCATTTAAAGAAAGTTTTATTCAGTGCTATTTAAAAAAATGTGAGAGACAAGGTAGGCATTATGTTTAGATTATCCCTAAACTATGTGTTGAACATAAATAGACAAGTCAAATGTCAAAGCATGTCATATACCCATTACTAAATATGAGTCAAATCCAAAGAATCATTTTCCCTCCTTTGGAAGGCCAAGATAGTTGGTTGATTTGAGAAAGATACAATTTTTAGTTGATGATTTGAGTAAGGTAGGTGGTAGATCATTCCATAATGAGATTGAAAAAACATTGGAAGAGAGAGTAGTTGTGATTGTTGATGAAGTTGTTGCCATGTAAGGTAGAATGATGATTAATATTTAGGTATACAATTAGAGCAAGATGATTGTAAGAGAAAGATAACTATGTGAATGGTTGGATAGGGTAGGATAAAAGGAAATGGTGATTTGATGGATTGGGAGATAAACATAGTGTGGATGGAATGTCACATAGGATAACATCATGTGTAGGGATTTAGGATTGCAGATTGAGAAGTAGGGATGTGATAATGAGAAATTCAAGGAGATGGGATTTTGATATACACTTGGAAGCATTGTGAGAATCATGAATGTGTAGGAGGAAGCCAATAGTATATGTAATTGCATTTGGTCAAGAGATTGTGGCACATAGTTGAAGTGGAGAGTGTGTATGACCATAAGAATATGAGGATAATGAGCCCATAGGGAGAGTGTAAGATAAGGACTAGGGTGTGATCTGGAGATTGAAGTGGAGTTTATATAAAGACTAGATGTTGAGTGACAAATGTAATAAAATAGGACATTATTAAGAGAGGTAAGAGAAGTGGAAGCAATTTACCTAATGAGGGAGTGAGCTTCAAGGTTAATAGAAATATCCAATAAGAATTTGTGAGGAATGGTAGTTGTATCCATGTTGTTAACTGAGAGAATGATGAGGTTTTTCCATATTCTTGCCACTAGAGTACCATCCAAAAGTCTTGAACAACATAATTCAATAGAAAGGCCACATATAATGCCTTCTTGGGCCTTGAGATGTAGAGTACGAAGGGCATCCCCTTCTTCAATTGTTGTTTTGATTGAGATAGAGTACTTTATTTCAAGATGCAAGAGGAGAGACTCATAGGGGTGACAAACATTGTAGTATTGAGAGTGGCTAGGAGAGCTAGAACATGCTTGGATGGATGAGTTGAGAGAATGAGAGCACAAAATGGAAGAGTCATGAGAGAGATGTGCACATGAGGGGCCTTCATCTAGTAGAGGATTGGAGTTTTCCATCAAAGAATTTTCTATGTATTTCAATAGTTGATAGGAGAGAATGAATATTGGACTTAATGAGGATACAAGGATGGAACATATGTGTTGCATGATGTGATAGAAATATCTTGTGACAAAGACTTTAGATAAGGGAGAACATTCAGGGTTTAATGAAAGAGGAGAGAGTAAGCATGTATCAATGATGAGAGCTATTAGATGAGACACATCAATATGATCGGTAGGGGTTGAGATAGTGGAATAGTGTTGGCAGCTCTCCTTCACATGTAGCTCATGAGCTAAATCTTCTCTTGGTACCCTGCTCTTGTAGTTGTGGAAACTTGTCATATGTTGACTTCATGTTGCACTCTTGAAGCATCTTCTTGATATAGATTTTGCTACTTCTTGTAAAAAAATTGGTGAGCCTTTGATATGAATGAGGGCATTTTAACCTTAATAAGAGTACAAGCCCAAAAGGCTCAAAATGGAAAAGTTAGTGCCATTTTTTGTTGATGATTACACAAATTGGATGCACGTTGATTGACTTGCTGGTTGTCGCCTTGTCAAGCTAGCTAATCCTATCGCCAATGACATGAAAGATACCACCAATAATTGTGTGCATATGATGGGCCAAATTTGATGTGACTAAACTGTGTGAGTTGAACAAGTGTTGTTAACTGACCTGGATGTAGCTGTGATGATGCTTACAGGGTGGTCACTAAGCTAGAGTATGCCAGTTTGTCACTGCAAATGGCATGGGCTACAATTCCATCTTAGATGAGGAAGTGACATAAGTGATGAGCTAGATAAGCATTGATTGTTATTGTGACCTTGAGTGGTGCTGGCTACTAAACATTGTGGTAAATGACACAGATGATGCCCTAAATGCTTGTGAGTAGTCACATGTGTTAATCACAGAGAAGGCTGATGATGTCACATGCTGCAATGGAAGTCATTTTCATTGATTAGCCTTTACTTCAAATAATAGCTACTTATGTGGATGGCTTTAAATCTCTCTCTCTCTCTCTCTCTCTCTCTCTCTCTCTCTCTCTCTCTATGTGGGTAGGTGATGATAATGAAGAAGCGATAGATGAGAATTAAAGAGGGGAAGATGAAAAACAAAAATAGAAAGAGATTAGGTAAGGAAATCAAGGAGAGAGTATAGCTCAAAATGCCAAAGATGGCAAGTAGGTGGAGAGAGGAGATAAGATGAGATAAAGATGACAATAATAATAAAGAGGACAAATATATCTCTCTCTCTTAAAGAGAGGTCACAATGAAGAAGACAAGAGTAGGTGAAGATGATAAGAATAGACAAAAAGTAGGTGGACAATGTTGCTGCCCTATCTATGCAGAACACATAATAGGACAGACAATGCCTCATGGGGAAAATACCTAATCTTATATAAAAAACTCATAGAAACTCAAAGATAATCACATAGAGACATAAGAACACAAGCTTCAGCACTCATAATCAGATAATGAGAAGTAGAACATAGAGAACATGTTGAGAATAGAATAGAAACACAATAAATGATGGCACCAACTGTTAGATCTGTTGTATAATAATGAGAATCTATCATACACAAGTCGTGAACATTAGAGAAAAGCCCAAAAATGAGAATGACACAATGTGCCTCATTAGGACATGTTTTTACAACTGCCTGCAAACTGCACTTCAGGATGCATCTAAGGGTTGGTTTACATATAGAACTAGCATGACTAAGGTAAAACCATGCTAAGGGCATAATACATAAAGTGTGAAACGATTAGTTGTCAGGGCTTCAAGCAGTTATCACTACTTCAAGAAGTAGTCTATCCTGCTTCATGTCTTGACAAAAATTTCAAATTTAGGACATTCTGCTTCATACAGAAACTCTGCCTCATGCAGGAATTTTCCTTCATGCACGAATTCTGCTCCATGCATGAACTATTGCTTTATGCAGGAACTCTACTTCATGCAGAAACCTCTACTTCATGCAAAAAAATCGAATTGTTGGCCTCAACCTTTGCCATTTTCAATGTTGTTTGAACACTGAGATACATGGATGCAATGTCAGTGTAGACAAACAGAACACCCTTCAAAATCCATGCAACAAATTCATTTTTTTCCATAAAACAAAGTCATTTTTCAAAATCTCGAGTATTGCTTCAAGTCTCTGCACAAATTCTACACCTAGAAAACCTTTAAAATTGCATACATGAAATTAGGTTGTCTTCTCCAAAACATGGTCATTTTTTACAGAACTTCAAATTTCTAGCATCAATTGAAGTCGTTTTGCTGTGAAACTCCATGCCAGAGATTCAGAAAAGCATGGCGAGATCATGGCAAGATCACCAAAGTGTTGTTGCCCTATCTATGTAGAACATATAATAAGACAGACAATGCCTCATGGGGAAAACACCTAAACTTATATCAGAAACTCATGGAAACTCAAAGATAATCACATACAGACATAAGAACACAGACTTCAGCACTCATAATCAAAGAATGAGAAGTAGAACACAGAGAGCATGCTGAGAATAGAATAGAAACACGATAAATGATGGCACCAACTATTAGATCTGTTGTATAATAACGAGAATCCATCATACACAGGTCGTGAACATCAGAGAAGAGCCCAAAAAATGAGAATGACATAGTGTGCCTCATCAAGTCACGTTTTTACAACTGCCTGCAAATTGCACTTCATGAGGCATACAACTTCATGAGGCATCTAAGGGCTGCTTTACATATAGAACTAACATGGCAGAGGTAAAATCATGCTAAGGGCATAATACATA